>NC_143561.1:24072500-25316785 GCF_054136105.1 Typopeltis vanoorti
TACCCTTTCTATGTTAAACATGACATGTTTTCTGATAAAATGAGCTTGATTGCTAGGAGCACAAGTATGTTCTTATTAAGTGTTGTGTTTCCTGTTAAATCTTGTATGAGTGACTCTTTTGTTGTCCCCATTCAAGATCTAACAATAGCCAACTTGAACAGGGAGCAAGAAGCCACGGTAAGAACTGGTGTTGGATTGACTGACTGGCTTCAAGTTGGAAAAGACTCCAGATGTTTACTTTTTCCTCACTTGTTTAGTATATATGCGGAGGACATCATGCGTGAAGCATTGGATGAGCTCAAGACAGGAATTAGGATAGGAGGTAGATTGATCAGTAATCTGAGCTATGCTGATGATACAGTACTCCTTTGTAATGACCTAGAAGGACTAGGACTAATTCTTGACAAAGTTAACAAGATCAGTAATAACAGAGGACTTCAACTCAATCCTAGCAAGACAAAGATTATGGTTTGCAAAGGAAATACAAACAGGGAAGCTGTTGAGAAACAAGTGTACCTTAATGGAGAAAGAATTGAGAAAGTCAGCCAGTTTGAGTTCCTGGAATCTATTATTAATGTGAAGAATTGTTGTTCAGAAGATGTCAGATGTCAGAGTTAGGAATTACTAAAACAACAGTTAGAGACTTGTCTAAAATCTGGAAGGATGAATCTATCTCCATGGGAATAAAGTTGAGGATTTTAGATGCAGTTGTTTTTCCAACAGCGACTTATGGATGTGAGACTTGTAACCTAAAGAAGTCAGAAATCTAAGAAACCGATAACTGCTTTTGAGATGTGGTGTTACAGAAGACTGTTGAGGATATTATATACTGATAGGTATACAAATGAATGGATATTAGAAAAGATCAGTAGAATTTTAAGGCTCCTTAAGGATATTGACAGAAGAAAGGGACTTCTCAGAATAGAAATAGAAGGTAAAGTTCCTGGAAAAAGAGGAAGGGGTAGACAATCAATGAGATGGATGGATGGTGTGTGTGTGGAGTGACTGATCTTCAGAGAGTTGAGAACAACAGGACTACATGGCGAGGCCTGGTCTGGCACATCACCCAGCATCGGAGTGACCTTACAGCATCTGTGGATGCCCAGTGAACATATAGATAAATTTAGTTTTCTCCATTCTTTGCATTGCTGAATTTGATTAAACATCTTAGTATGCTGTGCACAGATTCAGTCACGAGGATTTCTGAGGAATGAAAAATTGCAGAGGTGAATAAGATTAGATCAAGAATTTGGAAGAAGGTTGCTTATGAAAATAGATTTGGGAAAAATGCAAATTACAGAGCTTGACAGCTAGGAGAAAAAGTAGTTATATGATCAAGACTGATAACTAGTCGAGAATGGAGATTACTAGTTAATGTGAACTCTTAATAAAACAGATATATTTAAAATTTTTGAGTTGTCATGTTCTTACCTTCCCTTTCTTCACACTGAAATGGATAATGATAAATATTTTCTCAACTTTTCTACATCCTAAAATTTTAAATGTAGTTTCCTGATTTGATCATTCATGTTCTTTTATAATATTCATTGGCCTTATAAAGCTTGAAGTTTTTCTTGTGTGTCTACTTCATAGATGCAGACACAAGAAGCTGAAAGAAAACAAATCATAGGAAACGAAACACAGGAAATTTGGGAAACAGAACAAAGGAAATAGTGGAAATTCTATGTTGAACACAGAACACAAACGATTGGCAGGAACCATATATAAAATACAAAATGACAACATGAAAAAGTACACATACAAACAGTAATAAGAGACATAAGGAAGAGTATGAAATTATAAAAATGAAAAATATCTGAAATGTTTAACATTTATAAATGTTACATTAGCTTAAATTAATGTCACTTACCTGAAATCTTCATAAAAACTAAATATTTGTTGTCTGTACTATTAAAATCAAAAATAACCTTCAAGTATTCAGTCAAGTTTAAAGAGGAATAGCACATATGATGAACATTTAGTCAGTATTAGCCTGTTGTGAATGTCAGCTTCTTAAGTGGAATAGAGACTCAGTGATGTGCGATTGGCATGAATTGATACTATTTTCACAAAATACTACCTCATTTTGGTTTTGAAAGATTCTTTATCCACAAGGTAAAAAATTTTACATGGTAGAGTCTACACATATTTGGTTCATTATGAAGATTTCAAGTAAGTGATATTGTTACCTTTTCTGGAAAAGAAATACAACTTAAAATTCTATAAAGTAATAACTACACCCCTTATGTTAATTTATGCATCAGAAGAATGGGCTCAAAACCAAAACATTCCCAATAAAAACAATCTGTGGAAATGTAATTTCCTAAGGTCAGATAAAAATCTACAAAATTAGATGATATCAGAAATGAAGATGTTAGAAGAAAAAAGTTGAATGTATACTTGAAATGATACACTAATATAATACAAAGAAAAATAGATAGATTCTGCTGAAAGAATATCAGAAGGATACCAAGAGTAGTTCTATACTTTTGTCACACAGAAAATCAAGACTGTGAAAGACTAAAGTGATGATGGATAACTCTGAAGCAACAACAAGCATCTTGCTTACCCATCAAACCAAGAAAAAAAAAAAAATTCTGTTGTTTTCATTTTTAATGTTATTTTTCTGGTGATTCCATTTATTCACTCCCATATTTCCCTCAGAAATTTCATATGTGTGATTTACAGTCTTTCATCAAGAGGCCATCCAGCGATGGCCTCTTGTTCTACCCTCCTCTTCCATTGTATGAAGAATTTCTATCATGTCAACCTGATCATAACCCCTGACTAGTTTATATGTCTCGATCATATCCCCCACCCTTTCCTCCTATTCACGAGGCTTTGTAATTTGTATTGTCTCACTCTGTCCTCGTACTTCATATTCCAAAGACCACTGACCACCTTTGTGAATCTTCTCTGGACCCTTTCCAATACATCCTCGTCACCATGAAAACCCTGCACCACAGTGCACATTAATCCATATGAGGCTTTGTACAATGGCATCATAACCTCTCTATTTCTGCATGACAGGGTCCTTTACATCATTGCTAATATTTGATGTGATATCTTCATAACTTGTGCAATGTGGTCCCTGAATTTGAGGTCCTTTTCCACAGCCACTACTCCCAGATCTTTCATCTCTTTTACCTTCTTTAAAGTTTCTCCACTAAGTGTTATGATGATAGATTGAGATTTTGTGGATTGCAGAAGTTGGTTGATAGCTGGAAATGAGGGGGATATGGTGGAAACTGTATTCATAGTTTTACAAGTCTGCAAACTTTGTTTGCTTACACTTGGATAAAGGATGAAACCAAAAATATAATTTCTTGGCATCTTTAATTTATAGTATAACTAAGTGAAAAAACTTTCAACATCCTATCTCTAATCCAGAGTATTTTAGTAATAAGGTGTGACACCTTGTGGCTTCTTGTATATGGAAATATGACCTCTCCATTACTTCAACCTTGGTAGCACTTCGTGGTCTGGCTCCCGCTGATGAGACCTCAATAAAGGTCAAAACCGGTTGTTAGCTTGGGTGATGAATGGCAATGCTGTAGCCTGTGAAGTTTTAACTGAGGCTTGCCTGTTGCTGTCACCCAGGGCCTGAGTGGGGGATAATGAATGGCAATGCTGTAGCCTGTGAAGTTAACTGAGGCATGGCTGTTACTGTTGCTCTTTGCTAGAAGTGCAAGACCTAGCTTGTTTGAATATCTCTTTTATACTATATATAATATCTCTTTTATACTCTATCAGCTTAAACTCATAGCTCTACTCATTTGGCCACTCACCTAGTCTGTTGAGATCCTCCTACAAGGCACAACATCCGCAATGCTCCTCATAGTTTTTCCCAACTTTGCATCATTGACAAACAACCACAAATCTCCATTAAGCCTGTCCTAATATCATTAACATATAAGCTAAACAGTAATGATCCTAAGACAGACCACTGCAGTATTCTGCTAGTGACTTTCCTCTTTTGGGATACCACTCCCACAATCCACTGATATTGTCTGACAGTCAGTTACCTATCCAACTCACTAGTCTCTTATCCATTACATCTGTTATACAGAGCAGATTTTTCAGTATTTGGCTAGAGGTGGCAGAACAAAGTCTTTCCTGGAAATTAAGAGTGTGGTTAGCAAGGTTATCAGGACTAATTTTTCATTTGGTGAGTAGTGAATTATTGGAGTGGGTTGTCATAGTCTGTTGTGAGTACTTTGTTGGTCACCACAATCAAGGAGAGGTACAATAGATATTGTATGGATCTCCCATGATGAGGCTTCTGATTCCATGGAGGTTCCTGTGCAATAAGTTTGCAAAAAAAAAAAAAAAAAAAGTTGATTCAAAACTTGTCATGAAATATCAATCGTATTAGACTTGCATAATATCTGGTACTTCTCATGATAGTATATATCAGAAAATGATCGTGGAAAATGGGTGAGAAAAAGATTTTAAAGTTGTTCTGTCTGCTTTCCTTATAAAGAAGTTACTGTTGTAATAGTGACTGATAATCCCATGACAGAGTGGACTATGCAGAGAAATCTGAGAGGGCTTTATTTTTCACCTCTCTTCAGAGTACCAATTCACAAACAGTTCAGTTTCAAAAACTTATCATCCATACATCAAAATCACTTCCCTTGTCTTAAGCTAGTTTAGTTACTGAACTACAGCATTATTTCTTATATGACAAATAGTTTGGATTTTTAAATAGTCTACTTACATATAAGTTTTTGAAATGTAATGTTTGTGGATCAGTATTTTTGTACTTTTCTAGAGCTTTCCTTCCAATACCTTGATATATTTAAGAACTTTTTTGCCTCTTATCTGAAGAAAGTAAGATGAAGAGTCTGTGGTGTTTGAATATCTCTTTTATACTCTACTCACTAATGAATAGTGTGATGATTCAATACATTTAGGAGTAGAATGATAATTACTTTTTTCCAGAACTGGGCTTTTCAAGAGAATCGAAATCATAAACTAACACTGCCAGATAATTGATAAAATTATTTCCTGTTAAGTAGTTGCACTTTCTTCACATAACTGTCATTGCTTTTATTATAATTTGCATACTTAAATTACTGGAATATGAATGAACTATGTTAGTGGCATTAGTACTGTACCATGCATTTCAGGTTTATTGATTTATTAGCTTAGAATAATGTATACTGATTTATTATTTTATTTTTTTTATTTTCACAGTTTCAGTTTTCTTCAAGGATAGATAAACTTCTAATTGCAATTGGGTGTCTAGCTGCTATTGTATGTGGTTCTTCAATGCCAATTTTAGTGGTTTTTTTAGGTAGTCTTTTAGATTCATTTGTTAATTATGACATATTTGAACAGAATGCTTCTACCAGTATAAATTATACTGAAATGTAAGTAGATATGCCGTTTGTCTAATTTTTATATTCATAGATGAAAAGGTTTTTTTTTTTTTCAATCATGATTGTGAATGTTTTTTAAACTTTTCCATTTATACAAGATGATATTTTTTTTTGCAAAAGTATGTAATTTCATAAAATCAGTTTTTATCTTAGAAAATGAATTAATCTCACAGAAAATTATGTTTCTGGATGCATTAATAGGCTTTCTACTATGCTAAAGATAAATCAACTATTTGATTTGCCTTTAGCATTCAATCATTAAATATAGTTTGCTATTCTTTTTCACTTGAGCAAACAGTTAATTCTTGAAATGTATTAGTTAGCTTTGTTACTGAACAAAAAGTAGAATGAAATTTTGAAATAACTGACTATTTGAAAAATAGTTATAATTTCTATTACCTCTTCTTTTTGTAAATGATTCTGAATTTGTCTATTTTAAATATGGACAAAAGTTTTTCAGAATACTGAATTTTCCTTTCTATAATCTGGTTAGCTGCTTTTTCAGAAATGAATGGATGACTTTAAATATTGGAGGATGAGAGAGAAAGCATAAAGAGAACACGCTTGTTTATTTATTATTTTCTTTTTCAGGAACTTTCTGTTTGTATAGGTTAGAGATAAAGTAGATTGTTTACAATATTTGAGATATACTTGCATCCAATGCACTCTTAATGAAAATGTAAATTACAGTTTTCAATAAAAAATAAAAATAAAATAAAATAAACAAAAATATGAGAAAATAGGATACCTAAAATAACCATATGAAATTAATTTATAGAAAGAAAGCAATTTATCAAAGCAAACTGAATTTCAAAATAAAAAATATATATAAAGGGAAGAAAGAAGAAACAATAATGTATGCTTCTTTTTATACCTGTTGTCAGGGCTGCCGAGAGAAACCTTCAGGCCCGTGACAAGTCTGTGATCTGGGCCCCACTTAAAAAAGTGCATCACTTTTGTTTACTAAAAAAGGTCATATAAAACATTAAACATTTATTTAAAAAAGTATACAATAAATTCAAAATTTGATACATTACATACCATACAAAATACAAACATTAAATAAAAAGAGAATTTTTAAATTTTTATTGCCTCATCCACTTCCTCACTTTATGGTTAGCGAAATCTTTAATCATCTCGTCATAATCAATTTTCATTGCCAGGTCATGTTCTATTGATAGCAAAGCTAAGCCGTTTAATCTTTCCTGGAGCATTGATGATCTACAGAAGCTCTTTATTGCTGAAAGTTTACTAAATGCTCTTTCACCTTTGGCAACTGTTACTAGTATTGTGCAAAAAATTCTGATTGAAGTACATATTTCAGAAAAAACACCGTGAAGTTGAAATTTATAAATGGTATTTAATAAATCTAGTCCTGGTATAACATCTTTAAACGGCGTTATAAATCTTTTTTATGTGATATATTTCGTCCTTCAGAGATGTTAAGTCTTTCGAATATTTATTTATTAAATTATTGCACGAGTCATAAATTTCTTCACGATTCATTGTTTGAAAATTTAATATTGGTGAAAATAAATTCTGAATGTTTTTTAAAGATGTGAAACGCATGTGAAGTTGCGAAATAATTGTATCCAGTATAATAAAATATACAGTTCTTTTAAAATGTCCTTGTGTATCATCCCCATCTGCACTTTCTTCATCTGCTAGCTTTATTCTCTTCGCTTTCAACCATTTTTTGACATTTATGGTTATACCCAATTCAATTGCAACAATTGTAGCTTCAGAGAGAGCATCTTGCCACTTATTTTTAAAAAGTTCTTTCAGAAGTGACTCAACATTTGCTGTTGCAATATCAATCGATATGGTACTAGATTGCAATATTTTATTTCGTTCGTCAATGGAAGCTAAAATTTTAAACCAAATTGTTGCAAAAAGTATTGCTTTGAAACTTGAAAAATATCGTTTTAGAGAAACAGCTTCAGAATGACCTTCATTTGATAATTTCCCAGTCAAAATTACATCCTATAAAGCTACTTAAATATTAAGAGCCATTAGGCTTCATTTCAGTGATATAAACATTATTCAAATTAAAGGGATATTAAATCCATCCCACATTGTTTTAAAACCGAATACGAAACTCAAAGATTGGAATCAGAGAGTTTCATGCCGAATATAGTAAACTATAAAAGTATTGGCAGCCACTAGCGTGAGCTAATGCAAGTAATCCTAGTACGTAGTACAATCTCAGGCAACTCATTGCAAAGGTGGGGAAAGTTCTGATCGCTAATCTTGGTATTTTCCATAATGTAAAAACACATTTCCTAGGAAATGTATGCTGTTATTACATTATGGTGGGAGGTCACTTTTATAGTTTACTATATTCGGCATGAAACTCTGATTCCAATCTTTGAGTTTCTTATTCGGTTTTAAAACAATGTGGGATTTAATATCCCCTTAATTTGAATAATCCTATAAAGCTTTTAAAACACTTAGAAGCTTCTGAGAAGAAACTTCCAAGTGAAGCTACCATGAAGAGAACAGGCATTTTTTTCTAATAAAATTTGCCATCTCATTGGGCTTGAGCTAAAAAATGCAAATAAACGCTCCAAGTTTCCAAAATATATTGTACTTTCCGAACAACATTTAGCTGCATTTATGCCCACTACATTCAGTGAACATGCTGCACATGTGGAATAAAGAGAAGTTTCATTTTCTTTTTCAATAAAAGACTGAACACCTTTGATTTTTGCACTCATATTTGCAGCATTGTCATATCCCTGACCTCTGCAGTCTTGCATGTCAATTTCTAGTTGATTGAAGCATTCTCATAATATTTTTGCTATTTCTTCTCCAGTTTTATGATAAAAATCAAGAAATTCAATAAACCTTTCAAGAATTATCCAATTTTGAGTTAAAGAATCTCTGAAAACATATCGTAGTATTAAAATATTTTGTTCGATATGTGATGAATCTGGAGTTGAGTCACAAATTATTGAATAATAAATGGACTTCTTTCTTTTGCTTAAAATTTTGTTTAATACAAGATTACTGCAAATGTCAATGAATTCATTTTGAGTTTGCCACGATAAATAATGGGCCTGAAGTTGTTTGCCGGTGTTTTGAGATTCTTTTACCTTTTGTAAATGTTCTTTTAGTATGGGATCATAACGCGCAACTAATTCTAATATCCCCAGAAAGTTCCCATTATGTGGATTACTAATTTATTGATTAGCACCATGAAATGATAAATTTCTGGACGCTAAAAATAAAATTACATGAAGCAACCTTTTAAGCAATTCATAAAATTTTTTTGTTTCATTAATAACTAAATTTTCCATTTTGTTATTTACTCCATTACCAGTGAGAGATCGTTCAAATTGCCTCCAGGATAAGTAGCACTCTTTATGACATCGCGATTTTTCATGATCAGGCAAACGTGTATATAACATTTGCCACTTTTGTTTTAGAGGACAAAACCCTTCTGATTTACTTAAATCGCTGACATGCTTACTTTTTGTATCATTGCTAAATAATAGGCAGGTAACACAATATAAGGCTTGTTTGCTTGAACTCCAGCATAACCAGTCTCAAACTAACTGATCTCGGCCATTTGATAACTGTGAATAAAGTAAATATGAAGAAAATTTTCTACCTTTACAATCTTTTGGCATTAACTTGATCATATCATTTAACTCAGATTCAGATTTTAGTCCTTTAACAACTATTAATTGCCGATTTACATCACTAAAGAAATCTAGCCAAGTACCTGGATCTTCGTAATTTATAACTTCAGTAGCTCGTAGGTTGGTAGTCGCTTCAGCTTCATCTCCAGTTAAAGTAAATTCTTCATATATTAAAGCATTGTTACCAACTGCATCGGTTGTAGTGCTAATCGTTGCTTCAATTCCAGGTCCAAGCAACTTTTTTTCTTTATCTTGAAGGTTTAAATTGTCCCTAGCATCTATTTCAGTGTTCACTTTCAGAGTTAGCTGCTGCAGGTCCAGGTGAAGAAGATTCTTTATTACTTTTGTCAGCAGTTAAACTATTAGCACATTGCTTACTTGAAATTTCAATATCTTGGTGTTCTTCCATCTTCAAATATTTCAGTAGTAAATGCTTGTTTTTTAAATCTTCTTTTGCCTTCTCATGATCTCTTTTCTCCTTTCATTTTTGATTTCCAGATTTATGATGATACATTTCTGTTGGTCAAATTTTTATTATTAAAAATATAATTTTAATAATTAAAAAATCAAATTAATAAGAATACGTAATTTCATTTTTTAGTGCATGGCCTACACTATACAGTTGCACACTTTACAAATAATAACAAAACCTTCGTCTATCAAAATAATAACAAGAACGAAGCATTCTGGCAGGGAACATTACTGTGAATGCAATTACTAGCTAGTGCAGCCAACTGCAAAACGACCTTGCATGAATGCCTATTGATGTCATCACCCGCTATAACTACAGCGATCCACGCTGAGAGAATCTGTGTCTTCCGGACACTCACGGCGAACTAAAGAGCGTAGCTGTCTGTCTAAAACAAAACACAGTATCATTCTTGATATGCCATTATTATTTATCGTTGTATTATTACTAGAATTAAAACCATGCATTATAAACACAGTTATGTGACACATCAGGGCCCAACAGTCGGGCCCTTTTCGATGCCGGGCCCGTGACAAAAGTCTCAGATGTCACCCCCTCTCGGCTGTCAATTTGTTGTGCTAGAGTGAGTTGTTTTGTATAATTGAATGTTAACATTAATTGTGAAAAGCAAAATGATTTGTGTGTTCTTTGTTTCTAGTGGTCAGTTGTTATGATGTGGGGTAAAGATCCTGAAACATAATTTAAATTGGAAGTAACAGTTGATTTATTTTAGCAGTAAAAATAGCATTAATACTTGCAATGAGTTAAACATACTTCTCTATTATTTCCTTTTATAAACAACAGGTTTATAAATTCATCATCCATTCCTGACATGTACACTCAAGGATATATACAGTATTTAAGTTTATGTAATTAATTCATTTTTCATCATGATGTCTGTGTGATATTTGGCCTTGAGGAATTTTTGCTGTCTATTAATTGAAATTTTCAATCTTGCCTTCTGTGAACAGAACACATTGGCGGTACTCGCAAGGTCAACCACGTGGGTGTTAACCGGTGTGACTCTGTGGTCACAGTGAAAATCAAGTGCCTTTTAATGACGTAGACTTTTCAAAAATAGTTCAATGTCATGAGTGTAATATTTATGCATGATGAAATGTGAAGGATGTGTGTCTGGGGAGACTGAACAGGAGATGGGAGAGAGTATGGATTGTGATATTTTATTAGTCTTTTATAAGGAAGTGTGATATTTTATTAGACTAAGGGTTAACAAATATGCAATAGACTGAAGAAATGAAAGAAACGGAAATGAAAGCTAGTAGTGAGATTGATCGAGTGAAAGAACACAAGAATGTAGAAGCAAAAGTAAGTGATAAAGAAGTGAAAGGAAATATAAATGAGGAAATGGAAGTAAGGTGTGGCAGAACGAAAGGTAGCAAGACTACAAGAGTGACAGAGTGAAATTTTTGGAAGGTAAGATCTGATGAAACAGTTATTATTATTATTACGGGTATTCCATGGAGTCAGTAGACTCATCGCGGGAGACCCAAACTAGCAAAACAATATCTATCATATATCTTTTTGAATTCATTTACAGACGAAGAACTCACAACTGAGTCAGGCAATGAATTCCACTCATTCACCACCCTCCAGGTGAAAAATCTCATTCTCACACCCTTGTTAACCACACTTTTCTTTAATTTCCAGGGGTGACCTCTTGTTCTTCCATCACTATCACCAGCTGAAACGTTTCCCCTGCATCAATCTTATAAAAACCTTTTAGTAATTTAAATGTTTCTATCATATCCCCTCTTCTCCGCCTATCAACCAACCTCTGCAATCCACAATCTATCAATGTAGGGAACATTTTTTACATCACTCACCAACCTTCACTCACCAACTCACTTTTTCATTTTGAATAGGTGAGATATTAGATGTTTTATTAGATGAGAATAATATTAGATGTTTAGTGGAAACAAATGAAAGTGTGCAAAAGAATAGAATGAAAGGAAAAAGGGTAAAAGGCATGACAAGTGATTCGAGAATTGTATTGTATGGAGATTCCATTGTTAGAGGATTGGTTAACGAGAAAGGCCATATGGCCTGCTATCCAGGGGGGAGAATGAGCAAAATGATTCGTGCTTTGGACATGAGGAAAGGAGCAAGAGAATCAGTGGTGCTTGTGGGGACAAATGATTTTTGGACATAAGGAGAATATAAAGGTGAATAGAAGAGTCAAAAATAACAGTATAGTGGGAAAGGTTGTCAGTGTGTTGCTAAGTAATGACAATGATGAGTTGAGATGGAGAACCAGAATCATGAATGGTATATGCTAGCTGAGCTGTGTGAGGAGAAGGGAGTGCAGTTTGTGGATGCATGACATGTATTTAAGGGAAGAATGGAATTATACAAACATGATGGATTGTATTTTGAATGGCTTTGGAGTGAGTTCACTGAAGAAACTGTTGCTAGATGGAACTGCTGTGTGTGTGTGTGTGTGTGTGTGTGTGTGTGTGTGTGTGTGTGTGTGTGTGTGTGATGCAAGGAAGAGATCAAAAGTAAGAGATGAAGTGAAAGATCAGGAAAGTGGTATTGAAGAGACAGAAGTGAAGAGAATGGATGGAAATGGGCAGGGAGATATGGCATGAGAAGAGTAGATGTTGGAAGTAGTAGTGAATGTGTGTATGGGGATGATCAACATAGAAGTGGAATAGATTGGGATGTGGGTGGAGAAGTTGAGACTGAGCAGATATATGTGGTAAGCAGTGATTGGACAAGGGCAGGTGTGGGGAAAAATCACAACCAACAAGTGACTTGGGTAGGACTGGTTGTAGATCTAAAAGTGAACTGCTATGTTTATTTACAAATGCCAGAAGTATCCAAAATAAAATATCCGAGATGGAATGTTTCACTAATTCAGTTTATTCACCTCAAGCCACTTGTTAGTTGCAATTTTCCCACACCTGCCCTTGTTCAATCACTGCTTACCACATATATCTGCTCAGTCTCAACTTCTCCACTCACATCCCAATCTATTCCACTTCTATGCTGATCATACCCATACATATAAGTGAAACATGGTTGAATGAAGATAATATCCTAACAGGAATAGAAATGGAAGGTACAGTGTTTTTTGAAAGGATAGAAATGGAAAGGCTGCTTCCATTTCTATCCTCACTAGGGAGTGCTATATGATAGATGATGGTAGCAGGGATATTATGTCCACATTAGGTAGACATGAAAAAGGGGAATAGTAGCAATGGTTATGAGGCAGTTTGGGGTGAGGTGGAGGTTGACAGGAAGACATATTTAGTTGGATATTGCTATAGGCCAGGGAATGTGGAGGGTATTGATGAAGAAATGTATAGGGTTAATGAACAAAGGAAGGGTGATTATTATGGGTGATTTTAATTATGGCAGTATAGATTGGAATGATGAGATATCATTTGGGAATAAGGATAATGAATTTCTTGAGAAATAACTATCTCAGACAGCATGTAAAGGAGGGCATGTGAGGATTGAGTTATAGATCTGATAATTTCATCAGAGGATGTAATTGTTAGTGGGTTTTGCACTTTCCTCCAGTCGGTGAGAGTTATCATGAAGTATTCACTTGGGTTGTGGCTAGCCATAAACAGATTGATGTGAGGAAAGGATATATGTGGAAGTAAAAGGCTGGTGATTATGACAAGCTTAGGAGATAGCTTGGAGCTGTAGCATGGAAATGGATGCTGCTTGGGAACTGACAGAAAAATACATAACAGCATCAATGTGTGAATGCAGTGCTCCCCCCCCCCCCAGGTGCAGTTTTATTTCCTTTTTTTACAGATAGGCACTATGAGAGCTCTATTCTAATCATCTCCATAATTCAGCAACCTGACCAAGCCTTCTGAGTTATGCACTGCAGCTATGATAAATTTTTTATACTCTCATATTTGAGTATTTCTGGTTGAATACCATCTACTCTGCCTTTCCTCACTTCAGATTTTTGATAATTTTTCTACTTAAAGTATGGATTTGCATTCCTGAAAGAGTGCATTTCTCTTGAATGGTTTCTACCATCATGCTATCACTGCTGTTTCATTTAACAATCTTTCAGTGTAATTACTTCAGACATCCAAAATATTTATCTTTCGTGTTGCCATTATTATCTCTGATTCCTTTTACAGTAATCTTTCCTCATTTTCTAAGTTTTTTTCAATAGCATACAGAATACTTTGCCATCTTAAAGATATTTATTTTCTATATTCTTATCAAAGTCTTCCCATGACATTTGTTTAGCTAATTTTACATATTGTTTCACTTTCTTATGTTTTTTCTATATTCTTTAAAATCACAAGCTGACTTGCTTGCCAGAAACTTTTGAAATGCTTTTTTCTTTTCTTGACTTCCTCTTTAACTTCCTGAATCTACTATGGAGTTATGATTTTTCTATGCTTGCAGGCAACCTTACCACATGCCTCTCTGACTGAATCAGTCAAGTTTTCTTCAGGGTTTGCCAATGAATCCCGAAGGTTTTTCTTTCTTGTTGTTGATTTTTCATTTTTTCTTGAATAATGGGTGTGGATTTGATTCTGGTTTACCTCTAATAGCTGCTTAACTTTGATTCATTTCAAAACAAAAACAAATTTCTTACAAACCCTTCTTTTCAATTGTGAAATTCAATTTTATTCTGCTCAACACTAAATGGTAATTACTTCCAATTTCAAATCCTGTGTATACTCTTGTCTCCTGAACCATTGTGAAAAAATTGTTATCAACAATAACATAGTCAGTGAGACTTCTTATTCCTTACATCTTTCCATGTGAATTTATGCATATTTTTATGTTGGAACATGGTGTTAATAATAACTAGTCAATGTTCCAAGCAAAAATCTAGCAGACATTTAGCCATTATATGCCTGGTAATTATTTCCTACTCTGGTGTTTAGAACTCCAACAAGATCCAACGTTTTCTTTTTCATTGTGTCAGCTGTCTTCTCTAATGCCTCAAAAAATTGTTTCTTCTTTAATAGAACCTTATGTGGGACCATAGGCACAAATAAGTCTCATTATCCAGTTTCCCATTCTGATAAATAAATTAAAGATACCAAGAAATTATGTACTTGGTTTAGAATATAGAAGCTAATGATTTCATATCACTTGCTTTAGTATCCCATAATGCAAAACACATATCCTTATGGGTATGTATAATGACTGGTTTCGATATTTATTGAGGTCTCATCAGTGGGAACCAGATCCGGAGGTGATACCAAGGTTGAAGTAATACTGAAGTCATATTTTCATATATGAGTAGCCAAAAGGTGCCGAAATTTGAACTGTAGATGATCAAGCTAAGATTAGACATTTATCAAAATTTGTGGACTAGTAGAGACAGCAAGTGAACATACTGAGTGGAGCATGGAAATTTTGACCCAGACCAATTATAAAGAGAGGAATTCAAGTTTTATTTTCCTCTCTCATGGGTTATCAGTTTAAGAAAGTTGCAGGCTTTACTTTTCTGATAGAAGGAGTCATGTATAGCTTCATTTAGAAAGTTGATATGGATAGTAGCGATTGTGCATGCTGGCTGAGGTTCTATTAAAAACAACAGGTCCAGTTTGAATGCCTAAGTCATAGTGTACATTATTTTTATTGATTACAATAAATGTTAGTGAAGTAGATGCATTTAGTGAATTTCATCATCTTTTTTTTGAGAGAGAGATTTTTTGATCTTCGGTACTGTTGAAATTTTTTGTGTTAACTTGCTTGGCTAATTTTATTAATTATTATTATTATTATTGTAACACCTCCAGGGAGTCCAATGACTCATCGAGGGAGGGCACTCTATAACTCTGTCTCCACTGCTAAATTCACCAACTACCATCATCTACGTTAGCGCCATCTACCGCCTATCATCATCACTGTATTTTCACGGACAATCACAAACATCCATGCCCACAGCGGGAATTGAACCCACAGTCTTTTGGCTGGAGAGCAGATACGCAGACCTTTCATACTCTAACTCCTTCTTGGCCAACCAGGCCTTAAGGAGTTAGAGTATGGATGTGTAATGAAGGCCAAGGATCCACAGGTATGCCTTCCACACAAAGAAAACACTTGGTTTTCACTCCATTGTATGGCCTTGAGAATTTCCCTTACACACCACTACACTTGTGACTCTAGTCACAATCTGCTGGAGTAAGTGCTAGCTGAATTATTAATTATTCAGTGGTAGCTGAAAAGTAGTAATAACTAGCTTATTGGGAAGTCTTCTAATGAACCTAATAGCCCTAGTTTCCTTTGATTCTGCACAGTATTTTTCCATATCCATTTAAAGGAAGCCACAATTTATATATGCTTTCAATTTCATATCTACAAACTGCATGCTATTCTTTCTATTCAATCTGTGCATTTACTCATCTGTTAGTATACCTCTTCTTCTCAATTCATTCCTATCATGTCAACAACTTGCAGCTTTTACTCTCTCACTCTTCTTTTTCTCTTCTTGCACACTTTCATATCTTTTCAATTCCATACTTGTCACCTTTCAAAATCATTCTTAATTACCAAACCTATCAACTGTTTCACTTTCCTTTTTTGTATTCCAGTAGCATCACTTACATCTTTAATCTTCACTCTAGGAAAACTTAATTTTATTTCATTCTCATCAAATCACTCCTGATAATGGAATCACCATACAAGACTCCTTTTTCTTTCTCACACACTCTTTCATACTGTTGTTTCTCGAATGGGGAATTTTCATTAAAAAAATTATTTCATTCAAGATCTAACAAGAATAAGACAACTAAGAGATACTTGTACTATAGTAGGAAAACAAGTTGTAAGAGGGAGCATAAATGAATAACTGTAATGTGAAGTACAAAGGAAAGATAAATTTTGTTATCTAAATAGAAATTCCGTTTGTAAGTTGTAGCAATCAAATTGTAGTCTATGTGAACTGTATATCAAGTGTAAACCAAAGTACGAAGGTCGCGGGCTAGCCACCCAGTTTAGCGTAATGCCTGAGGTGAAGGCTTAAGCGGAAGGCGAACTGAGCTCACATTCCCTGAAAATAGTGCTCCTCGAGGAGCAGGGCTATGACGAAACAGCTTAAGGGCACAATGGAAAGTGCCGTGTGAAGATTTCTGCAGTGAAAAAGAGCGCGCAACGGAAATAGAATAAATAAGTATTCGCACGAGTTTCAATCTCTCTCGAGTTTGTTCCTGTTCTTGCTTGGACTTGTGGTTGCTGACCAGTGGAAGAAAGTACTACAATGTCAGATGATGAGCTTTCCCCTGTGGATGCTTAATGGGTACAAGACAGACAGTATATAAGAAGTCGGTGTCCACTGTTTCGGGCCATCGGTAGAAGTCCTACTAGAATGAGGCAGTGGAAGTTTTTTCTGCAAAGACGGTAAAGCTGACCAGAGTGACTTGCTAGAGATCGAGATGAACGCTAGTATCGCTAAAGTGCAGAGAAAGGCCTTATCGGATGAACAACATGACCTCTATGTGGACGCAACCTGTTGAAAATGTAGAATCTTATCCAACAAAAGAAGACGGACCAGGCAGAGATGGTAATCAAACACAGTGATGGTAATGTACAGAACTTTCTTACTTATTTTCCAATTGTATTAGAAGAAAGGGTGAATCAGTTTCTAGTGGAAAGGATATTATGGACAGATACTTAGGGAACTTTGAATGACTAATATGCTTGGCAATTTGTTGGGTCTCTCATTAGACTGGTTGTCTGAAAACTTATTGGCACAATGTGTGTACCCAAATGAATGTGAAGAGCTAGTATTGTAGATAGGATCTAATTAGAATTTTGTATTGTGAATGTTATGTGTATCATTAATTAACTTACAGGTTAGAGTTGTTGAATATATATTAGAATGTTCACTTGTATTCGCCAGTTTGATTTAGTGTTTAATTGATCAAATTCTTGTGTATGTTTGAATCTAAATGTAAGTGCTCTAAGATCCTAATAAACATGTTTTGTTATTTAAACCTGAGTTTTGCCTGAGCATGAATGAGACCAACCTACTACTCATAAAATCTGAAACTATGCGAAGGGAATAAGATAGGGGAATTTAGAACGTTGGAGTCATGACTGCAAGCTAAGAATTCTACAGACTCTGTAGAGCTTTAGTAAGATAAATTAGGCATTAAGATTCTGGGAAGGTCTCTCTGAACAAGGATTCTTCTGTACTTGGACTCTGACTGGCGCAGCTTTAAAAAAACAAATTTTGTCAGTGTCTGAAAAGGAGACGGCCCCAGAACGAAGGTCTAGAGAATTCATTCTTAGTTGGTGACTAACTTTCATTTTTATAGGGAAGTACAAAAAAGGGTTATTTGGAGTAAGGTTAGTAAATTTTGGAAGGGATAGATCACAGTGTAGGGAAGGAAGTTACACTAAAGAAGGTATTAAAATTTAAGAGAAAACAATGTCGTAACACTGTCTCTTGTGCTTTCTCTTAAGACTTTTTTTTCTCTCTGTCTTCTATTCTTTTTTGTGGGGTTACTCATCAGACACATCTTTTAGTCCTCAAGCTTGCATATTGTCTTGTGTCCACATAGCTGTTCTTCCATTACTGCTATTTTGCTATTCTCCTCATCTACTAATGCTTCTTTCTTGTGGAGTTGAATTTACTCTTACATCATTCACAGTTTGCTCACATTTTTCACTAACAGTATATTATGTTAATGTATTATATTAGTAAAAATGCCAAGAATGTTTCTTAGAGCAAGGAATTTGTAATTTGTAATTTACTGAAATTACATATCAGTAAATTATGTCTTAATAGTAGTAATAAGTTTCTAATCTTCTTTGGTATGTGTTTGAATCCTCTGAGCAATGTACTGTATTTGCCAGCATATAAGGTGCAATTTTTTCCTTTGAAATTAGGTCTGAAAAACAGGGTGCACCTTATATGCCAATACTCAGTTTTTTATTACTTTCATTTCTGGAAATTTTGTCTGTTCCGAGTTATGCAATTTCTTTCTTGCTTCCTTGCGGTGAGTGAGAGCATTCCAGTTACATTAGTTATGTATTCCAGTTACTGATATACATTCTAGTATTCCAGATATGGATAGATAACATTTGTCTAGTCACTATGGCAGACTGTTGAAAAAGCCTGCCCTGCTGGTATGGAATCAATTTCGTTTTCACAGAACAGAAAATGTTAAAAATAAACCCAAGGAATTGAAAACTCAGTTAGCTGTAATTCCAGGAGGTCTAACTAGTCAGCTTCAACCTTTAGATGTCTCTATTAATAAACCATTTAAGGGATTTATGAAGGAGAAGTGGAACACTGCATCCAGAAGACTGCTGGATGCAGTCTTCAGATTTTGAGGTTATGCCATTAGGAAGAAGGAAGAGGTCTAGCATTTTGCAAGTTTGTGAGTGGCTCAAAGCTTCATGGGATGCTGTGAAAACTGAGACAGTGGTTAAATCATTTAAGAAGTGTGGCATTAGTAATGCACTGGATGATACAGAGGACAATTTGTTGTATGAGGACTCAGATTCTGATTTAGAAGAGGTTTCAAGTGTCTCTTCATTTAGCTCTGGAGATGAATTTCTGGGTTTTGACGTAGAAGATTAAAAGGTGGGTACTCTTTCCTAGTTAGATTAGGTATTTGTTGAAACTTATTACTTTATATTTGAAATACTGTAAATTCATTATAATATTCAGCGATACAGTTTTTTTCCCTCAGAGGAGACCTCCACATAGCCTTTAAAGGAATGTGGAGAACCGAACAGGGCTTCTGACCTAATGTTCAATCCTCACCTTCTTGTGGTGCACCCTGTTGTGTATCTACCTGGATACTGAACGAACGAGGATGGGCTGGCAATTTGGGATTTTGCTGACCAAATTGTATTCTTATTGGCTTAAACCAATATACAAAATGATGGTACAACATGACAAAATTTCATGCTGGGTGGGGCGTTGCCCGGTTAAACAAGGTCCCTGTTGTCTTCACCAGGGAACCAGGGCAAGCAACGAAAAGTCAGCTACTGGAACAAATACTAAAACACAACCCCCCAACTCAACATCACCAGAGTCAAAGATCAGTACTATCAACATAAGAAGCCTGAATGGCAAAGAAATGGAGCTAGCTGAGGAATTAGATAAGTACCAGATCGACATAATAGGGGTGACTGAAACAAAAAAGACTTAAACTGGTGAGATCTTTCTGAGCAAGAAATACAAAATGTTATATTCAGGCAATGACAATCAAGGAAAAGAAAGAGTAGCCATAGTATTCAACACAAAATACGAGGCTAATCTTCTGGCAGGCAGTCTCAAGTAGAGTGATGTTGCAAATATCAGAATGGGGAACTGGACAATGAGACTTATTTGTGCCTATGGTCCCACAGAAGGTTCTACTAAGGTAGAAGTAGAGGAATTTTTTGAGGCTTTAGAGAAAGCAACTGACACATTGAAAAAGGAAAAATTGGTCCTTGTTAGGATCTAAATAGCAGAGTAGGAAATTATTGTCAGACATGTAAAAATTCATATTTATAAATTTAGGAACACAAAGACACACGTGTTAAAAAGATTATTTTATTAATTATTAATAAAATACTATTTGACGTTTTGACCCCTGTATCGAGGTCATCATCAGTAGGATACAATTGTATAAGGAACAAGCTACATGCTATAGCCCTGTATACTGGTGAACTAAATCTATAGTTAATTAATCCTTTTTCCTAGCCTGACTTCTAGCGATTAAAAAAAAAAAAAAAAAGAAAAAAAAATATAAATAAATAAAAAAAAATACAACTACAATAAACTGTTAAAGTCGTCATGTATTAATATTCTTCTGGATTTGTACAGTTCTGATTGTTGTAATATGTCCTTCAGTTGCTGTTGAATGTTACAAACACTTCACCAAGATGTCTTCTTGTAGTGGGATTTTTCTTTGGCTTGTTTAGGTTGTTATACAGGTTGTAGATGGATCATCCACATTCTTGGAATGGTTAGGCCATCATTTTTGTTGAGATTTGGGTTGTGTTTGAGCATTTCACATGACTCTTTAAATTTCCTCTCAAACCAGGTTTTGATACAGTGTATGGTATTTTTCCAATCAATTCTGTGGTATGTTTGGAGTGCGTGGTTGGAAACCCTGGTTTTTCCAAAATGGAGGTATTTAATGTGTCGTTTGTGTTCGTCTTGTCTAATTGGGATAGTTTGCCCTGTTTCCCCCTATGTATGGTATGTTACATGTGCATTGCATTTTGTATACTCCTGGGTGGGCTAGGTGCGGAAGAGGATCTTCAGAAGAACTGAGTAGGTGTCTTAACTTATTCGGGGATTTAAAAGTGGTTTTAATGTTGTATTTGCATAGTATTCTGTCTATTTTTTTCAGAAATGCCTTTAACATATGGAATGGCAATAGCATTCCTGAAATCTTTTTTGTTTTATCTTACCACCACCCAACACCTAGTTTTTGTGTTGGGTGGTGGTAAGATTTTTGTTTATGTATTGGCCTGTGTGTGTGTGTGTGTGTGTGTGTGTAGGTTTGTGGTAGACTGAGAAGGAGAGACAGCCAGAGAGAAGATGTGTGATAAGTGTATCTAGGAATGGAAGAGAGTTTTTTTTCCCATTTCAATGGTGAATTGGATATTTTTGTGTTGTTTGTTTAGGTGGCTAAGGAATGTATTTAGTGCTTCACGGCCATGGGGCCAAATGGCGAAAATATCGTCAACATATCTGAGCCAAATTTTGAGCTTTAGACATGCTGTCTCTAAAGCACATTGCTCAAAAGTCTTCCATATAAAAGTTAGCTACTGGGAGGAAAGCAGTGAGCCCATGGTTGTACCTTCTTTTTGAAGGTAAAAATTGTTTTGCCACACGAAATATCCAGAGCGGAGTACGTGGGCAAAGAGGGCCGTGATGTCTTGTGGAAATGTGTTCTGTAAGAGCAAGATAGTGTCATTGATTGGGACATTGGTGAAAAGGTTTATTAGTTACAAGATTTATTAGTCAAACCTGACTAATAAATCTTGTTCGTTGAGTGTAATGTTTTTAATTTTATTTATGAAATGTGTATTTTTTATGTAGGATGAAGACTGACCTACCAATTCCTTGAGTGTGGCCGCTAATTTTTTGGCTAAGAGATAATTTGGGCTGTCAATTCCTTCAACAATCAGACATAATGGTGTGTCTGTTTTGTGTATTTTTGGCAGGCCATAAATTCTTGGTGCGGGGGCATAATGAGGTATTAATAAATTTTTTTTTTTTTTTTGTTTCTTCTGGCCAAATGTGGATGGATTTGATTAATTCAATTGTTTTCTTCTTGTTACGTTTTGTTGGGTTGTAGTTTACCATTTGGTAGGTGCTGTGGTCCGATATCAAATGGTTCATTTTTTTCAATGTGTTGTACAGTCTAAAAGGACAGTGATGTTACCTTTATCTGTTTTTGTGATTATAATGTCTTATTTTTTAAGGATTTAAGGGCTAGATTTTCAATTTTGTTTAAGTTGCTGCTTAGTTTTTTGTTTGAATTCAGTATATATGATGTTTCCATGAGTATTTTATCAGCTAGATTGGTGGGGAAAAATGTTAAACCTCTCTCGACCTGATAAATGGTATCAAATTTTTTATCAGCTAGATTGGTGAGGAAAAATCTTAAAGCTCTCTCGACATGATAAATGATATCAAGTTTGTTCACTGACCTCTGAGCAATGGCGTAGTTCAAACCTTTCTTTAACAGTGAGAATTCACCTTGGGAGAGATCGTGGTTTGATTGGTTGATAACCAGGCTGTGGTCCGATGGTGGTTGGTTGCCCCTCCATTCGTTTGTGGGCGATTGGCTGCTCCTTGTGATGTCGATTTGTGATTGGCTGTTCCTTTCGTTATGGCATCCTGATGGTGTTATGCTTTTTTGTTGTTGTAGAGTTTGAAATTTCATTATTAATTTTTCTTTGTTTTTCAGTAATAAGTGCTTGGCCGAGTCGTCTGTGATCCTGTCTAAAATCTCCCAAATTTCTGGATTAACATAGTCGGATATCTGTAATTTAAGTTGTAGAAATTTGGCTTGGGTAGATGCTAGGTTTTTCCATGCCTCGTGGATTTGTTCTTGTAACAAAGCTTTTTCCAACCAGGCATAAATACAAAAATATTTTGTGAAAATTTGAAGAAAAGAGCAAAACTAATAATAATGGCAAATACCTGTTGGATATCTGTCAGGACATGGACTGGTTATTACTAACACTATGTTCCTACATAAAAATGTGCACAAATTCACATGGAGAGAAGAGGCTAGGAATAAGAAAAGTCTCATTGACTATGTTATTGTTGATAGTGATGTTTTCACCCTGGTGCAGGACACCAGACTGTACAGAGGATTTGAAATTGGAAGTGATCACTGTTTAGTCTTGAGCAGGATAAAATTGAATTTCATATTGAAAAGAATAACATTTAAGAAAGTTTTAAAGCGAATAAGTTGAGTAAGCAGCTCTCAGATGTGAACTGTAGACTAAAATACACAAAGATTATTGAAGAAAAAAATGAAAGAGTTTGAGAATAGGAACCAAACCTTGCAGATTCAGTGGCAAACCTTTAAGAAAACGCTGATTGATTCAGTCAGAGAGGCCTGTGGTGAGGATAGAAAAATCAGAACTCCATGGCGGACACAGGAAGTTAAAGCGGCAGTGAAGGAAAAGAAGGAAGCATATCAAAAGTTCCTGGCAAATAAGTCAGCTTGTGCTCTTAGAGAATACAGAGACAAATGTAAGAAAGCTAAACACTGTGTAAAACTATCTAAACAAAAGTCATGGAAGGACTTTGGCAAGAACATAGAAAATAAATATCTTTCCTCCATTTCTAAGATCATGTTACCTTTATCATCTCTTTAATGAAGAGATGATAAAGGTAACATGAAAATGGGAGAAAAAGATATCCTTGAAGTATGGAGTAATTACTTTGAAAAACAAAGAAATGAAACAAGCAGAGAGGACAGCACAGTGGTAAAAAACACTGATCAGGCATGCAGTCAGGAATACATATCCATACTTGAAGTAGAAAAAACCATCAAATGCTTGAAATGTGGAAAGGCAGCAGGAATAGATGATATTCGACCAGAATTGATGAAGTATGGTGGTATAAAAGTCTTACAGTGGCTGCACTGCATAGTTCAGAAGGCCTGGACAGAGGGACGAATTCCTGATGATTGGAATAGAGCTCTAATAGTACCCATATACAAAAAGGAAAATAAAACTGAATGTGAGAATTACAGAAGTATTTCCCTACTGAGTGTTCCTGGCAAGATTTATGCCAGTATACTTGCGAAACGGTTGAGAAGAATTGTGGAATAAAAACTTGGTGAAGAACAAGCTGGATGCAGCCCAAATAGAGGCTGCCAGGATCAGATCTTCACTTTACGACATATAGTTGAGAAAGCATGGGAATATAATAAAGATCTGTATTTAAGTTTTGGCATTCTGGAAAAGGCATATGACAAGGTACCAAGAGAGAAGCTATTCAAAACGCTATAGTTATATGGTATCAATTAAGCATTATGTCAAGCAATACTTAGTCTTTATTTGAGTTGTAAGTCAGCAGTTAGAATTGAAGGAAGTACAGGAAGATGGTTTAATGTTAAATCTGGTGTGAGACAAGGATGTACATTATCCCCTCTGTTATTCATTATCTATATGGATCACATTATGAAGGAAAGTGGTATTAAACATGATATCAGAATTGGAGATGTAGATGTCAGCTCTTTACTTTATGCGGATGATGTTATACTTCTAAATAAATCCGCTACAAGTTTGCAAGATTCCCTGAGTAAATTGAATAACTGTTGTAATAGATATGGTATGAAGATCAGCATTAAAAAGACTAAGACAATGAAAATAGGTAGCATTGACAGTGCCAACTGTGTTGTGAACCGGGAACCTGTGGAAGAAGTAAAACATTTCAGCTACTTAGGCACATTTTTACTGAAGATCGTAAATTAAATATGGAAATAGACAGCAGAATCAACAAAGCTGGTATGGTAGGAAGTCAATTGAATAAATTCACATGGAATAAGAGAGAAATTAGTCTGAACTAAATTAGCTGTATACAAGACGGTGTTGAAACCAGTTTTAACTTATGGATCTGAGAGCTGGGTCAGAAGTAAAACACTTGACCAGAGAGTAGAGACCGCAGATATGAGAGTCCTGAGAAAGATTATAGGTGTGAACAGATGGCATCAATGGCAATATCATATTAAAAATGAGGATATTAGGAAAGAACTTGACAATGTCAGCATCCAGGAATGCGTTAGCAGAGCTAATCTCAGGTGGTATGGTCACTTAAACAGAATGGGTGATAAAAAGATTAGCAAAACAAGTGTTCTCTGCCAGGTTGGCAGGAAAACGACCCAGAGGAAGACCAAGATATAGGTGGATTGATACAGTACAAAGTGCCTTAGATGATAGAAATATAAGATCTGATAATGTTGGAGTCTTGACAAGTAACAGACTGATTTGGAGGAAAATTGTAGATAGGAATTAGGAATGATGTAAAATTTTCCTGTAGTACTATCATATCCTGTACACCCCTTGAGGGTACATGGCAGGAATTTGATGTTGATGTGTTTTTTTCCCTAAAAAATGTGTAAAAAAAAAAAAAAAGGGGGTGCGTCTAATATGCCAGCAAATATGATACTCCTTGAAAATGAATCAAGAAATTAATATTAATGATTTTGGAGAAACAATCCTTTCTAGATATAATTTAATTGGAAAATGAAGTAGCTTTATTCAGTGTTTTTTTTTTTTTTTTGCATCATACACAATGGTACATCGTACTGGCACCTTTATTAACGTTGACATATGGATGTTGTGTCATTTTAATTTTCAGCTTTTCCTGATTAGAAAGATTGAGTACTGGCACCTATTATTTGAGTGGGGGAGGTGGAATGGTTTTATGTATTTTCAGCATCATCACCAGTTAATAAAGGTTAATTTTTTGTTAAATAACAAATTCAGATAGTACTCTATTATGTGAATTTGCTATTAAAAAATACGTGCATTTATGAATAGGAATTTTTTATTTAATTAATAAGAAGCTAACTTTTTGTTATATTTTTTTTTGATTATATTTTGATAAAAATTATTTATTCTTCTTTTTTAACTTATTTTTTGTTAATTAGGAGTTCTGAAAAGTACACAGAAAAATTTTTGAGAGAATCTGAAAAGATGAATACAGGAATGCTGACTGTAGGAATATTTCTCCTGATTCTTGGGTATATCATGGTTAGTTGCTTGAGTATGGCAGCATCAAATCAGGCACATAGAATTAAATGTAAATTTATGAAATCTGTTTTAAGACAAGATATCAGTTGGTTTGATACTAATCAAACTGGAGATTTTGCAAGTCGAATCACTGCGTAAGTATAGATTGTCTTATCCACAAATATTTTCATGAATTTGGTAATTTTAGTGTTGCCAGAAAGTTGTTCATTCTGCTATATGAAATATTTATTTGAAACTGGATAATGAAGGCCTTAATTATCAACTGAAGCTGACAGTTTCAGTTGCTAATGGCTGTGTGTTGGCATTCTGTAAATAATAAAAAAAAAGATAATGAACCATTTGAAAGGCATGTGACTAATGTATCTAGTCAGGACAGACAGTTATTCTTTTTCTGTTGTGAACTGTATATTTGAATAATTCAAATATATCTAGGGAAATGGGAGTTTATTAAATATAGGTCTACTAGTTATACATTCTGTTCTTTTTAATTAGTAAATAGAGATGTAATATTGGAGCTAATAATGATATTTGAATTTTTATGAATATGGTTTTTTTAAATATAGTTTTAGAATGAATAGAATTTTTTACAAAATGGAAGGGGGAGCTGGTCTGTGAGGGGAGCAAGAAACTATGCCAGCTTAGCTATTTAAGCCACATATGAAATTAGCAACTCTCATCCTTTCACCTAAGGATAAAGTATATTCTAGATCATATTGTTTGTGTTTCCTTTGACATCTGCCAAAGGAAACACAAAAATTACATCATTTGCTGTCATCATTATCATGAATCAGGACCATGCATTAGATACTTGCTCACATAGAATTACAGTAATGTACTGTTTAGTCAACCCCTCAATTGTCAGAACAGCAAGTTCAGTTAATCAAAATGTCCGATAATGAATCACTATTACGTAGCAATCTGAAGAGAAGTTGGTTGACATGCCAGGGTCAATTAATTGAATGATCATTGTTTTGAAGGCCAGATAAATGGTCGATTACTGTAGATGTAAGAAAACCATTTATTACACCAGGGTATTTAGGAATCAGCAGCAGTATCAAAACACCCTCGAAACCTCATTAAGTATAGCTATATTAATTTACCAAAAATCTGGGAAGAGTCACACCAGTCCCAAATTAACATCTGTAAACTTATTATCCAACAGTAGAAGGTGCTGGACTTCAGTTATTTTTTTACGAGGGTGGTCTGAAAAGTTCTCGGCCTAACAATGAAAATTAATTTTGAAATTATAATTTCAAAATTATTTTTATTTTTAAATATAATCTCCCTTAAGACTAATATATTTATTCCAGCAATGCTCCAGCACCATTATCCTGTCCCTATAGTGGTTCTCAGTAAGATCTGCAAAATACCCCTCTACGGCTGCAATCACCTCTTGATTCGAAGAAAAATGCTGACCAGCAAGGAAGAGGTTTTGGGAAGAGATAGAAGTCAGAGGGAGCCAAATCTGGGGAATAGAGTGGATGTTCCAACAATTCATAGTGCAGATCCCTTAATTTTCCCATTGCCAAAATGCTTTTGTGGACAGGTGCATTGTCCTGATAAAAGGTGATTTTTTTTCTTCTGCAAACCATGTCTTTTCTCACGAATTTTTTCGTCTAGTATGGTTAAAAGATCAGAATAATATTCCTCGGTTATCGTTTTACCATTTTCAAGATAATTAATAAACAAAATGCTTTTAACATCCCAAAACATCGATGCCACGACCTTTCTTGCTGATGGAACCGACTTTGTCTTCTTGGCGCTGAACACAACCAACTTCTGTCCACTGTTTTGACTGCTGCTGTTTGGATTCCGGTGTGTAATAGTAAATCCAAGACTCATCCATAGTAATAAATTGATGCACAAAATCAGTTTTATTCTTGTTAAAATACTCCAAGCACTGTTCAGAGACTTTCATGTGAGTGTTTTTGATCTGCTGTGAGCAAGCTCGGCACCCATGTTGCGCAAAGCTTTTTCATTTGCAATTCTTCGTGCAAAATATAACCTACACGTTCTTTTGAAATGCCTATAGTCTCAGCAATTTCATGCACTTTGACTCTGGTCATTCAATATCATATCGAATGACCACATGATCAATGATTTCTAGTGTTGTTACACTTTTTGGACACTCTTAACATGCATCATCTGCAAGGTTTAAACTCGGCAGCCCATTTCGTTGTTGTTGAAAACGAAGGAGAAGAGTGCCCATAAACTTTTATGAACTTCGAATGACTTTATTTTGGCGTTAAACCTTCTTTTACAAAGAATTTTATAACCGCACAATATTCAATATTATCCATTTCAAGGAATACAGATAACACTTTTGCTTCAGACAGCTGTGTAAAACAAACTACTTGATAGAATGACTTGCAATTTCACATGGATGCTTATGACAGATGTGCCAACTTAGAAAAAAAAAATCTTGCCAATAGTGTTGCCATCTATGGTTGAGGCCTAGAACTTTTCAGACCACCTTCATATATCTGTTACAATTTTAAATTATTCTCACTAATAACTGAATGTTGGTGCTTATGGACAATGACAAACTACTTGTGTTCCGAAGATGCTAGTTTGAAAACTAGCAAAATGTTATCAACAAAATAAGTAAATTTCTTATTTTTTTGGTTCTTTGGTGTTGTGAATTTTACCACAACTTCATGAATAATTGCAAACACCGAAAGTTAGATTCATCATAGAAAATCTCACTCAATTGATATATTATATTGAGTCTTAAACTCATTAAAACCCTTGGCATTTGCAACACATGCTGGCAATGCATTCCACTCTGTCATTCTCCATGTAAAAAAATCTCCTCAGTCTTCTCTGCACCATACCTATGTATACAACCTCCAGGAATAGGTTCTCTCTCTCTCTCTCAAATAGAATGGTTGCAATAAGAATTTGGCAGTGGAGATAGATGGAATATCAGCAGATATACTGTTTGGAAAGAAGTCAGTGGACACCCCAATGGGCAAGCGGCATCATGCAATGTAACGAGTCACATGTTTAGCCAGTATAAATTGGAGGAATATGATGCTCCCAAATCAGTGCAACTGTGGCCAGGTGAAATTGCTGCGATATGGGAACTGATGTTCCCAAATGTCTAGGGAATTGGCAGTATCATTGGTATGCCTGTTTAATAAGTCTTACAATAGCACAGGCTCCAAGGGAGCAGAAAGGAGATAAAATTGTTCCACTACATAAAGGTTTTGATAAGGCTGTAGCTAGTAATTATAGGCCAATCTATATGTCTGGAGTTGTGGTGAAAGTACTAGAGAGATTGGTGAGAAGTAGGATACAGAAATGGGTTGATAAAGCAGTATTCTCTGTGATTATCAGCTTGGGTTTGTTAAAGGGAGATCATGTTTTACTAACTTACTCATGTATTATAACAAGGTGACAAATATCTTGGACAGGGGAGATGCATATTCAGTGGTGTACTTGAATTTTGCAAAAGTTTTTGATAGACTGCCACACGATGAGCTACTAAATAAATTGAAACAGATGGGATTGGATTACAGACTTCTGAGTTGGATCAGTGACTGGCTGTTGGACAGGTATCAGAAAGTTGTATATGGGGGGAGTGCAGTATCGAAAGAGAGAGAGAGAGGTCAGCAGTGTTGTTCCACAGGGATTAGTTTTGGGGCCATTGTTGTTCAAATGTATGTTAATGATATTGGGTTGGGTTTAACTAGTGATATCCAGCTGTTTGCAAATGATGCAAAACTGGGGAGAGCAATGCATAGTCAAGCAGATGTTAATGCCTTACAAGAGGATTTGAATAGACTGCGTGAATTAAGTGGAACTGTTCAGTTCAGTGTTGCAAAGTGTAGGGTTTGAAATTTGGTAAGCAATGATGGGATGCAAAGTATACACTTGATGGGGAAACTGTAAAGGAAGTAGAGGGAGATGAGAGATCTGTGAGTGGCGGTGGTGAATGACAACAACTAGAAATTCAGGGGCCATATTGCACAAGTTGTGAAGATGTCACATCGAATAATGACAATAATGCAAAGGAACCTGACATGCATAAATAAAGATGTTATGATGTCATCGTAAGGCCTTGATTAGGCCTCACATGGATTATTATGCACAGATTTGGTCACCAGGTTTTCATGGTGGTAATGATGATATGTTAGAAAGTGTCCAGAGAAGATTCACATGGATATGGAGTAGGTGGACAGATTGAGACAATTCAAATTACAAAGCCTCGTGAATAGGAGGAGGGATATGATTAAGACATATAAGCTAGTCAGGTGTTATCAGGTTGACATCAAGGAGATTTTTCATAGAATGGGAAAGGGGGGATAGAACAAGAGTCCATTGCTGGAATTTGTATAAGGAGGGTGTGAACAGAGGAGTGAGGAGAAGGTTCTTTGTATGTAGAGTAGTTGGTGAGTGGAATACATTGCCTGAGTGTGTTGTGAATGTAGATGCATTGAATCAGTTTAAGGCATGATTGGATGAACATTGTGTGCAATAATGTGTGCCTCCCATGATAAGTCTCTGACTCCATGGAAGTCCGATGTTAATAATAAAAAGCAGTGTATTGGCTAAATGGACTTTTATGAAGATGAATATCTGTGACGAGAGTTTCTCAATAAAAGAAGAAAATATAAGAATTCCAAGAAGAAATTTACATTAATGTTGTATAGAAATATAAATTAAATATTACATTAATGCTGTATTATACTCGTATATAAATATAAATCCTACTTTTGATAAGAAAGCAAATAATTTCTGATTATTTTTGAGTTACTCAGTGGCTTGACGCTGTGTTGAGGTGAATAGTACTTGCTGGACTGCAAGTTGGGAAACCCTTATCTAATATATGCTTACGGAATTAGAAAAAATATTCATGCTTCTAGTTGCAGAGCTTGTAAATGTGTGTTAGGACTAAATTTATATGAAAACCTATGGTGTGAAGTATTGTAATTGTTGGTTACAAGTCTTTTGAAGAGGCAATGAAATTTTGCATAATAATTCCATGAAGCCAGCCAGTATGGTGGAACCTGTTTAAGCAGCTTTGAATTGATGGAATTGGAAATATTGTGGTTGACTTCACTTCGTTCAAATGAAAGGAGCTCTTTGGACAGGTGTTTTTCCACAAGCAGGACATATTGTCTTATGACTTGTACCATACTGATGATAAACAATTCTGCAGTCTTGAATTTTTTGTATTTGTGTGTAAGGAAAGGTATTCAGATGGCTGTTGAGTATATTGAGGGAATGTAATTACACAATGACAAACAAAATTGTCCTTGTTTCTAATTCTTTTTTTTTTTTTTTCTCCCTCTCCTTTAAACTGAGATATTGATATTTAAGATCAGAAAATGTTTATTATCTGTGTTGGAAAGTGAGGAGCAGAGGCGGCTCATGCATAGGCACTGCGGAACTGCAGTACCCCCAATTTTTCTTGATAAATAAATATATTTATTAATTTATTTATATTTGCTTGTAATATTTAATTTTATCATCAACAATCCTATACAATTCTTTTATTTTGTATAAAAAATAATAAAAATCCATCTTGTAGCACTCAGGAGGGTGAAGGACGCTAGCAGTGTCATATTGCTATGCGCAATCATATGCACATCATAGTGAGATGCGAGCTATTAGTGTAATGCGGCACTGTCAGTCACGCAGTTCCACTGTTGTTGATATGCAGTTTGCACCAGTAGTAGAGTGTTCGTTGTGCTTATCGTGTTTACTCCGTCTCTTTAAATATTTGGACATTACAATTAAAGGATTTAATTATAATGTCCAAAAATTGTAAATCCATTTCTTTAATTACAATTAAAGGAATGGATTTTATTTTGAATTATACTAAACTGTATAATTTTATCGATAATAAACAATATTATTTCATGAAACAAAACAAGTAGAATATTTTATTTTTAAGTAATTTGGAATTATATGAAACTGTATAATTTTATCGATAATAAACAATATTTTTTCATGTTTAATTTTTTATAAAAATTTTTACCATAATTTTGATATTTTATCCAAACACGTATACACTGTACTTACAATGTGTATGTATATTTCGAAAGTTGAAGCATCCCAACGAGCCGCCACTTGTGAGGAGTAATATTGTTCTGAGGGCATAAGAATTTTTACTGCAGTAAACAATAGATATTTCACTGTTAAATCAGTGAGCAAATCATTATTGCATAATATATAAAATTATGTTACTCAGTAACATAATATATGTTGATTGGTAACTGTTACTTTCTTGGTTTCGTCCACAAGAAAGAAAGTCTAGGGATAGTCATGTATACTCATATTAATAAAAAAGTAATTTTTTTTTCACTTTTTGTTATCTCTTTTAGTGATTTGGCACGTATTCAAGATGGTATTGGAGAGAAAGTTGCCATGTGCATTTATTTCATGTCTGCCACTATATTATCCTTGATATGTGCCCTTATTTATGGATGGAAATTAACCCTTGTTATTTTGTCTGTTATGCCTATCCTTATTATTGCAAGTGGAGTTATTGCTAAGGTAAAGTACATTTTGAATTATACTCTTTCTTATCTTGTAATAATTTGAAATGATTGAAAGATAAGAATCCTTGAATGTATAAATCTACATTAATTTTTATAATTTTATAATTAATGTTGTAAATTTATATAAGTTATTGTGTGCTGAATGAAGGCTTAGGTGCTGAATGAAGCTCATGTTAAGGTTTAATGGAATGAAAACAGCACAGTGAAAGAATTAAACACAGATTTAAAGGTTTAATATTTCATCTCTCTCTCTCTCTCTCTCTGAGACATCAGAATATAAGAATTGTAATAATGCACACAAATCACAAAAAAATAAGTGAACGATGTTACTCAAAATCTAAAGCTTTAATGAGAATGTCCTCCGTGAACACTAGTAGGTAACCATTGCTGTTGGAAGATCTAAGAATTCTCATTTCCCAGATCTTTGGACTTCTAGGGATGACCCCCTTATCCTTGTTAAATTCCCTCATTCAACCATATGAAAAATCTCCCCATTGTCTCTCAATCTGATAAATATCTCTCAATAGCTTAAATGTCTGTCATATCCCCTCTACCAGATTCTGCATGCCTTCAGTTTGTCTTAATAATCAATATTGTATGGTCCTGATATGATGATTTTCATTATTTCCCTCTGCACTCTCTCCAAGGTTACTTCATTCCCTTCAAGTCCTAGTGACTAGATATCATGAAAGTTTTATATGATGGGACCACTACTCTTTTATCTCTTGTGGCCAGGGTTCTCCTCAATATTGCAGCAGTTCTCTGAGTTGTCTTCACAGCCCTTGCACAATGTCCTCTGAACTGTAAATTTTTATTTAGTCACCCCCAAGATCCCTTGATACTTCCAGTATAACTCCACCAAGTCAATAGGAAACATCCCATATATGGATCCCAAATTTCAAATCCATACATTTAGTTGTATTAACCTGAAATTCACAATAATTTACCCACCTTTCCAGCTTATTCAAATCCTCATCTTTCAACTTGCCATGTGGTGCTCTGTCAAATTCCTTTGCACAAACCAGCAAAATGACATGGTTTCCCCTCATCCATTGCTAATGTTACTCTATTATAAGAGCCTTTGTAGATCATTTGGTATCAAATGCCATTTGGTTTGGAAAAACTGGGTTCCAATACTGTCTGGGATGTTAATTATCTTTATCAGGGTTCTTCAGTTCAAGCTGAGTTAGCTAGTCTCATTTGGAGGTAGCAGGGTTTTCTATCCCAGAAACTCTGGTTTTTCATCCTGCAAAACAAACCATGAAATGACATACACATTTACAGACATAATGCACTGGCCTCATAGCCTTAGTTTGTCATCATCATCAAATTCTTGCTATGTACCCTCAAGGGGTGTACAGGATATGATAGTACTACATGAAAAATTTACATCATTATTAATTTCCTATCTACAATTTTCCTCCAAATCAGTCTGTTACTTGTCAAGACTCCAACATTATCAGATCTTATATTTCTATCGTCTAAGGCACTTTGTACCGTATCAATCCATCTATATCTTGGTCTTCCTCTGGGTCGTTTTCCTGCCAACCTGGCAGAGAACACTTGTTTTGCTAATCTTTTTATCAATCTTTTATCAACCATTCTGTTTAAGTGACCATACCACCTGAGATTAGCTCTGCTAACGCATTCCTGGATGCTGACAATGTCAAGTTCTTTCCTAATATTCTTGTTTTTAATATGATATTGCCATTGATGATATCTGTTCACATCTATAATCTTTCTCAGGACTCTCATATCTGTGGTCTCTACTCTCTGGTCAAGTGTTTTACTTCTGACCCAGCTCTCAGATCCATAAGTTAAAACTGGTTTGAACACTGTCTTGTATACAGCTAATTTAGTGTTCCGACTAATTTCTCTCTTATTCCATATGAATTTATTCAGTTGACTTCCCACCATACCAGCTTTGCTGATTCTGTTGTCTATTTCTATACTTAATTTACCATCTTCAGTAAAAATCATGCCTAAATAGCTGAAATGTTTTACTTGTTCCACAGGTTCTCCATTCACAACACAGTTGACATTTTCAATGATTCTGCCTATTTTCATTGTTTTGTCTTTTTATTGCTGACCTTCATACCATATCTATTACAACAGCTATTCAATTTAGTCAGAGAATCTTGCAGACTTGTAGCGGATTTATTTAGAAGTATAACATCATCCACATAAAGCAAAGAGCTGACATTAACATCTCCAATTTTGATATCATGTGTAATACCACTTTCCTTCATAATGTGATCCATATAGATAATGAATAACAGAGGGGATAATGTACATCCTTGTCTCACACCAGATTTAACATTAAACCATCTTCCTGTACTTCCTTCAATTCTAACTGCTGACTTACAACTCAAATAAAGACTAAGTATTGCTTGACATAATGCTTAATTGATACCATATAACTATAGCGTTTTGAATAGCTTCTCTCTTGGTACCTTGTCATATGCCTTTTCCAGAATGCCAAAACTTAAATACAGATCTTTATTATATTCCCATGCTTTCTCAACTATATGTCGTAAAGTGAAGATCTGATCCTGGCAGCCTCTATTTGGGCTGCATCCAGCTTGTTCTTCACCAAGTTTTTATTCCACAATTCTTCTCAACCGTTTCGCAAGTATACTGGCATAAATCTTGCCAGGAACACTCAGTAGGGAAATACTTCTGTAATTCTCACATTCAGTTTTATTTTCCTTTTTGTATATGGGTACTATTAGAGCTCTATTCCAATCATCAGGAATTCGTCCCTCTGTCCAGGCCTTCTGAACTATGCAGTGCAGCCACTGTAAGACTCTCACACCACCATACTTCAGCATTTCTGGTCGAATATCATCTACTCCTGCTGCCTTTCCACATTTCAAGCCTTTGATGGCTTTTTCTACTTCAAGTATGGATATGTATTCCTGACTGCATGCCTGGTCAGTATTTTTTACCACTGTGCTATCATCACTGCTTGTTTCATTTAGAAGTTTTTCAAAGTAATTACTCCATACTTCAAAGATATCTTTTTCTCCCATTTTCATGTTGCAGCATCCCATTTTCAAAGTTGCAGCATCCCCACGAGCTGCCACTTGTGAAGTGTAATATTGTTCTGAGGGCATAAGAATTTTTACTGCAGTAAACAATAGATATTTCACTGTTAAATCAGTGAGCAAATCATTATTGCATAATATATAAAATTATGTTACACTCAGTAACATAATATATGTTGTCATCTCTTTATCATCTCTAACTCCTTTTACAGCACACTTTCCTCCATTCCTAAGCTTCTTCAACAACCTCCAGAATATTTTGCCACCTTCTTGATATTTATTTTCTATATTCTTGCCAATGTCCTCCCATGACTTTTGTTTAGCTAGTTTTACACAGTGTTTAGCATTCTTGCATTTGTCTCTATATTCTATAAGAGCACAAGCTGTCTTATTTGACAGGAACTTTTGATATGCTTTCTTCTTTTCCTTCACTGCCTCTTTAACTTCCTGTTGTACACCAGGGAGTTCTGATTTTTTTATCGTTACAGACAACCTCACTACATGCCTCTCTGGCAGAATCAATCAATGTTTTCTTCAGAGTTTGCCACTGAATCTCCAAGGTTTGATTCCTGTTCTCAAACTCTTTCATTTTATTTTCAATAATCTTTGTGTATTTTAGTCTACAGCTCACATCTGAGAGCTGCTCAACTTTTATTCGCTTTAAAACTTTCTTACATGTTATTCTTTTCAATATGAAATTCAATTTTATCTTGCTCAAGACTAGATAGTGATCATAACTGGTAATTAGTTTACGGAATTAACAACGCATATAAAGTATATTAATTAAAGGTAACTTTAATGAATAACTTCTATATTTCGGCAAAGTCACATTGCCATCTTCAGGAACATAAAGATATAGTATGTGCATGCAGGCACTAACACAAAGCAAATGAGGAAGAAAGCAAGAAACTAATATTGTTCCTAAATCCTAAATGGTGCCTTCTTGCGGGCTAATTTGGTAGTCTTGGCAGTTGGGCTGAAGTTCTCATAATGTAAGTCTCCCAAATTTGGGGTAGTTTCATGCACCCAAATTTGTTGAGGTTAGGAACGTTTTTTAGAGCTGCTGAAGATTCTTTGAATAATCTTTCGTATTTAAACTTGCTGCGATGAATTATTTTAGTTTTCTTCCAACGAATTTTATGGTGGGTATCTAAGGCATGGTCTGCCTTAGATACCCACCATATGGTATGTGCCTGCGTGGTATCTTTATGGTATGTGCCTGCATGCACATAGCATATCTTTATGTTCCTGAAGATGGCAATGTGACTTTGTCGAAATATAGAAGTTATTCATTAAAGTTACCTTTAATTAATATACTTTATATGCATTGTTAATTCCATAAACTAATTACCAGTTATGTCTAACCAACGTATAAGCCTTGCTACTAGAATCATGATCATCCACGGAGATGCAATCGCACGAAAGGCCCGTCAATACGGCAAATTGAGGTTGAAGATATCGAGGCAAATAAATCATCTGACGTTCCTAAAACGCTGCCGGGATAACAAAGCGATCCCTAATTGTGTCAAATTGAAGCACCGTTTTACTTCCGAGAAAGCTCTACGCATTTATAACCGCACTAGCTTTGCCCCATTAAGAGAACAAATTACCGCGATGCGCGTTCTCCTTGCCGACGAAAACAAAACCTTACGAGCGCTAGAGGAAGAGCTTACGAATACACTCAGCCATGATCTATGGTCGATACTTCATGACATCTCGTGCACATCGGCAAGAAAAGAATTCGAAAAAATACGTAGTTGGCACGTGAAAAAATACGAAAACCTGACAAAGAATTCTGCTTCCTTACCACAGCCACCACTCAACACTGTAGTCAACCTCTCGTCAGCAGTTTTAAAGCCTGAAGCACTCACCGCACTTTCACGTGGTCACGATTTCGCCCTAGCTTCTAAAAGGATACCTGCTGAAGAAATCATGATCCAAATAGAGCGTGGGATTGGCAACCTGCCTAACCATATCGCCAACAACGTAAGACTGGATGTATTCGGTGTTCTCACTAAAGCTAAACCTCCAAAAACCAACTTATCCAAAAACGAATATGCAGCCCTACAAGAATTGAAAAGCAACGAAAAAATAGTAATCACCAAAGCTGGTAAGGGAAGTGCCACTGTGGTGCTCAATCAAAAAGACTACAAAGGTAAGTTAAATGCTTTAGTACTAGACCGTACTACTTACCTCCCCATTGAATATAATCCGACCAGCTCTCAGATTAGAACTCTCCATAGACTCCTTAAGAAAGTCACTTCTTGGCCTGTGGAAGTCACCAACAAACTTAAACCTTATAACTCTAGACCCCCCCCCCCAATTATATGGACTCCCAAAAATACATAAACAAAATGTGCCATTGCGTCCCATAGTGGATGGCATTGATTCACCCACATATAAATTAGCCAAACATTTAGCCAAAACCCTCACACACTACACTGGCAACACACCATCACACATAAAAAAACTCAGCCCACTTTAAAGCCAGTATTGAAAACCTCACACTCCAACACACTGACATAATGGTCAGTTTTGACGTCTCCTCCCTATTCACTAATGTCCCACTTAAAGAAACCCTTGAGCTCATCCAAGCCAAGTTTCCTCCCGATATCTCAGCCCTATTTCAGTTCACAATGAACTCAGGCAATTTCTCTTGGCAAGGAAAGTTCTACAAACAGATAGAGGGGACAGCCATGGGTTCACCACTTTCCCCACCCTTGGCCAATTTCTTTATGGAGACATTTGAAGAGAAAACCTTAAACTCCGCCCCACAAAAACCCACTATTTAGCATCGGTATGTAGATGATGTGTTTGCTATTTGGCCACATGGCTCAGACACACTCCACTTCTTCCTAACACACTTAAACAACCAACACCCCAGAGTCCAGTTCGGTCTTTTTCCTTAGAAAAAGAGGAAAACAACACCCTCCCCTTCCTAGACACTTTAATCACCCGCCAGCTTGATGGATCTTTGGTTTTCTCTGTTTACAGAAAACCCACCCATACTGGCAGATACATTCACCAGCAATCCCCCCCCCCCACAACAATATGGGGTTATAAAAACACTATATAACAGGGCAAAATTAATCTGCTCAGATAACAAGGCCCTGACTACTGAACTAAACCACATCCTCAACACTTTCTTAGCCAATGGCTATAACCCAAAAAAAATCCAAAAAATACTAAAACCAGTAAACCACAACCCCCGTCCACAATAAAGATTACACCAAGTCTATCACCATCCCCTACATCCAGGGCACCTCTGAGAAAATAACCAATATCCTCAAAAAATATGACCTTACTTCCTGTTACAAACCATATAAAAAGTTGGCATCCCTTATCCGCTCTACCAAAGACCAACCACTTCCCCTAGACCTACCTGGTGTATACCAGGTCCCTTGCAGCTGCAAATTGTCCTACTTTGGCCAAACAGGCAGAACAACAAATATCAGGATTTCAGAACACAAAGACTACATCTGGTTTCACCAGTACAGCTGCTCTGGGCTGGCAGACCATGCCTTAGATACCCACCATAAAATTCGTTGGAAGAAAACAAAAATAATTCATCGCAGCAAGTTTAAATATGAAAGATTATTCAAAGAATCTTCAGCAGCTCTAAAAAACGTTCCTAACCTCAACAAATTTGGGTGCATGAAACTACCCCAAATTTGGGAGACTTACATTATGAGAACTTCATCCCAACTGCCAAGACTACCAAATTAGTCCACAAGAGGGCACCATTAGGACTTCATCATCATCATCATCATCATCATCATCAAATTCCTGCCATGTACCCTCAAGGGGTGTACAGGATATGACAGTACTACATGAAAAAATTACATCATTACTAACTTCCTATCTACAATTTTCCTCCAAATCAGTCTGTTACTTGTCAAGACTCCAACATTATCAGATCTTATATTTCTATCGTCTAAGGCACTTTGTACCGTATCAATCCACCTATATCTTGGTCTTCCTCTGGGTCGTTTTCCTGCCAACCTGGCAGAGAACACTTGTTTTGCTAATCTTTCCTCTCCCATTCTATTTAAGTGACCATACCACCTAAGATTAGCTCTGCTAACGCATTCCTGGATGCTGATAATGTCAAGTTCTTTCCTAATATCCTCATTTTTAATATGAAATTGCCATTGATGCCATCTGTTCATGCCTCTAATCTTTCTCAGGACTCTCATATCTGCGGTCTCTAGTCTTTGGTCAAGTGTTTTACTTCTGACCTAGCTCTCAGATCCATAAGTTAAAATTGGTTTGAACACACTCTTGTATACAGCTAATTTAGTGTTCCGACTAATTTCTTTCTTATTCCATATGAATTTATTCAATTGACTTCCCACGATACCAGCTTTGCTGATTCTGTTGTCTATTTCTATATTTAGTTTACCATCTTCAGTAAAAATTGTGCCTAAGTAGCTGAAATGTTTTACTTGTTCCACAGGTTCTCCATTCACAACACAGTTGACATTTTCAATGATTCTGCCTGTTTTCATTGTCTTTGTCTTTTTATTGCTGACCTTCATACCATATCTATTACAACAGCTATTCAATTTAGTCAGAGAATCTTGCAGACTTGTAGCGGATTTATTTAGAAGTATAACATCATCCGCATAAAGCAAAGAGCTGACATTAACATCTCCAATTTTGATATCGGGTTTAATACCACATTCCTTCATAATGTGATCCATATAGATAATGAATAACAGAGGGGATAATGTACATCCTTGTCTCACACCAGATTTAACATTAAACCATCTTCCTGTACTTCCTTCAATTCTAACTGCTGACTTACAACTCAAATAAAGACTAAGTATTGCTTGATATAATGCCCCATTGACATCATATAACTGCAGCGTATTGAATAGCTTCTCTCTTGGCACCTTGTCATATGCCTTTTCCAAATCGACAAAACTTAAATACAGATCTTTGTTATATTCCCATGCTTTCTCGACTATTTGTCGTAAAGTGAAGATCTGATCCTGACAGCCTCTATTTGGCCTGAATCCAGCTTGTTCTTCACCAAGCTTTTCTTCCACAATTCTTCTCAACCGTTTCTCAAGTATACTTGCATAGATCTTGCCAGGAACACTCAGTAGGGAAATACCTCTGTAATTCTCACATTCAGTTTTATTTCCCTTTTTATATATGGGTACTATGAGAGCTCTACTCCAATCATCGGGAATTCGTCCCTCTGTCCAGGCTTTCTGAACTATGCAGTGCAGCCACTGTAAGACTCTTATACCACCATACTTCAGCATTTCTGGTCGAATATCATCTACTCCTGCTGCCTTTCCACATTTCAAGCCTTTGATGGCTTTTTCTACTTCAAGTATGGATATGTATTCCTGACTGCATGCCTGATCAGTGTTTTTTATCACTGTGCTGTCATCACTGCTTGTTTCATTTAGCAGTTTTTCAAAGTAATTACTCCATACTTCAAGGATATCTTTTTCTCCTGTTTTCATTTCACCTTTATCATCTCTAATTCCTTTTACAGCACTCTTTCCTCCATTCCTAAGCTTCTTCAACAACCTCCAGAATATTTTGCCACCTTCTTGATATTTATTTTCTATATTCTTGCCAAAGTCTTCCCATGACTTTTGTTTAGCTAGTTTTACACAGTGTTTAGCTTTCTTACATTTGTCTCTGTATTCTGTAAGAGTAAAAGCTGACTTATTTGCCAGGAACTTTTGATATGCTTTCTTCTTTTCCTTCACTGCCTCTTTAACTTCCTGTGTCCACCAGGGAGTTCTGATTTTTTTATCTTTGCACACAACCTCACCACATGCCTCTCTGGCAGAATCAATCAATGTTTCCTTCAGAGTTTGCCACTGAATCTCCAAGGTTTGATTCCTGTTCTCAAACTCTTTCATTTTCTTTTCAATAATCTTTCTGTATTTTAGTCTACAGTTCACATCTGAGAGCTGCTCAACTTTTATTCGCTTTAAAACTTTCTTACATGTTATTCTTTTCAATATGAAATTCAATTTTATCCTGCTCAAGACTAAATAGTGATCACTTCCAATTTCAAATCCTCTGTACACTCTGGTGTAATGCACCAGGGAGAAAACATCATTATCAACAATAACATAGTCAATGAGACTTTTCTTATTCCTAGCCTCTTCTCTCCATGTGAATTTGTGCACATTTTTATGTTGGAACATGGTGTTAGTAATAACCAGTCCATGTCCTGACCAGAAATCCAACAGATATTTGCCATTATTATTGGCTTTGCTCTTTTCTCCAAATTTTCCCAAAATATTTTTGTATGTCTCACAATCATTTCCTACTCTACTATTTAGATCCCCAACAAGGACCAACTTTTCCTTTTTCATTGTGTCAGTTGCTTTTTCTAAAGCCTCAAAAAATTCCTCCACTTCTACCTTAGTAGAACCTTCTGTGGGACCATAGGCACAAATAAGTCTCATTGTCCAGTTCCCCATTCTCATATTTGCCCACATTACTCTACTTGAGACTGACTGCCATTCAAGAAGATTAGCCTCGTATTTTGTGTTGAATACTATGGCTACTCCTTCTTTTCCTTGATTGTTATTGCCTGAATATAACATTTTGTATTTATTGCTCAGAAAGATCTCACCAGTTTTGGTCTTTTTTCTTTCAGTCACCCCTATTATGTCGATCTGGTACTTATCTAATTCCTCAGCTAGCTCCATTTCTTTGCCATTCAGGCTTCTTACGTTGATAGTACCGATCTTTAACTCTGCTGATGTTGAGTTGGGGTTTGTTTTCAGATTTGTTCCAGTAGCTGACTTTTCGCTGTTCGCCCTGGTTCCCTGGCGAAAACAACGGGGGCCTTGTTTAACCGGGCGACGCCCCAGCCGGCATGAAATTTTGTCATGTTGTACCATCATTTTTTATTTTGGTTTAACCAATAAGAATACAATTTGGTTGGCTAAATCCCAAATTGCCAGCCCATCCTCGTTCGTTCAGTATCAAAGTAGATACCCAACAGGGTGCACCACGAGAAGGTGAGGATTGGACATTAGGTCAGAAGCCCTGGTCGGTTCTCCGCATTCCTTTAAAGGCTATGTGGAGGTCTCCTCTCAGTTATACAGCTTTGACCCTTAACTTAGGAACAATATTAGTTTCTTGCTTTCTTCCTCATTTGCTTTGTGTTAGTGCCTGCATATCTTTATGTTCCTGAAGATGGCAATGTGACTTTGCCGAAATATAGAAGTTATTCATTAAAGTTACCATTAATTAATATACTTTATATGCGTTGTTAATTCTGTAAACTAATTACCAGTTATGTCTAACCAACGTATAAGCCTTGCTACTAGAATAGATAGTGATCACTTCCAATTTCAAATCCTCTGTACACTCTGGTGTCCTGCACCAGGGAGAAAACATCACTATCAACAATAACATAGTCAATGAGACTTTTCTTATTCCTAGCCTCTTCTCTCCATGTGAATTTTTGCACATTTTTATGTTGGAACATGGTGTTAGTAATAACCAGTCCATGTCCTGAGCAGAAATCCAACAGATATTTGCCATTATTATTAGGTTTGCTGTTTTCTCCAAATTTTCCCAAAATAATTTTGTATGTCTCACAATCATTTCCTACTCTGCTATTTAGAACCCCAACAAGGACCAATTTTTCATTGTGTCAGTTGCTTTTTCTAAAACCTCAAAAATTCCTCCACTTCTACCTTAGTAGAACCTTCTGTGGGACCATAGGCACAAATAAGTCTCATTGTCCAGTTCCCCATTCTCATATTTGCCCACATTACTCTACTTGAGACTGACTGCCATTCAAGTAGATTAGCCTCGTATTTTGTGTTGAATACTATGGCTACTCCTTCTTTTCCTTGATTGTCATTGCCTGAATATAACATTTTGTATTTATTGCTCAGAAAGATCTCACCAGTTTTGGTCTTTTTTTGTTTCAGTCACCCCAATTATGTCGATCTGGTACTTATCTAATTCCTCAGCTAGCTCCGTTTCTTTGCCATTCAGGCTTCTTACGTTGATAGTACCGGTCTTTAACTCTGGTGATGTTGAGTTGGGGGTTGTGTTTTAGTATTTGTTCCAGTAGCTGACTTTTCGTTGCTTGCTCTGGTTCCCTGGCGAAAACAACGGGGGCCTTGTTTAACCGGGCGACGCTCCAGCTGGCATGAAATTTTGTCATGTTGTACTATCATTTTTAATTTTGGTTTAACCAATAAGAATACAGTTTGTTCGGCTAAATCCCAAATTGCCAGCCCATCCTCGTTCGTTCAGTATCCAAGTAGTTACCCAACAGGGTGCACCACGAGAAGGTGAGGATTGGACATTAGGTCAGAAGCCCTGGTCAGTTCTCTGCATTCCTTTAACGGCTATGTGGAGGTCTCCTCTCAGTTATACAACTTTGACCCTTAAGCACCCTGCCTTAGTTTGTTTGAACCATAAATCCAAAAAAAAAAAAAATCTGTTATAAAAGGCAATCAGATTACTAAAACATGAGCACTCTTTAACAGATTCATGCTGGCCTATATAAATAATACTTATCCTCTGCTGCCCAATTTCATATACATTTCTTACCAATTTTTCCAAAATCTTAATAATCACAGAAAAAATATATGAACTGATCTGTAGTTTGATAATTTTATTCTCCCACGACTACTCTTATGCAGTTTTATTTATTTATTTATTCTTATGGCAAAAGGAATACAGAACAGCTACAGGTCAATGTCCAGTCTGGAAAGCCAATCCAAGGCCTCATCCATCACCTTGTGATTGTCCTGTAGGCCACCACAGTGAAATTGGTGCCTTTTAGGCAGTTGCTCACAATATGAGTAATCATCTGAGCCATGGGAGAACAATCACAATAAGGGTGGTATAACAGCCTCCATTTATGTAGTAGGCAGCCACATCTGCCCTGGTTAGTTCTGATCCTGTTGATTGATAACCAAATCTTCCTAGGAAGCCGTTTGTTGGGAGATTGTTGGACCAGTATTCTCTCCACATGTCAGGTGTTGATGGCAGGGCAGCTGGAGAGTTTGTCCATGGACCAGAAAGGCTTTCTAGATTTTAATTGAAGACTAGGTCGATTTATGAGAATCTTGTGCAGGGACAGGAGTGGGCTGTTCATTGCTTTATTAAATTCTTTAATCAAGGCTCGTCTTCTCCATATGTTTGGTGGAGCAATGTTAGATAGGACAGGTAGCTAGGAGAGAGGGGTGCTTCTCACTGTCCCACTAATTGTGCACATGGTTGAGTTTAGCTAGGTGTCTATAATGTTAGTGTGTGCACTTCTTTCCCAGACAGGGGCACAGTATTTTGCTGCAGAGAATGCGAGGGCCAGTGCAGATGACCTTAGGACTACTGCACCACAACCCCATGTTGTTCCAGCAAGCCTTGAAATGATATTGTTTCTCGTTTTAATTTTGTTGGACAGGTTTTTGATGTGCCTTTTATAGGTTAGGCATCTGTCCAGGCTCACTCCAAGGTATTTCTGATGAGACTCGTGTTCTACCATTTTTCCACAGAAAGAAAGGTCGAGGTGTCGATTTGCCTCTGCATTGTTCAGGTGAAATACTGTGGACACAGTTTTTGTTGGATTTGGCTTCAAGTACCACTGCTTGAAGTACTCTTCCAGGATGTTCAGGTCTGTGTTCAAGATTGATTCCAGGTTGGCAAAGGAGGTAGATTGATGTAGGATCGCTAGGTCATCAGTGTACGTATACTTACTTGAGCTGGTATGTGATAAGTCATACACGTAGATGTTAAAGAGTAAAGGGGATAACACAGAGACCTGTGGAGACCATTGTGAAGGAATCTGGGCCTGCTCTTTTTTCCACCAGTATGGACCCAAATCTTCCTGTTGGAGAGAATGGATTCAAAAAGCTGGAAAACACTTATGCAGTGGTACTATCTTACCCATCTTCCACTCCTCAGGAACTTGCCCATTGCAGAACTTGCAAACGTTCATTGAACAACCAGGTTAGTGGCACAGTCAGTTTCTTAACACATTCCTTTAAAACACATGGCAAAATCTCTTTTTGTCCAACTGCCTTACTGATATCTAGAGTACTCAGTAGTCGGAATGCATCCTCTTCATCACTTCTCCCTCTCCTTATCCCCTGTAGGAATAAAGGCTGTTTTATCAATCTGGTACACCTCAAATCAAATCAGCTAATGCCTTTTTATTCCCGTATATGGGAGTAGGCGAGGCCGTTTAACCCTATCTAACTTTTGGAGACTGAGTGGGCAGTTCAATCTCCACTGGTACCAATCAGAGATAGATGGCCCAAGGCTATCACTAATTAAGCGGTACACAGTGAAGAGAGACGGCTCAAATGTGCCGCCATCTCGTGGTCCCTAACCCTAACACAATATATTTAATGTCTGAAATAATGTGGGTTCTACGGTCGATTTTCTTGAGTTTACGGGACGAAAAACCAGAGTTTCAGGGAGAAAAAACCCACTTGCCCGTGCCAGAAATCGACTAACTCGGGAACCGGTTGAAAAAAGGCTTAGAAAAATTTCCTCTAGTCGGCGACTAGACTCGAAACCAACTCTTCCTTTGTGCGGCCAAGCGCTGTGGTGTGCAAATGCCACATCCACTGAGCTACACAGGCTCTCTCTGGTACACCTTAATAAAGTAATCATTAAATAGTTCTGTTACATCATCTATCATGGTCACTCCACTACCATCTCATCTTCCTTTCTACTGGCTACATAGCTAAGAGCTCCTTGGGGATTCTCATTAGGTTGTAGTGCTAGTCACCTTTAGTATTCTAGAGGAGACCAGCATCTGCCTCAGTCTTCTTCTTCTTTATGTAGCTTCCTCAATGCAAGGGTGCAGCACCATATCCTTCCAGTCCTCTCTGTTGGCATCTCTTCTTTTTGTTTCAGTATAGTCACATGATCCTGTCCATGATCTTATAATTATCAGACTATGTCCTGCTTTTTTTACCTCTTGATCCTCTTCCCATAATCTTTCCTTCTAAAACTGTTAGTGTTCTCTGTCCTGCAGATCCTTCCCCTCAGTACATGTCCTGCCAGTCTCATCTTTCTCTGGATCATTTCTTGTCTTACTTGTTGTCTTACTCTCTTCTTGATTACCCAGGTTTCACTTCCATATGTGAAAACTAACCAAACTAATGTTCTTATCATTATTTTCTTTGTCTTTATACCCACAGAACTTCTGAGCAGATCATTATTTTTCCAGAAGGCATCTTTAGCTATAGTGGTTCTTATTTTTATTTCTTTATCTTGTTATCTATCTGCACAAACTTCATGCACAAATTTTGTTTGCTTATGCTTGGGTAAAGGATTAAAACAAGATCATTATTTCTTGTCTAGTATAATTTTCTTTGTAACAAAGCAGAAAATTTTTTACCCAAATTTCATATTTTATTTGCTGTAAAAAAAAGTGCAGTAAATTTTCCATATGATTTTGTCCATCCGTTTTGTCCTGTGCAAGGTGTCCAATGCATGGTCATCCAGACCTGACTGACCATAATTGCCATGTTAAATATATCATTATTATAAGGTATCGTCATGGAGTTAGAAGACTCATCACAGAAGATCCATTATTCACGCAATATCTATCATATTTCTCCTTAAACTCATCCATTGATGAAGTATTCACAACCACCTCTGGCAACTCATTCCACCCATTCACCACCCTCCAAGCAAAAATCTAGTCCTAATCTAGTGTTGTCAGCAAAGGTTTTTACCTTTGCTGACTACACTAAATCAAAGAACAACAGCAATATAAGATACATACAACAACTGGTTTACCAATTAAAAATGGTTGCTATGAGCTGGAAACTAACTTTAAAAATTAATAAATAATATTTAAAGCTATTTTTGATATTTACATTATTATTATCATTATTATGGGCAACTCCAAGGAGTCCTTAGACTCATCGAGCATCAACATCATGTCAAAAACTATTCAGCATTTGCACAGTATCTATCATACTTTGCTTTGAACTCATTCACAGTCATAGCACCCACAACAGACTCTAGCAGCTTATTCCTAGTTCTAACACCATGCTAACTCAATTTTCATGGATGGCCCCTAGTTCTCCCACCACCACACCTGTTCTGAAAAATTTCCTCTGAATTAATCTTGTAAAAACCCTCAGTAATTTGAGTGTCTCAATCATATCACCCCTTTTCCACTTATCAACCAGTTTCTGTAACCTAGACATCTTCAACTTGTTCTTGTAAGGTTCATTCTATAGACCAGCTGCCATCTTGGTCACTCACCTCTGGATCCTCTCTACCCCCTTCCCATCACCAAGAAACCCTGGTGCCCAGATCTGTACACAGTAGTCATGATGGGGTCTTATCAAGGCTCAATAAAGAGGAACAATAACCTGCTTGTCTGTGCTCAAAGTATTCTTCAGTGACCAACTGATCTGATCGGCTGCTTTAGCCACTTTTGCTATGTGCCCCCTAAACTTTAACTTCCTATCCACTAACATTTCCAAGTCTCTGGCTCCGTCAATTTCCTGGAGTACAGTTCCACTAATGTGGTATACTGCTGATAATCTTTTCACCCCAAAATGCATAACCATCATCATCAAATTCCTGACATGTACAGGATATGATAGTACTACATGAAAAATTTACATCATTACTAACTTCCTATCTACAATTTTCCTCCAAATCAGTCTATTACTTGTCAAGACTCAAATATTAGCATTATCAAAGCTTATATTTCTATCGTCTAAGGCACACTGTATCGTATCAATCCACCTATATCTTGGTCTTCCTCTGGGTCATTTCCCTGCCAGCCTGGCAGAGAAATGACCCAGAGTTACCCATTCTGTTTAAGTGACCATACCACCTGAGATTAGCATAACCTGACACTTTAAAGAAATGCATAACCTGACACTTTAAACTGCCACATTAAAACTGACATCCATTCTCCTTAGCCTAGTCTGCCAATCTATCCAAATCATCTTGCAAAATTTTGACATCATGTGCATTCACTATTGCTCTACTCAACTTTGCATCATCAGCAAATAACTGAACAGTTCCTCTCAGATCCTTTTCTATATCATTAATGAACAAATTAAATAACAGTGGTCCAAGAACAGAACCCTTTGGCACACCAGTAGTCACAGGCCTTCTTTTGGACTCTACTCCTGAATAAATTACTCTCTGATATCACTCCATCAACCACCCTCCTATCCATCTCACCAACCTTATATATCCATCCCTATTTGCTGCAGTTTGCTGATTAGAATTCCATGTGGTATCCTGTCAGAGGCCTTTGCAAAGTCCAGCATATCGCTGTAAACCTATTACCCTTATCCAATTCAGCCGTTGCTGTATTATAAAACATGATCTACCCTTTACAAAACCATGCTCACCCCCCCCCCCCATACAGTATCCCATTTCCATCTATCCACTCCTGTATTTTGCTCTTGACCAACTTCTTCAATACTTTGACAAAGACTCCTGATATGCTCATTGGTAATTTGCAACAGCAGTCTTGGAGCCTCCTTTATGCAATGGAACTATTTTCCCCTCTTTCTGCCCCCTAGGACTAACCCAGAGCTGGGATTTAGATTGAACAATATGGTCAAGGCACTGACAGTTTGTTTGCTGCTTCATGTATAAGACTCGAGCTGGTATACTATCCAATCCCACAGATGTATTTACATTAAGGTTCTGTAATATGCTATTCACCTTCATTTTATTCACCTCATTTCCCATATAAGCCACCGATTCCCTCATTCCTGCATCACCACCTGGATGATATACTCTTGCAAAGTGTTCACTTAGTAATTCTACTATTTCAACTGATTCAATTACCTTTCTACCATCAGCATTCCTTAAAATCGTTCTGCCATATACATTTTTTCTTTTACTTGCAGCATATCGAAAGAACTGTTTGAGATTTTCTTTAGCCTGCGTTGCTAACTTCCTTTCATAACCTGCTTTTCTTACCACACTAGTTACCCTTTTGGCCTGTGGCTTGTACTGTTCATGTGCCTGCAGGTCACCTTTCTGCTTAATTTACTTGATTTACTCTCCTGACTCTAGGTATGCAGTGCAGTCAGCCATTACCTCACTCAGATGCTCCTTTACTACTTCCCATACTATCAATATCCAACCCTTATAGTTTTACATGATATGGCACTGATCCAAACAATCTCCTAAGCTTGTCATACTTTCCAGCCTGGTAATTCCACACATACCCTGTCTTAACTGAAAATTCCACACATTTAGCCACCTTCCAGGTCAAGACCATATGATTACTCTCACCAACTGGTGACAATTGGTGAGAGTGATTGGTGAGAAACATAGTCATATTCATTATAGACAAATTCTCATATGCAATTACTAGATTGAGCCCTCTCGAACCACTAGTATATTCCATTGCATGCTGTCTCAGGTAATTATCCCTTAGTAACTGCATAAAATCCATTTCCTTTCTCCCATGTGTCCTCCTTCCAATCAATGTTACCATAGTTGAAATCACCCATAATAATGTCTTCCACTCATTGAGTCTATTTGCCAGTGCATACTATCTCCATCATCTATTCCATCCCCTAGTCTATAGCAGCACCCAACTATATATTTTGTTCTGTTGGCCTCAATCTCACATCAGATAACCTTAAATGTGCTATTTCCATGGTCCTGCAGTCGAACTTCTATTCTCTTTGGCTGCAGTTCATCGGCTATCATCAGTAACACTACTCACCCCCATTCTTTTCTCTCTCTGTCCTTCCTGAACACACTATACTTTTCACATTCTATCCCACTAACTATATCATCTTCTGTTAGCCATGTCTCACTAATACCAATAACCTTTGCCCAGGATGAGCCAACCAAGCCCAAAAATTCCTCCTGCATTGTTTTTAATGCTCCTGGCATTAATGTACATAAAGTGCATCTCTCCCACCCACCCATCCCTATCTTGATGCCTTATCCCATTCTGACTTGTTACTATTGGTACCAACTCAGGCATATTATATGCATTCTTACACCCAGCTGTCTCACCGATATCTGCATATCCACTCAACAGCTTCCCCTCCCCTCCTAAGCTCTGGTTTTCCTGATTCTGCACATTCACTTTCACTTCATTCAACAACAATTTTTCCAGTCTCCGAACACCAAATGCATTTAGATGCAAACTCTTCTTCTTGTATAAGTCCTTTCGTCTGTCAAACTCACTCCACAAACTCCTCATGCATAACCTATGCCTCGAGTCATTTGCTGTTATGGCTCTCCTTCTCAACTCTACTCTGTCATACTGCAGCAACAGACTCACTGCCTTAACTCTTTCACTTTTTTCTTTTGCTACTTCCAGTAATTCTTTCAAGTCCTCTCTCATGTCATACTTTTTTCCTTTTAAATCATTCGTTCCAGCCACTACAGTCATTTCTTTAACCTTACACTTTTGTGCTCTAATAGCCTCACTTACATCATTAATTTTTGTGCCAGGAAAGCATAATTTTGTCAAACTATCATCAATCACACCTTTTACAATTGAGCTATATAACACTTGCTCCTTAATTTTTCTTTCCTTCCTGATCATTCCCTCATTTTTGATATCTCGTACTTGTTATTAGCTGATCCACTCGGTAGACATTTTTTGCATGCTCCAGCTTCTACTTCTTATGTATCACTCCACGCAACTGAGCTGTTTCCCTCGTTGCAGCTAACTCTTCATTTTTTTTATATCAGTCAAACTATTCTCTAGTTTGACACTTTTACTCTCACTTTCAACCGTGTCACATTTAATCTCACTCTCGATGCTATCTGGCATTACATCACAATTTTCAATCATATTCTGACTTTCATCCATTACGTCAGTCTCACAACATAAAACATACAACAAACATATATAAAATGAGAATCTCCCAAACTGTGTTTAATGTCATTACTATGTTGTGTGAGACCAGACTTCTGCGGTTTCATGTATTCAGTGTAGTGTTGATGTTCATTAATTCTTTTTTCCACAGAATAGCTTATCTGCCCAAGTATGTCAACTCGCATTCGGAAAGGATCTGGTAAACACTAGCTAAAGATAGAGATTACAGTTTGTCTTTTGTAAATGGTCACAGATGAGAAATTTTGTTGATAGGAAAATGTGGGAATGTGATACTTCAAAATTCTGTCAACAAGTTCAGAGATACCAGATATATAAGGGATTGGAACCATGCGGTCTGTTGAAGAATCCTTAGGTATTGGAACATTGGAGTCAATTATCTGCTGGATTTGATGAGAGTTGTTACCGTTTAATTCCATTAACGTTTTGATGAAAGTTCTTGTTGTAAGCTTGAGGGAGAGGAGCACACATTATGTGTTTTATTTATTAATGATTTGATAACATCAATTTTTTGAGAGGTGTGTGATGAACCAACTTTAGATGAATTTATCTGCCAGTAAAGGATTGAATGAATTGAATGCACGGGTGAAGGCTATTAATCTGATAGAGGTGACATATGTGACAGTTGGAAAGTTGTAAGTTCATTTTCAGAATGAGGCCAATAATATCTATTCAATAATAAGATGTTGAAGTCAAAACCCATCCTGTAAATCAACTGCACCAATTTGTTATATTTGAAGAGAGAGCACTTAATTGCTCCATTTATTATTCTCCACTTATATCTACCCTATAAGTGGGGAATAATATATTTATAGTCAGTCATGAAGTGAGATAACACTATTAAAATTTTATTTTAGTTGATTAGAATGTTTCAAATATTCATATCTGTGATGGTGCATTGACTTCAAGGATCAGCATGTTGCATGTTCTAAAGAATGATGCTCAGATATATAAAAAAATTAAACTATTTACTGTAAACACACACACACACACACACACACACACACACACACACACACACACACACACACACACACACACACACATGCAAACAGATACAAATTCCTAGTACTTCACTGTATCTTTAAGCAGTTCTAAGGAGATCTGACATTCCTTATAAAATTAAAAATAGCACTAAATTAATTTCTGACTTCTCAAGACACAAATAATTACATGGCCATTCTAAGAGTTACTCTGTAATAATTTCTCAAACTCTATCACAGTTAAATTCAATACTGAGCGATAACATTAAATGCTTGACAAAACAAACTGAACACGGCATTCAGCTGAAAGTTCTGTAGTTTCACTTGGCCATTGAAATTTCCTTTGCAGCATCTATTTTATCAGTGTTCCATATATCTTCCCTTATTTATTTTTTACTCACTCATTTGGTCTGTCTTATCTCTTAAATTCCTTAAATACAATAGCTAAAGATCTCACTTGACCAATATTCTTGAATATTGTCTTCTAGTTTCCTTAAGCAAGTTTCTTTAATGCATCTATCTTTCATTTTCTGGAGTATGAATATTCATACATTTAGTTGAGCAGTTCCAATTGCATTTCTGATAAAAAGAACTTCACTGCAGATTCTATCTTGCTCCGTGGACCATATATATCACTTGCTTCTCATATATGAAGGCTTGATACATTATACTGTCCTTCAATTATTAAATTCAGATTTCCATATCCGTGGAGAGTATTAAAGATGTATATAAAAACTTTCCTGAGATGAGAGAATTTAACTTGGTAGTTTATTAGACCTTTCCAGCTATCCTTCCTTGCTTGCCTAATTTTTTTCCAGTAGCATTCTTGTTACCCAGTGACAGCTGTTTTGAAAACCACAACTAATGGGCATGTCCATGACTGAGATTCAAAGTGAAACTCAAGTGACAACATGACTGCAGTTACTATGTGCTTGTACTTTGTACAGTAATAGTGACATACAAACACTACTGTAAACAAGCATACAATAATATACATACAGCATATTTTCATGTAACTCCTTAAGGATTACAACATATGGTAAGCAAGTTTACTACTTAACTACATTTAAGTTTCTTTTATATCTCTACTGCTTAACCATATGGCAGCTCTGGTAATACTAAGCATATAATGCATTACTAAATGTGAACATATACATACGTACTGTATATATATTTTTAGATTACTTTATCACATAACAAAATGTGTTCCTTATTAAATAAATTTTTCACTAAGCATATATAAAACTGTAAAAATCGAACATAATAAGCAAAAGCATTTATGTGAAATTTTTTACAAGGACATGGTCTGCCAAATCTGAGTGGCCATAATATTGGAAATGGACATAATCTTGGTGTTCTGATATCCTAATGTTTACTGTCCTTACATGTTTGGCCAAAGTAGAAAAAGTTGCAGGAATCTACCAGGTACCTGGTAAATTCCAAGTAAATCCTGATATTTCAGGTGGTCTCTAGGAGAGCAGATAAGAGATCGCATTTCTTTAGGATTTTGGCAACCTTTTCAGAGGTGCCCCAGATATATGGAATATTGATAGACTTGTCGTAATCTGTTTTTTTCTTCGGGGGGGGTGTGTGTATAGAGTGTTAGTATTATTTTTATCCAGTGGGGTGGGGATTGGCCATTGGCTAAAAATGGTGTTTCATATGTGGTTGAATGAGTGCAGTGTTATCAGAGCAAATTAGTTTTGCCCTGTGGAATTGGGTTTTTATATGTCCACTGTTAGTGGATTTATAAAATTGTGTGCATGTTTGTGTTTTCTATAGACTGTGAAGGCCAAAGATCAATCCAGTTATCTTCCAACTAGGGCTTGTTACTGTAGTAAATTGGATCCTTGGATATTCACTGTTCAAATAGGAATAAAAGCCAGACTGTTGAGTTGTCTCAAAAGTTTCCATTTCATCTTACTGTGGATGATAGTAATTCTGGTGCTTAGGCTTATACATTGATTATGAGACATAATGTGTTTAAGGAAATTGGCAATTTAATAAATAAATAAATTTTCTTATTTTACATTAATTTGGCATCTCAGGAGAATACTACACTTGTACCTACATGTTTTATGCAAGCGCTACTTAGAAGAAATACAGAGAAGCCTAAAGTTTTAAAATAACACCACATATTGGCTTTGGGCTGATTGTCTGCAGATGAGATTTCCATATGAGAGGCAGTTTGATGCAACCATATATGTTCAGATTAGGATAATTTGTGAAGTCAGAAGCATATTTGAGGAAAAGCTTCTTAGAATATCAGAGAATTTGAATAAAATTTTATTTTTCTACATGTGTGAGCCATATAAGTATGTTCTTAAACAACATAATGTGTACCTAGAGGTCTATTTGGAATTTCCTCCTATGGAAGATATGCTTATTAAGATAGCAATATCTGCTTCACCAGAACACCGTTTGTTGAAAAGACATATCATGGGAAGGTAGGCAGATTGACTAGCAGTCACTATAAATTGTGAAGCATCAGCTTGTTAGTTGTCCTTGTGATAATTAGTGCTGAATGAATAAAGCTGTTTTCATAATGAATGCTGGTCCATAAGAATGTTATTATGAAATGCACCATTTCATGTTTATCTCTGATCACTTAATTACTGTTAATAAGTTGTGAATTTATATATGTATGTACTTTTAACTTTTAAGGTTCAAGCAGCTATGTCAACAAATGAACTTAAATCTTATGGAAAAGCTGCAGCAGTTGCAGAGGAAGTGCTTGGTTCAATTAGAACTGTAGTAGCTTTTGGGGGTGAAAAGAAAGAAATTGAAAGGTAAGAATTTTCCTCTTTCTAAAGAATGATAGTATATTGATCGTGTGACCGTTTTCAAATTTTTAATTCTGCTCAGTGCATTTTGATATAATTGTCTCATTAGTTTTTCATAAAAACATTAAAATATTATTAAATGATTGTATATTATAATATTAAAAAATCATTATCATATTAAATGTATTATAATTTGTTTTATCATACTTATTATAGACTCTCCTCCAACATATGCTATAATACTATAGTTACAAAACAGGGTGTTCAAATTCATTGGTCATGTGTGTTGATGGCAGCACAAAGAAAGAAAGATATAAAATGATCAAAGTATGAAAATTCATTACAAAACATCCAAATTCATTAATGAGCATTGTTATAGTAAGTTGCTAATGCAGATACATCTGTTTGTGAGATTAAGTGCAAGTGGGACATGCAAAACTAACTTTGAAGGAAGACAGAAGGTAATACTATTAATGCACACAAAGTTGAGTGGATCACTGTCAAATACCATTCCTCTGTTGAAATGTGTTATCATTAATTTGCACGGCCGTCTGTGCAATTATATGGAAGACTGAGCGATGGATCACAAGAAGACTTGTATTTCTATACAACAAGTGATATGGTACAAAGAATCAAAGTAATGGATCTTGACAGAAACATATATCAAGATTTATTATTCAGCAGGGAAAGAATTGGTATACAGTCAACTCTCACTATATACTGAAAAATCCCAACCAAAGTTCCATAGGTACAGTGCTAGGCTAAAAGAAATTATACTTGCCCAAGAAGTTATATTCTTATTTAATTTATTCAAGTAAAAGCAAACAAAGTTTGCACTTGAAGTATTTTCATGACTAAGATACTTACAATCAAAATACTGGACTGCATGAATGAAGAAATAATGAGGAACTATGAAACCTATTTCAAAGACCCAACACCCTATCATTTATAAGAAGCAAGAGAATTGAGTAGTTTCGTCATGTTTGGAGAGCAGATGACCACTTAATCAAACAAGTATTTATAAATAAAATTGACAAGAAAAGACTCACAGGAAGATCCTCGAACAAGATGGATGTGGTAATGATAAATTTAACATAGCTGAATGAACACTTTACATGAGAATGACAGAGACAGATGGTGAAAAATGGTATCTTTTGACAGAGACAGATAGTGAAAACTAGTAATGGCAGCATTAGACCTAAATGGTCCTTTAAACTTAAATAAGCTAAGCTGTTGACTTAGTATTCCATAATGAAGAACTTCCTTTCAGAGTGCATGACAATGATGCATAACTTATTGTTATGCATCACTGTCATGCAGTGAGTGCACTGGAGAAAGTGCTGGTGGTTGGAAGTAAAGTGTGTGATGCGTGTAAGAGATCAGAAGAAAGAGATGAAGGAAAAATTCATGAGAGTGCTATTGAAGAGACAAAAGTGCTTGGCAGTGGAAACAGTAGTAGTGTGTGAGAGATGAAGGAAGAACAGGGAAACAAGGGGGGGGGGACCCAGGTGGACATGGCATAGAGAGAGAGAGAGAGATAGTGGATGTTGAAAGTAGCAGTGAATGTATGTATGGAGATGGAGTAGATTGCAATGTGGGCGGAGAAGTTGAGACCGAACAGATATACGTGGTAAGCGGTGATAAAGGACTAGGACAGGGTGTGGTGAGGAAATCACAACCAACAAGTGGCTTAGATAGGAATAGTTATAGACCTAAAAATGGATTAGAGTGTTTGCTAACAAATGGCAGAAGTATCAGAAATAAGGTGAAATGAAATGGTTTCACTGATTGAGTTTATTCACCCTAAAATCATTGCAATAAGTGAAACATGGTTGAATCAAGATGTTATTCTAAACAGGAATAGAAATGGAAGGATATAATATTTTTCATAAGGATAGAAAGGACAAGAAGATAAGGGGAGTGCTGATGATAGCAGGGGAATTATGTCCACATGAGGTAGACATGAAAGAGGGGAAATAGTTGCAATGGTTATGAGGCAGTGTGGTATAATATGGAGATTGACAGGAAGACATATTTAGTTGGATGTTACTGTAGGCCTTGGGAATGTGGAGGGTTGTGATGGAGAAATGTATAAATAAACTTGGATTAGTGAACAAAGGAAGGATAATTATAATGTGTTATTTTAATTATGGCAATATAGATTAGAATGAAGAGATAGCATATGAGAAGAAGGAAAATTAATTTCTTGAGAGATAACTATCTGAGGCAGAATGTGAAGGAGGGCATGCAAGTATTGAGTTATAAATCTGATAATTTCATCAGAGGATATAATTGTGAGAGAGGGGGGGTGTCACACTTTCTTCCAGTTGGTGAAGTGATCACCTGGGTTGTGACTAGCTGTATGCAGACTTTGAGAAAATGAAATATATGAGGGTGGTCTGAAAAGTTCTCGGCATCAATCATAGATGACAACACTTTCGGCAAGAGATTTTTTTTCTAAGTTGGTACATCTGTCATAAGCATCCATGTAAAATTATTACTGTTATTACTATTATTACGGGCAACTCCAGGGAGTCATTAGACTCATCGAGGGAGGCCCCAAATCATATTCATCACAACTATTTGACATTCATACAGTATCTATCATACCTCGCCTTAAACTCATTCACTGTCACAGCATCCACCACAGACTCAGGGAGCGCATTCCACTCATTCACTACTCTAAAAGTAAAGAACCCAGCTCTAACACCTTTACTAACCACACTTTTGCCCAGTTTCCATGGATGTCCCCTAGTCCTCCCACCACCAGCCCTGTTCTCAAAAATATCTTCTGAATTAATTTTATAGAAACCCTTCAGTAATTTGAATGTCTCAATCATATCTCCCCTCCTCCGCCTATCAACCAATTTTTGCAACCCACAAATCCTCAACCTGTTCTCATACGGTTCATTCCACAGACCTGCTATCATCTTGGTCACTCGCCTCTGGATCCTCTCCACCTCCTCCCTATCAAGAAGAAACCTAGGTGACCAAATCTGAGCACAGTAGTCTAGATGGGGTCTTATCAAGGCTCGATAGAGAGGAACAATAACCTGCTTGTCAACATATTCTTCACCAACCAAGTGATTTGATGAGCTGTTTTGGTCACTTTTGCAATGTGTCCCCTAAATTTCAATTCCTTATCTACCAACACTCCTAAATCTCGTGCCTCATCAATTTCCTGGAGCAGGGTTCCACCAATGCAGTAAACTGCCGCCAATCTTTTCACCCCAAAATGCATAACCTTACATTTTGCCACATTAAACTGACATCCATTCTCCTTAGCCCAGACCTCCAATCTATCCAAATCATCCTGCAAAATTTTGACGTCATCTGCATTCACTATTGCCCTACCCAACTTCGCATCATCCACAAACAAATGAACTGTTCCTCTCAGATCATTTCCTATATCATTTATGAACAAATTAAACAGCAGTGGTCCAAGAACAGATCCTTGTGGCACACCACTAGTCACAGGCCGTCTTGTGGACTCTACTCCCGAGTAAACCACTCTCTGATATCTCTCCGTCAACCACCCTCCTATCCATCTCACCAACCCTATGTCCATTCCCATATGCTGCAATTTACTGATTAGAATTCCATGTGGAATCCTGTCAAAGGCCTTGGCAAGGTCCAGTAGAATCACCGTAAACCCATTACCCTTATCCAGTTCAGCCGTCACTGTGTTATAATACGTGAGCAAGTTACTGAGGCATGACCTACCCTTCACAAAACCATGCTGTCCCCGATACAGTATCCCATTTTCTTCTATCCAATCTTGTATTTTCCTCTTGACTATTTTCTCTAAGACCTTGACAATGATTCCTGATATGCTAATTGGTCGGTAATTTACAACAGCAGTCTTGGAACCACCTTTATGCAGTGGAACTATTTGCCCTCTTTCCACCCACTCAGGACTAACCCAGAGCCGAGACTCAAATTAAACAAAATGGTCAAGGGTACTGACAATTCTTTAGCTGCTTCTCGTACAACATGAGCTGGTATACCATCTAATCCCACAGATGTATTGACATTGAGGTTATGCAATAGACTACTCACCTCCACTTCATTAACCACAATTCCCGTATAATCTACTGGGTTATTCGTTTCTGCAATGTCACCACCTGGATGATATACTTTTGCAAAGTGCTCACTCAGTAACTCAACTATCTCAACTGATTCAGTTACCTCCCTACCATCGGCATTCTTTAAAATCAATCTGCCATGTACATTTTTCCTTTTACTTGCTACATATCTAAAAAACTGTTTAGGATTCTCTTTAGCCTGCATGGCCAATGTTCTTTCGTAATCCTTTTTTGCTTTTCTTACCACACTCGTCACCCTTCTGGCCTGCGCTTTATACCGTTCATGTGCCTGCCGGTCACCCTTCTCCTTAAATTCCCTCCATAGTTGTTTCTTTTTTTGCAGCTCAAGCTTAATGGTGTTATTCATCCATTTAACCCCTACTTGATTTATTATTCGGACTCTAGGTATACAGTTAGCCATTGCTTCATGCAAGCACTTCTTAACTACCTCCCATGCACTATCAACTTCTAGTCCTTGCAGTTGTACATGCCATGGCACTGAACCAATCAAACTCCTAAGCTTGTCATACTTTCCAGCCCGATAATTCCACATGTACCCTGTCTTAATTGAAAATTCTACACCTTTAGCCACCTCCCAAGTTAAGACCCTATGATCACTCTCACCGATTGGTGGCAATGTGGTCATATTTGTTACAGCCAAATCCTCAGATGTAATTACTAGGTCAAGCACTCTCTGACCCCTAGTATTTTCCATTACATGCTGTCGCAGATAGTTATCCCTTAATAACCGCATAAAATCCAGTTCCTTCCTCCCGTGTGTCCTCTCCTCACTCCAATCAATGCGACCATAGTTGAAATCTCCCATAATAATCGCCCTCCTTCCACCCATTTCTTCTATTTGCTTGTGCATACTGTCACCACCATCTTTTCCATCACCTGGTCTATAGCAGCACCCAATTGTATATTTAGTTCTGCTAGCCACAATCTCACACCAAATAGCCTCAAATGTGCTCTTTTCTCTATCCTGCAATTCAACTTCTATTCTCCTTGGCTGGAGCTCATCAGCTATCATCAACAATACTCCTCCCCCCCATTTTATTCTCTCTGTCATTCCTGAACACACTATACCCATCACATTCAATCCCACTAGTTATATCATCTACAGTCAGCCATGTTTCACTAATACCTATAACCTGTGGTCTGGAAGTGCCAACCATGGCCAAAAACTCTTCCTTCTTGTTCCTAATACTCCTAGTATTAGTGTACATGAATTTAAGACCCCCATTAGCCCCAACCCTACCTTGATGCCTTATATTAACTATCCCACTCAGATTTGTTGTCCTTATTTGCTCTGGCATATTATATTCATTCTTACATTCAACTGCCTCCATAAGGACTGTATCTCTACTCCCCCCCTAACAAATCTAGTTTCCCTGAATTTGCTCATCCACTACATTCAGCAACACTTTCTCAAGTCTTCTTACACCGTAACCATTCAAATGCAAGCCATCCATCTTATATAGATCCTTTCGCCCATCAAACTCACTCCACACATCCACAAATTCCACACCACTCGTCATACATAACCCACGCATAAAGTCATTTGCAATTATAGCCCTCCTTTTAAACATTTCACTGTCATACCGTGGCAAAAGACTAATCATTCTAACTCTCTCACTCTTTTCTTTTGCTACCTCAAACAATTCATTCAGGTCTTCTATCATTTCCATTTTATCTCCTTTCAAATCATTCGTACCTGCCACAACAATCATTTCTTTCACCCTTTCCTTTTGCTCTCTAATAGACGCAGTTACGTCCTTTATGGTCGCACCAGGTTGGTACGATTTTGTCAAATCCTCTACTAACACACCTCGTACTAACGAGTCTCCATACAGCACTCTATCCTTCATTTTGTTCATGTTCACATTCATACGTCTATTTTTCCTGTCATACCTTTTATTATTGGTTGGTTCATTCAGTCTACTTTTGTTCATGCACTCTAGCTGCAAGTCATTCTATCAGGTATTTTGTTTTATACAGCTGTCTGAAGCAAAAGTGTTATCTATATCCCTTGAAATGGATAAAATTGATTATCGTGCGGTTATAAAATTCTTTATAAAAGAAGGTTTAATTTAACACAAAAGACATTCATTTGAAGTTCATAAACGTTTATGGGCACTCTTCTCCTTCGTTTTCGACAATTAAGAAATGGACTGTCGAGTTTAAATGTGGTCGTACCAGTCTTAAAAATGATCCCCGTGAAGGGGGTCCAAAAAAGTGTAACAACACTAGAAATCATTGATCAAATGCACGATATGGTATTGGATGACTGGGAAGTCAAAGTGTGTGAAATTGTTGGGACTATAGGCATTTCAAAAGAATGTGTAGGATATATTTTGTGCAAGATGGGTGCCACGCTTGCTCACAGCAGATCAAAAACACAATCGCATGAAAATCTCTGAACAGTGCTTGGAGCATTTTAACAAGAATAAAACTGATTTTGTGCATCGATTTATTACTATGGATGAGACTTGGATTCACCATTACACACCAGAATCCAAACAGCAGTGAAAACAGTGGACAGAAGCCGGTTGTTTAGCACCAACGAAGACAAAGTCGGTTCCATCAGCAGGAAAGGTCGTGGCATCGGTGTTTTGGGATGCTAAAGGCATTTTGTTTATTAATTATCTTGAAAAGGGTAAAACAATAACCAGGGAATATTATTCTGATCTTTTAACCAGACTAGACAAAAAAATTCGTGAGAAAAGACCTGGTTGGCAGAAAAAAAAAAATCATCTTTCATCAGGATAATGCACCTGCCCACAAAGGTGTTTTGGCAATGGGAAAATTAAGGGATCTGCACTATGAATTGTTGGAACATCCACCCTATTCCCCAGATTTAGCTTCCTCTGACTTCTATCTCTTTCCAAAACTAAAACTCTTCCTCGCTGGCCAGCATTTTTTTTAAAATCAAGAGGTGATTGCAGCTGTAGAGGGGGTATTTTGCAGATCTTACTGAGAACCACTACAGGTATAGGATAATGGCACTGGAGCATCGCTGGAATAAATGTATTAGTCTTAAGGGAGTTTATGTTGAAAAATAAAAATAATTTTGAAATTATTAATTTGTTTTTTCATTGTTAGGCTGAGAACTTTTCAGACCACTCTCTTATGTGGAATTGTAAGGCTGGTGATTATGACAATCTTAGGAGACAGCTTGGAGTTATAAAGTGGAATAAGGAGTGGAGCGATAAGGAAATAAATGCTGCATTTGAACTGACAAAAGAAACAGCATTCAATGTATGAATGTATTCCAAAGGCCAAAAGGCTGAATAAGGTAGGTGTAAAATGGACAACTGTCGAGCTTAAGCATTAAATCCGAAAAAATGAAGGTACTTTGGATGAAGTAGAAGATGAATAATGGTAATAATCAGTTACAAAAACAGTAAAGAATAAGCCAGGAGATTGACTCATTTAGTAATGAAATCAAAAGTGCAGTATGAGCAGAATTTGGCAAATCAAGTGAGGAAAAACCCTAAAGTTCTTTTTAGATATGTGACATGTAGAAGGAAGAATGATCATGGTAAGATGATGTTAATGAAAGTGGTAGAATGGTAGCTGCTGCAGAAGACATTGTTGAGGTTTCCAGTGATCAGTTTATAACTGTGTTTCATCCTGATCAGGGTGGAATCTTGAGGAAGATTCTACCTCTAAACTTAAGTGTAGAGGACATAGGAGAGAATGGCTTCATTGTGAGCCATTCACAATTAAGCAGGAGGTATTTGAGGTAATAAATAAACTTGATGTCAATAAGGAGACAGGATTTGATGACATATCACCACACATCTTAAAGGAATGTTCCAGGGAATTGGCAGTAACATTGTCATGCCTGTTTAATCTTATAACAGCACAAGTTCCAAGGGAGTGGAAGGAGGATAAAATTAAATTAAAGATACCAAGAAATTATATACTTGGTTTAATCCTTTATCCAAGTGTAAGCAAACAGAGTTTGTGGCCGAAGTATTTTCAGGACTGGGACAACTCGTATAAGGAAACTAAGAGTTCACATCACTTGCCTTAGTATTCCATAATGCAAAGCACATCTCCTTGCAGACATGTATAATGCTATGCATTATGGGAAGAGTCACTACCAGACCGGTTTCAACCTTTATTAAGGTCTCTTCAGTGGGAGCCCAGACCCAGAGGTGATACTATTCAACCTTACTTTAACCTTACTTAAGCATTATTTCAGCATTAATTACTTCAACCTTAGTATCATCTCTTGGTCTGACTCCCACCGAAGAGACCTCAATAAAAGTTGAGGTCTCTTCCCTCTATCTATATGCTATCCCCTGTACAGTATCTCATTTTCATCAATCCATTCCTGTATTTTTCCCTTGACCTACTTTCTCCAAGACCGTGACAACAACTCCTGATATGCTGATCAGTCGGTAATTTCCAACCGTAGTCTTGGATCCTCCTTTATGCAGTGAAACTATTTTCCCCTCTTTCCACCCCCTCGGAAATGGAGTACAAGGAATTACAGATGATAAAGTGGAGATGAAAACTGAAGATAAAGATATTCTTGATGTATGGAGTAATAGCTTTTGAAAGATTGCTAAATGAAACAAGCAGTGATAGGATGGTGGTCGAAAACTCCCATCAGGAATGCAGTCAGGAATACATATCCATACAACATCATCATCATCATCATCATCATCAAATTCCTGCCATGTACCCTCAAGGGGTGTACAGGATATGACAGTACTACATGAAAAAATTACATCATTACTAACTTCTTATCTACAATTTTCCTCCAAATCAGTCTGTTACTTGTCAAGAGACTCCAACATTATCAGATCTTATATTTCTATCCTCTAAGGCACTTTGTACCGTATCAATCCACCTATATCTTGGTCTTCCTCTGGGTCGTTTTCCTGCCAACCTGGCAGAGAACACTTGTTTTGCTAATCTTTCCTCTCCCATTCTATTTAAATGACCATACCACCTGAGATTAGCTCTGCTAATGCATTCCTGGATGCTGACAATGTCAAGTTCTTTCCTAATATCCTCATTTTTAATATGATATTGCCATTGATGCCATCTGTTCACGCCTCTAATCTTTCTCAGGACTCTCATATCTGCTGTCGCTAGTCTTTGGTCAAGTGTTTTACTTCTGACCCAGCTCTCAGATCCATAAGTTAAAACTGGTTTGAACACTGTCTTGTATACAGCTAATTTAGTGTTCCGACTAATTTCTCTCTTATTCCATATGAATTTATTCAATTGACTTCCCACCATACCAGCTTTGCTGATTCTGTTGTCTATTTCTATATTTAATTTACCATCTTCAGTAAAAATCGTGCCTAAGTAGCTGAAATGTTTTACTTGTTCCACAGGTTCTCCATTCACAACACAGTTGACATTTTCAATGATTCTGCCTGTTTTCATTGTCTTTGTCTTTTTATTGCTGACCTTCGTACCATATCTATTACAACAGCTATTCAATTTAGTCAGAGAATCTTGCAGACTAGTAGCTGATTTATTTAGAAGAATAACATCATCCGCATAAAGCAAAGAGCTGACATTAACATCTCCAATTTTGATATCAGGTTTAATACCACTTTCCTTCATAATGAGATCCATATAGATAATGAATAACAGAGGGGATAATGTACATCCTTGTCTCACACCAGATTTAACATTAAACCATCTTCCTCTACTTCCTTCAATTCTAACTGCTGACTTACAACTCAAATAAAGACTAAGTATTGCTTGATATAATGCCCCATTGACATCATATAACTGCAGCGTATTGAATAGCTTCTCTCTTGGCACCTTGTCATATGCCTTTTCCAAATCGACAAAACTTAAAAACAGATCTTTGTTATATTCCCATGCTTTCTCGACTATTTGTCGTAAAGTGAAGATCTGATCCTGACAGCCTCTATTTGGCCTGAATCCAGCTAGTTCTTCACCAAGCTTTTCTTCCACAATTCTTCTCAACCGTTTCTCAAGTATACTTGCATAGATCTTGCCAGGAACACTCAGTAGGGAAATACCTCTGTAATTCTCACATTCAGTTTTATTTCCCTTTTTATATATGGGTACTACGAGAGCTCTACTCCAATCATCGGGAATTCGTCCCTCTGTCCAGGCTTTCTGAACTATGCAGTGCAGCCACTGTAAGACTTTCATACCACCATACTTCAGCATTTCTGGTCGAATATCATCTACTCCTGCTGCCTTTCCACATTTCAAGCCTTTGATGGCTTTTTCTACTTCGAGTATGGATATGGATTCCTGACTGCATGCCTGGTCAGTGTTTTTTATCACTGTGCTGTCATTACTGCTTGTTTCATTTAGCAGTTTTTCAAAGTATTTACTCCATACTTCAAGGATATCTTTTTCTCCCATTTTCATGTCACCTTTATCATCTCTAACTCCTTTTACAGCACTCTTTCCTCCATTCCTAAGCTTCTTCAACAACCTCCAGAATATTTTCCCACCTTCTTGATAATTATTTTCTATATTCTTTCCAAAGTCCTCCCATGACTTTTGCTTAGCTAGTTTTACACACTGTTTAGCTTTCTTACATTTGTCTCTGTATTCTTTAAGAGTAAAAGCTGACTTATTTGCCAGGAACTTTTGATATGCTTTCTTCTTTTCCTTCACTGCCTCTTTAACTTCCTGTGTCCACCAGGGAGTTCTGATTTTTTTTATCCTTGCACACAACCTCACCACATGCCTCTCTGGCAGAATCAATCAATGTTTTCTTCAGAGTTTGCCACTGAATCTCCAAGGTTTGATTCCTGTTCTCAAACTCTTTCATTTTCTTTTCAATAATCTTTCTGTATTTTAGTCTACAGTTCACATCTGAGAACTGCTCAACTTTTATTCGCTTTAAAACTTTCTTACATGTTATTCTTTTCAATATGAAATTCAATTTTATCCTGCTCGAGACTAAATAGTGATCACTTCCAATTTCAAATCCTCTGTACACTCTGGTGTCCTGCACCAGGGAGAAAACATCACTATCAACAATAACATAGTCAATGAGATTTTTCTTATTCCTAGCCTCTTCTCTCCATGTGAATTTGTGCACATTTTTATGTTGGAACATGGTGTTAGTAATAACCAGTCCATGTCCTGAGCAGAAATCCAACAGATATTTGCCATTATTATTAGGTTTGCTCTTTTCTCCAAATTTTCCCAAAATATTTTTTGTATGTCTCACAATCATTTCCTACTCTGCTATTTAGATCCCCAACAAGGACCAACTTTTCATTTGTCATTGTGTCAGTTGCTTTTTCTAAAGCCTCAAAAAATTCCTCCACTTCTACCTTAGTAGAACCTTCTGTGGGACCATAGGCACAAATAAGTCTCATTGTCCAGTTCCCCATTCTCATATTTGCCCACATGACTCTACTTGAGACTGACTGCCATTCAAGAAGATTAGCCTCGCATTTTGTGTTGAACACTATAGCTACTCCTTCTTTTCCTTGATTGTCATTGCCTGAATATAACATTTTGTATTTATTGCTCAGAAAGAGCTCACCAGTTTTTGTCTTTTTTGTTTCAGTCACCCCTATTATGTCGATCTGGTACTTATCTAATTCCTCGGCTAGCTCCATTTCTTTGCCATTCAGGCTTCTTACGTTGATAGTACCGATCTTTAACTCTGGTGATGTTGAGTTGGGGTTTGTTTTCAGATTTGTTCCAGTAGCTTGATTTTCGCTGTTCGCCCTGGTTCCCTGGTGAAAACAACGGGGACCTTGTTTAACCGGGCGACGCCCCAGCCGGGATGAAATTTTGTCATGTTGTACCATCATTTTTATTTTGGTTTAACCAATAAGAATACAATTTGGTCGGCTAAATCCCAAATTGCCAGCCCATCCTCGTTCATTCAGTATCCAAGTAGATACCCAACAGGGTGCACCACGAGAAGGTGAGGATTGGACATTAGGTCAGAAGCCCTGGTTGGATCTCCGCATTCCGTCTGCCTGTGCACCCTGCAATGGGTGTACAGGTCATCTGCTTGTACACCCATTGCACCTGCCTAGTTAAGGCCTGGTCAGAGGGTCTATTTCCTGATGATTGGAGTAAAGCACTTGTAGTCAGTGCTGTAACTAGGCAGGTGCAATGGGTGTACAGGCAGACGGCCCAAGATGAAGTGGGCCCTGAAAAGAGGGTATAAAAAATTAATCAGTATTATATTTTCTTCGTATTATATTCATGAGCATCCGTAACTCAGTAGGTATAGATGAAGCCCTTTGGTCGAAACACCTGGGTTCGATTGCTGTAAGTGACGTGATGAACCTTTATCTGGTCTCTTTCAACAAAGGTGAGTTAGCCAGTTTCATATGGAGGTAAGGGGGCTTTTTCACCTGGAAACTCAGGTTTTTCATCCCCTTGAACAGACAAACTGGCCCCTGTGAATACATTCATTTACAGACATAGGACAAACCCGGAGACATAAGACACCTTATCCTCGAGAAATTTAAGGTTGCAAGAATAAGAAACCTCGACACCATAAAAGGTAGAAGAGGAGGATAAAGAAAGAAATTATATTCATTATATTATATTCATATTATTTCATATATATTCATATGCAGAATTAAGAATGCAAAGTATTACACAGTTTTAATCGACTTTATTCCTGATACATCAAGGAAAGAACAAATGAGTCTAGTTATAAGATAGATATGGCATGTTGACTAATGGTAAGGTGATGATTCAAGAAAATTTCATTGACTTCATTCAGTCAGTCACATTAAAAAAGGAGAAGGTTTAATAATTGAAATTTTAAATAAACTGAAAGCTAATAAATTGGATATACTTGATGTTAGAGGACAAGGATATGACAACGATGCCAATATGGCTGGTAAATATAAATACTTATTCTGGAATTAATTTCCAGAATAAGTATTCTGGAAATTAATAATTTGGCTATATTTGTGCCTTGTGCAGCTCATAATCTAAATTTAGCTGGTGTCCATGCTGCATGTACAATGCAAAACGATTACTTTTTTTGGTACTGTGCAGAAATTATTCAATTTTTTCTTGTCCTCAACAACATGGTGGGAAATTTTAATGAAATCTTTAAAATTGTTGCTTAATGATTTTTCATACAGGGTGGTCATCAAAGATCAATGCATTAAAATTGCTGTGATGTAAAGAAAGCATTGGAAACTATTGCAAATGATTTATCAAACCTAGAAACTGTATCAAATGCAAAAAACCCCCAAAAAACTGTTATTACACATTAATTATAGATTTATCTGCACTCTTTCTGTGAGGAATAAAATTCTACAATGCATTGAAGAGACAAATAAAGAATTACAACAAACAATGTATCGACATACCAGACAACAGAATTAATTTATGGACTACATAATACTTTACAAGGACTATGAGAAACAGGTTTTGAACAAAATTTCCTGGAAGCAACATATTTGGCTGAAATAATGGATATAGAAATTGCATTTCATAATAAATGGAACAGAAAAGCTAAGAAAATACAAATAGATGAAACAACATTGGATGAAGGAAATAGTATGACATCCAAAGAATTATTTAAAATGTATGGCGTTTTGGATATTCTACTATCTGAAACAGATTGGCATTATGAACAACTGCAAACTGTATGTAACGATTTTTGTTTTCTCTTTGGCTTGTTTTTAGAATCAATAAGCATTGCTGATTATAAAATACAGTAAAGATTTAAGTACGTATGAACTCAGTTGTGAAATTCAAAGCTATAAGTTTGAAACTTATTCAAAACATTATAACTGCAACTCTGCTTGATATCTTACAAGCTCCTCATGATTTTGGATTAATTGAGTCACATCCAAATATCAATATTACTGCATGAATATTTCTCACTCTCCCCATTTCCACTGCTTTGTGGGAGGGAAGTTTTAGCAACTTAAAATTAATCAAGAACTATCTACGATCAGACGAGAGATTATCCAATCTTTCCATACTTTCAATAGAATATAATATTGCTAAAGATATTAATTATGATATGATTAATGAATTTGCTGAAGTGAAAGCCAGAAAAGTGTGATTAAATTATTTTAATTTAAAATATACTGTATATTTATTATGTACATAAAGTTTATTTATAAACAAATTTCTATTTCTATCATATTTGTTTTTTCTATTTTTTTTTTCCAAAAAAAGGGGGGGGGGACAAAAATAAAATCTTGCACAGGGCTCGTGCAATCTAGTTATGGCACTGTTCATAGTACCTATCTATAAAAAAGAGAAGAAGCTAAATGTGAGAATTACAGAGGAATTTCTTTACTGAGTGTTCCTGATAAGTTTTATGCAGATATTCTTGAGAAACAGATAAGAAAAATTATCATCATCATCATCATCAAATTCCTGCCATGTACCCTCAAGGGGTGTACAGGATATGATAGTACTGCATGAAAAAAATTACATCATTATTAATTTCCTATCTACAATTTTCCTTCAAATCAGTCTGTTACTTGTCAAGACTCCATCATTATCAGATCTTATATTTCTATCGTCTAAGGCACTTTGTACCGTATCAATCCACCTATATCTTGGTCTTCCTCTGGGTCATTTTGCTGCCAACCTGGCAGTGAACACTTGTTTTGCTAATCTTTCCTCGCCCATTCTGTTTAAGTGACAATACCACCTGAGATTAGCTCTGCTAACGCATTCCTGGATGCTGACAATGTCAAGTTCTTTCCTAATATCCTCGTTTTTAATATGATACTGCCATTGATGCCATCTGTTCACGCCTATAATCTTTTCAGGACTCTCATATCTGTGGTCTCTAGTCTTTGGTCAAGTGTTTTACTTCTGACCCAGCTCTCAGATCCATAAGTTAAAACTGGTTTGAACACTGTCTTGTATACAGCTAATTTAGTGTTCCGACTAATTTCTCTCTTATTCCATATGAATTTATTCAGTTGACTTCCCACCATACCAGCTTTGCTGATTCTGTTGTCTATTTCTATATTTAATTTACCATCTTCAGTAAAAATCGTGCCTAAATAGCTGAAATGTTTTACTTGTTCCACAGGTTCTCCATTCACAATACAGTTGACATTTTCAATGATTATGCCTATTTTCATTGTCTTTGTCTTTTTATTGCTGACCTTCATACCATATCTATTACAACAGTTATTCAATTTAGTCAAGGAATCTTGCAAACTTGTAGCGGATTTATTTAGAAGTATAACATCATCCACATAAAGCAAAGAGCTGACATTAACATCTCTAATTCTGATATCATGTTTATTACCACTTTCCTTCATAATGTGATCCATATAGATAATGAATAACAGAGGGGATAATGTACATCCTTGACTCACACCAGATTTAACATTAAACCATCTTCCTGTACTTTCTTCAATTCTAACTGCTGACTTACAACTCAAATAAAGACTGAGTATTGCTTGATATAATGCCCCATTGACACCATATAACTGCAGCGTATTGAATAGCTTCTCTCTTGGCACCTTGTCATATGCCTTTTCCAAATCGACAAAACATAAATACAGATCTTTGTTATATTCCCATGCTTTCTCGACTATTTGTCGTAAAGTGAAGATCTGATCCTGACAGCCTCTATTTGGCCTGAATCTAGCTTGTTCTTCACCAAGCTTTTCTTCAACAATTCTTCTCAACCATTTCTCAAGTATACTTGCATAGATCTTGCCAGAAACACTCAGTAGAGAAATACCTCTGTAATTCTCACATGCAGTTTTATTTCCCTTTTTATATATGGGTACTATGAGAGCTCTACTCCGATCATCAGGAATTCGTCCCTCTGTCCAGGCTTTCTGAACTACGCAGTGCAGTCACTGTAAGACTCTTATACCACCATACTTCAGCATTTCTGGTCGAATATCATCTACTCCTGCTGCCTTTCCACATTTCAAGCCTTTGATGGCTTTTTCTACTTCAAGTATGGATATGTATTCCTGACTGCATGCCTTCAGTGTTTTTTACCACAGTGCTGTCATCACTGCTTGTTTCATTTAGCAGTTTTTCAAAGTAATTAATCCATATTTCAAGGATATCTTTTTCTCCCGTTTTCATGTCACCTTTATCATCTCTAACTCCTTTTACAGCACTCTTTCCTCCATTCCTAAGCTTCTTCAACAACCTCCAGAATATTTTGCCACCTTCTTGATATTTATTTTCTATATTCTCTAAGAGCACAAGCTGACTTATTTGACAGGAACTTTTGATATGCTTTCTTCTTTTCCTTCACTGCCTCTTTAACTTCCTGTGTCCACCAGGGAGTTCTGATTTTTTTATCCTTACAGACAACCTCACCACATGCCTCTCTGGCAGAATCAATCAATGTTTTCTTCAGAGTTTGTCACTGAATCTCCAAGGCTTGATTCCTGTTCTCAAACTCTTTCATTTTTTCTTCAATAATCTTTGTGTATTTTAGTCTACAGTTCCCATCTGAGATCTGCTCAATTTTTATTTGCTTTAATACTTTCTTACATGTTATTCTTTTCAATATGAAATTCAATTTCATCCTGCTCAAGACTAAATAGTGATCACTTCCAATTTCAAATCCTCTGTACACTCTGGTGTCCTGCACCAGGGAGAAAACATCACTATCAACAATAACATAGTCAATGAGACTTTTCTTATTCCTAGCCTCTTCTCTCCATGTGAATTTGTGCACATTTTTATGTTGGAATATGGTGTTAGTAATAACCAGTCCATGTCCTGAGCAGAAATCCAACAGATATTTGCCATTATTATTAGGTTTGCTCTTTTCTCCAAATTTTCCCAAAATATTTTTTGTATGTCTCACAATCATTTCCTACTCTGCTATTTAGATCCCCAACAAGGACCAACTTTTCATTTGTCATTGTGTCAGTTGCTTTTTCTAAAGCCTCAAAAAATTCCTCCACTTCTACCTTAGTAGAACCTTCTGTGGGACCATAGGCACAAATAAGTCTCATTGTCCAGTTCCCCATTCTCATATTTGCCCACATTACTCTACTTGAGACTGACTGCCATTCAAGAAGATTAGCCTCATATTTTGTGTTGAATACTATGGCTACTCCTTCTGTTCCTTGATTGTCATTGCCTGAATATAACATTTTGTATTTATTGCTCAGAAAGATCTCACCAGTTTTGGTCTTTTTTGTTTCAGTCACTCCTATTATCTGGTACTTATCTAATTCCTCAGCTAGCTCCATTTCTTTGCAATTTAGGCTTCTTACGTTGATAGTACCGATCTTTAACTCTGGTGATGTTGAGTTGGGGTTTGTTTTCAGATTTGTTCCAGTAGCTGACTTTTCGCTGTTCGCCCTGGTTCCCTGGCGAAAACAACGAGGGCCTTGTTTAACCGGGCAATGCCCCAGCCGGCATGAAATTTTAGTTGTACCATCATGTTGTACCATCATTTTTTATTTTGGTTTAACCAATAAGAATACAATTTGGTCGGCTAAATCCCAAATTGCCAGCCCATCCTCGTTCGTTCAGTATCCAAGTAGATACCCAACAGGGTGCACCACGAGAAGGTGAGGATTGGACATTAGGTCAGAAGCCCTGGTCAGTTCTCTGCATTCCTTTAAAGGATATGTGGAGGTCTCCTCTCAGTTATACAGCTTTGACCCTTAAGCACCCCCTTTTGAAATATAATTAACTATTTTAGTGGAAGGAAATACAAGCTTAAAATAAAAGTGCTGTTTGATTATATTTCACTGGTATTTTAAATGAGCATTAGATTAGTACTGACATAGAAATATAAACTAATAAAAGCCATACAAATTGTTTCAAATATAACTGTGATGGTCATAGATGGGATAATTATTATAGATTCATTTATATAATCTCTTGTTCTCTATAGGTGTTCTTTGGCTATATCACAGTTGTATTGTGTTTGTGTACCTGAACCAATTTGGAAATAATTTTTAAAGTTTTCTGTTGGTCTGTATGTCATCTTGGTCTCACCAAGATGATGATGGTCATTAAAATTACTGGCAAAGTATAAGTACTGTATTGTGCTTTATGAAAAACATGTCTGGTTTAGTAAATTAGCAAAGGTTCATCATGTTTTGTAAGAGATGACAAAAACAGAAATTTAAAAAAATGTGCAATTGTATAAAGATGGATTTTTGACTGGCTGATAACACAAGGATCTGTAATAAAGGGTCAGTAATGAAACTTGGACCCTCCTCAAAAAAAAAATAGACGATTTCTAAGGATACCATACACTAATCATGTCACAAATTTTCAAGGGCAACAAAGAATAAGTTTGTTGCTGGTCCAAGAGAACATCATAACTATGATTTGAAAGAAACAACTCATCTGGCTTGGTCATGTCAGAAGATCTAATGGTCTCCCAATACTGATTAGAGCTTAAAGTTTGGCATCAGTCAAGAACTGAGTGAAGATTTCTATGAGGGATATTTCCTGATATCCATTCGACAATCCTTTGTGGACTATGGGAGGAAGAGTAAGATTATAGGTTATTAAGAAACATTGAAAAACAATACCTGATGTACTTGATCCTAATCATGAATTGATTGCAGTTCAACATAGGTTTGTTAAAGGGTAGTTTTGTTTTATACAACTTACTTTTCTTTTATGAAAAGCTTTGGATTATGTGGAATTTGAGTATGAAAAGGCATTTGATAGGATTGTGCATAATGAGACTCATTTAGACAAGGATTGGGAATAGTTAGTGATGTGGCAGATTTTTTTATGAGTAGTGTGCAGATTATTTTGTATCCTAAATATCTGATGATCTTTATAATTTCATACATAGTCTTTTTACACATAGAAGACTATTTAAAATGTTACATCATTTGTTAAATTTAATAATTTGGATTTGTAGATGAGAAAAGGTTGAGAATCACTGCTCCAAAGTGGTTTCATGCTTAGCACTATGACTCTACAATTTATGTTGATCTGTGGATGATGGTCCATTGTGAACCATCATTCATCCCCAGGTCTTGAATCACATCAACTTCTTGAGGCACAGTTCCATATAAGTACACATCCTTATATTTCTGTATTCCAAAGCTGATATTAATTCCCTTCCTGAAAGGAATGAATATCACCAACATCCTTATAATTCTCCTGAACTTTGCATCATCAGCAAACAGCTGAAGATCCCAGTCAATTCACATGAATTCTCATTAATAACTAGGATTCCAGGGTACGTTGATGGTTACTTTCCTTTTTTGAGACTTTCCTATCATACATAGCCTGCTGATATTGTTCAGAGAGTAAATCTGCAATCCATTTAACCAATCTATTATCCATTCCAAACTTCTGCAGCTTATACATTAACGTATCATGCAGTGATCTATCAAATGCCTTTGCGAAGTCCAAGAATGTGTATTATGAATCCCCTTATCCACAACGTTTACCAATTTATCATAAAATTAAAGTAGTTTGTTAAAACGAGGGCTATCCTTTAAAACTCATGGTGACCATTATAAAGAATCCTGTATCCATCAACCCAGTTGTATATTCAGTGTTGCACTCAGATGGGGGGGAAAGGGGCCCAGTGGACCATCATCCACAGATCAACATAAATTGTAGAGTCATAGTGCTAAGCATGAAACCACTTTGGAGCAGTGATTCTCAACCTTTTCTCATCTACAAATCCAAATTATTAAATTTAACAAATGATGTAACATATGGAGGAGAATATTGATGAAGAACAAGCCGGGTTCAGACCAAACAGAGGTTGTCAGGATCAGATTTTCACTTTAAGATAAATAATTGAGAAATCATGGGAATATAACAAGGTTCTGTATTTAAGTTTTGTAGATCTGGAAAAGGCAATTACAAGGTGCCAAGAGGAAAATTGTTCAAAAATCTTGAGTTATATGGTGTAAATGGGACATTATATCAAGCAGCACACAGGCTCTATTTAAGTTGTGAATCAGCAGTTAGAATTGAAAGAGGTAGAGGAAGATGGTTTGATGTTAAGTCAGGTGTGTGGATAAGGGTGTACATTATCTCCACTGTTATTCATCATTTATATGGATCACATTATAAAGGAAAGCAGTATTAAACCTGATATCAAAATTGGAGATATTAATCTCAGCTCTTTACTGTATGCAGATGATGTTATACTTGTAAATAAATCTAGGACAAGTCTCCAGGATTTCCTGATGAAATTTAATAACAACTGTAATAAATTTGTTATGAAAATAAGCATTAAAAAAGACAAAGACGATGAAAAGAGGTAGAAAATTGAAAACATCAGTTACATCCTAAATCACCTATAGAACAAGTGAAACATTTCAGCCATTTAGGTACACTTTTAGTGAATATGGCAAATTACATTTGGAAATAGACAGCAGAATTAGCAAATCTGATATGATAGGAAGTCAACTGCATAAATTTATATGGAATTAGAGAGAGAGAGAGAGAGAGAGAGAGAGAGAGAGAGAGATTATTCAAAACACTAAACTATCTGTATAGAAGACATTTTTCAAACCAATTTTAACATATGGATCTGAGAGCTGGGTTAGAAATAACTCTTGGTCAAAGACTGGAGACCACAGATATGAGAGCTCTGAGAAAGATTAGGAGACTGAACAGATGGCATCAATGGCAGTATCATATTAAAAACAAGGATATTAGGAAAGAACTTGATATTGTTAGTATTCACGAATGTGTTAGCAGAGCTAATCTCAGGTGGTATGGACACTTAAACAGAATGGGAGAGAATAAATTAGATAAACAAGTGTTCCTTTCCAGTTGGCAAGAAAATGACCCAGAGAAAGACCAAATATAGTTATATTGATACAGTAAAAAGTACCTTAGATCAGTGCTTCTCAAACTTTTCTAGATGTCAGGGCCCCCTTTGGAAAAATTAAAATATTTCACGGCCCCCCCCTCGGAAAAAAAATCGTAATATAGACATATATTATTATAATATTTATTGTATTTATATTCAATACAAAACATACACAGCGAATATTGCAAAAATCAAATGCAAATCTTGCATTTTTAGCATCTTACATACACATTTGACATGCCACATTATCTCATATTTTTATATAGACAGATATATTGTTATTGTACATTTGGAGTACAAGCACATGAAAAGTAAAACGATTAGTAATAAAGAAAGAATTAAAAACATAAAAGAAGTTTAATAATTTAATGTGATGGATGTGTTTCAATACTGCTGCACAAAAAGTCAATATCAGGTGAAATATTTGAAACTGCAATTCTTAGATTTCTGCTTTGAGATGAAACTTATATGAATAAGCATATATTTACTAATATTCATTAAGTAAAATTTGTTATTCATTAAGTAAAATTGGAAGCAAAATTTGTGAACCCGCACCAATGTATGATTTTTTTCCATTAAATATAAAAAATAACAAAAAAGAAATAATAAAAATTAAATACGTTTCTTTTAAGATAAAAAAAAAAAAATCTACTTATTCTAAAACATTTTAAATTTCTTTTCATTATTTCACGGCCCCCCTCAACAAAACCTATGGCCCCCAAGAGGGCCGTGGCCCACAGTTTGAGAAGCACTGCCTTAGATGACAGAAATATATCTGAGAATATTGAAATGTTGATAGATAACCGGTTAACCTGGAGTAAAATTATTGACAGGAAGTTAGTAATGATATAGCATTTCTGTACTACTATAATATGATCCTGTACATCCCATAAAGTATATGTCAGGAATTTAATGATGATGATAATGGTGGCGGGAGAACTAGGGGACACCTATGGAAGCTGGGCAAGAGTGTGGTTAGCAGGGGTGTTAGAGCTGGGTTCTTTACTTTTAGAGTGGTAAATGAGTGGAATAAGCTGCCAGAGTCTGTTGTGGGTGCTATGACGGTGAACAAGTTCAAGGCAAGGTATGATAGATACTGTGAGAATGTAATCGCATAGTTGTGTGGACATGATGTTTAGGGCCTCCCTCGATGAGTCTAAGGACTCCTGGAGTCACCCGAAATAATAATAATAATAATAATAATAATAATAATGTGTACCCTTGTTGCACACCTGATTTAACATTAAACCATCTTCTTGTACCTACTTCAATTCTAACTACTGACTTAGAGCTTAAATATAGAATATGTATTGCTCTGTATAATGTCTCATTTACACCATGTAACTGTAACATTTTGAAGAGCTTTTCCTCTTGGAACCTTATCATATACTTTTTCCACATTTACAAAACTTAAATACAAATCTCAGCATACAGGAATGCGTTAGCAGAGCTAATCTCAGGTGGTATGGTCACTTAAACAGAATGGGTGAAGAAAGATTAGCAAAACAAGTGTTCTCTGCCAGGTTGGCAGCAATACGACCCAGAGGAAGACCAAGATATAGGTGAATTGATACGGTACAAAGTGCCTTAGACGATAGAAATATAAGATCTGATAATGTTGGAGTCTTGACAAGTAACAGACTGATTTGGAGGAAAATTGTAGATAGGAAGTTAGTAATGATGCAATTTTTTTCATGTGGTACTATCATATCCTGTACACCCCTTGAGGGTACATGGCAGGAATTTGATAATGATGATGATGAAATACAAATCTTTTGTTATTTTTTCAAGATTTCTCAACAATTTGTCTTAAAGTGAATATCTGATCCTGATGTCCTCTGTTTGACCTGAATCCAGATTGTTCTTCGCCAAGTTTCCCTTCCACAGAGGAAAGCTTTTCAACATACTACAGTTATATGGTGTTAGTGGGATATTATATCCAACACCTGTAATTTGTCTTATATAGGTGAAACAGGATGTATAATTCCTATCTGAAAAGAAGAATTTAAATGGCACATTAAATTTAATAATTGGTAAATCCAGCCTTTCTGATCATGCCCTGCAATACTCTAATAGAATTGACTGGAAAGGTACCTGTTGTTTACATCACATCAAAACATGATATGAACATAAATTTAAGAAGCCTGTGAAATTCTTATCGACCACTTTAATCTTAACAATAATGGTGGTCTAAAAATCCCAAGAACATGAAAGGTGCATATTCTACCCAGATAACTTTTTCATTTAAGAGTTAATTATAAAGAGGACTGTACATAATCCAGGTTCTTAACTCTAATATAACAACCCTCATGTTAAATTAGGATACCACTTTTACTGTGGTATTTTGCTTATAAACAGAATGGGTAATAAAACTATCTATATGAAATTGTTCTCTGATGATGTTATAAACAGAATATAGCTTTAATGTAGTTATTTTATTTTATTTTTTATATATTTATTAGTAAAAGGAGTTAGAGATGATAAAGGTGACATGAAAACGGGAGAAGAAGATATCCTTGAAGTATGGAGTAATTACTTCGAAAAATTGCTAAATGAAACAACCAGTGATAGCACAGTGGTAAAAAACACTCAACAGGCATTCAGTCAGGAATACATATCCATACTTGAAGTAGAAAAAGCCATCAAAGGCTTGAAATGTGGAAAGGCAGCAGGAGTAGATGATATTCGACTAGAAATGCTGAAGTATGGGTGGTATAAAAGGTCTTACAGTGGCTGCACTGCATAGTTGAGAAATAGTTGAGAAGGCATGGGAATATAATAAAGATCTATATTTAAGTTTTGTCGATCTGGAAAAGGCATATGACAAGATGCCAAGAGAGAAGCTATTCAATACGCTACAGTTATATGGTGTCAGTGGTGCATTATATCAAGCATTACTTAGTCTTTATTTGAGTTGAAGGAAGTACAGGGAGATGGTTTAATGTTAAATCTGGTGTGAGACAAGAATGTACATTGTCCCTCTGTTATTCATTATCTATATTAATCACATTATGAAGGAAAGTGGTATTAAACATGATATCAAAATTGGAGATGTAAATGTCAGCTCTTTGCTTTATGCGGACGATGTTACACTTCTAAATAAATCCACTACAAGTCTGCAAGATTCTCTGACTAAATTGAATATCTGTTGTAATAGATATGGTATGAAGTCAGCAATAAAAAGACAAAGACAATGAAAATAGGCAGAATCGTTGAAAATGTCAACTGCGTTGTGAATGGAGAACCTATGGAACAAGTAAAACATTTCAGCTACTTAGGCACAATTTTTAGTGAAGATGGTAAATTAATATGGATATAAAAAACAGAATCAACAAAGCAGGTATGGTAGGAAGTAAATTAAATAAATCTCATATGGAATAAGAGAGAAATTAGCCAGAACACTAAATTAGCTGTATACAAGACAGTGTTCAAACCAATTTTAACTTATTGATCTGAGAGCTGGATCAGAAGTAAAACTCTTAACCAAAGACTAGAGACTGCAGATATGAGAGTCCTGAGAAAGATTAGGGGCGTGAACAGATAGCATCAATGGCAATATCATATTAAAAAACGAGGATATTAGGACAGAACTGACATTGTCAGCATCCAGGATTGCATTAGCAGAGCATCTCAGGTGGTATGGTCACTTAAACAGAATGGGTGATGAAAGATTAGCAAAACAAGTGTTCTCTGCCAGGTTGGCAGGGAAACGACCCAGAGGAAGACCAAGATATAGGTGGATTGATATGGTACAAAGTGCCTTAGATGATAGAAATATAAGATCTCATAATGTTGGAATCTTGACAAGTAACAGACTGATTTGGAAGAAAATTGTAGATAGGAAGTTAGTAATGATGTAAATTTTTCATGTAGTACTATCATATCCTGTACACCCCTTTAGGGTACATGGAAGGAATTTGATGATGATGATGATATATTTATTATTATTATTTATTTTTTTCAAATTCAGCTAGAGGTCAGGCCAGTGGAATAACTGTTGATCAAATCAATGTCTCTTTGGCGTACTAGTTGAAATGTAATATAGCTTGTCTCTGTATATATATATATATATATATATATATATATTCAGCTACTGTAAAACTTTTATACCTCCATAATTAGAAGAAACACATGTATAAACCACAGTGAAAATTATTTAATTGTAAATATTTCATCCTAAGTATCTTAGGACATCATCAGTACAGTATTTAAACAAAAATTAGGAATAACATACAGTTAGGGCGCATGATTACAATAGAATCTCATTAAAACGTGCTAAAGTAGTACAAAACAAAAAAAAAAAAAACGTTAATTATTTAACACAGTTTTGTATGATAATTTCCCATACTTTAGTAATAGTAAGAACGTCGTTGCGGTTTAGGTTTGGTCTGTTTAGTAGGGCTTCAGAACTTTCTTTGTATAAACGTTCATGTTTAAATATAGATCTATGTAAAAGTTTAGCCTTTTCCCAATGGATCCTATGGTTTGGATTTTCAATTCCGTGTTGAGAGATGCCAGATTTCTGCAGTTTAAGAAGACGAATGTGGTCTTGATGTTCCGAGATGCGTTTCTGAACAGACCTACCTGTCTGTCCAAAGTAAGATAATTTGCATGAGCATGGAATCTCATAAACACCAGGTAACATCAAGGGTGAGAATTTGTCCTTAGGAGAAGGTAATAAGTTGTAAATTTGGTTGATAGGTTTGTAAGTAGTGGCAAAATTGTATTTCTTCATAATTTTAGAAAGACGTTCTGAGATGCCTTTAACGTAAGGTATGGGAATCCTATGCACTTCTTCCTGTCTGGTTTGATGTATGCAGAAGTGACTGATGATTTTTTGAGTTGTTTTGAGACCAGACAGGAAGAAGTGCATAGGATTCCCAAACCTTACGTTAAAGGCATCTCAGAACGTCTTTCTAAAATTATGAAGATATACAATTTTGCCACTACTTACAAACCTATCAACCAAATTTACAACTTATTACCTTCTCCTAAGGACAAATTCTCACCCTTGATGTTACCTGGTGTTTATGAGATTCCATGCTCATGCAAATTATCTTACTTTGGACAGACAGGTAGGTCTGTTCAGAAATGCATCTCGGAACATCAAGACCACATTCGTCTTCTTAAACCGCAGAAATCTGGCCTCTCTCTCAACACGGAATTGAAAATCCAAACCATAGGATCCATTGGGAAAAGGCTAAACTTTTACATAGATCTATATTTAAACATGAACGTTTATACAAAGAAAGTTCTGAAGCCCTACTACACAGACCAAACCTAAACCGCAACGACGTTCTTACTATTCCTAAAGTATGGGAAATTATCATACAAAACTGTGTTAAATAATTAATGTTTTTTGTACTACTTTAGCACGTTTTCATGAGATTCTATTGTAATCATGCCCCCTAACTGTATGTTATTCCTAATTTTTGTTTAAATATTGTACTGATGATGTCCTAAGATACCTAGGATGAAATATTTACAATTAAATAATTTTCACTGTGGTTTATACGTGTGTTTCTTCTAATTATGAACGCACCACAGGTTTCGTTATTTAAAAAAGTTTTATACCTCCATATTTGAGCATTTCTAGTTGAATATCATCATTTACAGTACTCTTTCCTCCATTTTGAACTTTTTTCAATTGCCTCCAGAATATTTTATCACCTTCCTGATATTTATTTTTAATGTTCTTACCAAAGTCTTCCCATGACTTTATAGCTAATTTTACCCAATACTTTGCTTTCTTATATTTTTCTCTGTATTCCCTGTGGGCAAAAATCACTTATTTGTCAAGAACTTTCAATATGCTTTCTTCTTTTCCTTCACTTCTGCTTTAACTTCCTGAGTTTACCATGAAGTTCTGATTTTTCTATCCTTCTAAACGACCTCACCATATGTCTCTCTGACTGAATATCAAATGTTTTCTTCAGGATTTGGCTCTTGTTTTCAAATGTTTTAATTTTTTTTTTTTTATTAATTATGTTTGTGTATTTTAATCTACAGTTCAATTCTGAAAGCTGCTCAACTTTAATTCATTTTAAAACTTTCTTACCCAATCTTCTTTTTAATATGAAATTCAATTTTATCCTACTCAAAACTAAATGATGACCAATCACTTCCAATTTCAAATCCAATGTATATACTTGTGTCCTACAATAGTGGGATAACATTGCTATCAACAATAACAATCAGAAACTTTCTTCTTTCTTATATCCTCTCATTCCGTGTAAATTTGTGCACAATTTCATGTTGGAATATGGTGTTAGTAATAACTGGTTCATGTCTTGAACAGAAATCCAGCAGGTAATTACCATTATTATTAGCTTTGTGCTTTTCTCCAAATTTTTCCAAAATATTTCTATGTGTTCTGATAATCATTTCCTATTCTGCTCTTTAGATCTTCAACAAGGACCAGCTTTTCCTTTTTCATTGTGTCAACTGCCTTCTCTAATGCCTCAGTTGAATATCATCATACCTTCTGTGGTAACCATCAACTCAAATAAGTCTCCATGTTGAGTTCTCCATTCTGATATTTGCCCACATCATTCTACTTGATATTGCCTGCCATTCAAGAAGATTTCCCTCATATTTAGTGTTGAGTACTATAGTTACTTCTTTTCCTGATTGTTATTTCCTGAATATAACATTTTGTGTGTGTTGCTTAGATAGATCTTACCTATTTTTGTCTTTTTTTTTTGTTTCAGTTACACCTATTATGTTGATCAGTACTTATCTAATTCTTCTGCTAGTTACATTTCATTTCCATTTGTACTATCAATATAAAAAGCATCAATCCTGAACTCTGCTGATGTTGAGTTGGGATGTGTTCCAAGATTTGTTCCAGTAGCTGAGCTGACTTATGTGCAGTTTGCCCTTGACAAAAACAATGTGGTCTTTGTTTAACCAAGCAATGCTTTAGCCAGCATGAAATTCTGTCATGTTGTACCATCATTTTGCATTATGGTTTAAGCCAATAAGAATACAATTTGGTCAGCTAAATCTCAAATTGCCAGCCCATCCTTGTTCGTTCAGTATTCAGGTAGATGCCAACAGGATTCACGATGAGAAAGTGAGAATTGGATGTTAGGTCAGAAGCTTTGGTCAGCTCTCTGCATTTCTTAAAGGGCTATATCAAGGTCTTCTTCTAGTTATTCAGCTTTGATCCTTAAGCACTCCATTGTTTATTTCTTTGCAAAAATAGAAATCTTTTCTTCCAGTTTTGATAACATTATAATCTCTACACAAGATGAGATTTCTTTTCTTGGAATCACTCTAACTTCATATCTGCTTTGGCATAAACATATTTCAAATATTGCCTCCTTAGCATCTAATAAATTATGTTTTATCTTTTACTCAATGCATCACTTTATCTGTGAACAGCTGTTTGCTCTACGCAAACCCATTTGATCATGAAATGCTGTTTTCACATTTGTGGTGGTGACTTCTCACAGTTCACTCTATTTTCTTTCACACAGACACGATGTTTCTTCTACTCTCGTTTCCTACAAATATTTTCATTTTCATCAGAAGTGGCATTGATAATTCACCTGCTCTCTTCTAAATCTATTAAAACACATGCAACAGTTATTGAGCATCCATTCACAGTCAAACTCCAAACTCGCAGAACAAATTTTTCCTTTTTTTTTTATTCATTCATTTTTCTGCTTTCTTTTGGAACAGTCTTCCTTCTTATGTATTTCCTAAAGAGTACAGTCTTTAAATTCAGTGTTAACAAGTTTTTTCTTTTTTATCCTATCTTCCCATCCATAGTACTACTGTTAAGAAAAGGTATATTTCCATCATATCTCCTTTTCTCCTATTTCCCATTCTCAAATATTGCCTCCTTAGCATCTAATAAATTATGTTTTATCTTTTACTCAATGCATCACTTTACCTGTGGACAGCTCTTTTTTATCCTATCATCCCATCCACAGTACTACTGTTCAGAAAAGGTATATTTCCATCATATTTCCTTTTCTCCTATTTCCCATTCTCTGAAGATTGCTCTTTCAATCTGTCTTCTTATGCAAAATTCCACAGCAGATATTATCTTGTTTACCTAGTGTTAAATCTTTTCGACTGGTTTCCCATTTCATTGAACCTAGGCACCTATATCTTGAGCACAGTAGTCTAGATGAAGGCTTATGAAAGTGTTAAGTTGAGAATAGCCTCCTTATTCTTACAAGTTAGGGTTCCCTTCAACATTGATGTGATGCAAATCACCTTATCAGTGTAGCCTTTAAATTTCAGCTTATTGCATCATTCCTAGATTTCTAACTTTATCAATCAACCTCTGGTAGCAAGTTCCCAAATATTAAAATATTTAAAATAATGTCTTCATTCGTAACCAGAATGCATGACTTTGAAATTAAGAACATGAAACTGTTTTCGTTAACATTTGTCCATAAAATTGGTTTGTTCAAGTCAGTTTGCAAAGATTCTGCATCAGATAGTGGGACATCTAATCAACTGACCCAACTTTTCATTATCAGCATATAACTTATGCATGCTTCCAGGTTATTTCCATTGTCATTAATATCCAAGTTAGACAGCCATGATCCTAGCACAGATCTCTGTGGATCACTCATTTGCCGCTCAGATCTTTCATACATTACTTTAGATACCTGTAAGTCAATCATTTTCCTTATCAGTGCCATTTTACCTTCTTGCTTGAGTCTGTGTAATAACCTGCTATATGGAATCTTGTTCAATGCATTAGCAAAATCCAGAAGTATCATTGTTAGCCAGTTGGTCTAGTGTATAGCATCTCTGTTCTCCAACCAGTAGGTTGCGAGTTTAAATCCCAATATAAGTTTGGATGTTTATGAATCTTTAGGTAGGAGATGAAATTTCACCTAGAGCAGGGCATGTGAGCAGATTGCTAAAGCTAGAACTACCTTTAATGTTAAATGGCAACCTTACCTTAATGACTACTTCAGCAATACAGAGTGGTCTGTAATTTGTTGCATCGGTTCTAGCATGCTTAGGGTCATTGTTAATTCTTTTGCATATTCCTTTAGCACCCATGCTGGTATTCCATTCACTCTTACTACTGTCTTTGCATGAAGGTCTTTCAGTATCTTTAATACCTTGACTTCATCTGTTTCTGTTTTTTCATCTAGTTCCACCCCATTTCCAGAGAACTAATGGCTTCATTTGGAATGTATACCTTACCAAAATGATCACTTAACAAACTTTGATTATTTTTTTTGAATTCAACACCTTTCTACCATTTGTATACACCAAGATTATCAACAAGAATGATCTCTTGTTCTCATATCAAGTACTGTCCTGTACAAATCTCTCCTATTCTTTTAAGCTCCTCTCCACAGATTATAATATCAGTCATAATCACCTCTTTTATCTGCCAGACTAACTCACACTCTTTACTTATCCTCATATTCAGCATCTCCTGATGTAGTCTTTTAGTAGTTTTGTTGCATATATCAATATACAGTGTTTTCCCATTTACATGAATGTTATGTAACTGTAAATGTTCAGTATTAGAGAGGGTGCTGGGTAACTAAGCACTTTTAATTTAATTCTTTGAGTTTTCATTTTACTAGGTATGAGAAGAATCTCGTTTTTGCAAAGAAAAGTGGTATAAAAAGAGGTCTAGTAACAAGTATAGGTGTAGGTCTTGTCTGGTTTTGCATTTATGCAAGTTATGCCCTTGCCTTTTGGTATGGAGTACAGCTGATAATCAACTCTAAATATGATGAAACACCAGAATACAGTGCAAGCAATTTAGTTATTGTGAGTATATTCAACATGTTTTTAATTATATAGGAAAGTAAAGTGTTTTAATAGAATGTATATTTATTCAAATGAATATTAATTTAAATTGGCTGATTAATATTTTGATAGGTATTTTTCAATGTTGTTATGGGTGCCATGAATCTTGGGCAGACATCTCCATACTTGGAAGCCTTTTCACTTGCTAGAGGAGCTGCAGGAAAAATTTTTGAAGTCATTGCTCGAGTAAGTATTTTATTAATGTATCGGTATGCTAGGAACCTAATTTAATGCATTTCTGAGTTACAAATTTTCACCTCATAATGATTTGTAAAATTTACAACTAAATTTGTTTTAATGTAAATATTTTTTTATTTTAAAAATGGATAAAAAATGGATAGTCACTATACTAGACAAAAGACATCATGCTCAACAGTATAAATGTTCACAGAGATGATTGATATGTGGGATGAATGGGTGATTTACTGTATACTGAAATCATAATTGTTTGAAAAAGATATTGTAATTTCCTTTATCAAAAAATAGACTAGGCTTTCTATGAGTTTTGGATGGTAACTGTGCCAATGCAAAATGGCACTGTCATATTGTATAACAAGTTGCTAATGTAAATTACTAGTTCTTGTACGGTTATTAGGAGCAAGAACCAATTGTTCTGAAATCATATTGCATAAGCGCCTCAGTAGCGCAATTTGAAGAACAACGGTACATTGCGCCCTTCGATTGGAATAGGCCTAAGTTCGATTCTCGTCGTGACGGGAGGAATCTTTATCTGGACAATTTCAATCGAAGGTGAGTTAGCCAATCTCATACGGAGGTAGCAGGGTTTTTTCTCCCAGAAACTCGGGTTTTTTCTCCCAGAAACTCGGGTTTTTCATCCTGGATACAGACAAATCAGCCCTTCAGAACACATGCAATTTACAGACAAAAAAATACTAGTTGTGGTAGTGGTGGAGGTGGGAGGTAGATGGCATTGACGGAGATGATTCATAGTAGAGGTTCGGTGTAGTTGTAGGTGTCCTCCCGTGATGAGTCTTTCGACTCCTTGGAGATGTCACAAATAATAATAATAATATCTGAATAAATCATTCTGAGATCATGTTATAAGTGAATGACAAATCGTTCGCGTGTAACGTGATCTTACAAGCATGCCCTCACCTATATCTCTTGGACAGAGAAGAGAGAGAAGAGAAATCATGACTATAAATTTTCATACTACTACAATAAAAGGTAAAAAATTATGTTTATGAAAGGGTTACTTCTTTTATCCGGGCTTCAATCCCATAGATAAGAGTGAAGCAAGTTGTAAAGCATGTAACCTGAAAACTGTGATGATGGAGCCGTGAAACCTTATGTTTTGCCTGGTAGCTTTGAATTCTGATTCTAAGAAATATTACTATTACATATTTTCTGTCAGAAGCCAGAGTACATAATTAGCACTTTGAAATGTTTGTTTAAAAAAAAAAAAAAAAATTCACAAAGGCAAAGCCTTCACTGTTAATAAAAGTAACTCTTTATATTAGCCCAATAGCTCCACAGCAGATAGCATGGTTTATTTGTGATTTAGTGAATCCAGATCTGTGAATGTTCATAGATGTTTTCAAGTGGGCATAATGTAGAGCCACTATGTAGACTTGCCTTTCATTCTTAATGTATGCAGTTTATGGTGAAGGTCCCAAAATGCCCTGGATTGGACAGATTTTATCATGCTTCAAGGCACTGAGTAGTAAATAACGCATACCCATTGAGAAATATAGAATCCACAGCCAGTTATGTGGAATATCCTACAAAAGCAACATTTCAAAAATTAAACATTATAAATTGCAATTAATGCAAGAAATCAAACTTGGCAATAAAATGAGCTAATTCAACTATTGTTCTGTAGTTAGAAGAGGCGATTTTGCTAATGCTATTGTTTTTTTGGATAGGAAAGGTTAGAAAAATTGATGTTTGATGATAAGATGAGAAGAAAGAACCCAGAGGAAGACCAAAATCAAGTTGATGCAATTAGAAATGTCTTAGAAGATTGAAATACAAGATTTGATAATATTGAAGTCCTGACAGATAACAACAGACTAATTTTCAGGAAAACTGTTGATTGGAAGTTGCTAATGTAAACTTTTCATGTAGTACTATCATGGTATCCTCTGTCTACTTGTTTAGGATGTGTGTCAGGAATTGGATATATTAAATTATTTTCCCAAAAAAAATTCAAAAAACAGTTTGCCAAATAATTTTTTTCAAATGAAATATTTGTCAAATATTGGCAGATGCAGCTCTATTTTAATTAATTATGAGAAATTTGATTATGAGAAATAATGAATTTGAATAATGAATAATTAATGATCAATAATAAATAATGGATTAGTGGTATCAAAGTGTTCAACTTGTTTCGGTTAATGCCAAAAATTACTTGCTGATAAGTGGGCACCAGATGTTAATGACACTTAAATGGTGTCATCACCATTTAGGTCTATTTTATGCAATATTACATTTTCTCTCTCTCTCTCACACACAGACATGCACTAACCTAAAGCTAAGCTGGTAACATTTTTTAAAAATTTTTTATTTTGCTGTCAGTAGGCATGGATTTAAATCCCATGGTGGCATAGATATTTGTTATAGAAAAAGTTTCTGTAGATGGTAGATCATTTGTATTAGCCATTGCTGTGTTTATTGTTTAATAGTACCCAAAAAATTATTTTTGGTTTCTAGAGCTGGATTCTTGGCTTATTTAGTCCTTAGTCCTCTATGGAATGGGATGATGATGATGTACACCATATAGCTTTTCCCAGTCAAGCTAATCCCATCTAGTTGTGGCTTGCTTTCATCACAAATGGAGCTCTGACAAGCATTGTCATAAAAGCATACCTTCCTATTCGGAAGAAATGCCCCCCCCCCCCCTTGTCCATTGAAACACAACCACTTGCATATTTGGCTGAAGTGAAGATTTTAAGTACAGACATTGTAAAATATTCAGAAAAGAACATTTTACCTATATAAATTTTGTTTACTGAATGCACAGTTTTCAGTCATGTTTCATGGTTATCTTTGCAAATTTTGTGGAAGTAAACTGAGATCGGTAAGTAGATATGTAGGAAACATCTTGAGAATAAGTATCAGTTATGTGTGTGTGTGGGGGGTGCAGATTGCTTCACATGGTTCATTTTTGGACTGAATTTGATTGATGGAAGGATTTATATGTGGCTGATGGATTGCACTTAAATGGATTTGTAGTTGAATATCTCAAGAAAGCATTGTTCACTGAGAGTATTGAAGTGCAGAGCCAGGAAAACTAGAGCTATTAGGAGGGGAGGGTCAAAGGGGAATGTTGTTAAAAGTGTGTGTGTGTGTGTGTGTGTGTGTGTGTGTGTGTGTGTGTTGAGGTAGGTAGGTAGGTAGCCATGAGGTAGGTAGGTATGAGAATGATCAAAAAATATAGAATCTAGACACTTAGTAACAAAATTTAATGGATAGTGAACACATTTTTAAGGACATATACTGAATATATTTTATTTATTTTTAATGGATAGCAAGTGCAATTAGTAAAGGCAAATGTGAGTCTAAGGGATACTGTAGTTTATATATACTAATACCATAATAATGAGATATTTTCAGATAGAGGAGATATTTTCATCAGTTGCTGCAAACTATCCCTAAGTTCATAAGAAAGATTCTGGTAATTGGACCACATGTTTATTAAGCTAAATGACAATAAAAAACAAACCTGACAAGTTTCGTAAGTCGTTTGACTTACATCTTCAGGGGTCAAAGGTAACTAAAAATTTAAACGCAAGAAATGAGAGATTACTCAAAATAATTCATTATATACAGTTGTGGCCATCTAACTGTTGTTATTAAATTGAATATCTGAATGTAGATTCAGTGCAATGCTAAGTTTGAACAATGCTGGGTGCCGCCACATTCTCAACGTGTCTGGACCACTGGTTTATACTGGCAGATCATGCTTTAGACACTGCTTTACAGTATTATTTGGAAGAAAACCAGAGTGTTACACAGAAATTGCTACATGTCAGAGAGACTTTTTGGAATCAGCAGCAGCCATGAAACATTCACCAAATAACAACTGCAGCTGCTATTGACCAAATTATTAATTAATTAGTTGATAGTTAATTAGCAACCTTCCCAACAGAGAATACAAAGCCCTTTTGCATCTGAGAATTAACAAAAATATAATCCTGAAAGTGGACAAGGGCAATGTTGCTGTCATTTTAAACTGAACATATTATTTTTAAAAATATGACCACCCTTCTTAAAGACAAATACATCTACTTCCTACTAAATTATGACCCCACACACAGATTACAGCTATCCATAGACTACTAAAAATGTTATTCCTGGCTGGCAGATATAACCAACAAACTAAAATCCTACAATTCCAGACCTCCCCCTCCTCGTATTTATGGACTACCAAAAATCCATGTTCCTCTACACCCAATTGTAGATTATATACATTCACCCACCTACAGACTAGTTAAACATTTAGCCAAAGTGTTTTCCTGTATTACTGGCAATACCTTGTCACATATACAAAACTCATCCCATTTTAAGTTCAGTATACAAGACTTCACTCTCTGCCACGCTGACTTAATGGTCAGTTTCGATGTCTCCTCCTTATTCACAAATGTCCCACTCAAAGACACCTTGGCACTTATCCAAGCAGAATTTCCTCCTGATATCTGAGCTCGTTTTTAGTTCACTATGAACTTGGGCGATTTTGTTTGGCAAGGAAAATTCTACAAACAAATCAAGGGCACAACCATGAGCTCTCCCTCCTCCCCCCCATGGCTAATTTTTTTTTCATGGAGACATTTGAAAAGCATTCTCTAAATTCCTTCCCCCCCCCCCCCCCACTAAACCCACTATTTGGCTACTCTATGTGGACAAGGAAAATGTGTTTGCAATTTGGCCACATGGCTGAGACACCTTACACACTCTCCTTTCCCATTTGAACAGCCAACATCCAAGGATCCAATTCATGATAAAAAATAGAAAGTAACAACAGTCTGCCCTTCCTAGACACCCTAGTTACAAGACAACCAAATGGATCCCCTGACCTTCACAGTCTACAAAAAATCCACACCCACCCACCCACACATTATCAACAGTCACATCACCCCCTCCCAACAACCCTAGTCCACCAAGCAAAATCAATTTGCTCAGATAACAATGCACTCAACACAGAACTTATCCACATAAAACATTACCTTTTTAGCTAATGGCTACACCTCCCACCAAATACAAAGAATTCTAACACCATGTACCCACACTGTCTCTTCCCCTTCCAAACATAGATTACAGCAAATCTATCACCATCCCCTATATCTGTGGCATCTCAGAAAAGGTGGCCAAGATATTAAAAAGCACAATCTAGTGCCCACCTATAAATCACACAAAAAAGCTAGCATCCCTTATCTGCTCCCCCAAAGACCATCTACAACCTCTGGATTTACCTGGAGTTTACTGGGTTACCTGCAGCTGCAACCTTCCTTATTATGGACAAATGGGTAGCACAGCCCACATCCATATATTGGAACACCAAGATTACATCCACGGCTGCTCAGGATTAGCAGACCATGGCCTTGGATACCCGGCATAGGATCTGTTGGAAAAAAGCCACCTTACTCCACCAGAGCAAATTGAAGTTTGAGAGACTTTTCCTCGAATCAGCTGCAGCTCTCACCAGCTATCCCAACCTAAACAAATATGGTTGTATCAGACTCCCCCCCCCCCTCTCATATGGGAAACCCTCATCAGCAGACAATCAGCCTAGTGGCCAAGAACACCTAACCAGAGCCAATAGGTGGCATGATTGTAGGACTTTAGGTCTTCCTGAATCTCTCCAGTTTTTTCATCTTTGTTCCTGAAGTGTTTCTGCATGCACTTGTCTATTACAAGTGTATTAATCCCTGATGATGCCGATTTGACTTTGGCAAAATATAGGATAATAAGTAAATAATTTTATTTATTAACAAATCATGATGATGATCATCATCAAATTCCTGACATCTACCCTCAAGGGATATACAGGATATGATAGTACTACATGAAACTTACATCATTACTAATTTCCTATCTACAATTTTCCTCCAAATCAATTTGTTACCTGTGAAGACTCCAACATTATCAGATCTTATATTTCTATCTTCAAAGGCAAGTTTTACTGCATTAATCCACCTATATCTTGGTCTTCCTCTGGGTCTTTTTCTTGCCAACCTGGCAGAGAACACTAGTTTTGCTAATCTTTCCTCTCCCATTCTGTTTAAGTGACAATATCACCTGAGAATAGCTCTACTAATACATTTCTGAATGCTAATTAACAAATGCGTTGTTAATTTCCTTAAACAATATATGATGCTGGAGAATCAACATATAACCCTAAACACTAGGATCCTTCTTCCAAGAAATAAGATAGAACTCTGTTTTGATAGCATTGAAATTCACTAGATTATTTTCCCCCCACTTGAGAATGGTGAGATCAGTGCTTAAGACTTTGGATTTGGAAGATCTTAAAGCCTGATTCATTTGCACTGCAAATGAAGAGGAGAAATGGAGGATACTGTCATCAGTAAAACTGTGAATAAGATTTCAGGTTAGAGGTCATTTATGTATAGGAGGAAGAGTATGGTTGAGAGAACAAACCTTGGGGCACTCCTGCATTGATAAAGAAATCAATGCAGGAGAAATCGTGTATGGTGATATTTAGTGAATAAACTAGCACAGGGTGGGGAACCCTTGGCACACCAACTTTTTTCCGGCACGCAACCCAGGGCTCACCTTAAAAAATAATTAAATAAAAAATACATATCCAACATCTTTGCTGGTACATTTTAACTTAATAGAATACAATTTTATTAAGTAGAGTGATATCAAATAAAACTGCAATAAAGAAACAAACACTGGCAATTCTTTTAGTAATAATAAGTCATGAAAAAATGAAACAAACATCTTATTTCTAAGCCATCTGTCTCCACAATATATAGTGATGTACAAGTTTTCTCCTGTTCAGTTGTTGCATCATTTGCCAGGCAGCCAGATGTGGCATGATTCCTTTAAAATTAATGTGATTAATCTATATTAATCACATTATGAAGGAAAGTGGTATTAAACATGATATCACAATTGGAAATGTTAATGTCAGTTCTTTGCTTTATGCGGACGATGTTATACTTATCAATAAATCCGCTACAAGTTTGCAAGATTCCCTGAGTAAATTGAATAACTGTTGTAATAAATATGGTATGAAGGTCAGCATTGAAAAGACAGACAATGAAAATAGGTAGAATTGTTGAAAATGTCAACTGTGTTTTGAACAGGGAGCCTGTGGAACAAGTAAAACATTTCAGCTACTTAGGCACATTTTTACTGAAGATGGTAGAAATATGGAAATAGATAACAGAATCAACAAAGCTGGTATGGTAGGAAGTCAGTTGAATAAATTCATATGGAATAAGAGAGAAATTAGTCGGAACACTAAATTAGCTGTATACAAGACCGTGTTCAAATCAACTTTAATGTATGGATCTGAGAGCTGGGTCAGAAGTAAAACACTTGACCAAAGACTAGAGACCACAGATATGAGAGTCCTGAGAAAGATTAGAGGTGTGAACAGATGGCATCAATGGCAATATCATATTAAAAACGAGGATATTAGGAAAGAACTTGACATTGTCAGCATCCAGGAATGCGTTAGCAGAGCTAATCTCAAGTGGTATGGTCACTTAAACAGAATGGGCAAGAAAAGATTAGCAAAACAAGTTTTCTCTGCCAGGTTGGCAGGAAAACGACCCAGAGGAAGACCAAGATATAGGTGGATTGATACGGTACAAAGTGCCTTAGATGATAAAAATATATGACCTGATAATTTAAGTTAAGGGATGTTACATCCCATATTCTCGTAGACAGGCTTATACGTTGGTTATGCATTATTAAAACACTTAAGGAATTGAACAACGTAGTTAAGGATATAAATTAAATTATACTTTAATAAATACTTTCCGATAATTCGGCAACGTCACGTTGCCATCTTCTAAAGGAACTTACAAAAAAAGCACGTGCACATAGGCACTACAACACAGTAACTGGGAATGAAAAGATGAAGCTATTTTTCTCCTAAAAGTCCTGATGGTGCCCTCTAGCAGGCTAAGTAGGTGTTCTTGGCCGTTGGGCTGAAGGTCTGCTGATGTAAGCCTCCCAAATTTGGTATTATTGACTAGTTCTACCTACTCACTGGTGAGAGGTGGATGCTGGATATATGAGAGGCTCTGCTTGGGATAGGTTTTCGCCTGTCTCTGGGTAGGGCCACCGCTGAGAGATTATGGCTCTGTCTGGTGGTGGGGTGAGCTTGCCACTGGGTAGAGCCAATGCTGAGAAGTTCTTCTTGGTGATAGGGTGAGCCTGTCCTGAGTGGAACAACAGTGAGTTGGGCGATCTTTATTTAGAGAGGTTTTTACTTAAATACAACCTCAATAAAGATTGAAACCGGTCTGGGTAGTGACCTTCTCTCATAATGTAGAACAGTAATACAACTCCTAGGAGCTAAGTTCACATTATGGGTAAATATTAAGAATAGTGATCGGAGCTTGCTCCACCTTTGCTATGAGTTGCCTCAGCTTGCACTACCTTAAGGGTCAGTTGCTGCTATCCAGGTATTTGCTTACACTTGGAATCGCTGAACTTTATTTATATAGTTTATATATTCTGCATGAAACTCTTTGAGTTTCTTATTTGGCTAAGAAACAATATGGGATGTAATATCCCTTAACTTAAATAAGTTATGTCACCAAATTGAAGCCTTTGGCTCTTCATATATATTTAGTATGATCTGATAATGTTGGAGTCTTGACAAGTAACAGACTGATTTGGAGGAAAATTGTAGATAGGAGGTTAGTAATGATGTAAATTTTTCATGTAGTGCTGTCATATCCTGTACATCCCTTGAGGGTACATCTCAGGAATTTGATGACGATATTCCGGATTATGAAGTGTTATCTGCACATGATTAGATAGCATGCATACTCTTCTCTTTCATTTTCATGTGTGTAGGTAGGCTTATAATTGTACTAATTTTGGGTTTGATTAAACTTGGTAGGTGTATGCAGAGAGGGATTATGATGACATTTTTGGAGTCCAAATTATAATTTTTGTCAATGTCCATACGTCTCTCTCTGTCCACATTTTTATACCCCATGCTGATTTTCATTAAAGTTGGAAGCTGTGTGAAGGCAGTTATTTTTTGTATGCACCATAGTCACAACTGTATAACTTTCTGATTCTACAACCTTGGTTATTCAGTTTTAATTTATATTTTTTCCTTTTGCCTTTCGCTTTATTCCCTTGTTGACTTCCTTTCTTTCTTCCTCCTTTTTTCTATTCATACAGATTGTACAGAATGCCACTACTACCAGCAAAGAAACTTAGACATTCAAATGAAGAGGATATTAGAGAATTTAAAGAATACTGGACTGAAAATTTTGGTATGATTAAGAAAGATAATAAAGCATTATGCATTTTATGTTCCAAATTGGTTGTTTGTAGGACTTCTGTAAAGAGACATTTTGCAACTATAATAAGAAATTAAGCAAGAATAAAGAGAATGAATTTCTCATGAACTGAACAAGACAAAAAAACATTCTGATACTTTGATGAAATTTATTTCAGGTAGGCCTAGTTCCAACTTAGTTGTTGCTAGTTTTGAGGTTTCAAAAGTTATTGCCCAACATGGAAAACCACTCGGTGATGAGGAGTATATTAAAGAAGCATAGCTAGAATGTGTTCCTTTCTTTCCTTTTTGACAATCTTTCAGAAAAGGTAAAAATTGTTCAGTGCATTAAAGATTTATCTGTGAGTAGGAAAACAGTTCAGGATATAGGATACTTAAGTTGGAAAGGAATACAGCAGAACAATTAGTGAAAGATTTGGCTTCATGTAAGTTCTTTTCTATTTGTGTTGATAAGAGCACAGGCATTGCATCTTCAGCTAGGCTTGCAATCTTTGCTCGATTTTGTAGGTTGACGAAGTATCTGAAGTATACACTATCTAAGGATATCACTGGGGTTGAAATATGTAAAGCAGTTATGAATAAATTATTTATTTGGCAAATTGATATATCAAAAGTGATATCTGTCACAATAGATGGTGCACCTAGCATGATTGGTAAGGAAGCAGGATTTGTAAATCTGTTTGCAAAACATGTTAGTCATCCACTGATAGGTTTCATGCATCATACATGAGGGAGACTTTATGTGCAAAAGCTGATCTAAAGGAATTCAAGAAGTGATGCAAACAGTAACTAGGGTTGTTAATTACATTTCTGCACATGCTTTGATTAACAGACAATTTCAGAATCTATGGAATGAGTTGGATTTGGTGTGCAAAGGACTAATAATGTGCAACAATATTCATTGGCTTAGTCGAGTCTTGTTCTGAAACCATTTGTTGAATGTCTGGATGAGATAAATCTCTTTTTGACTAATCAACAAATATCTGATAAAGAAATATATGACATTGTGTGGGTTTATAAACTGTTGTTTTTTGCAGATTTTTGCGAACATTTAAATGACTTGAACCTTAAACTACAGGGCTCTGGTAAGACTCTTGATGTTATGTTTGATGACATAAAGTCATTTGAAATGAAACTAGGAGTTTTTAAGAGGGATGTAGACAGTGATAGATTTAGATATTTTCCAAACCGAAAGAAATACGTCAATGATCTCTAAAAAGATGACAAAACAGACTGCCAATGTCTTCAAAAGCTATTTTTAAACGTCATTATGTCAACTGTTGAGCAGTTCTCTCTAAGATTTGTTAAGTTGGGAGAATTAGAAGAGACTGAAGAAATTCATTAAGTTTCCAGACACTATAAAATTGGATGAATTAAATTTGCAGATGTTTTCGTGGATAAATGTGGATGATTTTGAAATGCAGTTGATTGATTTTCAAAGTGGCTTAATTTGGAGGCAGAAATTTGTTGACATCACAGTTGACTTGGAAAATATTGAAAGGGAGCAATTGGAGATGGAAGTAACAGAGAGAAGAAATGAGGTACTAAGGACTTGGAATACTATTCCAGAAACTTTTGTATGTTTAAAAACCTTTGCAACAGCAATACTATCCATTTTTGCATCTACATATTTTTCTGAATCATTTCTCAGTGATGAACTTTGTTAAGTCTCGTAACAGGAGTAGCCTTACAAATGAAACTAGTAGCACATGCATACCTCTAAAGTTTCCAAAATATAAACATGATATAAATTATCTGCCATCAGTGAAGCAGCAGCAGAAGTCTCATTGATGTTAATAAATAAAATGTCCACTATGTTTCTTTCTCTAGTTTTGATTTGATGTTTTCTATTTAAAATGGTAAATATTAACTTTTGTTCAATATATTATGTAGGTAAAGTAACATTTTATTTTATCTCTAATTTTTATTTATTACTCATAAGGATTAGGAATTAATAAAAGAATATCTTTAATTTTATTTTCTTTTATTGTGCTTTAGTACAAGTAAAATGATTATGAGATTGTGCACTGTAATATATTGGAAAAACTTTAAAAAACTTGTCTGATTGATCTTTATAAAAAACAAAAAATTCAGAATTATTGTTTACTCTTTTAATGATGTTAAAGACTGCATCTTTAAATTGCATGGCTGTATATGTCAACTAGAATTACACTTAAAGTACTCTCAAGGGGTGCAGAGGATATGATAGTACTACATGAAAAATTTACATCGTTACTAACTTCCTGTCTACAATTTTCCTACAAATCAGTTTGTTACTTGTCAAAATATCATCATCATCAAATTCCTGCCATGTACCCTCAAGGGATGTACAGGATATGATAGTACTACATGACAAATGTACATCATTACTAACTTCCAAATCAGTCTGTTACTTGTCAAGACTCCAACATTATCAAATCTTATATTTCTATCGTCTAGCACTTTGTACCGTATCAATCCACCTATATCATGGTCTTCCTCTGGGTTGTTTTGCTGCCAACCTGGCAGAGAACACTTGTTTCGCTAATCTTTCTTCACCTATTCTGTTTAAGTGACCATACTACTCGAGATTAGCTCTGCTAACGCATTCCTGGATGTTGACAATGTCAAGTTCTTTCCTAATATCCTCTTTTTTAATATGATATTGCCATTGATGCCATCTGTTCACACCTATAATCTTTCTCAGGACTCTCATATCTGCGGTCTCTAATCTTTGGTCAAGTGTTTTACTTCTGACCCAGCTCTCCATAAGTTAAAACTGGTTTGAACACTGTCTTGTATACAGCTAATTTAGTGTTCCGACTAATTTCTCTCTTATTCCATATGAATTTATTCAATCGACTTCCCACCGTACCAGCTTTGTTGATTCTGTTGTCTATTTCTATATTTAATTTACCATCTTCAGTAAAAATAGTGCCTAAATAGCTGAAATGTTTTACTTGTTCCACAGGTTCTCCATTCACAACACAGTTGACATTTTCAATGATTCTGCCTATTTTCATTGTCTTTGTCTTTTTATTGCTGACTTTCATACCATATCTATTACAACAGCTATTCAATTTAGTCAGAGAATCTTGCAGATTTGTAGTGGATTTATTTAGAAGTATAACATCATCCGTATAAAGCAAAGAGCTGACATTAACATCTCCAATTTTGATATCATGTTTAATACCACTTTCCTTCATAATGTGATCCATATAGATAATGAATAACAGAGGGGATAATGTACATCCTTGTCTCACAGCAGATTTAACATTTAACCATCTTCCTGTACTTCCTTCAATTCTAACTGCTGACTTACAACTCAAATAAAGACTAAGTATTGCTTGTCAAAATATAAATGACCAAAATATAAGATGATGATAGGACTTTTAAGTAAAAATTCCGTCAGTAATTTTTACATTCGTTCAATCTTACACTCTTACAATATTCTTTGATTTTACTGCTGTAGTGTGATTTTTGATTATTTGAAAAGGTTCTCATAATACTTAAAAGATACCAAATAATATGTTTCCTAAAATTTTGGTTGGTACGTGAGAAAATTTTGCATGAAAGATTTGGCAATTTTGGCACCCACACTTAAAAAGGTTTCTCATCCCTGAAGTAGCAGTTAAATCATAAAGGGTACAAGAGAGACCATAAAATGGTAGTTTTGTAAAAGCTTGATGCTAACGATAATCAAATGCATTGGAAATATCAAGAATGACCACAATAGTACTACATGAAAAATTTACATCATCTTGAGATTTGTTGCTTCTGTCATTCCCTGCATTCTGATACCCCCCCCCAATCTCAAAAATAATAAATAAAATAAAGGCACAATTGGAAGCATCTTTTGAGAGAAAATCAAGCTTCTTGATTTCAAGATTTCCACACAGATTTCCTTGATTTCCACATACTTGATTTCAAGTATGTGGAATTATAAGGCAGTGATTATAATAGTCTAAGACATCAACTTGGGAAAGTTTCATAGAGGGAGGAATTGGAAGGCCGGGATATCATTAGTGCATGGGAAATTATGAAAGAATATTTGTTAGCAGCAATGGTAAGTTGTATACCACAAGTGAACAAGAGGACACAATTTGGAGTAAAATGGATGACAAACAATATTAAACAAGAATTGCATACGAAAAAGAGGCTATGGAAGAGATATAAGGAGACAGGTGAAAAGAAGATGCATGAAGAGTATAAGACACAGGCCAGAAGAGTGACTAGTATGGTAAGGGAGACGAAACTGGAATATGAGAGGAGATTGGCCCTAAGATCCAAAGAAAATCCTAGGAATTTTTTAGATATGTGGCTGGCCAGTAGGAGGAGAAATAACTGTGGAAGAATGATATTGTGGGATAAAAATGGGAATAGAGTGACTGATGCAGATGACATAGTGGAATTGTTCAATGAACACTTTATTGGGTATTTCATCCTGAGGAGTCAGTTTTAATGCTAGAGGGATAGGGTAGGTTCGAGGTTTAGAGGTACAGGAGGAGAGTGTGTTTCAAATACTGAATACTCTGGATGTCAGTAAAGCTGTGGGACTGGATGGTATTTCACCACGAGTTTTGAGAGAATGTGCTAGGGAACTGATAGTGCCTTTGACCTGGCTTTTCAATGAAAGTCTGGCTTCGGCAAAGGTGCCCAGGGAATGGAAGGAAGGTAAGATAGTGCCATTGCATAAGAGCGGTAGCAGAGTGGAAGTGTCTAATTATAGGCCAGTTTGTGTGTCATCAGTAGTTAGTAAGATTTTGGAGAAAGTAGTGAAGGACCGTATACAGCATTGGGCAGATGAGGGTAATGTTATCTGTGAGAGTCAACATGGATTTTTGAAGGGGTGGTCTTGTTTTAGCAATATGCTAACCTTTTATGATAAAGTTACAAGAGCTTTAGATGAGGGAAAGGCATATACTGCCATTTTCTTAGACTTGCAAAGGCATTTGACAGGGTGCCACATGATAAGCTGATATTTAAGTTGCAGCACTTAGGTCTGGATGCCAGATTGGTCAACTGGATTCAGGATTGGCTGTCCAATAGGTATCAGAGAGTTGTGTATGGTGGGGGCAGTTTCATGGAAGCAGAGGGTTACAAGTGGGGTCCCACAGGGCTCAGTACTGGGACCTATATTGTTTAGCCTGCTTATCAATGATATTGTCAGTGGATTTCAAGGGGATATTCAGTTGTCTGCAGATGATGCGAAGCTGGGAAGGATTATTAGTAATAGTGCAGATGCAGCAGCCCTGCAAGAGGATTTGAATAAGCTAGATAGATGGGCAAATGAATGGGAGTGTCGGTTTAATGCAGCAAAATGTAAGTCTTGAGGTTTGGGAAACATCAATGGGACACTGCATACTTTATGGGAGGAGTTATACTGGAGGAAGTAGGGGAGACAAGAGATCTGGGGTTGATGATTGATAGAAACCTGAAATTTAGGGGACATATTGCAAAGCTGGTTAAGGTAACATAGAGGATTGCTGCAATAATGAGGATGCTGTCCTGCAGAGATAAAACAGTTATCATTCCATTGTATAAGACCCTGATCAGACCACATTTGCACTATTGTTCTCAGATTTGGTTCCCAGGATTTGAAGGGGATAAATTAACTGTGGAAAGGGTACAAAAGGCAGATAACAAAGATGGTTTTAGGACTCTACAATAATTATGAGGATCGGCTGAGGGAATGTGGACTGCAGAGTTTGGTGGATAGAAGAAGGAGAGGTGATATGATTGAGACTTTTAAACTGTTGAGAGGTGGTTACAGGGTTGACACTGGGGAGTTCTTTCGCTTGGTTGAACAGCGGAAAGGAGTGATGACAAGAAGCCATCCCTGGACGTTACGAAAGGAAACTGGGAGCAAGAGGGTGAGGAGTGGTTTCTTTGCATGGAGGGTGGTTGAACAATGGAATGCATTGCCTGATAGAGTGGTGAGAGCGAGAATGGTCAGTGAGGTTAAGGAGTGGTATGATAGACTTTTTGTTTCCTAGGGAGGACCTCCCCTCAATGAGTTTTGATAGACTTTGTGTTTCTTAGGAAGGACCTCCCACGATGAGTCTGGGAGGGGGGGGGGATTCAACTTTAAAAGGCCAAAAGCCAAACTCACTTTTAAACAGGAAGTATGCTTTTTGGTCCCATCACAGCATTACCCAAAGACTAAACTGACCTCGTGATGTTCTTCTCCTGTGAATGCTGCATAGATTATCCAGACAGATTACTGCCTACTATATCAAGAACAGCTCACTGCATGTATTTTCTGGTTTATAACCGGAAAGACTTATATTGCTAACATATTTTATTATCCTAGGTAGTAGAGATTTAGTTAATAGAGAAGTGTTAGATTGAGTGATTTCCTTAATTTTATATAACAGAACATTAATTACCTTAACTTGAATATTTATAAATAGGTACCGCAAATAGACAGTAGTTCAGAAGTTGGAAAGAAGCCTCTTTCATTAGAAGGAACAATTGAATTTACAGATGTTCATTTTAATTATCCTTCTAGGACAGATGTACAAGTAAGTTTCCTTCTTCATTCCTCTTACATTATTTCCTGTGTATTATTAAGCCCAGTAGTATGCTCTTGCTAAGTAATTAGGCTTTGTGTAAACTTAATTGTAGTTATGATAGGTTCAGTATGTTGTTTCCCCCCTCCTCCCTGCTGATTTTCTATTTTGTAGAGGGGGGAGGAGGAGAGCCTTACTATCTCCATGGTGACTGGCTAATTTACCTTAACTTTAAAAGACGTTATTATTATTATTATGGGCAACTCCAAGGAGTCCCTAGACTCATTGAGGGAGGCCCTAAACATCATGTCAAGAACTATTCAGCATTTGCACATTGTCTATCATACTTTGCTTTGAACTCATTCACAGTCGTGGCACTGACAACAGACTCTGGCAACCTATTCCACTCATTCACCACTCTCCAAGCAAAAAACCTAGTTCTAACACCTTTGCTAACTATACTCTTACTCAGTTTCCATGGATGGCACCTAGTTCTCTCACCACTGCTACACCTGCTCTGAAAAATTTCCTCTGAATTAATCTTGTAAAAACCCCCTCAGTAATTTGAATGTCTCAATTATATCACCCGTAAAAGCTTAGTTCCTCTAGTTGTTGACTAGATTTGAATCCAGTTCATCGTTTGTATGGTCAAATGCCATGGAGTGCAAATGCCAGTTCAGATCATTGCTACTGAGTACTATAAATTTTTATAATGGGGATAAATTATTATTATAAATAGTTAATTTAGAAGAGTTTATTTTTTTAATGAAATCATATATATTTCTTTATAATTATAAAATAGTTCACAATGTTTCTGAATAATTCAGTCTAGGTGATCAATTCCTTGTTCATACAACTGTATGAATAAGGAGATCTTTATTTGTTTTTTTTTCTTCTTCTTCCTTCTATGTGTTAGGCCTACTGGCCTGTTACAGAGTTATCTTAAGCCCTTATAAGTCGTACCTGTCCCAAGAATAGGGTGACTAGCCCAATGCCTCCCGGTATATTCTATGGCTGTAGCTGCGTGTGGTCACAGGGCCGGTTTGCCTGCTTGCAGGAGGAAAATCCCTAGATAAACTGGGGAAAAAACCCTGCTGTCCACACCCAAGACCAGCTAACTTGGCTATGTCTGAGAAAAATCCTTAAGCTCCTCATTGTGGGAATTTTTTGGGTTTGAGCCATATCACTTTAGGTAAATTAGATAACTTTTAGTTAACCAGTTTATACAAAATGCTATGCAATAGCAGGGAATTATTTTTATTACTTAACACTTCCAGTAAGCCCAAGGATTCATTGCAGAAGAGCCTTTCACTCTATGCAATTGACCATTTAAATCTTTATGTACATACTACCTCACAGTGTCATCTACTGTCACTAATGGTATTTTTTTTTTTTTTTGTCTGTAAATTGCATGTGTATTAGGACTAATTTGCCTGCATGCAGGATGAAAAACCCTACTACCTTCACATAACATTGGCTAACTCACCTTCAGTTGAATAAGCCCACATAAACTCGGATCTTTTCCATTTGAATGGAGCATATACTGTCATTCTTCCAATTGTGCTGTGGAGGTACAATTTGAAAAAATTATAATACAGACTTATACTAAATTGAGACATTTAGTATATATCAAAACAAAACAAACTGGCCAGAGAATACATACTTTGACAGACATTGCATACAGAAATAGTTAAGAGATGAAATGCCAGCCCAGCACTCGCTATAGCAAACACTACTATAATGACTTACTTGTAAACTATTCCTGTGGTTCCTACTAGTTTATTATAGTGAGAGTGAACTGTATTGAGTTGCTGTAATTATGAATGATGTCACAGTGAAAAAATGTTATGTTGTAGAAAGAAAAAGCTAAGCTATTTATAGTAATGGAGCAATCCTTTTGTAACAAGTAGGCTTAAATGAGATTTTAATTGAAGGATATTAATTTACATACCTGTGCTATTATGTTGTTATCTGGTGAACTGATAACCATATTAATCCAATGATTTATAACAGTGATTTATAAATATGTTGGTTGTGGATTGTTTACTTGGGAGTACAGGCTTTGTCTGTGCATCTCTTGTAAAGACCATGATCTCAGTGCAAAGGCTTCATGGTCAGATTAGAGTTTGTCATGTAATATGCCTTTTGTGTTTTTGCTGGATCATTTCCATCTTCTTCATGTTTTCCCTTTTTATGCTTTCCAGAATAGACATTATACCTGTTCTGGTTTCAGAATTGATTATTCTATCATCTTTCCAGTTTTTCACAGTCTCTTCTCCCTAAGGTATGTAAGAATGTAAGGGGATTAACGACAAGGAACAACTATCACAAAAATTAAGATAAAAACTTAAATGAGAGATATAGGTATGAATGGATATTGGAGATTATGCAGTGATTTATAGTGGAGTTCATCAAAATGAACTCCATAAATCTGTTTCAGACCCTTATTTGTGCACTTTGATTCTCATTATAGTGAACTAAAGAATTGTCTATGGTGATTTATATTAATATGGCATTGATACTATGGATCTTTAGTTAGTTGGGCATCTATTCTTTGTTAGTATTTTTGATGAAGATTATAAAAAAAAAAAAGTGGAGTGCAACAAATATATGTAATTTCATTTATTTAAAACAGGAAATAAATAAATAAATATGCTATGCATGGAGTACTAGGGTAGTGAGGTCCATTATAGATTATGCAATAGTAGTACCACAACAAATAACACATGGCTTTGAGAAAATGATGTTTCTTTCACCCATGTCAAGATTGAAGAAAAAGAAAAATCTAAAAAAAAAAAGACATTTTTAAACTGAAATTATTATGAGATTTAGATCCTACTTATACAGTTTGATTCTCATTATAGTGAAATTATAGGGATCTAAAGCATGGTGATTTCCTTTAATATGACATTGATGCTATAGGACTTTAGTTTGTTATAGTGAGTGAATTCACTGTAGTAAGGGTTGATTGTAGATAGCTGAACTAGGTAGAGATGTGAACCCAGATCTTGTAGAGTTTAATTCTATAAACACAAATTGTTCAAAGGAATGAAGCATTATTGTATAACTGGCAGTATTTCTTTCTTCAAAACTGAAACTGAAATTGGGGTTCAATTTTTGCGATTTGGCAACAAGCAGAATTCAGCTATTGGCTTAATTTACATCTTATAAACTATCTAGAACATAGAACAGTGCCTTATCACTCTTGATGAGACTATCTCCTGCAAAGTAAAATCAATAGAAAACATGCCTGATTCATAATGAGCACCTTGACAGCAGTGCATTCTCTGCTGAAAACACCAGCAAACTCTATGACCTCACTGCAGTGACAGTTTATAACTTGAACTAGGCTGAAAACAAAAAAAAAAAAAAAAAAAAATACAATACTGTCATCCTCAGCTTTCACCCATAAAAAGATAAAACACTAAAGAATATCGTTAAGCTAGCTAGAAAATGTAATTTTTACCCCAGAAAAATTGTCAAGTGCCACTGCTTTGTGTCCATAGAAAAAATGGTTAAAATGACATCCGATATACCACTGAGTAGATCAGAATTAATAGTGGCTGTGAATAATTTCAAAGGCACTTCTCCCCTATAATGAGTCTAGCTGACTCTTACCTTTGCTCAGTAGGAACAAGGTTGTTGATTACAACAACTGGAAGAAAAACACCAAAGCAGTGACAAAGCAAAAAGCATTTAACATTAACTGTAAAAAAATTCTAGTGTGAGAATCAAGTTATGCTAATAGTCATGGTGGAAACTAAAATATGTAACTGCATGGGAAGAATGCATCACCCATGCAGTTCGCAGTGAGCCCAACTAAGTCTTCCATATCCACTTTGCAAATGTATCTCATCTCAGTTCTATATTTTATAGTGTTCATTTCACTGTCCACTCTGCAAAATCCATTTACTTTTCCTGACAGAAACGCAAATTTCAACCTCTTGAAGCACACTGCTCATCTCAGCTTTCTCAGTTATGCACTCTTTGACTTCTTTTGTCTCCAAGATGGCATTTATGCATGTGCTTGCTCTGATATATAGCATGCCAGAGAGTATCCAACTTCAGATCCAACTTTGAAAATTTCTGTCCTGCTGTGTCAAATTTATTTTCTGTCTCTAATGCCAACAACTATTCTGAACATTTTAACTTCCTCTCCTTAAATATTTTCTTCAGCCCAGCTTTCTTAACTGCTTATTTATGTCACTCATCTCTGGACAAATACCATGGAAAAAGTTGGGCAAATCTCAAATGATTGTGGTTGCTCCTGTTTCTCCAAGGCTTTTGAATGGGTGAGACATAAGTCTGTTAAATAAGATCCTATCATTTAGACTGATCCATTATCTGCAACTGGTTGCCGGTTTTCTGACTGAATATACACATGATAGTAGATATTTCCTTATCTTATAACTATGCAACTAATGCTAGGGTTGCAAAAGCCCTGTTATTTCACCTATCTACTTACTTCTATATATATGTGAACCTATATTTAGGTGAAGAGTTCTTAAGGATCAGAGCTGTATAACAGAGGAGATATTCATGCAGTTTTTAAGGAATGCGGAGAACTGACTGGGACTTCCTGACCTAATGTCCAATTCTTACCTTCTCATGGTGCACCCTGTTAGGTACCTGCCTGGATACTGAACGAATGAAGATGGGATGGCAATTTAGGATTTAGCTGACCAAATTGTATTCTTATTGGTTTAAACCACAATGTAAAATGATGGTACAACATGACAAAATTTCATGCAGGCTAGGGTGTGTCACCTGGTTAAACAAGGCCCACATTATTTTTGTCAGGGAACCAGGGCGAACAGTGAAAAGTCAGCTACTCGAACAAATCTTGAAACACATCCCAACTCAACATCAACAGAGTTCAAGATTGATACTATCAATGTAAGAAGCATCAATGGAAAAGAAATGGAACTAGCAGAAGAATTGAATAAGTACCAGATCAACATAATAGGCATGACCGAAACAAAGAAGACAAAAGCAGGTGAGATCTTTCTAAGCAAAATATAAAATGTTATATTCTGGTAATAACGATCAGGCAAAAGAGGGAGTAGCCATAATATTCAACACTAAAATGATATACACCATCACATCAAAGTGATATATTAGAAGTATACAATTAAGTGCGTTGGGGGGGCGGGTTGATCACTTATTCACTTGGAAATAAGGTCATAAATGATACGACTTAATTGCAGAATCATCAGCACTAGCAGAAATAATTTAAAAAAAGTATATAAGGAAAGCGAATTTTTATCTGAAAAATATGGAAAATTCAAGTGGGAGAGCATATAAATAAAATACTTTTAAGTTTAAAACTGAAAAAATATAAGATAAATCATGTGACATTAGACTGAGGAATCATTAATTATATTTAAAATTAACAGTTAAAATGTCATAATCAAATTCCAGACATGTACCCTCAAGGGATGTACAGGATATCACAGCACTACATGAAAAATTTACATCATTACTAACCTCCTATCTACAATTTTCCTCCAAATCAGTCTGTTACTTGTCAAGACTCCAACATTATCAGATCTTATATTTTTATCGTCTAAGGCACTTTGTATGTATCAATCCACCTATATCTTGGTCTTCCTTTGGGTCATTTTCCTGCCAACCTGACAGAGAACACTTGTTTTGCTAATCTTTCCTTGCCCATTCAGTTTAAGTGACCATAATACTTGAGATTAGCTCTGCTAACGCATTCCTGGATGCTGACAATATCAAGTTCTTTCCTAATATCCTCATTTTTAATATGATATTGCCATTGATGCCATCTGTTCACATCTATAATTTTTCTCAGGACTCTCATATCTGTAGTCTCTAGTCTTTGGTCAAGTGTTTTACTTCTGACCCAGCTCTCAGATCCATAAGTTAAAATTGGTTTGAACACTGTCTTGTATACAGCTAATTTAGTGTTCTGTCTAATTTCTCTCTTATTCCATATGAATTTATTCAATTTATCCAACTATACCATCTTTGTTAATTCTGTTGTCTATTTCTACATTTAGTTTACCATCTTCAGTAAAAATCTTGCCCAAGTAGCTGAATTGTTTTACTTGTTCCACAGGTTCCCTGTTCAAAACACAGTTGACATTTTCAACAATTCTACTATTTTCATTGTCTTTGTCTTTTTAATGCTGACCTTCATACCATATCTGTTACAACAGTTATTCAATTTACTCAGGGAATCTTGCAAACTTGCAGCAGATTTATTTAGAAGTATAACATCGTCCACATAAAGCAAAGAGCTGACATTAATATCTCCAATTCTGATATCATGTTTAATACCACTTTCCTTCATAATGTGATCCATATAGATAATGAATAACAGAGGGGATAATGTACATCCTTGTCTCACACCAGATTTAACATTAAACCATCTTCCTGTACCTCCTTCAATTCTAACTGCTGACTTTCAACTCAAATAAAGACTAAGTATTGCTTGATATAATGCCCCATTGACACCATATAACTGTAGCATATTCAATAGCTTCTCTCTCTCTCTTGACACCTTGTCATGTGCCTTTTCCAGATCGACAAAACTTAAATACAGATCTTTGTTATATTCCCATGCTTTCTTAACAATTTGTCGTAAAGTGAAGATCTGATCCTGACAGCCTCTATTTGGCCTGAATCCAGCATGTTCTTCACCAAGATTTTCTTCCATAATTCTTCTCAACCGTTTCTCAAGTATACTTGCATAGATCTTGCCAGGAACACTCAGTAGGGAAATACCTCTGTAATTCTCACATGCAGTTTTATTTCCCTTTTTATATATGGGTACTATGAGAGCCCTACTCCAATCATCGGGGTAGAGCTCTCCCTCTGTCCAGGACTTCTGAACTATGCAGTGCAGCCACTGTAAGACTCTCACACCACCATACTTCAGCATTTCTGGTCGAATATCATCTACTCCTGCTGCCTTTCCACATTTCAAGCCTTTGATGGCTTTTTCTACTTCAAGTATGGATATGTATTCCTGACTGCATGCCTGGTCAGTATTTTTTATCACTGTGCTATCATCACTGCTTGTTTCATTTAGAAGATTTTCAAAGTAATTACTCCATACTTCAAGGATATCTTTTTCTCCCATTTTCATGTCACCTTTATCATCTCTAACTCCTTTTACAGCACACTTTCCTCTATTCCTAAGCTTCTTCAACAACCTCCAAAATATTTTGCCACCTTCTTGATATTTATTTTCTATATTCTTGCCTCCCATGACTTTTGTTTATCTAGTTTTACACAGTGTTTAGCATTCTTGCATTTGTCTCTATATTCTATAAGAGCACAAGCTGACTTATTTGACAGGAACGTTTGATATGCTTTCTTCTTTTCCTTCACTGCCTCTTTAACTTCCTGTGTCCACCATGGAGTTCTGATTTTTCTCTCCTTGCAGACAACCTCACCACCTGCCTCTCTGGCTGAATCAATCAGTGTTTTCTTCAAGAGTTGCCACTGAATCTCCAAGGTTTGGTTCCTGTTCTCAAACTCTCATTTTTTCTTCAATAATCTTTGTGTATTTATTTTAGTCTACAGTTCACATCTGAGAGCTGCTCAACTGTCTTTCATGTTCTTCTTTTTGATATGAAATTCAATTTAATCCTGCTCAAGGCTAAATAGTGATCGCTTCTAATTTCAAATCCTCTGTATCCTCTGGTGTCCTGCACCAGGGAGAAAACATCACTATCAACAATGACATAGTCAATGAGACTTTTCTTATTCCTTGCCTCTTCTCTCCATGTGAATTTGTGCACATTTTTATGTTGGAACATGGTGTTAGTAATAACCAGTCCATGTCCTGAGCAGAAATCCAACAGATATTTGCCATTATTATTAGCTTTGCTCTTTTCTCCAAATTTTCCCAAAATATTTTTGTATGTCTGACAATCATTTCCTATTCTGCTATTTAGATCCCCAACAAGGACCAACTTTTCCTTTTTCATTGTGTCAGTTGGTTTTTCTAAAGCATCAAAAAATTCCTCCACCTTCTATCTTAGTAGAACCTTCTGTGGTACCATAGGCACAAATAAGTCTCATTGTCCAGTTCCCCATTCTGATATTTGTCCACATCACTCTACTTGAGACTGCATGCCATTCAAGAAGATTAGCCTCGTATTTTGTCTTGAATACTATGGCTACTCCTTCTTTTCCTTGATTGTCATTTCCTGAATATAATATTTTGTATTTATTGTTCAGAAAGATCTCGCCAGTTTTTGTCTTTGTTTCAGTCAGTCCTATTATGTTGATCTGGTACTTATCTAATTCTTCAGCTAGCTCCATTTCTTTGCCATTCATGCTTCTTATGTTGATAGTACCGATCTTTAACTCTGGTGATGTTGAGTTGGGGTGTGCTTTCAGATTTGTTCTAGTAGCTGACTTTTCGCTGTTTGCCCTGATTCCCCTGGCAAAAACAACACGGGCCTTGTTTAAATGGGTGACGCCCCAGCCGGCATGAAATTTTGTCATGTTGTACCATCATTTTGTATTTTGGTTTATGCCAATAAGAATACAATTTGGTCAGCTAAATCCCAAATTGCCAGTCCATCCTTGTTCGTTCAGTATCCAGGTAGATACTCAACAGGGTGCACCATGAGAAGGATTGGACATTAAGTCAGATGCCTTGTTCGGTTCCCCGCATTCTTTTAAAGGCTGTGTGGAGGTCTCTTTTCTGTTTTCAGTTCCTCTGAAATCCAATAATGGAATTTTGGATGAATGAATGGATGCAAATGCTGTGAATGACTGCATATATAAACAAAGAATAAGTAAAATTAAACTTTACTTTCAATTATTTTATCTTCTATCATCATATGCATCTTTGAGATTAAAATTACAAACATATTTTAAATTGAGTATGAAGACAGATTGAGAAAATGCATACATCAAGAATACATAAAGTAATCTGGGTGTCACCGGATGGCAAAACACAGAATCAAATAAATCATATTGCCATCAGCCAGTGGTGCAGGAAATGTTATTAGATGTCTGAAATAAAAGAAGTGCTGATATTGGTTCAGATCATCACCTAATAATAGGATCTGTGCAGTTATTCATTTGAAAGTATCACCAGGGGAGTCATTTAATAGATGGAAATTTGATATTGCTAAATTACAAAATGCTGAAGTCCGTAATGAGTTTAATATTCAAATTCTTTGATATGAAGAATTTTGATATAGAGGCTAAATGGAAAAAAGTAAAAAAAAAGCTATTACTTTTAAGGCTGTTTTTGCCTGCTTTCATTTAGGAGTGACTCTAAAGGGTCACTCCTAAACGAAAGCAGGCATAAATAGCTATAAAAATAATAGTTTTTAAGAGGAGTAACATGGTAATTTTCCCAGAAATAATACCTATAAAAAAAAAAGCCCTTAATGTGATAAAGTAGAACATCTTTAAGGATGTGCTAAAAGAAAGAAAGAAAGAAGAATGGTTATCAGTGGAAACTTGGAGACTAGAGGATGAAAGGAAAAAAATAAAGCTGAATGATGTGCAATAAATACTTTCCCAAAGGGAAAGATAAATATAAGATTTTAAATATAGTTAAGAGAAGTGCTAGAAAAGACAAAAGGCAATGATTTGAAGAACTGGCATCAAGGACACAACAAGCTGCAGGCAACTATAATAGTAGAGTTACACAGTATTATAAGAAGACTTTCTGGAGAAGTCATGCAAAAAGAATGTCTCAGTGAAGGATCTCAATCGAAAAAGTTTAGTGTCAACAGAAGAACAACTGGTGGAGACATTTTAGCCAAATCTTTATAGCAGTGATAGAATACAAACAGAAATAAAAAAAAAGGAGTAGATGAATTAAAAATTGATACCAGCCTGCCATCTAAATTGGAGATAAAAAAAAATGCTATTAAAGAATTGAAAAATGGGAAAGCAGTAGGACATGATGCTATCCCAGCAGAGATTCTGAAATCTGACACCACAACAATCACAGATATGCTCTACTCACTATTCCAAGATATCTTGCAAAAAAGAGACATTCATTAGGGATTGGAATACAGGAAAAATATCAAAGAAAGGAGATTTAGGAAATTGTAATAATTGGAGGGCATAAATCAGATGTGTCATTAGCAAAATTTTCTGCAAAATTATTCTTTCAAGAATCTTTAATATTTTGGATAAGGGCATGAAAAGAGAGTAGTCTGGTTTTAGGCCAAATGGATCATGTGTTAACCACAATAACACATTAAGAATAATAATTGAATAGTGGGGTGAATTTAACTCTCCTTTATATTTGCTGTTTGTGGACTATGAAAAAGCCTTAGATTCTATTGCCAGACATTGTGTGGAATGCACTTCAAAACAAAGGAATGCCACAGAAGACATGTCACAGCCCTTTCAAACTGTATCTGAGTGCGATAGGGGATGTCTTCTATCTCCCTTATTATTTACACGGGTGCTAGATCATGTTGTTCTAGAATAGACAGCAGTGAAACATACCAAAGAAATATCATGGAAAATAAAACTTTGGGTGATCTAGACTATGCAGATGATGTATGTCTAATTTCTCACAGACATGCAGATATCCAAAATAAACTAACCACATTACAAGAAAAATCATTGAAAGCTGGTTTGAAAATAAATACTTACAAAATGTATGAAATGAGAATCAATGTGGACAACAAGGCAGCAAGTACAATTGAAAATGGGAAAAATCTTAACTATTTCACATTTTACGTGTCTCGACAGTGTTTTATCTGCATATGAAGGAGAAACTAGAAATGTTGATATAAGGATTCAAAAGACCAAAAGTGCATATGCTAAACTTAGTGGAGTATTGTAATGAAAAATATTCACACTGAATATTCTTTAAAAAGGCAAAGTATGCACTTTTTGCCTTTTTAAATCTATCACATGCATTAAAAATATTTAATGCATGTGATGGATTGTATTAAATCAGTTCTTTTATATGAATGCAAAACATTTTTAATTTCAAAGGAAATATAAAAAAAGGCTGCACACATTCATAAACTGATGTCTGCAGAACATACTTCAAATTTGGTGGCCACAAATTATTAATGAAGATCCCTAGAAAAGAGCAAATCAGCAAAAAGTCGACCTTGAAATCAGAAAATGAAAATTTAAAGAAGGATCATGAAGAAGTCTGTCATGCAGCTCTGGAATAGAATCCACAAGGAAAGAGAAAGCCTGACTGTCATAAAAATACATAGAGGAGATCAATTTTAATGGAATATGAGAAGAAGAGTTTTTTCTGAACTAAGACCAATAGCAAGGATAAGGAACCAATGGAAAGCATTTACAGACTATTGGTGTTCCTGATGGAATATGGGAAAGAGAAGAAGAAATAACTGTGAACTATGAATAATGTTCTGAAAGGACAAGAAGATTTGCCATCTGTTTTCATAAAAATCTAGCATGATTTTTAGTGATTTAGGCTAGAATCCTAAGAAATCTTAAATGGAATTTCAGATGACATTTCACACATTTAAGCATTTATGAGGTGAATTTTTGAAACATCTTCACTGCCTGAAGGTATGTTCTCTGAGCTATGAAACCTCAAACAGCAAAAAGCAGGTTAATCAGTAAATTATAAAATTATGGTTCAAGGTTGAACTACAGTGCAGGAAAGTTTTCCATCCTACCCATCTGTGAGGAAAGTAAGTATGATATCAAGACTCCTTTGTCTTCATGTATGCATCTTATCCAGTGAAATGCTGAAAATATGTATATTTATATTTTATATTTATATATATAAAATAACTTATATATATAAAAGAACTCCCTGGTGGACACAGGAAGTTAAAGAGGCAGTGAAGGAAAAGAAGAAAGCATATCAAAAGTTCCTGGCAAATAAGTCAGCTTTTACTCTTACAGAATACAGAGACAAATGTAAGAAAGCTAAACAGTGTGTAAAACTAGCTAAGCAAAAGTCATGGGAGGACTTTGGCAAGAATATAGAAAATAAATATCAAGAAGGTGGCAAAATATTCTGGAGGTTGTTGAAGAAGCTTAGGAATGGAGGAAAGAGTGCTGTAAAAGGAATTAGAGATGATAAAGGTGAAATGAAAACAGGAGAAAAAGATATCCTTGAAGTATGGAGTAATTACTTTGAAAAACTGCTAAATGAAACAAGCAGTGATGACAGCACAGTGATAAAAAACACTGACCAGGCATGCAGTCAGGAATACATATCCATACTTGAAGTAGAAAAAGCCATCAAAGGCTTGAAATGTGGAAAGGCAGCAGGAGTAGATGATATTCGACCAGAAATGCTGAAGTATGGTGGTATAAGAGTCTTACAGTGGCTGCACTGCATAGTTCAGAAAGTTTGGACAGATGGACGAATTCCCGATGATTGGAGTAGAGCTCTCATAGTACCCATATATAAAAAGGGAAATAAAACTGAATGTGAGAATTACAGAGGTATTTCCCTACTGAGTGTTCCTGGCAAGATCTATGCAAGTATACTTGAGAAACGGTTGAGAAGAATTGTGGAAGAAAAGCTTGGTGAAGAACAAGCTGGATTCAGGCCAAATAGAGGCTGTCAGGATCAGATCTTCACTTTACGACAAATAGTCGAGAAAGCATGGGAATATAACAAAGATCTGTATTTAAGTTTTGTCGATTTGGAAAAGGCATATGACAAGGTGCCAAGAGAGAAGCTATTCAATATGCTGCAGTTATATGGTGTCAATGGGGCATTATATCAAGCAATACTTAGTCTTTATTTGAGTTGTGAGTCAGCAGTTAGAATTGAAGGAAGTACAGGAAGATGGTTTAATGTTAAATCTGGTGTGAGACAAGGATGTACATTATCCCCTCGGTTATTCATTATCTATATGGATCACATTATGAAGGAATGTGGTATTAAACCTGATATCAAAATTGGAGATGTTAATGTCAGCTCTTTGCTTTATGCGGATGATGTTATACTTCTAAATAAATCCGCTACAAGTCTGCAAGATTCTCTGACTAAATTGAATAGCTGTTGTAATAGATATGGTATGAAGGTCAGCAATAAAAAGACAAAGACAATGAAAATAGGCAGAATCATTGAAAATGTCAACTGTGTTGTGAATGGTGAACCTGTGGAACAAGTAAAACATTTCGGCTACTTAGGCACAATTTTTACTGAAGATGGTAAACTAAATATAGAAATAGACAACAGAATCAGCAAAGCTGGTATCGTGGGAAGTCAATTGAATAAATTCATATGGAATAAGAAAGAAATTAGTTGGAACACTAAATTAGCTGTATACAAGACTGTGTTCAAACCAATTTTAACTTATGGGTCTGAGAGCTGGGTCAGAAGTAAAACACTTGACCAAAGACTAGAGACCGCAGATATGAGAGTCCTGAGAAAGATTAGAGGCGTGAACAGATGGCATCAATGGCAATATCATATTAAAAATGAGGATATTAGGAAAGAACTTGACATTGTCAGCATCCAGGAATGCGTTAGCAGAGCTAATCTGAGATGGTATGGTCACTTAAATAGAATGGGAGAGGAAAGATTAGCAAAACAAGTGTTCTCTGCCAGGTTGGCAGGAAAACGACCCAGAGGAAGACCAAGGTATAGGTGGATTGATACGGTACAAAGTGCCTTAGACGATAGAAATATAAGATCTGATAATGTTGGAGTCTTGACAAGTAACAGACTGATTTGGAGGAAAATTGTAGATAGGAAGTTAGTAATGATGTAATTTTTTCATGCAGTACTGTCACATCCTGTACACCCCTTGAGGGTACATGGCAGGAATTTGATGATGATGATGATGATATATATAAAATTTATATTTATATTTATATGTATATATATAATTATAGATATATATTTTTTTACAAAATGTATGAAATGAGAAAACTGAAAAAAAACTGACAAATCTGAAAACAAACCACAACTCAACATCACTGGAGTTAAAGATCGGTACTATCAACGTAAGAAGCCTGAATGGCAAAGAAATGGAGCTAGCTGAGGAATTCGATAAGTACCAGATCTACATAATAGGGGTGACTGAAACTAAAAAGACCAAAACTGGTCTTTTTTGTTTCAGTCACTTTTTTGTTTCAGAAAGATCATTCTGAGCAATAAATACAAAATGTTATATTCAGGCAATGACAATCAAGGAAAAGAAGGAGTAGCCATAGTATTCAACACAAAATACGAGGCTAATCTTCTTGAATGGCAGTCACTCTCAAGTAGAGTAATGTGGGTAAATATGAGAATGGGGAACTGGACAATAAGACTTATTTGTGCCTATGGTCCCACAGAAGGTTCTACTAAAGTAGAAGTCGAGGAGTTTTTTGAGGCTTTAGAAAAAGCAACTGACACAATAAAAAATGAAAAGTTAGTCCTTGTTGGGGATCTAAATAGCAGAGTAGGAAATGATTGTGAGACATACAAAAGTATTTTGGGAAAATTTGGAGAAAAGAGCAAAGTTAATAATAATAATGGCAAATATCTGTTTTATTTCTGCTCAGGACATAGACTGGTTATTACTAACACCATGTTCCAACATAAAAATGTGCACAAATTCACATGGAGAGAAGAGGCTAGGAATAAGAAAAGTGTCATTGACTATGTTATTGTTGATAGTGATGTTTTCTCCCTTGTGCAGGACACCAGAGTGTACAGAGGATTTGAAATTGGAAGTGATCACTATTTAGCCTTGAGCAGGATAAAATTGAATTTAATATTGAAAAGAATAACATGTAAGAAAGTTTTAAAGCGAATAAAAGTTGAGCAGCTCTCAGATGTGAACTGTAGACTAAAATACACAAAGATTATTGAAGAAAAAATGAAAGAGTTTGAGAACAGGAATCAAACCTTGGAGATTCAGTGGCAAACTCTGAAGAAAACATTGATTGATTCTGCCAGAGCGGCATGTGGTGAGGTTGTTTGTAAGGATAAAAAAAATCAGAACTCCCTGGTGGACACAGGAAGTTAAAGAGGCAGTGAAGGAAAAGAAGAAAGCATATCAAAAGTTCCTGTCAAATAAGTCAGCTTGTGCTCTTATAGAATATAGAGACAAATGCAAGAATGCTAAACACTGTGTAAAACTAGCTAAACAAAAGTAATGGGAGGACTTTGGCAAGAATATAGAAAATGAATATCAAGAAGGTGGCAAAATATTCTGGAGGTTGTTGAAGAAGCTTAAGAATGGAGGAAAGAGTGTAAAAGGAATTACAGATGATAAAGGTGACATGAAAACAGGAGAAAAAGATATCCTTGAGGTATGGAGTAATTACTTTGAAAAACTGCTAAATGAAACAAGCAGTGATGACAGCACAGTGATAAAAAACACTGACCAGGCATGCAGTCAGGAATACATATCCATACTTGAAGTAGAAAAAGCCATCAAAGGCTTGAAATGTGGAAAGGCAGCAGGAGTAGATGATATTCGACCAGAAATGCTGAAGTATGGTGGTATAAGAGTCTTACGGTGGCTGCACTGCATAGTTCAGAAAGCCAGGACAGAGGGACGAATTCCCGATGATTGGAGTAGAGCTCTCATAGTACCCATATATAAAAAGGAAAATAAAACTGCATGTGAGAATTACAGAGGTATTTCCCTATTGAGCGTTTCTGGCAAGATCTAAACAAGTATACTTGAGAAACGGTTGAGTAGAATTGTGGAAGAAAAGCTTGGTGAAGAACAGGCTGGATTCAGGCCAAATAGAGGCTGTCAGGATCAGATCTTCACTTTACGACAAATAGTCGAGAAAGCATGGGAATATAACAAAGATATGTATTTAAGTTTTGTCGATTTGGAAAAGGCATATGACAAGGTGAAGAGAGAAGCTATTCAATACGCTGCAGTTATATGGTGTCAATGGGACAATATATCAAGCAATACTTAGTCTTTATTTGAGTTGTAAGTCAGCAGTTAAAAGTGAAGGAAGTACAGGAAGATGGTTTAATATTAAATCTGGTGTGAGACAAGGATGTACATTATCCTCTCTGTTATTCATTATCTATATGGATCACATTATGGAGGAAAGAGGTATTAAACATGATATCAGAATTGGAGATGTTAATGTCAGCTCTTTGCTTTATGTGGATGATGTTATACTTCTAAATAAATCCGCTACAAGTCTGCAAGATTCTCTGACTAAATTGAATAGCTGTTGTAATAGATATGGTATGAAGGTCAGCAATAAAAAGACAAAGACAATGAAAATAGGCAGAATCATTGAAAATGTCAACTGTGTTGTGAATGGAGAATCTATGGAACAAGTAAAACATTTCTGTTATTTAGGCACGATTTTTACTGAAGATGGTAAATTAAATATAGAAATAGACAACAGAATCAGCAAAGCTGGTATGGTGGGAAGTCAATTGAATAAATTCATATGGAATAAGAGAGAAATTAGTCGTAACACTAAATTAGCTGTATACAAGACAGTGTTCAAACCAGTTTTAACTTATTGATCTGAGAGCTGGCTCAGAAGTAAAGCACTTGACCAAAGACTAGAGACCACAGATATGAGAGTCCTGAGAAAGGTTATAGGTGTGAACAGATGGCATCAATGGCATTATCATATTAAAAACGAGGATATTAGGAAAGAACTTGACATTGTCAGCATCCAGGAATGTGTTAGCAGAGCTAATCTCAGGTGGTATGGTCACTTAAACAGAATGGGTGAGGAAAGATTAGCAAAACAAGTGTTCTCTGCCAGGTTGGCAGCGAAACGACTCAGAGGAAGACCAAGATATAGGTGGATTGATACGGTACAAAGTGCTTTAGACGATTGAAATATAAGATCTGATAATGTTGGAGTCTTGACAAGTAACAGACTGATTTGGAGGAAAATTGTAGATAGGAAATTATTAATGATGTAATTTGTAGTACTATCATATCCTGTACACCCCTTGAGGGTACACGGCAGGAATTTGATGATGATGAGGATGATATTTTTTTTTTTTATTTCCCCGTCATGTTGTACCATCATTTTATATCTAAACAAAAATCATGGAAAGACTTTGGTAAGAACATGGAAAATAAATATCAAGAAGGTGGCAAGATATTCTGGAGGTTGAGGAAGAGGCTTAGGAATGGAGGAAAGAGTGCTGTAAAAGGAATTAGTGAGGATAAAGGTGATATGAAAACTGGAGAAAAGGATATCCTTGAAGTATGGAGTAATTATTATTATTATTCAAGCCTTCATGGAGTCAAGAGACTCATCGTGAGAGGACCTTCCTATGAAACACAAAGTCTATCATACCACTCATTAAACTCATTGATCGTTTTTGCTCTCACCAGTCTATCAGGCAATGAATTCCACGGTCAACCACCCTCCACGCAAAGAAACCACTTCTCACTCTCTTGCTCACCGCTTCCTTTTTGTAACTTCCAGGGAATGGTCCCTTGTCATCGCTCCTTCCTGCTGTTCCACCAAGTGAAAGAACTCCCCAGTGTCAATTACTTCGAAAAATTGTTAAATGAAACAAGCAGTGATAGCACAGTGGTAAAAACTACTCAGACATGCGATCAGGAATATATATATCCCTGATCCATACTTGAAGTAGAAAAAGCCATCAAAAACCTGAAATGTGTAAAGGCAGCAGAAGTAGATGATATTCGACCAGAATGCTCAGGTATGGAGGTATAAAAGTCCTAATAAATCCACTACAACTCTGCAAGATTCCCTGACTAAATTGAATAACTGTTGTAATAGATATGGTATGAAGGTCAGCAATAAGAAGACAATGAAAATAGGCAGAAGCATTGAAAATATCAACTGCATTGTGAATGGAGAACCTATAGAACAAGTAAAACACTTCAGCTACTTAGGCATGATTTTTAGTGGAGATGGTAAATTAAATATGGAAATAGACAGCAGAATCGACAAAGCTGATATGGTGGGAAGTCAACTGAATAAATTTATATGGAATGAGAGAGAAATTAGTTAAAACACGAAATTATGACAGTATTGAAACCAATTTTCATTTAGAGAGCTGGGTCAGAAGTAAAACACTTGACCAAAGACTAGAGATTGCAAATATGAGAGTCCTTAGAAAGATTAGGGGCATAAACGGATGGCATCAATGGCAACATTATATTAAAAACGAGGATATTACGAAAGAACTTGACATTGTCAGAATCCAGGAATGTGTTAGCAGAGCTAATCTCAGGTGGTATGGTCACTTAAACAGAATCTGAGAGGAAAGATTAGCAAAAACAAGTGTTCTCTGCCAGGTTGGCAGGAAAAAGACCCAGAGGAAGACCAAGATATAGGTAGATTGATATGGTAAAAACTGCCTTTGAAGATAGAAATATATGATCTGATAATGCTGTAGTCTTGACAGGTAACAGACTGATTTGGAGGAAAATAGGTAGGAAGTTAGTAATGATATGAATTTTTTGTGTAGTATGACATGTACTCTCAAGGTATACAGGATATGATACTATATACCTTGAGAGTACATGGCATCAATTTGATGATGATATATAAGGTTTTTGCACTGTATTAATTCTAGTAATTCTTGTACTTGTGTTGGTCTTAATATTACTCTGTATCTATTATCCATGTTATTTCCCATTTTTTGGTATTGGTTGATAATTATCAGGTTAAAATGGGTTTTTGACTTTTTAAGTTTTTATTGTGTTTCAGACTGTGTTATTGAAATATTGTGATATTGTATATCACTATTTCAAAATAACATGCAACTTTTTTTTTTTAATATATTCTTCTTTGTGCCTGAAAACTCATTTAACGCTGTGTAACCTAGTAACAGCTGGTCTGGTATGTTTTTTGCATTGTCAGAGGATGCTAGGTGGCATTTCACTAGAAGGTTTTTGTGTAAAGAAGGCTCCTGTTACAGATAAATTTTTTTAGTAATTAATTGTAAATAAGTGTGCTTATGAGTAAGAGTTGCTGTAAAAGTTTTGTGCTTGCTGTGTTTCTAGTGTTTGGGATTGTTTGTTTAAGCTTGTTTACAAAATCTTGAACTTAGAGCAGAGTATAGTTACCGGTGAAGGAAAGATGGCAGCAGCTTTGTTTTTTCACTAATTTAGTTTTGATTTCAGTCGTTTTTGTGAAATGTGAAGTGTGCTATATGTGTTTGTTCAATTATGTAGATATATTATAGATATTTAAGTTGGATGGAAGATGGGTGTGTGCAGAGTGTGATATGAATGTGAACTTGATGAGTGGTAACGTATTGGTAATTAAAAGTTTTAGTAACAGGAATACCATGAAGAGGATGAGTGCTCGTCTGATAGCAAAGATGGACAGTGTAAAAGATCAGCAAAAAATTGGTAAAAAAAAGTTTTGAAAAAGCAAACAAGTGATCTAATGATCTTAACAGTCATAAGAATGACAAAAGCGATACAAATGCAGTGGAAGTTGAAAAACAGAGTACAATTAAAGGTTAGGTGGCAAGTGGTGTTGACAGCAAACAAGCATGTATGGCTGGCAATAAAATTGAGAGAGAGAGTGTGAATGAGAGCTAAAATGTGACACAAGATTTGAAAGCTGATTTGCTTAAGATGAGGCAAGAGATGAAACGTGTGTGTGTGTGGAGTGAAATTAAGAGAATTCGAGATATGTATGGAAGAACAAAAATGATGAAAAAATTCAATCGGTATGAAAGAGGTAACGAAAAACTCTTGAGTGGTGTTACATGGGGATTCAATTATCAGAGGAGTAGTAAATGAGAAGATGCACAAGGTTTGTTTTTCTGGAGGGGAAAATGTACAGTGATTGACGCATTAGATATGAGGAGTAAGCAAGCAAAAGAATTGGTTCTAGTAATAGGGAAATGATTTGACAAAGAACAAGTAACATGTAAGATTGGATACCAGGGGTTTGTTGAGAAGGATAACAGATAATAGTGTGATAGGAAAGGTAGTTAGTGTGTTGCTAGGTATGATTGTGATGAAATGAGTCAGAGAGCAAAGATTATGAATGATATGTTAGCGGAAATATGTGAGGAGAAAGGAGTGCAGTTTGTTAATGTGTGGAATGAGTTTGAAGGACAAATTGAACTGTATAAGAGTAATGAACTGCATTTGAAAAGTCTTGGTGTGAGTCATTTGGAGAAACATCTGCTGGAAGGTAGAGAAATAAGTGCAGAGAGCGAATCTGATGAAGTAAGAAGTGATGTGAAAGAGCAGAGGTGTAAGACAGGAAGTGGTGGTTTTAAATGAAGAAGTGGGTTGCATGAGTATAGAGAATGTGAGAACAAGTGTGCAGTACAAATTGGGAAATGAGGAAGCTCAGGGTGGACAGGGGAACACAGTGTGAGAAAGGTTGATGCTCCAAGAGAATGTGTGTGTGTAGACAAAAAGGGAAGGGGATGACTTGGGATCAAGGGAAAACAGTTGGATTTGAAGAAGGTTCTAAATGAATAAGGGGTAAAAGAAATGACTCAAGTTAAGTATGGAGAAATCACATCTAATAAGTGGTATCAGTGAAACTTGTTATAGATAAAGGAATCAGCTACTGTGTTTGTATACAAATGCTTGAAGTGTAAGAAACAAGGCAAATGAAATGGTTGCATTAAATGAGTCTGTTCACCCAAGAATTGTTGGAATAAGTGAGACCTGGTTGGATGAGGATGACGGGAATAGGGGTGGAAGGGTATGTTTTGTTAAGATAGCAAGGATAAAAAGGGAAGGGGTAGTGCTATTGATGAGAGAGAAAGAGTTATGTCCATACAGGGTAGCGAGGACAAAAGGGAAATAGTGTCAGCAGTTTTGAGGCAGTTCGGTGTAAGATAGAGGTGAATAGAATTGAAATACTCAGTTTGATATTGTTATAGACCTGGTAATGTTGATGGTAGTGACCATGAAATGTATAATAAGCCAAGCGAATAAGGAAAAGGTGATCATTATGAGCAATTTTAATTATGGCAATATAAACTGGGATGATGAGATAGCAACTGGAAGTAAAGAAAATGAGTTTCTTGAGTTTTTGAGGGAAAACTACCTCAGGCAGTATGTAACAGGGGGCACATGAGGATTTGAGGGTCTTGGATTTGATTATCTCATCAGCAGATGTTATTATAAATGAGATGCCAAATCATCCTCCAGTTCGTGAGGGTGACCATGAAGTGATTACCTGGGTGGTTGCCAGCAGTGTGAAAGACCTCTGTGAGGAAAGGATATATGTATGTGGAACTACAAGGCAGGTGTTGATGAGAAGCTCAGGAGACAGCTTGCAGATGTAGCATGGAATGAGGAGTTGGCTGGAAAGGAGATTAGTGCTGCTTGAGTGATATTCAAGAACTGTCTAGTAGAAGCAACGACTAAATGTATTCCAAGGGTCAGAAGGTTAAATAAGATAGGTGTGAAATGGATGAATGAAGAGATTAAGCATGCAATACAGAGGAAAAAGGAGGCAACATAAGAGCAGTGGTAATAATCAATTCCTGGAGGATTACAAAGAATAGGCAAGGAAGGTCACTTGGTTGATAAGCATATCAAATGTTCAGTATGAGTAGCAGTTAACTAATGAAGCCAAAAATAATCCCAGGGAGTTTTGTTATGTAGCCAGCAAAAAAAAAGATTATGGGTGGATGACATTGATTGGAGAAAATGGTATAATAATAACTGCTTCAGAGGATATAGTTGAGATATTTAATGAGCAGTTCATAAAGGTCTTTCATTCTTATGAATGTGACATTATGGAGAGTTTGAGAGCAGTTGATGATGGGGAGGTGAGACTGACTATAAGTGAGCAAGAGGTATGGGAATTGAGCAAATTTGATGTCAGTAAGGCTGTGAGACTTGATAATATATCACCATGTATTTTGAAGGAATGTGCATCTCCCTTGGCAACAAATATGCCTTGCCATTTGTTTAATATGAGTCTTGCACAGGGTGAAAATTCCAAAGGAGTGGAAGGAAAGCAAGATTGTGCCATTTTGTAACGGAGGTGACAGAACTTAAGCATCAAATTATAGGCCTATTTGTGTGTCAGTTAGTTGTTGTTAAAGTGTTGGAGAAGCTGGTAAGAACCAGGATCCAGAATGGGTTGACAACAATGGTATTATCTTTGATGGACAGCATGGATTTGCTAAAGAAGGGCCATGTTTTAGTAATCTACTTACTTATTACAATAAGGTGACAGCTTCATTGGACAAAGGAGATGGATACACAGTAGTATATTTAGATTTTGCAAAGACTTTTGATAGATTACTGCATGATCAGTTGATAGTCATACTAGAGCGGATAAGGTTAACCAGTTCATTGGATCAGAGATTGGCTCTCTGAAAGTATCACAAGTTGTGTATGGGGAACAATATTTTGGAAGAGGAAAGTCACTAGTGGTGTGCTTCGGGTTTGTTTTAGGGCCATTGCTGTTTAACCTATATGTTAATGATATTGGGGAAGATTTGGATGGGGATATTCAGTTGTTTGCAGATGATGCAAAGTTGGGATGAACTATGTGGAGTAGAGATGTTGTGGCCTTGACTTGAATAGATTGAATGAATGGAGACCAGAGTGGGTATGCCAGTTCAATGTTGCAAAATGTAAGGTTTTAAAATTTGGGAAACAAAGATAGGATGTAGAATTTATGACTGGTGGGGATATATTGTTTGGAGTAAATAAGAGATCTTGGGATGATTGTGGATATGGTGGATAAGAATCTAAAATTTAGAGAACACATTGCCAAAATTGTGAGGATAACACAACGAATTCTGGCAACGATGTGGAGGACACTAACTTGTAGAAGTAAGGTGATTCTTGTTCCATTTTTTAAGGCCTTAATTAGACCACACATGGACTACCGTGTACAGATTTGGTCACTTGGTTTTCAAAAGGATGAAGAGATGTTGGAAAAGGGTCAGAGGCGACTGACTAAGCATGTATTGCTTAGTCAGTCGCCTGATCTCGGGAATGTTGAATATGATGAAAAGTTGAGAAGATGCAGTTTACAGTCTAGTTGAGAGGAGATGCTATGATAGAGACTTATAAGTTGGTAAGGGGTTGTTATACAATCATGTTGAAGAAGTTTTCATAAAATGGAAAGCTGTATAAAGAGGGTGTAAACAAGGGAGTGAAAAACAGGTTTTTTTCCATGCAGAGCTGTGAATGATTGGAATACATTGCCTGAGAATGTGGTATTTGCATAGAATTTGAATGTGTTTAAGGCACAGTATGGTGAGCTGTGTCGATGACAAAGGGACCTCCTAGATGAGTCTGACTTCATGGGATCTTAGAATAATAATAAAAATTATAATAATAAATCATAGTAATAATATGATACCATCTAAACTTTCATAGAAAAAGTTATAATACATACTTGTGGTTTCTAGTCTTGCAATAAACTACTATATATATATATTTTTTTTTTCCTGTGAAGCTTATATTTGTTGAATTCCATCTGTCTCATTTTGCTATTTGCAGTACTGAACATTTTGTTTATGAATTCAAGACAAAGTTAGAAAGTGAATTATTTTTTACAGTGACATAATTTTCATAGATAATACTTAAACCTTCAACACATACAGTATTTGTAATGTATTTGCAAACTAGTTAAATTGCATTAAAGTTTCTCTCCCCCCCCCCCATTTTTTGTTGAATATGATGTAAGAATCGAGCCTCCATAGCACAGTCAGTATAGACTGTACTATGGAGTGCCCTTTGGTTGGAAAGACCTATGTTCGATTCCTGTCAGCGACGTGAGGAACCTTTATCTGGTCTCTTTCGACTAAAGGTGAGTTAGCCAGTTCATACGGAGGTAGAGGGTTTTTTTTCTCCCGGAAACTCGTGTTTTTCATCCCTCAAAACAGGCAAACCGGCTAGTTGAAGACTATGCCTCTAAGCATTTACAGAAATGCTTAGAGGCATAGGGGTAACCGCTTTATCCTCGTATTACGGTTAGGAAATCCAAGGATACTTGGATGGTTTGGGTGCTTTCAATGCTACTGATGAATGAATGATATAAGAATCAGCTAGTATGAGAGCAGCACCTTACTTATTGCAAGTCTGAAGTAGCATGAAAAAAAAAGAACCATGTTTGGGTTTTGGTTTTCTACAGTAAATCTTATCCCATTCATGGTATTAATGTACTATAGGTATGCAACCATTTGTGGTTGGGATTCATGTAAAAAAATACAAGTATAATTGTTTTAATTTTGTTAGGATATTGTATAGTTTCACTGATCTGGTGTTCCTTTGTCTGAAAATTAATGCAGTTGATTCAGGAATTATATTTTTTATTTTCAGAAATTATTTTTCTGAACATTTATTATAAATAAATATTTTTTTACAAGTAACAGAGTCCCAATTCTAATCTTTGAAATCTGAGAATCAATAAATAAGACAGAAAAAACTGCCAAATTGATAACATTTTACTGCTGTAGACAGATAAAGGAGGATCTCAAAGAATTTTAAGACAGAAATTTATTAATGTTACACACAATCTGTATGCTACAGTTAAGAAATAAGTGCAAAGGAAAATTGTTCATGAGAACAAAAATAGAGGTGACATGGAAAAACAGAAAATAATGAAAAGAAGGCAAGTTAGCATGGTTTAAAATGAATTGTAAATATGTGGTTGGTATGTATGTTCTGCTAGGTTTAAGAGAAAGTAGCTGAATTTGTGGGTCCAGTTGAATGAACAGTTACAAATAGCTGATTTAGATGAACGATAACTAGTAGCTTTGAATAAATTTTGGATTGAAGATATTTATGCAATGGTATCTAACTGAAACTGAATATCTGTTTATGTTACTGTCCATTAATTATTATTTGTCTCAGTTTCAACATTGTAACTATTCAGTTGGCACTTGTATATGGAACTTGTAAGTAATCTTTTAGCCTAAGTTTTTGTATCAGTTTGCTGTTTTTCAGGAAAATAAACCATCTTCCAGAGGAAGAGGACCATACCACATCTAATTGGATAATTTTAACTTAAGAAAATCCTATCACAGGTGACATCCTGATTCTGCGTTCTATTTTATAGATAAGCGACACATGAAGTGCAACTGTTGCAAATGCCCCCCCCCACCACGCAAATAGCAGAATATTATATAAATAGTTTATTACATTAATTAAAATAAGCATTTTGTTTGATGTTTTGTGATTTAATTAATATTTCTTGCAGTTATTGTATTTTGATATTATGTACTTTAATTTTTTAGATTTTACAAGGTTTAACATTACAAGTTAATCCAGGAGAAACTGTAGCACTTGTTGGTCCTAGTGGATGTGGAAAGAGTACTGTAATTCAGTTAATTCAGAGGTTTTATGATCCACATCAAGGACAGGTATGTGTATATTGCATTTTTTGAGTAGCATAATTTCTAATATTTTTCAGCTTATTTATCACATTTATATATCTTTCGTATGAAGTAGCATATTTTGAAAGGTCTCATAAATACTTGGTTTTTGACAGTGATAAAATGCTAGCCCGGGTTTTGATTTCTTTAGCTGTTGTTTTGTTAAGTGAAGCATATTTAAAATTACAAAACTGTTATTGATATTAATTAATGTTATTTTGACTTTCATTTTTATGAAATGAAGCATGCAAAATGGAAATAGAAATACTATATCCATGGATAGTGATATTTCAGAAGTTCAAATAGTCATATTAGAGTGAAATTGTTGAAAATTATTTGATAACTGTATTTTTTAAGAAAAAGTATTATGTATGCCAAATATTAATTATAATAACTTCAATATTTCTGATATTTTGGCAAAGTCAAATTATATCATCATCAGCAAACACAGTGCAATATGACATGTACATTCAGGCACTAACAATGGGTAAATGAGGCTGAAGCATTGCAACCAAGTCCTAAATGGTGCCCTTAGTATGCTAAAATGGGTGGTCTTGACTGTTGTGCTGAAATTCTGAGGATGAGTGCTTCCCAAATTTGGGATAGTTTCATGCATCTAAGTTTGTTGAAGTTTCTTAAGGCCTGAGGCAGATTATAGGAATTCCAGCATATCCTGTGGTGGGTGTACAAAAGCATGGTCAGCAAGTCCTGAGCGGCCATAATGATTGAACCAGATGTCCATGTGTTTGGCAATTCTAATGTTAGCTATCTTGCCTGTTTGGCCATAGTTGGATAGTTTGCAACTGCAAGGATCTCAGTAAACATTTGGAAGGTCTGGAGGCTATGGTTCCTAATGGCACATACAACTACATTAGTGCATTTCTAAATTCTGATTGCCTCAGAAATATTGTTAAATGGATAGAATTATTGATGTCATATGACACAACAGCAGCTCAGGGATGATCAAAAAAAATTTAGGTTAAAATCAATATAATGAAATATTTTGAAAAAATAATTACTTATTTTCCCAACTTTCCAAATTTTAATACCCACTATTAACAGTCATATTTTGCATATTCTATCACTGGAAAAGAAATAAGATAATTACAGTTGTTTGCTGTTTATCTATTTTAGTTTGCTACATCAAGATTAACTGGCTACTTCGTAGTGTGATGAGCACTCTCTGAAGATAAAGTGATGTATCATATCCTATCTTTTCATTGGTCATATTCCATTACAGAAATAATAAAAGTAATCAGTAATTATGTCATGTACAAAAGAAGACTACTTGTTTTGTCAGCTAAAAATTCCCACTCATCACAGATGAGCAGACAAGTACATTTCTCAAGTCCTTTATATATATGCATGGGGGAGGTAAAAAAAAAAGGAACTACAAAAGAAAGAAAAAATTGTGGCTGGAATTCAAAGAAAAAGCTGACGAATATTAGTTAAAAAAAGGCACATAGGCAGTATAAAATACTGTCCAGAAGGGTAACCAGTATGGTAAGAAAGGCAAAATCAGAATATGAGAGGAAATTAGTAGTGCAGACCAAAGAGTTCTTTCAGTATGTGGCAAGTAAAAGGAAGAATGATTATGGAAGAATAATTTTGTTTAATGCTGATGGTAGGGAGGTCATTGAAGCAGATGAAATAATTGATCAAATAATGATGATCAGCCTGTTTTTCTACCCACTACAGGGTGAAGGCCTCTCTCATTGCAGAAGGGTTGTGTCAGGGCCGGTTTTAGACTGTTAGACACCTGCGTACTAGGGATAATTGGCTGCCCCTTGAGGGTAAGGCTACATTAATGTTTTTTTTTGAACATGTAGAGCAGTGAATAGAACACATGCAAGAATGGTGATAGCCATGTTGATGGAAAAAATTTGTACAGAACATCACCATTCTTGTGCATATGTTCTATTCACTGCTGTACATGTTCGAAAAAAAAAAAAAACTAGTGTAGCCTTACCCTAACAATGCAGATTGTGAATAAATTTACAGCATAATCCAGAATATTACTATTAGTACTTTTTTATGACAGTATAATGTAGCCTAATTGACAAAGGAAAATTCATAAAATATTTTATGAAGTGATTGATGTTGTTCAGTTATCTTCATCTAACTTTACATATTTCAGTATGGAACCTCGTAATTTTTCCTTTTCCTTATCACTTTCATTCCTTCTTTTGCAATAAAAAGCACCAGACAGACGTTTAGTTTTCCTATCCGACATATCTAAACATTAATAATAATGGTAATAATAATAATAAGCACAAATTATTTTTTCTCTTTTTGAATGAATAAATAAATGTTGTAATGACCCAAACTGACTTAAGCCTTTCTGTACAGATTCCGAAAAAACTCCGATCTGTCCGTCCGTCTGTCTGTCAGGTCTATCTGAAAGTCGGTGGTATATTTTATAACAGGTACTAGAAAAAAAACAAAAAATTGTAATTCCATTTTTTTCCCAATTATGTATTTTTAGTAGCAAAAAACTAGGCCAAAACTATGGTTCGCTTGAATGAACATTCCTTGTTGGGTGTTGAGTTTTTAAAGAGATAGAGGATGAAACCAAAGAAGATATTTTGAAGTTAGCACTGCTATAAGTTTTAACAATGTATGCAGTACAGTAATGAGGGTATGAAGTGCCAAGTTAGACACTTGCCAATGTGGCAAGTGTCTAACTTGCCCCCCCCCCCCCCCCCGCCCTAACCCAATGCAAATGTCTAACTTGCACCCCCCAACCCTTAAAAACTTTAAATGTAACAAGTTAAATTTTACTAAACGCAATATGTTAAATACTTACTATTAATCTCATCAAAATGAGTTGCAGAATTTCTGTGTATAAAGTGGCATATTGCCGGAATTTAAAAATACACTATAAAATAGTGGACTTTATATCTGTTTATTTATTTTTATTTTTTAGATTTTTTTATGTTTTGTGCCCCAAACCTAGTTGCGCCTCTTTCGCCATGCCCTCGTTATGACACTGATGTTACATTCCTATTTCATTGCCAATATTTTAAAATTAACTATAGGCTATATCGAATTTTTTCCATCTGCTGCCCTAGAGATTTGGCTGCCTGCATGTACGTACTGTGGCCCCTGCACACTCATTAGAACTGGCCCTGGGTTGTGTCTACTTCTTCCATGGTGACCCAGTCCATCTTGCGAGAGTGTATTTATACTTGGATGAATGAATGTATAAAGGTGGAAGACAATCATAAACATCTATGCCTAAGCAGGATTTAAACCCATAGTCTCTTGGCTGGAGAGCAGATTCATTAACCACTTGGCCAACTAGGCCAGCTATCAAATAATAGTTGATGAAATAGTTACCAAGCGATCACTTTGCAAGGATGTGTCATCCACATGGAGATATTGCAGTAATAAGAGAGGCAAGCGCTTATATGGAAATAGAGGTAAATGAACTGGAGGATATTACAGAACCTTGATGTGAATAATGGTATACCATTTTAAGTATTATGACAAGGTGCTAGGGAATTGGCAGTGCCTTTTGACTATATTGTTTAATTTAAATCTTAGTTCTGGATTGGTCTCAAGGAGGTGGAAAGGGAGAAAAAGAGTTCCATTGCATAAATGAGGCACCAAGATTGAGGTAGTAATCTATTGATCAGCATCTCAGGAATGGTGATCAAGGTACTGAAGTTGGTTTAAGAGAAAAATCCAGGAATGGGATAATATAAGGGGAATGGAAAGTAATTAATTATTTTTAATAGTTCATTTTTAGCCGATTGTATTTTTTTAAATAACACATAAATTATTAAATTTGATTTTTATTTAAATATTAGAATTACTTTTTTATTTAAAAAGTCTTTTTTTGTCATGTTGTACCATCATTTTTTTATTTTGGGAAGTTAACTGAATAAATTCATATGGAATAAGAGAGAAATTAGTCGGAACACTAAATTAGATGTATACAAGACAGTGTTCAAACCAGTTTTAACTTATGGATCTGAGAGCTGGGTCAGAAGTAAAACACTTGACTAAAGACTAGAGACCGCAGATATGAGAGTCCTGAGAAAGATTAGAGGCATGAACAGATGGCATCAATGGCAATATCATATTAAAAGCGAGGATATTAGGAAAGAACTTGATATTGTCAGCATCCAGGAATGCATTAGCAGAGCTAATCTCAAGTGGTATGGTCACTTAAACAGAATGGGCGAGGAAAGATTAGCAAAACAAGTTTTCTCTTCCAGGTTGGCAGGAAAACGACCCAGAGGAAGACCAAGATATAGGTGGATTGATACAGTACAAAGTGCCATAGACAATAGAAATATAAGATCTGATAATATTGAGTCTTGACAAGTAACAGACTTATTTGGAGGACAATTGTAGATAGGAAGTTAGTAAGGATGTAATTTTTTCATGTAGTACTATCATATCCTGTACACCCCTTGAGGTTACATGGCAGGAATTTGATGATGATTATGATGATGAGACGGGTGCAAGTTTTCACCAGTGTTATTTAACTGCTTCCTCTAATGTGTTTTAAATGAAGCCCTGGAGAATTGTGATATTGGAGTGACAGTATTGTCACTCCAATATTCAAGGAAGAAGAGTAAATCATTTAAAGTTTGCTGATGTATTGATCTCCTCGCAGAAAACAAATCAGATCTTCACAAATTCACCAAAAAGTTAACTCATATTCCTAAAAAAATATAGTTTAATCATAAGTACCCAAAAATCAAAAATAATGGCAAATATCCATGCTTTTGACCAAGAAGGAAGTGCTGTGCAGAAACTGAAAAAATCCTGCTTTAAAGAGTATGTACATATAGATGCAAGAGTAGGACGTACCTTTTTGAATCAGATGATGATGATTTATGGTTTTAATGGCTCAAGAACAACAAAAGTCATAGTGTGCCATATCAAAAGTTATAGCAGTAGACAAGGTAAGACAATCACAAACATCCATATCCACAGTGGGATTCAAACCCACAACCTGTTGGTTGGAGAGTGGGTCTGCCAACCACTAGGCCAACCAAGCTGGCTTCGAGTTGGATGATCAATTTAAATACCTAGGCAATATCTTTAATGAAGATGGAAGATCAATACAGGATATTAGAACAAAAATTACAACAATAGCCAAAAACTAAAACTGCTATGGAATAAGTTGACAAAAATTACAAACAGATTGTCTTACTGATAGGCTAGTTAATTCTGTGTGGAAGCGAAACTTGGACTCTTAAAATAAGAGGGTCCAAGTTACTTGTCTTTGAAATATATAGAAGTGCTATAGATGTCTCCTAAAGATTCTGTACATTGATTATGTCACAAATTCTGAAGTAAGGAGAAGAATTAGCTCTTTTACTGATGGAAGAGAAATTATTTCTTTCATTTATCATGATTGTGTAATTTTATAGGAACTTGAAAAAGAGAAAATCTTAGAATAAACTGGATAGATGATATAAAACATTGGATAAGCTCTTTATTTACAGAGATTAAATCTAAGTGTCAATTAAGGACTGACTGGAAGATTTCTGAGAAATATATTTTGATATCTGCTCAAGGGTCCTATTATGGACTATGGGAAGAAGAAGAAGATATAGTTTAAATGTGCTCTATGTATATTGAAAAACCATCCTGTATTGGTATTTAGTTAATTAAAAAAAAAGCTTATACACAAAATATAAATTTTAACCAGTTAATTGAAAAATTAACATATCTTAGTAATTTATCTTTCTTAAATGATTTCTTATTTTCCCTTGCATATTAGGCTCAGTGGCTTGTCACAGACAAGTAACTTGGCTTTGAAAACCTGATTAATGCTCAGCTAAGGCTGCTAATCCTATCCATAGTATATTATGGCTGCTTTTTTTTTTTTTTTTTTTTTTTTTTTTTTCGTGCGTCGTGTGTATTTTTTCTATGGCCTGTTTTGCTGGATGAAAAACCAGAGTTTCCTGAGTCAACTCTTTCACCTCCACATGAGACTGATTAACTTACTTACCTTCATTTGAAAAGCCCTGCTAAAGATTCATTATGTCATAAACAGGATTTGAACTCAGGTCTTTATAACCAAAAGGAATCATTGAAACAAACTGTGCTATGGAACTGTTCTCCTAAATAATAATAATAATTATTATTGTTACATTACACCTCCAAGGAGTTCAAGGACTTGTTTGAGTCACTTCACACCACACAGCCAACCATCTATGCTATTTAATCTTTTTCATAAACATATCTTAAGGGAGAGGTCAGCTAACTCACATTTAGTTAAAAAATCCAGAATAATGATTCCTCTCATTATGACAAGAATCAAGTTCATCTTTTTCCAGCAAAAGAGACAATGTTCTGTCATTCTTCTGACTGCACTGTGGAAGTGCTAATAGTTATAATGATTATGCAAAAAGAAGGCAATAGATGATCTATGAAGTTTGCGACATCTCTTTCCCCATCTTACATATATTATTTGAGAGTGCACAACCTCTGAACTCACCTGAGCACTGATCTAACTGAAATCTCATACATAAAATTGTCTTAAATCAGCATATGTCTTATTTCATTTATCAGCACTTAAGAGCAGCTCAAGTGCTGATTTGTGATGTTATTGTATTAATATTTAAATATGCATACAGTTGATATTAAATACAATATATACTCATTCATTCATATAAGTAATTATGAAGAATTACTTTAGGTATGTATAGATGGAGAAGATATCACAAATTTAAATCTTGGCTGGTTGAGAGATCACATTGGAGTAGTTGGACAAGAACCTGTTCTATTTGCTACAACTATTGCTGAAAACATCTGCTATGGTAAAACTGCTGCCACTCAAGAAGACATAGAGAGAGCTGCAAGAGCTGCTAATGCATATGATTTTATTACAAACCTTCCCAAAGTAAGCATATATGATCTATAATTTTTGTTTCATGTCACTATTTGATGAAATGATAAATATTTTTACTTTTAGAATTTTGATTTTTTATAACATTCAAGAATGATCATAATTATATTCTTAACTAAAATTTAATTTAGGTTTTAAGGACATTCAATTTATAAATAATGAAATATTGAAGAAGAATCAGTATATTTCAGATCATGTTGTTGTTATTATTGTATGGGCACCTACATGGAGTCCAAAGACTCATCATGGAAGACCCAAACTATCCACACAGTCTATCATACCTTCTTGAACCCATTGACAGACAAAGCACAACTGACTGGCAACCCATTCCACTCATTCACACCTCTCCAAGCAAAAAACCTAGTCCTCACACCCCTTACTAACCACACCTTTATTCAAATTCTAAAGATGGCTCCTTGTTCTGGTCCTTCCAGCCAAGTTCTGAAACATAATCAGAATCAGTATATTTCAGATCATGTTGTTGTTGTTATTATTGTATAGGCACCTACATGGAGTCTGAAGACTCATCATGGGAGACCCAAACTATCCATACAGTCTATCATACTTGTTCTTGACAGAGAAGGCACTCATAACTAACTGGCAACCCATTCCACTCATTCACAACTCTCCAAACAATAAATCTAGTCCTCACACTCTTTACTAACCACACCTTTATTCAACTTCTAAGGATGAACCCTTGTTCTCTGGTCCTTCCAGCCAAGTTCTGAAACATTTTCCCTCTGCACTAATCCTATAAAACCCCTTTAAGCAACTTAAATGTTTCTGTCATATCCCTCTTTTTCAACCATCAACTAACTTCTTTGGTCATCACCTCTGAATCTTCTCCACCACTTCCTCATCCCCAAGAAACTCAGGAGACCAAATTTGAGCACAGAAATCCAGATATGAAAATATCAAGGCCTTATAAAGAGGAATAACAACTTCCTTTTCTCTACTGGTTCATGTGTTCTTCAACAGCCAAGTAATTCTATTATCTACCCTAGCAACTTTAGCAATGTGTACTCTAAACTTTAACTCTCTCTCTATCACCACTCCTAAATCTCTAGCTTTATCTATTTCCAGGAGCAGTGCCATCATTGTGATAGCAGCTTGTAATCTATTTATCCCCAAATGCATAACTTTACATTTCTTCACATTAAACTGACATCCATTATCTTTTGCCCATACTGACAGCCTATTAAATCATCCTGCAAGCTCTCCATATTGCCTTGATTTTTTTTTTTTTTTTTAACTATTACTCTACCTAATTTCACATCATCAGCAAACAGCTGAATATTTCTTTCAAATTAATTCCTATACCATTTATGTACAAATTAAACAACAACAGTTCAGCAGGTTACTAGTCACCTGTTTTCAACTCAATTCTGCCCCTTAATATATCAATTTTTGAGAAATAATGTTATCCTGCAGTGTATGTGTACATATTTTTTAAGCAATAAGTGCTTTATAAAAACTATAATAAAAAGGTGCTTTAGCAATAATCAGTCACATATCCTAAAATGCAGCTGGCTATTAATAAAGTAATAATAGTTTTGTACCTCAGTCATGTAATGATGTCCTTTGGTTGTGTGTGGGAAGGGAGAGGATCTAAGTTAGAATTCCATTTAGATGTAAGGAATCTTTATAATTTTTTTTTTAGTTGGAGGTAGACTGGAGTGGCATGAATTTTTTTTTTCCTTTTAATTGGCTTCTAGAAAAGTCGCACAAAACTTTTTTATTTTCTTCTTCTTCAAGATTCACATATTTTATATATGAAGGATTTGCAAAGGAAAATGATTGAGCACTTAAAAATTAACTTGCTGTAAATAATCTCCAAAACAGCTGTTAAATCACTTTTCTAATGGAACTTTTAATGTCTGATAAACATTTCTCCTTCTATATGAGAAACTTCAAATTCAAAGAAATTAAAGGAAATTTGGAACTTAATAAGTTCCAAATTTGCTTTAATTTCTTTCATAACTGTTATTTCAGTTACCTTTTGTAACATAACTAAAATAATTTAATTTTCTTTCTTTAGGAAGGACTATTATTAATGGAACTTTTTCTAACCTGCTCTCCAAAAATTCCTTCAATATTTCTACATATCTGTATCTCTCTCTCTCTCTAGTAACTCGCTTCTGAACTATTTACTAGATGTTGTATTCTTTTCACTCGTGCATTCTCCAGCATGCATAATATTTCTGGTTTCCCTTCAGTCACAAAGTGAGAGAAACTATTGCCATTACATGGTATACTCATGGCACTTTGCTTGAAAGCAGTAAAATCTCAGTTTTATTGAAATAATTGTTTTATAATTCATTTATTTCAAACATACACAAACATTTCATTTTAACCCTTATTTTGGTACATTAATTTACAATTAAGTGAATTCACTTTATTAAAAATTAATGCTATATGCAAACATGGTGCATTAAAAAACTGCAAATTTAAAACAGAATATTTAAGTTTACATTTATTTAATTGTATGAAAATATTGGAGAACATCTTAATTCATGTCCTGATGGTCTATGCCAGTATATTCTGGTTCAGCCAAGTGCAACTTTTGCAGGTATTTTTATGGGCACTGTTATGCTGAACTGGCTGATACTATTCTTCCACTTTCTCTCAAACTCATAAACATATAAGAAGCTGCTAGTCAGTATCCATTCATTGTCCATGTTGGAATTCTTTCAACTATGCTAAGCCAACTTCTTATCCTCCTCTCACACTTCTTATCCTGTGCTCACACATGGCACTGATCGATGAAGTTTGTCATCTGTCATGTGTGTGTGTGTGTGGGGGGGGGTTTGAAATATATACAGGATGGCCCATAAGTCACAAAGAGGTTTAAACATTTAATAACTTTTACTTATTAATTATTTTTATTTATTTATTTTTTTTGTTATAATGAAATACAGAACCTGGAGAGATATTTTTTTATTAGTTATGAAAAACCATCATATAAATACCTTCCATTTTCATCTTCATACAGACGAGCCCTTTTTGTGGCATGCTTCATGACAGCTGTTAACGTTTCTAGCTGCAGTGGCTTAATTTCTGCACAAATGTTCTTCTAAGGGGTTACCAGAAGGAAAGGTGTATGTGAACAAGCCCTGGACAATTCAACAGCTGAAGGAGAACATTGGTGCAATAATTAGTGCACTGCAACCAGGAAAATAAAACAGCTATCATATAACATGTTATAGATAAGGCCCATCTTTGTGAAGCTGAAATTGGAAGGTATTTATTACTATTATTATTATTCAGGCCTCCATGGAGTCAAGAGACTCATTGTAGGAGGTTCCTTCCTAGGAAACACAAAGTCTATTATACCACTCCTTGACTCACTGACCGTTCTTGCTCTCACCACTCTATTAGGCAATGCAGTCCATGGTTCCACCATCCTCCATGCAAAGAAACCATTCCTCACCCTCTTTCTCACAGCTTCCTTTTGCACTTTCCAGGGATGGCCCCTTGTCATCACTCCTTCACGCTGTTCAACCAAGTGAAAAAACTCCCCAGTATCAATCCTGTAACCACCTCTCAACAGCTTAAAACTCTCAATCATATCATCTCTCCTCCTTCTATCCACCAAACTCTGCAGTCCACATTCCCTCAGCCGATCCTCATAACTAACATTGTACAGTCCTGAAACCATCTTTGTTATCTGCCTCTGCACCCTTTCCACAGTTAATTTATCCTGTTGACCATCTTTGAGAACAATAGTCTAAGTGTGATCTGATCAGGGTCTTATACAGGGAATGATAACTCTTATCTCTGTAGGTCAGTGTCCTTCTCATTATTGCAGCAATCCTCTGTGTTACCTTTGCCGCCTTTGCAATATGTCCCTTGAATTTCAGATTTCTATCAATCAACTCCAGATCTCTTGTCTCTCGTACTTCCTCCAATAGAGTATGCAGCATCTCATCGATGTGTCCCAAACCTCAAGACCTTACAATTTGCTGCATTAAACCGATACCCCATTCATTTGCCCATCTGTCTAGTTTATTCAAATCCTCTTGCAGGGCTGCTATATCTGCACTATTACTAATAACCCTTCCCAGCTTCACATCATCTGCAAACATATGATGTAATGTGGTTTTTCATAACTAATAAAAAAAATCTCCATGTTCTGTGTTTCATTATAACAAAAAAAAAAAAAAGAAGAAAAATAATAAGTAAAAAAAGTTATTAAATGTTTAAACTCCTTCGTGACTCTTATGGGCCACCCTGTGTGTGTATAAATAAATGAAAATTGCAATGAACTTTTATGTGTCTTATTATGTATGTCTCAGTGTACTTTAAACACTTCACTTAATTCTCCTCTTTGCCTGTGAGATAAATTAACAATTTACAACTAGCCTATGATTTTCCTAAGTATCATAACCTTTTGTGAGTGAGAGCAACATAAAAAATATATATAATCCCTCCTCATGATTAGTGAGACTTCTCTGAATATCATCTTTGATTCTCTTGATATTAAAAATTGGAATGAGTGAAGTTGTGAATTGTTGTTGGCCTAACTAGACTTAAATTTCTTTAAGTCTATTTAGGCCAATAATTTCTAATTCGTTAACTCTTTAGAAAGAATTAACAAATTGACTGAAAAAGTTAAATGAAACTTATTAACAAAAGAGCCTGTCCATTTAATACCAGTCTCTTATTAAACTGCATATGCATTTTATGTATTTATTATTTTTCCAGACCTTCATGTAGTCATAAGACTCATCATGGAAGGTCACTGCTAGACAACACAGTCTTTTTGTGCCACTCCTTAAATTCATCCACCATTTGCACTTATACATGTTAGGCAATGTATTAAATACTCCTGCTACCCTCTATGCAGAAATTTTCTTCTTAAGCTCTTAGACACTACTACCTTTTTCAACTTTTAGGGATAACTCTTTATTTCTTCTCATTATTCTATCAAATGAAAATTCCCAGTGTAAATTTGATAATAACCTTTCAACAGCTTAAATGTCTGTCATAAATGTCTCCCCCCCCCCTCTTTGTCTTCTATTCACACCAAACTCTAGTTAGTATGCCTTCAGTCTATTCTCTTAACTAACATTGTACAGTCTTGATATCATTTTTGTTATCCACCTCTGTACCCTTTCCAAGGTTATTTCATCTTCAAATCCATGGAAATCCAGATCTAGTCCGATCAAAGCTTTATACAATGGGACTGCCACCCTTTTATCTCTTGTGGTCAATGTCCTCCTCAATATTGCAGCATTTCTGAGTTGTCTTTACAACTTTTGCAATATATCCTCTGAACTTCAAATGTTTATCTATTAGCATCGCAAGAGCCTTGTCTTCCTCCAGTACTTCTAGTATTACTCTACCAAGTGAAATGAAGGTTTGTATTTCTCCTGAATTTGTTAAGATTTTGGAGAAACTAGTAAGAATTCATATAATTTTGTTAAGGTGTGCTCTTGTTTTAGTAATCTGGCTGTCATTTGTTTTGAATTTTGCAAAGGCATTTGATAGGGTGTCACATGCAAAGTTGTTGCAACATAAAGCTTGGATGTCAGGTTAGTGGATTGCTAACTGACATTGCTAACTGACTAGATATTAGAAAGAGATGTATATAGAGGAAGGAGGGGGGCAGTATCAGGGAATAAGAAGGTTACAAAGTGGAGTTCTGCAAGGTTCAATGATATTGTCACTAGTGCTGAATAATCTGGAAAAATGAATGGGTATTTCAGTTTATTGCAACTAAATGTAAAGTTTTGAAATTATTTATCCACAGGGGGGATGCTTCCCCCTGTGGATAAATATAATCAAGCAATATAATCATCTGCAATCATTTTTGCTCCTACTGGCCACATAAATGGAAAAAAAAAATCATTTGGGATTCTCCTCCCATATTCTAATTTTTCTCTCCTTGCTATACTAGTCGCCTTTGTAGCTGTACCTTATATTCCTCATGCAACTGTTCTCCACCTCTCTTTATGTGTTTCATAATCTCTTTTTCATCTTCAATTCTTGTTTAATTTCTCTGGTCTTCAATTTAACTCTGAATTGCTTTATCTTCTTCACTCGAGATGCAATCTACCATTTCTGTTAACAATATTTTCTTAAGTATCTCCCATGTACACTACTTTAATCTTCTCTTTCAATTTTTTTATCCATTGTATTGCTCCAAGCTAGTTTCCATGTCTATTATAGTTGCCTGCCCTATAATTCCACATAAATTCCTTCTACCCTGATACTTTTACATGTCTGTTCATCCTCCAGGTCAGAACTACATGGTCACTCTCACCAGCTGGAGGCAAGTATTATATCAGTTCCAGTTAGGTGCTCTGATGTTATGTTCAAGTCTAAAACTCTTGGTTCTCGTGTTCCTTCCACCACATGTTGCCTAAGATGGTTGTCCCTCAAGGGGTCCAAAAAATTCAAAATTCAACGCTATTATTGTCATATCCTCTCTGATTTTCTTCTGTGAGGGGGCACAATTATCTCTTACCATGAGTAACACTCCATTTATCATATGTCATATGTTTAATATGTTATACCCTTCAGTTTCTATCCCTGAAAAAGTTTCACTGATTTATATATCCATTGGATGAATGGATATATAAATGGATAAATACATGTGTATGAATAATTGGGTATTGGAAACCCATTATTCAGTGCTAGTTTTTATTAAATTGCACATGCCTTTGTTCACATTACATTATTATTATTATTACTATTTTACAGCATCTCCATGGAGTCTGGAGACTCATCGTGGGAGACCTAAATTAATCATTTTACGCACAAATCCTATCATACCTTTCCTTGAATCCATTCACCATCAGGGAATCAGGGAACTCGCAACCAATTCTGGCAATCTGTTCCACTTACTCACCACTTTCCATGTAAAAAATCTGGTTCACACATCCCTAACCACACTCTTATACAGCTTTCACGGATGGCCCCTAGTTCTCTGTTTGTCATATATTGAAAAATTTCACTTGCATCAATTTTATAAAACCCTTTTAATATATTAAAAGTTTCTATAATGTCTCCTCTTCTCCACCTATCAACTAAATTTTGTAACCCACAAACCTTCAACCTATCCTCATAGGGAGTATTCCACAGACCTGTCGCCATCTTGGTCACTTGTCTCTGAATTCTCTCTACCACCTCCTGGTCCTCAAGAAACCCAGGCGACCAAATCTCTCTCTCTGTAGTAGTCAAGATGCGGTCAAATCATAGCGTTATAAAGAGGAATAATAACTTTACTTGCTAGCTTTCTTTTCAACATCCAAGTAATCCTTTGAGCTGTTTTACCAGTTTTTGCAGTATGCCATCCGAACTTCAACTCTTTGTCCACCATTATTATTATTATTATTATTATTACGGGCAACTCCAGGGAGTCATTAGACTCATCGAGGGAGGCCCCAAATCATTTTCATCACAACTATTCGACATTCATACAGTATCTATCATACCTCGCCTTAAACTCATTCACTGTCACAGCATCCACCACAGACTCAGGGAGCGCATTCCACTCATTCACTACTCTAAAAGTAAAGAACCCAGCTCTAACACCTTTACTAACCACACTTTTGCCCAGTTTCCATGGATGTCCCCTAGTCCTCCCACAACCAGCCCTGTTCTCAAAAATATCTTCTGAATTAATTTTATAGAAACCCTTCAGTAATTTGAATATCTCAATCATATCTCCCCTCCTCCGCCTATCAACCAATTTTTGCAACCCACAAATCCTCAACCTGTTCTCATACGGTTCATTCCACAGACCTGCTATCATCTTGGTCACTCGCCTCTGGATCCTCTCCACCTCCTCCCCATCAAGAAGAAACCTAGGTGACCAAATCTGAGCACAGTAGTCGAGATGAGGTCTTATCAAGGCTCGATACAGAGGAACAATAACCTGCTTGTCTCTGCTTGTCAACGTATTCTTCAGCAACCAAGTGATTTGATGAGCTGATTTGGCCACTTTTGCAATGTGTCCCCTAAATTTCAATTCCTTATCCACCAACACTCCTAAATCTCGTGCCTCATCAATTTCCTGGAGCACGGTTCCACCAATGCAGTAAACTGCCTCCCATCTTTTCACCCCAAAATGCATAACCTTACATTTTGCCACATTAAATTGACATCCATTCTCCCTAGCCCAGACCTCCAATCTATCCAAATCATCCTGCAAAATTTTGACGTCATCTGCATTCACTATTGCCCTACCCAACTTCGCATCATCCGCAAACAAATGAACTGTTCCTCTCAGATCCTTTCCTATATCATTTATGAACAAATTAAACAGCAGTGGTCCAAGAACAGATCCTTGTGGTACACCACTAGTCACAGGCCGTCTAGTGGACTCTACTCCTGAGTAAACCACTCTCTGATATCTCTCCGTCAACCACCCTCCTATCCATCTCACCAACCCTATGTCCATTCCCATATGCTGCAATTTACTGATTAGAATTCCATGTGGTATCCTGTCAAAGGCCTTAGCAAGGTCCAGCAGAATCACTGTAAACCCATTACCCTTATCCAGTTCAGCCATCACTGTGTTATAATACGTGAGCAAGTTACTGAGGCATGACCTACCCTTCACAAAACCATGCTGTCCCCGATACAGTATCCCATTTTCTTCTATCCAATCTTGTATTTTCCTCTTGACTATTTTCTCTAAGACCTTGATAATGATTCCTGTTATGCTGATTGGCCGGTAATTTTCAACAGCAGCCTTGGAACCACCTTTGTGCAGTGGAACTATTTTCCCCTCTTTCCACCCCCTTGGGACTGACCCAGTCCTGAGGCTCAAATTAAACATAATGGTCAAGGGCACTGACAATTCTTTGGCCGCTTCACGTACGACACGAGCTGGTATACCATCCAATCCCACAGATGTATTGACATTGAGGTTCTGTAATAGACTAGTTGCCTCTACCTCATTCATCACAATTCCAGTATAAGCTGTTGGTTCCTCCATTTCCGCAAAGCCACCACCTGGATGATATACTCTTGCAAAGTGCTCGCTCAGTAATTCCACAACATCGACTGATTCAGTTACCTCCCTACCCTCAGCATTTTTTAAGATCATTCTACCATGAGCATTTTTCCTTTTACTTGCAACATATTGAAAAAACTGTTTGGGATTCTCTTTAGCCTGCATGGCCAATTTCCTTTCGTAATCTGCTTTTGCTTTTCTTACCACCCTTGTTACCATCCTGGCCTGAGCTTTATACTGTTCATGCACCTGATGGTCACCCTTCTCCTTAAATTCCCTCCACAATTGTTTCTTTTTTTGCAGCTCAAGCTTAATAGTGTTATTCATCCATTTAACCCCTACCTGATTTATTATTCGGACTCTTGGTATACAGTCAACCATTGCCTCCTGCAAACAGTTCTTAACCACCTCCCATGCACCATCAACATCCAGCCCTTGCAGTTTTACATGCCATGGCATTGAGCCAAGCACACACCTAAGCTTGTCATACTTACCAGCCCGGTAATTCCACATATACCCTGTCTTAATTGTAAATTCGACTCCTTTAGCCACCTCCCAAGTCATGACCTTATGGTCACTCTCACCAATTGGTGGCAACATGGTCATGTTCGTTACAATATCCCCATTATCCCCATTATCCCCAAGTCCCTAGCCTCATTAATTTCCTGCAATCCAATACCATTAGTATGATGCACCATATGCAAGCTTTTTGACCCAAAGTGCATAACCTTACATTTTGTAACATTAAGTTGACATTCATTATCCTTTGTCCACAATGTCAATTTATTTAAATCATCCTGCAGGATATCTACATCACCCTTATCAATTATTGCTCTCTCTCTAGTTTTGCATCAGCAGCAAACAACTGGATAACCCCTCTTTTAATTTAATATATAAATTAAAGAGTAATGGCCCTAGTACCAAGCCCTGAGGTACTCCACTAGTCACCATCATTCTCCTAGATTCCACTCCACCATACACTACTCTCTGGTGTCTGTCTGTCAGCCACCACCTATCCATGCTACTTGCCTCATATCTATTCTTATTTTCTCCAGCTTTTGTTATAATTTTTCATGTGGTATTCTGTCAAATGCCTTGGCAAAGTCAAGCAGTATCATGGTGCAGCCATTATCTTTATCCATTTCTGTTGTCACTTTATTATAAAATATGAATAAGTTACTAAGACAGGACCTATTCTTTACAAAGCCATGCTGCCCATTATAGAATATCACATCCCTATCTATCCACTGTTCTATTTTATCTTTCACCAACCTTTCCAATACGTTAACAATCACTTCAGACATATTAATTGGTCTGTAGTTTGCAACCTCTGTCTTGGAGCTACCTTTATATAATGGTACTATCTTACCCTCTTTCCACTCCCTTGGAACCCTGCCAGAGTTGACTTAGAATTGGCATTGCCTATGGACAACTTTGTCATGGGCAGTGCCAATTCTCTTGCACATTCATGTAGTACATGGGCTGATATGCCATCCAGACCCACTGGTATGTTCACATTTATAATATTGATATGCATCTCTGTAACATCAACTGTAAAATCTCCACCTGGATGATACACCTTTGCAGAATGATCACTCAGTAATTCAACTGTTTATTTTGGTTCAGTCATCTTCCTACCTTGAGCATTGTTTTAAGTCATCCTACCATAGTCATTTTTCCTCTTACTTGCTACATAACAAAAAACTCTTTTGGGTTTACTTTGGCCTGTTTAGCTAATTCTCTCTCATAGTCTGATTTGGCCTTTCTTACCATACTAAGTCATCCTTCTTGCTTGCACTTTGTACTGCTCATGATATGCTGATCACTTTTTTCTTTATATTCTCTCCACAATGTTATCTTTTTTTTTGCATTTCTTGCTTTATATTCCTACTCATCTATTTAATTTCAACTTGGTTTATCCTCCTGAACTTTGGGTATGCATTCTGATACTGCTACTCTCAAGCAATTTCTGACCACTTGCCATGCACTATTGATATCCTTTCCTTGTAGCTTCTCAAACCATGGTACTGTTCCAAGTTGACTCCTGAGTCTCTCCTAATCACCATCCTTATAGTTGAACATAAACCCTCTTTTTTAGAGAATTCCACATGTTTGGCAACTTCCCAGAACAAGACTGCATGGTCACTCTCCCCAATTGGAGGCAGAGTGTCTACCTTGGTTATGGATATATCTTCTGATGCTATTTCAGATCCAACACTCCCAAACCTTTTGTCCCCTCTATAACATGTTGTTTCATGTAATTATCCCTTAGCATCTGTATAAATCCCGCTTCCATCTTGCCATCCCCCATCCCCTTTCTCCCTCCAGTGTCTCCAATTTTTATCAATATATATGTATTCCACAATAAGTCTTTCCTAGGGTGTCACGTCGTACATGACTGAAACACAAAGTAAACTACTACTAGTATACTACTAGTAAAGTATACTACTGAAACACAAAGGGATTGCCTCAGGGTTGAGCCAAATTCGAGGTGTCAAAGGTTCTAAAATCTTGCCTCTCTTAAAGCTCTAGGAAAATTTATATTTTAACGCTGCACCACCTAGAACCATTAGATTAAGAAAGAGAAATCTTAATCAAGAAGTGAATTTACAGATGTACACTAATGACCATTGGATTGCAATTATGATCTAAACTACAACCTATTTCCTTCTGCTTAGATTTGTACTTTTTGTGAGTGGTGCATCGGATTCTAAACACAGGCAATCGGATTTAAAGATAGCAAAAGGTTTATTAAACATATTAGTTATCATACAATACAAAGAAAATTCAATCAGGATCAAATCAATGCTAAACAAATTAATTCACATATATCCCCAGTAAATTAAGATTATCATAGAAACATTTCCTATATAAGATTAAGAACCTAGTAATCTTAGACAACAATATTAACATGAATTTTTTAAGAGTTAACTTAATACTCAAATTAGGTCATCTTAATATTCAATTGAAATCTTCCATGGATTGCCTGTCATCAGTATAGAGATATTTTCTTCCATCACAAGGTTTGGGGTATGTAACCTTTTCAACTGATATGCGGCATTTCCAACTATTACTAATGGGAGTCCGAGCAGAGCTCTCTGCTGATCCTTCATCTAGACATTCTGGAAGAGAGACGCTCACTCTTGCAAAAACCCAAAAAAGAAAGCCAAAGCCCCGTGTGTGTGGTGGGGGGGTTCCTAACCCTTTTATACCATCTCCCTACTGGCATTCTCTGTAACCTTTGTTGTTCACCCATCACGTAGAAATCTCCCCACATGGGTCTCGCTTTGTAGCGGTAAATTAAGTTTTACCTGCTTAACTCTCCACGTGCCGTGTGCAATTGATACTGCCTGGGGCAACCTTTTATTCCATTGACATGCCCTTGTACTTTGACCTTTTGTTCACATTAACTTACATGTAAGTCATACAACAATTCATTGTATTATCTATTTTTAAAATTATTATCCATTTACAAAGTATCACTGACAGACAATCTAGTAAGAATCCTTTCATTTAATTATTCACAATTTCCTTTCTTTGAAATAATGTATTCTATATTTCCAGATATATATATACAGTGGTATCTCACTAATCCAAACCTCTTTAGTCTGAACCCTCCAGTAATCCAAACTGCGGTTTGAAAGAAAAAAAAGTGTTATTTATTACGTATTATTATTTTGTGTACTACTATTTTTATTTAATAATTATTATTTTAACTAATATTGTTTATTTTATTATTATTACAGTACAGTATTTTTTTTTCGTACTGACAATTGTACGGTTACACTGGAGCCTATTTTGATGTATCGTGTGTTCACGTTTGCCTTTTTATACTGTACAGTACGTACTATATTGTCGGCATGAATCACAAATATACACAAAATCACAAAAAGAGGAAATTCAAAATGTGCATAATTTGGTTAAAAATATAAATCCAGATGATGAAATTTTACAAACAGATGTCACGGGATGGATTACAGGTAGAATCGAAATCAAATCAGATGCTTAAATAATAAATATGACGCTACATATTTATGATGTATTATGTGGAATCATTGTCATTATCGTAGCTTTCTTTCTACCAGTTTCTATCATTGATGTACCATTAGAATCTGATTATTTTTGTCTTAAACGCTAGTTATTGTTGTCTCATGGGGGGAAATTTGCTAATCCGCACTTTTCGCTAATCCGAACGAGTATTTTTATTAGTTCGGATTAGCGAGATACCACTGTATATACAACACATACTTGGATGCAAGTATATTCTTTTCAGGGTTTTGCTTGTTAAATGATGATAAATAAAACTCTTAAGAGTTTCAGTTAATCAAAATTTAACAACCACATGCGACTCATTTCTCCAGTTATTCGAATTCATGTTTTGTCCTATGAAGGAGTCAGTGTAAGCATGCAATCTCTTTCTGCACTAGCATCTCATCATCCACATTATTACTTTCAACCACTTCCTTCAAACTGACTGGCCTGATTGTCCGAGTGGTTAGCGTATCTGCTCTCCAGCCAAGAGGCTGTGGGTTCAAATCCCACCAAGGGCATGGATGTTTGTGATTGCTCTACTAACCAGTTACCATTGGTACTGAATGTACTGCCGTGACCTGTGTCCTAGCACAGTATGACCTTTGATGTCTTTGCACCATAAAAATCAAATTTAAACACACACACACACTTCGAACTCTCATTCATATTTTGTGCTCTATCATACACTGCTTCCACTATATTCTCCACAACACTTTGACATTCCTGCCTTATATCCATAATATCAGTCACTGCATTCTTTTGCTCCCGAAATTTTTTTATACTTGCTAACTAAACATTTCCAACAAATGTTTTCTCTATTCTTGTAATGAATACACCAAACGTGCAGGATTTGGTGTGATGCAGTACGTCGATATCAGTCAACATCGATGTCTTGGTTGCCATTTTTCTCACATGCATCGGTGCCATAATGAAAATCATTTCTGAAAGTACACATAATATAGTCGACTAAACAACATAGTAAAACATAAACAAAATACCACCAAATATATATAACAATATTGCTAATATTTACTAAAAAATAATGACTTAGCTGAGCAACATGTGTATGGCATCTGCTACTGAGGATGATGTTAGCACCACCATTTGAAACTTGATTTCCCCTATTCACTCTTTTAAACCTTATGAGAAATGTAGGTACTCTGAACAACTGATTTTTTCATTCAGCTTCATGTAATTAGCAAAGATGGAAACTTTACTGTAATATGTAAACCTTTATCATTTATAAATATCTTAAACAAGAGCTATAACACCAAACCCTGATCTTGGAAGATGCCCTTTTAAGTGTGCTTCCTGTTTTCTGTCTGCTAACCAATTTCCTATCCATCTCACTATGTCATCAATACTTATTTGGCATTTTGTAATCAGTGGGTTTTTATATGGAGTGCCATTGAAAGCCTCACAGAAATCTAAATAAATTGCAACATAACCATTACCTTGGTCTATTTCCTTAGTGCTCTTTTCATAGGAGGAAGATTTTCATGATCAATCTCCTCTTAATGAATTCATGTTCTGCCTTGCTGAACAAGGGATTCCTACCAAGAATATTCTAGGTATCGATCTTTAGTCTATAATTCATCCCTTTATGCAGTGAATTTGGAGTAATCTTGCAAATTTTTACTCAGAATGTAATATTTGTAATCTCAGCACTTCCTTGAAATTTATCAAAAGTAGATTGATTAAGCTTGGCATACATCTGCTTATCATCAGAGAAAATATATCATTTCCATCTCCATCAATTGGAAAATGATTTAAGACATCCTGCTTGAGAAATGGGACTTTTCTGATGATGTAATAAAGGAGGAGGAGGAAGAGGAAAGATTTCTCTTCCAACTGAATAATGTTCACACGTACACTCAATTCTTGTTATAGCAAGCTTGTAGGGGCCATAGAAAGAATTTGTTATAGTGCATAATTAATAAAATAAGAGTCAACTGTATTTGAACTATTTCTTTAGACCTAGCTATGCTTAATTTGTTTTTATTATTAATATCCCTTTTGAAATTTCTGTGTAAGCTTTTTGGATGTAGCTTAGCATTTCTCATTAACTATAATTCAAATTTTAACAGTTTAGTTAACACTAGTTTTCACTTATGTTTATTGTCTCTACATGCTTTCCTATAGTTTTTTCTTATAATGAATATATTTTTTAAGAACTTGATTATTCATTCAGGTTATTCGAGATTTATTATGAAAATGTTTGGATGTGCATACATTTGTATCAATGTGTAAACAGTTTACAAATTAAAATATAAACTTTCTTAATAAACCCTTTAAAGACTCTGTAATTAGTATGGTATGTCACTAATTTTTCTGTTATTTTGAAATTCGTACCCTTGTGTTTAGGCAACATTTTTTCAGTAAGAATCACAAAGTTATTCCAAAAATTGAGTGCCTATTGTATTATCAGCTGTTTCATTTTTCTGGTGAATATCTTCCATGTTAATATTAACTTTAATATTCACTTCTAATGCCTTCACCACCAAACTTAACAGTATACATAATCAGGATTCAAAAAATACATTCACTCACCTGCTCATAGCAAGTTAACTGCAGACTGGACACAACAGAATATTTTTTATTTAATAAAAAATAAGTTTCTAAACAAAAAAAACCTTTAAGAAAGCCCTGGAAAATGTGCATAATATAAAGGATCATTCTAGTAACAAAAATTAATATGCCAAAATATATTTTCCAAAAAATCAATGTCAATTTTACTGTTCTTCCTATTCTTATTACTGGAATGGTTTTCACACAAAGGAAACGTTCTCCAAACAATGATACAGCATCACTAATCAGTTGACAGACTCTTATTGACTTATTTGGGACATAGCATTAAAAAATGAGAGTGGGCAAGTACTTTTTTGTGATGAGTAGAATTTTGCATAATTTGTCAAGCTCTGTACAATACCTTCTTAGCCAATGATCAGTCTTCAAGAATAAAAATTAAAAAAATCAAGATCTATACCCTTCCTCACAAACATAGACTAGTAAATTGTCATTCTGTCTATCCATGGAAAGTAGCCAAAGTCTTCACTTCAGCCTCACTTACTCATATAATGTCAGAATGCACTTATTTTTAGCTGTGCATTGTTTCCTGATGATGCCAATTTGACTTTGGAAAAATACAGGAAATAGTAATTAAGTTACTTTAGTTATAATATCAACTATGTTGTCATCTTCTTCCTAAAAATACCAATATAAATCAAATTACAATATGTAAAAAAGGGGGGAGGAATTCTAACGATGCCATGCATGTGTAACAGCTACTTAATTCACGAGAACCGAAATGCATGGTTTTTTTTAAAGACTGTAGCTTAGTTCTCTTCTTATTTAGTTCTTGATATATAGCTTTGGCAGAATTTTGTATGTTAAATTTACTCAGTGACTGCTGCTCTGCTAATAGTCTCTGTATTGGCTTTTAATTAACTTTTATTTCTTCTTCTGCAGCCTGACCTGGTAGCCATAAGAAAAATAAAATCTAACCTAAGAAACTGCTCATCGATAATTTGATATTACTTCTGCAAGCAACTTTATAGTGCAGCAAAAAAAAAAAAACACCTACCACTCAGATCATATAAAAAATTGTCATACCTTGTCTTCCTCCAAAGACCAGCTACAGTCCCTAGACCATCAGGTGTCTGCCAGGTAGCATGCAGTTGTAAGCTGACCTACTATAGAAAGGCAGAAAACAGCTGACATTAGAATCACCAAACACAAGAACTACACCTAAGTCCACCTCTATGTTCAATCAAGGGCTTGTTGATCACACTTTGGATGCTTACCACAGGATATGCTGGAAAAAAGTCTACCTTTCTCCCTTCAGGAGTAAACTTAAAGATGAAAGACTTTTCCTGGAATCTGCCTCGGAATTAAGGAGCTATCCAAACTTCAACAAATTTGGCGGCTCGAAAACTGCCTCAAATCTTGGGGGGGGGGGTGTTTTTTTATGTTTGTTGCTCCCACCCATAAAAGGTTATTTGCAAACCTATAGTACATTTTATACCACGAATGGGTTAAGGATTTTTCTCCCAATTTTTTGTCAAATTTTGTACAATTTTTGGTATTTTTACATACTTTTTTACATAGTCCAGGAACCCTGCTCTACAGACCAAACATGGAACTTTTATTGAAGGCCACTTCAGGCCTCCAATAATGGTATCACATAAGACTATGAAATTCATCTCCCGAGTTTAGGATTTTAGGCTATACTTTTTTGCTCTGCTTCAGTTTTACTTATTCAATGTAGTGCCTGTATGCATGTATCAATTTGTTTGTTGTTCCCTGATGGCAGTTTGGCTTTGCTGATATACTGGAAATATTAATTGAAAGTTATTCTAATTAATATGTAGTGTGTATGTTGTAATTTCCTTAAATAATATTATAATGACATAAATAATGAACATAATGAGCATGACTGAATTTGGTTTTGGTCAAAGAAAGGATGGACAAAGGTTAATAGATTTTTGCATTGGAAGTGATGTTAAAATTAGAAACAGCTAGTGCAAAAAGAGACAAAGCCATGGAATTATGAGGTATAGTTGGGATGCTGCCAAAAATATAATAGATTATTTCATTCTTAATAAAAAATGGAGTAAGGAAGTCCATGGACATCAGTGTTGACTTTTGCCTTAGATGGAGTTTCTAGGTGTTTTATACCAATCTTAAGATGCATATGGAAATTAAATGTAAATGTGGTAACAGAAAACAAAATAGAAAGCTTAAGCTGTAGTTGATGAAACAGACAGAGATAAGGTAAGAATTTGAATTTTCAGTCAGATTCTAGACCCATGACTTATAGATAATGTAAATGTCAAAAAAATTTGAGTTGTAATGGTAGAAACAGCAGAAGATGTATATGGAGGGATGTGGAAGCAAAAAAAGGAAAAGAAATATGCTAATGGAGTGAGAGAGTTCAAGAAAGTGAGTTAATCAAAGTTCATAAACACCAGGAAAATGGACAAGAGAATTGTTTATAATGGGAGAAAGAGCCATGCAAAAAATATATATATTTTTTTAGGAAAAGATAAAAAGCTAGGAAATGCTATATGGATTAATGAAAAATATACAAAGAACTTTTTTTTTTTTAACCTGGTTCTTCTTTTAAATTAAACTTCTGGCTATCAGAAGAGAGATTAGGATGATGTAACAATTTTAGAGGTCTGTTAAATAAATATGAAGCTGGAGAGAAATAAATCTGGAATGAATATTGAAATGCGAGATAATAAGTAAATGGTCTACCACAGGGTGAAGAAACATTAAGGAAGATGAAGAAATGGAAATCTGTAGGGATAGGGGAATTGATTAGAGCTCTAGTTGCTCAGGATTAAAATAGTTGACATTTTAAGACTGATCTGGAGAAAGTGGTATCTGATGATTTGACCAAGGGGGTCATTGTCCCACTATATAAAGGAGGGAGTGTAGTAACTGTAGAAGAATAATATTATTGTGTCAGTATGCAAATAGAGAAAAGAAATCAATATGCGAATGAAGAGACATTGGGAGACTGACAATATTTGAATCCTAGTAGATAAAAAATTAATTTGGAGGAAAATTATCAATAGAAACTCAGTAATAATGCAAATGGGGTATTTAAGGGTCAAGGTTGTATAACTGAGAGGAGACCAGGGTTTCTGACTTAATGTCCAGTCCTCACCTTCTCATGGTGCACCTTGTTAGGTATCTACCTGGATACTGAACGAACAAGGATGGGCTGGTCATTTGGGATTTAGCTGACCAAATTGTATTCTTATTGGCTTAAACCAAAATACAAAATGATGGTACAACATGACAAAATTTCATGCCGGCTGGGGCATCACCCGTTTATACAAGGCCCTCCCCCATTGTTTTCGCCAGGCAACCAGGGTGAACAGCAAAAAGCCAAATACTGGAACAAATCTGAACACCCCCCAACTCAACATTACAAGAGATCAGTACAAAAAGATCAGTACTATCAACATAAGAAACCTGAATGGCAAAGAAAGAGCTAGCTGAGGAATTAGATAAGTACCAGATCGACATAATAGTGGTGACTGAAACAAAAAAGACAAAAACTGGTGAGATATTTCTGAGCAATAAATACAAAATGTTATATTCAGGCAATAACAGTCATGGAAAAGGAGTAGCCATGGTAGTCAACACAAAATACGAAGCTAATCTTCTTGAATGGAAGACAGTCTCAAGTAGAGTGATGTGGGCAAACATCAGAATGTGGAACTGGATAATGAGACTTATTTGTGCCTATAGTACCACAGAAGGTTCTACTAAGGTAGAAGTGAAGGAATTTTTTGAGGCTTTAGAGAAAGTAGATGTGAACCGTAGGCTATAGTGAAAAAGTAAAAGTTAGTCCTTGTTGGGGATTTAAATAGCAGAGTAGGAAATGATTGTCAGGCATACAAAAATATTTTGGGAAACTTTGGAGAAAAGAGCAAAGCCAATAATAATGGCAAACACCTATTGGATTTTTTCTCAGGACATGGACTGATTATTACTAACACAATGTTCCAACATAAAAATGTGCACAAATTCACATGGAAAGAAGAGGCAAGGAATAAGAAAAATCTCATTGACTGTGTTATTGTCGATAGTGATGTTTTCCCACTGGTGTAGGACACCAGAGTGTACAGAGGATTTGAAATTGGAAACTGATCATCATTTAGTCTTGAGCAGGATTAAATTGAATTTCATATAAAAAAAAAAGAACATGAAAGAAAGTTGAGTATCTCTCAGATGTGAACCGTAGACTAAAGTACACCACATTATTCAAGAAAAAATGAAAGAGTTTGAGAACAGGAGCCAAACCTTGAAGATTCAGTGGCAAATCCTGAAGAAAACATTGATTGATTCAGACAGAGGCCTATGGTGAGGTTGTCTGCAAGGATAGAAAAATCAGAACTCCATGGTGGACACAAGAAGTTAAAGAGGAAATGAAGGAATAGATGAAAGCATATCAAAAGTTTCTGGCAAATAAGTTCACTTGTGCTCTTAGAGAATACGCCGACAAATGTAAGAAAGCTAAGCACTGTTTAAAACTAGCTAAACAAAAGTAATGTAAATACTTTAGTAAGAACATAGAAAATAAATATCATGAAGGTGGCGAAATATTCTGGAGGCTGTGAAAAAATTTGAAATGATGGAAAGAATGCTCTAAAATGAATTAGAGATGACAGGTGACATGAAAATTGAAGAAAACGATATCCTTGATGGAGTAACGACTTTGAAAAATTGCTAAATGAAACAATCAGTGACAGCTAGTGGTAAAAGCACTCAATGGACATGCAATCAGGAATACTTATCCATACTTGAAGTAGAAAAAGCCATCAAAAGCCTGAAATGTGGAAAGGCAGCTGGAGTAGATGATATTCGTCCAGAAATGCCCAAATATGGAAGTATAAAAGTCTTACAGTGGCTGCACGGCATAGTTCAGAATGCGTGGACAGAGGGACGAATTTTCCAGATGATTGGAGTAGATCTCTCATCGTACCCATATATAAAAAGGGAAATAAAACTGAATGTGAGAATTATAGAGGTATTTCCCTACTGAGTGTTCCTGGTACGATTTATGCAGGTATACTTGAGAAATGGTTGAGAAGGATTGTGGAAGAAAATCTTGGTGAAGAACATGCTGGATTCAGGCCAAATAGAGGTTGTCAGGATCAGATTTTTACTTTATGACAAATAGTTGAGACCTCATATAACAAAGATCTCTATTTAAGTTTTGTAGATCTGGAAAAGGCACATAACTAGGCGCCAAGAGAAAAGCTATTCAAACCATATAGTTGTATGGTGCCAATGGGGCATTATATCAAGCAATACTTAGTCTTTGTGTAGTTGTAAGTCAGTGGTTAGAATTGAAGAAGTATAGATAGTTGGTTTAATGTTGGTTTAAAACGTTGATCTTATTCAATGTAAGATCAACTGCATCGTGAATGGAGAACCTATAGAACAAGTAAAACATTTCAGCTACTTTAGGCACAATTTTTAGTGAGGATTGTAAATTAAATATTAATTTAATAGTTTAATTAAATAAGAGCATTAGATGAGGGAAAGGCATATACTGCCATTTTCCTAGACTTAGCAAAGGCATTTGACAGAGTTCCACATGATAAGCTGATATTCAAGTTGCAGCACATGGGTCTGGATGTCAGATTGGTCAACTGGATTCAGGATTGGCTGTCCAATAGCTATCAGAGAGTTGTGTCTAGTGGAGCAATATCAAAGATGCAGAAGGTTACAAGTGGGGTTCTGCAGGGCTCAGTACTGGGACTTATATTGTTTAATCTTTATATCAATGACATTGTCCGTGGATTGCAAGGGGATATTCAGTTGTTTGCGGATGATGCAAAGCTGGGAAGGGTTATTAGTAATATTGCAAATGTGGTAGCCCTGCAAGAGGATTTGAATAAGCTAGATAAATGAGTAATGACATTGTCCGTGGATTGCAAGGGGATGTTCAGTTGTTTGCGGATGATGCGAAGCTGGGAAGGGTTATTAGTAATAGTGCAGATGTGGTAGCCCTGCAAGCGGATTTGAATAAGCTAGATAGATGGGCAAATGAATGGGGATGTCAGTTTAATGCAGCAAAATGTAAGGTGTTGAGGTTTGGGATGCTGCATGCTCTATGGGAGGAGTTAAACTGGAGGAAATAGGGGGAGACGAGATCTTGGGTTTATGATTGATAGAAACCTGAAATTTAGGGTCATATTGCAAAGGTAGTGAAAGTAACACAGAGAATTGCTGCAATAATGAGAAGGACACTGACCTGCAGAGATAAAATGGTTATCATTCAGTTGTATAAGACTCTGATCAGATCACATTTAGACAATTGTTCTCAGATCTGGTCCCCAGGATTTGAAGGGGAAAAATTAACTGTGGAAAGGGTACAAAGGTGGATAACAAAGATCATGTCAGGGCTATACAATGTTAGTTATGAGGATCGGCTGAGGGAATGTGACTTCAGAGTTTGGTGAATACAAGAAGGAGAGGTGATATGATTGAGACTTTTAAGCTGTTGAGAGGTGATTACAGGGTTGACACCGGAGAGTTCTTTCGCTTGGTTGAACAGCGGGAAAGAGTCATGACAAGGGGCCATCCATGGAAGTTACGAAAGGAAACTGTGAGAAAGGGTGAGGAGTGGTTTCTTTGCATGTAAGGTGATTGAACCATGGAATGCATTGCCTGATGGAGTGGTGAGGGTGAGAACTGTAAATACGTTTAAGGAGTGGTATGATAGACTTTTTGTTTCCTAGGAGGGACATACATCCCTTGGTGAGTCTTGATAGACTTGTGTTTCTTAGAAAGGACCTCCGACAATGAGTCTTTTGACTCCATGGAGGCCTGAATAATAATAATAATATGAAAATAGACAACAGAATCAACAACAACAAAAAAAGGTGGTATGGTAGGAAGTAAACTGAATAAATTTATATGGAATAAGAGAGAAATTAGTCAAAACACTAAATTAGCTGTATACAGGACAGTGTTCAAACCAAGTTTAACTTATGATCTGAGAGCTGGGTTAGAAGTAAAACACGTTACCAAAGACTAGAGATCACTGATAAGAGAGTCCGGAGCAAGATTAGAGGCATGAACAGATGGCATCAATGGCAATATCATATTAAAAACCAGAATATTATGAAAGAATTAGACATTATTAGCATTTAGGAATGGGCTAGCAGAGCTATTCTCAGGTGGTATGGTCACTTAAACAGAATTGTAGAGGAAAGATTAGCAAAACAAGCATTCTCTGGCAGGTCAGCAGGAAAAAGACCCAGAGGAAGACCAAGATATTGGTGGATTGATACAGTAAAAGTGCCTTAGAAGACAGAAATATAAGATCTGAGAATGTTGGAGTCTTGATAGTAACAGATTGATTTGGAGGAAAATTGTAGATATGAAGTTAGTAATGATGTAAGTTTTTCATGTAGTACTATCATATCCTGTACACTTTTTGAGGGTACATGTCAGGAATTTGATGATGATGATAAATAAAACTTTTCATCTACCACTCACATATATTTTGTATACCCCGTGTAAGATATATACATTAGGAATTTGATAATTATGACACTTAGGATTGGGTTTAATGGGAAACATCTTGGAAAGTTTGAATAAAATAATAGATACAAGAAAAGAAGGAATAGTCATGATCTAGAATATTGTTATTATTTTGTGTCCCCTACAAGGAGTTCAAAGGCTCATCGAGGGAGGCACTTATTCTACAACTCTTCATCTTGTAGATGATATTATTATCTATTACCTGTTTACCAACACCAGCTATTGCTCACCACCACTAGTATTTTTTGTGTGTAAATTGTGTGTCCTAAAGGCCAATTTGTCTGTATGTGGGATGAAAAACCTGAGTTTCTGGGAGAAAAAAAAAACCCTTGCTACCTCTGTATGAGATTGTCAAACTCACCTTCAATTGAAAAATTCCATATAAAGATTCCTCCCATCACAACAAGAATTGAACTTAGGCCTTTTCTAATCGAAGAGTGCAACGTACTCTAATTCTTCCAATTGTGTTACAGAGGTGCTTATATATATGTGTTAAATGTAAGAATTATGCAAAAACTAAATTTGATCATTTGGACTGGTTTGCACTTAATATGGGCTACAACAAGCAACTGCTTTGGATAAGCACTTTCTGTTTGGAGATGATCGAAAAATGAAATTCAAGTATGTTGAAAGATCTAATGAATGACTTCCAGACATCATTTAAGATGAAGCCATCATTTCTGTTGAATGAACCATGTAAGTGAATGATAGCAGTGGATGTTTTGATTCAATATGAAGTTATTCTCTTTATATTCATGGCACTGTTATTGTAATTGATATCATGATTTGTGATTGATGAATACTATGATGTCCAGATTTTTATTTTCCATTCTGTATATCATGTTGTTGCTGAGATATTCTTTCTGATTTCAGAACTGCTTATCTTACCTATGTATGTACCTATGTAAGGTAGTTTACCAGAATATAAAATTCTTTGAACACTCAACTGTTTGTAGAACCAAATTGTGGTTCTGAACTAAGATGTTGGCAACATATCAACACCAGATACTGTTAATTATCTAGAAGATAACTTCCTTTCAAAGAATCCACTGTTGTCATTCATTCACATGGCTCCCTCAAAAAAGAAATTAAGTTATCATCTTAAATGATATCTGGATATCATGCAAATCAGTCAGTTTAACTTTTTACATTCATCTCCAAATAATCCTAAAAGATTGTGTCATGTATCAACAGTGCCTCATTTTGATTGTTGTTGTTCTAATGGTTTATCTGGGTTTTTAGTTTTTAATTTATAATCCTTCTTTTTATCTACCACCTTGAAGAAGTTAATGATCTTTAATGCATGAAACTAAGTGGATACATCTAATCTATATAATATATAGTGGATACATATAATCTAATTATGTAATTTAATCAGTAAACTTTGGTAAATTAAACAATATTTAATCATAAATTTGGTATCATTAAAAAAATGAAACCTTAATAGATGCCAAATTATAACTGTTGTCAGTAAAACTAGCCTGCCATATACTTACAGACAACTACTTGTTTATTAACACACTTTCATTGAGTACTAGCCATGAATATTTTCTTTGTGAAAGAAAATTAAAATTTCTGATAGTAGTTTGTATTTTTTGTTTTCTTTAAAGTAATGGTTTGTAACGTTTTCTAATTCTTGAAAAAAAAAAAAGTCAGTCTTACATATGTAAGAAGTTGATTAAACAGAAAACGTTTGTCATGAGAAGTTATGTTTTAGTTCATTAGTTGCTGCCCAGTTTCAGGTCATGAATTTCAGTTTTCTTCCCATCCACCAAGAGGAAGTATGTTAAGTGTGGAGAATTTTGTGTGGAATTCCACATGCACACCCTTGTGCAAATAAGAAAACCATTAACCTCCCTTCCAGCCAAGGTGGATGAAATAGTGAGAGACTAAATTGCACTTCTTATCCATGTTACTCAACAAGTGTTACGGAATCTTATCCAGATTTAGTTGGACGTCCATAGATGTCATGGCTTATTGGGGGATTAATAGATCATAGGATTCGAAGATAGAAACTGCAATAATGCATTTTAATTTGATAGATTTGTTTGAACAACATTTGTGAGATAAATCCTAAATTTAATGTTCTCTATCATAAATTTTTCCAGTGTCTTTCTATATGTTCAGAAATACACTAGTAAAACAAATTCTAGTGTATTGGATAAATTATTAATTTTCTCTATAAATTGTTTTTATGTTTAAGAAATTTGACACAGTGGTTGGGGAGAGAGGTACTCAACTAAGTGGAGGACAGAAGCAAAGGATAGCCATTGCAAGAGCTTTAATCCGAAATCCTAAAATTTTATTGTTAGATGAAGCAACTTCAGCTTTAGATACAGAAAGTGAAGCAGTTGTGCAGGCTGCTTTGGATGAGGTATGTCACATAAACTTTCATTTACTACAAACTCAAGATTTTAATAATTATAAATATAATTTTGTTATTTAAAAACATTTTTTAATACTTTTATTATCTCTAGGCTAGAGAAGGTCGAACAACTGTTGTAGTAGCCCATCGTTTGTCTACTATTCGGACAGCAGATAAAATAGTAGTAATGTCAGAAGGTGTTGTGAAAGAAAGTGGAACCCATAATGAACTGATGGAGGAAAAGGGACTTTATTTTCAACTTGTACAAGCCCAGGTATTATACTGATATTATTTAACCTGATTTTTACTCTGATATCCTTACAGTATCACACTGCATTACCTGTAACATAAATATGAATTATGTAGAGAAATTGGTAGTTTTCAAGCTTTATATATTGGTGATACCTTTAAGCATAATGAATTTCAAGTTGGATCCCTTCCCCTCAAAGCAAAGTTCTATTAATATTTCCATTCCTGCACTTTAAATACTTGTAGGCTTCATACGTGCTATTTTATTTAATTTTAACTGCAGTAATTATTTTGAAAGATTAATGTGATAATCAGTGATAGAACATCATCGTTATAGATTTCCTGATATTTATCCTTAAGGGATATACTATGATAAATTTACATTATTATTAACCCCCTGTCAACAGTTTTCCACAGATTGATCTGCTGTTTGGCAAGACTAATATATATACTAAAGTTATACTATACTATACTCCAATAGTGTCAGATCTTATATTTTCGTCTTCTAAGGCCCTTATGAGCCTCCATAGCTCAGTTGGTAGAGACACGGGCCCTTTGGTTGAAAAGACCTGGATTTGAATCCCATATGTGATGAGAGGAACCTTTGTCAGCTGTTTACAATCAAATGGTGAGTTAACTGGTACTGGTTTCATATGGAGGTGGAGGGTTCTCCCTCACAGAAACTCGGGTTTTTCATCTCTCAACCAGCTGCATGAACACGTATCTACAGACATAGGATACTAACTGCGAGATGAAAGATATTAGAGCCTCACCATCTTATCTTTCTACTGTACATTATAAATCTCAGGTAGAGATCATAATAATCAACTTCCTCAATTGTGATAACACTTGATAACATAGGACAAGGCCCTTATAACTGCATTAATCCATCTAGATCTTTGTCTTCCTCTGGATCTTTTTCCTGTCATCTTAGCAAAACACCTGTTTTGCTAACCATTGCTAAACTCTCATATTCTGTTTAAGTAACCACCTTAGATTAGCTCTTCTCACTCGTTCTTGAATGCTAACAATATCAAGTTCCTTCTAATGTCTTCATTTTTAATATAATTCTACCATCATCTGTTTATTCCCATCATTTTTTTTAGAACTCCGATATCTGTTTTCTACATTCTTTGAATCAGACTGCTTTATTTCTAATTCAACTCTCTGTCCATAAATTAATATTAGTTTTGACCACTGTCTTGTATACTGCTACTTTGGTATTTTGACTAATTTCTCTCTTATTCCATATTAATTTATTCAGCTAGCTTTTCCCTATGTGGGCTTTGCTTATTCTGTTATCTATTCCTGTATTTAATTTGCTTTCTTAATTAAAAATTGTGCTTAAATAGCTGAGATATATTACTTGTAAAAGTTCTCCATTTAAAATGCAGTTGAAGTTTTCTATGCTCCTGCATGTTTTCAAGATTTTGTTTTCTTAATTCTAATTTTAATACCAAATTTGTTACAATTTATTCAGTTGAGTCAAATAAACCTGAAGACTAGCATGGATTTATTTTTTGGAATATAACATCATCAGTAATGAGCTGAGTTGAATATCTGCAATTTTGATATCAGATTTGGTGCCACTTTCCTTCATAATGTGATTCATTTACATGAAAAATAGAGAAGATGGCATGTATCCTTGTATTATACCAGATTTCATATCAAACCATCTTCCTCTACCTCTTTCAATTATAATTGCTCGTTTAAACCTTAAAATGGACTAGATAATGCTGTGCATAATAATTCTCTATTTACCCCGTATAATTGTAGTGTTTTGAAAAGCTTTTGGGATGCTTAAGGGTCAAAGTTGTATAACTGAGAAGTGACCTCCACATGGCCTTTAAAGGAATGCGGAGAACCAACCAGGGCTTCTGACCTAATGTCTATTCCTCACCTTCTCGTGGTGCACCCTGTTGGGTATCTACCTAGATACTGAACGAACGAGGATGGGCTGGCAATTTGGGATTTAGCTGACCAAATTGTATTCTTATTAGCTTAAACCAAAATACAAAATGATGGTACAACACGACAAAATTTCATGCCGACTGGGGCATTGCCCAGTTAAACAAGGCCACGTTGCTTTCGCCAGGGGGATTCAGGGCGAACAGCGAAATGTCAGCTACTGGAACAAATCTGAAAACACACCCCAACTCAACATCATCAGAGTTAAATATCAGTACGATCAACATACGCCTAAATGGCAAAGAAATGGAGCTAGCTGAGGAATTAGATAAGTACCAGATCGACATAATAGGGGTGACTGAAACAAAAAAGACAAAAACTAGTGAGATCTTTCTGAGCAATAAATACAAAATGTTATATTCAGGCAATGACAATCAAGGAAAAGAAGGAGTAGCCATAATATTCAACACAAAATACAAGGCTAATATTCTTGAATGCCAATCAGTCTCAAGTAGAGTGATGTGGACAAATATCAGAATGGGAAACTGGACAATGACACTCATTTGTGCCTATGCTCCGACAGAAGGTTCTACTAAGGTAGAAGTGGAGGAATTTTTTGAGGCTTTAGAGAAATCAACTGATGCAATGTAAAAGGAAAAGTTGGTCCTTGTTGAGGATCTAAATAGCAGAGTAGGAAATGATTGTCAGACATACAAAAATATTTTGGGAAAATTTGGAGAAAAGAGCAAAGCTAATCTTCTTCTTCTGCAGCTTTTCCCACTAAGTAGGATCGCTGTTTTTGGCGAGTCTCGTATACAACCTCATGTCTTCGGCTGTAGCCACATCCAAGTTCTTCATCCTCAAGTCCTCCTCCACCATCTCTTCTTTGGCCTTCCGTGCTTCCTCCTTCCCTGCACATCTATCTCCATGACCTTTCTTCCCGCATACTCTTCTTCCATCCTCATCACATGACCAAACCATTTCAACCTTGCCTTCTGTATTTTTGCTCCTAAGTTCGTAACTTTCACCGTTCCCCTTACATAGTCATTTCTCACACGAATCTTTCTGGTCATGCTGCACATCTGCCTAAGCATTTTCATCTGCTACCTCCATTCTACTGATGTTATTTTTCCTCAGGGCCACAGTTTCCATAGTATATGTCATAGCTGGTCTCACTACTGTCCTATAGATTTTGCCTTTAAGATTGATCGGCACCCTCTTATCGCATAGCACTCGAGAGAGCAAAGCTAATAATAATGGCAAATATCTGTTGGATTTCTGCTCAGGACATGAACTGGTTATTACTAACCCAATGTTCCAACATAAAAATGTGCACAAATTCACATGGAGAAAAGAGGCAAGGAATAAGAAAAGTGTCATTGACTATGTTATTGTTGATAGTGATGTTTTCCCACTGCTGTAGGACACCAGAGTGTATAGAGGATTTGAAATTGGAACTGATCATCATTTAGTCTTGAGCAGGATAAAATTGAATTTCAAATTTAAAAGAAAAACATGTAAGAAAATTTTAAAGTGAATAAAAATTGAGCAGCTCTCAGATGTTAACTGCAGACTAAAATACACAAACATTATTCAAGAAAAAATAAAAGAGTTTGAGAACAGGAACTAAACCTTAGAGATTCAGCAGGAAATCCTGAAGAAAATATTGATTGATTCAGGCAGAAAGGCATGTGATGAGGTTGTCTGCAAGGATAGAAAAATCAGAACTCCATGATGGACACAGGAAGTTAAAGAGGCAGTGAAGGAAAAGAAGAAAGCATATCAAAAGTTCCCTGGCAAATAAGGCAGATTGTGCTCTTAGAGAATACAGAAACAAATGTAACAAAGCTAACCGATGTGTAAAAGTAGCTAAACAAAAGTCATGGGAGGACTTTGGCAAGAACATAGAAAATAAATATCAAGAGGGTGGCAAAATATTCTAGAGTTGTTGAAGAAGCTTAGAAATGGAGTAAAGAGTGCTCTTAAAGGAGTTAGAGATGAAAATGGGAGTAAAAGATATCCTTGAAGTAAGGAGTAATTACTTTGAAAAATTGTAAAATGAAACAAACAGTGATAGCACAGTGGTAGAAAAACACTTAACAGGAATACATATCCATAGTTGAAGTAGAAAAAGCCTGAAATGTGGAAAGGCCATAGGAGTAGATGATATTCGACCAGAAATGCTCAAGTATGGAGGTATGAAAGTCTTACAGTGGCTGCACTGCATAGTTCAGAAGGCCTGGACAGAGGGACGAATTCCAGATGATTGGAGTAGATCTCTCATAATACATATATATAAAAAGGGAAATAAAACTGAATGTGGGAATTACAGAGGTATTTCCCTACTGATTGTTCCTGGCAAGATCTATGCAAGTATACTTGAGATATGGTTGAGAAGGATTGTGGAAGAAAAGCTTAGTGAAGAACAAGCTAGATTCAGGCCAGATAGAGGCTTCAGGATCAGATCTTCATTTTACATCAAATAGTTGAGAAATCATGGGAATATAACAAAGATCTGTATTTAAGTTTTGTATATCTGGAAAACGCATATGACAAGTTACCAAGAGAGAAGCTATTTGATATGCTACAGTTATATGGTGTCAGTGGGGCATTATATCAAGCAATACTTTGTCTTTATTTAAGTTGTAAGTCAGCAGTTAGATTTGAATGAAGTACAGGAAGATGGTTTAATGTTAAATCTGGTGTGAGACAAGGATGCTCATTATCCCCTCTGTTATTCATTATCTATATAGATCACATTATGAAGGAAAGTGGTATTAAACATGATATCAAAATTGGAGATGTTTATGTTAACTCTTTGCTTTATGTGGACGATGTTATACTTCTAAATAAATCTGCTACAAGTGTGCAAGATTCCTGACTAAATTGAATAATTGTTGTAATAGATATGGTATGAAGGTCAGCAATGAAATGACAAAGACAATGAAAATAGGCAGAATCGTTGAAAATAGCAACAGTGTTGCTATTTTCAACGATTTCAACGATTTTCAAGGAACAGAGAACCTGTGGAACAAGTAAAACATTTCAGCTACTTAGGCACGATTTTTAGTGAAGATGGTAAATTTAATATGGAAATAGACATTAGAATCAACAAAGCTGTTATGGTAGGAAGTCAATTGAATAAATTCATATGGAATAAGAGAGAAATTAGTCGGAACACTAAATTAGCTCTATACAAAGACAGTATTCAAACCAGTTTTAACTTATGGATCTGAGAACTGGGTCAGAAGTAAAATGCTTGACCAAAGACTAGCGACCCAGATATGAGAGTCCTGAGAAAGATTAGAGGCATGAACAGATGGCATCGATGGCAATATCATATTAAAAACAAGGATATTAGGAAAGAACTTGAGATTGTCAGCATCCAGGAATGCATGAGCCGAGCTAATCTCAGGTGGTATGGTCACTTAAACAGAATGGGCAAGGAAAGATTAGCAAAACAAGTGTTCTCTGCCAGGTTGGCAGGAAAATGACACAGAGGAAGACCAAGACATAGGTGGATTGATATGGTACAAAGTGTCTTAGACTATAGAAATATAGGATCTGATAATGTTGGAGTCTTGACAAGTAACTGACTGATTTGGAGGAAAATTGTAGATAGGATGTTAGTAATGATGTAAATTTTTCATGTAGTACTATCATATTCAGTACACCCCTTGAGGTTACCTGGCTGGAATTTGATGATGATTATGATGATGAAAAGCTTTTCTCTTGCCTTTTCCTGATCTACAAAACTTAAATACAGATCCTTATTTCTGTTCCATGACTTCTCAACTTATGTTTTAAAAGTGAAAATCTGGTCATAAAAATCTCTATTTGACCTGAACCTAGCATTGTTTCTCAATTTGTTCCATCATATTTTTATTCACCCATTCTTGAATGCTCTTTTTGACTTTTTTTGAGTAACTTTACCACCATGCCTAAGATACTGATTATTCTATAATTTTCTACTGCAGTCCTTAGAACCTCCCTTATGAAAAGGGATTATTTTGTCCTCTCTCTACTCCCTTGAAACTCTACCAGAGCTGAGACTTCAATTTAAGAGCCTAGTCAGAAATATTGCCACTTTCCTTGCATATTGTTGCAAAACCCAAGCTGATATCCCACATAATCCAACAGCTGTATTTACAGTTGAGATTCTGCAATATCCTAAGAACTTCTATTTCACCCATTTCTGTTCCCACATCAGTGTCTGCTACATATGTTACAGCAGTAACATCATTTGGTTGATATACCCTTGCAAAGTGGTCACTCAGGAACTCAACTATTTTATCTGCTTCTGTTGCCTTGTGATCATCATCACTCATTAAGGTTAATTTTCCATGGTCATTCTTCCTTTTGCCACATAATGAAAGAACTCTCTGGGATTTCTCTGGCCTGCTTGGCTAGATTCTTCTTGTAATCTGATTTTGCCTTTCTTGCCATGTTGGTCACCTTTCTTGCCATGTTGGTCACCTTTCTTGCCTGAACTTTGTACTGTTCATGAGTTTGCTTGTCACCTTTCTCCTTATATACTCTCCACAGCATTTTCTTTTTCTGCTTATGCTTAATAAGCATTAGCCGCAGAATATTCTTATGATATTACGCATCTTGCTACCTGCTTAATCCTCCTTACCTTAGGTATACAGTTTAATACTGCTTTCCCTAGTTCAGGGTTTCCCAAATTGTGCTCCATGATGTCAGTGACCAAGCCGTGTATTTTTAAACATGGAAGTAATTCGGGAAAGAGAATACTGCTGTTTATGACCTAGCATAAAAATTGCCTACAAGCCAATTACAACAATGGGTGGCGTATCCTCTGTTCTCTAAACTGAATGAAATAACATCTGTGTTGCAAATTTTAGTAACCAATCAGCAAGGAAGTATAAAGAAAATTTTTCCACTGAAATTGAAGATCAAGGTAGTCTGTATCCAGTTCTCAAATCTAGTAATACTGAATACTTTCTTTGCAAGTTTGTATTGTTGGGTGAAAGTACTTGTTTCAAAACCATGGGGCCATGATTTTTTAAAAGTAATAGATCTACAAATTTAAATTTTAATATGAATAAGAGACAAGGGATTTTTTTTTAAATTTTGGTGCATCACAAACACTTTTGTGACGCAACAGATAATGATTCATCCACCTCCAGCCTACAAAGTGATCTCTAGGATGTACAAAAGGAGGGGAAAACTACCAGCACCCAGGAGAAAAAGTCTGCATTCACTCGTAAGTACTTAGAATAATATTATAAATTTTTGGTGATCAGAATGGGATATGTCAATGAAAACCAGCACAAATTAATTTAATGATGTTGGCCTGAGGAAACTACAATATGCTACAAGATTTCATTAGTCCAGTGATTGATAACTGATTTAAATGTAATTTTATATTTGTCAACATGTGACACCGTATACATAAGTGTACTAATACTCTTTATGATTATGCCATAATTAATTATTAATACACTACAAAATAACCAAGGTGTTCCATGAAAATTTCAGGATTTGTGAAGTGTTTCGTCGTAGGAAAAATCTGGGAAATGCTGCTCTAGTTGATTCTTAACTATCTCCCTGCACCATTAACATCCTTCCCTTAAAGTGTTTTATGCCATGGCACAGATTTAAGCTTCCTCCTAAGCTTATCATAATCACCTGCCTTGTAGTTCCATATATTTATACCCCCTTCTATATTTATATATTTATTTCCTCATGTTTTGACTGTCTCCCAAGTCAAGACCAATGGTCACTTTCACCAATTGGAGGCAAAACATCACATCTTGGTTATGGATAGCTCTTCTTATCCTATTACCAGGTCCAATACTCTCGCACCCCTAATCCTCTCCATCATACACTGCCTCAAGTAATTATCTCTCAGTAGGTGTATAATTTCCATTTTCTTCCTGCAATGTGATATTTCTTCCTTCCAGTCTATATCTCCATAGTTAAAATCACCCATAATAATCACTTGACCTGTACTCATTGTACTAATTTGCGATGCATGTCTTCCAGATAAGACAAAACTTTAAATATGATATCAATGATTAAATATGATATCATGGATGATCTGGAAGACATGCATTGAAAAATTAGTACTGTTCATTAGTACAATGAGTACTAATGAACAGCCACCTCTCCCACCTATCTCCTGTTTCTTTTTTGGCTGCAATTCATTTGCTATCATCAGCAGTACCTCTCCCTTCATCCTATCTTTTCTATCTTCCCTGAAAATGCTAAACCCTCACATTCTGTCTCTGTGACTACATCATCTGCTGTTAGCCAAGTCAGTGCCTATAACTTTTGATGAGGTTGCACTAACCAGTGTCAAAAACTCCTCCCTCTTGTTCCTGATACTTGTGGAACAAAAGGGAGTTCCTATTAGTATACAGGAACTGCAGCATCCCTTTAGCACGCCCCCCCACCACCCACCTTTATGTCCTGAATTGTACTACCCTATTCAATATTTTTATTTGAGAGACTAGATTCTGAACTTGATCATTCTCACACTCACTTACCTCATGGGCCCCTTTACACAAACTCACCTGCTTCCGCCTTAATTGCTATTATTCATCATCTATTATGTGGATTATATGAAGGGAAGGGGCTTTAAATATGATATCAAAATTGGAGATGGACATACACATACTCAATTCTGTTTTATGCAGATGATATAATATATCAGCTGCTAAATCCAGAACAAATCAGCTGCTAAACTACTGAATCTTAACTAAATTGAATAACTGCTGTAACAAATTTTGTATGAAAATCAGCAATAAAAGCAAAACGAAAATAGGCATAAACATAAAAGCATCAGTTAAAATTTCATTGACAACTTATAGAACAAATTAAATGTTTCAGCTGTTTAGGCACAATTTTCAATGAAGATGGAAAATTATTTTGGAAATAGGAAATAATTTGAGAAGCCACTTGAATAAATAAATTTATTTGGAAGAAGAAAGAAATTAGCCAGAACACTAAATTAGCAGTATTCAAACCAATTTTCTCATATCTATAAGAATCTGTGAGTTGAGTTTAAAAATGAAACATTTCTCAAAGATTAGAGACCATACATAGATGTGAGAGTTCTAATAAAAAAAAATAAGGATAATGCTATTAATGGCAGAATCATATGAAAATCAAAGACTCAGAGAAAAGTATGTTGAATGAATTGAATATTTGAAATATATGAATTTATTTAAGTCCCTAAATGTCATTGTATATAAAATGTTTGTTTTATTAATGTAATATTTAAATTGCACTTATTTTGATTTTTGCTTAGCAAGCTGATCAGAAAAATGATGATGACGACGATGGAGAAGAAATTCCTTCTAATTGGGAAAAAACAGATGTGAGAAGACAACTGAGTATTATTAGCACAGGCTCAGTTTGCTCTGATGATATTCCATCATCCTTAAAAGAAGGCGCAGGCCAAACATTTTCTTTCACTAAAGTAAAAATTCAGACACCTGTAAGTTTGTTATTTTTGTTCCAAACTGAACACAGGATGGAGCTTATAGAATATAGCTGTGTTATATGTATATTAGTTTGCTTCTGTATGTTGATTGTTGATTAAATGAGCCTTTCAAGTGTGTCACTAAGAGGTAAATTTTCAGTCTGAAACTACATTCAGGACAAGAAAACATTGCCTTTATGAATTTTGTGATATAAAAATGGTGAAAACACATTGAAATTGGCAAGTCTTGTTAGTCGGTTTATTCAGATCTCTGCTTTAGTGATTTATTAGGAATTCAAATCTTAATAGAAATTTTTAGATGGATTATTACTCTAGAATACTTTAGTAATGTTTCTGTAAACGTTAATAATTATGTTTGTCTGACAACATTTCACTTGTAATAACTTCTACACATGAAAGATTGTAAACCTATGGTTAGCACCATGAGTGGACTAAGGATATTTTTTTTATTTTTATTAATTTTATATATTTTTTGCATTTGTATTATTTTTTTACAAATATGGAAACCCTGCTCTAGAGACCAAACAGTAAAATTTTTCAAACCACTTCTGACTTTCACTAAGTGGGGTGATGAACTCACGTTACATGATCAAATTCATCACCTAATGTGAGAACAGTCACAAACATTCATGTCCATGGTAGCATTAGAACCTGTTGATGAGAGTAGATATAACTCAGCCAGCCAGGCTATCACATTACTGTTTACTACTTTTCATTGTGAGTTATATATATATATATATACAATACTGTGTTTCTATTCTTTGTGTTCTTTCTTTCAAGGGTTACAGTTTGGTCAGCATACATGTGTAGAATTTATGGAAACAAAAACACGCACGTTAGAAGCAATTAACTTATAATTAAAAAAAAGTAATGCTCGACATTTTGATCTCTATATTGAGGTCCTCATCAGAAAACATACATATGAATAAGATCATATAAGATCAAACATACATATGAATAAGATTAGATGTTTTGAAAGCAATTATAATACTCAAACTGACATCGTAATTTCACTTGTTATATAAATAATTTCAGGGAGTTGTCAACTTATCGAAGGAGGTCCCTTTGCAGATCACACAAATGCCTAACTTTTCATTTCTCTCCTTGAGAACATTAACTGAAGGCATATCACAGAGCTCACAGCAACTTATTCCACCACACTATGAGAAGAACATGAATTTCTCTTCCTCCAGATTATGTCTTTACTCAGCTTCTAGACGTGTGTGTATACACACATGTGTGTCTGCATACAGACACACACATACCTGCCTTGAATTGTAAAATTTCTCTTGTATCTATACTGTAGGATCCCTTTACTTACATAATGTTCTGATCACTTATTTACCTTCTGTTGTTGTTTTTTACGTATATGTTGTCTAATATTTTTCTAGCATGAACATGCTAGATACTTCCATAATACATAATTCTAAATTTAATTTTCCTATGCTGCTTGAGAAAGACACCTTTCTCAAGCAGCATAAGAAAGAAGGAACTTAAGTTTAAAAAGTGTTCAGTTTGATCATAGCATCAAAAGAGGATCTTGGTTAAGAATGTGACTATTTAGCCACCAGTTGGTGATAGTGATCGTCCCATACCATCCCGGGAAGTAGCTAACTATACGATCCCTCAAAATAGGCAAATCAGCACTGTAAAAATGAACACATTGATCGATGGGCATAATACAACTTGCCCTTAGGGAATGCAACAGATGAGTGGGCATGTGGCCACATTAATTTGCGTGATCCCTAGTCAGGGGACTTTGCCCATCCTAAGTGACAGATGGGTCAAAGAAGAAGACATGCAGAACTGCAAAGCTGGAAATTGTGACAAACTCAGGAGAATACCATCCTTGGTCCCATGGTAACAGTTACTCAATGGGAAGGATAACAGAAATGGATGGAAAGTTTTCTTGCCATACATTTGAGACAGTGTTAGAATGTATTTATAGAGTTCAAAGAACAAATGGATTGGGAATGAAATGGATGTACAATCTTATTAAGCAAGAGATCCATAAGAAGATTATGTGGAAGGAATATTATGAAAATAAGAGTGAGAGGTGTTACGAAATATATAAAGCATTGGCCAGAAAAGTTATGAGTATTGCATGAAAAATTGGAGGTATGAAAAGAAATTGACTGAGCAGGCTAAATGCAACCCAAAATAATTTTATTGTTATGCTGCAAGTAAAAGAAAAAATGAATGTGTAAAAATAACTTCAATAAATACAACTAGTATCCTTGTGTCAGATGCTGATGAGATTGTTCAAATAATGAGTGCTTACTTTACTAAGATCTATCAACCAGGTGTATGCAGTATAGTGCATACTGCTTCCATTATACTGTACGAAAAGATAAAGATGCATGAGAATGTTCAAGAACTGTTTCACAACCTAGATAAAAATTTGGCAGTATGGACAGACAGGATATCAGCACATCTGCTATAGGAATGTTCAGCCTATTGGCTTAACCCTTGAGATATTTGTATAACTTGAGTTTCAGCTCTAGAAAGGACTGATTGGGTAGAAGAGAAATCTCATAATAAGAATGAAGGAACTTTTTTTGCCACTGTTGTACAAGGGTGGTGCAAAATCCAGTGTATCTAATTACTGACCTGTCAGTATCTCTGAAGTGATGAAGATTTTAGAGAAGCTGGTAAGAACTTGCTTATAGAAATGGGTTGAGAGACAAGCTATATTGCAAAGAACAGCATGGATTTACCGAAGGGAGGTTATGCTTTAGCAGTTTGCTCATATTTTAGAATGTTATGGCTGAGTTTTATAAAGGGAATGGATACACTATGATATTGTTAAATTTTTGCTAAGGCATTTGATAGGATACCATAAGAAAGGCTATTGCATGAACTAGAGAATATGGATTTTGAATACATACTCTTGACTTGGATTAGTGGATGGTTGACAGACAGGTATAAAAAAAAGTGGTATATAGTAGGTGTGAATTGGCCAAATTTAAGGTAACCAGTGGTGTTTCCCAGGGATCTAGCAAGAAGGAGGACAGAGTAATTTATACATATAATTTAAAAAAAAACTGAGTGTGGGTAACAACACACACTGTATTCCAGAACTTGGAAAGTTTGACAATAATTCTTATTTAGTCTTTAGTAATATATATATATATATATATATATATATATATAGACCTAAGTTCAATTCTTGTCGTGATGGGAAGAATCTTTATATGGATTTTTTCAATCAAAGGTGAGTTAGCCGATCTCATATGGAAGTAGTAGGGTTTTTTCTCCCGGAAACTTGAGTTTTTCATCCCAAATACAGACAAATCGGCCCTTCAGAACACATGCAATTTACAGACAAAAAATACTAGTTGTGGTGGGTGGTAGATGGCATTGATGGGGATGATTGGTAGTAGAGGTTCGGTGTAATAGTTGAGACAATTGTATGGTAGGTGTCCTCCTGCGACAAATCTTCGGACTCCTTGGAGGTGTCACGAATAATAATAATACTATATAATAGTAATAATAGTAGTAATTCCTATTTATTATTGTAACTTGAGCTTCACATTTTTTTTTCTGCAAAAAGGGGGTGTGAAGCTCAAGTCTTTTTTAGTAGAAGATGTCTTTTATGAAGGACTTTATAACTTTGTTTTAGTAAACCCAGTGACTGAAAGAAATCACATATTGCTTAAAGTCTTGATTATAAGAAGAGTTGCTTAAGGGCACAAGCTAGATTACTGGGAAGGGACCTCCACAACTTTTTTAAGGAATGCAGAGAACCAACCAGGACTTCTGATCTAATATCCAGTTCTCACCTTCTCGTAGTGCAGCTCTGTTAGTAGATATCAACCTGGATACTGAATAAATGAAGATGAGGCTGGCGGTTTGGAATTAAATTGAAATTGATACAGAAGATTGTATAACACATCAAAATTTCATGCTTGCTGGGCTTTGCTCAGTTAAACAATGTCTCTACTGTTTTCAGCAAGCAACAGGAGTGAAAAGTCAGTCACTGGAACAAATTCCATCAATGTAAGAAGTATTACATTGATGATTTTTGATTATTAATAAATTCATTAATAATTTATTAATAATAAATTAATAAATAAATAACAATAAATTCATAATAATCTGGGAAAAGGAGTAGTTGTAGTACTCAACAGTAAACACAACAATAATCTTTTGAATGGCAGGCAGTTTCAGCTAAAATGAGGTGGGCAAATGTCAAAATGGAGAATTGGACAGTATGACTTATTTATGCCTGTGGTCCTACAGAAGGTTATACTAAGCAAGAGTGTGGGAGGAAATTTTCAGACAATTAGAAAAGACTACTCAGAGAGAGAGAGAGTGAAAAAATTGGTCCTTGTTGGAGATCCATATAGCAGACTAGGAAATGAATTCCAAACCTATAGAAATTTTTTGAGAAAATTTAGAGAAAAGAGCAAAACTAATAATAATAATAATGGTAAGTACCTGCTAGATTTCTGTTCAGGATGTGGACTAGTAATTATTTCAGCATAATGTTGTTTACCAATTCACATGAAGAGAAGACAAAAAAAAAAAGGAAGAAAAGTCTTCTCATTAACATGTTATTGTGGACAGGGATGTTTCATGCTGGTTCAGGTTCAACTGTATGCAGAGGATTTGAAATAGGAAATGATTGCTATCTAGTTTTGAGTAGGGTGAAATCAAATCATAATGAAAATACAAGTGTATAAGAAAGTTTTAAAAAGTATTGAAATTGAGCAGCTTTCAGAGGGGAATTTGTAGACTCAAATATACAAATATTCAAGAAAAAAAAAAAATGAATTTGAGAACATGAATCAAATATTGGAGACTCAGTGACAGAAAGATATAGAAAAATCAGAATTCCATGGTGGACTCAGGAAGTTAGAGGCAGTTGTGGAAAAGAATAAAGCATATTGAAAATTACATAAAAGTAGCTAAACAGGTCATGGTGTTGTGTCCCAATCTCTTAAACTGTTAATTTTGTGTTCTATACTTCCAATCTTCCCTAAAGAGTCACGTGGTACCTCCAAGATACAAAGGGATTGCCTCAGGAGCGAGCCAAAACTTAAAATCTTTCTTCTCATAGAGCTCTAGGAATATTTATTTTTTTTGCTGCACCACCTAAAACAGTTAGATTAAATAAAGTTATCTTAACCAAGAAGTACACAAGTGACTATTGATTTTGCAGTCGTGACCCTCAATGTGACCTATTCTTCCCTGCTCTGGTTCAAACTTTTACAAGTGGTGCATTCTAGAATTCAGATACTTAGGTTTAAAAATAGCAAAGGTTTATTAAGCATATTAACACATTTTTACAATACAATTACCATTCATACTAAATTCCAATACTAGTCAGATAAGATTACATGTATTCTAAATGAATCAAGAATATTAAAAACAGCATTCTTAATAAATCATTCACAAAGGTGGTTATTCTAAAGTAATATTTTCTCACTAAACATTCATTATATATCTAGTTACTCAGACTAATTCATCTCAGCTTTCTCTAAAGCATACACATTAAATTAACCTGTATATGAGCTAACTCACTGTACTTTCTAATTTTTTCATGCTACAGTCCTGCTCTAAATAAATCATATCCTCGATCCTTAATGTCTCTTAGTTTCACTTAACTTAACACCATAGTAAGTTACACATATAACATAGACAAAGGGAATTTTAACGTTATCATACACCAGGGCTTTTCATACTTGTTCCTTCAATTTGGACTGCCTTCCTTCGGTTGATCTTCCCTCTTGTTCACTTAGTCGGTGAGGTACCTTGGATCCTCCGATCATTCTGTAAATTCACAAGATTCTGGCATGACTGACGTTCCAGACATAACTGTGGCATTGGGCGATTTCTCCTTCATGATGTCTGCTACTAGACACTAAGTGTTTCTACGGACTGCGATCAGGAGCTTATAACATCGCTAGTACTTGGACGGCATTTCCTGCTATCGCTCACCGGACTCTGAGCATAGCTTACCACTGTTCCTAGTCCGAGCGCTTCGGGACACAAGCCGCTCCTCCGTGCAACCTTCTACCTGCCAGACGACCTCCGATCACCAGCCAAGGAAAAAAAAATTCGAGAGACAGGGAAGGGGGTTCCTAACCTCCTCCCTCTTTTATTTCTCTCCCTACTGGTAATCACTGCAACCATTGTAACTTACCCAATGCATAGCACTTCACCCATGTGGGTCTCGTTTCATACCGTTTGTTTCAGATTTTCTTCTGACCATGCTCTGCCACGTGCCGTGAGCATGCGACTGCCTGAGGCCACCTCTCCTTCTGTTGGTGTGCCTTTGCCCTTTGAACCTTTGTTCACAATGTTTTATGCAAGTCATTCCTCAGACAAGCATTACAAATTTTAGTAAATCTTTGTTCAATTTATACAGTATTAACGGCCTTGCACAATCAAAAATTATTTCCTCTAACAACTTACAATTTCTCTTCTTTATGCTAACATAATTTTATATTATATCACATGTATATAGTACATACTTAGAAGCAAGCATTTTCCCACATAAAAATTTGTATCTTATTTTTCTATCTGTTAAACGATGATAGATGTGGAATTCTTTAGGATTCCCATTTATCAAGGCTTAACAATGGTAAGAAGTTAAATATCAGGAGGGCAGCAAAATGTTCTAGAGGTTATTGAAAAACTTCCAAAAGGGGGAAAGACTACTGTAAAATTAATCAGAGATGATACAGGTGTCATGAAAACTGAAGACAAAGATATTCTAGATGTTTGGAGTAATAACATTACTGAATAAAACAAGAAGTGGCAGAACAGTGATAGAAAATATTCAAGAATCAGAAGTAGTACATATCAGTACTTGAGGTAGGAAAAAAAATTATCAGAAGCCTGAAATGTAAAACGGCAATTGAAATAGATGATATTTGACTAGAAATGTTCAGATATGGAGCTATAAAAGTTTTACAGTGGGTGCACTGCCACTATGTAATTCAGAAAGCATGTGATGGTCAAATTCCAGATGATTGAAGTGGGACTCTGAGTGATACCCATCTATAAAAATTGAGATAAAACTTAATGTGAGAATTACAGAGAATATTTCTACTGAGTGTTTCAGGTAAGCATATATACGTGAGAAGAGGCTAAGAAAAATGTGGAAGGGAAACTTGGAAAAGAAGGAGGTTCCGATCAAATAGAGATTGTTAACATGAGACCCTCACTTAAAAACAAATAGCTGAGAAATACGTGAATATAACATGAATATGCATTTAAGTTTTGTCTGAAAAAGGCTTATGATAAGGTACTAAGAGAAAAGCTTCTAAACCTACAGTTATATGGTGGTGGTGTAAATGGGACATTATATTGAGCAATACAGTCTATATTTGAGTTTTAATCAGCAGTTAGAATTGAAGGAGGTACATGGTTTGATATAAAATCAGGTGTGAGATAAGGGTATGCTGTCTCCACTAATACAGTTAACTAAGGTTTATCAGAAGAAATTAGCCAAATTTACTGAATACACAATGGAAAATGGAAGGGATAATATGGGCAGTAGTATTACTTTCTATTACAGATTTACGATCTTGTTTTACTCTTTTTATTTTATTGCATGTAACCGCTGTCTTTTTTAATTTTCATATATTCCCTTTAGTGATGCAGTCTATGTAATCAGAATCCATTGGATAGGATACATCTTTGTTTACTTTTTTTTCCAATGTCTTTCTTGTCATAAAATTTTATGGACAGTCTGTATGTATCTATGTATGTAACTAACTGCTCTTGTTTTTATTTTTCTTCCATACAATGCGAGTTTGGCTTTTTTAATAAATTCCACACTAGAGGTTTTAGAATCTATAGCACTATGGTGCTCTGTGTAGGAAAAAGTTAAAGGATAACAAAAAATGAACTTTATGTATATTTTTTTAATGAAAAAGGAAGAAGAGAAGCAAGCTTGAAAGTCTGCAGTTGAACTATAAAAAGGATTAAACTTGACAAGAAACCAAGTGAAAAGAACTTCTTGTGAAAGGATGTTAGGCATCTATTGCTCTTCCATTAACAGACTTAATGGAAAGTTGATGAATGAGAGATGCCAATTTAGTGGAATCACCCATCGAAGTGCTGTAGAGGTGGAGGCAGAAATAGATTCTGTATGAGTCATTGAAAGAGGAATCATTATCAGCCAGAATCCCCTCTGCATAGCATTAGGAATTTTTAGGGAGGTCCTTGATACACTATTCCAAACACGAAAACTGCATTCTAAGGTTAGGCAGATTTGGAATTTGTATAAAGTTAGCGACTGTGTGGGAGAATAGTAACATCCTGAGCAGAAAATGATGTGAGGTGTTTTAGAGGCTGAAGAAGCAACTGATGTGATTTGTGCCAAGAATGAATAAGGTTAATGTCAGTCTGGAGAACGAGATATCTAATCTTATTTTATGTGTATTACTGAAGGCAAGGTAAGCTGAATTGAGATATTTTGGCATAAAAAGGTAGTAGTATTGTGTTTTTCCTTACCATTACTGAAGAATAGTATGCACTGGTTCTAGAACTTGAAGCAGCTCGATCACTGTGAGATTTGTCAACTGAGTAGAAGGAATGTAGTGTTCTGTATATGGAAACTATGAATTGGATTATTGGTTAGTGAGAAAAGGTCATTTATGTATAAGAACATGAGGGTAGATGGTAGAACAGAGCCCTTGGGTGCCTCTGGTAGAGAAGTCTGAAGAGGAAGATATTATCATGGATAGCAATCAACAAGAGAGAAAATTGGCTAGTCAATTACAAGGAGTCAGCAGATCAAAGGATACCATTTGCTGAGTAGGCCTTGATGTTAGCCCTGATGAAATGTCAAGAGCAACAGCACACATTTCTTCAAACCTTTCCATAGCATGCGTCTAAAGGTATGTGGATCTAGAGTATTTGAATCCATACTGGTAGGCATTGATTAACTGGTGGGTCTCCAGTTGGTTGGATTGCAGGCTTTTATCTCCTTCATGTATCAAGATAGATTTCAGTGTAGTATAATAGTGTGTAGACAGCAAAGGAGATATATTCACTGTGTATATCCTTTTATTAAAGGAGCAAGTAAGAATTAAGTAGTTAATTTACATTAATATAATTAAAATAAAGAATGGATAAACAATAGCCTTTTTCTCTAAATACTTAAGGAGGATATCAAATATTTGTTTGATATCCTAATATTTTGATATCAAAATAGTATTTTGATATCAAAATACTAGAATTTCCTGGTATTTTGAAACCAAATATTGAATCTTACAAAATATAAAGACTGTAATTCAATAGATTATAATTATTTAAAAGAGATATTAAATAATTCATTGTTTCTTCTTTTGTGTAGGAAGATGAGGATGATGAAGTAGAAGAAAGTAAGATGAATCCATCTCAGATGCGCCTTCTTAAACTGGCAGCTACAGAATGGCCTTATATGGTCACTGGTTGTTTTTGTGCTTTTCTGATGGGACTTTCTATACCTATATATGGTGTTATTTTTGGAGAAATTTTAGGAGTGAGTATTTTTGTAATCTAGTTTTTTGACTGTGGTATTGGTTTGATAAATTAAACTACAAATGTAACAATTTTACGCATATAGCTACAAATGTAACTACCACTACTGCTATTATAAATACAGATATACTTTGTTTTATATTATCAAATTTTTTTAAAAGAAAGCAAAGTTATGATTTTTTGTGCTTTATAGCATTTGAAATGGAGTTTTATCAGTAATGAAATGATCTGAGAAGTTTCTAAAATTTATTTATAAACTAAAGTATACAGAATACTCAAACATAGTATTCCAAGGTTACTCCAAAAAGTTTTGATACATTAATGAAGTTCAGTGAATTTGTTCTTTTATTACCTTTTCCTGGAAAATGAACGAAAGTGTCTTTTGGTTTTATGAGTTGATGATTGGTGATAATTATTTCTTGCTACAGTTCTGTTTTTGCTATTCTTACTTTGTAAATGGATAGTTTCATCTGCATGAAGAGCAGAGAGCAGTATGTATGTATGTATGATTTTATATAATATTATACATGAAAACACAAGGTAAAAGTATTATTTAACTATAATGTCAAATATTTCAGTCTGAAATTAACACTCTCATCAGTGGCTTAAAAACAGTTTTTTACAAGGTAGAATGCAAACAATTGATTTATTCGAAATAGAAGAGCCGTGTGATGTTAAATCATCAATAGCGTTATACTTTCACTGAAGGAAAGGTTAATCATAAAAGTGTACAATAAATTGCATATATGAACGTCCAGTTTGTTCCAAAGTAGGAAAGAAAGCAGTCAAATGGAATTTGGTATACACCTGGAAGAGACATAGGTGAGCGTTTATCTTTAGAAGAGGGGAAATACATTGAGAGTTTATTAATAGGAATATTAGTCGCTACTAAATCATATTTCTTCAGAATTCTTGAAGATATATAATTCATAATATCATACTAAACAGATCATTAGATAGATGTAGTATCTAGTTGGTTTCTTAAGACCTCATGTCTTTATAAATATCATTATTGGTCTCAATTAATAAAAAAAAAACAAAAAAACTTTAATGTATTATTCAGAACAAACTTTCCCATATTTTTGATAAGGATAGGAAGTCATTCCAATTCAAGTTAGGGCGGTGAAGTAAAGCCTCAGCACGTTCCTTAAATAGGCATTCAAATTTATACCGACATCTATGTAGAAGGTGTGTTTCAGACCAAAGAATGTTGTGGTCTGTCTCTATTTTGTATTGTGCTAATCCAGACTTATTAGATTTGTTGCAAAAAATATATGATTGATGTTCTTATATTTTTTTTTTCTATTGAACGTCCAGTTTGTTCCAAAGTAGGAAAAACGGCAGTCAAATGGAATTTGGTATACACCTAGAAGAGACATAGGTGAGCGTTTATCTTTAGAAGAGGAGAAATATGTTGAGAGTTTATTAATAGGAATATAAGTCGCTACTAAATCATATTTCTTCAGAATTCTTGAAATAAGTTCTGAAATGTTGGAGATGTATGTATGTGCAATTTATTGTACACTTTTATGATTAACCTTTTCTTCAGTAAAGCATAATGCTATTGATAATTGAACATCATGCAGCTCATTCTATTTCAAATAAATCAATTGTTTGCATTCTTACCTTGTAAAAAACTGTTTTTAAGCCACTGACAATAGTCTGTTAATTTCAGGCTGAAATATTTGGCAATATATTTAATAAATAGTACTTTTGCCTTGTGTTTTCATGTGTATATTATATAGTACTATGGCACTAGTTTCTCTTAAAACTATTATTATTATTATTATTATTTCGGGCAGCTCCAAGGAGTCGACAGACTCATCGAGGGAGGCCCTAACATCATGTCAAGAACAACTATTCGACATTCACAGTATCTATCATACCTCGCCTTGAACTCATTCATGGTCATAGCACCTGCAACAGACTCTGGGAGCTTATTCCATTTACCACTCTCCAAGTAAAAAACCTAGCTCTAATACCCTTGTTAACCACATTCTTGCCCAGCTTCCATGTATGGCCCCTAGTCCTCCCACTACCAGTCCTATTCTCTAAAATATCTTCTGGATTAATCTTATAGAAAAACCCTTCAGTAATTTGAATGTCTCAATCATATCCTCCCTTTTCTGCCTATCAACCAATTTTTGCAACCCACAAATCTTCAATGTGTTCTCATAAGGTTCATTCCACAGACCTGCCAATCTCTTGGAGTATGGTTCCACCAATGTGATATATTGCTGTTAATCTTTTCACTCCAAAATGCATAACCTTACACTTTGCCACATTAAATTGACATCCATTTTCCCTAGCCCAGTCCTCCAAACTATCCAAATCATCCTGCAAAATTTTGACATCCTGTGCACTCACAATTGCTCTACCCAACTTTGCATCATCAGCAAACAAGTGAACACTTCCTGTCAGATCCTTTCCTATATTGTTAATGAACAAATTGAAAAGTAGTGGTCCAAGAACAGAACCCTACGGCACACCACTAGTCACAAGCCATCTTTTGGACTCCACTTCTGAATAAACCACTCTCTGGTATCTCTCCATCAACCACCTTCCTATCCATCTCACCAACCCTATATCCATTCCCATCTGCTCCAGTTTACTGATTATAGTTCCATGTGGTATCCTGTCAAAGGCCTTGGCAAGGTCCAGTAGAATCACTGTAAACCCATTACCCTTATCCATTTCAGCCGTCACTGTGTTATAAAACGTGAGCAAGTTACTGAGGCATGATTCCTTGACAATGATTCCGGTAATTTACAACATGCAGTGGAACTATTTTCCCTTCTTTCCTTCTTTCCACTCCTTTGGAACTAACCCAGACCCGAGACTCAGATTAAACAAAATGGTCAAGGGTACTGACAATTCTTAAGCCGCTTCACATACGACACGAGCTGGTATACCATCCAATCCCACAGATGTATTGACATTGAGGTTTTGCAATAGACTACTCACCTCCACCTCATTCACTGCATTTCCCATGTAATCTATTGGTTCATTCATTTCTGCAATTTCACCACCTGGATGAGATACTCTTGCAAAGTGCTCGCTCGGTAATTCAACTATATCAACAGATTCGGTTATCTCCCTACCATCAGCATTCTTTAAAATCATTCTGCCATATACATTTTTTCTTTTACTTGCAACATATCGAAAAAACTGTTTAGGATTCACTTTAGCCTGCATGGGCAATGTTCTTTCGTAATCTTTTTTTGCTTTTCTTACCACACTCGTTACCCTTCTGGCCTAGGCTTTATACTGTTCATGTGCCTGCCAGTCACGTTTCTCCTTAAATTCTCTCTGTAGTTGTTTCTTTTTTTGCAGCCCAAGCTTAATGGTGTTGTTCATCCATTTAACTCCTACTTGATTTATTATTCAGACTCTAGGTATACAGTCAGCCGTTGCTTCATGCAAACACTTTTTAACCACCTTCCATGCACTGTCAACTTTTAGCCCTTGCAGTTGTACATGCCATGGCACTGTACCAATCAATCTCCTAAGCTTGTCATACTTATCAGCCCGATAATTCCACATGTAGCCCATCTTAATTGTAAATTCCACACCTTTAGCCACCTCCCAAGTCAAGACCCCGTGATCATTCTCACCAATTGGTGGCAACGTGGTCATATTCGTTACAGCCAAATTCTCAGATGCAATTACCAGGTCAAATACTCTCTGACCCCTAGTATTTTCCATTACATGTTGTCGCAGATAGTTATCCCTTAATAACTGCATAAAATCCAATTCCTTCCTCCCATGTGTCCTCTTCTCCTTCCAATCAATGTTATCATAGTTGAAATCTCCCATAATAATTACCCTCCTTCCACTCATTTCTTCTATTTGTTTATGCATACTATCTCCACCATCTATTCCATCACCTGGTCTATAGCAGCACCCAACTGTATATTTTGTTCTGCTAGTTTCCATCTCACACCAAATAGTCTCAAATGTGCTCTTTTCTCTATCCTGCAGTTCCACCTCTATTCTCCTTGGCTGTAGCTCATCCGCTGTCATCAATAACACACCTCCCCCCCATTTTATTCTCCCTGTCTCTCCTGAACACACCATACCCCTCGCATTCAATCCCACTAGTTGTGTCATCTTCTGTCGGCCATGTTTCACTAATGCCAATAACCTGTGGTCTGGAAGTGCAACCCAAGGCCAAAAATTCTTCCCTCTTGTTCCTAATTTTTATGGCATTTGTGTACATGAATTGCAGAAGCCGATTTGTCCTATTTTGACGCCTTATACTAACTATCCTATTCTGATTTGTTGTCCTTTGTACTCACTTGGGCATATTACTCACATTCATGCACTCAACTGTCTCCCTAAAGTCTGCATATCTACTCCACTCATCAAACATAATTCACGCCCTCCTTCTATACTCCTCACTTTCATACCGCAGCAACAGACACACCATCCTAACTCTCTCACTCTTTTCTTTTGCTACCTCAAGCAATTCCTTCACATCCTCACTCATAGCCTTTTTGTTTCCTTTCAAAATTTGTACCCCCTACCACTATCAATTCCTTCACCCTCTGTTTTTGCATTCTAATTGACTTGCTTACATTCTTTACATTTGCACCGGGTTGGTACGATTTTGTTAAACGCTCAACTAACACACCTCTTACTAAGCAATCCCCATACAACACACGCTCTTTCATTTTGTGTACACTCACTTTCATACCCATATTTTTTCTATCATACTTTTGCCGATTATTAGTCGGTACGCTTGTTAATGATTTTTGCCATCGCCCCAGCTGCTCTATGTATTGCTCTGCGTAATAGTGCTGTTTCACTCATTCTGTCAGTGTCATCATTTTTATTCTCCGATGATTCATTCAATCGTTCTGTATGCTTAACTTCATTCTCTCTTTCAACGCCACTCTCACAGCTATCAGGTACTACCTTGAAAACATCATCATTCATATTTCGAATATCGCTGTTATCTAGATTCTCACTTATGACAACGATATTACTCACACAACCTGAAACACTCTTTAAAACATCGCATTCTTTACACTTTTTGCACACATTCACTCCACTATCGTTGTTTAACCAGACTCCAACCGCTCTCCTCAATGCATACATTTCGCAAACGGTACACTGAATCAAGTCTTTTAAGTTAAAATTTTCAGACAAATATGGTGACCTGGACGCCATCTTTGTATTCCTCTTTATGTTGAGCCATGTGCACAGATAATCGTATCTATCAATTTACTATTAAAATGCTCGAAAAACACACAAAAATAACCCAGACACGTTAATATACTAAAAGTAAACAATACTATGCAAATTCATTAATTTTTACTCAAAATATCACTTATCTGGTCAGGAGCTATCCTCAGACACTACATACCATATAGCCCTCTGGGGGGGGAATCAGGTATCCAGTATAGCAGAACATCTCATGCAGTCAACAGTATGATTCTGAAATAATTTCTTGCCTTCTATCATTATAAATTAAATTGTTACAGAATTTTCACCAAATTCCACAATTTGGTTTTACTTTATGAATCTTGTTGTGATATGATTTGATGTATCACCTTGTTTAGAAATAGTGCAAATTGAACCTACCTATGCAAAATTTGTATTAGTTAGGAGTAAGAATAGCAAACATGGAAAATAAATCACATCAAGAAAAGTACATCTTCAGTCTCACTCAACTAATCCACCTGATGACACTTTATCATGATTAATTAAAATAGCAGTAAATTCAGTTTAGTGAACTCTGCCAGTATACAAATATTAAGTTCTTTTTCAAATGAATACATTTGATTTCTTCATACCATTTTTTTTTTTTTTTTTTTTTTTTTTTATATAGAAATGTTGATACCATTCAGATCATTTGTGTTCACCCTGTATTTAAAATTCAAATAGCTTTTGCATTTTCATGCAAGAAAAGAATTTGATCATTGCTCAATTTATCTTCTCTAGGATATAGCCTATTACTGACATATATTTAGATAGAAACTTGTTAGAAGTTTTTTCCACTTGGTTAGACTATAAATTATATATTTAGTTTAAGTATATTATTTCTGGGAAAACTCCCATGTTTTCCCAGAAATTTAGTATTTAGTTTAATCCTTTATCCAAATGTAAGCAAACTTTGCACCTGAAGTATCTTCAGGACTGGTGCAACTTGTGGCAAAGGTGGATAAACTTCTCATCACTTACCTTAGTATCTCATAATGAAAAGCACATCTCCTTGCAGACATATATAATGCTATGCATTATGGAAGGTCACTACCCAGACCAGTTTTGACCATTATTGAGGTCTCTTCAGTGGGAGCCAGATCCAGCGGTGATACCAAGGTTGAAGCAATGCAGAAGTTATATTTACCTATATGAGTTGCCAAAAGGTGTCACACCTTATTAAAATTCTCTGGATTAGAGATAGATAGGTGTTGAAAGTTTTTCGCTTGGTTATACTATAAATTAAAGATACTAAGAAACTTTCAACAACTATCTATCTCTAATCCAGAGTATTATAATAATAAGGTAATAATAATAAGGCAACTCTTATGTGAAAATATGACTTCTACATTACTTCAACCTTGGTATCACCTCTGGGTCTGACTCCCACTGAAGAGACCTCAATAAAGGTCAAAACCAGTCTGGGTAGTGACCTTCCCATAATGCATAGCATTATACATATCTGCAAAGAGATGTGCTTTGCATTATGGGATACTAAGTAAGTGATGTAAAGTTTATCCACCTTTGCCACAAGTTGCCCCAGTCCTGAAGATACTTCAGGTGCAAACTTTGTTTGCTTACACTTGGATAAAGGATTAAACTAAATATATAATTTGTAGATAGAAACTTCAGCTGCATATAACCAGAAAATGTAGGTATCTAGAAACAAAATCTCACCTAAATTCATGTTAATGGTTTTAGAATAATCAAAATAATAAAGCAAGCATTCATCGAAATTGCTGTTTATCCTTTATAAGTACTGTTAGTTGATATATATAATTTAATTTAAATTTAGATATCATTTAATGTCATGAAATAGTTAATTATCAAAATTTACACATGGCACTGATTTTTTGAATATTGAAATTATAATGCAAATGAAAGTATGCTATTCTAGTGTAATAGCTGCATGAGTCACAATACCAACATCAGTGTAATGTAGTAGCTTAAGTTGTATGTAACATTATTCTGAGAGTTTGTCTTGTTATGTAGTAGTGCAAGTTTATGTATAACACTGTTCAGCTTTTGCTTTTCTTTCCTACATTTATAAATGTTAGTTTTACTTTGATAATTATATAAATTTTTGATATAAAGTTTGTCAACATCATAGTTTGTGAATAGAGAAATATATAAATATTGATGATTTATATGATGTATAAATAGGGAAATATGTACAGAAATATGCATCTAACAACTCATGGAAATAAAGTCTCTATTCAATGAAAGTGAGTCATGTTGCTCTGTATGGGTCAGATGATTCATGAGTCTCTTCTTTGAAAAGAAGTTTGCTAATATATGTTACCAAAACCGTTTTCGTGGTCTTCCTCTTCCTCTGTGTCCATTAGTTGGATTGTAGATAGCAACAGTACTGAACATAAGTGAGGTGTCCCAATTCCCTCAGTTGACTTTTCTGAATTGTTTCTTAATAGAAACAATTAGAGGTCTTGTTGGCTTTCTTCAAGAATGCATTAAAATTGTGATTGTGCTGCTGTGTATATCCTAATATTGAATGAAGACATATTGTCCCAGAGCTATTGATAATATTAACTGCCTACTGAGTAGTGATGTTTCAAGTTTGGGAACCGTATGTAAATATCGCTTGACTGGTGGTTTTACACAGACGAATTTTGATTATTATGGTGATGAGTGGATTTCCATATATTAGCTGGGCTTTTATGGAATTGAAGAACTTTGTGCTCTCTTTTCACTATGTCTGAGTACTGCTGTAAGAACCAAAGTACTGAGAATCTTTTACTTTAAGAGTGTGGCCATTCAGCTTAATTTCTCTTCTATTCTGTTTTTTAGGACTTTAGTTTTACTGTCAACCAACCCAATTAATGCTGAATTTTTACATAAATTATCTGAGTGATTTTGGGCAGTTTTAGTGCTAATGTTGAATAGCACAGCATCATCTGTAAAGCAGGGCTTGCATATGTGTGTATTGTGTTTGTGTATGGCCTGCCAAATATTCAAGAGTTATTCTGTACCCATTTGTTGAAAATGTAAACATTTTCCAGCCTGATGGCCGAGCGGTTAGCATATCTGCTCTCCAGTCAAAAGGCTGTGGGTTCGAATCCTGCCGTGGGTATGGATGTTTGTGATTATTTGTGAAAATACTAGTGGTGGGCAGTAGATGCCGTTGGTGTAGTTGCAGTTCGTTGTAGTTGGTGGATTGAGTGGTGAAAACAGACTTGTAGAGTAGGAGCCCTCCCTCGATGAGTCTTTGGACTCCCTGGAGGTGTCACGTAATAATAATAATAATAATTGTCGTCAGTGGTAACAATAAAAAGATATGCTGCCAAATAGTCTCCCTTAAGAACTCCAGTGGAAATAGGAAAGTTCTATATCTCTTTAACCATTACTGTTACATGGTAATTCATATACATTTCTGCCATTGCTTTAATAATTTTCAAGGGTATGACATAATAACTGAGAATTTTAAACATCCTTTGCCTATTGAAGTCTTTTGAGAAATCTATAAAATGTGCACTTCAAAAGCCTTGACAATGAATAAACAAAGGACATTCAAAATTTTCCTTCAAATATGAAGATTTTTAATCTTGTAGCTTCTTGCTCCTTCTAGCAGCCTTCTAAGGTAGTTGATATGTTTGACATTGCTTCTCCATTTTCCAGAAACCTGCTTTATTTTTGAGTATATGGTTCACGTCAGTTTAGAAACATTGTTACATATCTTTAGTATGGTGGGAAGTAGTGTAATTCCACTGTTATTTTTTGGTATTGGTATTCTGAGAGGAGACCTCCACATAGCCTTTAAAGGAATGCAGAGAACCGACCAGGGCTTCTGATCTAATGTCCAATCCTCACCTTCTTGTGGTGCACCCTGTTAAGTATCTCCCTGGATACTGAACAAATGAGGATAGGCTGGCAATTTGGGATTTAGCCAACCAAATTGTATTCTTATTGGCTTAAACCAAACCATAAAATCATGGTATAATATGACAGAATTTCATGCCAGCTGGGGCATCATCTGGTTAAACAAGGCCCCCATTTTTTTTTGCCAGGAACAAATCCTAAAATGCACCCCAACTCAACATCACCAGAATTGAAGATCGGTACTATCAACATAAGAAGCCTGAATGGCAAAGGAAGAGCTAGCTGAGGAATTGGATAAGTACCAGATCGACATAATATGGTGACTGAAACAAAAAAGGTACAAACTGGTGAGATCTTTCTGAGCAATAAATACAAAATGTTATATTCAGGCAATGACAATCATGGAAAAGAAGGAGTAGCCATGGTAGTCAACACAAAATACAAGGCTAATCTTGAATGGAAACAGTCTCAAGTAGAGTGATGTGGGCAAATATCAGAATGTGGAACTGGACAAGGAGACTTATTTGTGTCTATGGTCCTACAGAAGGTTCTACTAAGATAGAAGTGGAGGAATTTTTTGAGACTTTAGAGAAAGTAACGGACACAATGAAAAAGGAAAAGTTGGTCCTTGTTGGGGATCTAAATAGCGTTGTAGGAAATGAATGGCAGACATACAAAAATATTTTGGGAAAATTTGGAGAAAAGAGCAAAGCTAATAATAATGGCAAATAGCTGTTGGATTTTTGCTCAGGACATGGACTGGTTATTACTAACACAATGTTCCAACATTAAAATGTACACAAATTCACATGGAGAGAGGAGGCAAGGAATAAGAAAAGTCTCATTGGCTACGTTATTGTTGATAGTGATGTTTTCTCCCTGATTCAGGAAAAAAGAGTGTAGAGAGGATTTGAAATTGGAAGTGATCATCATTTATTCTTGAGCAGGATAAAATTGAATTGCATATTGAAAAGAAGAACATTTAAGAAATTTTTAAAGCGAATTAAAGTTGGAGCAGCTCTCAGATGTGAACTGGAGACTAAAATACACAAACATTATTCAAGAAAAAATGAAAGAATTCGAGACCAGGAACCTTGAAGATCCACTGGCCAAGCCCTGAAGAATACACTGATTGATTCAGATAGAGAGGCATGGTGGACACAGGAAGTTAAATAGGCAGTGACGGAAAAGAAGAAAGCATATCAAAAGTTCCTGGCAAAGAAGTCAGCTTTTGCTCTTAGAGAATACAGAAACAAATGTAAGAAAGCTAAACACTGCGTAAAACTAGTAAACAAAAGTCATGGGAAGACTTTGTAAGAACATAAAAAATTAATATCAAGAAAGTGGCAAGATATTCTGGAGGTGTTGTAGAAGCTCAGAAAAGAAGGCAAGAGTGCTGTAATAGGAGTTAGAGATGATAAAGGTGACATGAAAACTGGAGAAAAAGAAATCCTTGAAGTATGGAGTAATTACTTCAAAAAATTGCTAAATGAAACAAGCAGTGATAACAGCACAGTGGTAAAAACCACTGACCAGGCATGCAATCAGGAATACATATCCATACTTGAAGTAGAAAAAGCCACCAAAAGCCTGAAATGTGGAAAGGCAGCAGGAATAGATGATATTTGACCAGAAATGCTGAAGTATGGGGAGGGGGGTATACAGTCTTACAGTGGCTGCACTGCATGGTTCAGAAGGCCTGGACAGAGGGATGAATTCCAGATGACTGGAGTAGAGCTCTCATAGTATCCATATATAAAAAGGGAAATAAAACTGAATGTTAGAATTGCAGAGGTATTTCTCTACTGAGTGTTCCTGGTAAGATATATACAAGTATACTTGAGAAATGGTTGAGAAGGATTGTGGAAGAGAAGCATGGTGAAGAACAAGATGGATTCAGGCCAAATAGAGGCTGTCAGGATCAGATCTTCACTTTACGACAAATAGTTGATAAAGCATGGGAATATAACAAAGATCTGTATTTAAGTTTTGTAGATCTGTAAAAGGCATATGACAAGGTGCCAAGAAAGAAGCTATTCAATACGTTACAGTTATATGATGTCAATGGGGCATTATATCAAGCAATACTTATTTTATTTGAGTTGTAAGTCAGCAGTTATAATTGAAGGAAGTACAGGAAGATGGTTTAATGTTAAATCTGGTGTGAGACAAGGATGTACATTATCCCCTCTGTTGTTCATTATCTATATGGATCACATTATGAAGGAAAGTGGTATTAAACATGATATCAGAATTGGAGATGTTAATGTCAGCTCTTTGCTTTATGCAGATGTTGTTATACGTCTAAATAAATTTGCTGCAAGTCTGCAAGATTCACTGACTAAAATGAATAACCGTTGTAATAGATAAGGAATGAAGGTCAGCGATGAAATGACAAATGAAAATAGGCAGAATCATTGAAAATGTCAACTGCTTTGTGAATGGAGAACCTGTCAAGTAAAACATTTCAGCTACTAAGGCATGGTTTTTAGTTATAGAGATTTTAAATTAAATATGGAAATAGACAACAGAATCAACAAAGCTGGTATAGTAAGAAGTCAACTGAATAAATTTATATGGAAGAAGAGAGAAATTAGCCAAAACTAAATTAGCTGTATACAAGACAGTGTTCAAACCAATTTTAACTTATGGATCTGAGAGGGTTAGTTAGACTAGAATGTGCAGATATGAGAGTCCTGAGAAATATTAGGGGCATGAACAGATGGCATCAATGATAATATCATATTAAAATCGAGGATATTAGGAAAGAACTGGACATTGTCAGCATCCAGGAATGCGTTAGCAGAGATAATCTTAGGTGGTATGGTCACTTAAGCAGATTGGGAAAGGAAAGATTAGCAAAACAAGTGTTCTCTGTCAGGTTTGCAGGAAAAAGACTCAGAGGAAGACCAAGATATAGGTGGATTGATACAGCGAAAAGTGCCCTAGAAGATAGAAATATAAGATTGATAATGTTGCAGTCTTGATAGGTAATAGACTGATTTGGAGGAAAATTGTAGATAGGAAGTTAGCAATGATGTAAATTTTTCATGTAGTACTCTCATATCCTGTACACCCCTTGAGGGTATATGTCAGGAATTTGATGACGATGATGATCCCATGGAGTCAAAGACTCATCTAGGAGTTCCTTTTATCACACACACACACACACACACACACACACACACACACACACACACACACACACACACACACACACACACACACACACACACACACACACACAGCTCATCATAACGTGCCTTAAACTCACTCAAATTCTCTGCAGACACTACACTCTCAGGCAAGCCATTCCAATCATTAACAACTCTGCATGCAAAAAACATGCTTCTCACTCCCCTGCTCAAGCCCTCCTTATACAGCTTCCAGTGATGACCTCTGGTTCTTCCCAGATCTCCCACTGTTTTCTGTAGACCCCCCTCCGACATTGATCCTATAACAACCCCTTACTAACTTGTAGGTCATCTTCTTCCTATTCGCTAGACTCTGTAAATTACATCTTCTCAACCTTTCCCATATTCAACATTCCAGAAGTCAAACTAACTATCCTATTCAGGCTCCTCTGGACCCTTTCCAACATCTCTTTTCTTCTTTTGAAAACCATGTGACCAAATCAGTACACAATAGTCCATGTGTGGCCTAATCAAAGTCTTACACAATGGAACAAGAATCTCTCTACTTTTACAAGTCAGTGTCCTCTGCATCATTCCAGAAGTTTATTTGTTGTCCTCACAATTTTGGCAATGTGTGGCCTAAATTTCAGATCCTTATCCAATATCACCCCAACATCTCTTAGTTCCTCTGCCTCCGACAATATATTCCCACCAAGCATAAATTCTATATCTTATCTTTGTTTCCCAAATTTTAAATCCTTACAGTTTGCAACATTGAACTTCCATGTCCATTCACTCAATTTATTCAAGTCTTTCTTGTAAGGCCATAACATCTTTTCTACTCTTAATAGTTCATTCCAACTTTGCATCATCTGCAAACAACTGACTATCTCCATCCAAATCTTCTCCAATATCATTAATATACAAGTTAAACAGTAATGGCCCTAAAACAGACCCTTGATGCACACTAGTAACTTTGTCTTCCTGGATATTGCGCCCCCATACACAACTGTTGATACCTATCAGATAGCCAGTCTCCAATCCAATATACCAATCTAACCAATCTAATATCTAACCTTATCTACTCCAGTTTCACTATCAACTTATCATGTGGTAATCTATTAAAAGCCTTTGCAAAATCTAAATATATTACTGTGTATCCTTCTCCTCTGTCCATAGAAGCAATCGCCTTTTTGTAATAAATAAGTAGATTACTAAAATATGACCTACCTTTACTAAATCCATATTGTCCATGAAAGATAATACCATTGTTGTCAACCCAATTCTGAATCCTAGTTCTCACAAGCTTCTCCAACAACTTAACCACAACACCTGACACACAGATAGACCTATAGTTTGATGCTTGAGTTCGATCATCTCCCTTATGAAGTGGCACAATCTTTTCCTTTCTCCCACTCCTTAGGAATTTGACCCAGTGCAGGACTCTTATTAAAAAAAAATGTCAATTCTGCCGTCAACTCCCTGGCACATTCCTTCAGAATACGTGGTGATATATTATCAAGTCCCACAGCCTTATTAACATCTAGTTTGCTCAACTCCCCATACACCTCATGCTCACTTACAGTCAGTCTCTCCTCCCTATCATCAACTGCTCCCAATCTCTTCATGAAGTCACATTCACAAGATTAAAAGACCTTTATGAACTGCTCATTAAGTATCTCCACCACACCTTCTGCAACAGCTGTCTTTATATCGTTTTCTCCAATCAATGTCATCCTTCCATAATCATTCTTTCTTTTGCTGGCTACATATCTAAAGAACTCCTTAGGATTCTTTTTGACTTCATTAGCTAACTGCTGTTCATACCTCTCTTTAGCTACCCTCAGAAAACCAAGTCTCCAGCCTTGCCTGGTCTTTGTAGACCTCATGGAATTGGTTAGTTCCACTTCTCTTATGCTGCTTCCATAATGCCCTTTTTCTCTGTTTTGCATGCTTAATCTCTTCATTCATCCATTTCACACCTACCTTTTTTAACCTTTTGACCCTTGGAATACATCTAGTCATTGCTTCTACTAGACAGTTCTTGAATATCACTCAAGCAGCATTAATCTCCTTTCTGGCCAACTCCTCATTCCATGCTACACCTGCAAGCTGTCTCCTGAGCTTCCCATCAACACCAGCCTTTTAGTTCCACATACATATATCCTTTCCTCGCAGAGATCCTCACACTGCTGGCAACCACCCACTCATTGGTGAGAGTGACCACTTCATGGTTACTCTCACCATTTGGAAGATGATTGGACACCTCATTTATAATAACATCCTCTGATGAGATGATAAAATCGAAGACTCAATCCTCATGTGCCCTCTGTTACATACTATCTGAGGTAGTTGTCCATCAAAAACACAAGAAACTCATTATCTTTACTTCCAGTTGATATCTCATCATCCCAGTCTATATTGCCATTATTAAAATCATCCATAATGATCACCCTTTTCTTATTTGCTTGTCTTATTTGATTATACATTTCATGATCACTACCATCAACATTCCTGTCCATCAGGTGTCTTCTCCCTCCAGGAGATTGACTACCATACCATACCATCAACATTACCAGGTCTATAACAATATCCAACTAACTATTTTAATTCTATTCACCTCTATCTCACACCATACTGCCTCAAAACTGCTGACACTATTTCCCTTTTGCACTCTCTACCCTGTATGAACATAACTCTTTCTCTATCATCAATAGCACTACCCTTTCCCTTTTTATCCTTGCTATCTTAACGAAACATACCCTTCCATCTCTATTCCTATCAGGATGTCATTCTCATCCAACCAAGTCTTACTTATTCCAACAATTCTTGGGTGAACAGACTCATTTAATGCAGCCATTTCATTTTCCTTGTTTCTTACGCTTCAATTATTTGTATACAAACACAGCAGCTCATTCCTGGGTCTATAACTAACAAGTTATACTGATGCCACTTATTAGATGTGATTTCTTCATATTCAACTCAAGCCTTATTCATCTTAGAATCATCTTCAAATTCAAATCCAACTGTTTCCTCTTGATTGCAGTCATCATGCATTCACATTCTTTAGAAGCATCCAACTTTCTCACGCTGTGTTCCCTTGTCCAACTTGAGCCCCCCCCCCCGTTTCCCTGCCTGACTGTCTTGCACACCCGTTCTCTCTTTCTCTATACTCATGCCATGCATGTCTTCATTCATAACCACCTCTTCAATCTCTCCTGTCATACCTTCTCACTCTTCCACATCACTTCCCACTTGATCAGATTCACTCTCTGCACTCACTTCTCTACCTTCCAGCAACAAGCGACTCACACTAAAACCACTCAAATGCAGTCCATCACTCATATACAGTTCACTTCGCACTTCAAACTCATTCCACACATTAACAAACTGTACTCCTTTCTCCTCACACATTTCTACTAACATATTTATAATCCTTGCTCTCCGCCTCATCTCACCACTGTAATACCTAGGCAACATGCTTACTACCTTTCCTATCACACTATTCTCTTTTATCCATCTAAGCAACCTCCTGATATTTAATCTGACATATTTTTTGTTTGCAGTCAAGTCATTTGTACCTATTAGAACTACCAACTCTTTTGCTAGCTTTCTTCTCATATCCAATGCCTCAATCACTCTACTCATTCTACCTCCAGTAAAACATACCTTGTGCTTCCTCTCGTCCAGCACAGCTTTAATAATTGAATTGTCATACAACGCCACTCGTGGGTCTTTCATCACCTCTTTTATACCAACATTATTTGTTGTCATCATTATCACCCTCCCATGCATTTCTCAAATTTTCTTAATTTTTCTTCATTCCGCATCCATTTCATCTCTTGCCTCATTCAATCCAACTCAACTTTCGAATCTCATGTCACTTTTTGCTGTCATTCATTCTTTCATGTTTTTAGACTTTCAAACCTTGCGTCAAACTTTTGTCTCATTCATTCTTTTGAATTGTTGAGCTTTCGAACCTTGCATCACACTTTTGCTTTCATTCATTCTCTCAATTTCGTTGCCTTCCACCAAATTCGTATCACTTTCATGTTTCTTATCATCGATTATGTCTCTCAAATTGCTCGTTCTCTTTTTCAAAACTTTTTTAACATTTATTTGTCTGCTCTCTTACACTGTCCTCTATCAGACAAGCATTCATTCTCCTCGCAGTATTCTTGCTACTAATACTTTCAGTCATCAACATATTAGCATTCATCAAGTCCTCATTCAGCTTACACTTCGCACACACCCTCCTTCCATCTGCCTTAAATATCGTAATTTATCTATGTAATCAAATGCGTACATATAGCACACCTCACATTTCACAAAACGACTGAAGTCGAAGTTACATTCCTGCATGGACAAAGCCGCCACCATATTTCCTTTGCTGGTTGCTATGCTAAGCTCTAATATCAACGAATTTGTAAATAAATTTAAACAAAATATCCCACACACTAATAACACTATAAGTGCACAACCTTTATAGCAACTCTTACTCATGAACACACACTTATATACTATTAATTATTTCAAAAAAAAAATTATCAGAAATAGGAGCCCTCTTTACACACTGTTATTTCTTTCACAACACCAGTGACCTTGTGTATTATTAAGCCATTCCCTCCATTGTGATGAAATGTTAGCTGTCAATAGAGCTCTATTGCAGATATTTAAGAATTATTTCCAAAGCTACTTTCTTTCATGTTCAGTAACCTCTGCCATTACACCATCTAATCCAGGTGCTTTCTCTTATTTTTTAGGTTTTTAGTGCAGTATCAAATTTTTGCATTGTAGAATTGTTACACATAATAGGAATTTCTTTTTAGATTATTACTTCTGACAAAACATCTATAGTGAAGTTCATTGGTGAATTATTATTATTTTTTTTTTTTGAAGTAGTGCTTCCGCACCAACAGTTCTTCATTAAATGTTATGAAATTTAAAATTTTAAAATTCATATAAAGGTTTTAAAACAGTTATTCAACAAAGCAGACTAGTTGGCCAAGGCCAAGTGGATGGCATCTCCACTTTTGCACTAACAGGTTATAGGTCAAACTCCAACTGTGAATGCAGGTGAATGATCGTCCTATAGGTAGTAAATGACTTTCATTGACTGGTGTGAAATCACCATTCTGCTTATTAAAATTTTTATTTATTTATTTTCTTCCTTCACACTGAAATTGGTATTATATGCTATCTTTCACCCCCCCCCCCCCCTGTGCTTTTCAACTCCACCCATTTTCAACTTCACAAATTCTGTTGTTAAAAACTTACTTGATTGAACTTACCAGAGAAGACATTCTCTGGTAAGTTCAATATGATGTCAGTGTGCTCTGCAAGGCATGTCAAGAAAGTATTTTAAAATCAGCCTGCTAGCCCAAAGCTTAGTAAATTGATATTACTTTGCTGGCACTATATACTTCTAAAGGATAGTTCCAGAGGTAAATTTGGTATGACTTGGTGCTCTGCTTGAAGTAGATAAACCAAGTCTTGGTTTTTCAGCACAGCAGGTTTTCTCGTGATACAGGATAGCGAGTGGTTACCTAGCACTGATAACAAGTGTATGCTGATAACGACTAATTCACCTCCTCTCTTTATTACATGGTCAAGCTTCCTTAAGACATAGGATTAATGTCAAGCATCAAGTTTCTAATGCTGTTAGCTAACTTTTGTATTTTAACCTCATCATCATCAAATTCCTGACATGTACCTTTGAGAGGTGTACAGGATATTATGATAGTACTACATGAAGAACTTACATCATTACTAACTTCCTGTCAACAATTTTCCTCTAAATCAATCTGCTGTCTGTCAAGACTAACATTATCAGATCTTATATTTCTGTCTTCTAAGGTACTTTTTATTGTATTAATTCACTTATATCTCGGTCTTCCTCTGGATATTTTTCCTGCCAACCTGACAGAGAACATTTGTTTTGCAAATCTTTCCTCTCCCATTTTGTTTAAGTTTACCACCTGAGATTAGCTCTGCTAACACATTCCTGGATGCTAATAATGTCATGTTCTTGCCTCTAATCTTTCTCAGGATTCTTATCTGTGGTCTCTAGTCTTTGGGCAAGTGTTTTATTTCTAACCCAGCTCTCAGATCTATAAGTTAAAATTGGTTTGAATGCCATCTTTGTATATAGCAGTATAGTGTTTTGACTAATTTCTCTCTCTTATTCCATACAAATGTATTCATTTGACTTCCTATCATACTGGCTTTGTTGATTCTGTTGTCAATTTCCCTATTTAATTTACCACCTTCACTAAAAATTGTGCCTGAGTAGCTGAAATGTTTTACTTGTTCTATAGGTTCTTCATTCATGATGCAGTTGATATTTACAATATTTCTGCCTATTTTTGTTGTCTTTGTTTTTTAAACTGTGTTGTATAACCCATACTATTGTATTTCCAGCTCACCACAACTGTTTTTAATTGGTTTAACAAAACCAATTGTTGCTACACACTGATAATATGTTGTTATTTTCAGTATGAAATATCTGCACTTCCATTAAAATTTATTACTATGGTTATTGTGTAATTTTGTTTTTGTACTCTTACATCCATTCTGCACTTCTCATCACTTCTTTCCCAAGTTTTACAAGTTCAGTTTGGCAGAGCATTAATTCTTATTTTAATTAAATCTATATACTTAAATCCAGGTCAGTAGCAAGTTTCCACTCCCGTCTCCTTTGTTCAGTTAGGCAGTCATAATTGGTGTACTGCCAACAAGCACCTGTCCAGAGGCACTTTATTTTAATCATCCTTAATATATTTAATATATAAAGTCCTAGAGACAGCAGTGCAAAATTCTGAAGTGGAGAAGGAAAGTTTCTTTAATCTGGATAGACATAATCTAGGCACTAACCGCTACAACAAGTGAATTACAAGACCTCTGTGGTTTAAAGTGACATGGAAAATGCTAATGGCACATTGGAAGATGCTACCAGGAATGGACTACTAAGTAAACAGTTGCATTCGTCTGGTAAGTACTTGCAGATGCTTTATCTCTTCTTATCCACTGAGTCCCATAGTTTGCATTTCCTTAACACATTCCAGAGTCCTGAATATTGTCTTAGTTACTGGTCACTAGATGCTCTCCAGAGTTTCCTCATCACTGTTATGTCATGACATTTCCTTAATTTTATAGTTTATTGTGTTCTCCTACTTATATCACCTTATCTTAAATTATCTCTGTGTAGTGTTATCACTTTAACTATATACTTCTATCGTCTATACACACGCAAATATCAGAACTCTGTACTCTCTTGTCTGTAGTAAAATCTATCCACACAATTGGCTGATTCTTAGAATGATTAAGCATATTAAGAATTAACAAAGGGTAGACATCTGAATAGAGTCCGATCCTCAGCAATAACAGTCTGGAGTCACCTCCTAATCAGGTTCTGGCAATATTTATTTATTCAAGCTATGCCAGCGAGATCCCTAGGTTAGAAATTCCTCTTACCAAGGAGTGACCTTCAGAAAATATTCTAAGCAAAATCAATTTATTAATTACTCTTTATCTCAATTTTATCTATCTCTCTTAAAATACTTTAGTTTGCAGTCGTGTTCTCTCACATAATTCCTTCCCGCTCAGATTCAGATATTAGCAAGCGGTGCATTGGATTCAATTCAAGGCACAAAACAGGTTAAGATAATCAAGATACATTTATTAAATTCCTAAGATTACACATTTACAAGAATATACTCAGTTGGAATAGAGGTATCCTAAGTTACAAAGTTAAACATAGCAACTGTAATTCAGACAACATATTCAAGTATAGGTTAATTTCACAGCACAAAATTTTGTTAACACCTTCAAAATATCCTAACTAATGTAGACATATTCTCAAAACAATCACATCGGCAACTTTATAGATCATCACTCATAACAATTCAAACTGAAATTCATTCACATAAATACTTGAGAAATAGCCTTTAGATTTAAGACACTGTTATCTAATATTCACTATAGTCCTTCTTCCTACAAGTATAGGGGTCTAAAACATAACATCTCTTTTCTCCTATTTCAAAAGATTCCTTTCTTTCTCAAAGAAGAATTATAAAAGATTTTATATTACCATATTTCTGGAAACTTATTCAGTCTGTCATTTATTCTCACTTCATCCAACGGAATGTCTGGTCTTCTTCTAGATAATTGTCTCACAAGCTAGGCTTGGACTTCATTGTTCTGCCTTTCTTTCTCATCGTGGACTAGAAACAGCATGGCTTGGATCGACCCTCGTGGACGTATGTGGAGGCCAATTCCTTCAAGCTTACTCGGAAGGCTACCTATTGTCTCCTCATCTGTTCCTTCCGTATGACATCGTGAACCGATGGCAGCGAAATGCTACATGCTATCGATACAATCCCGAACTTGAACTCATTCTGACTCCACAAGAAAATCCAAAAATCCAGACGAAAAAACGAAAGACCAAAGACCTCTTAAATGGGGGGGGGGCAAACCCCTTTTATACCCACTACCTTTGGCACCCTCTTCACTACCATACCTTTTTTGCCCAACATCCTCTTTTGTGCACGTCTCATCTTTTCTATCCTCGTCTTCCTGGAAAACACCGTGTGCGTGCCTCCTGCATGTAGACAATTTGCCGTAGGCTATGCAATTCACCCGAGGTTTCCGTTAGTGGGCTTTGAACTTCTGTTACATGCCTTAACATATCTTACAAAGAATACTTCTTCCATTATAAATTCTTAAAAAATTGACATAGTTTACCCTTAAGTAATATTACATAAAATAGTACTAGCATATGATTCATTAAACAATTTGTGTCTTTACCTATGTACAAGCATTTTCATTGTTTAGCTAAAACTTGTTGAATCCTGAATAAATTACTTCTTTAAGGAAATCTTTTCATTCAAGATCCAACCAAGATTTCCCCTTTCCTTAAAAAAAAACCCTTTTTTTTCCTATCCCTCAATTCTCTGGGATGAGGGATGCTTCGCTATTTCGAGACTTAAGTTATCTTCTGGCAGAAGTACATCTGGTGTGTTCTCCCTTTTTCCTTCCCTTTTTTTTTTTCCATATTTTATTTTACACATGGTTGTCTTGTCCCTTTTGTGTTATAAGAATTGCACAAATTTGCATACAGTAGTCTAGGGAAGTCTTCAAGACATGAGAAACAAATATCTTAGGTAATGTATGCTAACCATCAGCCAGCCTGACTGGCCGAGTGGTTAGCATATCCGCTCTCCAGCCAAAAGGCTGCGGGTTTGAATCCCACCATGGGCATGGATGTTTGTGATTGTCTGTGGAAATACCCGTGGTGGTGGTCGGCAGTAGATAGTGTTGGTATAGTTGCAGTCAGTTGGTGGATTGAGTAGTGGAGACAGAGTTGTAGAGCAGGTGCCCTCCCTCGATGAGTCCTTGGACTCCCTGGATGTTTGTGATTGTCTGTGGAAGTACCAGTGGTGGTGGTGGTTGGCGGTAGATTGTTTTGGTGTAGTTGCAGTCAGTTGGTGGATTGAGTGGTGGAGACAGAGTTGTAGAGCAGGTGTCCTCCCTTGATGAGTCCTTGGACTCCCTGGAGATGTCAAATAATAATAATATCTAGTAGAAGGAACATAGGTTCAAGAGTTTTAGATTTGGTCATAGCATCAGATCTGATTGTAACTGAGATGGCATCTCTACCTCTGGTTGGAGAAAGTGACAATGTGGTTTTGACTTGGAAGAAGAATAGACATGCAGGAGTATCAAAGAGAATGGAATGTATGTGGAATTATAAGGCAGGTGATTATAATAATCTTAGAAATCAGATTGGGGCATTTCCATGGATTGTGGAATTGGAAAGGCAAGATATCATCATTGCTTGGGAACTGGTAAAGAAATATTTATCAGCAGCAATGGCAAATTTTCTACCTTAAGTGAAAGAGAGAACATAGTTTGTAAGGGGAGTGTGTGGAGAGCAGATGAAGAATACACTCCTCCCAGGAGAGTGACTAGTATGGTAAGGAAGGCAGAACTGGAATATAAGAAGAGATTAGCCCTGAGATCCAAAGAAAATTCTAAGGAATTCTTTTGTTATGTGGCCAATAGGAGGAGAAATGATTGTGGAAGAATGACATTGTTAGACAAAGATGGGAGTAGAGTGACTGATGCAGAGGACATAGTAGAGTTGTTTAATGAACACTTTATTGGGGTATTTCACCCAGGAGAAGTAGGTTTTAATACTAGAGAGATGGGGCAGGTTCAAGGTTTAGAAGTGGAAGAGGAGAGTATGTTTCAAATATTCTGAATGTCAATAAAGTGATGGAATTTTGCCACGGGTTTGAGGGAATATGGTAAAAAAACTGACAGCTCTGTTGACCAGGCATTTCATTGAGAGTCTGGCTATGGGAAAGATGTCCAATGAGTGGAAGGATGGTAAGATAAGTGCCATTCATATGGATAGCAGTGGAATGGAAGTTTCAGACTATAGACTGGTTTGTATCTCATCAGTAGTTGTTATGATTTGGGAGAAATTAGGGAGGGATAATATATAACATTGGGCAGATGAGGAATGCTCTTGTTTTACTAAACTGATTGCCTTTTATTTAAGTTACAGCACATGAGTTTAGATATCAGGTTAATGAATTGGATTGCGGATTGGCTGTCTGATAGATATCATAGAGTGGTGTATGAGGGAGCAGTATCAAGGAAGCAAAAGGTTATTACAAGTGGGGTTCCATAGGGCTCAGTACTGGGACCTGTTTAACCTTTATATCAATGACATTGTCATTTGATTACAGGCAGATATTCAGTTGTTTCCAGATGATGAAAAGTTGGGAAGTGTTATTAGTAACAGTGCAGACATTGCAGCCCTTCAAGAGGATTTGAATAAGCTGGACAGATTAGCAAATGAATAGGGGTGGTGGTGTCAGTTTAAGTCAGCTAAATGTGTTTTGAAGTTTAGGATACATGAATGGGAGGTTGCATACTCTGTTGGAAGAAGTGTACTGCAGCAAGTTGAGGATAAGAGATTTTTGGGTGATGATTAAGAAACTTGAAATTCAGTAGACATATTGCAAAGGTAAATCAGATGGCTGGAATACTGAGAATACTTGAATACTTGAGAAGGGTGCTGACCAGCAGAGATAGAAGAGTTGTGATTCCATTGTATAAAGCCCTAATCAGGCCACACCTGAACTGTTGTACTCAGATTTGATCCCCAGGATTTGAAGGGGATAAGTTAACCTTGGAAAGAGTACAGAGGAAGATAACATAAATGATCAGTACTGTACAATGTTAGTTAGAGGATAGACTGAGGGAATATGGACTGCAATGTTTGGTAGATAGGAGAGGTGATATGATAGACATTTAAACTGTTGAAAGGTAGTTACAAGATTGACACTGGGAAGTTCTTTTGTATGGTAGAACAAGGGGCTATCCGTAGAAGTTGTGAGCAAAAGGGTGAGGAGTGTTTCTTTGCATGAAAGGTGGTTGTGCTATGGAATGCATTGCCTGATAGGTGGTGAGAGCATGAATGGTTGTATGAGTTCAGGGAGTGGTATATGATAAACTTTGTGTTGTCTAGGATGGGCCTCCTATGATGAGTCTTGTGACTCCAAGGTCCTGAATGATTAATAATATGAAATGCTTTTTATATTTTCAGACTTTAGCTATAACAGATGACAAGAAAATACAAGAAGAAGTTGCATTGTATTCATCGATATTTCTTTTGATGGGAATATTATCTGGACTTGCATGTTTCCTTCAGGTGATAATATTTTCAGTATTTTCGTACATATTTAATTTTATTTTAAAAAATAGAGCAATGAATTAACATTCATGGTATATTTTTATAAAAAAAATTCTGAACATATAGGATGCTTTTTTTTTTCCCTTTTTAAGTTGTAAAAGTATTGTACACTGTGTAGATAGGCAAAACAATAAAACTATGATTTGTATTTAGTGAATTAATTAGTACTTTATGTTGAAATTTGTTTTAAATTATCTAATCTTGCTTTATAATTTTGAAAGTTTTGAAAGTTTTCTCTAAATCCAGAGTAATTTATTAAAAAAAAGGGTGGCACACCATTTGGCAACTCCTATAGGTAGAGATGACCTACTAATGCTTCTGCCTAGTGTCTCCACTTGGGCCTGGCTCCCACTGAAGAGACCTCAATAAAGGTTGAAACTAGTCTGGGGAGTGGCCCTTCCCTTAATGCATAACATTAGACATATCCGCAAGGAGATGTGTTTTGCATTATAGGAGATACTGAGATAGGCGTGTTGGTAGCTTGCTCCACCTTTGCAACGAGTTGCCCTGGTGTTGTACCACTTTACCCCAGTCCTGAAGATACTTTCAGGTGCAAACTTTGTTTGCTCACACTTGAATAAAGGATTAAATTAATTTTATTATACTTGCTTTATAATATTTGAGCAAAACCATGAATGAAAATTATTTATGCATTGAATATAAGTCTAATGCATAATAACTTAAGATGTTATCTCTAATTTTTATTTAGATTGTGTGATGTGTATAAATAGGTAATAATGACTTTCAGCTTTTAAAGTTTTCTCTTGACCACACCAGTAGTCATTTGAACCTAAAGCCTCATATTCCAATAGACTCTTCACTTTCATAATTATCATAACTTTTTGTGCATTTGTGAATGGAATATTATTGGTATCAGAAATCATTTTAAATATTCTATTATAGACTTTCATGTTCAGCATTGCTGGGGAGAAAATAACAACGAAGATTCGGAAAATGGTATTTTCATCTATGATTAGACAAGTGAGTTGATTGAACAGTTAGACAATAAAGAATTATTTCATTTTAAGTGACTTGATACATCTGAAATTTTAGATATACAGGAATACCTCGATTATCGTGGTTATTGTTGCCACGAAAAATACCGCAATAATCGAATCCACGATAATCGGGATAAATAATGCGTGTAAAATGGGTGATCAATGCCAAGGATTTTTCAAATCTATTAATTAAATTTTATATATCAAGTAAAATAGAAATGTATTAAACATGTTAAGTAAAAAATGAAGGTTCATTAAGAAAAACAAGATTATTCTTTAATCTTTATTTATATATAAGAAGTACATACAATTATTCTTTCTTGGATAAAAATTGATGTAGAGTTGTCTGATGGAATTTTTTCTTTCTTTTTTTCTTTGTATAAAACTCGGTAGCAACGGATGGAATTTTCAATTTCCTGATGAACTTTCAGTGATCGCTCGAGATTAGGATCGGCATTCAAGATTTTTTCTTTAAAATTTTCAGCAATTCAAAACATTTCGTCCATTTCTTTGAGGGTAAATTCCTTCGGTGCCAAGTCAATTTGTTTGTCATTATCATCGATTTGAGCATCGTAAGCACGTTCTCTCTCGAGGTTAATTAGGTCTTCATCATCCAGCTCCTTATCATGTGGCTGAAGCAGGTCCTGAATATCACCTTTTTCAATTTCTTTTAGTCCTAGATCGAAGCACTAGAGTTTGCAGTGTGGTCTAAAATATGGTGAACAGTTGATTCATTTAGACCGTACTCTCTTGCAATTTTGGCTTTGGTTATGCCTGCTTCATACTTATTTATCATATGCAACTTATCTTCTAAGCTGATCACTCTATGTTTCTTCTTGATAGCTGTAGACTTGAAATCATCCTTGTTTCTTTTAGCATTCATTGTAGGGGTAAATAACAAGAGAAATAAATATCCACATGTACTTCAGGCAAAGGCGGATAGCTACTGGTAAGTGGTGAGAATGCGCCGTCGGATAAAAACAAAGCGCTACAAGAGAGCGATACCTGGAGAGTGGCGACTCGAACTGGTTGCATATGTAGTGGGCTACATCTCGCAGCCACGATAATTCGAATTTGGAGTGCAATAATTGGGATTTTGGTATCAAATTATAAATCGCGATAATCGAGGTATTCCTGTACATGATTGTCAGAATTTAAGATAGGCTTGCAGTAGACCATGTCAAGCAGAACATGATAGTTGCAGATGCAAAAAATTGTGGATTAGTGAAATTCATTGGATTTTTTTTTAGTAGTAATTCCAGTTCAATGTATTCTTAAACATATGTTTGTGGTTGTGTTATTCATTGATGGGGAAATCATGTGCAATGATTATTGTTTATTAACATTGTCAGGTTGAAAGAGCAAAGTTTAGGTTTCACTCTCCCCTCCACTTCCCTACCTCCTGGCAGGGTTAGAGAACAATAATGCCCTAAGTATCAAGAACTGGGTCTAGAAGATTGACTATGTAAATTTTGGTATCTGTGTTTTTTGGGTGAAATATATATATTAAATGGTTTTTGTTTTATGTTAATAGTAATAGTGAGTGTCATTACTATAGGAGGAGATACTGCTTGTTTACAGTGGAAGATTAAGACTAGTAATAGTTTTTAGAAACATCAGAGCTGCAGTTGAAGATCCTTTCAATCAGTTTAATCAGAGAAGTCTGACAATTGCTGTATCCTCTTATTTCTGCTTGACATGAACAAGTTGATGTGGCTACTGTGAGTCATTCTTCACATGAATCCAAGAATTTATTATTATTTTTTTAAAATTATCATTTTTATAATCCACAGGATATAGCATGGTTTGATGATTCAAAAAATAGTACCGGTGCCTTATGTTCCAGATTATCATCAGATGCTACAAGTATGCAGGGTGTAAGTATCAAAGTTTAGTTACTCAGTTACTTATAGCCCGTAATTTAAATTTTCCTCTTTATAGCCTCTTTGGCTCTGTAAAGTTTTCATTAATGAATAGTTATTTCTCTTTTTTAGAGAAAGATATTTTGAGAGTGCAGTTTTACAGTTCAATACTTAATTTTTCAATAACTTGGTTATTGAAAAATATATTAACAATCAGAGATAGGGAAATGTTATTATTCCTCTTTTTAATGCCTCAATATGGCCACATTATTATTTGATACCTTACCTCCAGGGAGTCCAAGGAACTCGTCGAGGGAGGACACCTGCTCTACGACTCCATCTCCACCATTCAATCACTAAATGACCACAACTACACCAACGCCATCTACTGCCAACCACCACTGGTATTTCCATAGAAAATCACAAACATACATTCCCATGTATGTTTCGAACCCGCACCCTTTTGGCTGGAAAGCGGATACGCTATCCACTCGGCCAACCAGGCTGGCAAAATTTCCTCTAGTTGCCGACTAGATTCGAAAGCAAGTCTTCCTTCGTGTAGTCAAGTGCTGTGGTGTGCAAGAGCAACAGAGCTACACAGGCTCCTGGATTACTGTGCTCAGGTTTGGTCACAAGGATTTCTTGGGATGAGCAAGTACTGGAAAACAATCACAGGAGAGTGAGGTGAGTGGTCTCTGGAATGTTCCCTAGAATGATAGATTGAGGGTCTCAACAATTTCACGCACTTTGACTCACTGGTCATCCAATACCATATGGTGCACTGATGATTTCTGATGTTATTACACTTTTTGGACATCCTTCACATGGATCATCTTCAAGGCTGGTACAGCCATGTTTAAACTCGGAAACCCATTTCTTAATTGTTCAAAAATGAAGGAGTAGAGTGCCCATAAACTCTTAGGAACTTCGGATGAATTTCTTTTGGTGTTAAACCTTCTTTTACAAGAAATTTTATAACCACATGCTATTCAATTTTATCCATTTCAAAGGATACAGCCAACACTTTAGCTTCCGACAACTGTATAAAAAAACTACTGTATAGAATGATTTGCAATTTCACATCGATGCTTATGACAGATGTACCAACTTAAAAATAAAAAAATCATGCAGATAGTGTTGCCATTTATGGTTGAGGCCGAGAACTTTTCAGATCACCCACATACAGGAGGTAGATAAACAGGTTTAATTATTTATTTGTACTGTATTTATTCCATCATCATCATCAAATTCCTGACATATCCTCAAGGGGTGGACAGGATATGATAATACTATATAAAAAACTTACATCATTACTAACTTACTATCTACAATTTTCCTCCAAATCAATAAGTTACCTGTCAAGACTCCAACATTATTAGATCTTATATTTCTGTCTTCTGACACTTTTTACTGTATCAATCCACCTATATCTTGGTCTTCCTCTGGGTCTTTTTCCTGCCAACCTGGCAGAGAACACTTGTTTTGCTAATCCCTCCTATCCCATTCTGTTTAAGTGATCATACCATCTGAGATTTGCTCTGCTTACACATTCCTGGATGCTAACAATGTCAAGTTCTTTCCTAATATCCTTGTTTTTAATATGATATTGCCATTGATGCCATCTGTTCACACCCCTAATCTTTCTCAGGACTCTCATAACTGCAGTCTCTAGTCTTTGTTCAAGTGGTTTTATTTCTAACCCAGCTCTCAGATCTATAAGTTAAAATTGGTTTGAGCACTGTGATGCATACAGCTAATTTAGTGTTTTGACTAATTTCTCTCTTATTCCATATAAATTTATTCAGTTGACTTCCTACCATACCAGCTTTGTTGATTCTGTTGTCTATTTCCATATTTAATTTAAAATCTTCACTAAAAATCATGCATAAGTGGCTGAGATGTTTCACTTGTTCTATAGGTTCTCCATTCACAATGCAGTTTATGTTTTCATGCTTCTGCCTATTTTCATTGTCTTTGTCTTGTTATTGCTTATCTTCATACCATAAATTGAATTACAACAGTTATTCAATTTAGTCAGCAAATCTTTTAGACTTGCAACGGATTTATTTAGAAGTATAACATCATCCTCATAAAGCAACATTTATGTTGCTTTATGAGGATGATGAGAGATTAACATCTCCAATTTTGATATCAGGTTTAATGCCACTTTTCTTCATAATGTGATCCATGCAGATGATGAATAACAGAGAGGATAATGTACATCCTACGCTGACACCAGATTTAACATTAAACCATCTTCCTGTACTTCCTTCCATTCTAACTGCTGACTTACAACTCAAATAAAGACTAAGTACTGCTTGATATAATGTCCAATTGACATCATACAAATGTGGTGTTTTGAATATCTTCTCTCTTGGCACCTTGTCATATGCCTTTTCCAGATGAACAAAACTTAAATACACATCTTTGTTATATTCCCATGATTTCTCAACTGTTTGTTGTAAAGTGAAAATCTGAACCTTGACAGGCTTTATTTGACCTGAATCCAACTAGCTCTTCACCAAGCTTCCCTTCCACAATCCTTCTCAAGTATACTTGCATAAATCTTACTGTGAACACACAGTAGGGAAATATCTCTGTAATTCTCACATTCAGTTTTATTTCCCTTTTTGTATATGGATACTATGAGAGCTCTACTCTAGTCATCTGGAATTCGTCCTTTTGTGCAGGCCTTCTGAACTATGTAGTGCAACCACTGCAAGACTTTTATATAACTCCATACCTGAGGATTTCTGGTTGAATATATCTACTCCAGCTGCCTTTCTACATTTCAGGCTTTTGATGGCTTTTTGTACTTCATTAATGGATATGTATTCCTAATTGCATGTCTGTTGAGTGTTTTTTACCACTGTGCTGTCATCGCTGCTTGTTTCATTTAGCAATTTTTCAAACTAATTACTCCAATCATTAAGGATATCTTTCTCTCCTGTTTTCATGTCACCTTTATCATCTCTAATTCCTTTTACAGCACTCTTTCCTCCATTTCTGAGCTTTTTCAACAGCCTCCAGAATAGCTTGCCACCTTCTTGATAGTTATTTTCAATATACTTAACAAAGGCATTCCATGACGTTTCTTTAGTTAGTTTTACACATTGTTTTGCTTTCTTACATTTGTTTCTGTATTCTCTAAGAGCACAATCTGATTTATTTGCCAGGGAACTTTTGATAAGCTTTCTTCTTCTTTTCCTTCACTGCCTCTTTAACTTCCTGTGTCCACCATGGAGTTCTGATTTTTCTATCCTTGCAGACAACCTCATCACATGCCTTTCTGGCTGAATCAATCAATGTTTTCTTCAGGATTTCCTGCTGAATCTCTAAGTTGTTCCTGTTCTCAGATCTTTCATTTTTTCTTGAATAATGTTTGTGTATTTTAGTCTACAGTTAACATCTGAGAGCTGCTCAACTTTTATTCTTTTAAAATTTTCTTACATGTTTTTCTTTTAAATTTGAAATTCAATTTTATCCTGCTCAAGACTAAATGATGATCAGTTCCAATTTCAAATCCCCTGTACACTCTAGTGTCCTGCACCAGTGAGAAAACAACACTATCAACAATGACATATTCAATGAGATTTTTCTTATTCCTTGCCTCTTCTCCCCATGTGAATTTGTGCACATTTTTATGTTGGAACATTGGGTTAGTAATAACCAGTCCATGTCCTGAGCAGAAATCCAATAGATATTTGCCATTATTATTGGCTTGCTCTTTTCTTCAAAGTTTCCCAAAATATTTTTGTATGTCTGACAATCATTTCCTACTCTACTATTTAGGTCCCCAACAAGGACTAGCTTTTCGTTTTACATTGTGCCAGTTGCTTTCTCTAAAGCCTAAAAAAATTCCTCTACTTCTACCTTAGAACCTTCTGTGAGACCATAGGCACAAATAAGTCTCATTGTCCAGTTCCCCATTCTGATATTTTCCCACATCACTCTATTTGATGTTGCCTTGCAATTCAAGAAGATTAGACTCGCATTTAATGTTGAATACTATAACTACTCCTTCTTTTCCTTGATTGTTATTGCCTGAATATAACATTTTGTATTTATTGCTCAGAACGATCTTACCAGTTTTTGCCTTTTTTGTTTCGGTGATTATTATTATTATTATTATTATTACACACACACACAGACACATCTCATCATACCTTGTCTTATACACACTCAAACTCCTTGCAGATACGACACTCTCAGGTAAGGCATTCCAATCATTTATGACTCTGCATGAAAAAAACCTGCCTCTCAGACTCCCCTACTTACACCCTCTTTATACAGTTTCCAGGGATGACCTCTGGTTCTTCCACAATCTCCCACTATTTTCTGTAGAACTTCTCCAGCATTAATCCTATAACAACCCCTTACCAACTTGTAGGTCTTTATCATATCTCCCCTCTTCCTCCTGTCCAGCAGACTCTGCAAATTACAACTTATTAATCTTTCCTCATACTCGACATTCCAGTGGTCAGAAACTACCTTAGTCAGTCGCTTCTGGACCCTCTCCAACATCTCTTCATCCTTCTGAAAACCAGGTGACCAAATCTGGGCACAATAGTCCATGTGTGGCCTAATCAAAACCTTATACAATGGAACAAGAATCTCCCTACTTCTACATGTCGGTATCCTCCGCATCATTCCCAGAAGCCTTTGTGTTGTCTTCACAAATTTCTCTGTCCCCCTAAATTTTAGATCTTTATCCACTATCACACCCAGATCTGTTATTTCCTCCACCTCCAACAATATATCCTCACCATGCATAAATTCTACATCCATCTTTGTTTTCCAAATTTTAAAACCTTTCATTTTGCAACATTGAACTCACATCCCCATTTCCGTGCCCAATCACTCAATTTATTCAAGTCTTCTTGTAAGGCCAAAACATCTTCTCTACTCTTCATCATTCATCCCAACTTTGTATCATCTGCAAACAACTGAATATCTCCATCCTAATCTTCACCAATATCATTAATATAAATTAAACAGTAACGGTCCTAAAACAGACCCTTGAGGCACTTTACTAGTGACTTTCCTTTTCCTGGATATCACTCCTCCATACACAACTTGTTGATACCTATCAGATAGCCAGTCTCCAATCCAATGCACTAATCTAATATCCAACCCCATCTGCTCTAGTTTGACTGTCAATTTATCATGAGGTACTCTATCAAAAGCCTTTGCGAAATCCAAGTATATTACTGTGTATCCTTATCCACTGTCCAAGGAAGCAGTCACTTTATTGTAATAAGTATGTAAATTACTAAAACATGACCTCCCTTTAGCAAATCCATGCTATCCATGAAAGATAATACCATTGTTGTCAACCCAATTCTGGATCCTAGTTCTCACAAGCTTCTCCAACAACTTAACCACAACACCTGACACACAGATAGGTTTCTAGTTTGATGCTTGAGTTCGATCACCTCCTTTATGAAGTGGCACAATCTTGCCCTCCATCCACTCCTTATGAACTTGACCGAGTGCGAGACTCGTATTAAAGAAATATGTCAAGGAAGGTGCCAACTCCCTGGCGCATTCGTTTAGAATACATGGTGATATATTATCAAATCCCACAGCCTTATTAACATCTAGTTTGCTCAACTCCCCATATACCTCTTGCTCACTTATAGTCAGTCTCTCCTCCCTATCATCAATTGCTCTCAATCTCTCCATGAAGTCACATTCACAGATTGAAAGACCTTTATGAACTGCTCATTAAGTATCTCCACCACACATTCCACAACAGCTGCCTTTGTACCATTTTCTCCAATCAATGTCATCCTTCCATAATCATTTTCTTTTAATGATAACTAATAATGAAAGAATTGACAGCGTACGCTAGAAACATGAATTAAATAAACTTTAATATATACTTTCCGATATTTCGGCAAACGTCACGTTGCCATTGGGAACTTATTACAAAGACAAGTGCACACAAGTACTACATAACAGCAAACGAGAACCGAAGCTAATGATTTCTTCAAGTCTTGATGGTGCCCCCTGGTGGGCTATATTGGTGGTTCTTGGCCTTTGGGCTGAAGTTCTTCTGATAAATGTTTCCCAAATTTGGGGCAGTCTCATGCATCCAAATTTGTTGAAGTTTGGCATGTTCCTAAGGGCTGAGGCTGATTCCATGAATAGTCTTTCATATTTGAACTTGCTGCGGTGTATTACTGTGGCTTTCTTCCATCTTATTCTGTGGCAAGTATCCAGAGCGTGGTCTGCAAGCCCAGAGTGGCTGTACTTGTGAAATCGGATGTAATCCTTGTGTTCTGAGATTCTGATATTTGCTGTCCTGCCTGTTTGGCCCAAGTAGGACAGTTTACAGCTGCACGGGACCTGGTATATACCAGGTAGGTCTAGGGGAAGTGGTTGGTCTTTATTGGAGCGGATAAGGGATGCCAATTTTCTATGTGGTCTGTAACAGGTGGTCAAGTCATATTTTTTTTAAAATTTTGTTGATTTTTTCCGAGGTGCCTCGGATGTAGGGAATGGTGATGGATTTAGAGTAATCTTTTTTTTGTGAAGGGGAGAAGATGGTGGGTTGTGGATAACTGGGTTAAGTTTTTTTTTTTTTGGATTCTTTTGGCGGGGGGGGGGGGTAGCCATTGGCTGAGAAAGTGTCACGGATGTGATTTAGTTCAGTGGTTAGGGCTTGATCATTTGAACAGATTATTTTTGCCCTGTTGAATAGTGTCTTAATAACTCCATATTGTTGTGAGGGGGGGGGGGGTGATGGAATTGTTGGTGAATGTATCTGCCTGTATGGGTGGGTTTTCTATAAACTGAGAAAACCAAGGTTCCATCAGGTTGGCAGGTGACTAGTGTGTCTAAGAAGGGGAGGTTATTGTTTTCCTCTTTTTCCAGGGTGAACTTGATTCTAGGGTGTTGGTTGTTTAAGTGTGTTAGGAAGGAGAGGAGTGAATCCGGCCATGTGGCCAAATAGCGAACACATCATCAATGTAGCGAAGCCATATGGTAGGTTTTTGTGGGGCTGAGTTTAAGGCTTTCTCTTCAAAAGTCTCCATAAAGAAGTTAGCCAAGGGTGGGGAAAGTGGTGAACCCATGGCTGTCCCCTCTATCTGTTTGTAGAATTTTTCCTGCCAAACGAAATAGCCTGAGTTAGTTGTAAACTGAAATAGGGCTGAGATATCGGGAGGAAATTTAGCTTGGATTAGCTCTAAGGTTTCTTTGAGGAGGACACTTGCGAATAAGGAGGAGACGTCAAAACTGACCATTATGTCATTATGTTGGAGTGTAAGGTTTTCTATACTGGCTTTGAAGTGGGCTGAGTTTTTTATGTGTGATGGTGTGTTGCCAGTATAGTGTGAGAGCGCTTTGGCTAAATGCTTGGCTAGTTTGTAAGTGGGGGAATCAATGCCATCCACTAGACGTAATGGCACATTTTCGTTATGTATTTTTGGGAGCCCATATTTTTTTTGGGGGGGGTCTAGAGTTATAGGGTTTCAGTCTGTTGGTAATCTCCACAGGCCAAGAAGTGACCTTCTTAAGGAGCCTATGGAGTTTTCTAATTTGAGAGTTGGTGGGATTATATTCAATAGGGTGGTAAGTGGATCGATCTAATAGTAAAGCCTTGAGCTTACCTGTGTAGTCATTAAGATCGAGTATCACAGTGACGTTCCCCTTATCCGCTTTGGTGATCACTATTTCTTTGTTTCTCTTCAATTCTTGTAGTACTTGTATTCACTAATGGATAAGTTGGATTTTGGAGGCTTTGCTTTTGTGAGAACACAGGCTACATCCAATCTGATATTGTTGGCGATGTGGTTTGGAAGGTGTCGAATCCTGTGTTCAATTTGGATCATTAATTCCTCAGCCGGTAATTTCTTAGGAGCAATGGCGAAGTTGTGACCACGTGACAGAGCGTTGAGTGCTTCAGGCTTCAAGATAGCTGAAGAAAAGTTAACTACAGTGTTGGTTTGTAGTTTAGGTTTGGATGCTGAGTTCTTTATTAATTTATCAAACTTGTTGATATGTCGGCTCCGTATTTGTTCGAATTCTTTATTAGCCACCGTACACGAGACATCATGTAGGACTGACCAAAGCTCGTGATTAAGCGTATGTGTAAGCTCATTTTCTAGCGCTAATACAGCTCTGTTTATGTCAGCTAGGGAACCGCGTGTAGCGGTAATTTGCTCCCGAAGTAAAGCCTGGCTTGCCCGGTTGTAGATACGGAGAGCTTTCTGTGAGGTGAAGCGGTGTTTAAATTTTACACAGTTAGGGATGACTTGATTATCCCGGCAGTGTTTCAGGAATGCCAGACGGTTAAGTTGTCTGGATAACTTTAGCTTCAGTTTGCCGTAATGGCGGGCCTTGTGTGTGAAGGAATCTCTGTGGATGATCATTATTCTTGTTGAGAGGCTTATACGCTGGTTATACATGATAACTAATAATTAAGGAATTGACAGCGTACACTAGAAATATAAATTAAATAAACTTTAATATATACTTTCCAATATTTTGGCAAACGTCACGTTGCCATTGGGAACTTATTACAAAGACAAGTGCACACAAGTACTACATAACAGCAAATGAGAACTGAAGCTAAGAGGCTAACGTTTTCCTGAAGTTCTGATGGTGCCCCCTGGTGGGCTATATTGGTAGTTCTTGGCCTTTGGGCTGAAGTTCTTCTGATAAATGTTTCCCAAATTTGGGGCAGTCTCATGCATCCAAATTTGTTGAGGTTTGGCATGTTCCTACATTCTTTCTTTTCCTGGCTACATATTGAAAAGAACTCTTTAGGATTATTTTTGGCTTCATTAGCTAACTGCTGTTCATACCTCTCTAGAGCTACCCTCACCAACCAAGTCATGCTCCTTGCCTGGTCTTTGTAGACTTCATGGAATTGGTTATTTCCACTTCTCTTATGCTGGAAATCTCCACAGTGCCCTTTTTCTATGTATCTATTCTTAATCTCTCTTTATATATCCATCTCACACCTACCTTATTTAACCCTCTCACCCTTGGAATACATTTAAACATTGCAATTCAAAAACTATCTCGTAGATAGTTTTTGAAAATCCCCAAAGCTGCATTGATCTCTTTTCCAGCTAACTCCTCATTCCATGCTACACCTGCAAGCTGTCTCCTGAGCTTTTAATACCCCCCCCCCTTGTAGTTCCACATATACACTTTTCTCACAGAGGTCCTCACACTGCTGGCAACCACCCAGGTAATCACCTTATGGTCACTCTCACCAATTGGTGGATGATTTGACACCTCATTTATAATTACATTCTCTGATGAGATGATAAAATCGAAGACCCTCAATCCTCGTGTGCCCTCTGTTACATACTGTCTGAGGTTGTTATCCCTCTCAAAAACTCAAGAAACTCATTTTCTTTACTTCCAGTTGCTATCTTATCTTTCCAGTCTATTTTGCCATAATTAAAATCGCCGATAATGATCACCCTTTTCTTATTTGCTTGGCTAATTTGATGATACATTTCATTATCACCACCATCCACATTACCTGGTCTATAACAACATCCAACCAAGTATTTGATTCCATTCACCTCTATCTCACACCATACTGCCTCAAAACTACTGGCACTATTTCCCTCTTGTATCTCTACTTTGTATGTACATAACTAACATTTGTATACAAACACAACAGCTCATTTCTGGATCTACAATTAGTTCCACTGATACCACTCACTCGATGTGATCAAATCTCTCCATGCTCGACTGGGGCCATTTCTCTTTCTGCTTATTCATTTTAGAACTCTTTTCAATTCCAACTGTTTCCTCTTGATCCCAGGTCATCCCATTCCTTTCCTGTCTACACATGCTCTTACCTCTTCTCAGAGCATCCACATTTCTCATGCTGTGCACCCCTGTCCACCCTGAGCCTCCCCATTTCCCTGCTCCTCTTGCACACCCATTCTCTCATTTTCTATATTCATACCACTCACTTCCCCATTCATAACCACCTCTTCAATCTCTTCTGTCTTACTCTCCTGCTCTTCTACATCACTTCCCACTTGATGTTGGAATAATAATGAAGCCAATTATAATGGCAAACACCTTTTGGATTTTTTTCTCAGGACATGGACTGATTATTAATAACACAATGTTCCAACATAAAAATGTGCACAAATTCACATGGAGAGAAGAGGCAAGGAATAAGAAAAGTAATCCCTATTATTTATTCCATTAAACCTTAAAATGAGTTCAAACCAGCATGCAAGCCTAAATAGTTGATTTATTGTCTCCTGAGTGTTGACAGCCTTTATTTTAGCTCTCAAATTTGCATAATTTATTAATTGTTGAGGATAAGCATGGTTTAATGTTAATGTTCTACCTTGTTATATTAGCTTGCCCCTGAAGATTGCTTAGTCTCATGTTGAAATGTTTGGCAGCTAAAGTTATTTGTTTTAATTAATATATTTTTGTGTATGTGTATATAATATTTTCATCATTATGGTGCAAGTATCTTTAAAATATAGTTTAATAATAATTTACCCATTTGTTTAATCAATAACGAAATTCTGTCAGTCTAAAATAATTTGCTGACATTTTGAGGGATTCACTCCATCTTTCAAATGTAGCATTTTTGGTTGATATTTTTTCTGTTGTTAATAATCTAAACACTTTTCTCCAAGGAATAGATAAAAACATCACTACCTTCTATAAGTCTACTTTAAGTTTCAAAAAGAAACTTGAGCTTTTCATTCAAGGTGTAAGAAACAATGGTTTTATTTTCTTCCTCACTCTTACAACTTTTTAAGAGGGAGAAACAGCATGAATGAGAGTGATATCAAGTAGACAAAATAGTGTTTGTGATTTGCTGCCAGTTCTTTATTAGTAGAAATCATATGCAAATGGATGCAGGAATAAAATAATGGTTTCAAATAGATGAGACTCAGTTTAAATTGGAAATTTGTGATTTACTACAAAATAGGTTCACTGAATTAAGTCTTCTCACTACACAAAATTTTGGGTCATGCTGCGCCAACAAACACCATCTTGATTAAAATTCTAACATTATTTGGATCAACCTAGATTTACGATGATAATTTTAGCTCATTAACATTGATTATGTCAAGCTGCAGAGCTAACTTAAAACTACAGAATACCCTTTGTAAATCATGCACATATGATGAGCTGTCTACAAGGATACGATGAGCAACCAGAAGTTTTGCTCTCGTACTCGCTGACAATTGGCCTGCCAGAGATTCAACTGTCAAGTTTGTGGCCCTTTATTAAATTGAGAAGTGTTGCACTAAATATCAAACTAATCCAAGTTGTTTATATCAAGAGTCAAGCATCCGTTTGTGTTGAAAGAAAAAGAGATTACTTCCCAATCAAATGGTATTAAACAAGGTAACCTATATAGTACTTGAATTTTTACAGCTACACTTGAACATGTGTTCAGAAAAGTGGTATCAATGAACTAGAATATGAATATCTTAGATAAAAAAAAAAAAAAAAAAAAAAAAAAAAACATTAGCAATCTTAAATTTGCTGATATTTCCATCTTCTCAGAAGACTTCACTGCATTGATGGTTCACTAAATGAACTAAACAACATAGCAAACTGGTGATAGGACATGAAATTAATTTTACAAAAAATAAAAATGAACTGATAGCTCAAAAATTCCTGTCTTGTTAGATGGAATCAACGATGAATATGTACTAGAATAGACATATCTAGGATAAATAATATCCTTTAACAATAGAATCTCTATAATTATTTCAAAGCATAATTACTGGTAATGTAGTTGGACCATGGATGAAAGAGAATTTGCTAATCTTTCTCTTAAAGGGAAGCTCATGGATTCCATTATATAGTCTACATTAAAAATGGCATATAAATGTGCTCCTTGACATACGCAAAACATGCTAGAGAGCAATTAGAATGAAGTATTTTGGGAATTAAAAAAGAGGTAAAAAATGCAGATATTAGACAGATCACAAAAATTGTTGATGTTCACAAAGACAAATGCAAAGTGGAAGTGAGCTGCCATGTGGCCAGGGTGAAATATTATTATTATTATGTGACACCTCCAGGGAGTTCAAAGACTCATCGAGGGGGACCATCTATTCTATGACTCTCTGTCTCTGCCACTCAATCCACCAACTACAACAAACCACAACTACACAAATGCCATTGACCGCAACCCCCACCACTAGTATTTTTACAGACAATCGCAAACATCCATGCCCACAGCAGGATTCGAAGCCACAGCCTTTTAGCTGGAGAGTGGATATGCTAAGCACTCGGCCAACCAGGCTGTCAAAAAGCTAACTGGGCATGTCTGGAATTCTTACTACATTTGGGTTTTTTCCAGAAAACTGGATAAGGACAATCTGTGAAAGGGAAAAGTGGAGAAACTTGGGAGAGACCTTTGCTCAACAGTGGCATGCAACAGACTGATAACAACAATAATAATATATAAAATATTTAAAAAAATTTTTTTTTATTATAAAATATGATGTAATGAAATGTTTTTATTTCTTAAGACACCTGTATATACAGTGATTGCAATTACATATGTTGAATAAGAAAATGTTATAGGAAAATTTTTTTGTAAGAGATGGAAATTGAATACCATTCAGCATGGTATTCAATTGTGTATGTGTATCACCTACCATTTCAGTTATTCATGAGTCTTTTTTCTCTATAATTTAGTGATACAGTGTAGTGATTTTTAGACCTGTTTCGTAGAATAAAAAAAGTTCCATTAAAGGCAGATAGTTTTACGAAAAAAATTAAAGTAAAATCTGATTATAACTTTAACAATTAAATTTCTAACTGTGAAGGTATTCAAGAGTGAATATATGGTTTAAATCTCTCTCTTTGTAAAATGTTTGAAAATAATTTATACATATTATGATACTTTTATTCCATGCATGAGATGTTGATTGTAAATGTAATTGTTACAAAAATGTATTATAATAACTTACTCTTTGGTTACTCAGAATTTTTTTATTTACTAAATCTTCTCATTTAACTGAATAATTACATTGCTAACTATGACTTTTTTATTTCATGTGAAGGCTACAGGATCTCGTATGTCAGCTATATGTCAGGCTATTTCTACCCTCCTGGCTTCTATTATTCTTGGACTTTATTTCAATTGGAAATTAGGATTAGTTGTTCTGGCTTTTGTACCTATTGTATTAGTGGCAACATACTTTGAAAGCCGTATAATTAGCGGTCAGCTTTTATCAGAAAAATCAGCAGGTGAAAAATCTACCAAGGTATGTTTTTATTACCGAATATCTCTACTTCATTTTTTAAATTTGATTCTAGTATTTCTTTTTTATCATAGTGTTTTAGTAATCAGACAAGTCAAAAACACATGTTCCTTATTGCTGCTGTTTACTTCTTCTAATTATTGTTAGAAGCACTTGATACCACATTTTAATCTAACTTCCTATTCAATTTCATTAATTAATAGACAAAACTATTTATGTGTAATAACTATTGTTAAACATAAAAAAAGGCTTTCTAATCATTCACAGGATGCTACAGTCATCTGTTGTTTGCAGTATTACTTTAACCCTAGTTCCTTCATTTAACATGCGCATTATACATGAGCATGCCAATATTTCTGTATTTCACATTTCATACTTCTAATGTACTTCTGATTGAATCAGTCCACCTAGACCTTGGTCTTCCTCTTGGTCTCTTTCCTCATCTTAGCATAAAACACCTGTTTTGCTAACCTTTCCTCACCCATTTTATTTAACTGGCCATACCACCTTAGATTACTCTTCTCACACATTCTTGAATGCTAATGATGCCAAGTTCCCTCTAATATCTTCATTTGTAATATGATTCTGCTACCTGGTGATGCCCATAATCTTTGATGCCATTGTTCACCGCCCATAATCTTTCTTAGAACTTTCGTATCTATAATCTCTAGTCTTTGATGAAATGCTGTATTTCTAACCCACCTCTCAGATCCTTAACTTAAAACTGGTTTGAACACAGTCGTGTATACTGCCAGTTTGGTGTTTTGGCTAATTTCTTTATTATTCCATATAAATTTATTCAGTTGGCTTGTAAATGTGACATCTTGCAGAACTCAACTGCACTGGGAAGGACCTGATCACCATGTCTTTTGGGAGAATGTTTCAGGGAGTTAACAGCAGCATTGATGTACCTTTTCAATATGATTCTTAGACTTGATCAAGTTCCAAAGGAGTGGAAATAGGCAAAATTGTTTCCCTTCATAATGGAAGAGATAAGACTAAGGCTTTGAATTATAGGCCAATCCGTGTGTATGAATAGAGGTAAATGTGGTTTCATTCCATATAAGGCTTTGATCAGGCCACACACATATAGACTATTGTGCACTTGGTGTTTTGGAGACAAGTAACACCAGGTGTACAATAGTCTATATGTGACCTGATCAAAGCCTTAGATGGAATGAAAACGCATTTACTTGTTAAGATGGTGTTACTGGTCTGGAATGTTGAGTGTGAGCACAGATTGAAAGAATGCAATTTCAGAATCTAGTGGATAGTAGATTGATGAGGCGATATGATTGAGATGTGTAAACTGGTAAGAAGTTATTACCAGATCAATGTGGATGAGGTTTTTCATAGAATGAGGAGAGAAAAGAGACCATCTCTGGAACCTCTATAAGATGTGAGCAGGGGAGTGAGGAGTAGATCTTTTTTGTATGGAGAGTGGTGGGTGGTTGGAATGTATTGCCTGAGAGTGTGGTGAGTGCAGAGATAGTGATCACATTTAAGGCCTATCACATGATGAACTCTGTGTGTGTGTGTGTATATGTGAGTGACAGTTGGACCTACCATGATGAGCCTTTGGATTCTGTAGAAGCCTGATGTTAATGATAATAATAAAAAGATGGAAATTCTTCTAATGAATTCTTCATATTCCAGAAATGCTGATTAGAATGTGATCCATACATCATCTGTATGGATCACATTATGAAGGAAAGTGGCATTAGACCTGATATCACAATTGGAGATGTTGATCTGATCTCTTTACTTGTTATGCTGATAATGCTATACTCTTAAATAAATCCAGCACAAGTCTGCAGAATTCCTTAACTAAATGGAATAACTGCTGTAACAAAGCTGATATGAAATCTCCATTAAAAAAAGACACACTATGAAAATAGACAGAGACATTGAAAATATCAGCCTCATCCTTGCAAAACTTATAGAACACAAAATATTTCAACTATTGTGTAAATTATTATTTAACTAATAGTTGAAATATTTTATGTATTCTATAAGTTTTGCAAGGATGAGGATGATATTTTCAGTGTCTCTGCCTATTTTCAATACACACACACACACACACATATATATATTCAACTATTATGTAAAAAATATATTAAGAATGCAGAAAAATATAAAATTAATATAAATTGAGGGAAAAAAAATCCTTAGCCCACCCACAGTACAAAATGTACTATAGGTTTACATGTAACCTTCTTTTGGTGGGAGCAACATGAAAAAAAATTAGCCAAAATATTTAGTGAAAGTGGTAACTTAAATATGCAAAGAATAAGAATATGTAAAGGTGGTGTGCTATAGAGTCATCTGAATATATTAAGAGAGAAATTAGCAAACACCCAAGTAGTATAAGATGTTTCACACCAATTTTAACTCATAAATCTTAGAGTTGGATTAGAATTCTGAGAAAATTAGGGTAGAAAATAATGGTAGAATAATTAAAAATTAAGATATTAGAATGGACCTTGATGTTGTTAGCATTCAGGAATGTGTGGGCAGAACTAAATCTCCAATTGTATAGTTTTAATCAGTGGCAAAAAAAAAAAAAAAAAAAGATGGAATGAAATAGGAGAAAGAGAAGTTAGTTAATTAAAGTTGAACTAGACTTGTAAATAGATGTTAACCAGCAGCTGCTCTTGTTCTTATGGTTTTGAAAGAACCTAGAGGAAGGAAGGATAGCTGCCAGTTAATTTCATTATTTTCATGGGCATTTCATGGACAACCATGAAAGTATTGAAATGGGACATATACCTATAGAATAGGCATAAGGCAGAAGCTGAATATATATGAAAGGCAAATTGGAGTGGATCTGTAAGCAAGGGATCATCACTTAGTTGGGTTGTCCTGTTCTGAGTAGCACCAAGCAGTCTTAGAGAGAATTGGATGCACCATCCCAATCTGTGAACAGTATTTCATGGACAAATGGGTAGATTTGGGATTTATACAGTATTATCAGTTATACAATTGAAAAGTAGTGTCTTGAGTGGAAAAATGCAGAAGCAATGGCGGAAATGTGCTTGTTCCTGGAAAGGCTGGAAGTGTAGGTCAGCCCAAGAAGAGAGAGAGTGAGCTGATAATTTTTTGAATAACTGGGTATTATCAAATGTTAGGGGAAATTGTGCAAGATCTTTCTGGTAAGAAATTATTCAGCAGTTTTGGCAGCATGGAAGTTTGGTTGTCCTTGCCTCACTGAAATATGGCATGGAGATTGCATTTTGGACATTGGTTATGGTTGGTCCCGAGAATAATGGGCATTACAAGGTTTATCAAATGAAAAAGAGAAAAATGGAGTGTATTCTCATTAGCAAAGCTGTGGAGACGATTCAAAGTCACTGAATGTGCAAAAGTTGTAGAGATCCTGGGATATTCCTTTCTTATATAGAGAAACCTGTGGAGTATTCATAATTATAAATTCACAATATGCCACAGTAATTAACTTTTTAATAATATGTAAATATTTCATCTTAAGTATCATAAGACATCATCAATCTAGTTATTATGAAATTCCTATTGTTGTTTAATAACTGTTCTGATGTCTTATGATACTTAAGATGAAATATCTACATATTTTGTCTTTCGCATTATTAAAAAGTTAATTACTGTGGCATACGTTTAAATTTATAGTTCTGGGATATTCCTGTGTTGATGGGGAAATCTGAGGAGGGGAAGCTGGTGATCCAGTTACAAAGGGCAGAAGTCAGACCATAGGAGTAATTTGCTGAGTAGACCTCTTATGTCACATCTGTCAAATGTCTTAGAAATGTCTAGAGCAGCACATGTAAGTTTCTCCAAACCTTTCCATGGCTTGAATCCAGAGGTGAGTAATGTAATTTAGATCTGCTGTGGATTGAGGGGGGGGGGAAATCCATATTGCGGCTCACTCATTAGTTGGCTAAGAATTGTTGGATGAAGGTTAGTTGACGTGTCCATGGTTGAACTCCATAATGATTACTCACTCTGTTCTTTGAGCTAATTTGATGATGAAAGCAAATCTCATATTAGAGGTTTAATGGAGTTTGACAGCACTAAGAAAGGATTAAAATTCTTCCAATATTTCATCTTAGTCACTGAGATATCATAAAAATCACCAGTTTTACAGGAGTGCTAAATTACACCAACCACTCACAATATAACCTTAAACTTAGATCAATATGATGTGCCGTCTTTTGCAACACTTGTGACGTGCCCTCAGAATTTTAGTCTGCTCTCTGCCATCACCCTAAGATCCCAAATCTCATTGACTTCTTGAAGCACATCTCCAGCAATGCAGTATACTGCCTTATATCTCTGTATTGCAAAGTGTAACACCTTGTATTTATTGATATTAAAACTAGAACCCCACATTTTCTTTAAGCTAAAAGTGTGTTGAAATCTTCCTAAAGAGAATTAACATCGCTAATAACTTTGAACCACCAGCAACCATTTGAATATCCCCAGTCAGTCCACATGAAATATCATTAACAAATATGTTAAACAGTAAATGCCCAAGAACAGAATCCTGAGGCACATTACTAGTCACCTTCCTTTTCTGAAATACTGCTCCATCATACATAACTTGCTGGTATCATTGAGAAAGCCAGTCTTCAGCCTACTTAACCAGTATTATCCTATCACATCTTCTGCAGCTTATACACTAACTTGTCATGTGGTAAGTGATAATCTATCAACTGCTTTTTCAAAGTCCAAGAATATTACTGTATTTGAATCTCAGTTATCCAACACATTTGTCACTTTGTCATAAAATAAAATGTAAGCAGATTGCTAAAATCATATCTGCCCTTCACAAACCCATGTTTACCATCATAGAGAATCCTGTTCTTTACCTACCCACTCTTGTATTCTAGCAATCTGCTTACATTTTATTTTAAATTACACATTAGTCTGTATATCTGCTATGGCCAATACCTTGGCCATAGCAGATATACAGACTAATGTGTAATTGTAAACTTGTCACAGAACCATACTTGCAGAGTGGTACTATTTTGCCATCTTTCCACTCCTTAGGCACTTCCCCACTACAAGACTTTCATGAAATAACCAGGTCAAGGTCATAACTAACTCTTTTGCACATTCCTTAAAAATATGTAGTGATATGGCATCTATTTAACCCAAGCAACACTTGATACACCTCTGAATTCGCCTCTAATTCCTCTACTATTTGCCTTTCTTTCTGCATAAATTGCACAGCGTCATTAATGCCTACATGATATACTCTGATAAAGTCATCATTAAATAACTCCACTATAACTTTTGCTGTGGTGAATTTGTGGCCATAGCTATCACCAGTGTTATCCTTCTATAATTATTCTTCCTGTTGCTTGCCACATAGTAGCAGAATTCTCTTGGATTATCTTGCTGACCTTCCAATCTCCTCTCATATTCTACTTTTTCTTTTTTTTATTATGCTCTCCTTTCTGGCCTGAATTTATATTCCTCATGCATATGTTTTACAAGCTTTCTTGTGCCTCTTCTGAATCTTCTTTTCCCACACTGCTTGCTTAATTTCACTATTCATCCATTTTACTCCTACTCTTCGTATGTACTTTAACGTTGCTTATGTCTCCTACTCTTCATATGTACTTTAACATTGCTTGTGTCAGATATTGCCTTATCATTTCTCATGTACGGTCAGCATCTTTTCTGCACAGTTTAGCAACCCAACATATTTATGCTTGAGTATGGAACTCATAATAGCAGACTATAGACCTCATAATCACCCACCTTAGAGTTCTACATATTTGCCTTCTTGAGAACAACCTTTTTCTGTTTGCTAAAAGGAACTGAAAAGTTTGCTAAAAGGATCATAAGGTACTGGTTCCTTCCAAACCAGTACCTTATGATCACTCTCACCAACAGGTGGCAGTGTTGATACCTCATTCAGAGTCACATCCTGTGAGGATATCACTACTTTTCAATACTTGAAAATGTTGTGTTGCTTCCATCACGTGCTGCTTAAGATAGTTTTCCCTCAGAAACTCAACAAATTCACTCTCCTTGTTTCCATACATTCCAATACACATTCTTATAAATAAAATCTTCCATTAGGATCATTTTCTTTTACATGCCCAACTAATTTGTTTAAACTCTTCACAATCAGCGCTTTCCACATTCCCTGGCCTATAACAACATCCTGTTAAATACTTTTTTGTAGATCTCAATTTCACACCAAATAGCTTAAATCTTCACATGCTACTATTTTCCACTTTTAAAGGATGCAATTCCTCTGCTATCATTAATGGTGCTCCCTCTCCTCTCATCACCTTCCTATTCTTTTGGAAAATTCTATATCCCTCCATTTCTAGTCCTGACAGTATATCATCCTCAGACAACCAAGTTTCACTTACACCAACTATATTTGAGTCTACTGACTTGATGAATACTACAATCTCAGCCCCTTTATCTCGGATACTCCTTACCATAGTATACAAACATAACAATTACCCACTCTTTGAGGTCATCCCACCTATGCCATTGCTCTTTAGTCTGGTTGCTGTAGTACACCTCTCTTCAATCTGGCAGTCCTTGGGAGGACTGCCAGATTGAAGAGAGGTGTACTATAGCAACCAGAATGAGAAAACAAAATGAGAGGACTCTGATTTTCATTCATATTCCTCTCATTCCCCACTATTATCAGTCCTGCCATTATAACTTCGTAACCTTTGTAGCTATTTCCTTCCTTTCAAAACTTGCTTCTCTCTCTCTCTCTCTCTCTGATCCCTTAGCCACGCTAATTTCATATGGAACCTGTATACTCTAAGCAAACAACAGTCATTCCAGATGTCTAAAACCAAGCCCGTTCAAATGCAGTCCATCAGCTTTAAACCATTCCAACTACACTTCAGATTCACTCCTTATATTCACAAATTGCACACCCTTTGCCTGACACAGTTCAACCATCTTATCATGACGTATCATTGCTCTTCTTCTCAGTTCTTATTCACATAGGACAACATACGAAGGTGGTCTGAAACATTCTTGGCCTCGACCATAGATCGCAACATTATTGGCAAGGTTTTTTCCCTAAGTTGGTACATCTGTCATAAGCATCCATATGAAATTGCAAGTCATTTTATCAAGTATTTTGTTTTATACAGCTGTCTGAAGCAAAAGTGTTGTCTATATTCCTTGAAATGGATAAAATTGAGTATCGTGTGGTTTTAAAATTCTTCGTAAAAGAAGATTTAATGCCAAAAGAAATTCATTCGAAGTTCATAAAAGTTTATGGACATTCTTCTCCTTTATTTTTGACAATTAAGAAATATAATATAAGAAATATGGGGATTAGCCACTAGATGGCTACATGGTGTATAGTGTTTGTAGAGAGCTCCTGAACAGATAAGTATTATTTTAAGTAATAATTGGTAAATTTGCTTGAATCTTACGTAGTATTATTTACTTTTCGTATCTTAGCATGTCTGGGTGATTTTTGTATGTTTTCTGAGTTGTTTCAATTAGTAATTTGATAGATACGATTAGTTGTGCACATGGCGTCGATAGGAGGAATACAATGGTGTCCAGGTCGCCATCTTTGTCTAAAAATTTTTATTTAAAGATTTTATTCAGTGTACGGTTTGTGAAATGTATGCTTTGAGGAGAGCGGTTGGAGTCTGGTTAGACAACAATAGTGGAGTGAATGTGTGCAGAAAGTGTAAGGAGTGTGAGGATTTAAAGAGTGTTTCAGGTCATGAGAGTGATATCATTGTTGAAAGTGAGAATGTAGGAAATAGTGATATGTGAGGTATGAATAGTGATATTTTCGAGGTAGTACCAGATAGCTGTGAGAGTGGCGTGAATAAAAGTGAGAATGAAGGTAAACATACAGAACGAATGAATGAATTAACGGATAATAAAAATAATGAGACAGATGCAATGAGTGAGATCGCACGGTTACGCGGAGTGATACACAGGGCAAATCGGCAGCTGGTGCATTGGCAAAAATGTTTACTGAGTGTACCAAATAATAAACAGCAAAAGTATGATAAAAAAAATAAGAGTATGATAGTGAGTGTAAACAAAATGAAAGAGCGAGTGTTGTACGGAGATTCGTTAGTAAGAGGTGTGATAGATGAGAGTTTAACAAAATCGTACCAACCTGGTGCGAACATTAAGGGTGTAAGCGAGTCAGTTAGAATGCAAAAGCAGAGGGTGAAAGAATTGATAATAGTAGCAGGAACAAATGATTTGAAAGGAGACAAAATGGCTATGCGAGAGGATTTGAAGGAATTGCTTCAGGTAGCAAAAGAGAAGGGTGAGAGAGTTAGGATGGTGAGTCTGTTGCTGCAGTATGACAATGAAGAATATAGGAGGAGGGCCAAAATTGCTAATGAATTTATGTGCGGATTATGCAGGAGGAGTGGTGTAGAATTTGTGAATGTGTGCAGTGAGTTCGATGGACGAAAGGATTTATATAAATGGATGGTTTACATTTGAATGGATTTGGTGTATGGAGACTTGAAAAGGTGTTGAATGAACATTCAAATGGGCTTCTGAAATTCATGTATACTAATGTCAGAAGTATTAGGAACAAGAAGGAAGAATTTTTGGCCTTGGTTGGCACTTTAAGGCCACAGGTTATTGGCATTAGTGAAACATGGCTGACAGAAGATGATATAGCTAGTGGGATAGGATGTGAGGGGTATGGTGTGTTCAGGAGTGATTGGAAGAATAAAATGGGGGGAGGTGTGTTATTGATGATAGCAGATGAGCTACAGCCAAGGAGAATAGAAGTAGAACTGCAGGATAGAGAAAAGAGCACATTTGAGGCTAGTTGGTGTGAGATTGAAACTAGCAGAACAAAATATATAGTTGAGTGCTGCTATAGACCAGGTGATGGAATAGATGGTGGAGATAGTATGCATAAGCAAATAGAAGAAATGAGTGGAAGGAGCATAATTATTATGGGAGATTTCAACTATGGTAACATTGATTGGAAGGAGGAGAGGACACATGGGAGGAAGGAATTGTATTTTATGCGGTTATTAAGGGATAACTATCTGCGACAGCATGTAATGGAAAATACTAGGGTTCAGAGAGTGCTTGACCTAGTAATTGCATCTGAGAATTTAGCTGTAATGAATATGACCACGTTGTTACCAATTGGTGAGAGTGATCATAGGGTCTTGACTTGGGAGGTGGCTAAAGGTGTGGAATTTACAATTCAGATGGGGTACATGTGGAATTATCGGGTTGGTAAATTTGACAAGCTTAGGAGTTTGATTGGTTCAGTACCATGGCATGTAAAACTGCAATGGCTGAATGTTGATAGTGCATGGGAGGTGGTTAAGAAGTGTTTGCATGAGGCAATGGCTGACTGCATACCTAGAGTCCGAATAATAAATCAGGTAGGGGTTAAACTTGAGCTACAAAAAAAGAAACAACTATGGAGGGAATTTAAAGAGAAAGTGACCGGCAGGCACATGAACGGTATAAAGTACAGGCCAGAAGGGTAACGAGCATGGTAAGAAAAGCAAAAGCGGATTATGAAAGAACATTAGCCATGCAGGCTAAAGAGAATCCCAAACAGTTTTTTCGATATGCGGCAAGTAAAAGAAAAAATGTATATTGCAGAATGATTTTGAAGAATGCCAATGGTAGGGAGGTAACTGAATCTGTTGATATAGTTGAATTACAGCGAGCACTTTTGCAAGAGTATCTCATCCAGGTGATGATATTGCAGAAATGAATGAACCAATAGCTTATACGGTAATTGTGGTGAATGAAGTGTAGGTGAATAGTCTATTACAAAACCTCAATGTCAATACATCTGTGGGATTGGATGGTATACCAGCTCATGTCGTACGTCAAGTGGCTAAAGAATTGTAAATGCCCTTGACCATTTTCTTTAATTTGAGTTTCAGATCTGGGTTAGTCTCAAGGGGGTGGAAAGAGGAGAAAATAGTTCCACTTCATGAAGGAGGTTCCAAGACTGCTGTTATAAATTACCAACCGATCAGCATATCAGGAATTGTTGTCAAGGTCTTGGAGAACTTATTCAAGAGAAAAATACAGGATTGGATAGATGAAAATGGTATACTGTATAGGGGGCAGCATGGTTTTGTGAAGGGTAGATCATACCTCATTAACTTGCTCACGTTTTATAACACGGTGACGGCTGAACTGGATAAGGGTAATGGGTTTACAGTGATTCTACTGGACCTTGCCAAGGCCTTTGACAGGATACCACAGGGAATTCTAATCAGTAAAGTGCAGCATATGGGGATGGATATAGGGTTCGTGAGATGGATAGGAGGGTGGTTGATAGAGAGATATCAGAGAGTGGTTTATTCAGGAGTAGAGTCCAAAAGATGGCCTGTGAATAGTAGTGTGCTGTAGGGTTCTGTTCTTGGACCAGTACTTTTCAATTTGTTCAATAACGATATAGGAAAAGATTTGAGAGGAAGTGTTCATTTGTTTGCTGATGATGCAAAGTTGGGTAGAGCAATAGTGAGTGCACAGGATTTCAAAATTTTGCAAGATGATTTGGACAGTTTGGAGGACTGGGGTAAAAAGAATGGATGTCAATTTAATGTGGCAAAGTGTAAGGTTATGCATTTTGGGATGAACAGATCAGCAGCAGTATATCACATTGGTGGAACCGTACTCCAGGAGATTGACGAGGCCAGGGATTTGGGAGTGTTGGTGGATAGGGAGTTGAAGTTTACGGGGCACATCGCAAAAGTGGCCAAATCAGCTCATCAAATCACTTGGTTGCTGAAAAATAGTTTAACAAGTGGAGACAAACAGGTTATTGTTCCTCTGTATCGAGCCTTGATAAGACCCCATCTAGACTACTGTGCCCAGATATGGGTGGTAGGGTTTCTTCTTGATGGGGAGGAGGTGGAGAAAGGATCCAGAGACGAGTGACCAAGATGATAGCAGGTCTATGAAATGAACGTTTTGAGAACAGGTTGAAGATTTGTGGGTTGCAGAAATTGGTTGATAGGCAGAAAAGGGGTGATATGATTGAGACATTCAAATTACTGAAGGGTTTCTATAAGATTAATTCAGAAGATATTTTTGAGAATAGGACTGGTAGTGGGAGGACTAGGGGCCATACATGGAATCTGGGCAAGAGTGTGGTTAGAAAGTGTGTTAAAGCTAGGTTTTTACTTGGAGAGTGGTGAATGAGTGGAATAAGCTGCCAGAGTCTGTTGGTGCCATGACTGTGAATGAGTTCAAGGCGAGGTATGATAGATATTGTGTGAATGTCAAGTAGTTGTTCTTGACATGATGTTAGGGCCTCCCTCGATGAGGCTGTCGACTCCTTGGAGTTATCCATAATAATAATAATATTGGAAGTTTTTTTTCACTTTGTTAGACTATAACAAATTTAGTTTAATCCTTTATCCAAGTATAAGCAAACAAAGTCAGTCCTGAAGATACTTCAGGCTCAAACTTTGTTTGCTTACATTTGGATAAAGTATTAAACTAAATTTGTTATAATTAAGAAATATGCTGCTGAGTTTGAAACGTGGCTGTATCAGCCTTGAAGATGATCCACGTGAAGGACATCCAAAAAGTGTAACAACACCAGAAATCATTGATCAAGTGCACGAAACAATATTATTATTATTATTATGGGCAACTCCAAGGAGTCCTTAGACTCATCTAGGGAGGCCTTAAACATCATGTCCATCACAACTATTCAACATTCATATGAACTCATTCACTGTCATAGCACCCACAACAGACTCTGGCCACTTATTCCACTCATTCACTACTATAAAAGTAAAAAAACCCAGCTCTAACTCCCTTACTAATCACACTCTTGCCCAGCTTCCATGGATGTCCCCTAGTCCTCCCACCACCAGTCCTGTTCTCAAAAATATCCTCTGAATTAATCCTATAGAAATCCTTCAGCAATTTCAATGTCTCAATCATATCTCCCATTTTCTACCTATCAACCAATTTCTGCAACCCACAAATCTTCAACCTGTTTTCATAAGGTTCATTCTATAGAACTGCTATCATCTTGGTCATTGGCTTCTGGATCCTCTCAACCTCCTCCCCATCAAGAAGAAACCTAGGTGACTAGATCTGGGCACAGTAATCAAGATGGAATCTTATCAAGTCTCGATACAGAGGAACAATAACTTGCTTATCTCTGCTTGTCAAAGTATTCTTCAGCATCCAAGTGATTTGATGAGCTGATTTAGCCACTTTTGCAATATATCCCCTAAACTTCAACTCCCTATCCACCAACACTCCCAAATCATTGACCTCATCAATCTCCTGGAGTACAGTTCCACCAATGTGATATACTGCTGCTAATCTTTTCACCCCCTCAGTTACTGAGGCATGATCTACCTTTCACAAAACCATGCTGTCCCCCATACAGTATCTCGTTTTCATCAATCCATTCCTTTATTTTACCCTTGACTTCTTTCTCCAAGACCTTGACAATGACTCCTGATATGCTGATCGGTAATTTGCAACAGTAGTCTTGGATCCTCCTTTATGCAGTGTAACTATTTTCTCCTCTTTCCACCCCTTTGAGACTAAACCAGACCCAAGACTCAGATTAAACAATAAGTTCAAGTGCACTGAATATGGTATTGGATAACCATCTAGTCAAAGTGCATGAAATTGCTGTAGGATATATTTTGCATGATGAATTGCATATGAAAAAGCTTTGCACAAGATGGTTGCCACGCTTGCTCACAGCAGATCAAAAACTCACTCGCATGAAAATTAATTTTACCATTACACACCAGAATCCAAACAGCAGTCAAAACAGTGGACAGATGGCAGTTATTCAGCACCAAAGAAGACAAAGTCGGTTCCATCAGCAGAAAGTGTTATGGCATCGGTGTTTTGAGATGCTAAAGGCATCTTGTTTATAATTATCTTGAAAAGGGTAAAACAATAACTGGGGAATGTTATTCCAATCTTTTAACCAGACTAGACAAAAAAATCCATGAGAAAACACCTGGTTTGCAGAAGAAAAAAAGCATCTTTTATCATGACGATGCACCTGCCACAAAAACATTGCCTGTTTTGGCAATGGGAAAATTAAGTGATCTGCACTATGAATTGTTGGAACATCCACCCTATTCCCCAGATTTGGCTCCCTCCGACTTCTATCTCTTCTCAAAACTAAAACTCTTCATCACTAGTCTACGTTTTTCTTTGAATCAAGAGATGATTGCGGCTGTAGTGGGGGGGGGGGGGGAGTATTTTGCCGATCTTAGTGAGAATCACTACATGGACGGGATAATGCCACTGGAGCATTGCTAGAATAAATGTATTAGTCTTAATGGTGATTATATTGAAAAATAAAAATAATTTTGAAATTATAAATTCGTTTTTTTATTGTTAGGCCGAGAACTTTTTGGTCCACCCTCGTACTAACCACATTCCCAGTGATACTATTATCCTTTGCCTCCGGCTACAACTTTTTCAGATTCCTTTCTACATTCCTTGTCTCACCATCAAAGTCATTTGTGCCCACTGCCACTAATTCTGATGCTCATTCCTTGCTTTCATGCAAAGCATCAGATGTGTACCTTCTTATTCACCACACACCTCTAATTGAATCTCCAAACAAAGCCACCCTGCCATCCTTGGATACTTGCTTCTTATTAAGAAAGTTTTCTGTATAAAAAATGAGTGCTTAAAACTAACGTGTATAACGGATAATTTTAGTATCATTCTAGCCCTTCTACAAAGTCTTAAGAATTTATCGAGATCTTATTCTACATGTGTAACAGGTATTTTCATGCCTTGAACGCATTCACCATCGGCATACTCGCCATCTACTTTGGGTAGATTGGTAAAAAATCTAGTAGATTTGTAAAGAATTTACTTTTTTACTAAGTAGACTTTGACTTAGGGTTTAGCTGGAGGTTCACTCTCTTACTCACAAGACTATTATATTTATATTGCATCAATCACTTGTTACTGTCCCACCACTAGTGTGATATTTATCCTATATCTATCTGTTAAGCCCTTCTGACTAATGTCTCAGTTATGTCACATCTCCATCTTTCAGGTAAGTTGCTGCTGCATTGCTTCAAAAAAGATGCTCTTTTTTTATTACCTACTTCATTGATAAATTCCTATTAGTAAGTGTAGTATGTAAGAATGTTATCTGAATGTTAATTGCTATATATTAAAAACAACTAAATTAAAATCACAAATTGGAGAAATCTTGAAAGCATAGCATTGACAAACTCAGAATGAAGATAACTAGGATGCCCATGTGAAATATCTCTTTCAGCATCATTAGGAAAGGCCTTCTCCCATGTTATTCCATTCTACTTTTTGGGTTGTTCTCAACCAGGTTGGTCCTGCTGTTAGAATAAGTTCATCTCTCCATCTGGTCTTCTGTCTACCTCTATTTCTCTTTCCTCTCTCTAGGTATCCAGTAAGTGGTGAGTTTATCCCATGTATCATCTTGTTTTCTCATCAAGCATCCTGCTCATTTCCATTTTAGGGATTTTACTGTTCTTATGATGTCAGCGACTTTTGTTTTCTGTCTTATTTCTAGGGCTCTTATTTTTTCTATCCTTTTGAAACATACTTCATACCATTGCTCTTTGGTATGTTCTTAGCTTAGTCACTTGTTTAGTTGTTAGTGACCATGATTGTGATCCATAGGTTAGAATTGGTAGTATGATCATATTATGAAGTTTGCATTTTAGGCTGATTGGTAGGTCTCCCTTCATCCACTCTTTTAAACTCCAATAGCTCCTCCAAGCATTGGTGATTCTGGCATCTGTTTCTTTTTCCATCTTGTTTTTAAATTATGGCCCAAATTTAAATTTGGGCCAGATAATAAATTTTTAGATTTTAAAAATATTTAAAATCTTCATAACTTATTATTCTGTTATTGAAATTTCTGTGTAGTTTGTTTAATCCATATACTTTACTTTCATTACTTAGATCTCTAATCATTGTTTTCAGTTCTGAGCTGTTGTCGGAGAATTGTCATCGGCAAATCGAAGATTGATTAAATTTTTGCCTAACATGTTTAAACCATAATTATCCCAGTTATAATATAATAATAACTAAGACCTTTTATTCCTTTATAGGGAGTAGGCAAGGCCTTTAAACCCTATCTAGCTTTTGGAGACTGAGTGGGCAGTTCAATCTTCACTGGTAGCCAATCGGAAATAGCTGACCCATGTCTATCACTAATTATAGGCAGCCACTGATGAAGAGACCGGCAAACAGGTGCTGTTATCTCTTGGTACCCAATCCTAACATCCTAACAAGATATGTTACTGTCTGAAATAATGTGGGTTCTATGTTTGATTTTCTTGAGTTCATGGGATGAAAAACCTGAGTTTCCAGGAGAAAAAACCTGAGACATAGATCAACTAACTGCGGAACTGGTCGATGAAAGACTTCCTTCGTTTGGCGACTAGACTTGATCTGTGTCTTATCTTTGTGCGGCCTGCTGCAGAGGGTGCAAGCGCTATTTCCACTTAGCTACACAGGCCTTTATTATCCCAGTTCAGTTCTCTAAATAACATTTTCAACAATGAAGTGAATATCTATTGGGTTTCCCTGTCTAACTCCTCTTCCTAAATTGAAGGATGGTCCTGTTGTCTTGAGTTTGATTTCTGCTGTTCTACTATTATAAATATTTTTTAATGTTCTGCTTATTTATTTTCTCTATCTTGATTTTGGAGTCCCAGGAACAGCTGCTTGTGTTCTATCAAGTCAAATACTTTCTGGAAGTCTATGAATGCTATGCATAGAAGCTTATTATGTTCTTGATATTTTTCAATAATTTGTAGATGATCAATAGTTGAAAAACCTTTTCTAAATCCTGCTGGATCATATGGTTGGTTGTTCATATGTTCATAAAGTCATTAGTGCACTTGACTGCAAATACCAAGCAAATACTTGACTGCAAATATCAAAATGTGAACTAATGTCATAAATCAATTAATGACATTAGTTCACATTTTGATAAATAGCAAGACATCATACAGTGGGGTATACCTATAGTCAATTTGAAAATAAAGAATCAACTCTATAAATAGTATATGTATAATATATCTTGTAATTTACAGATAATCAGTTGAGTCAGAAATTTTCCATTTTATATATATAAGTCTTGCTATTTTTCAGTTTTGCTGGTATAATTTTTAAATTTCTTGCAGCAGTCATTGAATGAAATGTGTTTTGGTTTTGTAGGTAGCAGTGGAAGCCATTGAAAACATTCGAACTGTAGCATCTCTTCACCAAGAAATAACTTTCTATACAAATTATGTAGCAGCTCAAGCTGGACCGCAGAAGTAAGAAACAATTTAATATTACAACAGTAATTTTAAAATCTGTCATAAGAAATAGTATGTTGGAATACAGTTATCGATAATATGTGACGCTGGCAGAAGGAAGTGATTTCTTATATTTTTATTTTATTTATTTGTTTTTTTTTTTGGAGGGGGGGGGGAATAAGTACTTGCAGACAATTAGTAAAGGATTCTAATATACTCATCAGTAACTGCTTCCTTTTTTTGAATATGCTCCCTAAAGTATTCTGAAAGTGTTTTCTCTTTAGCTAATTATCTTTGTTAAATTTAAAATGCATGTATAATAGTGTTTCTTTCTTTTGAAATTTTCAGATTTTCAAAAAAGAAATCTCATATTCGAGGTTTAACATTTGGTTTTGCACAAAGTGTTCCACCTTTTGCTTATGCTGCAGCTATGTTTTATGGCAGTTATTTGATTTCAAAGAAGGAAATAACATTTGCAAACCTTTTCAAGTGGGTATAAACATACTTAACTTTGCCTTAGTGGTTTGCACAGTTATATGAATATTGAAGTTCATTTATAAAATGAGATTGTGATCTTTATAGTGTATAATATTTGAGTTTATAAAATATTTATTAAAGACTTAGTGACCTCAGATTTATAAAATAATAATAATTTTATTCTTCAGAGTAGTTCATCTTGTTAATACACAGCAGTCATTTGTTTTAATGGAACATGTGGACTAGGCATATATAAAGATACTTATATGGATATCATCAAGGAGAAAGATCAATAACTACATTCCAAACAAAAATCATATGAAGTCTTTGCTACTTTGGACAAAGTAGTGCTGCTTTGATTAGAATTCAAGAACATCAAGACTATATTGCATTTTTGGAATTGACAAGTCCAGCTTGCTTTGCATACTATTGACAGTAGGCACAGAGCTCTTTGGAAACAGACAAAGATTCTTCATTTCAGCAAGTTCAAATTCAATGATCTTTTCCTTGAAACATGTGAAATGTTACACAATCATTCAAACCTTAACCAGTCTGACTGCATGTCAATCTCCAAGTTTTTGGGAAGCTAGTAAGCATGTGCACATGCTTACTAACATCAGCTAGTAAGCATGTGCAAACATGATTTATTCTTATGATTCATGTTTGAATTTAGTTACTGATCTTTCTCCCTGACAATGTTATTATTGGATGAATATATACTGGAGTTTTTGAATAAAATTCTATATTTTTGCTACATGCGTAGCCATATAATTGGTTTAGTGTTCAGTACTGTTTCAAATATCACTTTCTTTGAGGGGAATAATAAAATGAGTTTTATAACTATAAGTAAGAGCAGATCGATATAATAGGGGTGACTGAAACAAAAAAGACAAAAAACTGGTTAGATCTTTCTGAGCAATAAATACAAAATGTTATATTCAGGCAACGACCATCAATGAAAAGAAGCAGTAGCCATAGTATTCAACACAAAATACTAGGCTAATCTTCTTGAATGGCAGGCAGTCTCAAGTAGAGTGATGTGGGCAAATATCAGAATGGGGAATTGGATGATGACACTTATTTGTGCGTATGGTCCCACAGAAGGTTCTACTAAGGTAGAAGTGGAGGAATTTTTTGAGGCTTAAGAAAAAGTAACTGACATAATGAAAAAGGAAAAGTTGGTCCTTGTTGGGGACCTAAATAGCAGAGTAGGAAATGATTGTCAGACATACAAAAATATTTTGGGAAAATTTGGAGAAAAGAGCAAAGCTAATAATAATAGCAAATAGCTGTTGGATTTCTGCTCAGGACATGGACTGGTTATTACTAACACCATGTTCCAACATAAAAATGTGCACAAATTCACATGGAGAGAAGAGGCATGGAATAAGAAAAGTCACATTGACTATATTATTATTGATAGTGATGTTTTCTCCCTGGTGCAGGACACTAGAGTGTACAGAGGATTTGAAATTGGAAGTGATCACTATTTAGTCTTGAGCAGGATAAAATTGAATTTCATATTGAAAAGAATGACATGTAAGAAAGTTTTAAAGCGAATAAAAGTTGAGCAGCTCTCAGATGTGAACTGTAGACTTAAATACACAAAGATTATTGAAGAACAAATTGCCACTAAATCTCCAAACATTGGAGATTTAGTGGCAAGCCTTGAAGAAAATCCTGATTGATTCAGCCAGAGAGGCATGTGGTGAGGTTGTCTGCAAGGATAGAACAATAAGAACTCCATGGTGGAGACAGGAAGTTAAAGAGGCAGTGAAGGAAAAGAAGAAAGCATACCAAAAGTTCCTGTCAAATAAGTCAGCTTTTGCTCTTAGAGAATACAGAGACAAATGTAAGAAAGCTAAACACTGTGTAAAACTAGCTAAACAAAAGTCTTGGGAGGACTTTGGCAAGAACATAGAAAATAAATATCAAGAAGGTGGTAAGTTATTCCAGAGGTTGTTGAAGAAGCTTAGAAATGGAGGAAAGAGTGCTGTAAAAGAAGTTAGAGATGATAAAGGTGACATGAAAACAGGAGAAAAAGATATCCTTCAAGTATGGAGTAATTACTTTGAAAAACTTCTAAATGAAACAAGCAGTGATAGCACAGTGGTAAAAAACACTGACCAGGCATGCAGTCAGGAATACATATCCATACTTGAAGTAGAAAAAGCCATCAAAGGCTTGAAATGTGGAAAGGCAGCAGGAGTAGATGATATTCGACCAGAAATGCTGAAGTATGGTGGTATAAGAGTCTTACGGTGGCTGCACTGCATAGTTCAGAAAGCCTGGACAGAGGGACAAATTCCCGATGATTGGAGTAGAGCTCTAATAGTACCCATATATAAAAAGGGAAATAAAACTGAATGTGAGAATTACAGAGATATTTCCCTACTGAGTGTTCCTGGCAAGATCTATGCAAGTATACTTGAGAAACAGTTGAGAAGAATTGTGGAAGAAAAGCTTGGTGAAGAACAAGCTGGATTCAGACCAAATAGAGGCTGCCAGGATCAGATCTTCACTTTACGACAAATAGTTGATAAAGCATGGGAATATAACAAAGATCTGTATTTAAGTTTTGTCGATCTGGAAAAGGTATATGACAAGGTGACAAGAGAGAAGCTATTCAATACATTACAGTTATATGATGTCAATGGGGCATTATATCAAGCAATACTTATTTTATTTGAGTTGTAAGTCAGCAGTTATAATTGAAGAAAGTACAGGAAGATCGTTTAATGTTAAATCTGGTGTGAGACAAGGATGTACATTATCCCCTCTGTTGTTCATTATCTATATGGATCACATTATGAAGGAAAGTGGTATTAAACATGATATCAGAATTGGAGATGTTAATGTCAGCTCTTTGCTTTATGCGGACGATGTTATACTTCTAAATAAATCCGCTACAAGTTTGCAAGATTCCCTGACTAAATTGAATAACTGTTGTAATAGATATGGTATGAAGGTCAGCATTAAAAAGGCAGAAACATTGAAAATATCAACTGTATTGTGAATGAAAAACTTATAGAACAAGTAAAACATTTCAGCTACTTAGGCACGATTTTTAGTGAAGCTGGTAAATTAAATGTAGAAATAGACAACAGAATCAAACAAAGCTGGTATGGTAGGCAGTCAATTGAATAAATTCACATGGAATAAGAGAGAAATTAGTCGTAACACAAAATTAGCTGTATACAAGACAGTGTTCAAACCAGTTTTAACTTATGGATCTGAGAGCTGGCTCAGAAGTAAAACACTTGGCCAAAGACTGGAGACTGCAGATATGAGAGTCCTGAGAAAGATTAGATGCACGAACAGATGGCAATATCATATTAAAAATGAGGATATTAGGAAAGAACTTGACATTGTCAGCATCCACGAATGCGTTAGCAGAGCTAATCTCAGGTCGTATGGTCACTTAAACAGAATGGACGAGGAAAGATTAGCAAAACAAGTGTTCTCTGCCAGGTTGGCAGGAAAACGACCCAGAGGAAGACAAAGATATAGGTGGATTGATACGGTACAAAGTGCCTGAGACGATAGAAATATAAGATTAAAGTATACATTTTTGGTCGTTTTTATAATAGAAATACAATTTTATTAATACAGACCAGTATTTTACAATAAACATTTATTAAAACCTACCAGTTTCGCCAGCAAACTGTCTGACGAAACTGGTAGTGTCCATTATGCCTTGAAAAAGCCAGACAGTTTGCTGGCAAAACTGGTAGGTTTTAATAAATGTTTATTGTAAAATACTGGTCTGTATTAATAAAATTGTATTTCTAGAAATATAAGATCTGATAATGTTGGAGTCTTGACAAGTAACAGACTGATTTGGAGGAAAATTGTAGATAGGAAGTTAGTAATGATGTAAATTTTTAATGTAGTACTATCATATCCTGTACACCCCTTAAGGGTACATGTCAGGAATTCGATGATGATGAGTAAGACATGCTTCTTTCCAGTATTCCAGTTTTATTTCCAGCATTCTTTTTTACTTTGGGGAGGTTATATATAATATTATACATTATATCAATAACAATACAGTACAACACAAATGTAAAACAAGTATGATGCTGAAAACATGGCAGTCAACAGCCACCTGGACATAGAAGAATCATTGCTGTTTAAATTAGGATAAATTATTCATACCAGAAAGAAAAAAAAACCTGTTTTTTGTTTTTAAAAAAGACTGAATTGAGAAATGATTATGAACCGGATATTTTGACATTAGCTTGTTTTGGTTTTAATATTTTAGATCTGTAAGAATTTCCGTCTTGTGTATTAATATCACAATTGTCAATTTGTAATGTAGGTGGTATTATTTGTTCTTTAATTGCATTACTTCCAGAATTAAGTGAGGGAAGAAAACTTATATGGATAGTGGGTGAAAGAAAGTATCAAGTGTAAGCTTATTTTTGTCAGTACCAAATAATTTGGCTTCGTATCAACCTAATTAATGCTCTGATAGTATAGTTAATCCTGTATGCATAGTCTACTGTTGTGAATTCATACTGCCTAATATATCTGTATGTTACAAAGCTCTCCGACTGGTTGTGTCTCTAGGATTCTTTCAACAGATTCATTTATTCCTGCATTATACCTGTTATAGGAACACTTGACAGTTAATCATGGATGTAGACAACACATATACAAATCACAACAGATGTCTATTTAATGTATCAACCCTATGCATGAGAAGTCACTCACTGAATCCTATAAATCACCAATGCTGTATGTAGTCGAGCAGATAAGAAAAACAGAAGGAATCTATTGATGTTTCTTGAACAGTGGGGGGGGGTTGTACTTCTTCGAAGAAATAGTGTGAGGAAGGCTTTTCTAAATGCAGAATATCTCTGCATCTATGAGAAAGTGATTAATGTAGGGAGTGGGGTGGTCATCTTTTAAGCAAATTGATCTCTTTTGGAAAGCATCAAGCATTTCTAGAAAGGATTTTTGCTACATCATCCCAAATGTGAGATTTATTATTTAGTAACATAAACTGGTCTATGCATGCACACACACACACACACACACACACACACACACACACACACACACACACACACACACACACACACACACTCGCTAACATATACAGATATTGTACACACTGTTACTTTAGGAGTTCCATCTCATTCCTTGAAACAATTGAAAGGCTGACAATTAAGCACTAGTCTTTACATACATTTGACCCTTTTGAGGTAATTATAAATTGTGAAAGGGTTTTATCAGTAACTGAGCATGAATAATATGTTGAACTCTACTCTGAACATACTCAGCAACAATCTTTCCTTAGTATATAGACCTAAACCATTGGCAAAAAAATAAACATTTTCATATACTCTTTGGGATCTCCTGTAATCCTTGGAGCATTTCCCAGAACATATTGGGCAGTTATAATTCTCACTGCTGTTGCTCTGTTTTTCCTGTAGTTTTTACTCCTTTTACAGGTATTGCTTTCTGGATAATGAGAATGTATCATTATGAATGAGATGTCTTGCTGTATGGAAATAGTGATATAATTTCACCTGTTTTCTTCTTCTGTGTGTATTTCTACTTTCTGCCCAAATCTCAGTCTACACATGACTGGAGATTTTTTTTTCTCATCACCCATATGGACCAACACTTGTTTTCTACAGTCTCCTCCCTGGATACTGTGCTAGTATGCATTTACTAGCATAGTACTCAGGGATGTCTCCTGCCTTGATATCCTTTTTCTTCTTACTCTGATTTTCTTTTTTCTCCTTTACCATCTATTATGACTAATACTAACCTTATCAACAGTGCTAATCTCATTTAACTAACCTGATTTTTTAGCTAATTTTCAATTCAGAGGTCCTCTCTTGAGCATACAGGCTCATATGGGAAACAGTGGCTGTTTTGATTTTTTCCTCCTACAAAATTGGGATTTTAATCCTACAAAACAAACTAGCCAGAAGAGGATTTGAAATATGAAGTGATCACTGTTTGGTTTTGGGCAGGATAAAATTGAATTTCATATTGAAAAGAAGTGTATAAGAAAGTTTTAAAAGGAATCAAAGTTGAACAGTTTTCAGAGGTGAACTGTAGAAACAAACACCATTGAAGAAAAATGAAAGAGTTTGAAAACAAGAACCAAACCTTGGAGATTCAGTGGCCTTAAAGAACACATTGATTCAGCCAGAATTGGTCAAATTGTCTGTAAGGATATAAAAATCAGAATTCTGATTTTTTCTGATTCTATGAACATTCCTTATAAAGAAACAATAGAATTACTAACTCAAAATTTTCCGTCTGATATAGTTGAATTGTTCAAGTTTGTTATTGCATCAGGTTACTTCACCTGGAAAGGTCAAATTTACAAGCAAGATGAAGGAACAGCGATGGGATCTCCTTTATCATCAAACCCAGTAAACTTGTTTCTAGAACACCTTGAAGAAAAAATATTCAGTTTTGAACCCAAACCAAAAATTTGGTTAAGATATGTCAATGACGTATTTGCAGTCTGGGATCATCTCTAATATGAATTACAACTGTTTCTAGATAAAATTAACCTTCTTCATCATTGCATCAACTTTACGTTAGAAAAAGAATCTCCACAGGGTATCTTCTTTTTTGAATTTACACATTCAAAGAAAAGAAGATGGTTCCATCGCCACGTCTGTCTTTCGCAAGCCTACATTCTCAGGTCACTACATTCACAATTCTTCCGCTCATCATCCATCTCAGAAATCTGGCATTATTAAATCACTAGTTTCCAGAGCACACAAATTTTGCTCCTCTGAAGAATCTCTAAACCAAGAATTAGAAATAATCAAAAATACAGCCATCCTAAATGGATATAATCCTAAAACAACTCAAAAAATCATCAGTCACTTTCCCACACATCAAACCAGACAAGAAGAAGTCCATAGGATTCCCATACCTTATGTCAAAGGCATATCCAAATGTCTTTCTAAAATTATGAAGAAATACAATTTTGCCACTACTTACAAACCTATCAACCAAATTTACAACTTGTTACCTTCTCCTAAGGACAAACTCTCACCTTTGATGTTGCCTGGCATTTATGAGATTCCATGCTCATGCAAATCGTCTTACTTTGGACAGACAGGTGGGTCTGTTCAGAAACGCATCTCGGAACATCAAGACCACATTCATCTTTTTAAACCATAGAAATCTGCCCTCTCTGAACACTGAATTGAAAATCCAAGCCATACGATCTATTGGGAAAAGTCTAAACTTTTACATAGATCTTTATATAAACACGAATGTTTATATAAAGAAAGTTCTGAAGCCTTACTACACAGACCAAATTTAAACCGCAACGACATTCTTACTATTCCTAAAGTATGGGAAATTGTCATACAAAATTGTGTCAAATTATTATTATTATTTTTTTTTTAACTTCTGTAACATGTTATGCACGTTTAATGAGATTCTATTTGTAATCATGTGCCCTAACTGTATGTCATTCCTATTATTGTTTAAACTACTGTACTGATGATGTCCTAAGATACTTAGGATGAAATATTTACAATTAAATAATTTTCACTGTGGTTAATACATGTGTTTCTTTTAATTATGATCTCACCACAGGTTTCGTTATTTAAAAAAGTTTAATATGTATATGTTTAATATAATCCTGTACACCCCTTGAGGGTACATGGCAGGAATTTGATGATGATGATGATGATGATAATATGTATATGGGGGGGGGGAATTTCTGGAAAATTCTGATAAACACCCAGAACAAAAATAACATTAAAGCAACTGATATAACACAGGAAAGAACATCTTAAAACCCTTTAACCTCCATGTTTCATCAAATTGCAATAATTTGTTCTTTTTCTTTTAGGAGATATATAGGAGATATATCTTCAAAACCACTGCAGACATGTCAGTGGTTTTGAAGAAATTCGAAGACACTGAGGTGCAGGCCATCATCAAGTTTTTCATGCTGCAAGAAAATCTGCAACATTGGAGATGTTCCAATTTTGTGTGAGATTTCAGGGACTATGCTCTGGCATATCCAACAGTTGCCAGGTGGGTGGCCAAGTTTAAAACTGGGCATCCTGAGACAACAGATGCCCCTGAGGTTAGGAAGATCTTCCATGGTGATCGCACCTGAAAACATCGCTGCAGTGCATGCCATCATCCTTGATGATAAATAAATACCAGCTAAAGACATTACAAAGACTCTGGGGATATTCAGGGAACAAGTTGGGGTCATTATTCACCAACATCTGGACATGGAAGCTCTCAGCAAAGTGGATCCCCAAATTATTGAATGCTGACCAAAAGAGAGAATGCGTGCTGTCATCTGGAGGGATTTTGGATCATTTCGAGAAATCAGATGCAAATAGTTTGGCTTGTGTTGTGATTGTTGTGGATTGTATTGTGATTGTGACTGGATCATAGAGATGAAACATGGCTTCATCTCTATGATCCAGAGACCAAAGAATAGTCAATGTGGTGGATATACAAATGTGCTCCATGATCAATGAAGATCTGAACCCAAAAGTCGACAGGGAAGGTTCTTTTGTCTTTTGGGATATGGATGGTGTAATCCTTAACGAGTACCTCAAAAAAGATGAAACTATTAAGAAGCAGTTTATCCAAGAGCTCTGAAGGAAATGAAGGAGGTACCGAAGGAAAAATGTCACGTGAAACTGTGCAGAGGTGTGTTTCTTTTGCAAGACAACACACCTCTCACACTGCTCATGAAACCCAACAGACAATACACAACTAGGACTTTCAGTATCTGTCTCATCTACTCTATTTGTCAGAGCTGGCTCCATCTGATTATTTCCTATTCAAAAAATTTGAAGAAACACTTGAAAGGAACAAAATTTACCATAGATGATGAAGTCATATCTGCAGCTGAGGACTGCTTTGTGCAACAAGGGAAAGCCTTTTTTCCCTCAAAGGATTGAAAATGATGCAGCATATTTTAACAAGTGTATAACACTTCATGGGGAATATGTAGAATAATGTGCAAGTTACATGGTCCTACCTCAATTCCTCATGGTGATTATCACAACTTTTCAGCACACCCTCGTGTGTGTGTGTGCATGCATATGCATTTGTGTGAATGTACAGGCTGGCCATAATTAAAGAGGAGGTATTCAAGTGCTCTCTTTTTCAAATATTAACATTGTGGTCGTTATCTGATTGTAGCTTAATTTTTTATTTTATTCACTATATCTGCTGATGTGAAAGACCATTTATTTCACAAAACTAGTTGAGTGTCTGAATAAACATTTCTACTGTGAAGTTGTTCTGTGTGGTTTAATACTGGCATTACATTACTTGATCATGTCCTCAATACCACAAAAGCCTTTGCAATGAAAAAAGTTTTTTTTTATTCATTGAAAATAATGCATAAATGGATGAATGGAATGCATTGCTGGAAAGGCTGGTTGTAGCTTAATTTTTTATTTTATTCACTATATTTGCTGATGTGAAAGACCATTTATTTCACAAAACTAGTTGAGTGTCTGATTCATGGACATTGAATTAATTTAAGACTGAAGATGTATCCTCTGTATACTTATCATTTAAATCATATTATTATTCTTTTAGAGTTGCAGAAGCAGTCATTCTGGGTGCATCAATGATTGGTCAAGCTGTAGCTTTTGCTCCAGATTATCAGAAAGCCAAAATTGCTGCATATCGAATATTCAAATTACTGGATTTAATACCTCGTGTTGATGTCTTTAGTAACGATGGCATAAAACAAGTATGTATTTCATATCATTATTCGGTATAGGAACATTATATGTTATACTACACTTTTTGTAATTTGAAAGCATCTCATTTGAATGAGCTGTTGGTTTATTTTCTTTCTTTCCATAATTATTGTGATATGATAAAATATATATGTTTGATGGCAGTGGAAAACATCATGTCTGTATGCTCTGATTCCTCATTTTATTACAGAATCCTTTCATGAAGTGATGTGCTGTTTGAAAGGCATTGTGTATCAAGTTAAAAAAAACAAAAAAAAACTTCCTGTTTGAAAATAATTGATGTATGTCCTTCAGCAACTCTTCAGGTATGTTCAAAGCTAAAAAGCTGAGAGGAAAAATTTGCAACAGTCCATAAGGAATGTGAACCAACTAGTGCTTCTGAACCAATGTCCAATCCTCTCCTCCTTGCAATGCCCTGTTATTAAGCATTTTCTTGGATACTGAATGAACAAGCATATGCTAGCAGTTTGGTATGTAGTCAACCAAATTGTATTCTCTACTGGTTTAAACCACAAACAAAAATAATGGTAGAACATGATGAATTGTTGTGCCATCTGGGGTGTTGTCTGAATAAATAAGGTCCAGGATTTTAATTAGAGACTGGAGTGAATAGTGAAAAGTCAGTTACCGGAAAAAAATCTTGAAGAATATCTAAAGAAAAATAATAGGAAGATTTTGGTAAGAATGTAGAAGATAAATATCACAAAGATGGCAAAATGTTAAGTGTATTGAAGAAGTTTAGAAATGAAGGGAAAAAGTACCATAATGTTCAGTATAATATACCTTTATGGTACATTATAATTGCTAAGTTAGCAGTTAGAATTGAAAGAAATTGTACTGGAAGATGATTGATATGAAATCAGGTGTAAATGAAGGATTCATGCTATTTCAACTGTTTTCATGTGTGTGGATTGCATTATGAAGAAAATTTCATTAAACCTGATATAAAAGTTCAGAGATAATTAAATTCTGTTTTTTACTTCATGAACATAATTGTGAACTTCTGAATAAATCCAATACATATTTTCAGGTCTCTTTAACCACCTAACTGGCCATCATGGATAAAATACGCATTCTCATATGCATTTGTATCCATCATATATTTCAATATAATATCAATAGTATTGCAATTTTAATATGCACTTCGCATCCATACCTTGATGTCTGGTAGCATGGTTAACTAAACTGAATAACTGCTATAACCAGCTTAATCTAACAAATTTTGAAAATAGGAAAATATCAACTGCATTCTCAATGGTGAACCTGTATATCGGATACACTAGTGGTTAGCATATCTGCTCTCCAGCCAGAAGGCTGTGGGTTTGAATCCCGCAATGGGCATAGATGTTTGTAATTATCTGTGAAAGTAGTAGTGGTGGTGGTGGATGACATTGGTATAGATAATGTGATTGGTGGATAAAGTTGAGTGTTAGAGACAGAGTTGTAGAGTAGGTGCCTTCCCACAGTGAGGCTTGGACTTCCTAGAGGTGGTGTTCAATAATAGTAATAACAAGTAAAACATTTTAGCTATTTAGATACAGTTATTATTTTTTTAAAAGTGAAGATGACAAAATAAATGTGAAAATAAATAACACACCAGGTTAAGTCCATTGAATAAATTTATATGAAATAAAGAGAAATCAGCAGCATATACAAGACATTTCCAGCCAGTTTTAACTTGTGAATCTGAAAGTGGAATTAGAAATAACCAAGTTGATCAAAACTAGACCAGATGAATGAGAGTTTCTGGAAAAAAAATTAATGGAGCCAACAAATGGCAGCATTGGCAATTAAGAAGATTAGCTTTCATCTAAGTGACCTTAATTAGGTCTTAGCCAGCCTACGATCACTTGAACAGAATGGTAGAGGAATGGAATCAGAGAAAGATCAACCTTTATGTGGATTGATGCAGAGTGTAGTGAATTAAATGACTGGAATATAACATCAAGTATTATAGACCTGATAAATAGTAGATTAATTTGGAAGAAAATTGTTGATGGAAGGTAGTAATAATGTAAACTTAAATTATATAGTAGGAATATATCATCATCAGCCATTATTGATCCATTCCTGGATGAAGGCCTTTCCAAGATTACTCCAACACTCTCTGTCCGTGGCTCTCCTTTTCCATGTCACTCCTGCAAATCTGATGATATCATCAATCCACCGTGATTTAGGTCGGCATCATGGTCGTTTTTCCTCTCGTGGAATCCAGTCCAGTACTTCTTTTGTCCATCGCTGATCTTGTCTTCGGGCAATATGCCCAGCCCATTGCCATTTCAGATGTTTCACTCTTCCTATGATGTCAGAGACTTTGGTTTCATTTCTTATCCATGTATTCCTTTTGTGATCCAATCTTGTGATACTAAGCATACTTTTTTCCATACTAAATTGTGTTGTTCTTAATTTTTTAATTTCCTTTGCATTCAGTGTCCATGTTTCACAGCCATATGTCAGTATAGGAAGGATGCACTGGTTGAAAACCTTTCTCTTCAGGCATAGTGGTAGTTGGCTTTTGAATATTGAATGTAATTTTCCAAATGCTTTCCACCCAAGCAATGCATGCCTTTTAATTTCATCCATGATATTTTGTTCCATCGATATCTGTTATCCTATGTATATGTAGTGATCTCTTGCTTAATTTCCTCATTATTGATTTTTATTATTTCTGGTTGGACATAACTATTGAACATAACCTGGGTCTTTTTTAGTTTTATCTTTAGGCCTACTGTTCTGCTAGCAATTTGGAGCTCATGGATACAAGTCTGTAATTCATGTGCAGTTGAAGTAAAGATAACTATGTCATCTGCAAAGCATAAATGGCTTAAATATCTTCCATTTATCTTCAGACCTTTCCCTTCCTAATCAAGAAGTTTGAATATTTCTTCTAGGCACGCTGTGAATAATTTTGGAGATATTGTGTCACCCTGTCTTATACCTTTCTGTATTCCCACAGTAGAAATGTTTCCATTGAAATAAATTGCTGCTGTGGAATTGCTGTATGCTGATTTGATGGTTCTGATGTAGGGCTCCTCCACTTGTTGATTTCATAATGCTTTAAGTATTGCACAAGTTTTAAGTGAATCAAAGCTTTCTCATAGTTAATAAAACCAAGACATAGTGGTAATTGATATTCATTACACCGTTCAATGATCTGCTGTACAATTTGAATATGGTCCATTGTACTAAAGCCCCTTTGAAAGCCTGCCTGTTCTTTTGGTTGTGCTAGGTCCAGAGTCGCACAAAGTCTATTAGCTAAGACTTTTGTAAACACTTTGTAGACCACTGATAGTAGACTGATATGTCGGTAGTTCGTCACGTCTTCTATCTCACCTTTTTTATGTATCAGAATTAGGGTAGACTTCTTCCATGTTTTTAGTACATCATTTTTCTTCAGGCATAAAGTAAATAGTTTTGCTAAGAGTTCGTAGATTATTTCTCTGCCTGTTTTTAGAAGTTAAGCTATAACTCCATCTTCACCTGCAGCTTTCCCATTTTGGAAGCTTTGGATGCTCTGCATAACTTCTTCTGGTAGGGTCTGTGGTACTTCGGCTGTGTTGTAGTTGTCTTCTTCTTCATTTAATTCATCATCCTGGTATAATATTATGTAGAATTCTTCAATTCTTTTTGTTATAGCATATCTATCTCTGGTGATGGTCCCATCTTGTAGTTTGACTGCAACCATCTGTTTGCTGTTTGGCTTTTTTGAGACTATGGTTGTTTTCAATGGTTTGTTGTATGAATTTACAATTGAATTTTCTTATTTCTTCTGTGATACATTTTCTGATTGTTTTGCACAATTCCATATATTCAGTTTTATTCTGTAGATTAACTGATCGTTTCATTTTTCTTCTTTTCTTCATAAGCTGTTTTGTTTCTTCAGAGATTTTGTCTTGCTTCTGTTCTGTGGTACCAGCTATTTCAAGTGAGCATTGTAAAAGGTTTTGGATAATAATGTCATTACTTTCTGAGATCAGCATTGTCATCTATAATAAGATGTTTAAATCTATTGTTTAGTTCTTGTTGGAATATATCTTTTTTAATGTTGAGTTTATGTACATCTGTTTTGCTTTGATTTCCAAAACATTTTTCTTCTTTCTTTTTGGCAGTTTATTTGAATCTTACTGCATACCATAAGATGGTCACTTCCAATGTTGAAGGTGTTTATAACAGAACAGTCTTGAAAGATGTTTTTCTTATTGCTGAGGATAAAGTCAATTTCACTAGTTTTTCCATTTGGACTTTTCCATGTCCACTTTCTGTGTTTTTCTTGAAAAAGGAAAATCATAATATACAGGTTTTCTTTTTCTGCAAATTCTATTAACCTTGTTCCTCAGTCATCTCTCATGCCATATCCAAAATTTCCCATTGAGCTTTTATCGGAATGCTGAATACCAATTCTAGCATTAAAGTCTCCGATTACAATTCTGAAATGATGTTTTCCTTTATTGTAGAGCTAGGATATATCATGATGGAAGGCTTCAATTTCTTCGTCAGTATAACTTATTGTTGGTGCATAGACTTGGGCGATCTTAAGAGTGTATCTTTACGAGATTTGAACAACAATACTTGTTATTTGATCGGATACAGATACACTGTCAAATTCTATTATGCGATTCTTCAGTTTTTTTTTGTTGATCAAGAATCCAACTCCACTGATTCTTTCTTTTTCTTGACCTCTATAATATAATATGTCTCCACTTTTTAATCGAAGAATTTCTTAACCATTACGTCTGACTTTGCACAGTCCAAGAATGTCCCATTTTAGTTGCTTTAGCTCTTCAGTTAATTCAGTTAACCGTGCTTCACTGCTCAGAGTCCTACAGTTTAATGTTCCAAGCTCTAGTTTCCAATGGTAGCATGATTTGGTATGGTAGGAAGTCAACTGAATAAAGTTATATGGCATAAGAGAGAAATTAGCCCAAACACTAAATTAGCTGTATACAAGACAGTATTCACCCCAATTTTAACTTATGGATCTGAGAGCTGGGTCAGAAGTAAAACACTTGAATATATAGGAATATATAGTGAAGTGAAAATCTGATCCTAACAGCCTCTATTTGGCCTGAATCCAGCTTGTTTTTCACCAATAGTAGGAATATATATATATATATATATATATATATATATATTTTTTTTTTTTTTTTAAAGAATTGAATGACCAGAACCGAGATTTAAGTAAAAAGGTTTTAATATTAAAACACTACTAGTTTCGGCTTGTAACTGCCTTCATCGGGTGACATTATAATTTTATTATTAATATTAAAACCTTTTTACTTAAATCTCGGTTCTAGTCATTCAATTCTTTTAAAAAATATGTATGTTAACCGAATTAATGATCATTCATTCATATATATATATATATATATATATATATATGAATGAATGATCATATATATATATATATAGGAAGAATTATTTTTTAGAATTAGAATTAAAATTATTTCTTAGAATTATTCTTAATTCTAAAAATATAGAATAGGAGTAGGAAGAATTATCATCATCAAATTCCTGACACGTACCCTGAAGAGGTGTACAGAATACGATAGTACTAATGAAAAACTTACATCAAAACTAATTTCCTATCTACAATTTTCCTCCAAATCAATCTGTTACCTGTCAAGACTAATATTATCAGATCTTATATTTCTGTCTTCAAGACACTTTTTACTGCATCAATCCACCTATATCTTGATCTTCTTCTGGGTCTTTTTCCTACCAACCTGGCAGAGAACACTTGTTTTGCTAATGTTTCCTCGCCCATTCTGTTTAAGTGACCATACCACCTGAGATTAGCTCTGCTAACGCAATCCTGGATGCTGACAATGTCAAGTTCTTTCGTAATATCCTCGTTTTTAATATGATATTGCCATTGATGCCATCTCTTTCTCAGGACTCTCATATCTGCAGTCTCTAGTCTTTGGTCAAGTGTTTTACTTCTGACCCAGCTCTCAGATCCATAAGTAAAAATTGGGGTGAATATTGCCTTATATACAGCTAATTTAGTGTTTTGGCTAATTTCTCTCTTATTCCATATAAATTTATTCAGTTGATTTCCTACCATACCAGCTTTGTTGATTCTGTTGTCTATTTAAATATTTAATTTACCATCTTCACTAAAAATCATGCCTAAGTAGCTGAAATGTTTTACTTGTTCTTTAGGTTCTTCATTCACAATGTAGTTGATATTTTCATTGTTTCTGCCTATTTTCATTGTCTTCGTCTTGCTATTGCTGACCTTCATACCAAATCTATTACAAAAGTTATTTAGTTTAGTCCAGGAATCTTGCAAACTTGTACCGGATTTATTTAGAAGTATAACATCATCTGCATAAAGTAAAGAGCTGAGATTAACATATCCAATTTTGATTTTGGGTTTAATACCACTTTCCTTCATAATGTGATCCATATAAATTACATTATCCCATTTGTAATTTAAATCTGGTGTCAGACATCCTTGTCTGACACCAGATTTAACATAAAACCATCTTCCTCTGTTTCCTTCAATTCTAACTGCTGCTGACTTACAACTCAAATAAAGACTAAGTATTGCTTGATATAATGACCCATCCAACACCATGCAACTGTAGTGTTTTGAATAGCTTTTCTCTTGGCACCTTGTCATATGCCTTTTACAGATCTACAAAACTTAAATACAGATCTTTATTATATTCCCATGATTTCTCAGCTGTTTGTTGTAAAGTGAAAATCTGATCCTGACAGCCTCTATGTGGCCTGAATCCAGCCTGTTCTTCACCAAGCTTCTCTTCCACAATTCTTCTCAACTGTTTCTCAAGTGTATTTGCATATATCTTACCAGGAACACTCAATAGAGAAATACCGTTGTAATTCTCACATTCAGTTTTATTTCCCTTTTTTATATATGGGAACTATGAGAGCTCTACTCCAATCATCTGCAATTCATCCCTCTGTCTAGGCCTTCTGAACTATGCAGTGCAGTCACTGTAAGACTTATATATCTCCTTGAGCATTTCTGGTTGAATATCATCCACTCCAGCTGCCTTTGCAAATTTCATGCTTTTCATGGCTTTTATGTACTTCAAGTATGGATATCTATTCCTGATTGCTTGCCTGTTAAGTGTTTTTGTACCACTGTGCTGTCACTGCTTGTTTAATTTAGCAATTTTTCAAAGTAATTGCTTTATACTTGAAGGATGTCTTTTCTTCTGTTTTCATGTCATCTTTATCATCTTTAATTCCTTTTACAACACTCTTATCTCCATTTCTGAGCTTTTTCAACAGCCTGCTGAATATTATGTTTGATATTTATTTTCTATGTTCTTACCAAAGGCTTCCCATGACTTTTATTTAGCTAGTTTTACACAGTGTTTAGCTTTCTTACATTTGTCTCGGTATTCTCTAAGAGCATAGTGCTGTATAATATTAAGAAAAATGACATTTTTCTGTTTGTGTGTGTGGCATGTAGATGATTGGAAATGCTAAAATTCCTTTTATATTTTTCAGAAAATTGAAGGAAACATTAATTTTAACCGAGTGCAGTTCCGGTATCCTACTCGGCAAGAGGTAAAAGTTTTGAGAAATTTGAAGTTGAAGGTGTCAAGTGGGCAAACAGTAGCACTTGTTGGCCATAGTGGATGTGGAAAGAGTACTTGTATTCAGTTATTAGAAAGATTCTATGACTGTGATAAAGGTGAAGTGGTAAGTATTTGTAGACATTACTTCCTGGTAATTGAGATAATTTTTGTTATCTTCTTTAGATATTATATAGAGTGGGGGGGTGTTTGTCAGCAACTCAGTTTTATTTTTCTCATTGCCAATATTGTATAATTTTTAAAACACAGATGGTATTCTCTAGATTGAGTAACAGTTTCCTTGATTACTATGTTTGAATACACATCAGTAATCAACGAGAATAAAATTAAACCCAGTGCCTCTGTCACTTGCTATGGGAAGTACACAGGATGTTTTAGGAATATTATCATATGACCCCATGAAGTAACAGACTCACCTAGGAGGGCCCTTTTGTCATTCACACAAGTCATCATACTGCACATTAAACATGTTCAATTTCTCTGCATATACCAATCTCTCAGGCAGTGCATTCCAATCATTTACAACTCTCCATGCAAAAAAACTGCTTCTCACTCCTTTGCTCACATACTCCTTATATAGCTTCTTGGGATGACCTCTTGTTCTCCTCCAGTCTCCCAACATTTTATGAAAAAAAATACCTCTTCAATATCAATCCTTTAGCAATCTCTTGCCAACTTGTACATCTCTATCATATCACCCTCCTCCTCCTATTCACTAGACTCTGCAAATTGCATCATCTCAACCTTTCTTCATGTTCAGCATTCCAGAGATCAGAAACTATTTTAGTCAATTGCCTCTGAACCCTCTCCAACATCTCTTCATCCTTTTGAAAGTATACCTTCAGTTAAGGAGAATATAGTGGATTGGTGATTTAATATACAGAAGAATCTATTTTAATGCATGTATCCCTTCTGCATGTTGAGAAAGTAATTACAGTAAGTCCCAACTTGCACAGTTTCAGCGATACATAGTTGCAGTGCTTTGACTTAAGCTAACAATGCTTTCTATCAAGTGCCACGTTGAACATAATAGATGGCTTTTAAGATGATGTATTATTTCAGTTTTGTTCATTTCTACCTCGAACACAAGTTGTGTTCTTAGTGAATCTCTATAGTACATATTGAAAACAAAATCTATCTATCTATCTATCCTTCTCATCCATCCTAGGATGGGTTGAGTCCCCTCCTAATGAGAGGTTACTGGCATATTAATGCAGCCAGTTCACCACTCCTCTGCTGCATCCCCTAAGGACGATATTCATGACTGTAATCAGTGTATGTGTTCACGGGGCCAGTTTGCCTGCTTGTGGAATGAAAACCCCCAGATGAACTGTGGGGAAAAACCCTGCTGTCCATGCCCAAGACTGGCTAACTTGACTATGGCTGAGGAAGATCCCTGTGCTCCTCATGTCATCGACGGGAATCGAACCTAGGATGCTCCTTCCCCAGGCATATGGCTGCAAAGCGCATAGTCACTCAACTCTAAATATGAGATGGGGGGGGGTGAAACTGATGAGAATAAATGCATGTTTTCACAGCAATAAGAAGAGGTGCATTACAACCTTGAGACTAAAGTAGATATTATGAAATGACATGACAAAAAAAGGAATAAATTCCTAGGCATTGCACATGCTTATGAAATGAATGAATCAACTGCTAGAACTATTATAAAAGATAAATTTTGCATTATGCAACATGAAAAGTTCAGGCAATGCATCCACTATCACTTTCAAGAAAAGAGATATTTTACGAAGAAAATGGAAAATATTATTAGTTGGGACTGAAGACATACAACAATGAATACTAATACAATGCATTATGCTTAAATAAGAGAAAACTAAGAATGCCATTGCATGCTGTAAACTGTTTTATGGGTGGGGGGGAAGCTGCAGTACTACAGACTTTGTTAAATAGGTAGGCTAAGGCTGATGTTAACTCCTTGGAACATAACTCCTGGAAGAGTGCACCACCCCAAACATGGGGTGGTGCACTCTTCCAGATCAAAATTCTCCAGGATTGTTTGATTCTATCCAGAAGAGGGCAATCCAGCTAATTAATGATCCTCTTTCACATATCCAGTTCAATCCCTCTCTCATAGATGTTCAGTTGCTGAATTAGCCATTATTATTCTACTTTCCTCCAAAATCATTAGAACAAGAGCAACTGCTGACCAACACTATTTTACAGTCAGTCTTGAAACTCATCAAATCAGCTGCACTGCTTTCTCTTTCATTTCATCTACTTCTATTCTTTGGAACAACCTCTCCACTCTATCTTTCCAAAAGAATATAATCTTCAGCTGTTCAAGCTGTGAACAGATTCTTCCTTTCTTCTTATCCTCCTGCCTACACACACATACAGCACTAATCTGCGTATATAGGTCTTGTAACCTTTCACATGTGGATTAGGGGAAAAAAAAAAAAAAAACACTTGCTCTTCACCACTCTCATTTCCAACTTTCAACCTTAAATATATTAACACTCTCCATCTTAATTTCCTGTTTTAGTTCATTAGTCATTAACTTTACACCAAATCATAGTATCTTTCACTTTAGGAATGCAATTTACTGCTGATCCTAGCTGATTTCTAAGATTTTTATACCTATACACGTGTGTAGTTACTTGTCTTAGAATTCCATATAAATTCCTTTCTCTTTGATCAGGGATCGAGAAATGAGTTTGTCTGTTCATCTGTGATGAATGAGAATTTTGAGTCGAAGAGTAAAAAAATCAGATGAAGAGTTTCAGTTTAATCACCAGTTTTATTTCTATAATGCTGATACTGCTTTATGTTTAACACTGTAAATAGTTGTCATCATCATCAAATTCCTGCCATGTACCCTCAAGGGGTGTACAGGATATCATAGTACTACATGAAAAAAATTACATTATTACTAACTTCCTATCTACAATTTTCCTCCAAATCAGTCTGTTACTTGTCAAGACTCCAACACTATCAGATCTTATATTTCTATCATCTAAAGCACTTTGTACCGTATCAATCCACCTATATCTTGGTCTTCCTCTGGGTTGTTTTGCTGCCAACCTGGCAGAGAACACTTGCTTTACTAATCTTTCCTCGCCCATTCTGTTTAAGTGACCATACCACCTCAGATTAGATCTGCTAATGCATTCCTAGATGCTGACAATATCAAGTTCTTTCCTAATATCCTCCTTTTTAATATGATATTGCCATTGATGCCATCTGTTCTTCCCCCTAATCTTTCTCAGGACTCTCATATCTGCAGTCTAGTCTTTGATTAAGTGTTTTACTTCTGACCCAGCTCTCAGATCCATAAGTTAAAATTGGTTTGAATACCGTCTTTGTATACAGCTAATTTATTGTTTTCGCTAATTTCTTTCTTGTTCCATATAAATTTATTCAGTTGACTTCCTACCATACCAGCTTTGTTGATTCTGTTGTCTATTTCCATATTTAACTTACCATCTTCACTAAAAATCATGCCTAAGTAGCTGAAATAAGAATAAAATTATGCCAGAGAGCCCAAGTTTCTAGGAATTTAATTGTATTGTTAGTAGCACCTGAAATGTTTTACTTGTTCTATATAAGTTTTTAATTCACAATACAGTTGATATTTTCAATGTTTCTGCCTATTTTCATTGTCTTTGTCTTTTTAATGCTGACCTTCATACCATATCTATTACAACAGTTGGAAACAAAAGGTTAACAATGGTTCCAATGGTCATGAAAATCATGATTATTGGAATTGTTGTGTCGTCCCTTCTTCCTTTTATATTACAGTGTGTCTTTTGTATCTCTTTCACTGATATATCAGGACAACGCATTTAAAATTAGCATTTCTTATTACCGCGAAGAACTCTTGGAGTACACGGAGAGAAAACTCGGGAACAAGAAAAAACGGGGGTCATTTTCTTCCGTGTCTCTGGTTTTATTCCTTCTCCAGAGCGCCACCTTTCCAAGTTTGAAATTTCTCATCATTTCACACATTGGTCTTCGTTCAGGTGACTTCACCGATTAACATACGGGGACTTCTTGGTTCGGGGAATGTATGCATCATTATGCCTTCCAAGATGTAATGCCCGCGGGTGCTTTCTCTGATCTTACAGTAATTAGGTTGATCTTTGCCCTCTGTCGTTAAATAGTTCACATTCTTTCACTTACATTATTTCATTAACAATTTCTCTCTTATTTTGCCCTTTTTTTCTGATTTACATTTATGCTAGACACTTAGATATAAAGCTTTAAATTCACAAAATTCACAAATTATCATGTAGGAAGTTGTTATATACAAAAAACACATTTTTACTGCTAAAAGATAAGTATGCAAGTGTGATTTTATGTAAATTATTAGATTCTGGAATGGTGACGTCAGGTAAATTCTGAAGTCGCCTATTTCAGATCTAACAAAGGCCCCCTCCTTCTAAAAAAAATTTTGTCTCCAAGAAAATTTTCCTTCTCAGCCCCCTTTTCTTCTAAATTAGTTTTGTCTCTAAGAAATTTTTCTTTCTTTTGACTTATCTTCCTTTCAGTTTCCTCCTTCCCTTCTCTGACTTCTGTGATGTCTGATTTTGGCTGAGTGTCAGCTATTTGCTTCTCACCTTTCTCCTTTTGTTTCTGCTTTCCTACAGTGTTCTTTTCTTTTCCCTTGAACCTAATTGTATCTTTGGGGTAATCATAGGCAAAACCATGCTTCCTTAAAAAATCCTCTCCCAGTATTAGTTCTTCATTAGACGATGAGTCTCTGGGAAGGATTAAGAAGTTGTGCCATGTATGTAGACCATACCCCAGTATGTCTAGTCTCAGTCTTATGTACCTTTTTGCATAGGTCGAAGTGGCAGATATGCCTAATAGTTTGACTGGGTTCCTTATCTTCTTAGCCCTCCCACTTATTTTTGTCCCCAGTTTCCCAAGAATTTTTTCTGAGATCAGGGAAACCTGAGAACCAGTATCGAGGAGTGCTCTTAGATTTCTCTTGCCGATTCTTGCTGTTGCTGTTATTCCTTTAATTTGTCCCTCATCATGACTTGCTTCGCTATCAACTGGTCTTGCACAAATATGGGACGTGGCTTTGGGCTGATATCTGGGTCTCGAGGAGTCCGATGCTGCAAAACAATCTCGGGCCAAATGTCCTAGTTTGTTGCACTTGTAGCATCGAGGAATCCCTCGATAGTAGCCTCTTCTACCCTCTCCGTCCGAGGACAAAGGAGAGTCCGACCCACACTTTGCTGACAATTCATTTAACCTTTTCATCATCTCTTCCATTATGTCTATTAACGGTTTTTGTGATCTCTGAACTGCTTGATGGATTAGGTCACTGATCTTGTTCTCTTGTGACTCCAGAGATTTTTGTTCATTTGGGCTGTTCGTTTTTAATAAGTTTACCACTTGATCGAGCTGTTGTACAAGAGGTTGCTGTAATCTCTCTACCTCCTTTTCAATCAGAGAATGGATTTCACTTATTTTACAAGTATCTGTGGTAATACTGTAGACAGTCTGGTTTTTATTTTTTTCAGTGCCTTCTTGTAACTTTTGACAATTCTCTTTCTTTGTTGAACTCTGGCATTTACTCCTTATAGCATTTACTTGGCTCATAATTGTAGAAGGATATATGTCCCCAAGGAGTTGCTCCTTCTCAATCACAGCGTCATAGCATTTTTTTAAGTCCCCAATTCCCTTTTCATATGCTGCTTCCTTTAGTTCGTTTCTCAGACCTACTCGGAAGTGTTGAAAAACAGCCCACTCTAAATGACGTTTTTCATCTTCTGGTACGCTTAAAGAATTTGCAAAACTAAGCAATCTGTTGTGGTAATCTGAGACGCATTTTTTCTCTTTCTGGATGATTTTCTGGAGTTTCCAGAGATTCGGTCCTATGCTCTTGGCCTTTGCAAATTGAGAGATAAGGATTGATTTGAATCTCTGGTAGTCCATTGTTTCCTTCAGGAGAGGTGACGAGTAGAAAAAGCTTTTAGCTTTTCCAGTTAGCTTACTGCGAAGCAATATAAGTGACTGGAAATCACTCCACCTTCCTATCTTTCTGAGTTCTTTAACAAAATCAAAGAAAGACCTCACATGTCGGTCTTCTCACCAGAAAACTGAGGGAAAATTTGCTGGGGATTGATGCTTCTGAAAAATTCTGGGTCACTTAGTTCTGTGCTGCTTGCCAGCACCATACTTATCCTTTTTGCTTACAAAATTTTATCTAAATTGCCCAAATTTTCCCTTCCAAAATTTAGTTCTACTATTTTCTTCTCATGTGACTGACCCCACTTCACTGTGTTTAATTAATTTACTTCTTTTTTTTTTATTGATTAAACACATCCTGTCGACTGCTGTGGCATTTGTTGTGTCGTCCTTCTTCCTTTTATATTACAGTGTGTCTTTTGTATCTCTTTCACTGATATATCAGGACAACGCATTTAAAATTAGCATTTCTTATTACAATCGCGATATCAGGTTCTATCGCACATGTCTCTATGTTAAATAGGTTGCGTCATTGTTATGCGATTCACATTAGTAATAAGCTTAGCCTTATGTCTCGTTTCTTTTATGCTCCTTCTTACGTAGCTTAATCTTTAAGGGCCACCAGAAAATTTCTCGTTCCCTGAATTCTATATGTTATCCTGATTACTCAAGCAAATTTATTTTTTTTACTGCACCAGCCTGAGCTTTAAAGTTAGAGATAGACACTGCCTTTAGGTCAATTATAGAATTTCAGGTGCTACTAACAATACAATTAAATTCCTAGAAACTTGGGCTCTCTGGCATAATTTTATTCTTATTTTGCAGTCGTGCCCTTACTTTCAATTGGGGTATTCCCGCACACTCACATGTTCTCAGGTTCGATATTTTATGAAGGGTCAGAGTCAGTCAACATGATCAGAAACACATATAATTTAAAGAATCAAACATTTATTGAATTCAATTAGTGATGCTATACAAGTTTAATTGATCATCAAGTCTAAAGTTAAATCACTACCTTTCATTCACTCTCTCAGTCTTAAATTAACTTTAGTATTCTACTTCAAAGTATCAATAATTCAATGTCTCAATAACTCAATACATATTACATATATGATTACAATTGGTTGGGGTGATGTGAGGAGTATTTATGAAACATCTGAAAAAGCTGCATCCCATTCGAATTGTTTTCATGTTTAATTTACTTATGCATCTCTTGGGGAATGCTAGTCATTACAAGTGTCCATTTTGTCAACTATCACTGATTTGGTTATATGGAATATGACCAGTGAAAGAATAGAACACGCATTCATGATTTAGTCTTCAGAGAGTGCTCAGTCATACTGTGAGTGAACCAATTAATTGTGATGGTAACCTAAAATAGAACACAGCAGACAGTGGTTTTTCTTCACAGACTGATAAACACTAATATATAAGTAGTTAACGTACTTGCTTTAACACTGGTTAGTTAAAAATTAACCATAACATTAACAGAATCTTATAAATTGGCCAGATCTGAGATTAAACATGACTATGATATATTAGGTGACGTGGCAGAGGGTTGGCACTAGCGTTGCCGTAGCACATGGCGGTGAATTTGAGCTGTGCAGAAGAAAGTGATTTTTAATTGTTGAATAGTCCATTTTTTCCCTCCATTTTTCTACGTTTTTGAGTGCTAAATTGTTTCTCTGAATACGAGTATACTTCAGTCGTTGTTTTTTGGAAATTAGTTGCTGTCGCAATATAATATATTTTGGTTACTGTCAGAATCAAATGCATAACGCTGGAAGACAAAACGAAGCTAAGTTTTCATTATGTATTTAGTTATATTTCATTTTATTTAGTGTACTTAAATGTTTTGTTTTGCTTGTAATTGTTTGTACTTTTTTTCTTATTTATTTAACGGAACTTATTAATTGAATAATTAATGATTACGCTACTCGGCAGTAAGGAATGATGGCATCATTCCTTACTGGAATGATGCCATCATTCCTTACTGCCGAGCTGCAGTTAAGAACTCTATTATAAGCAATATCATAAGGGACTTTGTGGCATGCAGTACTTGCAGCATGTATGCGTCTCGGGAATTGGATATGTGGCTTGTGAAAGAGAGCGTATGTGCGCTAATTGCAGGCAGTGGGAGGAAATAAGTGCATTAGAAATATCAATATCCAACCTTGTTGCTCCAGGAATGGGGAATGAATGTAGGAAGACAAGTAGTGTGATAGGAGAGAATGAAAAAATTTATATATGAATGAGAAAATAATAGTTGATAGTGTGGAAGGTGTGAGGGACTGTGAAAGTTTAGGAGATGGTTTTGTTTGGGAGAGTGAATTTAGATTAAGAGTGACTGACCTGCAGAGGGAGATAGATGAGCTGAAAGAGGAAGTGGAATGTCTTGTGAATGAGAGCAGAAGTATGAAAGATAAGATTAGGAGAATGGAAGAGATAATCCAAGCCGAATCAGAGTAGGGGAGAGAGAGAATTTTGGGAGTGTTAGAAGAGGAGAGAAAGGAAACAGTAGAAGAGAGGGAATGAGTGAGAGGTATGGAGGTGTTAGAAGAGGAGAGAAAGGAAACAGTAGAAGAGAGGGAATGAGAGAGAGGTATGGGAATGCTAGCAGACAAGAGGATGGAAACAGTAGGAGAGATGAAATGAGAGATTTCATCTCTCATTTCATCTGGAAGTGCTAGAGGAGGAGAGAATGGAAACAGTAGGAGAGATGAAATGAGAGATTTCATCTCTCATTTCATCTGGAAGTGCTAGAAGAGGAGAGAATGGAAACAGTAGGAGAGATGAAATGAGAGAGAGGTATGGGAATGCTAGAAGACGAGAGGATGGAAACAGTAGGAGAGACGGAATGAGAGAGGGATATGGAAGTGCTAGAAGTGGAGAAAATGGAAACAATAGGAGAGAGGGAATGAGAGAGATGTATGGGAGTGCTAGAAGAGGAGAGAATGGAAACAGTAGGAGAGAGAGGTATGGGAATGCTAGAAGAGAGAATAGCAGTAAAGGAGAGGGAATGAGAGAGACCTATGGGAATGAAAGAAGAGGAGAGAATGGAAACAATAGGAGAGAGGGAATGAGAGACACCTATGGGAATGAAAGAAGAGGAGAGAATGGAAACAATAGGAGAGAGGGAATGGTAAGAAGTATAATGTATGGCGACTCAATGATCCGTGGTGTTTAAGATAAGATGCATGAGGAGTGTTTGCCAGGAGGAACAATAGAAAGGGTGGCTATGGCAATTAAGAGAGGTGAAAGGGTGGATGAGATGATTGTGATGGTAGGAACAAATGACTTGAGTGGTAATGTAAGTTGGGCAGCGAGAGATATGAGATTTTTACTTGAGGCTGTACAGAAGAAGACAGAGAGAGGAAAAATAGTGTGCGTGTTGCCTAGGTATGATAATGACGAGCTGAGCAGAAGAGCAGTGATGTTGAATGGTATAATAGCAAGAATGTGTGACAAGAGAGGACTGGTATATGTGGATGCTTGGAGTGCGTTTGAGAAAAGAGAGGAATTGTATGCGAGAGACCATTTACATTTGAATGAGGAAAGATGTTAGGCATCTGGAGAGATTGCTGTTCTGAACAAGTCAGTGTGTCTCAGGGAGGATGATAGCAGGGGTAGCCTCTTGTGGGAATGGATACTTGGGAGAAGGGAGACAACATCAGGTAACACTCAGCCCAGTGGAGTGTAGAGGGTATAATGCTGGGTATAGAAACAATGGCATTTATATGCTTTATACTAATGCCAGGAGTATCCGGAATAAGGGAGTGGTGGTGCAGTTAGATAGCATCAGCTTGGCCAAAAGTTATTGGGATCACTGAAACGTGGTTGACAGAAGGGGATATAATAACAGGAATAGAAGTCGGTGGGTACAGCATTTTTTGTCAGGATAAGAGGGTAAAGCGTGGTGGTGGGTACTGCTTATGATAAGTGACGACCTATATCCTCTAAGAGTGGAGGCTTTGGAAGTAAGTGAGACAAATGATTTTGAGAGCATATGGTGTGAGGTAGAGGTAGGCAAGACAGGATATTTAGTGGGGTGTTGCTACAGACCCAGGAGCACAGAGGATGGAGACCAGGAGATGTTTAGACAGTTAAGTTTGGCAAGTGCAAGAAGAATGATTGTTATGGGAGATTTTAACTACAGTAGTATAAATTGGAGAGAGGAAGATGCATGTAGCAATTAGGGAATGGAATTTCTAGAATTCTCGAGGAACAAATGTCTTAGGCAACATGTAACAGAGGGAACAAGAGGTTCAAGAGTTTTGAATTTGGTTATAGCATCAGAAGAGTTGATAATAACTGAAATGACATCTCTTCCACCAGTTGGAGAAAGTGACCATATGGTTTTGACTTGGAAAATGAATAGACATGCGGGAGTATCAAAGAGACGGGAACTTATGTGGAATTATAAAGCAGGTGATTATAATAGTCTTAGATGTCAACTTCGGGAAGTTTCATGGAGGGAGGAATTGGAAGGCCGGGATATCATTAGTGCATGGGAAATTATGAAAGAATATTTGTTAGCAGCAATGGTAAGTTGTATACCACGAGTGAAGAAGAGGACACAATTTGGAGTATAGTGGATGACAAATAATACTAAACAGGAATTGCATGCGAAAAAGAGGCTATGGAAGAGATATAAGGAGACAGGTGAAGAGAGGATGCATGAAGAATATAAGACACAGGCCAGAAGAGTGACTAGTGTGGTAAGGAAAGTGAAACTGGAATATGAGAGAAGATTGGCTCTAAGATACAAAGAAAATCCTAGGGAATTTTTTAGCTATGTGGCCAGTAGGAGGAGAAATGACTGTGGAAGAAATATTGTGGGATAAAAATGGGAATAGAATGACTGATGCAGAGGACATAGTGGAATTGTTCAATGAACACTAAATTGGAGTATTTCATCCTAGAGAAGTCAGTTTTAATGCTAGAGGGATAGACCTGGTTCGAGGTTTAGAGGTACAGAAGGAGAGTGTGTGTTCCAGATACTGAGTACTCTGGATGTCGGTAAAGTTTTGGGACTGGATGGTATTTCACCATGAGTTTTGAGAGAATGTGCTGGGGAACTGACAGTGCCATTAACCTGGCTTTTCAGTGAAAGTCTGGCTGCGGGAATGGTGCCCAGGGAATGGAAGGAAGGTAAAGATAGTGCCATTGCATAAGGGTGGTAACAGACTGGAAGTGTCTAATTATAGGCCAGTCTGTGTGTCATCAGTAGTTGTTAAGATCTTGGAGAAAGTAGTAAGGGACCATATACAGCATTGGGCAGATGAGGGTAATGTTATCTTGAGAGTCAGCATGGATTTGTGAAAGGGTGCTCTTGTTTTAGCAATATGCTAGCCTTTTATAATAAAGTTACAAGAACATTAGATGAGGGAAAGGCATATACTGGAATTTTCTTAGACTTAGCGAAGGCATTTGACAGGGTGCCACATGATAAGCTGATATTTAAGTTGCAGCACATGTTTCTGGATGTCAGATTGGTCAACTGGATTCAGGATTTACTGTCTGATAGGTATCAGAGAGTTGTGTATGGTGGAGCAGTTTCAAGGAGGCAGAGGGTTACAAGTGGGGTCCCACAGGGCTCAGTACTAGGACCTATATTGTTTAACCTTTTATATCAATGACATTGCTAGTGGATTGCAAGGGGATATTCAGTTGTTTGTGGATGATGCGAAGCTGGGAAGGATTATTAGTAATAGTGCAGATGTGGTAGCCCTGCAAGAGGATTTGAATAAGCTAGATAGATGGGCAAATGAATGGGCATGTCAGTTTAATGCAGCAAAATGTAAGGTATTGAGGTTTGGTAAACATCGATGGGATGCTGCATACTCTATGGGAGGAGTTATACTGGAGGAAGTAGGGGAGACAAGAGATCTGGGGTTGATGGTTGATAGAAACCTGAAATTTAGGGGACATATTGCAAAGGTGGTGAAGGTAACACAGAGGATTGCTGCAATTATGAGAAGGACACTGACCTGCAGAGATAAAATGGTTATCATTCCATTGTATAAGTCTCTGATCAGACCACGCTTAGACTATTGTTCTCAGAATTGGTCCCCCTGTTTTGTCTGTCTATCAACTGCCCTCCCTATCCATGCCATCAGCATCATATCCATTCCCATTTTCTCCAACTTATATAATAGTTTTCCACGCGGTATTCTATCCCATGCCTTTGTAAAGTCCAGTAGTATCATGATGTAGCCATTTCTTTATCCAATTCTACTGTCACCTTATTATAAAATGTGAATAAATTACTGATGCAGGTGCTACCTTTTACAATGCCATGCTGAACCTGTATAGTGTCATATTCCTATCGACTATTTCTTGAATTTTACTTTTAACCAACTTTTCCAATACTTTTAACTACCACTCCAGAGATGCTAATTTGTCTGTAATTTGCTTCCTCTGTCTTGGAGCCACCTTTATGTAATGGAACTATCTTACCCTCTTTCCACTCCCTTAGAACCTTGCCAGAGCTGAGACTTAGATTAAAAATCTTCATCAGAGGCACTGCAAGTTGACTTACACATTCTCATAGCACATGAGCAAACATACAGTCCAGGTTCACTGTTATATTCACATTGATATTTTTTTAGTATACTGAGTACCTCTAGTTTATCTCTGTCACCTTAGTAACTGTGACATCACAATCTTGATGATATACCATTGCAACCTGATCACTTAGTAATGAACTATTCTGCTTCTGTCAATTTCCTACCATCTGCACTCAGTTAAGTTATCTTTCCATAATCATTCTTTCTCTTACTATGTAGCAAGTAAGAGAAAGAATGATTATGGAAAGATAATTATTCTTTCTCTTACTCGCTACATAGTGAAAAAACTCTTTTGGCTTTACTTTAGTCTGCTTAGCTGATTTTCTATCAAAATCTGATTTAGCCTTCCTTACCATATTGGTTACCCATCTTGCTTGTGCTTTATACTGCTCATGGGCATGCTGATCATTTTGTTGTTTATAGTCCTTTCACAGTGCTTTCTTTTTTTACAGCTCCTGCTTTATATTGCTAGTCATCCACTTAATCTCTATTCGGTTAATCCTCATGATCCTGGGTATGTATTCTGATACCTCCTCACTCAAGCAATCCTTGATCACTTTCCATGTACTATTGATATTCATTTCATGTAATTTATTGTACCATGGAACTGCTCCAAGTTGCCACCTAAGTTTGTCATAATCACCAGCTTTGTAGTTCTGCATAAACCCTTTTTTCTTTTTTGCTGAAATTTCCACATGCTGAGCAACCTCTCAGGACAAGACTGTATGATCACTTTTTCCAATTGGAGGTAGAGTTGCTACTGCAGTTATAGATAGATCTTCTGATGCTGTTACCAGATCCAACACTCTCAAACCCTTGGTCCCTTCCATCATGTTCTGTTTCAGATAATTATCCCTTAGTAAGTGTATAAATTCCATTTTGCTATGTGCCCTTTCCTCCTTAGAATCTATATCACCATAGTTCAAGTGTTGCATGATAACTGCTCAGCCTGCACTTGTGCTAATCTGCTGATTCATGTCATCCACTTTTCTTCTGGAGCCCTCAAGTCTATAGCAGCAACGAATAATATATTTTGTCCTGTTGGCCTCTATTTCACACCAGATGGCTTCAAACGAACCATTTCCATCAGATGTACAATCTTCCTTAACTTGTATTTTTGTCGGTTGAAGTTCTTTGCCTACCATTCCTCTTCCTCCTGCCCTATTTCTTATATTTTCTCTGGTAATATAATATCCATTACATTCTATCCCTGTAACTGCGTTATTCTCTGACAACCAGGTCTTGCTGATGCCAATAAATTTTGGCCAAGTTGAGCGTGCTAAAAACTCCTCTATTCAGTACTATACAATACTAAAAAGGACTTGGACCAGTACAGAATTGACACTGGTAGTTGATTTTTCATATAGCAGAATAATGGGAAGGAATGAGGACCATCTCTGGAAGTTGTGAAAGGAGGTGGTGAGTAAGAGGGTAAGAAATGGCTCTTTTTTGCATAGAGGGTGATTGGACCATGAAATGCATTACCTGATAGTGGTGAATGTTTGGATGTAAGGAGTGATATGATAGATTCTATGTTGTCTATGATGGTCCTCTTGTGACGAGTCTTGGAACTCCATGGAGGTCCTGAATAGTAATAATAATTACTCTTGCATAATATCCTCTGTATTTCATTTCCTTGGCTAACTCCTAGATTGTCTTCTCCACTTCTTTGCAGTTCTGCTCCAGTAGTAAAATAGCATTCATGTTAGAAGCTTCTTCTTTTAGTTTACCTAATGCTTCATTATACTTCATTTTGTTGACTTCTATTTCATCAACTGTGTTTCTCTCCTTTAGGTTTTGTTCCACATCTCTCTCACCACTGTTGTTTATTTCCAAAAATCAAGACCATCCTTTCAAGATCATTGGCCACATAACAAAAGAAATCCTTAGTTAATTATTTTTACCTACCAGCAAGTTTCATCTATTCTGAATGTCTTCTCTTTCCTTGCTGTATTGTCTATTTTCAATATATTCTAATAATTAAAATTGCCAATAATGAACACTTCTTTTTTTTTTTTTTTTTTTAACCTATCTGCAGATATAACTGAAGATAATTTATAAAAGTAGAGAATAAAGTACTGGAACATGGATGAAATGCTTTTCCCCTCTCCCAGTATGTCAGTAATTTGTGTAATGTGAATTATAGTGACTGACTGTAATATTATTTTTAAGAAGTGTAATGAATAAAAAAAATTACTCTGCTATGTTAGTATTTCAGCAGGTCCTTCATTAAAATTCTTAATTATAAAATTGCCAAAACAAACTTTTTTTGGAGAATAAGAATTATTAACTGTTCTATTATAAAAACAGAAAACTTCAGAATTGCTTTAAAAGAATAATAAAAAAAATTGTTGGGTTTCTGATTCTAGAAATAATACAAAACATGTAATGTAGTTTACCCATATTTATTCTAATTGCAGTAATAACCTGCCTTATGATGCTTTACTTTATGACGATCTGATCTGCTCATATGACGCTTTTCAGTTATGATCAGTGCTCATTTATATGATGCCATATTCGTTACGGTTTTAGCCACATGTCATTGCTGTGGATCAAGTGATGTGCAGTATTCATGAACTTGGCTGATTTATCACATTGTTGTTCATTACATTTGTGGTGTTTTGGAGTGAATTATAAACTGTTTATGACTATTACTTTATCTTATTGTTGTTAATAATGGCAGATAAAATTCAAAGTAAGAGTACTGTTGCTTCCAGCACTCTTACTGAGAAGAAGATGCGTAAGCCTGTTACATTACATACCAAGATTAAAATTATTAAATTTCTTGATGATGATGGTGTATTGAAAACTGAGATAGGCCACAGGCTAAACTTACCTCGCACTACTGTTGTTACAATTTTAAAACAATAGATAAAGTTCTTAGTAAATTAAAAAGTGCTACATAGTTAATACTACAGTTATCCATAAATGACAATCTTATTACCAAAATCAAAAAACTTTTAATGGTGTAATTTGATGAGCAAACTAGTTGGCATGTTTCCTTTAAACCAAGCTATTCAGAATAACTTTTTCGTTTGCAGAAATTATTCAAAAATTATCATTTGCTTATCTGATGTATATAAATTATTTATTTACATCATTTTAGCATTTACATGACTGCTTAAAAACATTAGTTATCAAAGTATTACATGCATCTACAAGTGGGGGGGGGGGCAATGATTCGCTCTGTTGTGGGGTTTGGAACCTAATACATTGTATGACCAGGGTATGCCTGTATACTAGTTGATATTATATATGTATGATCTGTATAGATCATATATCACAACTAGTAATTTGCTAGTTAGGTACTAGCAATTGGGTACTAGACCACAGATAGATATTGTGTTGTGATAGTTGTGATATTGTTATTTATTATAACAGCTAATGATTATTGTTGCTGTAATATAAAGGGTTAATGCTGATTATGATATTTCTTATTTATGAATTGATGCACATTAAAAGATATTTTACTTGGTTATTACACATTATTTATTTATTTTCAGCTGATAGACACTAAAAATGTTCAGGACTTCAATGTATCATATATCAGATCACAGATTGGGATTGTATCACAGGAACCAGTGCTATTTGGATACAGCATAGCAGAAAATATAGCATATGGTGACAATTCACGCCGGGTGCCTATGCATGAAATTATTGATGCTGCTCGGCAATCTAATATACATAATTTTGTAACCTCTCTTCCAGAGGTAAGTTCTTTCCATGCTCTTTTATTTATTTTACTGCATATAATGATTAATACCAAATTAACTCGCATCAAGGATGGTCTCGTGTGGGGGACAACAGCTTGGGCAGTAGGATAGAATGAGGAGCCTATGGAGACCAGTAATGGGTACAACAGTAATAGAAATACTAGCAGTGCATTGCTTTGTCTTTGCAAACTATAAGTATCAGAGATAAGGAGTGCGAGTTCATGGGCTTGATAGATATAATAAATTTAGTTTAATCCATCAAGTGCAAAATAAACTTCCAACGCCTTGATAGATTGTCTGAAGATTATTGGTGGTAGTGAAAGATGATTGATAGCAGATGGTTTCCTGACAGGATGTCTAGCAAGAAAGAAACAAAAATAGAGAGAATTGAGAGAGTTATGATTATAACTCTGTTGCTATGACATGATGGGAGAAACTTAAGGAAAAAGGCAATGATTGCAAAGTAGTTAATGCATAAATATGTAGGAGAAATGGTATGCATTTTGTTCAAGAGTGAATTTGATCAATAAAAGGATTGGCATATGACTGATAAATTATATTTGAATGGATTTGGTGTTAGATCATCATCAAATTCCTGCCATGTACCCTCAAGGGGTGTACAGGATATGATAGTACCACATTAAAAATTTACATCATTACTAACTTCCTATCTACAATTTTCCTCCAAATCAGTCTGTTACTTGTCAAGACTCCAACATTATCAGATCTTATTTCTATTGTCTAAGGCACTTTGTATGGTATCAATCCACCTGTATCTTGGTTTTCCTCTGGGTCGTTTTCATGCCAACCTGGCAGAGAACACTTGTTTTGCTAATCTTTCTTCGCCCATTCTGTTTAAGTGACCATACCACCTGAGATTAGCTCTGCTAACGCATTCGTGGATGCTGACAATATCAAGTTCTTTCCTAATATCCTCATTTTTAATATGATATTGCCATTGACGCCATCTGTTCATGCCTGTAATCTTTCTCATGACTCTTATATCTGCGGTCTCTAGTCTTTTGTCAAGTGTTTTACTTCTGAGCCTCTCAGATCCATAAGTTAAAACTGGTTTGAACACTGTCTTGTATACAGCTAATTTTGTATTCAGACTAATATCTCTCTTCTTGCATATGAATTTATTCAATTGACTTCCTATCATACCAGCTTTGTTGATTCTATTGTCTATTTTCTACATTTAATTTACCATCTTCACTAAAAATCGTGCCTAAGTAGCTGAAATATTTTACTTGTTCGACAGGTTCTCCATTGTTGGATCCTACTTCTTCTTAATCTATACTTTGGATCCGACATGATTACTATTACGATGTTCTTAACTAATTGATAAGTTGTAAGTTGATTTCTAACTGAAATATAAAGAAAATTTATATTTAAAGACTGCGCCACTTTATATTTGAATTAGCTCAAGAATTGAAGATAAACCAACTCTCAACTACCCTTCCTTTATATGTTGTTATTATATAAACTGGCCTAGAATATTTAACTTACTTAATTTACCCGCTTTGGTTCGAATATTTTATGAATGGTGCAGTAAAAGAGATTCAGGCAAAATACATTTTTTTGATTAACAAAAACAAAGATTTAATTTTAGAATCATAAATTTTACACTTAACTTCAAATCAGTAATTAAGATATCACAAAAATTTTAACTCCTCAGATAAATTCAATCATACCACTCATACAATGGTAAATCTGTTATTTCTATAATACAGTCTTCTCACAGTTCCTTAAGTTCCAAATACAACAAAAATTGCAGTAATACCTCTTCACAAACAAACACTTTTAAATTTACACTTTAGCTAACTTCCTCAATAGTTACTGTTAGTATAAGGAAATTCTAGGATGAAACTCTCACACTTCTCTATATAGGAATATTAACGGTTGGAATAATCTTATCGATAATCTTTTTTCTTCACCTACTTATACATAAACACTTTTTATAACTGTAAACACTTAAACAGTATACGGCACTCATTAAATAAATCTTCTAAGCAATAACTGAATTAATCATCGGTCACTACACATAAATAAACGTTCTTGCATGAAATACTACTGATCACTTATGAATTAAGGCAATATACAATAATTCCTTAACTTGAGGTTTTACATGCACAGCTGTTCATTCTTCCTGCATTCATTTGATTCTTTAGGCAATATATTTCTAAGCACAGCTAACGGTAAACTTCAATTTTACAGCCTCTACTATACTTTATTAACTTCGTGCTTTGCTTCAAGGTTCCGTATGTCCTTGAAAGGTTGGTGCTGAAATTAAATCTCAATTCAAGTATCGCTAGTCTATTTAATAGTCTCTTAGCTGTTTTCCGTAGCTATAATTGTTATTCTACAACTTATTAGCTAACTGCTTCTTGACTAGTAGACTTTATTAGCTGCTTGAGTGACTTGCCGACTCGCTATTATCGCACTGTGATTCCTGAATGCCGAATGCTCCGATTCCAACCTAATGCCAACCCTCTCCTTTCTCTCTCTTGTAATTCATCTAATCTCCCCTTAATTAAATAATAATTTCAGCGTTAATCCCTTATATATCTGTTCTTCCTGCCTAAATTATTCTCGTGATTTCTTTCTAAAACTCTTTTCAATAAACCTTCTCCTCACGTGGTGTTCCAAAACGTGCTCACTCACTTACATACATCTCCATGACAACAAAACAAAACATAATAAAATTGAGGTATTGCATAATGCTAAACTTCTACAAATAGGAATAAATAAAGAATATTTATATTTCAATGAATGTGCAGTTAAATTATCAAATACAAGTTCTTATAATATTAACATAGTAATAATTAAAATAGCTTAATAATATTTAGTACAGTTTTATCGCTATTAATACATATCTTTGATTAAATAATTAGATATTAGACAAAATTAAAGTAGTTATATGAATATTAAATTGTAAAATAAGTTATTTACATTAAATAATATTTACAAATCTAGCCTTTGTGATGGAAGATCATGTTGGATTCTGAAGCAAATAATAATTACTCTAATCTCTACATAATCAGAATCCAACACCATTCACAACACAGTTGACATTTTCAGTGATTCTGCCTATTTTCATTGTCTTTGTCTTTTTTATTGCTGACCTTCATACCATATCTATTACAACAGTTATTCAATTTAGTCAGTGAATCTTGCAGACTAGTAGCGGATTTATATAGAAGTATAACATCTTCCGCATAAAGCAAAGAGCTGACATTAACATCTCCAATTTTGATATCATGTTTATTACCACTTTCCTTCATAATGTGATCCATATAGATAATGAATAACAGAGGAGATAATGTACATCTCCTTGTCTCACACCAGATTTAACATTAAACCATCTTCCTGTACTTCCTTCAATTCTAACTGCTGACTTACAACTCAAATAAAGACTAAGTATTGCTTGAACGTGTGGACAGACTTATGTGTTCGTCGAACATGTTGTTTATTATTTTAACGGTAACAGAAACTAAGTAAATAATTAATTTATTAACTTGATGCTGATATTTTGCTGGTGTTATAACCAGCATCTTCAGAGCACAAAAACACTGTTTGTCACAATACGCGAGACTAAGACAACATGGTGTACTTAAACAAAATTGTAGCAGCAACACAAAGACTAGAGTCCTGATTTTGGCACCCTCTATCTGAAAAAAAAAAAAAAAAAAAGCTATCATATATTACTAGAGTCCTAGGAAAGTGCTAGTTTTTTCTTAATATGACTGTCTCCCAGATCTTCGGCAAGTTAATACAGCCATATTTGTTGAGATTTGGCGTGTGTTTTAGGGCTTCTGTCGCCTCTAAGAATCTCTCTGATTTATTTGGGTTTCTGTGTATACTTTTGTGTTTTTCCAGTTGATCCTGTGTGCAGGGGTATCCAGAGCATGGTCTGCTAGGCCCGACTTCCCATAATGATAATTCTGGAAGTATCTTTTATGTTCGCTGATGCGGATGTTCACAGTTCTTCCTGTTTGACCGTAGTAGGCTTGATTGCATGAGCAGGGTACTCGGTAGACTCCTGGATGTGATAAAGGAGGAATGCTGTCCTTGGGTGAGCGGATGAGGGTGGCTAATTTGCTGCATGGTCTGAATGTAGTGCGTAGTTTATGTTTATTGAGAATTCTTGAGATCTTTTCGGATGTGCCTTTAATGTAAGGGATGGTGACTGTTTTGTTGTAGTTCTCTGTGGTGGATGGTGGGAGGGGTTTCTTAGGAGTGTTTAGTATTTTGTTTATTTTATGTGGATTGTAGCCGTTGGCCAAGAAGGTGTGGCGTAAGTGAGTCGGTTCAGCAGTAAGAGCCTTGTCATTGGAACAGATTGCTCTCGCTCTATGGGTTAGCGTTTTTAATATGCCATATTGTTGAAAAGGATGATGGTGTGATTGTTTATATAAGTATCTGCCAGTATGTGTGGGTTTTCTAAAAACTGAAAATGATAAGGAACCATCTGGGAGACGTGTGATGAGTGTATCCAGGAAGGGCAGACAGTTGTTGGCTTCCAGTTCCATAGTAAAGTGGATTTTTGGATGTTCGCTATTTCAATGTGCTAAGAATGTTTTCAATGTCTCAGGGCCATGTGGCCAAATAGCAAGCACATCATCAACATAGCATAGCCAAAGTGTTGGTTTGAGAGTGGCTTGTTATTCTATGTAAAAGTTAGCTGAGGGGGGGAGGGAGCCCACGGCTGTCCCATCAATTTGTTTGTATATTTTCCCTTTCCATGTGAAATATCCTGCATGTATTGTGAATTTGAATAGTTCAAATATATCAGGGGGGAAGTGTGACTTCAGTAGATTGAGGGTTTCTATTAGTGGTACATTTGTGAATAGTGAAGTGATGTCAAAGCATACTATTAAGTCTGAGCTTTTTAGGGTAAGGTGTTGTAAGATGCTTTTTAGGTGTGCTGAATTTTTGACAAAGGAGGGAGAATTGTTAGTGAGAGTGGCTAGTAGCTTTGCTAAATGTCTAGCCAGTTTGTATGTGCGACTATTTATACTGTCCACAATTGGGTGTAGGGGTGTGCCTGGTTTGTGAATTTTTGGTGCTCAATAGCCAACATCCAAAAATCCACTTTACTATGGAACTGGAAGCCAACAACTGTCTGCCCTTCCTGGATACACTCATCACACATCTCCCAGATGGTTCCTTATCATTTTCAGTTTTTAGAAAACCCACACATACAGGCAGATACTTACACAAACAATCACACCATCATCCTTCTCAACAATATGGCATATTAAAAACGCTAACCCATAGAGCGAGAGCAATCTGTTCCAATGACAAGGCTCTTACTACTGAACCGACTCACTTACGCCACACCTTCTTGGCCAACGGCTACAATCCACATAAAATAAACAAAATACTAAACACTCCTAAGAAACCCCTCCCACCATCAACCACAGAGAACTACAACAAAACAGTCACCATCCCTTACATTAAAGGCACATCTGAAAAGATCTCAAGAATTCTCAATAAACATAAAACTACGCACTACATTCAGACCATGTAGCAAATTAGCCACCCTCATCCGCTCACCCAAGGACAGCATTCCTCCTTTATCACATCCAGGAGTCTACCAAGTACCCTGCTCATGCAATCAAGCCTACTACGGTCAAACAGGAAGAACTGTGAGCATCAGCGAACATAAAAGATACGTCCGGAATTATCATTATGGGAAGTCAGGCCTAGCAGACCATGCTCTGGATACCCCTGCACACAGGATCAACTGGAAAAACACAAAAGTACTACACAGAAACCCGTATAAATCAGAGAGATTGTTCTTAGAGGCGACAGAAGCCCTAAAACACACTCCAAATCTCAACAAATATGGCTGTATTAACTTGCCGAAGATCTGGGAGACAGTCATATTAAGAAAAAACTAGCACTTTCCTAGGACTCTAGTAATATATGATAGCTTTTTTTTTTTTTTTTTTTTTTTTTTTTTTTTTTTTTTTTTTCCAGATAGAGGGCACCAAAATCAGGACTCTAGTCTTTGTGTTGCTGCTACAATTTTGTTTAAGTACACCATGTTGTCTTAGTCTCGCGTATTGTGACAAACAGTGTTTTTGTGCTCTGAAGTTGCTGGTTATAACACCAGCGAAATATCAGCATGAAGTTAATAAATTAATTTTTTACTTAGTTTCTGTGTTCTATTATACCGTTAAAATAATAAACAACAATAAGTATTGCTTGATATAATGCCCCATTGACACCATATAACTGTAGTGTATCGAATAGCTTCTCTCTTGGCACCTTGTCATATGCCTTTTTCAAATCGACAAAACTTAAATACAGATCTTTGTTATATTCCCATGATTTCTCCACTGTTTGTTGTAAAGTGAAGATCTGATCCTGACAGGCTTTATTTGGCCTGAATCCAACATGCTCTTCACCAAGCTTCTCTTCCACAATCCTTCTCAAGTATACTTGCATAAATCTTACCAGGAACACACAGTAGGGAAATACCTCTGTAATTCTCACATTCAGTTTTATATCCCTTTTTATATATGGGTACTAAGAGAGCTCTACTCCAATCATTAGGAATTCATCCCTCTGTCCAGGCATTCTGAACTATGCAGTGTAGCCACTGCAAGAGTTTTATACCACCATACTTCAGCATTTTTGGTTGAATATCATCTACTCCTGCTGCCTTTCCATATTTCAAGCCTTTGATGGCTTTTTCTACTTCAAGTATGAATATGTATTCCTGACTGCATGCCTGATCAGTGTTTTTTACCACTGTGCTGTCCAAACAGCTTGTTTTATTTAGCAGTTTTTCAAAGTAATTACTCCATACTTCAAGGATATCTTTTTCTCCTGTTTTCATGTCACCTTTATCATCTGTAACTCCTTTTACAACACTCTTTCCTCCATTCCTAAGCTTCTTCAACAACCTCCAGAATATTTTGCCACCTTCTTGATATTTATTTTCTATGTTCTTGCCAAAGTCCTCCCATGATTTTTGTTTAGCTAGTTTTACACAGTGTTTAGCTTTCTTACATTTGTCTCTGTATTCTCTAAGAGCACAATCTGACTTATTTGCCAGGAACTTTTGATATGCTTTCTTCTTTTCCCTGACTGTCTCTTTAACTTCCTGTTTCCACTATGGAGTTCTAATTTTTCTATCCTTGCAGACAACTTCACCACATGCCTCTCTAGCTGAATCAATCAGCATTTTCTTCAAGGCTTGCCACTGAATCTCCAAATTTTGGTTCCTATTCTCAAACTCTTTCATTTTTCCTTCAATAATCTTTGTGTATTTTAGTCTACAGTTCACATCTGAGAGCTGCTCAACTTTTATTCACTTTAAAACTTTCTTACATGTTATTCTTTTCAATATTAAATTCAATTTTATCCTGCTTAAGACTAATTAGTGATCACTTCCAATTTCAAATCCTCTGTACACTCTGGTGTTCTGCACAGGGAGAAAATACCACTATTAACAATAACATAGTCAATGAGACTTTTCTTATTCCTTGCCTCTCCTGTAAATTTGTGCACATTTTTATGTTGAAACTTGGTGTTAGTAATCAGTCCATGTCCTGAGCAGAAATCCAGCAGCTATTTGCCATTATTATTATTAGCTTTGCTCTTTTCTCCAAATTTTCCCAAAATATTTTTGTATGTCTCACAATCATTTCCTACTCTGCTATTTATATCCCCAACAAGGACCAACTTTCCTTTTTCATTGTGTCAGTTGCTTTTTCTAAAGCCTCAAAAAATTCCTCCACTTCTACCTTAGTAGAACCTTCTGTGGGACCATAGGCACAAATAAGTCTCATTGTCCAGTTTCCCCATTCTCATATTTGCCCACATTACTCTACTTGAGACTGCCTGCCATTCAAGAAGATTAGCCTCATATTTTGTGTTGCATACTATGGCTAATCCTTCTTTTCCTTGATTGTCATTGCCTGAATATAACATTTTGTATTTACTGCTCAGAAAGATCTCGCCAGTTTTTGTCTTTTTTTTCTTCTTTCAGTCATCCCTATTATGTTGATCTGGTACTTTTCTAATTCCTCAGCTAGCTCCATTTCTTTGCCATTCAGGCTTCTTAAGTTGATATTACCAATCTTCAACTCTGGTGATATTGATTTAGGGTGTGTTTTAGGGCTGAATCTAAAACCAGTAGTAGCTGACTTTTCGCTGTTCACGCTGGTTCCCTAGCGAAAACAACGGGGGCCTTGTTTAACCAGGAGACGCCCCAGCCGGCATGAAATTTTGTCATGTTGTACCATCATTTTGTATTTTGGTTTAACCAGTAAGAATACAATTTGGTCAGCTAAATCTAAATTTCCAGCCCATCCTTGTTCGTTCAGTATCCAAGTAGATACCCAACAGGGTTCCCCATGAGAAGGTGAGGATTGGACATTAGGTCAGAAGCCCTGGTGAGTTCTCCACATCCCTTTAACGGCTATGTGGAGGTCTCCTCTCAGTTATACAGCTTCTGGAGAAAGTGTTTTCTACTCTTCAACTCTGGCTGTGGGTTTGAATCCCACAGTGGATATGGATATTTGTGAATGAGTTTAGGTATTAGATGGATTTTATCGCCTAGTATAAAAGCACCTAGTTATTGGAGGCTTGAAGTACATGAAAAGTTATTCATTTTGGTCTCTAGGAATGGAATTTCTGGATTATGTGATCCTTAACCAACTCATGGTGATAATGATAATGTACTGTAGGTTTACAGTCTTTCATGCATGGGCAGGATTCACATGAACTTTTTTTTGTTTGAGATAAAGGCCAACACACACAAAATTTATGTACAGTTGACTCTTGCTATAGTAAATTCATATGGAAGATGGGAATAGCTTATTATAGTGGAATTTTTTTATGTTCCTCTCACCCATGAAGGGTTTTTTCCTCAAACCTATAGTACATTTGTACTGTTGGTATGCTAAAGATTTTTTTTCCTATTTGTTATTTATTTTTTACATAATCTGGAAACCCTACTCTAGAGACCAAACATGGATCTTTTTCAAGCCTCAATAAGTGATGGGTAGTCTCACACCAAGTAATGAAAATTCATCTCCCACCTTAAGATAATCACAAACATCCATGGCACATAAGAATCAAACCTGCAGCCTATTTGTTGGAGAGCAAGTGTGCTAACCACTCAGTAAACTATTTTCTTTAGAATAACATTGTGCCATTAGAGCTTTCATAGAGACTTTCCAGCATCATTCATTCACTATGACACCAGTCTGTCATAGTGAATGAATTTATTATAATGGTGCTCACTATAGTGTGAGCCAGTTGTAGTCATTTTTTTGTTACAGTCCCAGTGCAAGTTGATGCAAATGAAATTGTAGAGGTCATGTGATAGCAAATTAGCACATGTGAGACTTAAGCTGTATAGATGTAGATTGAAATGGAAAGTACATGAGTTACAAAAAATGAAATTTATACTGCCATAAATGACCTACAACAGCTCAGAAATGATTATCTAAAACAGGAGGAGGTAAGAATTACGATTTGGGTATGCTGAATCTGGTAATAGCATCAGAGGATTTGTCCATACCAAGATAGCAACTTAGACACTGACTAGGAAAAGAGTTCATGTACTCCTGACTTGAGAGGTGACTAATGTTGTGGAGTTTTCATGACTTATTTTTCACGGTATTAACAACACAAAACACTTTTATCAACAAAGTTGTTTTATTAACGCTTATATTTCGCTGATTTTCAACTCAGCATCATCAGAGCACAACACACATGTAAACGCGACAGTGAGTGAGTGAAACAATACAATTGCAAAAGACAAAAGATCTAAAGTCCTATTTTTGGCGCCCTCTAATGGGAAAAAAAAAAAAAATGCAGTTATCCAGGAGTTTTTCTTAGGATAACCGTCTCCCAAATTTTTGGCAAATTAATGCAACCATATTTGTTCAGGTTGGGCGAATTCTTCAAAGCCATTGCTGACTCAAAAAATAATCTTTCAGATCTATAACGACTCCTAAATAGCACATTCATTTTCCTCCATCTAATCCTGTGTGAAGGAGTGTCCAAAGCGTGGTCTGCCAGTCCCGACTTGCCATAGTAATAGTAGCGAATGTATCTTTCATGTTCTTCCAGGCACTGATCTTCCTGTTTGCCCATAATAGGCCAAGTCACAGTCACATGGAACTTCATACACTCCTGGGTGTGCTAAAGGGTGAAGTTTATCCTTAGGCGAGCGGATCAGAGTTGCCAGCTTGACATGAGGTTTGAAGGTGGTGCGAAGGCTATGTTTCAACAATACTTTGGCTATTACACACAGAGCCAGAGCCATTTGTTCTAACGATACAGCTCTGACCACTGAACTCCAGTACCTATGCCATACGTTCTTAGCCAACGGCTACAATCCCTACAAAATAGATAAAATACTACATTGGCCCATTACTCTGCCCTCCTCTAATACACAAGAATACAACATGACCATTTCTATTCCCTATATCAGAGATACATCGGAAAAGATAGCCAAAGTATTGTTGAAACATGGCCTTCGCACCACCTTCAAACCTCATGTCAAGCTGGCAACTCTGATCCGCTCGCCTAAGGATAAACTTCACCCTTTAGCACACCCAGGAGTGTATGAAGTTCCATGTGACTGTGACTTGGCCTATTATGGGCAAACAGGAAGATCAGTGCCTGGAAGAACATGAAAGATACATTCGCTACTATTACTATGGCAAGTCGGGACTGGCAGACCACGCTTTGGACACTCCTTCACACAGGATTAGATGGAGAAAAATGAATGTGCTATTTAGGAGTCGTTATAGATCTGAAAGATTATTTTTTGAGTCAGCAATGGCTTTGAAGAATTCTCCCAACCTGAACAAATATGGTTGCATTAATTTGCCAAAAATTTGGGAGACGGTTATCCTAAGAAAAACTCCTGGATAACTGCGGGTTTTTTTGTTTTTGTTTTTTTTCGTTAGAGGGCACCAAAAATAGGACTTTAGATCTTTTGTCTTTTGCAATTGTATTGTTTCACTCACTCACTGTCGCGTTTACATGTGTGTTGTGCTCTGATGATGCTGAGTTGAAAATCAGCGAAATATAAGCGTTAATAAAACATCTTTGTTGATAAAAGTGTTTTGGTGTTGTTAATACCGTGAAAAATAAGTCATGAATAACCATCAACACCTAAGCTTATCTGTTAGATTTGGTGAATGCGGAGTTTTCATTCACCAAACTTAAGAAACAGCTTAGAGCTTAGCAGTTCCGGGAATTAGTCAAGGAGTGTTTAAAGGGAATAGTATCATATTACTGGTTAGAAGGATAAATCACATGAAAATTAAATGGATGAATAGCGTCATTAAGCAGGAACCATAGAAAAAGCAAATTTGTGTAGGGAATATAAAGAGAAAGATGATCAGCAAATTCACAAACAGTAGAAAGCACAGCCAAAAAAAGGTATATAGTAGGGAAGACAAAATTAGATTAAGAGAAGCAGTTTGCTGGGCAGCACAAAGGAAATCTGAACATTTCTTTCACCATATGGCAAGTGTAACATGAATCATTATGGAAAGATAGCTAAACAGTAGCAGAAGAAATAGTTCAATTACTTGAGGGATCACTTTGCAAGGGTGTCATCTGGATGGAGGTAGATGAACTGGAGTTGCATTGAATATTATGAATTCTCAATGGGAATACAGCCTTTGTGTTATGATAAGGTGTAAGAGAATTGGCTGTGCACACTGATCAGTCTCTGTTCAATTTAAGTTTTTGCTGTGGCACGGTCCTATGGGAGTGGAAAATAAAAAGAGCCAAATGGTTCTGACATAAAGAAGGCTATGATGAATCTTTGGACTCCACAGAGGTCCTCATAAAATAATAAAGTTTGGAAATAGATAATAGAATCAGCAAAGCTAGTATGGCAGAGAGTCATATGAATAAATTTGTGTGGAATAAGAGAGAACTTCATCAAAACACTAAACTCAGTTTACAAGATGGTGCTCAAACCAGTTTTAACTAATGGGCTTGAAAGTTGGGTTGGAAATAAAGCAATTAATTGGGTACTAGACACAGACAGATATGAAAGTTCTGAGGAAAATTAGGAAAATGAACAGGTGGCTTCAATAGTATGTTAAAAATGAAAATATCAGGAAAGAACTTATAAAGTGGAATATCATTAGCATTCAATAACATGGGAATACAGCTTTTCTCTCCTTTTAATGTGTACATATTATCTTAGATGGTATGCTGACTTAAACAGAAGAGGAAAAGTTACTAAGGCAGGTGTTTGCTGGTAGGAAAAAAAAGGTTCAGAAGGATATCAAGATATAGGTGGATTAATGCAGTAAGTAGTGCCTTAAAAGCAAATTGCAAGATCTGACAGTATTGGAGACTTTATAAATAATATTCATTTTTAAAAAAATGTTGATAGGAAGCTAGTAATAATGTAGATTTGGTTGAATAGTACTATAATAGTATCTGTACATTCTTTAGGGTCCTATAAATGATGGTGTGGTGATGATTGAAATTTCAATAAAATTAGTCAGCCAAAATTGGTTGATGAAAGATTTTTTTTAATGATCTTTTTATTATCATTAATAATTTCACTGATGAGATAGTATTAATACAAATGAAACATACTCTTTCCAGGGTTATGAGACAAATGTTGGTGACAGAGGGACACAATTGAGTGGAGGACAGAAACAACGCATTGCTATTGCTCGAGCTCTTGTACGCAATCCTAAAATTCTTCTTTTAGATGAAGCTACCTCAGCTTTGGATAGTGAAAGTGAAAAGGTAAGTAATAAGGTTCAGTGTTATATAAATACAGAGCCGAATGGAGCTGTACCTAATTTACAATAAACCAGATTATGATATGAAATTATGTTTGAGTTAAATCTTACCTATCCAGTAAAAGCAATTTAGGACTAAATTCTATTGTCTATTGGGTTATTAAAAACAACAACAACATTATGAAGTATCATGCTGGCTGGGATGTTGCCTGGTTAAACAAAGCACCCCTCAGGTACCAAGAGGAAACATTGAAAAATCGGTTACTGGAACAAACTCAATCTCACTGAATTGAAGGTGGGCATCATTCACATTTGAAGAATCAGTGGAAAACAAATGGAGCTGGAAGAAGAAGAAGAATTAGAGAAATATCATGTTCACAAAATTGGTTTATGAAGACAAAAAAAAGACTAAATTGGACAATCGTGATCAGAGAAAGGAAAAAGTAGTTGTAGTATTTAACACTTAACAAAGAGAGAAATGAAATTAAAAATGCTAAGAAATTACATTTTTGTTAAATCCTTTACCCAAGTGTAAACAATGTTTGCATGAAGTTTCTTCATGACTAGGCTACTTGTATATCAAAGCTAATGACTTCACATTAATTGCCTTAGTATCCCATAATGCAAAGTGTGCATCTTTTTGGCCTTTCCTGGCCTGGAAAGGCCACTATCCAGACTGGTTTCAACTTTATTGAGGTAGAACCAGACCCAGAAGAGATACCAAGTTGAAGTAATGCAGAAGTCATACATATCCCACATACAAGTAGTGAAAAGGTGTAACACCTTATTATTGAAATAAGTTGGTTAGAGCTAGTTGTAGGAAGTAGTGGCCCTTTCCATAATTCATTGTATTATACACCTGAAAGGATGTGTGCTTTGCATTATTGATACTAAGATAATTAATATGCATTAGCCTCTATATACAAGTAGCCTAGTTGTGAAGAAACTTAATGTGCAAACTTTGTTTGCTTACTTGGATAAAGGATTAGACAGTGATACAATTTCTTAGCATATTTCATTTAATTTAGAATCAATCTGAAAGTAGAGTGTCATGGGTATATTTCAAATGCAAACCTGGACAATCAGACTTTATTGTACTTGTGGACCAACTGCATCTTCACAATCAATTGTGAAGATGCAGAGGAATTTTATGAGTCAGAAAAATAAAGAAAAGCTAGTTCTTGTAGGAGATCTAGATAATAGAGTAGAAATGAATTCCAGACATCTTTGTGGGAAACTTGGAAAAAGAACAAAGCTATATATAATAATTGTGAGGACCTCCTGGTCCTCAGAACATGAATTAATCATTACTTACAGCCTGTTCTGATATAAAGAATTGGTGTCCCCATGTGCGTGCACATGCAAAGAAAATTAGTTTGACTATGTTTTCATTAATGATGACATTTGCAGTTCATGATACAAGAGTAAAAAAGCAATTTGAAATAGGAAGTGATCACTAATTAGTTATTCAATTTGAGCAGGATAAAAATGAATATCATACTGAAAAGAAAAGTATAGTATGTGTGAAAGTTTTAAAAATAATCAAACCCAAGCAGCTTTTAGAGTTGAACTGGCTCAGCAGCTGAAAGCTGAGCTGAATGAACTCAATTTCTTTTTGCAGATGATGTTATACTTCTGAAAGCTCCAGAGAATATTACTAGATTTAAAAAAAAAAAAAAAAGAGTATGAAACAAAAATTGAACCTTGAACACTCAGTATCAAAATTTGAATAAAACATTATTCAGATGGTTGAATTGTTTACAATGATAGAAAAATCTGAACATTGTGGTGGACTGAAGAACTTAGTCCTTAAAATGGAGAAATATCCAAAGTTTCTGGTAAGTCAGTCTATCTTTTCTATATTTTATGAAGAGAACATAGCAACTTTTTTTTTTTTTTTTTAAAGCTAAGCTCTATATAAAAAGCAGATAATAAAATTCTGTGAGAAATCTTATGGCAAAAATTTGGTGAGATAAATATCATGAAAGGATATATAATTTAAGATTTAGCTGAACAAATGTTGTTGGCTTAAACCATAATGCAATAATGGTACAACATGACAGAATTTCATGAGGGTGTAGCCCAGTTCAACAATCTCCCCCCCCCCCCCCATTGTTTTCATCTGGGAACCGGAGCAAACAGCGAAGAGTCAGCTATTGGAACAAATTCCAACTCAAAATCAGCAGAATTAAAGATTGGCACCATCAACACAAGAAGCATCAGTGGAAAAGAAATAGAAAAACTAGTAAAAGAATTGGATAAGTACCAGATCAGTATGATAGGTGTTACTGAAACAAAGAAGACAAAAACAAGCAAGATCTTTCTGAGCAACAAATACAAGATGCTATATTCAAGCAGTAGCAATCAAAGAAAAGAAGTAGTTATAGCATTCCACACTAAATATCAGGATAATCTTCTTGATGGTAGTCTTTGGACTCCCTTGAGGTGTTATACAATAATAATCAGAATGGGGAACTGGACAGTGAGACTTATTTGTGGCTATGGTTCCACAGAAGGTCTAATAAGGAAGAAGTGGAAGAATTTTTTCAGACATTAGAGAGGGCAGCTAACACGATGAAAAGGTTCATTCTTGTTGAAGATCTAAATAGCAAAATTATTTATTTCATATCCAAACACAAGTGATACAGTAGTAAGCAATTGGCACAACATTATTTACAACAAATTAGGATACATTACAAATGATAACAGCTTAAATTTAATAGATAAATTATACAGGCAATAATAAGTAAAATATGAAGAAAAAAGAAACTATATTAAGAAACATAAGTTACATACATTAAATATGGTCAGATGTTCCTCCAGTATCTTGTGAAATCAACTGTTTTTCTGTGCAGGATATAAGGTCCTCTTTTGTGCAAGGTGATTGAAGAAGGAGGAAAGGACTAGGTTGTCCCACACTCGCAATTATCTGGTCCAGTCAGTTAGTCCCATTTGATGAGGTTTTGTTGCAGCCGCCCCTTACTTTGCTGCAAACAAACAGCAAAGTAAGAAATGATTACATAAATGATTATATATCTGCTTAATTCTCTGTATACCCATGTCCTGAACCAGTGGAAAAACATTGTTATCAACAATAAATAAGAATAAATTTATGGCATTTTTAATTTAATTTATAACTGAGTGAAACATCATTTATATGGATCACACATTATGAAGGAAAGGAGTGATGATGAAGAAGGATAGTGGTATTAAACCTAATGTCAAAATTGGAATTTTTACTTTATTATACTTCTAAATAAATCCAGTACAAGTCTGTCAGTCAGATTCCCTGCCTAAATTGAATAACTGCTATAATAAATTTGATATGAAAATCAGCTATAAAGAGAAGACAATGGAAATAGGCAGAAATATTGAAAACATCAGCTCAATCCTGAATGGAAAACCTATAATAGAACAAGTAAAATATTTCAGCTATTTAGGTGCAACTTTTTTAGTGAAGATGCAAATTAAATTTGGAAATAGACAGCAGAATTAGCAAAGCTGGTATGATATGTCAACTGAATAAATTTATAAGGAATAAGAAAGATTATCTAAACACTAAAGTGGCTGTATACAAGACAGTATTCAAACCAGTTTTAACATATGGAGCTGGGCTAGAAATAAAACCACTTCAAAGACTGGAGACCTCAGATATGAGACAACTGAGAAAGATGGCAATATCAAATGGCAATGGCGAAAAATGAGGATATAGGAAAAAACTTCACATTGTTAGCATTCAGGAATGCATCAGCAGAGCTAATTGTAGGTGGTATTTTTTGAACTAATTCTAGTGTATGAACTATTTTTGATGGTTCAGGCTCTTCACAGTCTTCTGATAATCCTCTGTCATTGCAGAAACTCGTCACTCAAAAGCATGTGTATAATGATACATAATTTCCACCATAAACCCGCTTCATCATCTCCAATATTTCCATTGCACTTTTGCCCATGACTTTATAACATTACATATGTCATTAATGAAAATGCACTCATTCATTATATTAGTCAAATTGAGATTTGACTAATATAATGACTTTTTAAAATATAAACTTTGATAATATATAATTCTCAGACTAGTTTTTTTATATCCAAAATTATAGACTGAAGACAAAAGTAACATGGTGCAGTTTTAATTAAAAGGACTGTTCTAGCAAAGAGACAATTTGGTTTTAGTAAAGATACTGAAGGAATGTTTATTACCACCCTTCAAAATTATCATAATACAAAAAAAATTAGTAAAAGATGTGGTATGAATAGAAAAGGACCATGGGATGGAAGATTAACATAAAATGTTTTCCGTGTGTGTGTGTGTGTGTGTGTGTGTGTGTGTGTGTGTGTGTGTGTGTGTGTGTGTGTGTGTGTGTGTGTGAGAATTTTATTCTTTATATACAGTATATATGTAAATTTTAGTCTTTATCTCTTTTGTTGTTTTAAGTGACTTATCTTTTTCTCATTCAAAAGGTTGTTCAAGAAGCATTAGATAAAGCCAGGGAAGGCAGGACTTGTATTGTAATAGCTCACAGACTTTCCACAATCCAAAATGCAGACAAAATTGTTGTTATTCAGAATGGGAAAGTGGTAGAAATGGGACGACATCAAGATCTCTTGGCTCTGAAAGGACACTATTATAATCTCTGTAATGTACAGGGTAATTTAACAGAATAATTTATTTTGTTGATTATCTGCAATAATTCTGTGGATTAAATTTCTATTTTGGAGAGTTTTACATATTGTTGGATCGGAAAGGAACTACAGAATTGTTCAGTTTATAGCTAGATTTTGTCTGCACAAAACATTGAAATCATGTTCTTCGATACCTGTGTAAATATACCCTCATAAATTTTATTGCAGAAAATTTATTTTCATTGGAATGTACAGATATAGAATATTATCAGTTATTTCATAAATACATAAATTCTGTTGGATTACTGTCAGAAACTGCATAACACAGCATTTTTTTTATTTTGTTTGTTTCTTTTTAATTTTCAAAATATGTAATATTTTTATGCAAAAATATACAAGTCTGATTTCAACATTAACTTAACTGAACTTGCTGGGGTAGAGATTCTCAAGTGCACAAAAAATAAAAAATTTTCTGTATGAGAGAAACTTTGACTTATTTGATTATCCTGTCAGATGGGTTTCATTAATATTAAGCATTTAAAAAAACAAAAGAATTGTTGAAGAGGAAAAAAAAAATTTTTTTTTTTCAAATAGTTGTATAATTCCAGCACACCTAATTATGTAAATGAAGTGTTAACCATGTTGGAACTTACCTTCATGTTATACTAATATATTAATATTCCAGGGGCGAATTCTTTGCTATGCTTGCTGTGCAAGCTTATTACTTGAGAAAGAAGTAATATTTATTTGTTAATAAATGCATGCATTTATAAGCATTCCATTTAGGCTTTTATTTTTGTAGACAGAAGACATCTTAAGCTTGCGCAGCAATAATTGAGCTTTGCGTTGTGTATCGAAAGCTGATGCTTGCTCGTCTAGTCAAAGCTACCTTGGCTTGCTCGGTTGTTGGAGCTTCCAGGTCCTTGCTGCAACACTGTGATTTCATGTGCTCGCATAGCCATTTCTGCTCCCTTCACGTCATCTCACTCTGTTGCTTAAACACAGGCCATGCACAGTCAACATAGCTTCAGCCAGCCTTTAGTGTGCGTGTTGCTTGGGAAAATGAAGTTACAACCAACTTTTTATTGACCAGTTCATGAAGAAGAACCGTAGGATAGAATTTGTATTCAAGTAGCTAAATTGAAAAAGATAGAACATCATTTGTAAAATAAATGTTGTATTTGTATGATTAAATGTACATAAATTTCTAAATATATAGTTTTAAATAGTCAGTAATTCATTATTCCTCTAATTAGACTTCAATCACACCTCTCACTCCTTGAATGATAACAAGAGCAAGCATGAATTTCAAGACCAGCATTCGTCCCTGTAATATTCATTTGTAAACCATGATTGCAAAAAGAAAAAAAGTATATTTTATTGTTTACATGTATAGCAACTATATTCCAGAACATCCAGTTAAGTTGTGAAACAGTACATGTCTATTAAGCATTACTTTACTTCCATGGAGTGTATTACTGTTTGACCACAGATGTGAGACCCTCGGCTGGCAATGTGTCAAGAAGAGTCAATTCATGTTGAAGGGGAGAAAGGAATAAGGTGATGTACGAATTTGTTATCAACACATGAAATCATCTGCTTTATACGTAAAATTTTCGAACTGTTGTACAAGCAAAATAGTTATAATTTTAAAAACTAGAATTTTCATAAAAGAAAAGCTAATTTTCCAATGTATAATAATAAACACTCATCTCACAAAACACATTGAATATCCTATTATGGGAATGGATTTGCCTTCTTCTGCAATGCACTGAAGTGTTGAGGGGGGGTCTCACACCTGTGGTTGCACTGTAATTAATATTTGGTCTCTTTGAATTTTTTTATGTTATATTTCAATTATTTAGTTTAGCTGCTGAAGTTTGGGCACTAGAATATTCTAACAAAATGCATTTCTGAATTATATATGATTTTAGAAACACACTATATTTAAAAAAATACAGCAAACTAATTTAATTTTATAAACTAATACTACTAATATAAATAATGGAGGTATTCAAAGCAGATATTCTCTATAAATGGTGAAGAAGTACTTAATTTAGATAAGGGAGAGCAGTTGCTTTCAAACCATGTGAAATTAAACTTTTTTTTTATGATTCATTATTCATAACACTTCCCTAATGTTACATGTATTGGTTCCAAAATTCTAATTTAATAATGTTAAGTTAGCTTTTCAGAAAGCTAAAATAAATCTGAATTTCATATGCTAAAATAAAAGAGCCATTTCATCTATTAAAAGTTTTGTTGTATATTTAAAATATTTTTATTCAAAGGTCTGAATATAGTCTGTAAACAAGATTACAGTAATTGACCTGCTATTCAACCTCTAATTATCTCACCTCTAAAGATTAGAAGTCCAGTTATATTTCTAATTACTGTCTTTTTTTGTACAAGGTTAAAATGCAGCAGTTACTCTAGACCTGATTACTGTGGTATTAGTTTCTCATGCTGTTGTAGAAGTTGTTTAGACACTACTACTGCTAAGGAGAGGAAGGTGCATTGTCATCCCTTTGAGAAGATATATTATTATTATTGTACTGGCAACTCCACTGAGTCTGAACACTCATCATGGGAGACCCAAACTATCCTTACAATCTATCATACCTCTCCATGAACCCATCAACAGACAAAGTACTAACTGACTCTGGCAACCCAATCCATTAATTCACAACTCTTCAACTGAAAAATCTAGTCTTTATGCTATTAACCACACTTTTACTCAACTTCCAGGATGGCCTCTAGTTCTATCCCCCCCCCCCCCCCAAGCCAAGTGCTGAAACATTTTCCCTGCCTCAATCCTATAAAACCCTGTAAGTCATTTAAATGTTTCTGTCATATTATCCCCTCTTTTACGTCTATCAACCAGCTTCTGTAATCCACACACATCCTCAATCTATCCTCATAGGGAATGTTCTACAGACCACTCACCATCTTATTTGCTCGTTTCTGAATCCTCTCCACCAATTACTCATCCCCAAGAAACCCAGGAGACCAGACCTGAGCACAGTAATCCAGATGCTGATGTATTAAGACCTTATAAAGTATAATATAAGCACGTACACACAGGAAAGATATTTAATTAGCCAAATATTTTGGTCTGAAAATTGCAGACCATCTTCAGTGGCACAGTTTTAAAAATACAAGGTCAAATACTAACAATAGATCATTTATAAATAGAACAAGCCGCATGATGTTATATCACTAAGTATTAAAGAGAAATATTTTTAAACAGAGACATGATTGAATTAAAGATATTAATTAATAATTTCAATCATGTCTCGGTTTAAAAATATTTCTCTTTAATACTTAGTGATATAACATCATGTGGCTTGTTCTATAAATTTGAACGTTCATTTTAAATAACATAAAATTAATATGAATTAATGAGTTATCCTGATTCAACTTTCCCAGATTTTTAATACAGATATACAGTCATTCCGATTCAGGTTAGGATGATAGATTAAGCCCTCTACGCTTTCTTTGAATAAACGTTCAAATTTATAGCGGGATCTATGTAAGAGGCGAGTTTTTGACCAGAGGATGTTGTGGTTAGTTTCTATTCCGTGCTGAGCCAATCCAGATTTTTCAGATTTGTTATGATGAATGGAGGATTGATTTTCTTGGATTCTTTTTTCCAAAATAGGAGAGATCACAGTTGCAGGGAATTTGATAAACTCCAGGAAGAGACATAGTTGAGCGTTTGTCTTTAGAAGAAGAAGGAAAATGGGAAGATAATTTGTTAATAGGTGAATAAGTAGCTGTTAACTCATATTTCTTCAGAATTCTTGAAATAGGTTCTGAAATCCCGGAGATGTGTGGAATTGGAACTCGACGTATTGAATCTTTGTTGTTTAGTGGTGGATCGAGAAGATGTTGTGTACTCTTTTTGGAAAAGCTATTGAGTTTCATGTGCTGTTGGATAGTAGAAAGTTCTTTCTGTAGAAAATTAGAAGTAGAACAATTAGTTTTGACTCTTCTGATTAGACATTTTATGATTCCTGTGTTTTGACAAGGATGATAGGCAGATTCTTTAAGAATATAATGACCGGTGAATGTTAGTTTCCTGTAAACTGTAGTTGTAAGAGTATTTGAAGGTGACCGGTTTGAAGGAGAACGTATAAAAATAACCGGTCGTTTTTTTTCCATTTCCATGGTAAACTTTATACGATAATATAAGATAATACTGTTTAAAAAAGAAGGTAAGGAGTCTTTGTTGTGAGGCCATACAGTAAAGATGTCATCTATATATCTTACCCAAAAGGATGGTTGAGAGAAAATAGATGAGAAGAGGACTTTTTCTATATGTTCTAAATAAAAGTTGGTTAAAGCAGGAGAGAGAGGACTTCCCATGGCTGTTCCTTCTACTTGGCTGTAAAATTTGTTTTGACATAAGAAATATCCAGAGTGTATTACGAAATCGAATAGTAGATTGTATTGATTTTCCTACTTTACCTTATAGCCAAATATCTAGCTAAAGTATTGAAATCTCACATAGGCAACTCTAGTTCCTTTCTTAAAAACTCCCCAGATTTCTTAGAAAAATTGGAAAATATCTCATTGCAACCTACAGATCTTATGGTGAGCTTTGATATACAATCTTTATATACAAATGTACCTCTCAAGGAGACTTTAAAATTACTGGCTGACATCTTTCCAGAAGACATTATAAAACTATTCGATTTCATAATACATGCTGGATATTTCTTATGTCAAAACAAATTTTACAGCCAAGTAGAAGGAACAGCCATGGAAGTCTCTCTCTCTCCTGCTTTAGCCAACTTTTATTTAGAACATCTAGAAAGTCCTCTTCTCATCTATATTCCCTCAACCATCCTTTTTTTGAGTAAGATATATATATGACATCTTTACTGTATGGCCTCACAACAAAGACTCCTTACCTTCTTTTTTAAACAGTATCAATTCCTTATATTATCGTATAAAGTTTACTATGGAAATGGAAAAAAAAACGACCGGTTATTTTTATACATTCTCCTTCAAACTGGTCACCTTCAAATACTCTTACAACTACAGTTTACAGGAAACTAACATTCACCGGTCATTATATTCTTAAAGAATCTGCCTATCATCCTTGTCAAAACACAGGAATCATAAAATGTCTAATCAGAAGAGTCAAAACTAATTGTTCTACTTCTAATTTTCTACAGAAAGAACTTTCTACTATCCAACAGCACATGAAACTCAATGGCTTTTCCAAAAAGAGTACACAACATCTTCTCGATCCACCACTAAACAACAAAGATTCAATACGTCGAGTTCCAATTCCATACATCTCCGGGATTTCAGAACCTACTTCAAGAATTCTGAAGAAATATGAGTTAACAGCTATTTATTCACCTATTAACAAATTATCTTCCCATTTTCCTTCTTCTTCTAAAGACAAACGCTCAACTATGTCTCTTCCTGGAGTTTATCAAATTCCCTGCAACTGTGATCTCTCCTATTTTGGACAAACTGGACGCTCTCTGAAAAAAAGAATCCAAGAACATCAATCCTCCATTCATCACAACAAATCTGAAAAATCTGGATTGGCTCAGCACGGGATAGAAACTAACCACAACATCCTTTGGTCAAAAATTCGCCTCTTACATAGATCCCGCTATAAATTTGAACGTTTATTCAAAGAAAGCATACAGGCCTTACTCTATCATCCTAACCTGAATTGGAATGACTGTATATCTGTATCAAAAATCTGGGAAAGTCGAACAGGATAACTCATTAATTCATATTAATTTTATGTTATTTAAAATTATTGAAATTATTAATTAATATCTTTTTATTCAATCATGTCTCGGTTTAAAAATATTTCTCTTTAATACTTAGTGATATAACATCATGCAGCTTGTTCTATTTATAAATGATCTATTGTTAGTATTCCACCTTGTATTTTTAAAACTGCTCTTGTATTGCCACTGAAGATGGTCTGCAATTTTCAGACCAAAATATTTGGCTAATTATATATCTTTCTTGTGTGTATGTGCTTATATCATACAATATTTATGTCATAAGTATCCTTAATATCTATACCTTATAAAGGCAAATACCAACTTTCTTATTTCTATTTGTTGTGTGTTCTTCAATAGCCAAATAATCTGAGCTACCTTATCAGTATGTCCTCTAAACTTCAACTCCCCATCTACCACCATCCCTAGCTCCATCTATTTCCTGGAGTACAGTTCCATCAATCTGGTACACAGCTTGTAACCTATTTATCTCAAAATACATATCTTTATGTTTCTCTACATTAAATGACACTCATTATCTTTTTCCCATACTGACATCCTATTTAAATCATCCTGCAAGCTCTTCACATCATCATGATTACTCTATCCCCAATTTTGCATCATCAGCAAACAACTGAATATTTCCTTTCAGGTTATTTCTATATCATTTATGTACAAATCATCAGCAAACAACTGAATATTTCCTTTCAGGTTATTTCTATATCATTTATGTACAAATTAAACAATAGTGGTCCTAGCACTGAACCTTGCAGCACATCACTAGTCACCAGCGTTTGCTTGGATTCTGCTCCTCCACATAACACTTTTTGATATCTGTCCACTAGTCACCCTCTTATCCACATAACTATTTGTGTAACAGAGTTTCATGTGGTATTTGGTCAAATGACTTTGCAAAATCCAGCAGAATCATTGTGTAGCTATTTCCCTTATCCAACTCAGTTGTCACTCCATTATGAAAAGTTAGTCAATTACCAAGGCACGATTGACATTTCAGAAAGCCATGTTGCCCCACATAGTTTCCAATTCCTACCACCCATTTCTGAATTCTTTTTTGACTAATTTTTCCAGCACCTTTATCACCACTCCTGAGATACTAATTGGTCTATAATTTGCCACTACAATCTTAGAACGTCCCTTATGTAAGGAAATTATATCGACCTCTTTCCATCCTTTCGAACTTTACCAGAGCTGAGACTTAAATTAAAGAGCCTAATTAGAGGTATTGCCAGTTCCCTTGCACATTTCTGCAAAACACAAGCTGATATCCCATCTAATCCCACAGCTGTATTCACATTGAGATTCTGCAATATCCCAAGAACCTCCAATTCATCCAACTCTGTTCCTAAGTCTCTGTTACATATGTCATAGCATTAACTTTCCTTGTATGATATGCCCTTACAAAGTGGTCACTCAGCAACTCAATTATTGTATCTATCTGTGTCACCTCATGACCATCAGCACTCATTAAGTTATTCTTTCATAGTGGTGCATTACTCCTACTTGCCACATAGTGAAAGAACTCGTTGGAATTTCACTTGGTCTGCTTGGCTAGTTTCTTCTCATAATCTGATTTTACCTTTCTTACCATACTGGTCACCCATCTTGCCTGATCCTTGTACTGTTCATGAGTTTGCTGGTCACTTTTCTCCTTATGCACCCTCCATAACATTTTCTTTTTTCTGAAGCTCATGGTTAATGATGTTAACCATGAGCTTCATGCTTAACATCATTAACCATGAGGTTAATGATGTTAACCATGACGTAGGAGTTAGATGGATGGTTATCCCTAACCATCCATCTAACTCCTGCTTCATGGTTAATATCATCATCAAATTCCTGCCATGTACCCTCAAGGGGTGTACAGGATATGATAGTACTACATGAAAAAAATTACATCATTATTAATTTCCTATCTACAATTTTCCTCCAAATCAGTCTGTTACTTGTTAACACTCCAACATTATCAGATCTTATATTTCTATCGTCTAAAGCATTTCGTACCGTATCAATCCACCTATATCTTGGTCTTCCTCTGGGTCATTTTGCTGCCAACCTAGCAGAGAACACTTGTTTTGCTAATCTTTCTTCGCCCATTCTGTTTAAGTGACCATATCACCTGAGATTAGCTCTGCTAACGCATTCCTGGATGCTGACAATGTCAAGTTCTTTCCTAATATCCTCGATTTTAATATGATACTGCCATTGATGCCATCTGGTCACGCCTATAATCTTTCTCAGGACTCTCATATCTGTGGTCTCTAGTCTTTGGTCAAGTGTTTTACTTCTGACCCAGCTCTCAGATCCATAAGTTAAAACTGGTTTGAACACTGTCTTGTATACAGCTAATTTAGTGTTCCGACTAATTTCTCTCTTATCCATATGAATTTATTCAATTGACTTCCCACCATACCAGCTTTGCTGATTCCGTTGTCTATTTCTATATTTAATTTACCATCTTCAGTAAAAATCGTGCCTAAATAGCTGAAATGTTTTACTTGTTCCACAGGTTCTCCATTCAAAACACAGTTGACATTTTCAATAATTCTGCCTATTTTCAATGTCTTTATCTTTTTATTGCTGACCTTCATACCATATCTATTACAACAGCTATTCAATTTAGTCAGAGAATCTTGCAGACTTGTAGCGGATTTATTTAGAAGTATAACATCATCCGCATAAAGCAAAGAGCTGACATTAACATCTCCAATTTTGATGTCATGTTTAATACCACTTTCCTTCATAATGTGATCCATATAGATAATGAATAACAAAGGAGATAATGTACATCCTTGTCTCACACCAGATTTAACATTAAACCATCTTCCTGTACTTCTTTCAATTCTAACTGCTGACTTACAACTCAAATAAAGACTAAGTATTGCTTGATATAATGCCCCATTGACACCATATAACTGCAGCGTATTGAATAGCTTCTCTCTTGGCACCTTGTCAAATGCCTTTTCCAGATCGACAAAACTTAAATACAGATCTTTGTTATATTCCCATGCTTTCTCGACTATTTGTCGTAAAGTGAAGATCTGATCATGACAGCTTCTATTTGGCCTGAATCCAGCTTGTTCTTCACCAAGCTTTTCTTCCACAATTCTTCTCAACCGTTTCTCAAGTATACTTGCATTGATCTTGCCAGAATACTCAGTAGGGAAATACCTCTGTAATTCTCATATGCAGTTTTATTTCCCTTTCTATATATGGGTACTATGAGAGCTCTAATCTAATCATCGGGAATTCGTCCCTCTGTCCAGGCTTTCTGAACTATGCAGTGCAGCCACTGTAAGACTCTTATACCACCATACTTCAGCATTTCGAATATCATCTACTCCTGCTGCCTTTCCACATTTCAAGCCTTTCATGGCGTTTTCTACTTCAAGTATGGATATGTATTCCTGCCTGCATGCCTGATCAGTGTTTTTTACCACTGTGCTGTCATCACTGCTTTTTTCATTTAGCAGTTTTTCAAAGTAATTACTCCATACTTCAAGGATATCTTTTTCTCCCGTTTTTGTGTCACCTTTATCATCTCTAATTCCTTTTATAGCACTCTTTCCTCCATTCTTAAGCTTCTTCAACAACCTCCAGAATATTTTGCCACCTTCTTGATATTTATTTTCTATATTCTTGCCAAAGTCCTCCCATGACTTTTGTTTAGCTAGTTTTACACAGTGTTTAGCATTCTTGCATTTGTCTCTATATTCTCTAAGAGCACAAGCTGACTTATTTGACAGGAACTTTTGGTATGCTTTCTTCTTTTCCTTCACTGCCTCTTTAACTTCCTGTGTCCACCAGGGAGTTCCGATTTTTTTATCCTTACAGACAACCTCACCACATGCCTCTCTGGCAGAATCAATCAATGTTTTCTTCAGAGTTTGCCACTGAATCTACAAGGTTTGATTCCTGTTCTCAAACTCTTTCATTTTTTTCCCATAATCTTTGTGTATTTTAGTCTACAGCTCACATCTGAGAGCTGCTCAACTTTTATTCGCTTTAAAACTTTCTTACATGTTATTCTTTTCAATATGAAATTCAGTTTTATCCTGCTCAAGACTAAATAGTGATCACTTCCAATTTCAAATCCTCTCTACACTCTGGTGTCCTGCACCAGGGAGAAAACATCACTATCAACAATAACATAGTCAGTGAGATTTTTCTTATTCCTAGCCTCTTCTCTCCATGTGAATTTGTGCATATTTTTATGTTGGAACATGGTGTTAGTAATAACCAGTCCATGTCCTGAGCAGAAATCCAGCAGCTATTTGCCATTACTATTTGCTTTGCTCTTTTCTCCAAATTTTCCCAAAATATTTTTGTATGTCTCACAATCATTTCCTACTCTGCTATTTAGATCCCCAACAAAGACCAACTTTTCATTGTGTCAGTTGCTTTTTCTAAAGCCTCAAAAAATTCCTCCACTTTTACCTTAGTAGAACCTTCTGTGGGACCATAGGCACAAATAAGTCTCAATGTCCAGTTCCCCATTCTCATATTTGCCCACATTACTCTACTTGAGACTGACTGCCATTCAAGAAGATTAGCCTCGTATTTTGTGTTGAATACTATGGCTACTCCTTCTTTTCCTTGATTGTCATTACCTGAATATAACATTTTGTATTTATTGCTCAGAAAGATCTCACCAGTTTTGGTGTTTTTTGTTTCAGTCACCCCTATTATGTCAATCTGGTACTTATCTGATTCCTCAGCTAGCTCCATTTCTTTGCCATTCAGGCTTCTTACGTTGATAGTACCGATCTTTAACTCTGGTGATATTGAGTTGGGGTTTATTTTCAGATTTATTCCAGTAGCTGACTTTTCGCTGTTCGCCCTGGTTCCCTGCCGAAAACAACGGGGAACCTTGTTTAACCGGGTGACGCCCCAGCCAGAATGAAATTTTATCATGTTGTACCATCATTCTATATTTTGGTTTAACCAATAAGAATACAATTTGGTCGGCTAAATCCAAAATTGCCAGCCCATCCTCGTCCATTCAGTATCCAAGTAGATACCCAACAGGGTGCACCACGAGAAGGTAAGGATTGGACATTAGGTCAGAAGCCCTGGTGAGTTCTCCGCATTCCTTTAAAGGCTATGTGGAGGTCTCCTCTCAGTTATACAGCTTTGATCTCCCATGCATTACTAACATTCTTCCCTTGCAGGGTTTTATGGCATGGCACAGCATCAAGTTTCCTCCTAAGCTTGTTCTAATCACCTGCCTTGTAATTCCACATATATCCATTCTTGACAGAATATTTCTCATTTTTTACAATCTCCCAAATCAAGACTGCGTAGTCACTTTTCCAAATCAGAGGTAATGTTACCACTTTAATTATGGATAGCTCTTCTGATTGTATGACCAGGTCCAGTGCTCTTGCGCCTAGAATCCCCCCCCCTCCATCACATGCTATCTCAAGTAATTCTCTGCCATGTGATCTCTTCCTTCCAATCTATATCTCCATAGTTGCAGTCCCCCATAATAATCACTCAACCTGCACTCATTATACTAATTTGCTGATGCATATCTTCCAGATTATCCCTGGAATTCCTAGCCTACAGCAGCAAGCAGCCATATATTTTGTCTTATTGACTTTGATTTCACACCAGACTGCTTCAAATGAACAACTGCCCTCCTGCTTATCTCCTATTCTTTTTGGCTGCAATTCATCTGCTATCAGCAGTACTCCTCCCCCATCCTATCTTCTCTGTTTTCCCTGAAAATACTAAACCTTTCACATTCTATCCCTGTAACTCATCATCTGCTGTTAGCCAAATCTTACTAACCCCTGTAACTTTTGGCCAGGTTGCACTAACCAATGCCAGAAATTCCTCCCTCTTGTTTCTGCTCTTCTGGCATGAATATATAGAAAATGCAGCATCCCTTTAAGCCTGCAACCACCTTTCTTCCCGAATTGTGTGTTATATTCAATATTTTTGCTTGATGGACAAGATTCTGCACTTGGTCATTCTCACACTCACTCGCTTCAGGTGCCTTCAAGCACATTCAATAACATCCACTCTAATTGCTTAAATTTTCCTGAATTTGTGCTTCAGCATGCTTAGTGAACAAAGCTCTCTAAACAGCTCACACCAATACCACAATCCATCAGCTTTATACAAATCCTTCTTTCCATTAAATATGGGCCATAAGTTCACAAACTACATCATTCCTTCTGCTCAACCAGTGTATTGATTTGTTTGCTGTCATTGCCCTCCTCCTCAATTCGGTCTATCATAGTGTGGCAGAAGAGTTATGATTTTTATCTTCTCATTCTTCATTTTTTGATTTGTTCATCAACTCCTTCACATCTTCTCTCATAGATATTACCTTTCATCTCTTAATGCTAACCAAGACAATTAGTTCTTTTACCTTACATTTTTGCATCCAGATGGCATGACTAATATCATTAATTTTTGCACTAGGGAAACATGATTTTGTTATACTTTCATTAAGTACTCCTCTGATCATAAAGTCCCCATACATAATTTTCTCCTTACCTTGTTTTTCTCATTTGTTTACATGATGTTGATTTTCACCTTAGACCACCTGCTTCTTTCTCGTCTCAGTCCTGCTAATCTCTTGCTGCTTCTGCAACTTTTTGATTTGCACTTTGTCCTGTCAAGGATAACATTTAAGCATGCTATTTCCTTATTTATGCCTATTTTGTTCTCCTGTATTTCTACTGCCACATGTTCAATATTAATTTCAACATCTGTGCTTTCCATTTTATTGTCAATACTATCTGATCTACTAACATTCACTTCACTCTTGCTGCCTAACTGGCATTTGCTGTTGAAACAATTAATAAAACTCGTTTACCTGCTTCACTCTCCTTCCATAAATCCTTTAATTTTCACAATGAATACATCTCACTCCCACTGCATTGTACAAAATCATGTAAAATCAAATCATCCAACAATATCTTTGCTACTATTGTTATACCATGCATTGGTGTCATACCAACAATATTGTAATGAAACAGAAACTGAGTTAATAATCCAATATTATTAACTAAAACATGAAAAAATGACTTATATTTTGGCAGCAGTAATAACAACACAGCATGCACAATTCACCCTCTTGCAGTGGAAGAGGGTGCATTCTGCATGCTATGCTGTTATTACTAACCAGAATATATACTGTCATAAGACTTGTGCATAATCATATTGGATATCTTTGATCTTTTCATGGTTAACAAGTGGTTAAGCTAGGTTTTTTACATGGAGAGTGGTAAATGAGTGGAATAAGCTGCCAGAGTCTGTTGTGGGTGCTATGACCGTGAATGAGTTCAAGGAGAGGTATGATAGACACTGTGTGAATGTCGAATAGTTGTTCTTGACATGATGTTAGGGCCTCCCTCGATGAGTCTGTCGACTCCTTGGAGTTGCCCGAAATAATAATAATAAATACAAGCAGCATAAGAGAAAACAAAACAGCTAAACTGAACAAATGTTATATGGTTTATCCAAAACTATAAAGCTAAATTCACAGCAAGAAACAACACCGTTTATAGCGCTTTTGTATAATCATTAATTATCACCACATACCTCTCTATACTTCCTTGTTCTGCAGCTATCATTATATAAATATGTAAAAAAAAATTAGTCAAAATAACTATAGTGAATACTAGAAAATAGCAATTAAAGTTATAGGATAAACAATAGCTACAATTGTGCCTCCTTTTTATTAAGAAATGAATATATTTTTAGTATAAAAGAGCTTTCAAAACTGAAAGTGAAGTGGCCCAGTCCCATATGAAAGTGGTGCAGTTTTCCATGCCTGACTGAGGTTTTTTTTATCCCATAAAGAGACAATTGTGTTAAGAACATACAGTGAGATCAGACAAAAAAATATATTCCTTAGACCTACTCCTAACCAAACCCTTCATGTAACCTGATTCAGGGTTGAAGTAGGTCATTGATTAGAAGTAGGTCTAATGGATAGGAATTTAGATTTGTGCTAGGGGTTTCCTAGGTAGAACCTAATATACAGGAAGTAAAAAAAAAAATCAGGAACATGGATTAGGAACCATAATTAGAAACCTGAAATAGGAAGTTCTCCAGGTAATCAGCAACATATATGTCATATCACTTCTTTCTATATGTCTACTAAATGCTGCAATTTACATTTCCTCAAGCTCTCCCCCCTAGCCTAAGTCCCAGTGTTGCCTTACTTGTCTATAAACTTGCTTCAGAGGGTCTAGAGACAGCAGTACAATTGCACTACAGTTATGTTCATATCTATTAGGCAGTGTGTTCCTGAAAAAAAAAAAAAATCATAGCAGCAATGATTTCTGTAGTCTTTACAGGAGGGCCTCTGTAGCTCAGTTGGTATAGATGAATCCCTTTGATTGGAAAGACCTGGGTTCAATTCCTTTCCATGATGCGAGGAACTTTTATCTAGTCTCTTTTGATTAAAAGTGAGTTACCTGGTCTCATATGTAAGTATGGGGTTTTTTCATCCAGAAACTCAGGGTTTTCGTCCCCCAGAACAGGAAAACTGGCCCTGCGAACACACATGGATTTACAGCCAAATACCTCTGACAATATGTGGAAGAGATAGGGTCTTCACTGCATGTCATAACACCTCTAGTTGTTAACCATGGGTCAATCATGGTAGTCAACTTCCTAGATAGGAGACTTGAATGGGATGGCAGTCTTTACAGTGTGCTCTCTCTCTCTCTAACCTTCAAGTTTCTTGCTGACCATTATATACCAGATCCTGAATTTCATCTGCCTCCTGGTACAGTTTCACCCAATACAGTGCACATTTCAACACATTTGCACACAAGTGAAACACATCCTGCAGTTGTGAACATTAAAATGGCAACCACATTCATTCAGTCAAGTTAAGGATCTGTTTAAATGTTCCTGAAGGATTTGACATTACTGTCACTTAACTTTCCCCAACTTTGTATTATTAGCAAAAATTTGACTAATTTCTGTCATTCCATGTGAAATGGCATAACAGATAAATTGAATAGTAGTGATCCCAGAATCCTGAAGTGTAGTTTCTCAAAAAAAAAAGGAAAGTGACTACTGCTGGTTCGCTTTCTTTTCTGGGACACTTCCCCCATACATGAGTTATTAGTATCATTCTTGTACATTTATTACCGAAGACTGGAAGCTTTAGATTTTCTCTCCAGCCAAAAGTTGATTTGGTGGGTTGTGCATTTATTTAGTTTATAAGTCATTGCAAGGGTAGCTAAATATTATGTATTTTTGGTTTTCTTTCATTGCAAATTAGTTCATTAATTCTCTGTCTTATTAAATTTTGTATGCCATATCAGAGTTGCACCATTTCAAATCTGTAAGTTTGATTTATCTGTAGTTATTCTTAATTGCTGCAATGAGCCACCCTACTCTTCTAAAGTATTGTGAATTTGTCCACAGTTCTAACAATATGCCATTTTTACCTTGAAGCAATATATTTGGCATGGATATTTATAGTATTAGAAGTTTTTTGGGATTCTTGATGTTTTTAATTCTTGGCCCAGATTGTATAGTTCAGGACTATGCAATTGATGTGAAGATCTGAAATAAAGATGAAAATCAGTATTTTTCATGCCAAGTGCTCCTAATGACAAAATGTTCTTATCTATGTCATTGATTTTCAGTATCATTGGTGCTGAAAAACAGCACCAATGATACTGAAAATATACCAGTATTATTTCACCAGTATTTGTTGTGAAATAAAAAAATTTATTAAACAATTGCAGAAAAATACTTTAATAAGATTTTTATAAAGTTAATTTAAACTTTTTAGTTAAATACTGCCTATATTAAAAGTTTTATCTTTCATAAATAGATCACATTGGGATGAACATATATCAAATATATGCACAAAAATGATTGCCATTTTGTCTAGACTAATTGGAGAATATTTGAAACAAAAATGTTGCAATTTTCATAGTTCTTTGGCTCATCATTTGAGATCTAGCATAATTCTGTAAGTGCTCATGAAACTTTGCCTTAAAAAAATAGGACTAATTGTATGTCCTGTGTTGCAGAATTCCATATTTCCCATTACGTGAAGTAAACTGCTTGCTGATTTTATATAAACTTTGTTTATGCTTAAAATGAATAATCTGCTATTCACAACCAAGCAGATGCAGGTTGTTCCATATCCCCAGTACTGTTTTATCAATTCATTTTTTTATTTTTTTCACCATTTTGTAACCAGAGAGACAAAACATGGGGCACAAATTGAGGAGGTTTTATATTACAGTATAGAACAAAAAATACAAAAAAAGATCTCTAACTGAATTGAAAACCACATTTTTTTATATCTTGATTTGCATTTTAAATTACTACACGACATTTATCATTAATTATCAGATCTATTTCATAAAAGTTATACTTTATATGTTGCCAGCTCTTTGCTTTATGCGGATGATGTTATACTTCTAAATAAATCCGCTACAAGTCTGCAAGATTCTCTGACTAAATTGAATAGCTGTTGTAATAGATATGGTATGAAGGTCAGCAATAAAAAGACAAAGACAATGAAAATAGGCAGAATCATTGAAAATGTCAACTGTGTTGTGAATGGTGAACCTGTGGAACAAGTAAAACATTTCGGCTACTTAGGCACAATTTTTACTGAAGATGGTAAACTAAATATAGAAATAGACAACAGAATCAGCAAAGCTGGTATCGTGGGAAGTCAATTGAATAAATTCATATGGAATAAGAAAGAAATTAGTTGGAACACTAAATTAGCTGTATACAAGACTGTGTTCAAACCAATTTTAACTTATGGGTCTGAGAGCTGGGTCAGAAGTAAAACACTTGACCAAAGACTAGAGACCGCAGATATGAGAGTCCTGAGAAAGATTAGAGGCGTGAACAGATGGCATCAATGGCAATATCATATTAAAAATGAGGATATTAGGAAAGAACTTGACATTGTCAGCATCCAGGAATGCGTTAGCAGAGCTAATCTGAGATGGTATGGTCACTTAAATAGAATGGGAGAGGAAAGATTAGCAAAACAAGTGTTCTCTGCCAGGTTGGCAGGAAAACGACCCAGAGGAAGACCAAGGTATAGGTGGATTGATACGGTACAAAGTGCCTTAGACGATAGAAATATAAGATCTGATAATGTTGGAGTCTTGACAAGTAACAGACTGATTTGGAGGAAAATTGTAGATAGGAAGTTAGTAATGATGTAATTTTTTCATGTAGTACTGTCATATCCTGTACACCCCTTGAGGATACATGGCAGGAATTTGATGATGATGATGATGATAAATTAAGAATAGAAGATATATTTTACTTACTAATAAACATTTTTAGCTGCATACATGCTGATTAATCTGTTATCAAGAACCGATAATATACGAAATATATACATCTATTATTCACAATGTACATTAAGTGCCAAGATTTTTACCAGGCTTGTCAGTTAGTGTAATCTAAATTTACAATGTGACATTTTTTCTCAAAATCAGTTCTTCAAAACACACCAACTAGTTAACTTCATACTGTTATTGAATGCCAAGTGTGTGCTGAAAATCTTGTAGGGTACATAATTAATTTAAAAAATAAAAATACCAAATACTGATTATTATCTCATTACTTAGAATCCAGATATTTGACAATCACATTTTTAACAAAATTAACTTCTATCCATCTAAAAAAAATTATTTTACTTCAGCATAGGATTTAACTTTATTCTTCATTAAAGAGAGAAGGGGGAGGCAATGAACATTTAAATATAGCCAATTCTTATTAATCTAATTCTAGTGAATTTACTGACTTTTAACAAACCTATGAAAATCCAAGCTAAAGCTATAGCATCAATATTTTTTTTTTTAAAAATTATTATAGTGAAGCAACTTCTGTAACATACTATTTCTTTAATCCTTATGAGGCTGCTGTATTAAGAGTTGACTATGTGCAGTTTTATATTTTCCTTAAGAATGATCACAGGAATTTTATAAAATTAAAAAATCTAAATTTTGTTAGTCAAATAAGAGTAAAATTATGTAAGATAATTGCATTAATTGTAAGATTTTCTCTCATCACAGGATCACATAATTGGAAGTATATCTTTAAAATACTGGATAGTTTCTAGATAATATGAAAATTATTTTTATAAAATTCAAATTTATAGCATAGCCCAAATTCATTTTAATTCATGGTAGACACTCCTATAATATGTTTTATTTAAACTGTTGATTTTTGTCAGCAAAGCAGCCCATATCATCAGAACTATTTTGGGTGTGTTCTTAATATTTATTACATAGGTGTATTCTTGTTTAAGTCTACTCAAGTAATTATTTATAGTGCGTGTGTGCGTGCTTGTGTATGTATGTTTACATTATGTGAGAGGTTGATATACTCTATGTTAGCTGTATATTTATCATTAAGCAATTATGATGTATGCCATAGGTTTATAATAGACTTGTGGCTTTAATATTACTCTCACTATCATTTCGCATCATGATTTTAGGGAAATTATTTTATTTTAAACATATTTTTAATAGTTATAAAGTTACCCCTAGCTGTTTGTTGTAATATATAACAATTAACATTTAAACTGCCATTATATACCAGAACATGTTTTATAATTAATCAAATCATGATATCATGTGACTTTTATGCAAAATTGATAAAAGTACTGCCATGCATTATTTCGTAAATATGCGTCCGTTTGATTATTATATTACCCCTATGTTACAATTTTTTTTTTCCCTGAAAGAGTGCAAGAATTTTAGCAACAGTACATGATATTGAAGTTAGAAGACTTAAATTCTCATAAAATTTACAACTTTTTATTTAAGTATTAAAAAAGAACAGTTCCTTGACAGAGTAATTGCAATGTGCATTACTTAATTGGTACAGAAATCTAGATTCATATCTTCTTTGCAATGGGAAGACTTTTGAATAGGTCTTTTTTTTTAACTGACCTATTGGCGGAGGTAGCCATTCTTGGGCAGACATTTTTCTCCTGGAACCATGAACTTTTGGTCAGCCCAAAAACACATGTATAGTCATAATACACAAAGTATTCTGCTAACATCTCTGGTGGTATGTACAATGTTCCCAGCAACTAAAATATAATAGGTTGTAAGTTCATCAACAAACAACTGACCTAGGAGTTGAGTTGGAAGAGTATGACATATGATTCTGAAAATTGTGACAAGAGTGAACAGTTGCCATCTACTGTTGCCAAGATTCATCTGGGTTACTAAGTCATAAATTTTCCAAAGTTATTAGCCTAGGGTTAATGCACTTGCACTTTTTTAAGTTATAGATTTATTTTTAGCTGTTCATAATACAGTTTTGAGAACTCCTAGTGGACTAGCAAACCATACTGAATTGTGGTACTGTGTATATAGTATAGTATTCTAAATTCATTACATAAAAAAAATCTCATATTGTATTATCATCTCATCTCTTAGAATCCATTGAATTAAATATTATATAACTGTTATATGGCATTATTCAGTTTTTTTTTTCATAAATGAACTTTATGAATATCAAGCAGGAGTATTAATAATATTTGAATCATTCTTGATAAAACAGGATGAATCATAATCTGGTGATATAAATCACCACTGATTTTATGTACTCATTTTATATATTGTTACCAAAAAAATGTTATACAAGTTTATTACAATTAATATGCTGAAACCAAAGAATTTTAATTCAGAATTATATTTATATATGAACATAATTAGCAGTGAGTAGTATAATTACTATTTTTTTTAATAGTTTGTTCCAGAATGTTTATCATGAAGTTTTATACATTCCATTGTTCATGTCATTATGGATCTCACTTAAAATAGTGAAAATGTAGACACATCAATGTGTGGTGCTTAATTAGCCCAAGTAAACTTGGGCACATCCCTAACACCTTAAGCGATTAGTTCAATTACACTATGAGATGAAAAGAATGCTAATTGAATTGAGGTCATCACCTAGCATACTTACTAGTTTCAAAAAACTAGTTGATTGACTACTTATATTTTGAAAAGTAAGCTTTTAACTATATTTATGAACTCTATATGACAAACATTTGTGGAAAGTATAATACATGCTGAATAAAGATAACTTTAAAATGTAACTATAATTAAAGTTATCTTTATTCACCATGCATTATATTTAACTCTTATTATTGAAATCAGGAATAAATATATACACCATCTTGAGGCAATTTATAACATTATATTTAAGATGATGATGATATTTAAGGGTTACGTCTTATAAAAACTACAGCTGGCTCTTGTTGTAACAAATTGTTGAAAGTCCTAGCCAAAGGCCATAATTGTAAATGCTATGTTTAAGGAAATTCACTATAGCAAACTTTGTGCTATCACAAACTAATCGTATGGTCCCCAGTTTGCTACAATGAGCAAACCATATTAGAGTAAATATGTTTTCCAAAAGAAGAGGTAAATGGCTAACAGTGTTCAGAAATTTGAATTACTGTGATTTTGGATGAAAATTTCATTTTGAGGGACGGAAAACTTTATAAATGAAAAATAACCTTAATGCCTTATGTGAACTCTTGCAGATACTCCTGACATCTTTGCTAATGTTTATCCATCCATATTAAGTCAAAAGTGCCATTATAAGTTCTGTAGTGATTAAAAAATGTTATTCTTTTTAAATACTATATATATATATATATATATATATATATATATATATATATATATATATATAGTATTTAAAAAGAATAACATTTTTTAATTGTGTGCTCTCTGTCGGTTGCTGAGCTATTTAAAAAGTTTGATCTTTTTTTGAACATGCCTCATATGCATATGTACAGAGATATTTAACATTTTGGAGGAAGAACTAGAAAACTAGGGAACAAATGGGAAAGATTAGAAAGACTAGGAAAAAAAATTAGATTTAGGACACTTGGAATTTTGAAAGATCAAGAAAATAGGAATGGGAGGGGATCTCAAGCCAGATTATTGGAATTAATTTTGAAACACAGTCAAATAAGACAGTGATTTTATATATATATATAAGGGGTACTCAAATACACAGGCTTGCCATTAAATGCATAAATGAAATTCCTCTAATATGCCTGATTCTGAAAAACTTCCACATTCCAAAATGGAAGTATCATGTTTCAACATAAATGATGAAAAGCTTAATGAATGAACTAGGAAAATTAATGAAAATATCATATTTATCTAGTTTATAACACAGGACTTTTCCTTATTTTTAGGAAGTAATTTGAATCTTCCCATATTTGATCCTTTAACGTGCCATGTATTGTAACTTTGTTTTTATATGTATAAAACTCACGATTATTTCATTCTTAATTACATCTAGTCATTTTAAATAGTTCACTATTAAAGTGCAATGAAAATAGATCCTTAAACTTTTAAATTGCCAGTCTTCTCTTTTTTATTATCTACTGATAGTGTTTCTTATCTGCTAATAATATATTTCCTTGTAATGATGAGTTTTGAATCTTGAAATATTTTAGAGTAATTGATTTGCTATATTTTTTAATATTGCAAAAAATAACATTTATTATTTTAGCTTAAATAGTTTTGTAAATATCAGATATGGTTCTAAGATAGAACTTTATTTTGATGAAAAGGATAATGATAGTGTAAATAATATTTTGTAATGTGCTGCAGGTTTAGATTGTCCATGGCATGGAAGTGCCTATGCATATAATAAGTAACAAATTGTCATTTATGTAGTAAATTTATGTTTAACTAATATGATGTATTTTCAGAACAAAATAATACTTGGAAGCTGTTTGTGCAGACATTTGAAATTAAAGAAAGAAACCTGGATGATAACTGTCAAAGTAGAAAATAATAGTCTCCTTACATTTTCATATGGATGATTGTTCTTATTTAGATTGGAAAATGTTTACCACATTCAATATTTTAGGAGACATTTCCTCATAATTATGATAACTAACATTCAACATTCCGTTGTGTTACAAAGGACTTCACAGAAGTTTTTTTTCCTAAGCTTTATGAACTGATACAAAGTTAGTCTTATATAGAGATGGCATTGTTTCCCCCCCCCCTCTTCTGCAAGAGTGAGTTTTCTCTCTTGTCTGAAAGCACATAAAATCAATATATACAACATTCTCATGGTTTTAGTTGCCTCTTGCCATTATGCAGTGTCAATACAGGCTATTTATACATAGTTATTTGCATAATTTAAAAAATATATACCAATAAGCTTACATTTTAATTTTATTTTCTGAGCAAAATTGTCAGCTAAGTTTCATGGCTATTTTCACTGCTAGCATTGAAAAGGTTGCAAACTAGTAGAATGGGATAATTGTGTAAAATGGAACATTGCAACAGTGTTACAACAATGTCTATGCAGAGGAGCTCAGTCAGACTATAAGAATTTAGTAGGAATAAGAGTAATTATTTGAATATAATTAAAAATATATGTGGAAGGTTTAACAACATTACTTCTCAGAAGGGACTGGTTTGGATAACTATTTTTTATTGAGGTTTAGTTTATGTAGTATAGCTTTCTTTGCACAGTTTATCTAATTAAAAATGGCTTTTATGAAGGAAGTCAATTTTGTTCTAGTGAATCTTGTGAAAGGAAGGAATTGCATGATGAGCAAGACATGATTTGTTCCATTTGTAGTATGTTTATATAGATGCTAACTTTCTGATAGTTTTACCATAATATGCTGAACTACAAGAATAGGATATTTGCATGGTATATTGGATCAAGTTGGTCTTTAGGAGAACTTAGAGAGTAAGCTGTTTTGGATTGAATGGAAGGTGACTAGATTTAAGGGACATAGGAGCTTGGATACTTTTCTGATGTCTTGGATATACAGAATGGAGACTCTTTGGATATCTTCTTGAGGAGAGTGAAAAGAGAGAGAAAGAAAAAGAAATTCATAATAGTTGTTTGTTACCTTCTCTATAAGCTGAGTTGACCATTGGAGAGAAATGTGGATTTAATATATTTAGCAGAGTTTAGTGAGCTCCGCAGCCAGTGTTTTGATGTTATCTAGCAGTTTGATTAAATACTTCTGAATTAAAGCATACACATCATTGTTGTAAGGTTTAATTTTGCTTAATTATTCTGTTCTACTTGCAAGCTGTGAAACTTCGTGTAATAATTTTTATTTATTTTTTATTATGGCTTTAGCTTTATTATGTATTTCTTATGAAATTTTTTGTGTATTCTGCAAAGTTGGTTTTGCAGAAACTGTATTGTTGCATTCTGTATTTTATTTCACTCTAAAGTTGATGCTGATGTCATATTATGAACATAGGTCTTTAGTAAACGGGCACTTGTAACTCATAAATTTAGTTAGTTTGTAATGATCGTTTGTAGATTTACTTTTTGGAACTTTATATTCAAATTATGGAAAAGTATATATTTGCCGTTTGATAAAGTATATATTTACCATCTGTCGATCTTACCACAGTTATGATTTTATTATCAATGTCTGTTTAGCACACAATAATGTCTGAAGAGCTGTATAAAAATTAAATCACAAGTCAGTGCTTAATATGATTTGTTTTGGGCTATTTATTTTAGAATGTTCATTTACTGATTTTTTTTTATTTTATAATTCCTTGTCTGTGATAGTTAATTATTGAAGGTATTTGTCATGTTTTAATGAGCTGTGAAGACTATAACTGTCCTGATTAGCTTACCGGTGCCTTAATTTAAGTCAGATTGTACACATTTTTGCCAATTCCTAATTCTCGGTATTTTGAATTGAGCAAGTGAGTTATATAACATTCTGTGATAAATGTGTAGATTAAGAGTTGTAAATAAGTAAATGATTGTTCTAAAGATTTCTATTCTGAAGTGTAGATATAATGAATGAATAAGCTGTGAATATATTGTGAAGATAACATTGAAATGTCTCATATTTTCACTATGCATATAAGCTGTATTAAATCAGTAATGACAATTCATTGATATTTTGCAGTTCTGATTATTATTTATGAGCAATGACACCACTACTTTTGTGTTACAGTATAATTTCCACAACTTTATTAAAATATCATGTAGATTATAGGATTTATTTTATTTTGAAAAAGTTTGAAAATAAATAATGTAAAGGTTGGAAGAAGAATCAGATTTCACAGAAATAGGATTAAGAGGATGAAATTCCAGTAAGTTGAAATCTCATGCTTTCTCAAAATGCTGTATTTGAGAATTTTGAATTCAAACTAGAATAGCACTGTAATTTCAGATATTTTGGAGGAATTTGCAATAAAACATGTATAAAATTCCTCAAAAATAACTTCCCTGTAAAGTGACTTCTCTGTAAATGTCAGTAAGGAGCCAAAAATGGGTCAGCTGTGAGAAACATCTATTAGGTAGTTAAATTTAATTTAAATGCAGCTATTCCAGTATTAACCAACTCTCATGGCAAATATATCTATTGATTTTAAGCTATATTAATCAAATTTTGTTATTGAAGATATATAAATATGGAAACATGCCTCAACAGCTTGACAGCAAAGATAATCATCTTGTAGAATATTTAATCATTTAAAGATTTTATAGTGAAGAATGATGGAGAGTAGTTTTAGTCTCCCTATTTTATATACCTTTAGAAAACCAATTTTAATTAATACATCTTAAAGTTAATAGATTTATTCATTTTGAGGGTTGGTTAATATTAGGGCAATGCCATTCAAATTAAGCTCAGCTATTTAATACTAATACTGCTGGTTAGAAGCTTCACAAAATTCTATGTTTTAAAAATCAAAGAGTATAGAGAATATTTTATTCTGTTTTGTTTTGCTTTAATATTAACCTCACATATGTGGTTGCAAAACCTCTAGTACATTAGCACTTTGTGCAGGCAAATGGTGAAATACTGAAGTTTGGCTTGAAGAACTGGAGGTTATATTCTTGAAGAATGATATATGAGGAAGGCTGTTTCAAAAGAAAAGGATGAGAATTTCGTTCCTTGAGTTTGAAGCTGAAATGTGAATAGACATTGACCAGGCTGTTTGCACTTTTTACAGGCTTAGAGGAAAGTAGAGGCCAGTTCAGAAACAGTGATGAAATACCTGTAGAAAAGGCATGCAGTAGAAACAGAAGATTTACGAAGAAGCGATTAGAAAGATAGGGATAATTAATTCATTTAGATTGTGCCCTCTTTCAGATAGCTTCAAAAATTGTTGCTATCAAATCAGTGCCTTTTATTCTCTTATAGGAAGTATGCAATGCCTTTTTTTGTGTGGGCTAGCTGACTTTCTTTATATCTTTAATTGTCTTTACTTAACTCTAAGTTTTGTATCCCTTATTCTCTTGTTATCTGATATTCGGTTGCCGACAAATTTGTATATATTAAAGACTGCGCCAGCTGGCAACTAAATTCTGATACAATATCCAATAATACTCAACGAAAATGTAGGGATCAGGGTATGTATGCAGTCGTGGTCCCTATTCACATATCACTATTGGTTTCCCCTTTAAATGCATGGTACGAAATTTTCCAAATGGTAAGTCAATCCGCAGAAAGCACGACAAACTCAATTGATTATATAAAAGAAAACACATTTATTATTTCAGAAAGACAAGTGTACATGTTATTTAAATTCTTAATCTTAAAAGAGTCTGGGTTCCTTTTACTTAATTAAACACATTTAAACTTTTGCACTATAATCCCTTACTTTACAAGAACTCTTCACTTCTATACGTATATCTATTCTCAGACTCTTATAACTAAGTTATCTGGTAATATCATACATGTAACAATGCATATAAACACTAGACAATTCAATAAATCTGACATGTAATTCTTTAGGACAATAGTTCTTATTCCTACTTAATTCTCTCTCCCAAAATATCTGTTAACAATTAATTACTTTCTGAACGTATGACATTACTTTTCTTAAATCACTTAAACAGTCCGGAGCTCAGCCTCCAGTTCGGCTGGAGCCTAATATGCTTTCTTCTTAACAGTAGACAAGTGTCCAAATTGCAGACTGTTCTATGGCACAACACGTATAGCGTGTGTTCTTAACTTCTGTATCTTTACTCCACGGATACTTTAATCCTACATTAATATAAGAAAATCTTCGCTTACCGTTCTTGCTTTGACTAGGTATTCTGATCTGTTCACTGTACCTCCTCTGATGGCGGGCTTTGTTCCTTTGTTCTACACGAACCGAAAACACTCGTGCACAGATCTGTACGCTGACGTGGATTTCATCAGCGGCTCTTTCTCCTTATGTGTTTGAACACATTGTAGTTGCAGCTTTGACCGATGTAACATGCATAGCAAGGGGAGATTCTTGCTACACGTGGGGGCAAGCTCTACATAGCTCTCCCACGGGAAACTCGGTGCCGACGAAACTCGGAGACGAGAGACAAGCGATGAGAGATGAGACAAGAGAGCGATTCAATTGACATCTATGTCTTTAGGGGTGAAGCAAGATGCTTTTCATATTCCCCGCTATCTGTTGTGGTTACAGTGAAGGTAAAATTTATGAGCAGATTGCTCGCCCTGAATGGGCATGGAGATTATGCATCACTAAAGGAGGCTAATATAGCTTTTGGTCTTCTATATTTGAATTTGTCCGTTGGATCGTATGCTGCAGCTTGCTGAACCAAATCGTTGGGATGTGTGGACGTCTTTAGGAAAAACTTGGTTGCTAAGGGTTGTAGAAAAGAGAAAATATAGGGAATATTTGTGTCTCTATGGAGTTGATTGTTTCTAACATACCACGGGGTGTTCAGAATCATTCGCAAGAACTTATTCTGCACTCACTGTATTTTGATAATGTTAGCATTAGAGGTGTGGCTCCAGGCCGGAGAGGCATAGGTGATTATAGGACGAATCGTCATCTGGTATAGTTGTAATTTGATTCTGTTGCTGAGCTTGCTATTGCTGTTAATTAGCGGATAGATCTGAGCTGTGGCTTTAGATGCCTTTGTGCACACAGATTTGATGTGTTGGTTGAAAGATAGCTTTTTGTCGAGAATTACACCTAGGTAATTTGTTTCTGTCTGCCAGGGAATTTTAGTATTGAATAGTAACACAACTCCTGCAGGAGACATTGGCCTTTTTGAGAAAAGAATGGCTGAGCTTTTCTGGGGGTTGACTTCCAATCTCCACTTGGAGAACCAACCCTCCAGCTTTAGAAGGTTTTCTTGAAGCTTTCTGGTAATGAAATGGGGTCTGAGAGATCTGGTTAGTATTGCCGTATCGTCCGCATACAGGGCCCAAATGGAAGTCATCGGATTGTGCGGGATGTCTGACATGTATATAGAGAACAGCAATGGAGCCAGTAGAGATCCCTGCTGCACTCCAGCAAAGATGTGGCGCCGGGAGGATGTAGAACCATTGATTTTTACTTGCATTGATCTATTCTGAAGATATGAATGGATTAAGTGAACCATTTTCAGTGAGGTACCAGCTGAGATAAGTTTGTGCAGGAGTCCAAAATGCCAGATTTTGTCAAATGCTTTGGATAAGTCTAGGAAAACAGCGCCTGTGCACCGGTGCCAGTTGTAGCTGGTGGTGATGTATTCCACAATTCTGTGGATTTGCTGGGTAGTACTGTGGTGTTGCCTGAAACCAAACTGTACTTTAGGGAGGATGTTTAGGTAATTTACTGAGGTTTAGAGTCGTGAGAGGATGACCTCTACAACCTTACCTAGATTTGAGATAAGACTTATTGGACGATAATTTTGCGGTAGGTGTGGGTCTTTGCTTGGCTTATGTATAGGAATGACGTCAGCCAGTTTCCAGGTGGAAGGAAAATAGTGAAATCTTAAAATTGCATTTATTATACTGGTCAGGTGCACTACTGCTTTTCGGGGCAGAAGTTTAATCACCCGATTAGTAATGCCGTCTGGTCCAGGAGCTTTTTTGTTCTTTAATTTTTTAATAATGTCATATAACTCAGCAGGGTGATGTTGGTGGTCAGTGCTGGAGATAGGAAGATTGAGTGAGTGTCTGACCTTGCTGTGAATCTTATATATGTGGTCAAAGTCAAAGTTTCCATACGAAGGCCTGCATTGCTCCTCTAAGTTGTGTGCTATAACTTCTGCTTTGTCTACGTCTGTGTGAGCAAGGCCCTGGTTAGAGAATAGAGAATATTGGGGGAAGGGATCTGTCTTTGTTTTTGATATTTTTCAGTAGTCTCCAGATGGAGTGATCAGTAGGAGAAATGGAGGATAACGTTTCATCCCATACTTGGTCTCTATGGGCTCTGAGTGCATCTCTTACTGCCCCGTTTAATCTGTTTAGATTTATTTTATCTTGTGGTGCACACGAGTTACAGTATCTTTTCCTAGCTCTGATTTTGTCTCTGATCAAGTTCACGATGTCTTCAGGCAAACGATCTGGCTTGCGGGCAGATTTGAAGGAGGAAGCTACCTTTATAGCAGAATTAATTTGTTGTGTGAGATTTGTAACTGAAGTTTCTACTTCTTCTTTTGTGCGTATGTGAGGAACAGGTCCAATATAATCCTTCAGTGCTACTGACAGTCTTTCCCATGCAATGTAGGAGTGAGAAGGAGGACATAAGTATTCTTGATTTCCCAGCTGTAGTAGAATTGGATTGTGATCGGATGATAGTTCATCCATAGATATGATGCTGAATTGAAGTTTAATATCCTGAAGGATAGCTATATCCAGGATATCAGCAGTGCCGAACGTACTGAGATGAGTTGGTTCTATGGGGCCTGCCACAACAGCGTTGCTTGATCCTAAGTAATTGTAAAGGATGCAACCATTCTTGTTTGAGGTTGTACAATTCCACGCAGGATGCTTGGAATTCAGATCCCCGCCAATAATGGTGGGCTCTCTGGTGCATAAGATGGCATTTAGATCAGAGTGAAGTAGAGATTTTTGGGGAGGATGGTAAGCTGAGTAGATTTTCAATTTGCCAGTGGAGCTGGTGACTACTTCCACTCCTGTGATCTCAAGGTTAGTGGTTGAAGGAATGCTCACAGAGTGGTGCTTAATGTAGTTTTTTATAAAGATGGCAGTGCCGCCGCCTCTGTAGAGTAGTCTGTCATTTATGTATAGGTGATAGCCCCTTATTGTAGGATTGTCTGAGGGTTTTAAATGAGTTTCACTGATTAAAATAACATCTGGTTGATACCTAGATGTGAAGTGTCGGAGTTCCAGAATTTTGTTTTTAAGGCCATTTACGTTCCACGCAACTATCTAAAGAGATGCTGGAATGAGTTTGTTACTATTCATTTATGAGACCTGTGAGGATGACCTGTGTTTCACGAAGAAATCTTTTAGTGGAGGTTTCAGTAGGGTTTGATAGGCTGAAATTTTGTAGCATGTTTGCTAGTGAGGCCGTAATAACAGCTGTTAGGTTTTTAGGTGCTGTTGGTTGATTTTGTTCTGGATTTGGTTTAGTTGTACGGGTCACATTAGCATAGCTTCTTGTTTGCTTTCGGGTGTCTCTATTATTGGAGGTCTCCGACTGTGGCCGCTGAGTCTCCGGTTTTGATGTCTGGGCCTCTGGTGTTCTTGTGCTGAAGGAGGAGGGTTGATTGATTGCCTCCATCCGTCTGTTCTTTGGGTGCTGAGTACATCCTTTGTAGTTCGCGGGATGAGGGCCACTGCAGTTGGCACATTTGGCCGAGGTAGTCCTCGGCTTTGTGCAGGTATTGGTTGGGTGGCTGTCTCCACATTTTAAACATCTATATTCCGCTCTGCATAGATTCTGGGCATGGCGAAACTTCTGGCACCTGTGGCACTGCCCAGAAGATGATCTTTTACGGAGTGGTTCCGGTGTGACGATGAGACGACAGACTGTTTTTAAGTTGTAAATATCCTTGTATATTTTATGAATCTCAACAAGGACCAATGGCATGAGAGTCTTGTCAGCTTTGTACATTCTGCTCACTTTGACTGGGAGCAGATCCTGAGAATTTAGGTCAGCTATTTCTGCTGTGTCAATGTCTTCACAGACACTGAAGGACTACTTTTAAGTTTTTTTCGGAGCTGACCGCAAAGGTATGATACTGGATGCCTCTGTCGTCCAGTTCTTTGGACAACCTTCTATAGTCTGTCACTGTTGCTGGCTGGATCTTTATGCCTTCATCCATGTTTTTGGCCTTAATGAAGCCAATATGCAAATTGGACATTTTGGATCTTAAAGTTGCTCACTTATGCTTTTCTCTAAGGATGATCGGAGGCACCTTTTCTTTGGGAGAAATAGCGGCGTCCGAACCCTGAGAATCCTGTCCCATTTCACTATTGTCATTGTGCGGTTCATCTGTTGTTCTTCACTTTTTGCATGCACACACTTCTACAAAGTCTGAAGGAGTAGAAGGCACCGATTCTAAATGATCTTCAGCGACGTCTGAGACACCTTCGGGCGGAAACGTGTCATACAGTTTCACTTTTCCCGGCCAATTATCACTCAGCAGCTTTCCCAGTCTGAGGAATTCCTCGAACCTGGTTTCATTCACAAGTTTTACCATTTCAAGACACAGATGGAGAAAGAGTAGAGATTTGTTAGGTGTCCCGAGCAGGTAGAGATAATCCTGTGGACTTTTGAGGGTCCACTAGCAAATCCCGTAGACACTCTTAGGTGTCTACCAGCAATAAAATGTCACTATAAGAAACAAACAAAGGCGATATTAGCGGCTGTAGGCCTAGCGTATTGCTCTTGTAATTACAAATGACTTACCTGGATAAACACTACACTATGGAAAATAAAGTGACTGTTTATGGTAGCAAGCAATTAACTACTATTACTAATGAATAAGCATAAATATAAATCGCTAAAAACATATCAAACCAATTCATAATTCATCATCAATAATACACGACACTAACACACGAGCCGCCATCTTTTCTCCTTCATCTTGAACGAGAAAAGATCCCGCCGAAACTTTTATAATCCGAAACAGCTCCCTCACTCGGCGGTGTCATCACGCATACGGTGGCAGCCGATTGGACGCCGTGGCTACGAACTGTCTTCACATGTCTTAAACTTGTACTTAGCTTATACATATTTATTTGTTAATATTACATAACTTTCTACTTTAATTCATTCAAAATTGTTATCTTAATAAACGTATGAGCCATCTTAACAATGTTTGGAATTTACACATCTTGATATTTACATTTTCTTGGGACATTATTCGGTACATTTCCCATCAGGAGGCATAAGCATGTCCTTATCCCCTCCTTCTGAGGTAACTTAATGTTGGGTGGGAAAAAAGGATGACTCATCACTTTTTCCGATGCAACAATATCAAGCTTTAGGAGACTGAGTCGACAGTTCAATCTTCACTGGTAGCCAATCAGAGATAGTTGGCCCAATACTATAATTATAAATGGCTGGAAAACAAGTGCTGCCATCTCTGGGTACCTAACCCTAACAGGATATGTTCTTATCTGAAGTATTGTGGGTTCTATGGCTGATTTTCTTGAAGTAGATAATTTACTATTTCTGTTTGGAATATCAACAGTTGCTTACTCAAGAAATCGTTGATATTCCAAATAAAAATAGTGAATTACCTACTTCACATTGAAAAGTAAATATGTGAGTGAAAGGGCATAACTTATTAAAATTCAGTGACAAGTGCATGTTGATTATTATTATTCACGACACCTCCAAGGAGTCCGAAGACTCATCACAGGAGGACACCCATTGTACAACTCTCCATCTCCACTACTACACAGAACCTCTACTACCAATCACCTACATCAACACCATCTACTGCCCACCACCACCGCTAGTATTTTTTTGTCTGTAAATTGCGTGTGTTCTGAAGGGCTGATATGTCTGTATGCTGGATGAAAAATCCAAGTTTCCGGGAGAAAAAACCCTGCTACCTCCATATGAGATCGGCTAACTTACCTTCCTTCTATTGAAAAAGTCCATATAAAGATTCCTCCCATCACGACGAGAATCGAACTTAGGCTTTTCCAATCGAAGGGTGCAACCTACCGTTGTTGTTCCAATTGTGCTACGGAGGCACTCAAAAATTCAGTTTTTCCCATGCCAGGAATCGAACCCAGATGGGTGAGAGCCAGGTATCCTAACTAATAGACCACATGGGACATGTAATGTACCTGTCACTGATAGGGTGCTCAGCTTAGTTGATAACATCCATAGATACTCAAAAACAAACACATCTACAGTAAAGAAATTGCTAGAAAATAAATATTAGTAATTTTGTGCTTAAAAATAAGCATAAAGAACAGTGCTGTGAAGTTTTTTGGAACTTTCTGACCAAACATGAAAAAAAGTAGATGCGAATGTTGAGCTTTATTTTCCCCTTAACATATGAAATTCAGTTGCCTGTCACATCCAGATAATTTGGTTTCATAAAAAACATACTTACTGCTGTGATCAAGCAGTTAATCCTATCTAAACAGTTTAATATTTCTCAGTTATGTGTGATCTCACTGCTGCTTTAGTTTGAAATAGCAGTCAGCTGCGATTTGGACCTTTTAGCCTCTGTGCATCCTTCCTGTTCTAACCCTTTCCTAACTAAATATTATAGGAAAGATTTTCTTGAAGGTGGGACTCTGGTCCAGACATAGGGATGGTCAGAATTAGGCATAATCATTCTGAAATATGCAGTATCCAACTATTCTATAGCATTTCCAGATAGAGAAAGTAAAATGAAACTGTGCATGCACAATTCCAACCACAAAAAAATTAGCTGCGCACCATGATAAGTATAAAGTTAATTGATCTTTATATGATTATCTGATGCAGTTTGTAACAAATTAAGAAATTTAATGAAGTGAATCCCTTTCATACTACCCCCCTTACAATTTCTGTAATTATTTTGCACTACAAGCTGGAAAATGAAAAGTCTTTCTAGTTTCCAGAAATTAGGCTCCCAGTTCTGGAGATGAGTATGGAAACAACCATTTTGAACAAAAGGTTGTTGGGTTTCAGTTGTTGACATTGTCATTTCCCATCATGTAGATGTACACATTTCAATTGCTGTTAAGTTACTAGTCACATATGGATGCATCAGACTTATTTCTGGAAATTTTTTTTTTTTTAAATCTTGGAAAGCAGACCAGCCAGAAAGCACATGAAATTAATAAACAGTATCCTGGCTCAAAGCCGTAGTTGCTTTGGATATAATCCCAAATCAAAGCAGTTTTCAGTTATACATTGTTGATTTTTTTTTTTTTTTTAGGGATTCTGCAGTCATCATCATCATCATACATATCAAGGATTTAGGCCTAGATGGCCTGTTCCGGCCTTAGAAGTCATCGTTGAATCATTTACGAGGACGTCCTGGTTTTCTTTTTCCTAATGGCTTGTACTTTAAGGCTTGTTTTAGTAATCTTTCTGTTTTCATTCTTGGAACGTGTTCCATCCATTTATGTTTATATTTTTTAATTTTTTCTATTACTGGTTCTTGGTTTAATTCTTTCATAATATCTTCGTTTCTTTTGTGATCAAATAGGGTATATTTTGCAGTTTTTCTCATAAACTTCATTTCTGCTGTTGTTAATCTTTGTTTGTCTTTTTGTTTTATTGTCCAGATTTCGCTTCCATACATTAAGACCGGTAAGGCTAATGTATTGTATACTTTTAGTCTGGTTTGTTTTTGAACTAGGTTTGGTTTAAATATAGAGTTAATTACACCTGTTATTTTTAAATATTTTCCAATTTTTACATTTATATCTTTTTCATTTTCATATGTGATCATACATCCTAGGTAGTTAAATGAATTCACCTGTTCTAAGATCTTGTTATCTATTACTATTTTAGTTCTTGCTGGATCTTGTCCTTTAAAGACCATAGTTTTTGATTTTTCCATTGATATTATCATACCATAATCTTTGGATATCTCATTTAGATTTAAAATAGCTTTCTGTAAGTTATCTTCTGAATTTGTAATTATTATTTGGTCGTCTGCAAAGAGGAGAGTGTTTAAGTTAACTGTAGGTGAAAGTTTAATCCTTGATGTAAATTTTTACTCCATTTTATTATTATTTCATTTAAGTAGATATTAAAAAGAGTTGCTGAGAGGGGACATCCCTGTCGGACCCCTTGGTTTATCTTTCTCTTGTATATGATAGGTCGTGATTTAATCTTATTTGTATTTGATTATTTTCATATATACTTGTGATAGCTTTTAGGATATTATTTGGTAATCTTTCTGTTTTCATTCTTTGAACGTGTTCCATCCATTTATGTTTATATTTTTTAATTTTTTCTGCAGTATGCTTAATAAATCTCTCCAAAGTCTCGTCATCTAATAATTGCAATGCAAGGCTCTTGCATTGTGATTATTGCTCTGTATGTATGTATATAAATGTAACAACTATTGTGCACAGTTATCTGGATAGGTCTTAGATAACTGTAGAATTTTATGCATTAATATAATCAGTAGACATATAATCCATTCTACAAGAAGCAATTCCATATCATTTTAGTATTACTTCCAAACTTCTTGCTGAGATAGATTTTTTTTCAATCAAAACTCAATTATAGTATGGTTAAAAATTCAAAAGATATGCAAAGCATCCTCGTGGAATAAACACTATTACAGTTTCGATTCTAGTTAGTTTTTTTTTTTTTTTGAGAGGGGGGGGGGGATACGACCGAGAAAAAAAAAAAGTTAATTCTCCAAAGTCAGCAAGATCGATCTCAGAACAGTCACAAATACATATAAATCAATACCAGTTGAGATACAGACTTTGCATCAGTATAAAATCTGATACAAGGAAGAGTTTATACATTGTCCAGTGAAAACATTGACCACAGTTCTAATAGGTTGTTCTCTTCCTCCCACCCCTGTTGATAGAATTGCCGCTACCCGGATATAGTATGGACCTTGATCATCGTAGGAAGAAGCATGCCACATCAGAATTGCTACTTTCGCCATTCAGGGTGGAGAATTCAAATATCGGATCTCTTGACCCCTGTAATCTCAAATATACTCTACGGGATTCAAATCCTGCGAATTCGATGGCCATGATAAAACCTGGAAGTCGCTGTCGTGTTTGAACTACTTCTCCAACGATACTGGTAACATCACACAGCGTATTATCTGTTGGAGTACACTCGCGCCATCGGAAAAGACATCTTCGATATCATAACTTTCTGACCTCCTTCCTTTTCTTCCGGACCATGATATCTGGGATTCTTCTTCCCAGGTTGATGCTTATCCTCCCGCTATGCCATCATTGCAATGAAAATGGAAATGAATTGGAATAGCTGGAAATGATATTAATCAGAAAAGTAGTTTTCTTTTCCCCCAGTCTCTTTGACGTTACCTTGACGGAAATTATAGATGTCGTCATCGATGAGTAGGCCTAGTACAGGTACCAGACTGACTGCCAACTGACTTTCAAGTTACGCTAAAAGGTACCACCTCCTCTTAGGGAATGTAATGGCGTGAATAATGGGCAAATCAAAATTTGAATTATATTAAGAAAGCAAATATTTTAAATAAAACACAAGGATTTGTTAATAAAAAAAGTCTTTAAACTAAAATTTTGATTCAACCACCTCTGTGAATAAAAGATTCTGACTGTTTATCGCGAATGCGGCATTTGATGGATCGCTTCGGAAAGGATTCTTCGTTGATCTTTAAGTTAATGATAGAGAGAGAGAGAGAGAAAAGTAAATATTCTCATACTCCGATAGAATCACGGTTAAGCATTTTTTTTTCTCACTTATTTCGGCGATCAGAGACAGGAAAGGATGTTGCAATTTTTTTGACTAGCTAAAACTAAACGGGCAAAATTCCAACTACGAAAACCCAGATCAAGCATTGTTACCACTAAACAAACAAAAAAGCAGCAATAAATTCTCCAAAAATACTTCGAATGCAACAGTTTTATTACATTGGTTCGGAGTTTACAAATCTGGAGGCTCGCGCTGTCTGGTTCCTCCCAACAGGCAGAATTCGATATCTTGTACAAGCGTCATCAGCTTCACCCTGTAATGACGAATCTGCTGGAAGTAAAACCTCTCGTCTTCGTATCGTTCGTTTTGGCTTTCGAGGTTGATGGCCGCGAGGTTAAGGGTGAACACCGCCTCGTGTAAAAAGTCTCGAATTTCTTCGATGAGATTCCACGTGTCGGCAAAAAGAGGAATCACGTATCCCCACAAACGGGTGAACTCAACTCTTCGGAGAACCTCGTAGTGACTGTTGATCAATATTTCCGTTTCACGGACATAATTCGTGAGCATCTCAATGGTTACAGGAAGGCTAAACCCTTCGACCTCTTCCATAATCGATTGTGATGAGTACAGCTAGAAAGAGAGTCTGCTATCTTCTGTGATTGGCTAGGACTAGTAATCAGAAGCCATTGTTGGGAGTTGTGTTGCGTCACATTGAACGTCCAACCGATTTTATTTCATAATGGAGTTTACAATTGATAAAAAGGAATGGATTAAGCATCCAAATAAACTATTCTGTATCTTCCACCTCTCCAGGTGGTCAACCTCCTGCAGAGGCTAACCACCTGTTGTAGATAGTTGGTGATGGCCCCCAAGTGCCGACAGCAGGCATCGACCTTTCTCAAAATCATTCTGACGTCCTGATTGGAGTACCCACCGACACCGCGTCTCCCAGCCATTTCCCTGATCAGCACTTCGATGTCGTGCAGTTCGGTTCGAGTTTGCTCCAAGTGATGGTAAAGGATTTCCCATTGATGGGTCAAGTTAGGACACAGCGTTCGGTGGTTATCGACCGTTTGCCGCAACACAGCATCGCTAGAAATCCGATGCTCCACCGATGCTTCCAGATTGTGCAAAATTTCATTGTAGTAGTAATCTTCGGACATGGTCTGAGGGATTAAAAAATTTGTACCTGAAACGAATTACAACTAAAATTCTGCAGCTGCTTCCTACCACTTGTTTGTTGCTGAGTAATTGTTTAAAGTGCTTTGTTGACCAGAGACTATGACTTCACAATCAGTTGAACGAATAACAAATTATGAAAATAGCGATTAAAAGGTTTACATTAAATAATGAAACTTATGGGGACCAATCCCTGAGAAGGTGTTCTTAATAGGAACCATGTCTCATCCTGTATAATATCAGGAAGGCTCTAGTGCAGCATATAAGCCCTTCACTACTCTACCGTCTCGAGAATGAATAAATCAATCGACCGTGAGATGCGGTGACTGATTCATTCACTCCAATACCCTTGGAGGGTAATGGATGGCAATACTGTAGCCAGTGAAGCTCTAACTGAGGCTCGGCTATTGCTGTTACCCTCCTCCCATGATCAGAGCTTTAATTGCTCAATAACACCTTATCCCTACACTGTCCTCTACAGATAACGGGGAAGATGAAAAGCATTCTTGCTTCGCCCCTTTAAGCCAGTCCTTATAAGGACTATAAGGACCGTCTCGAAAATTTTATGTGACATTAACTGGCTAAATAATTCGCGTGGTCAAATTGTATTCTGTCATGTTTATATATATATATATATTTTTTTTTTTTTTTTCCCTCGTTAATACGGTCTGTGAACACATAAATTTATACAGAAGGAATAACTGGTCCAATGTAAGAACTTGTCTTCGTTTTGTTTTCTTTAAAACACATGTAGCTCTGCTTACTGGAGGCCTGAAGTGGCTTGAAAATTTTCCTGTTTGGTTTCTAGAGCATGGTTTCACAGTTGTTTTCCATTTTAACGGTAGTACAGATTTATAATCCTCGTGGGCGGAGTCACATAAATTCATAACGAAAAAGTACTCATGAATGAAATTCAAATCTGAATTTTAAAGTACTGGGAAACCAGATTTTTTTTTTTTTTTTCCAACTCGCACAACTGGAAGAACGCTTGTAAATATCATATTAGACTCATTTGCTTTAATAATTGAAAACAAGTCAACCCAAACTGTCTTGTTTTTATTTGCGAGTCCTTTTTAAGTGGTTAAATTAACTCTTTCAATTTAGGTGTTGTTACTAGCATAAAATTCATTCTTAGTTCCTGTGGTTGCTATCGTAAACCGATGCTTGAGCCTAAAGATAGCAGCTGGTATTCCAAGCAATGCAGAAATTCGAAAGATGACGTCACAAAGAGAAAACGTCTGCGTTCATGATAGCACGAATCATTCGAAAAGCTAATTACAAATGGTGCAAGAGGGCCACTTTTCTCCTTGGGCTTGTTTATCGCGGGATCCGAAATGGAAGCGTTCGGCCATCGCAACGTTTTCCTGAGCATTCGCAAATTCTGAGCCCTCATTCACGAGATGCAAAAGCTGCTGTTGATCCAAACGGAGATTCTTTCGGCTCCGGAGTTTGCCGTCTTGTGGAAAAGTACATCCGCTGTTTATCGAAGGCCAAAATCAGATTGTACAAATCGAGATGGCGCTGAACTCGTTAATCGTCGACATTGGTTTGAGAGTTCAAAAAATATTCCCGAAGAAAACCTGCTGAACTATTTGAAACACCTCCGCGACCATTCCTAAGACACGTGGAGGTGATAGAGGACTACTTGAAGGATGCTAATAAGAATTTTCGACGGACCAAGCGTAGTTTGTAAGTCAAGCAGAAATCGTTGCAAATAGTGTTTTCTTGTGTCGTAAATCACTGAAGTTATCGCGCTAATTCTTTATGCATCTAATCTTCCTACTAGCCAACTCCTTATTTTCTATCCTCAGCGATTGGAGCCACTTGACGTCTCCTTGAAGATTGGGACGTGTGATTTGACTGTGCTAAAAGGAACGATGGCTGCTGTTGAAGCTAAAGCAGTTACCGTTTAAATTTCGTGGCGATTGTTCCGCTCCTCCAGTGATGTAAATAAAAATATTTGTGAGCTCTTTTTTGCAGTATTCGAGTATTTTGTACGCTAAAAACTTGTCAGTTTAATATTTCAGATAACACAAACTAAACCACAAAATGCCACAAAACAATATACACGAGGAAGCCAAAGTCATCCCCAAGATTTAGACTATTCACAGGGCCATTCCTCAATGCCTTCGAATACTTCATTTGACGAACAGTCTCATAAATGGTTGTTTTGAATTAAGTGGGATTCAGTGTAGGAGGATTTCTTAGTATATAAGTCACTGTAAAAGCTCGAAAAGTAGTAAATCCTCAGTATTATCGGTAAATCCTTGTATTTACCACAGTGAGGTGGTAAATGTCCGAAAAATTATTGTAAACGCGTCCATTTCGGCCTTTTACCAAACCATTTCCGTAAATGGTCATTTACCAACACCAATTGGTAAAAGCCCGTTTTGTTTACATTATAATAACCTTTATCAGCCGGAAGGATTATTATATCTTGGTTCTGTGGTAGTTTTTTAATAGCTTGACGTTCTGTTGGAGAGATATTTTCTTTGCACCAGGTAAATTGGTTAGGTTAAGTCAGGTTCCTAACGTAACCTTCCAATAGGTTAGGATCATAACGTCACGTAACCTGACTTTCCGATTCACTGTCTTCATTTTTATGAAGGAAATTGTGAGCTCTTTTTTGCAGTATTCGAGTATTTTGAAATAAAAACAAAAAAAAACGTAAAATACATTAGCACAAAAACAAACTGATTTTACCAATTGGTAAAAGCCACTCATCGGGCTTTTACCAATGGGTGTTGGTAAATGCTGGCATTTACCGAAATGGTTTGGTAAAAGCCCGAAATGGAAGCGTTTACAAGAATTTTTCGGACTTTTATCACCTCACTATGGTAAATGCTGGGATTTACCGATAAAACCTACGATTTACCACTTTTCGAGCTTTTACACTAACATACACGTATCTATGGTTCCTTCATCCACCTTACTGTTCCAATCTTCCAGATTCTCCAATGCTGTCTTGGAATATGCAATTTGAATACGACATACCATTCCCGAACAGGTCTACTAAAGATACAGCTGACCAATTAAAGGAATATACTTTGAAGAAGATAACTCAAAGTAATTTAGATGCGCTGTAATTTCCCCAAAAGCAAATAAATAATAAATTTTTCTTAGGTATTCTTAGTCAGTCCCGCACATGAATGCTCAGTCTCAAACACAAATTGTTATCAAAAACAGAGCTGTGATGACACACTTCTTAATACTATGTCATTAACCCCTTTGTAAGTCATTCCAATGCCGTTTGGAAACAGCTGCAAGAGATGACAAAGAGTTTCCATCAGGTTAAACTCCACGTAATTAATGACGCATCACGAAGAGCAACACTGCTGATCTTTAGTGTGTCAGCACATATGAAATATAAGTTACAAATATTATGACAAATAATGTCATAATGACAAAAAAGTAAAAAAAATATTATGACAAATACAAATATAAGAGGCGAGTCCTGGACCAAAAGATGCTGTGGTCAGTTTCAAAGACAAACCCTCAACTTTATCTCTTCCTGGAGTTTATCAAATTCCTTGCAACTGTGAGATCTCCTATTTTGGACAGACTGGACGTTCTCTTGAAAAAGGAATCCAAGAACATCAATCCTCCATTCTTCACAACAAACCTGAAAAGTCTGGATTGGCTCAACACGGGATTGAAACTGACCACAGCATCTTTTGGTCCAGGACTCGCCTCTTGCATAGATACCGTTATAGGTTCGAACGTTTGTTCAAGGAAAGCGTGGAGGCCTTGCTCCATCGTCCCAACCTGAATCGTAATGACTGTATATCTATATCAAAAATCTGGGAAAGTCTAACCAAGATTATTCATTAATTTTTTCCAATCATGTCTCTACTTCAAAATGTTCCGTTTCATACTTAGTGATATAACATCATGCGGCTTGTTCCATTTTAAACGATCTATTGTTAGTATTCTAGCTTGTATTTTTTTAAAACTGTTCTTGTAATACCACTGAGGATCAGCTATTTCAAAGACCGAAATATTTAGTTAATTAAATATCTTTCTTGTGTTTACGTGCATATATCATTTGTCTACTCTATCACCTCAACCAACGACCAACTTTTACTGAAGGTCTGAGATGGCTCAACTTTATCTCTTCCTGGAGTTTATCAAATTCCTTGCAACTGTGAGATCTCCTATTTTGGACAGACTGGATGTTTTCTTGAAAAAAGAATCCAAGAACATCAATCCTCCATTCTTCACAACAAACCTGAAAAGTCTGGATTGACTCAACACGGGATTGAAACTGACTACAGCATCTTTTGGTCCAGGACTCGCCTCTTGCATAGATCCCGTTATAGGTTTGAACGTTTGTTCAAGGAAAGCGTGGAGGCCTTGCTCCATCGCCCCAACCTGAATCGTAATGACTGTGTATCTATATCAAAATCTGGGAAGGTCTAATCAAGTTTACTCATTAATTTTTTTTTAAAATCATGAGTCTATTTCAAAATATTCCTTTTCATACTTAGCGATATAACATCACGCGGCGTGTTCTATTTTTAACGATCTATTGTTAGTATTCCAGCTTGTATTTTTTTAAAACTGTTCTTGCAATACTACTGAGGATGGTCTGCTATTTCCAGACCGAAATATTTGGTTAATCAAATATCTTTCTTGTGTTTACGTGCATATATCATTCAGTCTTATGTCACAAGTATCCTTAAAACAGCAGAGTGGACAAAGAAATTTATCCGCCACTTTGTGATACCCAGGTTTTAGTGATGCAGAAGTTATACTTTACTATACGAATTGCCAAGAGGTGTCACATCACAAAAGGCACCAAGAATTACTGAAATAGAGAGCCTCTGCATCACTACAACCTGGTTATTTACATTTTGGGTCTGCTTATTCACTGATGAGACCTCAACAAAAGTCGAAACCGGTCTGGATAGTGACACCCCCCCCCCATAATGTATAACATCATACATGTACGCTTAGAGATGTATTTTACATTAACGGAAATACTAAGGATAGTGATCTGAGCTTACTCCACCTTTACTACGAGTTGCCCCTCTCATGAAAGGTTTGCTCACGCTTGGATCCGCCGAAACTTTTATAGTTTCTATATTCGGTACGAAACTCTTGTAGTTTCTCTATTTGGCTTTGAACTAATGTTGATTCAATATCCACTTAATTTGAACCCTTTAAAAAATTTTAATACGAAATGTTATTTTTTTTTTAAAAAAATTTCTTTTCACCCTCGTAAATCCCATGAAGCATCGGAGCTCCCGCAGTGTTGTTTTTCCCACTTCTGATAGTTCTTTTCTTTACAAAAAGATACTTGAAAGAATTAAAAAAAAAATCAGTAATTCTCAAAAAAGAGTGGAGATAACATTGAGGATGAAGTCAATAAAAATAGTTGGAAGAAAGTACCAGCAAATCGTAAGAACCCCATCTTCCATAAAATGAAAACTTCCCTCTACTGATATCTTGTATGAACCTTTCACAAGTATAAAAGTCTCAATTATATCACCCCTTACCAGTGTCCGCAGACAACAGATCATCAGTGTAATTTTAACACTCTCCTTTGCACCCCCCCCCCACTGTATCAGAATCACCTTCGAAACCCCGAGATCAGCCTGAGCACAATAATCTTTCTTCTTCTTCTTCTTATCCAGGTTCTAGGCCAAGTGGCCAGTTCCGGACTCAGTCCATCTTCTTCTTCTTGGTCGTCCCCTATTTCTTGTTCCTCTAGGCTTACATGTTAAGATCTCTTTTTTTTTTTTTTTGGTAATAATCTTTCTCTCTGCATTCTTGCTATATGGTCTAGCCCAGTGTTTCCCAACCTTTTTGATGTCGCAGATTCACCGCAGCCCCGTAAAATCCAAAATGGAAATTTTTTATATTTTAAATATCATGAAGATGAAGTAATAAATTACAATTTTACAACACTAAATGTGTCATTTATGACAATTCCATACTGTTATAAATGGAGATATTCAGAAGAATATGAACATATCAATTAAGCCAGGTGTGAACAACATGATAAAATAAAGTTTAATCGAAATAAACACTCCCACAGACCCCCTTTGAATTACTCGCGGACCCCCGGGGGTCCTCTGACCACAGTTTCGGAAACACTGGTCTAGCCAGTTTTTCCTATATTTAGTCACTGACTCTGTTATGGAATTAATTTTCAGATTTTTAATTAGTTCACTCTTTCTTTTTTTTATCTAATAGGGTTAGTTTTTCTGTTTTTCTAAGGAATTTCATTTCTGCTGCCTGAATTCTCTGTATATCTCTTTCTCCGAAGGTCCAGATCTCACTTTCATATAATAGTGTAGGTTTGGCTCTTATTTTGTATTACAATAATCAGAAGAAAGTCTTATTTGTTCATGCAAGCCTTCGAATATTTCAATAAACTGTCAACTCTTCCATTTATCTTCAGACTTTTCCCTTGCCAATCAAGGAGAGTTTGAATCTTTCTTCTAGGCACGCTGTGAATAATTTTGGAGATGTTGTGTCACCTTCTCTTATACCTTTCTGTATTCCCACAGAAGAGATGTTTCCATTTAAATGAATTGTTGCTGTGGCATTGATGTATGCTGATTTGATGGTTCTGATGTAGGGCTCCTATATTTGTTGGTGGCCTTAAATATATATATTCAAGATACCAAGTAATTTTATATGAACTTGGTTTTTAATCCTATTTCCCAAGAAGTAAACAGACAAGAAAGTCAAGTTTGCGCCTGGCAATCGACTGGCACTACCTTAGGGATTAGTTGCCTTAGACGTGCAGTATTTGCAGGCGCAAACTTGACTTTCTTGTCTGTTTACTTCTTGGGAAATAGGATTAAAAACCAAGTTCATATAAAATTACTTGGTATCTTGAATACATAAATATACCCAAGTTAAAACTTTCTATATCCCCCCCCCCACCCCCCCCCCCCCCCACCCCCCCCCCCCCCCACCCCCCCCCCCCCCCACCCCCCCCCCCCCCCACCCCCCCCCCCCCCCACCCCCCCCCCCCCCCACCCCCCCCCCCCCCCACCCCCCCCCCCCCCCACCCCCCCCCCCCCCCACCCCCCCCCCCCCCCACCCCCCCCCCCCCCCACCCCCCCCCCCCCCCACCCCCCCCCCCCCCCACCCCCCCCCCCCCCCACCCCCCCCCCCCCCCACCCCCCCCCCCCCCCACCCCCCCCCCCCCCCACCCCCCCCCCCCCCCACCCCCCCCCCCCCCCACCCCCCCCCCCCCCCACCCCCCCCCCCCCCCACCCCCCCCCCCCCCCACCCCCCCCCCCCCCCACCCCCCCCCCCCCCCACCCCCCCCCCCCCCCACCCCCCCCCCCCCCCACCCCCCCCCCCCCCCACCCCCCCCCCCCCCCACCCCCCCCCCCCCCCACCCCCCCCCCCCCCCACCCCCCCCAAAAGGAGTTTCGTATTTTCCTTCGACAAATGTGCATAATACGGACTGTATAAATTGCCCTCTGTCGTGGGAATCACTATCCATATATCACATTATGAAGGAAAGCAGCATTGAATCCGATATATACAGGGTGGCCATAAAATGTATTGGACAAAATTCAACCAAACGTGATGTAAATACAATCTGGAAAATGAGGTTTTTATTCAGAGAAGATAAAAAATAGTACACATTTCTGTCAGCAGGGGACATTTGGCGCTATAAACTCGTAGTTGGGGATCAATTAAACGGTAATGGCTAGAAAAGACACAACAATCAATTTTGTGCTTGTATACTTTGCGGATGTGGTTCACAATATGCTATCCTTTCAGATGTTCTATATTAGATACATATCCTCTAGTCACTACGCATTTTTGACAGTCTCGCAACCAAAAGTCATAAGGATTAAGATGAGTGCAAACAAAGTGGCCATGCTGTGAGAAGCGCACGACGAATCTCTTTTTGTTCTGTGAAGTGTTTTCGTAACATTCGCTGTCCCGGTCATCCAATGTGAGGTGGTTCTCCATCCTACAAGAATACGATAGAGTCAAGGCATCTTCGCTGCTGCAGTCGTGGAACAACAAAGTTTGAATGGTATCTTGATTGTATCTCCTTAGAGTTAATTACGAATACTAGGCTCACTACAGAAGAGAGAAATTTTGGGCGGTAGATCATTGGCCAGTGTAAAACCCATCTGCTTTTTGGAAGAGTATTATGACTTGCAAATATTGCTGTTTGGTCTTTGGAGTAGAGTTTCGGGAGTAGATAACTCTAAACCCACAGTGCTGATAAATAGCAAATTTACGCTCTTTGATGAATTGGATTTACATAAAAAAGGTTGTCTGATCTCCCATCTCTCCCCGTTTCTCATCTATCTCTTTCACATCGACAATAAAAAAATAAAATCCACAAACGGCTTTTATTTGGCAAAGGGAGTAGGCTCTAGCCAATTTTTAACACTAGTCAGCAACTACTCTCTACCGTCAACTGCAAAATACTGACTTTAAACTATTAGTGACTTTATTAGTAACTTTGTTAAACTATTACTGACTTTAAATGGCCACAGGAATGAGAGTATGGTAAATAATTGCGCCATGTAACCAAACACTATCTATTATTGTCTGAGTGTGAATCTTACGGTCGATTTTCTTAAGATGACTTTAAGAAATATCCAAAAAAATCTTTCTTCACATTTACATTGTATTTTCAAAATTTGTAAATGTCGTGTATATAATAATATTGTAAGCTTATTTAAAAATAAAATTAATAAAATTATTTTAATTTTTAATAAATTTCTCTCAAGTTATTGTATTTTATAAAACTACCATTATTTTATTTCTGTATTTTTAAATGAATATGAGTTCTTAGTTTATTTATCTGTAACGACCTGACTAGAAAATCGACCGTGAGATGCGGTGATTAATACCCTTGGAAGGTAATTGATGGCAATGCTGTAGCCAATGAAGTTCTACCTGGGGCTCGGCTGTTGCTGTTATCCTCCTGCCATGATCAGAGCTTTAATAGCTCAATAACACCTTATTCCTACACTGTCCTGTACAGATATATCTCAATTTATCTGTAATTGATATCGATCATTGATTTCAAATGAATCGTTAAGTGATTGTTGCGCAAAGAATGCATTCATATATTAATAATGTATATTAATAATATAATATAATAGAGAACGATCGTGTAAGTTGACTAATAACAGGTGAAACGTTTTACACCTCGTATAATTACTAACACCCAAGCGTACGGTATTCAGTACGAGACATCATATAACCTTCATTACTAATAAAATAATAATAATCTTTAGCGATTATCGCAGTAGATCTGGAAAGAGCCTTTCATAGTGTTCGACACACTTTCTGGTATTGGTGAGAGTACGTGCCACTTTACGGCAACTTATTAAAAAGATTTGCGAGACCGCTGAGACCAGCCTACTAATTAACTAGATTGTGTCGGAACCTACAATGCAAAGGAATTTTGCAATGGCAGTGGAACTTTGATAATGCAGATCAACAACACTATTGAAATCTCATTTCATTTTCCTTTTTACCCTCTTTTACGTTGCGGTGTCGAGGGTTTATTAATCATCGGACCTCAAACCGTTCACAGGATAATGAGGTCAACCCTACGCTCCGGTGTCTCTTATGTGGGTAGTGTTGATTCTTAATTCCGGTTTGCCTTTTTGGGATGAAAAACCCCAGGAAAAAGTGCGGAAGAAACCCTACTGTCCACGCCCAAGACCGGCTAACTTCGCTATGGCTGAGGAAGATTCTTGAGCTCCTCACGTCACCGACGAGAATCGAACCTAGGATACTCCTTCCCCAGGCATATGATTGCAAAGCGCACAGCTGCTATGTTAATTAACCGCGCGGACACTATTGAAATAATTTAAAAAAATCCATTGCGAGCGATTCCAGTGGGCTATAAAATCTTTGGGTAATCCGATGATTTAGTTTGCACACCCACCCACGCCCACACACACATATATTAATGTTACGGTCCAAGTTATTAATCGGTTTATATTGATAATTACCGGCTATTATTAATACAAACCAAATAACGAGGTTAAAGTAAACAATTTACGTGATTTAATCACGTTAACCGGTAATTATTAATACTTCCAAACTAATTACCGGTTCATGTGATTAATCGTAAATTATTTACTTTAACCTCGTTATTTGGTTTGTATTAATAATAGCAGGTAATTATTAATAATAATCGGATTTATTACATTATCCGTAACGTATACATTTTCCTTAAGTCAAAAAAAAGACAATCAAAAATATTGAAAATGTCTTGATATATTCATTTAAACTTCATTATTGTTTAAAATAGTGCACTTTTATATAAAATAATATTGTAAGTTTAATGTTTTATAAAATATTTTAAAATCTTTAGATATAATTAAATGCAAAAAGTAAAAATACATATATTTTATTTAGCTACCATTATACTATTTGCGCAATGATTTTTATAAGTAAATTACAAAAAAAAAAAACATTTTTAAGAGAAGCTGGAGAAGTATTCCTCTTGTCTGCTTAAGTTCGTTTATTTCTGCTAAATGTGTGCTCGAACGATACAAAGCACTTCCAAACTGCAAATAGATATTTTCCAAGTATTGACTTGTATTGAGTACTGTTCAAATTAGGACGTTTACTAATAAAAGCTATTTCATTTTACGAAATTAAAAAGAGGTACATTCGCATACAAATGGTGTACCAGCAGCAATTTGGAGCTTTTTTTTTTTTTTTAGAAAATAACCAACATCGCTATGACAGATCTAAACTTCGTGGTGAGATACAGAATTCCGAACTTTGAACAAAGAGGTAATAATGCGAATTAATTTTTATGACTATTTTGCCTATTTTTTAGGAGTATCCCTTTTATGATGTCATTGGCTTAAGAAATTTTTAAGATAATACTGGTGTTTTAAAGACAGATTCATGAAGAATATAAGAAAGGAATAATTCTGGACATACCTTTGAAGGATTTTCCTGGTTGTCCTCTTTTGAAGCAGCATCAGGCGTCTATAAACATTTTTATACTTTGCTGAAGTATGACTAAAAAGAAGTGTGTGTGTGGGGAGGGAGGGCTATAATTTTGTAGACTAATGTTCTGTGGTAAGCATTGTTTGGTAGGACGGAGATCAGCCGGCTTGGTTTGCCGAGTGCATAGCGTATCCACTCTCAAGCCAAAAGGCTGCGGGTTCGAATCCCGCCATGGATGTTGGTCAGTGATGGGCGGTACATGGCGTTCGTGTAATTGCGGTTCGTTGTAGTTTGTGGAACGGGTGGTGGAGAGTAGGTGCCCTCTCTCGATGAGCGTTTGAATTCCCTGTAAGTGTCAAGTAAGGATAATAATAATATTATTATTATTATCATCTATATTAGTGGAAATTCTATAAACTATAAGTAGCGTCCGGCATTTGCTGGCTTCCTGTAAACTGAGAAATTGAAAATGTTCTGTTCGGATACTTCAGTTTTTTTTCAATTCTTCAAAGTGTGCACTAAAGTCGGGCCCAAAGGATGTAACTTCGTCGACATATTTGAGTCAAACCTCTTCATGTTGTGATTCTTGGTACTGAAAACCTTTTTTCTTTAAAATATTCCTGAAATCTGTTGGCTGTCAAGGGAAAGAGGATTGCTCCATTGATAATCCTTCCTTTTCTTCAAAATATTCCTATTGGATTGAAGAAAATGCTGCTGTTGCAATGTTTAAAGAGATCTAGTATCCGTTGGTAAGATGTAGTCTTGTAGTAGTTGTGCGGTTTCTGTTCCTGGTAGGTTGGTGAATGGATTAGCGATGTCAAAGCTTGCTGGTTTGTAAAACGAGTAGCATATATAGATTTTTCTCTTCCAAAACAGATTCGTCAGCATTCTTGAATAACTTGTATTCCTTTCATCTGCTTTTGAAACAGGAAATCAGACAAAACCTCTGATGTTTACCGCAGTGAGACAATCTTTGATTCTTTCCATTAGAGATCAGTAGATCTCTTCCAACTTCTAATAATGCCTTTTACTGATTCGTGCTTATACGGATATTAAAACGTTGCAATTTATTTATAAAATGAGACTATATCCTTATAATAAGGTCTGGCTTAAAGGGGCGAAGCAAGAATGCTTTTCATTTTCCCCGTTATCTGTAGAGGGCAGTGTAGGGATAAGGTGTTATTGAGCTATTAAAGCTTTGATCATGGCAGGAGGTAACAGCAATAGCCGGGCCTCAGTTAGAAATTCATTGGCTACAGCATTGCCATCCATTATCCTCCAAGAGTATGGAATATTTTCTCGATAAATCTCGATCATGAGACTATATTTTTAAATTGGAGTTTTATATAAAGAATGAATTTAAACATTGATAAGGTAGATTAAAACTTGTTTGAGAAATCTAAATATTTTAAACTTTTTCTATAGAAATCTAAAAGAATTTAATTAAAAATAATGGTTTCAATCAGATTTCTATAATTAGAATTAAAAATATAAGAAAGCCTTTAATGAGTTCGATTTTGACAAAGCATGTCACCAGTTATCGAACAAATCTAGTGTCGAAATACTATTTTATACATCCAGCTCACAGAATGATGCCAGAAATCATCAAATATCGAATGTTATGTGGATGTTTTCAAGATAATTTTTCCTCACATAAACATTTTCCATGTGGGATCTGGTGTCTGAAGAGTTTAAAGCCGTAAGGACGTCAACGAAACCGCTAATAAAGATCACTAATCAAAGAGGATTATTCGACAAAGTGGACGGAATTTATAAATTTTTAAAGAATGGATACCAAACCAAGACATCAGGAATGTTGTACTCAATAACCAGAAAAAGTCATAATCGAAAAACTTTCTTTCTTGGGTATAAAAATATGTTTCTTTTAATAGCTACTGGTGTCAAATGAACTGTTTAGTTTTTTTTTTTTATTTGACGATTATCTATTGTTAATCTGATAACATATTCATTGCTAATCAACCGCGAAAGTAAAGCAGCCGATTTTGGTTTCCCGAAAAGACAAATCGAACAGAGTTAAACAATTTGAGAGCAAAATTGAGACAGAAATCGTGTTTGATTTCAGAGTAGCAGTTGTAACTGGAACTTGAAAGAATAAGTACTTTGTATTAAAGGAAACATCAAATGAATTTGACAATCTGAATGAACAACCTTGACCAACAGAGACGAGTTCTGTATTCAAATTCCCTACATTCCAATCCCATATTCTCCATTTATGCAACAGCCTTTCATGTGGTAATCTATCAAATGCCTTACAAAATCCAACATTATCATAGTGTATTCATTCACTTTATCCAACTCGGCCGTAACATTGTTAAAATATGAGAAAATTGCTAAAACATGACCTTTAGTAAACTCTTACTGCTCCTTCAAGAGTACAGTTTGTTTGTCTACCCATTTCTGTATGCGAGTTCTCATCAACTTCTCTAAAATCTTCACTACAACAGCAGAGGTACTGATGGGTCGGTAGCTAAGCATCGGTTTTTGCACCACCCTTGTATGTGATAATGAGTCATATTTAAAAATCCAAGCTGTAATTAAAGCAGTTTGAGTACTAACAACAGTGAAATCGGTCTTACTGTTTCAACTCCAATAACAATGCCAGACTTTACGTTCTCTGTTGATATAACTCCATATTAAGGAATAAAGTTTCCATTCCATACGTTTTTGACCGGAATGTTTAGTATAAAAATTATAAACATAGAATTACTTTTCATATATCTGTTATGCTATCAATATTGCTATGTGAATGAATATTAAATATACTGTATAATGTAATGAAATATATTCAAATATATAATTTTATCAGAAGATGGAATATCCGGGATTTAATTCAATATCACTTAAAGTTCTCACTTTCATTCTATCTTTAGGTAATCGACAGAAATATCAATTCTTAAGCTTTACTATAATATGTAATAAATCTTTAATATGTGCTGCTCATATATTCTTCTAAATAGTACGAATTAAGTAGTTATATGTATTACTGCAGAATTAATTGCTTATTTTTCCCGTAATGTCCGCAGGAGTAAGCACTGATACTCCCTTCAGATTCTCTCTTCTCAAATTAGAAATTCAATTACATTTGTTACCGTGAACAGAAACAAAAGTTTGAACAGTGTCAGTACTTTACTGACACTGTTCAAACCATACGAAAATCACTGGCATCAAATTATCCATCTTTTAATTTAATTAAATATTTTATTTATGCAAAATATTTTATATAAAACACCAGAAGATTTGTTACAGACGGAGTTCGGGTGCTTCAGCTTAGCCCAAAGCAGCTGAACCGGAAACTTTTCTATGTCTTAGGTTCTGAAACGCTTGACCTGGGCACAAATGAAGACGGTTCTTTAAGAATATCAAAAATAGAGGGGAGGGCAGTCTTTTCACGAGAATTTAGCACGGAGGATCACTTACGGCCGAGTCCCGGTGAAATTACAATATCTTCTCAGACCTTGTGACGTATGCTATGGTGCTCAAACGTAGGGCTTCTACTGCCACCACCGTCGGCCCTGCAGCATATTTGGCAGAGGTTGACTGAAGTTCTCAGGATCCCAGTGCAACATGATCTGAAGTGGTATTATTGCAATGTCACCTCCTCCGGAGAAGAAAAAAATCATTTTTCTTAATATTCTAAAGTATCACATATCGAAGATATGAAATCTCATCACCAAAGGAAATCTGAATCTACCATCGAATTAGGAACTGCTTCTCCGCCTATCTTCCTCGATTTCTGGAGCAGGAAGGATACCTCTTGTGCGAAGCGCGGTTCCTAAGGAGATGGTACGGGCCATCAATCTCCATTAATTCTCACTTGCGTGTCATATCACACAGGGGAGAATTAAATTTTGCATACTTCTGTAACATCATTGATTTCATGATGTTTTAAACTCAGATTTTAATGTCGTTATTCTCATTTTAGTCTAATTTAATTTTATTCCAAAGGAAAACGGGGCTTGAACAAACCCCGAGCTGAGAAGGCCAATATCGAGGTGGTCTTGAGTCCATTTATGGCGGGATCTCCAGGGCGAGATCTCCACCAATTTATATTTTTTTAAAATATTTTTATCCGTTTACTAGGATTCATAGTTTGTACACTTCGTCTGCTGTTTTTATAGTATTTTAATGTTCTTCCTTTTATCTGATTACTCTTGTTAGGTTTTAGTGATTTTTTCGCCTTTTTGGGACGTTTCCTTTAATGAGTACCAAATCCAATGACCGTTTTAGAACTTCCTAGTGGGTCAATCACCAAAAATGGTCAACTGATGTCTCTTTCTCTCCTCTTTTATTCGCTCAGTCCGTTTCTTTCTCTCTGCTGAATCTCCTCCACTTTTATCCTCAAAATTCCAGCAATGAGACGTTTGAACTCACGCAATATATTTGGGCATTTCTATGCGTTTTACAGATTCTGGAGAAGCACATTTTTATCATGAAAGTTTTGTTAGTGAGAGAATCTAAGAATACTCCGTGGTCGTTAAAACCACATCATTTTTTCCAGCGCAACGGATTTTTTCCATTTAGAAAGGAAAAAGTTCCAACAATGCTGTTGCTATAATATCCGTTGTACACTTTGTTTTGATCCAATCTCAAAGCTTTTCCAATTTTTAAATGCTGATGCTATAAATAGAAATGCGTTTTTATAGCTATATTCGATAAGGGTATTTCTACCTGAACTTATTATTGCCATTATTGTTACTCCATTTTTCTACAACTTCTGAAAGCAGGAATTAAAATGTGTTCTTAAGTTATATTCTATTCGGTAATAATAGGTAAATACCTAATCTCATTGGCCTATGGCTATCAATAGATAAATGCTGACCAAATGTATCTCTCTTCTTACTGAGTCTTCTGCGAGGTGTGTGATGCACAATCATTTGAACAAAAACCAAAGCCAGCGCTGATTATTAGCGAATCACGTGTTATGTACGCTGCGTATTCTTTGCGTAATGCGTGTGATCCAGTTTAAAATAAAGGAAAATTTCTCTAAAATTTAAACCCATTAATAAGAAAAATAAAAAAATTACCTTCCAATTTTTCTAGAAGTCGTAGCAAATAATATCTCATCACATGTTGCTGTTTTCTTTGAAAAATCGGATTTCTGAGAAGAGAGAATTGATTATATTTCCCTTTCAGGAAATCTGCCAATTTCAAGAGAAATCATACACGTCGTATCTTATTATATAACATTTTAATGCGAAGATGTTTTCATTACATATTAATTTTTGTAACTGTTTTTTCCTCAAATACTATTTTTTTTAAATTAAAAAGCATTCATTTATAATTCTAACAAAATTCTTAAAAACGTTTAACTTATTTACAAAATTGATAAGAATTTATTAAAAAGTGATTTGCTAATATTTCAATTTTCACTTCATTGTATTTCATCACCTGCCAATGGAAATGATCAGAAATAATCCTAAAATGCGTGTTTCGTTTCGTATCAGAAATCACACACACTTGACTCCACAACCCCATAATTATGGGAAGATAACATGTGATCAAAGGCATTGTCTACGGTATGAGAATAAAAAAAAAATTTCACAACAATCTGACTCACCTTCATCTGAATTCAGAAAAATATCGACTGAGAAATCGTCATCTTTGGCGTGTTTCAGCCCCCTCCACAAAGAAACATCAACAACAGCAGAGACATTTATGGATGATATCTTCATACACATCCAAAATATTATCCGAATTGAACAAATCAACTTTATAGATAAGTTATTCTACCGAGTTAATGAGCGGATGCCAGTTGATCGCGCTTCACATGAATCTCAAGCGAAATCCTTCCCTTGACCCCTTATTTTAGTCAGATTGGACTGATTTTCTCGTGAGACTTTGAGCAACGATAGATAGATTCATTGGCTTATTTAAATAAATAAACTGTTTTATTTATTTAAACTTATTTAAATAAATAAACTGTTTTATTTATTTAAACTTATTTAAATAAATAAACTCTTTCATTCCTTTTCATTTTTTAATATTGCTACCACCCGCGATAGGTCATTTTCCAATCCATAATAGATTTTTGAACTATTGCAACAAAAATAGTTTCTGGATGGGCTAAGGATTTTATCCTTCTTTATTTTATCAAACTTGAACATATTTTTGTAATTTTAATTTATATATTCCTTGTGGCTGCAATACTTTCAGCAGTTGCGTATAAAAAATATGGTTATAATTATTAGAAATTCAGAAAATCGGAATCAGATTTAGCAGTGCAGTCATCTGCCAGTCCAGTTTCTTGGCCCTTCCGAGAACTGCTAGAATCAGAAATTGACAAAATAAAAGGAAGGCACTTACCTGTTATTCCATTCCCACCATCCCGACATGCTTCTTGACAGATAGCGATGTCCTCCAAAGGGACACATGAAAACTAATTTCGCCTAAATTTTGAGTATTATTTACTTTCTTTTTACAACCACAGAGACGCATATCGTTTATTGGTAGTCCTCTCATGTGAGACTACATTTCAATCTTACAAAATTTTGAATCTAATTAAATCCGAAAACCTGAGCCTTCCCATTCAAGAAACATGTTGCGGCACTTTTCGGCGCCTCATCAGGCTAGAGAGGAGGGAACATTCTTAGAGAAAGTCATAACGCTTCTCGTCCTATTGAAAGGTTTCTTATTTTATTCATCGAAATTATTCTCATCATTTTTTAATGGAAAGATAAAGCATATAACTTACCTAGGATTACAAATCGATTCACTTAAGATTGAATCTGATTTATCTCATCAAATATATCCCTCTCCAACTCACTCAACATGTCGTTGTTATATGAAAGGCAGTAATCTGGAGTTTTCCCCCCCCGCTCATATAACACCATTTAAATTTCTGCAAAATCTTTCTTTCCATTAGTTTTTGTCCGTTTTGGCGGTAATTTAATTCCCTTCCGATCTTCCAGTGCAGCATTCGTCAGTGTGCGGCAATTATACTTAACTTTCCGGGTTCCGATTCATCCCAAAGGCATTCCCTCTAGCAAAGTTCTTCAACATCCATCTCAACAAATTGTTTTCCTGTTGATAGCGAGAATGGCCTTCACTGAAATGCTCCCATAAAGTCAGAGCTAAGAACTGTCTAGAATGTCGTTATAGAGCGCAAAGTCAAGATTCTCATTTACTGGAAATTCTTGATTTTATATTTTTTTTCTTCTTTGTTTTATGCTTTTTGTGTTTTCGTGTTTGTTATTCCATTGTTTTTAGTTTTTCATGATTTTTTTGGTTTGAAAGTTTTGTATTTTATCATTTATGTTTTTTTTTTATTTTTTTATGGATCGGACACACACACACACACACACACACACACACACACACACACACACACACACACACACACACACACACACACACACACACACACACGCGCGGAAAAGCCCTAACCATGAATCTTTCTGCACCAAACTTCACAACAGTTGAAACAAAACATTCGTACAGGTAGCGCTCTCATAGAATCAGTCATAACCAGAGAGTCGTCAGTCAGACTGCCAAAAACTGATAGTGATTTTTTTACACTTATGATAACTTTCACTTGTCCAGAGTTCCATGGAGATGAGCTTTCCTCCCTCCATCTGACGGTTGGAGTTATCCTTCTTGATGTTAGGTTTGTACGCAATCAATGAAACCCCTGATCTTCAGATCCGTTGAACTGCTATCTCTGCTTACAGAGAGGCATTTCCGAACTTTTTATTATTATTTCAAATAAGGACAGGGGATTTTTGTTTCAAACATTCTGCGATTTAACACTCTGCGGGGGCTAAATTGGTCACGATGTTACTGCGGGTGCTCCAAGGCGTTTCCACTTCACATTAGCATCAATGCAACGCATCTGATTTAGCACAAAATACAATGCGAGATAAAATACAGAAAATAATTACAATATTCTTTATGAATTGCAATAATTACAATTGCAGTATGCTTAGTACAAATGAGATGAAATGCAAGAAAAAATTACAATATACAATAAAATCGTCGATATACAATAAAAGACAAACATTAATATTATGAGATGATATTCAATATGTAACAATCATTTGAAATAGGAGATGATAAAATATACAAGACAGATTTTATTATCATAAATATAATTACATATCTGTAATAAGAGAGCTATTACCATACTGGTTACTAGAACAATACAACAGTATGAGGGTAGGAACAGTATGTAAATATTCACTTGTTATACAACATCGATTATTAGATTACATAGACAACTAGATACATGATTACTTCATATATGTTTAACAGATTACAAACCTTATTTAATATATAATTACTAGATTGCGCGTGCGTGCATGGGTGTATGAACAATATAATTAAAGATGTTTCAACGTCATTTAATTTTATAATATAATTCCTCAACCTTAATTTATTTTTAAAATGTAATCAGAGGAAACAGACTTTATATGTTCAAGTAATTTTCTGTAGTTGTTAGCGGCTATATTTAAGGATTTGTAGAAAACGTTTTTTTTTTTATCTTTTTTTTGTTGTTGTTTGGATATTTCTTAGTGGTAGCAGGTCATTGTGATAATCTCCGTCCCCAGGAAATGATGATTGGACTGAGCAGTTTATCCTTAAATCACTACAGACATCTGAGAAATTGTAGACTCCCAAATGTCCTACCACCTGATGGATTTTCTTTATGATGCATCGTACTTTGTAAAAACGAAACATGGGAATTCTAATTCAAGCTGCTTTCGATGTGCATATCGAAGTATCTTATGAAATGTACGTTGTTCTATTAACCCACCCACAAAGATATTTATACTTCCTTTCCATCATAATTGAAGATGTTTTTTATGCTTTGTAATTCTTCCTCGTCGACTATGCACACGCACAACCTGCTTATCCAGGGCAAATCGCTCATATAGCGTGCCCTGTCCGCAGGTTCAAAGTCGCAACTGGTTACTGGTGATTAATTTCATTGAGTCCCGCTATGAGTCTTCGCCATTTGGGAACATCCACGAAGACATTTTATCTCCGATTTTAGAATTTGACCAATTTCATTCTTTATTCTTGTCATTCATACTGTGAACGAATTCCGTTAAGAGGAAGTTTTCTTTTAGACTTGACCTGGTTGTCGTAAAACAGCATCATTAGATCTTTAGCAAAATAAATTAAGGCACTCTCTTACCAACATGTTGTGAATTCAAATTCCATCATCGGTATGGATGTTGTTCGGAGATGAACTTCACGACAGGTATGAGAAGACAAACATGCTTAATGAAGGTCTGAAGTAGCTTGATACATTTCATCTTCGCCCTCTGCTACAGGACAACCAAATTATCTGATCACTCTTCCAACCAAATGACTAATTTTTTGCATGCGAAATTCGTATAAAAATAATGATAATGAAATAAACTTCAGTCATAATCTAATTTGTAGAATCTGTTTCTCAGCACAGAGGATTGCGATCTCGGTTTTCATTAAATGTTGGTAGTATCCTCTTTCAAATATTTAGTTCCTATTAGATGGAAACGTAGAGTGTAAGTCCCTCAAGAAAATTTAGATTATATTCCCGAAGAACACACGTATACCACTTCCAATGATGTCACGACATTCATCAATTATTCTGAATATCAATAATGTTGACAGTTTTCAGTATCTTCTCATTTGGATAGTGCAGCAGTATCAAACGTATATATAACATTAAAAACAAAAGAACGCAATTGCAAATTGAAAGGAATGTGATAAGAATAAGGAAGTGCGCCCCTTCCTTATTCTTATTTGACATCATTCAGCGATTTGCAGATATTTTGTTTTTCAACGGACAGAATATTTTTATATAAAATAATATGATAACATTAATATTCTATTAAATTTTTCTGTTAAAAGTTTAAGATTCTTTTTAGATTTTTGCATAAATTGTTTATATTATTTAGCTCGCTTTAAATTATTTGTATGGAATATCCATAAGTAAAATAATAAAAACTGATTCGTGATTTTTCTCACTGATGATGGTAGTAAGCAATTTTACCGAAGAGAGTCGCCATTTCAGAAGGACATTATGCTTAAGAATGTGTCAGTCGATGTGGAAAAAAAAATTTTTCTGCACTACATTTTCTCCAAAAACAGGCTGGTCCTGATTGCGGATCGCAATTTAAAAACGGGAAAGATAATGTTATTATATATGATTGATTTCACTACGATCATATTTCTATTCCAGGTCTGTCCTCTTATCCAAATTACCTAAATATCCAAAAAAACGTTAGCCTTGCTTACACGTTGCATCAAGTCCGGTTACTTCAGATTTCAAGATACTATATAAAAGCAATATCATGGACTGGCTATAGGTAATCCTTTATCCCCTATACTCGCAATTATTTACTTAGAGGATTTTGAAACCAAGGCTATCTCTTCCTTTATTTCACACCTAAAGTTTGGAAACGCTATGTAGATGATGTGTTCATTATTCTGATGTGTTCATTATTCTGATATTCTGATGTGGAGCCATGGACATGATTCCCTTATGGTTTTCCTCGAACATCTCAATAGCCGACATCAAAGTATTAAGTTTACTGCCGAGCTTGAAACGGATAATTCCTGCCTTTTCTTGATGTCAAACTGACCCGCTCTTCTGGTAAACTCAAAATATCGATATATAGAAAGCCGACCCATACCAACAGATATCTACATAGTCAGTCCCGTCACTTCCCTCCTCATAAGGTTGGAAGTGACGGGACTTTGATTGCGATATTCCTTATTTTGGGTAGACAAACAAATCTGTAGAATTGCGTATGGAAGAACACATGAGGGACGTTACTTACAAGAGAAAGCGAGCCATACTAATAATACATATTTCAAGAATTGATTAAATTAATTAAAATTCAAAGTATTGCATAATTAGCTCTTGTATATGTAAATCCTTAGACATTTTAATATCTAGGTTTTTTTTAATATCCTCAATGATTATATATATATATATAATTTCAAAAGAACATCCCAGTCCTTTTCAGGACTTACAGGGTAGCGGATGGCAATGCTGTAAGCAACGATTATATAAATTTATATAAATATATACAAACTTATTTATGTATAGCAATATATTTATTTTTCATTGCAGAGATTTATATGGATAAACCTTCCTTTCTTTTTCTGTGGCACTAATACATATTTCAAGAATTGATTAAATTAATTAAAATTCAAAGTATTGCATAATTAGCCCTTGTTTATCTAAATCCTTAGATATTTTAATATCTGGTATGCAATAAGTTTTAAATTTCAGATTTATTTAATTTAATTTAATTAAATATTAATTTATTTAATTAATTTATTTTGATTAATTAATTATTTTGAAAAGTAACATTTTAAAATAGAAAAATTAAAATATACCATTTTGTTCATTCAATCTCAAAATTATTAATTCTACTTCTAACTTTCATCCTTTAACTTGAGGATGACGGTGATTGATTCATTTAATCCAATACCCTTGGAGGGTAATGGATCGCAATGCTGTAGCCAATGTAGTTCTAACTGAGGCTCGGCTATTGCTGTTACCCACCTGCCATGATCAGAGCTTTAATAGCTCAATAACCGTATCCCTACACTGTCCGCTACAGATAACGGGGAATATGAAAAGCATTCTTGCTTCTCCCCTTTAAGCCAGTCCTTATAAGGACTATAAGGATCCTCTAACTTTCATCCTGAATGGGAATAGATACCCTTGGAGGGTAATGTATAGCAATCTGTAGCCAATGAAGTTCTAACTGAGGCTCGGCTATTGCAGTTACTCTCCTGCCATGATCAGGGCTTTAATAGCTCAATAACACCTTATCCCTACACTGTCCTCTACAGATAACGGGGAAGATGAAAAGCATTCTTGCTTCGCCCCTTTAAGCCCGTCCTTATAAGGACATCCTGAATGGATATTCTTTCATCGAGGATAGTTCAATAGGATAGGATAGGATAGATAGATAGATCCCTCTCAATAAGTAAGGTCACTGTGCTTATTGCGTGTGCAATAGTCGATAATCTCATGAAATCAAATCAAACATTGGAAGTATAGCATGCAAAGTACGGTCGATGTGAAAACCTGGTGCTTTGAGAACAAAGCATTTTGGACATGGAATAAGCAGAGAGACAGTGGCCTCCCTTCTGGCGATGGAATCGTCTATCCCCTTTTAAACACATTCATGCCCAGTATGGGTTTCCAACCTGCTGATTTCTTCTTAGTCGACACATTTATCCATTCATCCAGATAAAGATTAATCCTTAGTGATTTTAGTACAATAATCGTTTTTTATCTTGATATTTTTCTTAATATTTTAATACCGTCTTAATAAAGGCTTTTCGTATCTTAATATTGAAATTAAAATTTAAATGTAGTACTCAGATTAATCACTATTACGATCGCATCGATTCTACGTACTTTGTTCAGAATGTTGGGGAAAATTCTAATATAAATAATGATACGATGGCCAAATTTCATAATAAGAAAATTTCCAGAAAATGTTTATTCCGTTTTATTCAACGCCAGTTCAACAAAGTTACTGGGGTGAATCTGTTTTAGGAATTATTAACAGGCAATGCTGATAGTAAGATAACCAGTAAACCATTAGATATCAATTCTTCCTTCCAGGGACTCGATACGTTTTATCGAAGTCTCGAGACTGTACAATTCGCTTATGAAAATTACTTTTTAAAAAATAGATTTAAATGTTAATATACATGGGCTGTTCAATAATTAATAAGACTAATTTTACTGTTGTGAAACCACTCTTCAGAATATTAATTTCTGTGGAATAAAGAAATGTTGCTGTCTGTATTAACAAAACAGGTTGACAGATGGCATATACGGGCTGATGTGCCAAAGTGTCACGTGACTAATCGCAACTGCTCATCGGCGCACCTACGAGGTGCGACCACTCTTCGAAATGGAAGCGTCCTTGGGACAGCGTTACGCGATTAAATTTTGTGTGCGTTTGCAAATATCGGCATCGGACACTTTTAACATGATACACGAAGCTTTCCACGATGAAGCAATGTCGAGGGCAAGTGTTTTTCGCTGGCATAAAACTTTTAAGGAAAGAAGGCAAAATGTGGAAGATCTTGAACGTGAGGGAAGACCCTCAACGTCCATCACAGAAACAATGATCAACACAGCAGCGATTATCATCAAGCACATCAAAAGGAAGCGTCCATTGCTGAAGAATGGCTTCTTATTGCACCACGATAATGCAAGGCCACATATTACTGGTTGTGTAGTGGACGTTTTGCAGACGAATTACACAGATATTCTACCACACCCTCCATACAGTCCTGATCTCGCATCGTGCGATTTCTAGCCGTTTCCTCAGCTCAAGAAACCACTAACAGGCCACCATTTCGAAAGCAACAATGCATGTGTAAAAGCTGCGGAGGCGGTTTTCAAAGAACTCTCAAAAAAACGGAATCTCACATGTGTTTAAGAAGTGGACATAACGTTGGGACAAATGCATCGCGTCTCACAGTAGTTACTTCGAAAAAGACCATGTAAATGATGACGATGAAAGGTAATCTGTTTTCTGTATAAATATACTCTTATTACTTATTGAACAGCCTACGTATACTTAAACTAATAAATTAATTCAATAAAATTGAATTATTAAATTTGTGTAAGTTATATTTAGTCATTCAAATATATAATTAAATTGTAATATATTGAACGAATCGATTCCATGTACTTTGTTCAGAATATTGGGAAAAATTCTAATATAAATAATGATACGATGGACAAATTTCATAATACGAAAATTTCCAGAAGATTTTTATTATGGTTTATTCAATGCTAGTTCAACAAAATTACTGGGGTTGTTTTTAAGAATAATTTAGGAAATTGGGGTTGCGCGGGGTTGTTTTTAGGAATTATTTACATGCAATGCTGATAGAAACAGAACCCATCATGGTATATTTCGACTTTTCTATTTTCAAATGTTTTCAAAATAATTAATCAATCAAACTGTTTTAACTTAATAATTTTAAGAACATTGAATCAAGTAAAGACGTTTAAATATCCAGCAAATGTTATTAGCAGTGACAGTGGAAGATGTGAAAGTGACATAAAAGCAAGAATAGCATTGGGAAGAGATGCCTTTAATAGAAAATGGAATTTACTCAGAAGTAAAATGGACAGAAACCTAAAGAAAAGACTAATGAAATGTTATGTGTGGAGTGTTGCCTTCTATGCAGCTAAAACGTGACGGACGGGTTTGAACGCAACTCTGATGTTGAAAAGTTTAAAAGGTTTTTACAATTCATCCTTTTAAAAGTTTAAAAGGATGAATTGTATTGAGTGATGGTAGGTTGTTGTTGTGGGGGTTTCTATGAAGAATTTGATTATATTCTTTGGATAGCCATTTTTTATTAATGGCTCTGATATATGAGTAACTTCATCATAGAGTTCGTTTTCTTCTGAGTTGATGTTCGTAGCTCTATTTCGAGGATATGTATTATGCTGAGCTTCTGGGAAATATGGTGAGTTGACTTGAAATGAAGGTAGCTTCCAGTGTGTGTTGGTTTGTGGTAGACTGTTAGTTTGATATACCCGTATGCTAGTTTCTTGATTAGGGTATCCAAAAACGGTAGTTGATTATCTTTTTCCAGTTCCAAAGTGAATTGTATTTTTTGATGAAAAGAATTAATTTTGGTTAAAAGGTCCAAAAGAGCTGTTTTTGTGTCCCTCCAAATTATGAAGACATCGTCTACATACCGCCACCACACTGAAGATTTTTTGTCTTGTTTTGAGAGGATGTCTCTTTCTAGCTTTTCCATTAACAGATCTGCACAAGGTGGCGAAAGGGGACTTCCCATAGTTAAGCCATTTAGTTGCTCACATATCACTTCTTCCAATTGAAATAATTAGATTTAAGGCAGTGACGAAAAAGGTGATCCGTACCTTCAAGAAAGGGATTGTATAGGAGAGTGATAACTTCTTCTACTGGGATGTTGATAAATAAAGATACCAAGTCCAAGCAATGATGAAATCGCCATTTTGTTTCTTTCTTATGGAAATTGTCTCGTTAGTGAATATAGGTAGATGCTTATTGTAAAGAAAATGTAAACCTTAAATATGTCGGAGAAACGCATTTAAAAGTGATGAGAATAAATACATATTTTCAAAATGATGGGAAGAGGCGGATTATAAATACTCACTAATAGTAGAAATTATCAAACGACTTGAAAAATGTGATACGTTAGTAGACATTGCGCGTGCTTATGAGATGTATGAATCGACTGTTAGAATTGTTGTATTGTTGTCCGCATTCGTGTATCACATGGATAGTTCAATAAGTGTAATCCACGATCTATTTCAATTAAAGAACCTTATTAATAGAAAACATTGAAAAGCTATCGGCTATTTTGATCGAGGATATGAAACAACGAATGCCAACAAATTTTATGAGAAAACCGAAGACGCTAATGCACAATATATACTGATTAATGGCGAGTAAAAAAATGCAGCAAAACATATTCATATGAGAATTAATGCTGTTTGTTTTAGTTTTTTTACATATGTTCTTATATTTATGTATTCGATAGGTTACTGAATAGACTTTTATTTTTTAAAAATTTTCCTTTCATCAACAGAAGATGCAGCTTTCATTATTCTTTGAAGGGAACAATATATATGTCTATAAGCACAATTCAACTCTTGCATATTTTAAACATGGGAATACTTAAGTAAAGCCAACTTTAAAAATTAGAACGATCCCTAGACCACTCCATAGTGGCCGAAAGACCGTCCAACTGAGCATTGGCTCCACTCAGTGACTTCCCCACGATCGAGCAGATCCGCTCGTATCCCAGGGAAAAGCATCCACCGACAAAGCCCTTCAGCGGGCCGTGCCGGTGGACACCCTCCCCAGAGACTCAAAATGTGCACTCCCAGGGAAACCTCCCGAAATCTAACCCTCCCCTCCCTCACCGGGAGCGAAATTCCGGAAGAGACCTGAAAGAGCAAAACTCTCGAAACTCTACATCCATTTAGTCGCCTCTTACGACATGCCTGGATTTGCATTGGGCTATTCTTATCCTGGCCGGCATATTTTAAAGTTGGTGATACTTAAGTAAAGCTAACTAAAATAATTAGTTAGGACAATCCATAGATCACTCCAAAGTGGCCGAAAGACCTCCAACACAGCGTTGGCTCCACTCAGTAACAGGCTCCCCCACCACCGAGCAGAGCCGCTCATATTCCAGGGTAAGACATCCATCGACAAAGCGCCTCAGCGGGCCGTGCCGGAGAACACCTTCCCCGGAGACTCAATATGTATGCATATGCACTCCCAGGCAAACCTTCTGAATTCTAAGCCTCCTTCACAGGGAGCGAAATTCCGGAAGAAACCTGAGAGTGCGAAACTCTGCGTCCATTTAGGCGCCTCTTACGAAATGCCTGTATTTGCATTCAGCTATTCTTATCCCAACCAGCATATATATTTTAAAGTTGAGCGGAAACACTTAGGAGAGAAAGAATAAGTATCTAAGTAGAACTGATAACTAATAACTGATGTGGCTTGATGGATATTAGTCCCATGGACTCCGATCCCTTCATCGCTAGGAAATAGTCTTATATTAAAGGTTAGCGAGCACCTGGCTCACCCTGTTTAGGGCGATACGGAGGCACCTGAACCGATAAGCAGAGCTGCTTTCGGGCGCTTATGTTTCCATCTATCATGTTTGTCATAGTTAGATGACTCTTGAATGAGTTGATTTGGATGAACAGCTGCTTTGGAAAAATACGCAGTGGCACTGTTATGGAGGAACGTGGGCATATCGGCATCACGGTGTAAGAGAGCATTTCTGACAAACCGCGGAACGTTGAAAATCATACGGAGGCACTTGTTTTGAATAACTTGTAGCTTTTTGATGTTGGTGGTGGAAGTGTGACCCCAGGCCGGCGATCCGTAAGTTAACGATGGTCTGATAATTGTTTTATAGATCCGTAGTTTGTTTTCAGTGCTGACTTGACTCCTTCTATTGAGGAGAGAATAGAGTTGTACAATTGCAGAGTTTGCTTTTTTGCATGCATAAACTATGTGGGAGTTAAAGTTTAAATGGTTATCAAGTTGAATGCCTAGATATCTAGTTTTCCATGGGATGGCCGTGTTAAAAAGTTTAACTCCTCCAAAGTGAGGTGCTTGTTTTCTTGTGAAGAGAATGACAGTGCTTTCATCGGCATTTACAGATATTCCCCATTTTCTGAACCAGTCCTCCAAATTTGTTGCTGCAGTTTGTAAGCGCTGCGTAGCTATATGTGGCCTGAGAGATCTGCTAAGAATTGCCATATCATCCGCATAACTAGCTATAGTGGTTAGTGATGTGCTAGGAACATCAGAAACAAAGATGTTAAAAAGCAGCGGTGAGAGCAGCGAGCCTTGAGGGACACCAGCAGTGATTATTTTCAATGAGGATCGAATTCCACGCAACGTGACCTGGATTTTACGGTCTTGTAGAAAGGAGTCAATAATTTTAGTAAGGTAAAGAGGGATGTTGGCTGAAATTAATTTATAGATGAGACCTCATCTATAAATTAATTTATAGATGAGATGCTGCAAAAACTCAAAAGCTTTTGCAGCATCTAAAAAGATAGCTCCTGTTTGCTGTTTCCAGTTAAAGCCTGTAGTGATGAATTCAGTCAGTCTGTGAATTTGCTGTGTAGTGCTATGTCCGGTACGGAAACCAAATTGTTCTTTCGGAATTATGTTATTTTTATTCACCTCCTCATTAAGTCGGTTGAGAATGACTCTTTCTGCGATTTTTTCTAGGCATGATAAAAGACTGATGGGTCTATAGCTCTGTGGCATTTGAGTTGCCTTACCAGGCTTGAGAATAAGGAATATATCAGCTTGATTCCATCTTGAGGGGAAATAATTTAATCTCAGCATTGCATAATAATGGCTACTAAATGCATGACAGCTTTATGTGGGAGGGCTTTAATTGTTTTGTTGGTAATTTCATCTGGACCAGAGGCTTTTTTTGTTTTTAAGCTTCTTAATGATTGAATAGACCTCTTTAGGTGAGGATATTTTGACGGTTACAAGGTTGCCGAAGAGCGGAGCGTACTCGACGGTGTATTTTCTCTATGAAGACCACATCCGCATGCGCATAATTAGGACGGCACTGAAGTTGGAGGGCGTCAACGAAAGCTTCTGCTTTTTCATTATCTCTGTAAACAAGACCTCTTTCTCCGTGAATGGGCTGGATGTTAGCGCGATCTGTAAGGAGAGCTTTAGTCAACTTCCACAGAGAATTATCTTCAGTTTTGAGGGAACAGAGTTTTCTTTCCCATTGCTGGTTCCGGTGATCTTTTAATGTGTAACGGACTAGGTTGGACGCTTTATTTAGTTCTCGACGGTCTTGTGGAGAGAGCGTGTTGTGATAGCGGCGTTTGAGTCTATTTTTGTTCCTGATCAGAGCAAGGATTTCTTCAGGAAATAAGTTAACTTAAGTTGGGGTGGAAACAGAACAAGCTGCGGATAAGCCAGAGTGTATTTTACATTCAAGATTGTTGACTGCTATGTCAATTTCTTCACGGGTGGAGATAGTAGGTACTGAGTCTATGATATTGTTCATTTTAGCCTTGGATTTTACAAAGTTAGTGTGGGATTGACTGGGAATGAGCTCAGGCTCCCCTCCTAAACTTAAAAGTACTGGATTGTGATCTGAGCTGAGCTCATTAACCACTTGAAGTTGGAATTGATGAGAAATAGTGTTAAATATAGCAATATCCAAAACATCAGGTCTGCCGATCGCTCCGTAATGTGTTGGCTCGATCGGGCCAGCAATAACAATATTTCTCTTCAAGGCAAAATTGTAGAGGATCATTCCGTTGTTGTTAAAACACTTGCTGTTCCGTAAAGGATGCTTGTTGAGACTATTTGCATTCCAGAATACTATCTGCATAGAATTTGATGTTGAACCCGGATTAGTCATTAATCATGGAGAAGATGACTTGAGTATTCCTAAGGAATTTGTTGGTGTCGGCCTGGCTTGGATTTGTTTTGCTGAAGGCCATTAGCATCTCCCCTAGTGAGGAATTTTGACTGCTAGCTGCAGGGAGTACCTCAATGTTACGCGAGGAAACCACAGAAGCATAAGATTTATCTGGTGTAACTTTTCGCGCTTTGATTTCAGGCATAGATCGGACAATATTTTTCTGAGTGGGCTGGACTAACTCTTGTCTAGGTTTCTGAAGGTTGGATGGGTGGAGAGAACAACCCTTGTAATTGGCAGGATGTGGACCACTGCAGTTCGCACATTTTGCAGGTGTGGACTTTGGCTTGACGCAAGTGTGCGAGGGATGGTTGCCACCGCACTTTACACACTTGTAATCTACTCTGCATAACATTTGCGTATGCCCAAATTTTTGGCAGCGATGGCATTGACCAGCCGATGCCTTTCTTCTCAGTGGCTCGATATTGATGACCAAGTTGCAGACTATTTTGAGATCGTAAATTTTTCTCTGATCTTTACTGATCTCCACTAAGACCAGAGGCATGGGGCGCTTGTCTGCTCGATACATGCGAGAAATCTTGATCGTCTCCAAGCCTTTTGATCTGAGGTCAGTAGCTATCTCTTCTGATGTTATGTTTTCTACCAAACCTCTGATGACTACCTTAAGGTTCTTTTCACTTTTCAGTTGGTAAGTATGGTATGGGAATTTATGATCATCCATAAGTCTGGTGAGCTGGCGGTAATCCGTTGTTCCTTCGGGCTGTATGCGGACTCCATCATCTGTGTTTTTGGCTGATGAGAACTTGATGTTATTGTTCTTCATCGTCTCTGCAAGCAACGACCATTTATCCTTAGATCGCAAGACTACTGGTGTAATCCTCTCTTTGGGCTGTGTCGGTGTATCTGTCTCTGTTCTTGCACCAGGTAGTGTTGATGTGTCCATTTGAGGTGCAAATTCAGGTTCTGCAGCAAGAGACTCTTTCTTTCTCTTCTTTCTGCTGACTTCCTGGTAATCATTAGAATCTATGTCAGTTGTTGTAGCGGAGGAAATAACACTGTCATTTGCAAGGTTACGAGAAAGTTCAGAGGTTTGAGGGTCTTCTGTCTCGACCTCCATAATCTGATGGACTTCAACTTTTCCTGGCCATTTCATGTGTAAAATGCTACCAATTTGCCGAAAAATAGCTAAACGTTCTTTGAAAGAAAGATCCTCATATGGTGAATCCATGATTAAATGTAGACTTGAAGTGGGGGAAGGACCTGTCTTGTCCCTTCAGCCACCAAGTGCTGCACAGGGCTGGGAACAGGAGAGGGCCTGAAAAATGTTTTTGAAGATGAAAATAAAAGTCTGTTCGGTAGGGCGAAATGAACGATCTGTACAATACTCAAAAATAAAGAGGCGATCAATTTTCGTCTATATTTTATCTATTTATTGTGTTTATTCTTTTTATGTAAGATTTTATGCATTTTCATTATGTTTGCATACGATCTTATGCATGAAGTACTGTTTTCAAGGTTTAAATAAACAATCACCTGGGGTTCGGGAACGGATTACTCCATTTTACATTCATTCTTATGGGAAAATGGTTTCAGTTTTGGAACAATTCGGTTTCCGAACAGCCTTCGGGAACGAACTAAGTTCGGCAACCAAGGTTCCACTGCATTTTTCTTTCTAAATTCATTTATTAAAAAAGATCCATCTCATTACTAATTGTAAAAAGTCACACACGGAATTTCAATATAACTGACATCCTCTTCATCATCATTATTATCCCTTCAAGACTTAGACCCAGTGGCCTGTTCCGGTATAATTCCATCTTTTTTTGATCGTCCCTGACTTCTTCGTACTCCAAAGGCATAGTAAGGGACGACCAAGAAAAAGATTTCGGGCATTTGTAAACAGTCCACTCTTTCAGTATATTCAACCCATTATTTTGACATTCGTATATTTTGTCCATGTTTAGTTCTAAACTAGAACTAAAGAACTATAGAACTAAACATAAACTGTAGAACTAAACATAGACTGAGTCTATGTTTAGTTCTATAGTCTGTGCTTCTTTATTTTTTTTTGTCGCAGAGAATATAGCCTTTTGTCCGTCGTAGGTAGTTTATTTCTCTGGTTCCTTATTCTATTCTTTCCCCGGCACTTTCAAAGGTCCATAATTCACTTCCGTACAGGATCTTGTCAAAACTTCATAAGCCTTCTTTTTCTGTGCGTTTGAGATTGGTTACATTTAAAAAAATTACTGATCATCCGCGTTATTTTTAGGAAGTAGGAAAGTTTTGATATCAATGGCAGCTTCATTAACGTATATGATATAGCACACCCGATGTGTTTGAAGCAGTTAATTTGTTTTAAATTTTATTTTCAATCATGAATTTCTTCTGACTGCAGAGGGTCCTTTAAAAGCTGCAATTTTTTTGTTGACTGTTCACATTTGCATTCCAGATATTTTAGCAATTATGGCAAAAAGAGTAGATTTACCTTTGGAATTCATCTTCACTTCTTTCTGTGATTATCTGAATCATCTGCAAAAAAAAATGGTATTAAGGATTTTTCCACGATCCCAATTGAAGTGCTAAATGGGGATTTTAAATGTCCTTTTATCTCTTAATTCTTTCTCTTTTCATCTGTACAGATATTAAATAACAGTGGGGCCTTTGGGCATTCTTGGAGAACTCGTCTATTTATTGAATTTTATTCTGCAACTTTTTCTTTGATTCCTGCAGTTCTTTGGTTGATTTGATGCATGTTAGTTGCAGCTGATTTAGAATGTTTATCTTCTTCAGTATTTATCACAGTTTTGGGCTCGAGATTTTCTTACAAAAGCTTCCTTGTAATTTACAAATACCATGTGTGTGTGTGTGTGTGTGTGTTTATGGTAAATTCAGAACGCTTCTGCATTACAATTTTAAATGTAGGAGCTGAGTCAGTTATATTGCCGTCCTTTTTTAAAACCATTTTGTTTTTATCAAAGCTTAACTTCAACGTATGATTTAAGTGTGGAAATTAATATTGGTGCATATAACTTATAACTAGTATTTAGGAGCCTGATTACTCTGATTTGTCTCAGTTACACTTATCGTCTTTTTTATACATCGGGATTATAATTGTCTTATTCCAACCTTCTGGAATTTTTCCTTGCTGCCAGATATCGTTCAGTAATTTTAAGTTGTTTACAAAATAGGATGTCTGCATAATTAATAAGTTCCATATTTATTCCATCTAAATCAGGGAATTTCCCGGATTTATTCTGATGTATTGCTTGTTGGGTTTCTTATAACATAATTTCTTGCACTGTCCACTTAGTGGTCATCGTTATTTCAGGTGTTCCTTCATTGCTGTCTTGCCATAAGCTTCGGAAGAAGTCTAGCGAGGTTTTCTCTTTGATTATTTCAAACTTCACTTCTTCTTCTATTTCCTGATTCTTGCCTAATAGAATTTTGTACGTATTTGGTCCCTTCCATCTAGTATCACTTCTTTCCGATTTTGCTATAAAGTGATCTCTTATTTCTCTATTTTTTCTACGTGCTTTTTTGTTATTGCTCTTTTGTATTTATAATTAATATCTCCTTCTAATGATTTTCTATTTAACATGGCTTATATGCTTCTTTGTTGTGTTCAATTTTATCATACCAGTTTTTAATTCTGCTTTCTCCTTTTCCAATTAGACATTCTGTTGCTTCACTTTACCGAATAAATAAATAAATATATTTATTTATTAAATAAATAGATATATTTACTTAGTTTATTTAATCAATAATTATTAAATAAATATCTTTTTATTTTTTCATTTTTTTAAATTTAATCTCGGTAAATAAAGTAAGTTAATACTTATGTCATCTAAGATTTGATCTCTAAAACATTCCTCTCTACATTGATTTGGTCATTTTTAAACCATCTTAGGGTATTAGTAATTTCCCTTGAAATAAATTATTCTGATTAAATTTCTGCAATCTGTCTAGTGTAAAATTAGCTGTTTTTCTCTTAGCAATTATATAGTGTTTTATATATTTTTTTTTTTGGTTTGTTGTTTCCCAAATGAATTTATCGCAATAGTAATACTTGGAAATCCGTTAGTAATTTTTAACATTTTAATATGTCGAGGAATACCAATTTCCATTGTGTGTACCTTTTATTTATTCCTATATTTGAACCAAGTGGATTTGTCCCTACCCTAGTATTGAAATCTCCCATTATTAATAGATATCCATTCAGGTTTATTTTATAGAAGAACAGAAAGCATTGTTATCTCCATTCTCTCTGCCTTTCCGTTTGACATCGACTCCAGTAATAGTCAGGAGGCCACGACTTATATGTAATCTTATTTCCTGTATTTCTAAAAGTCTCTCTTTCTCTCCAGTGTTTGTAATGCGTAATATATTTATAAATTGGTTTATAATTTATAAAAAAAATCTTCTTAAAACTAGCTACTCAAAATATGAATTCTTAAAAAACTTTGTTTAACTGACTATTTGTCTGATAGCTCTCTCTCTCTCTCTGCTGACTTCTCTTTCTAAGACTTCGTCTAATTGCTTGGAAGTTAGAATTCAGAAATTATAGATCTATTTAAGAAATAGAAAACCGCAAAAGAAATTTATCGAAACTTACGGATTTATCATGAAAACCAGAGAAATGACCAAACAAGAATGCGTGTGTTTGAAGGCCAACCGCATTTTATTTTCACATGCAAGTCGATCTGATTGTAATGATACAAGAACGCTACTGATTGCTAATACCTTCTTTGCTTCTGTCTGCCTGTTTCAATGTTTCAAAATGTTTGCATTTCTGTGTGTGTGTGTGTGTGAGAGAGAGAGGCAGGTAAAAATAAGGAAACTATGAAATTTAGCCGCCTCATCAACATTTCAGTGAAATTCTCTTTTTCTCGGCGATTATTCAATAATCAAAAGTAAAATATTCAGAAAATAAAAATATTTAAACAAATGAATAAATGACGATTCTTTTAAACCACCCACCTGAACATAAAAAAGAAAGAGCAATGCAGCTACATAAGAAACGTATTTACATATCCCTGGATCCATCTAAGCAGGAATTCCCTTTTTCATTTTATAGACATGACTGTGTGCCTATAAGATTCCATCGAATAACAGAAATGGTCGTTTCATTATCAAATGCGTCTCTCCACATGTTCAGGTAGTTGAGGGTATTCGGAATGTGTACGTTGCTCATGAATAAGTTGATATTTTGAATACAAAGAATGAAAGAATAAACAGAAGAAAGGCCTAACTAGTGATCAAGAATATATGAAATGTGGAAGAGAGAAAACTACAAAAAGTAGGTGTCCGTAGGTTCTTGGTTTGTGACCAAACCTCTCTTTCTGAGAAGTAATGAAATTACTGCAAGGATAGAATAAACACGAACAGAAATATTTGAGAAATAATTATTCCTGTATTTCACATACATTAGCAAAAGTTCTAAGAAAATACTTCCAAAGATCCGTTCCTTAATTAGCCACCCAAAACCTTGTCATCATCAACTCAAATACCCTGGTGTATATAAAATATTATGTGACTGCGATATTCCTTATTTCGGGCAGACAGACAAATCTGTCGAAATGCGTATGGAAGAGCACATGAGAGACATTACTTACAAGAGACAGCGAGCGAGTGCATTATCAAGTCATATCCTTTTCTCGGCTAATCCTAATGATGATAACCAAAGTCACAAAGTCTGCTGGGAAAAATCTACTAACATCTTCCGTTGCAGTGACGAAATAGAGAGAAAAATTGTGGAATCGAGAGAAATCATCTTCAATCATGTTCATCTAAATAACAACTTGAGCTACAACCTCCCAGATAGTCATTCAGCTGTAATCATGTACTGGCGTTCACGTGATGCAGCAAACACGCACTCTCCCAACAATTCAACAAACGAAAGAACAGCTTCAAATACAACTACAACGTTTTCATGCTAATTATATATAAAGATTGTCTGTGTTGTTCATAGTCTTTTAACCCTCAATGTTTAGTGTTTTTTTCTTCTTTTATAATGTCACCTGAAGAAGGCTGTTACAGGCCGAAACTAGTTGTGTGTTTATATTAAAACCTTTTTACTTATATCACGGTTCTACTCATTTAATTCTTCATAAAACTATATATATATATATATATATATACAAAGAATATAAGACGAGTGGTGTAAATTAAAATCTTCAGGGTGGTGATTAATACCCTTGGAGGGTAATGAATGGCAATGCTGTAGCCAATGAAGTTTTAACTGAGGCTTGGCTATTCCTGTTACCCTCCTGCCATGATCACAGCTTAATAGCCCCATAACACCTTATCCCTACACTGTCCTCTACAGATAACGGGGAAGATGAAAAGCATTCTTGCTTTGTCTCTTTAAGCGAATACTTATAAGGACAATATTTGGCATTTTTTTATTATTATTATTATTTAATACTAAATTATTATTATTATTATTAAAGTTCCTTATAGGAAGTAGTATATTATTAATTAAATGAATTCAGTTAATTAAGCGAATTTGCGACGTTTTTCAGAGAAATTCTGATTAGATAATATATATATAATATATATATATATATACACACTGTATACAGTTTCCGGATTGGGGTGGCGAGGGATCAATCGACCGTGAGTTGCGGTGATTGACTCATTCCATCCAATACCCTTGGAGGGTAATGGATGGCAGTGCTGTAGCCAATGAAGTTCTAACTGAGGCTCGGTTATTTCTGTTACCCTCCTGCCATGATCAGAACTTTAATAGTTCAATAACACCTTATCCCTACACTGTCCTCTACAGATAACGGGGGAAGATGAAAAGCATTCTTGCTTCGCCCCTTTAAGCCAGTCCTTATAAGGACTATAAGGACTATATAGTTTCCATAACTAAGACTGTCCATTAAAATATATATATATATATATATATATATATATATATATTATATATATATATATATATATTATATATATATATATATATATATATATATATATATTATATTATGTATTTAGTCTGTATTTAGTCAGCCATCATTATATGGTCCTTCACACACACACACACACACACACACACACACACACACACACACACACACACACACTATATATATATATATATAGTTTCCATAACTAAGGCTATCCATTAAAAAAAAAATGAAAATTCTACGTACTATTGTTTGTTGTATGCGTGCTTGCAGGTTCTCGTGAGCGCCAGTATTAAACAACTGTAGTATTGCTATCAGGGATGTTATAACTCAAATGTTCAGGATTAAGGAGAATTTTTCTGGACTCCAATATTTTTCTTTCAAACTGATCACTACAGCGAAAAATGTTTTCGGATTTATCCAGTAAAACTGAGTGACTCTGTAGATCGTCATGAGGTTTTATTAGAGAAAAGAACATGGATTAGCGCAGATGCATGTGATCTTTTATAGGAGATGTCGCTCTCTTATGCTCCTCAATACGCAGTTCACCAGGTTTGTTAGTCTGTCCAAAATAAGGAATATTACAGTCGCACCCATAACTTGTAAACACCTGGATATTTCAGGTTATGATGAATAGTCCTTCGGATGGCTTATAAGAGAACGGACTTCAGAGAGTGTAGTGAAAAACGACCTGATGTTGCATTTTTTAAGGACTTTAGCCAATTTGATGGAGACTGAACTAATGTAAGGTATTGAGATGCTACCTTTTAAAATCAGTAGTATCCGTAGTACGCTGCCTTCCATAAGAAATTTCTTAATTGTGATTTCAGAATATCCATTTTGTTTAAAGATAAGAGAAAGTTGTTCAATTTATTTTTTTGGAGTTCATCTGGTTCATTTAAAAGAGATCGTGCTCCGTGTCCTAAGGTAGAAATAGCTCCGAGCTTTTGTGGTAGAAAGTGATGAGATTGACAGTTCAGATATCTGCTAGTATGAGTTGGTTTTCGGTATGTAGAGATTTTAAATCTATCAAAGTATCGTGTAAGAATTATATCCAGGAAAGGAAGGCAGTTATTTCGTTCTAGTTCGGCAGTGAATTTTATATTAGGATGCTGGTTTTTAAGATGTTGAAGAAAATCCATGAGAGATGTGTGTCCGTGACTCCATATAATGAAAATGTCGTCAACATAACGTCTCCAAAGTTTTCGGCTTAAATGAGAAGGACGATATGGCTTTGGTTTCAAAATCTTTCAGGAAAATTGTTTGCTAGAACTGGGGATAAAGGGTTTGCCCATTGCTAGGCCTTGGTTTTGTTTGTAAATGGAGTCCCTATATCTGAAGTAGCCAGACTGAATACAATGCTTTAGTAAAGCAAATATCTTTTTAGGCAATTCGTCCTTAAGTAATGTTAATACCTCCTCAGTAGGGACGTTAGTATAAAATGAGATAATGTCAAAACTTGCTGTGATATCATTTTCACTGATTGAAATATTTTTGATGTGAGAAATGAAGTCTGTGGTATTTTTTGATGAACGATGAAGATTTATTGGAGAAACACTTGAGGTATTCTGCAAGATGTTTCGAAATCGTATAAGTAGGACCATCAATTCCTTCCACAATTGGCCGAAGAGGGATGATTTCTTTGTGTATCTTCGAAACTCCATAAATGCGATAAATAAGAGGGTGAAGAGAACGTAAAGAACAGCGCATGTTGTGAGGAAGTTCCAATGTAGTCTTTAACAGATTGAATGTGCGGTTTTGTCGTTCCCTTGTTGGATCATCCTGAAGAATTGAATATGTAATGTTGTCTTCAAGCAACTGAAGCATTTTATTGTGGTAATCTTCAGAACTGAGGACGACTGTGGCATTGCCTTTATTTGCAGGTGAAATAATGATGCTTTTGTTCTTTTTAAGATTCTTTAAGGCCTGTCTTTCTGCAGGAGAAAGATTATCTCGTGGAGGTTTAGCATTATTGATAATGAAGATGGATTCAATACGGAGAGGGTTTTGCTAAATGATGAGGAATAAGTAAACTGGGCTTTTTATATTTTAATAAAAATAATAATAATAAAATTGAATAAAATAGGACTGAGAATCAATAGGTTGGTTTTCCTAAAACGTTGTAAATTCAATCACGTTTTTTCCTAATTTCATTTCGTTTCAAGAAACAATTACAACCGAACGCGCTAAAAGAATGTATCGTAAAGCAAAGTTAGATTCTTGGAGGCGTGAAGTGGTTATTTCCATGTTTCCCCTCCAGTTTCTGTTCCCCGTTCTTCATACTTGTAGTGCAGGTGTTGTTTTCCTGGGCATTCTCTCTCTCCTTACACCGTATTGATAGAAAATGTAACGATAATTTGTCCTATTACGAATTTCCCTTAAGTGAAAGATTTATTTCTTTTCTTATTTTAAACAGTAACATCTTAACAAGCGTTATGATATTCGAAACTGCTAAAAGGTTGCACATCTCTATTTTTTCTTTCGAAGATCCACAGTTTGGTTTTCCTTTTCCTAATAAGCTCGATAAGGTTTCACAGCCATAAAATATGCGTCGCTTCTTCTTGACCCTCGTGATGTTTCAGACTTGAACTTACTTCTCCAGAGTTGTGAGAAATGAATGAATTCTGTGTGGGGAATAATGCTGTTAAGAAGAGGGTTATCCTGACATAATTATTAATAGATTCTCCGATACCAACTCTTAGAATACATTGAGTTCTGTGAGTTTGCGATGGCGGAATGTACATCCCATTAGCCTTTTCAGCAATCATTTTTTATTTTCAGATATTCCTCTTCACAGTGAGATACTCCTCTATTCGATTTCCTTGTTGGTTAAGATAACTCCTGATTCACAGAAGTTCGAGAAATCATTGCACGTGCTCTGCTATTTTCTCATTCTATGCACTACTCAAGTACGATAAAACAATTTTAGTTGAAATAAAGCTTCAAAACAAAAAGAGACCCTAAGAGTAGCAATATGCGAGTATTTGCAAGATAATTTAATATTCGATTATTATTTCCGTTGAGATTAAACTCTCTTAAAATTAAATAATTCTCAAATCGCTTAATTGATAAGTTAACACTCTTATACACAAAACTAACGTAATCTTCCTGAATTTCTGCATTTTTTCTCAAAATTATGGTACTCTATATCCATTACAAAAATGCATTTAGAAATAAATTATAACAATTAAGGATTAAATATACGCAGAGGGATTTCTTTAAGTATGTATGGATTTCTTTCTACTACCTATTAGGACTTTTGAATATTTTTCCTTGAAATTTCGAATAAGCGTGAATACGTTTCTCAGTATTGTAGCCTGCGAGTTAAATTTGGAGGACACAACAACTAAGTGGGCTCTGTAATGTTCGTGATCCCGGAGTTATAGACGAAATAGTTAGAAAGTTGAAGCTAAAAGAGTGTCACTCAATTCCTTTTCGGAATACAATAACGTAGTAGATTTTCAGATGGTTCAAAAAATGAATTAAAATTGAGTATTCTTCTTCTCTCTTCCATCATCTATGTGGATGATGATGATGATGATGAGGCCGAATGAACTCTTTCCACTGCGGTTCTGTCCCGGGAGAGTCCGAACAATTCTGTCCAGTTTGGTGTCGCTTGTTGTGATTTGGTTTTCAGATCCTCTTTTATTTTGTCTATCCATCTAATTCTGGACCGTCCTGTGGATCTTTTACCTTCCATCCTTGTATTTAGGGCTTTAAATGGTAGTCTTTCGTTTGTAGCGGGTATAAATTGGAGTAACATGACGCATCCAAGTCAGTGCAAATATCTCTACGTCAAATAATTGCGAGAAGGGAGTTCAGAGATTTTGAAAGAGGCGTTGTGATAGGATGCCATATTGAAATTTATCTCTTCTGCAAATCGTTGAGCAGTTGGGCCATTCACAATTCAGTGACACCATACTCAGATGGAATCGCTGGGAGTGAACTGCAAGTGTTTCCTGCGGCGGGCGACCCATCACACTCACCGAACATGACCGTAGCTGCTAGGAGGGATAATATATACAAACCACCATTCTTCGGCCGATATATTGAATTCGGAGTTCCAGGCATCGATTGGACCAAGGATTTGCACAAAAACATTCAGAACCGAGGATCACACAATCGGTTTCCATGGTAGGACCACAATATGCAAACTCCATATTACCCGAACCAAGATGCAGCGAGTCTTCAGTGGTGCGAAGAGCATGGACAGTGTGATGGAAGCGTGAAAAGCTGTGATATGGAGCATCGAATAACGCTGAATCCTACATTCAGCAGATGGATGTGGGAGGGACGGATGCCTGGAGAACGTCTTTTACTACAGTATGTAACCTTAACTATGGAATTCGGAGGTGGCGGCGTGATGGTATATATATATATATATATATATATATATATATATATATATATATATATATATATACCATCTATATTAACTATATTAACTATTATCTATATTAACATCTATATTACCATCTATATACTAACATATATATTTCCCATATATATATATATATATATATGGGAAAGGACTGTGATTCCGGGATTCGATGTGAAGAGTTTAAGGATCTTTCTCAGACATAGCTAAGTTAGCCGGACTTGGGCGTGGACAGCAGGGTTGTTCACCCCAGTTTATCTGGGGTTTTTCCTCCCGCAAGCAAGCTAACCTGACCACACGAGATACAGTCACAGGACATACCGGAAGGCATCGGGCTGGTCACCTTATCCTCTTTGTTACAAAAAAGTAATAGCAATACGAAGTAAAATTGTAAACAGGAAAGACCTACTGCTTCATCTTCACTGCATGCTTGATACGAAAACTTCGGAGCATTCTGAAGGAATCTCGTGTTGTGGGCAGCCCCCTTTCTCTCTATGAACTACTTCATACAATGCATTTGTTTCCTTGGTCAAGCTTGAAACCTTCTCACCCTTTTCTTTAGCGGAAATTGGTGGTTAGCTTGGCATGCGCTACGAAAACCTAGCAGTGTATATCTGAGTTGAACACTCGTATGAGTTCGCCTGTTCAAAATACTTGATATTTCAGTAACTTCAGCTTTAGCTAGGCTGTAGAAACCGTGGCGGTCTATGAATTTAGAAGTAGTGCGATCGGTCAACCGATTTTATATTTTTAAATGACAGAACATTTCACCTAACAATCCACGCAATATGAATATGGAGTAAGATGAGTGCAAAATACACAATTTAATTGGAGAACGCATTTTCCACGATACCCTTTGGTTGTGTCAGGGCTTTTCAACTGTAGGTGAGTTAACTAATGAATTGATACCATTCATGTAGCCATCGTTGTGGGGGGGGAGCAGTTGCAAAAACGTCATCTACGGATGAGAAAAGGATGTCTTCTAAATAGTAGTTGGCAAAGACCGGTAGAGCGTGAACACGCCATTGCTGTTTCTTTCTACCTGTCTGTTGAAAGGGAATTAATGGTCTGTTTATGTTAGGCATGAACCGAATCTGGAAATACAAATACAAATACAAACTGCTTGCCTATTTGGCCAAAGTAGAATCGATTTCCAAGTAAAGAAACAGACCATCACCTTGTTTGTTTACCTTCATTGATTCATTTAGCGACTTGAAACAGGTAAACCCAAATAGAATAAACTAATTTAATTTAATGCCAGAAATCAGTATAAAACCAAAGGCCTATAGCAATAAACTTATAAAACAATTACCATGAATAAAAATGGGTGTTTTAATTAGGGTAATAAGAGAAATCAAGATTATGTATTAAAATTTATTTACAAAAGAAAGTAATTTTTCATTTTTCTAATTTCAATTTATTAGCGAGATTATTTTATAGAAATTAGTGTGTTCTTTTTATTTAATGTGTTGTTTTATCATGTTTAGCACTGTGCTTGAAAGACAGCGTGAGACAAACTCATGCGATTATTATTATACACTTCGATGTTTTGTATAGAACATTAAATCCAAAGAAAATACTAATTTCTATAAAATAATCAAATAAAATAAAATCAATATAAAATAAAATAATCAAATAAATTGAAATTAGAAAAATGAAAAAGTGCTTTCTTTCATAAATAACTTTTAATACATCGAAACTATGCATACACAAATTAATTATTAAAAGCAATATTTATTTACTGTTTACTAATTAAAATCCAGTTAATATCATGATACGTCTTATAATAAAATACTAATGATTTATAATTCACGATTCCTTCCGTCTTTGCAAGAAACTTCAACTGCGTTATAAATCCCGTGGAGAGTCCGTAGCTCAGCCAGTATAGACGAAGCCGTTTGGTCAGGAAACAGACAAATCGGTACGTGAACACACACGGCTACTGTCATAAAATATACCACGGCAAGGAAGGCAACGGGAAACCACCTTGCTCATAATCATCTCCCCAGTATGGTAGCGTATAGCTACCCTCCCACTGAGCAGTATGGCTGGGGGAATAGAATAGGATAAATCCCGTTTCACATTTTGCAACCGAAATTACTACCCCCCCATATTCGAAGTTCATGACTAAAGAATCTCAGCGATACTGACTTTTACGAAATTATATTCGTATGGCTACCATTTACTGATTGGTTCCTTGCTGTTAATTAGCCTTAAAATGCTTTCGTTTTGGCTTAGCCTAAACAAAGTCTAAGTTCCAAATAAAGCAGAACAAGAAAAAGCACTCCGTATCTATTACCGTAATCAGAGGTGTCTTCTCAAGAAGCCATATGGATTTTTCAATAAACTTTTCTCATGGAAATATCATTGATATAGCAAGTTCATCATCTAGATCTTCGGTATTGGGTTGCTATAGCAACAACAAAAAAAGGTATTAGAAGAAATGGATCATCATTAGTTGTGACGACTAATCTTGAAATTATTGAAGTTTCCCGCTTGATTATGGTAAGGTTAAAAAAAAACGGGATCTTACACCTGCGAAATAAAAGAAGAGAGATTAAATTCTCCTCGTGACAATCAGGGAATCACAGCTTCCTCTGACATATAAAACATCCTAGACTCAGCTTAGTAAATCGGCTGGTGTCGGCGAGACGCTCAGAAGTATATTATGCATGAGGTCGAAGTTCATAGAAACAAATCTTCTATCACTAAAGTATACAGCTTTAGTTTATCTAAGAAGAAGAGGAAGTTGGCAGATATCGTTTCAGGAATTATCCATAACATCGTAGCATGGAGAAAGAAACTTGATACAACCAGGAGGGTGGATGTAAGCCTTTCCCTAGATCTCAATTGTGAATCGGGCTTTTTCTGAACCACCTGAACTGGAATAGCTACCGTCCATCAATGGGGTTACGATGCCATGTACTGCATGGTAGTGATTATTATTATTATTATTATTATTATTATTATTATTATTATTATTATTATTACGTAACACTTCCAGTATTATGTTTTTTCTTCGTGATTATATTCTCCGCTACCAACTGTGTTGATATCTTTTTAAAAAATTATAATCCTATGTAGAATCTAATTCAGATGGAAAATAAAATAGCCTAATATTAAGATATTTTCTTTTACAAGGTGTACTACGTACGGTTTAAGGTAATGAGACTACCTGATAGCATCCTCAGAATTCGTATGACAGTTCCAAACGAAGTTAATCAAATGGCGAAAAGGAAAAATTTCTTGATTCCTGGAGGAATTTTAATTTCTTTTTCTTTTATGACAAGGAACTGATTTTTTTCCTAGCGATCGTTATTCTTTTCCTTCTTTACTTATATTTATGTTTTTAGCATATGAATGTCGCGATTGAAATGTTCTTAAGGAACGTTTATCAGCTATTGCTTACAAAATAAGATTTTCGAAATTTTGTCATAGAACAAAGGTTAACCCGATTAATATTGTGTTACAGAAATGGGTAAAGGTTCTTCAGTCTTTAATCAAATTATGGTTCTGGATGAAACCACACGAAAAAAAAAAGTTTAGCATTGTAATTATTGGAACAGGATTAAACCGATCTCAACAGTGTTTCATTTGTGCGAAAGAGTTGTCTAATTCATTTTATTTATTTAGTTCAGGCAGCTTCCTTAAGACTGTTAGTAAACCTTAACGTAATCGACAAAACGCGCATTGTACGTCATGTCCGTAGGATTCGAACATACCTTGCTTGCACCTTAGTCAATTGTCAAAACGTTCTCTCAAAAAATCGAATATTCCAAGTCATCTGGAAAAAATACAAAACATCTTATTATCAGAGTTGTTGCTTCGTTATTACAAATCTAATTTACAATTCCTTTTTTAAAAGTAACCTTAAAACTAATAAATCATTTTTTTTCCTTGGGACAGGATCAATTAATGGCGATTACATTTTAGTACGTAGTGAAGGAACTCTTGCAGGTGATATTCAGCTAAAAACGGCATCCGTTCGGTTAACTGATTATTTGTAAAGTTTAGCATGTGATCGTGTGGTAATAAGGTACACATTTTATTACATCTTTCAAAGTGCGAAATACCTTGGGAATATAAACATTTTTATAAAATCTGAGAAATTGCCAATTTCTGTGGCAATTTCTCACACTTTAAAATATTTAGCGACAGTTAAATAATTATAATAAATTTTGTGTATATTCGATGTTAAATTAAATGCTTTGTATTTTGAAAAAAATAAAAAATCGTGTATGTGACGCGTAACTACTTAATGCGATGATTTTTAGTGTAAAAATAAATAAATTTAGAATATAATTTTTTAATTAAACAGAGACTCAAAAATCAGAAGACAGCGAATTATCCTAATCCTACTGATTAAACTTGGAATAATGAATTAGCGTATCCGCTCTCCAACCGCTAGGCTGCAGGTTCGAGTCCGGCTGTGGTTTTGGATATTTGTGATTGTCTTTCGGTGGGAGATGAATTTCCTTGCCCCGTGAGATCAGTCCGAAGTGATCGGCTGATCACTCTGAAGCCAGATTCAGAGTGATCCAGATCAGCCGCCAAATTTGGACGCCAGTTCAAATTTGACTGTTGTTATTATTATCAATTTGTTTATATGAAAAGTCTATTTGTTTTATCTTGCTGTTTTTTGCAGTTTTTCTGATAATTTGTACACCTGAAGAAGTCGGCGTTCCTACAAAACTAGTTGTGTTTAATTAAAACGTTTATCTTGTCGTATCTCGGTGTTCCTAGTCAGTAAAATTGTGAATTTAAAATGTCAACAATCCGAGTAAATATTTTTCTGAGTAGGTTCGCTACTTGTTTTGGGAGATGTGAGGCAGCCTTTTCTACTTTGGTTAGAAAGAGTCCCTTCGGAATAGAGGTAGGAGAGGGGACGAAGTTGAGCCCTTTAGACAGTACGCTAATTTCTGCTGAAGAAAGGGTTTGTGCGGATTTGTTTATGACAACATTTTTTAAGTCTTGTGAACCAACTGAAAATGGACGAGTTTGTTGCTGTTTGAGGCGATTAAATTTCATGATGAAAGACAATTTATTGATGTATTGGGATCTAGAAGCACGGTGTGAGCTAACGTTTTTAACCTCATTCCAATAACTTGTTCTATAAAGAAGAAATCAGGCTATTTCAGCTAATGCATCTTTGTTGGAGAATGCTGAAGCTAAAATATATGTAGTGTCCGCAATCCTTTCATTTAACAGTTCGAGTTTTGCTTTAAGGTAAATATTATGTGCACGTTTTGTGCGAATAGATTCCTTAATTGTAAAAACTTGGGGATGATAGAGTGGAACCTTTTCAAAAAGACTAACCTGTTTATGAAAAGTCCAATCTTTTCCAGAATCTTTTGATACTCCTTAATACGTCGAAGAGTAACCTCGTCAGAAAGTAAATAGACATTGTAACTTGTATTTACTCGGATTGTAGACATTTTAAAATCATACTTTTACTGACTAGGAACGCTGAGTTACGGTAAGATAAAAGCTTTAATTAAGCACAACTAGTTTCTTAGGAACGCCGACTTTTTCAGGTGTATAAATTATCAGAAAAACTGGAAAAAACAGCAAGATAAAACATGGACTTCTCATATAAACAAATTAGGAATGACAACAGTCAAATCTGAATTGGTGTCCGCGTGGCAGGTCAATCATGAGGTGTTAGTTAAATACAACTAGTTTCCGTCGAAACTAGTTGTGGTTAATTAAAGCTTTTATCTCACCTTATTTCGGTGTTCCTAGTAAAAGTATGATTTTAAAATGTCTACAATCCGAGGTAAATGTAAGTTACAATATCTATTTAACATTAGAACTTACTTCACTACCTTATCAAAACTTCTTTCTTACCTGAGTCATCCCAAGCCAAAACACAACCAACTTCAGTTCCCAGGAGTTTATAAAATCATCTGCAGTTGCGGAAATCCATATTATGGGAAAACCGATAGGTCGGCCTCACTACGTCTCGGAGAGCATCAACGTGACATATCTTACAAAAGAACCCGTGCAAGCGCCCTCTCCAGTCATGTGCTTTCCCTGCCAACTCTAATTTAGAAGAGCGTCAACATCAGATAGACTGGAATCTTATTACTAATATCCATAAATGCGCTGACGAACTAGAAAGACGCATCTTAGAATCAAAAGAAATAGTTCTGGACCCCCTTCACACATGAACAGTAATCTTAGCTAAAGCTTACCTGACTCACAAAAGCGCAGTGATTCAGCTCTGGCGCTCTCGAGATAGTTCCCACTCACTAACACCTCACACTATATACCTGACACGGGGACGACAGTTCAAACTTGACTCTTGTTATTCCTAACTTGTTTATATGAGAAGTTCATGATTTATCTTGCTAGTTTTCCAGTTTTTGTGGTAATTTGTACACTTGAAGAAGTGGGCATTCCGACGAAACTAGTTGTGTTCTAAATAAAGTTTTTACCTTACCTATTCTCGGTGTTCCTAGTCAGTAAAATTATGATTTAAAATATAATTTCTGGTTTCTGTAGAAAACGTTTTTCAATTCAGATTTCCTCCTGATTTTAATAGAAAAATAAGTATTCTTTAATTATATTTTTTATATTTGTTGGTGGACTTGATTTCATATTTATAAAGATAGTTTCTTGCATACTTTTGGTAGTAAATAATTAGAATATTTATGTATTACTTCTTTATTTGATTTAGAAACTTAATATCTATTATAAACGAGTTGTTTAATATTTATGTATTAATTATTTTTATGAATGATAATACCAATCAACGCATGAATAACCCAGAAGTAATATTTTTGGAATGGGGTATTAATTTCACATCACAATATTCTTATATTTCTTTCTAGTTATGATCTAAATTACTTAAATGAATGTGAGTTAGCTGATGTCAGACCGAAATGAAACAGTTTTCATCCTGGATATGGTGTATGTTCCCACAAAGCAGACAAACTAGTCAACAGGAGGTTTACTATGTTGATGGCATTGCAGGAAGTCAATGAGATTGAAGATCTGGGATTCATGGCTGATAGTAGGCTGAAGTATACATGGCATATGGCAAGTGCTGCAAAGACTCCACAAAAATTTTGATTTTTAATTAGGATAAGGAATCATTTTAGGTAGAAAATATTTTGCATTTATATTTCACTTAAATTTTTCCTGAAAAAAAAAATCTTTTCCGTAATATATGATGTAATAAACAATATATTAGCTTTTAATAGAGATCATTGGAACAAGACAAGAGTCCTTCGCAAAAGTCGATTCCTTTTGGAGCGGCTTTATAAAGCAAGATGTGGAACTTTCTTCATTCTCCTAAATTAAACAGATCCGATTGTCTACGTCTGTCTGCTTTGTGGGACGTAGTATTTCTAAAGCAGCTAGTCTTCCCTAATTTTATTTTATTTGATGGCACATATATACATATACATTTTAATAATGTAGGAAATTTAATGACCTTTTTTAGTTAACTTATATTAGCTACTTAAGTGGCGACTTTTGAAATTGTCAGTTATTGTTCGATTAGCTTTTTACATGTACTGAAGATGACTTTGATACTTCAGCCAAAAGTGTACTAATAATAAAATAGTATTTTACGTGAGTTTATTCCTGTATTATAATTTATTTAAATAAATCTTATATTTCATGGTTAAATATATCAATAAATTTATAATACGAGTTATTTGTTTCTGTCATTATTTCTTCTCAAGAGACAGTGTTCAAGTTATGTTTTAACCCCCAAACCGGGCATGACGTCTATAGACATCCCTAAATCTGGATACGATTCTGTATCACCTATTGAATAACATGGATAAGAAGTGCAAATGTCTTTGATCTATACTTGTAGTTGTAATCTAATACCAATTGGAAAGCGATCGCGAGAATTAGAAGTAGAATTGCTGTTTAAATTTTGTTTCCACTTAAAGTTTTCCCAAATACAGATTTTCAGCATGAAGTTACTCACCAACCCTCCATTACGAGGATGAATTGGAAATTAATTAATTTCCAATATCGAAATGCAGGTTCGCATCCGAGAGAACATCCAAATTTTAAACCGAGACAAGCTTCGGTTTAAAAACCAAAGCTTGTGTCCGATTTTTAAAAGTCAGGTTTATTAATCGGCTATTAACTAATGATGAATTTATAATGCTCTCTATTCCTATATCCCCTATAGATATTTCGGCAGGTAGATTAACCTCGAATGAATTCTAATAAAACTATTTATCAATATGTGATGTTTTTGCACTCATACTGAGTGAATTCTCCTTTCCACATTCATTGAGTGTTCCTCGCATTTTTGGATATATAAAATGGAAGATTATGTTCCTAATTTGAAAAAGTATTTTTTGTGTGTAGAGGCTACAGGCGCTTCTTTTATAAAGCGGCTGCTGATTTCGCATAATAGTATGAGAAATATATATGATTCTGAAAATGTGAGGTCAACTGCCTCTATATGAAAATAGCTCTACTAGCGTAGTCGTGAAGATCCTTCATAAACAATCTATGTTGGTTATTGAAGTGTAAAAATACGAGGGAACATTCGACTAGATGAGAAGTTCATAAACAATTTACAATGTACAAAGATAAAACACCATCTGACCTTTAAAAACGGTGCTACTGTGGACTTTGCATATGTCAGCTATATTTAGTGGATTACTAGGCTTTTGGATAATGTTAGGAGGAATTCGATTCATCTCTCAGTGAATGTGTGAAGTAAATGCAGTGATTTTTTCGGGTTAGGGAATATTTTTGAAGCAAAATTCCAAGTTAAAACACAGTTGTAATTATAATTTTGATAATTAATAAAGTATTGCAAAAGCGTCTTATTTTTAATAATACCCAAACTCAAGTTTTCATTAATTTCATAATTCCAAATTACATTCACAAGAGAAAATGAAAAAAAAAAAGGTTTATATATGAATTTGTTTTATTTTTGCTGCCCTTCCCGCAGACTAATCTTGCAAATAATTTATTTCAAACAGTAAACTCATTCAGCTGAGGATGAATTGTATCGCCATGTTCAAATCACAACCATTGTATTTATACGAGTGGGGAAACAATCGTGTGGGCTTCCCATAAAAAAGTGCAATCCGATTAGTGTAAAAGGAACTGCTTGTTCGGCACTTAATTTGAAAGAAATTCAAATATTGGACATCTGAAAATGGGAACTGTAAGAGGAAGGGAAATTTCTCTTACCACCAAAAGTTGATTTACATGTAAACTGCTTTTTTGAATTAATTACTCATATTTCAATAAAATTACAAACTTTCTCTAACACCATTTTTATCGCTTGTTTGTTGAAATCCTACAAATTGAAAGACTGACTGAATAGCTCTTTGTAATTCAGTGCTTCATCTGCCTCTGACATCAGACTTCGATGAACCCATCTTCACGTTATTCTAAAACAAGAGGGATTAAAGCAGTCATCTGCTTGAACAATATCAAAGACACAAAGTAAATTTCAAGAGTATTTAATGCTGTTGTTCCAATATACAGAAGTGTGAGAGCAAATTACAAATGCATCCAAATACGTCTTGTTTGATGTCCCACCGTCCACAACCCATCTGCAGGCTACCGATTGGCCACCGCATAAAAGTTTGATTTCTGCAAAAACCGTGCATTTTTTCACGAACCTACCGCCCATGAAGATTTGATCATCCCATTTTCTATACTTATTTGAGAAATCGGGATTAGCTCAAAGAGGACGTGAACGCATTCTTCACAATAAGTAATCTCCTTGCTGGCGGTTGTTCAATGTAATGTTTTCCCAGGAAATCAGTTTTAATACAGCACCTACAGACACATCCTCTAAACCAATATGTTTCGCTGCAATATTTATACAGTTAATTCAGTTACGACATAATGAGTGTTGTCATAATGAGCAGTATCATTAATTTTTTTTTAATATTCCAGTCCATCCAAGAGAACAATAAATTAGTTTTCATTGTTGAGTTGTAGTGTTGCCATCTGATCACTGGCGTTTTCACAGAAATGAGCGACATCCGGATGTATATTATATTTCAGACTGATTCAGAGTAAGGATATTCACTGTCGAATTCATAATCTTCTGCTAACTTCTTCTTTTTGTATGCACACCTTTTTCCTTATTTTCGCATTCCCAGTAAACAAGGACTGCGTTTCTGTTTCCTTTTATTTATTTATTTTTCTTGCATTGATAGCACTTTACAGGTCAGTGAATACATAACATAAAAATGGTTTTATAGCAATTTTATACTTGAAACTTTTATCGCTAAGTTGTTTGTAACCGCTTTATTTTTTCCTACAGAGAATATAGAATTATTATTTTGTTTTTATCTGAGTCGCATTCAAGAAAATTTATGAGGTCTAACTAGATTTTTTATCACTATGGTTTGACTAATGATCACATAATTTGGGGACTTTCTCGACAACAAAAAACCTTTTTAGCAGCTCACTAAACTCAGAATTTTATCTGGGTTTTAGTTAACCGCTTTCGAATTGGTAAGGAGGGTAGACTTCACAATCTTCTGTCCGAACAGTCTCAAAGGTGCGTGCCACTAGAAATTAGAGGATTCATTGTTTTATTGTCTTCTTAATTTCGATGCTGGCTGTTTGTTTCAAGTGATCATTTGGCATAACGAACTATACTTAATTAAGTAAATTTTAATTTCTCTGGGCAAACCGAACTTAATTTAAATTTAAACGAAGTCATTCAATAAATGTGTCAATGTTTCATATTAATTGCGTATTTCGTCCGCCATTATTTATAGTTCATTAGTATTTTGCCTTTCTTTTTTGTCTAGTCTCTGTTGTAATAATTTGATGATTTAGAGCAGTGCTTCCCAAACTTATCGATGTAAAGGCCCACCTTTGAAAAATTAAAATATTTCACGGCACCCATCGAAAGAAAATCGTAATGCAGACATATATTATTATAATATTTATTGTATTTGTATTCAATACAAAACATACGCAGCGAATATTGCAAAAATCAAATGCAAATATTACACACACTTAGCATGGCACACACTTAGTCTTAAAACATTTTTAAGTTTTAAGATTTTTACATTTTAAAACATGTAAACGTTTAATAAAATGATTACAAAGCAACACAAAAAGGAAATCCCATCCACTCCGTAACATGAAAATATCTTAGTCTTAAAACATTTTATATTTGTTTTCATTATTTCACGGCCCTCTCAACAAAAGTAACGGCCCCCAAGGGGGCCGCAACCCACAGTTTGGGAAGCGCTGCTTTAGATAATTTTAATTTATCTTTATTTTAATGATTTTATTACATTTTTTTTGTTAGCATTCGCTTTATAATATTTACACGTCCAGACTGATGTCCAATAGGAATTTTTTGCGTATTAAAGATGAGATTCAAAAATCAATGATCACCCTATTCGAAAAAAAGGATATTGGATGCGTTCAAATATGTAAATTTGACTCATGCACATTAAGAAAACTTTTCGTATAAAGGGATATGTTCTGGTTACGGAGCGGATGGGATTTCCTTTTTGTGTTGCTTTGTAATCATTTTGTTAAATATAATTAGTGAAATCTCCGTGAAAGATCTGAAATGACACTTAACAGGAAACATTTATGGAATTTTCATCACATTTTCGAAATATAAAATTATTGAAATATATTTTCCTGATTATCATATTACCATGAGAAGGAACTGATATTATTTGACCTGATTTTACTTCCTTACTTAACTTACTTTTAAAGTGTTTCCACTCTTCAGCCGTTGCCTTGTAATGCTTTTTTCCACTTTGAACGGTCATTCCAGGATATATTGTTCTGACATTTGGGTTCTTGAACCAAAATCCTTTGTAAAGATCAGTGTTGCTTTCCAGATGAGTCGATGTCAGTTAATTGGTGACCATCACATTAGTGGCTCACTTCAACCTGTACTCATAGATGTACTGTTCCCTCTCTATGAGTATTCTACTTGTATTTTCATTATATTTCATTTCAGTTCATGAAATTCGTTATTTTTATTTATTTATTTTTTTTTTGTATTGAATGTACACTTTGCACGACGGACATTGTAGCTCTTCGCCAAAACATTTCATACAGGTTCTTACACTATTATGAAGTCCTTCATTACCAAGCTGATACCCAAAAGATTATTTTCTATAGAACGTCCACAACAGAGACAACATACACACTCGACCATCATGTACAAGTAACACTTGACGTTAATTTTTTTATGCCACTCCAAGAAAAGTCAGTTGAAACCAGACCACGCATAGCAAAAATTATCAGCTTCCCTATCCAAATATGCCCATCTGCTTCAACTATGGTATTCTGACTGCGCACGCCACATCGCAGCTTTCCGACAGCATGCTGTCCAATCATGGCGAGGGTTGAACCGCACAAGTGGAACTTTAGCAGTTTTTAAGGTGGTGGTGATGGTGGTGGTGGTGGTGGTGGTGGTAGGGGACATATTTGGCTTTTACGCAGCAAACCTCTCATAAAATAGTATGCTACGACAGGGATAACCTTGAAAAATACGTAGAGAGATTCCTCCGATGAATACAGAACCATTTGCACAGTTTTCTATCCCTTTCGAGCACATTTCTTAGGAATTGTGACTTTTTATTATTATTATTATTGCATAATACCTCTAGGGAGTCCAAAGACTCATCGAGGGAGGGTACCTACTCTACAACTCTCCATCTCCACCAGCAGCAACTGCCTTTGCCATCTACCGCCGATTACCACCACTCGTATTGACTGTTTTCTGTGCTTAATTTTCCTTTCTACTTTCATATATTAATGAATTCATACACAGTTGGTCTTTGATGTTAAAATTATGCTGCACACTCGCATAAACTCATCGATGAAAGAGCAGCCTGTGACACCATTCATCCGGATGATAGTTAAAAATTATATGGTATTAAATTGTCCGCGCGTTTAGAATAGTGGCTGTGCGCTTTGCAACCTATTCCCTGGAAAGGAGTATCCTAGGTTCGATTCCCGTGCAAGATGTGATGAGCTGAAGGATCTTCCTCAGCCATAGCCAAGCTATCCGGTCGTGGGAGTGGACAGTAGGGATTCCCCAGTTTATCGTAGGGTTTTTCGCACAAAGCAGACAAACCGGCCTTTAGAACTCAACACTACAGGATATACGATACTCAGGGGCGCAAGGCTGACTACCTTATCCTGTGAACGTCAGGGTACGATGATTAATAAACCCTAGACACCGCAAGGTAAAAGAGGATAAAAGGAAAATGAGATGTTATTAAAAGAAATTCAATCCTTGTCTATACAATGAGTTCACTAAATTCAACAAATTGCTGGGAAGAAGCAAACTTACAGAAAGTAGGGGAGGAAAGCCGTGTCTTCACTCAAAAACAAAAAACACTTCTGGTGATTACTCTTTCTCTCTCTCTCTCTCTCTCTCTTCCTATGGGAGAGGATGGCACCGACTCTAACGTATATGAAACTCTTATTTCAAAGAAGTACGAAGTTAGCTTAAAAGTTGAAAAATTCCAGTATTTTACTAAAGAAATAAGATGCGATTACAATAATAGTGACTATTATGTTAAATGTTTTTTGGAAAATTGACAAGAATCTAAATTATTTAAAAAAATGAAATATATAATGTACTTGTAACAGTATTTTATAATGAATATCATAAAATCTCAAAACATTGGAAGTCATTTTGAGTAAGTTTAATTCTTGTTTACGCTGTAATATATGCGCATGGCACAAAACTTAAATTGTATCCGATAAACAAATAAAAGTTATTAAAACGGATAGCCAGTGTCGTGTTTTGCTGCAGTTAACTGGCGAAAATGTCTTGCATAAAATGATGGTTCGATTATGAGTGTTAACTTTTTTTTAAATTTTTTCTTTCATCCACATTTACAAATGTTTTATTCTAACACTGTATTTTTAGCTCCTTCAAACAGGCTTTCCATTTTCTAGTTTCCGAAAACCTTCAGATTTCATTTAGATTTTTTGGAATAATAAGAAGTCGTAGGAATAAAATATTTGCTGATATTACAAAATTAATTCGGCATTCTTCTGGCCGGTTGCCTGTGTTGAGAAAAACCAGAGTTTTGAGGTGGAAAAACTTTTCTACTCTCCAACTGAGAATGGCTAACTCACCCTCATTTGAAAAGTCATCATAAAGGTTCTCCTAGATGGGATTAAAGTCCAGGTTTTTCCATCCAAAAGGCGTTGGCTTTAGCAGCTGAACTACGAAGGATCATTACTAGTTCTTATATTTGGATAATATGACCCAGTCGGACTGGGTTGGGCACTTGAATGTTTCTTCGTTCTGCATCCGTGGGTTCTGATTCGGCTGTAGCATGTATGCTTGCAAATGTCCTTACGTTTGTTAAATAATTTTCACCGCTTCGTGTGAGACCACTACCTTGCTTATTGGAGGTCCGATGAGACTTCAAAAAGTTCCATGTTTCGTTTCTATAGCAGCATTTTTGGATTATCTAATTCTTACGGAATCCGTAATACTTGTTCGAAAACCGTGTAGGAGAGTGAAGCACTAAGGACGGAGAACTCATTACCTTGTTGAATTCGGGGTTTAAACCCTGTAAAGTGACTTGGTCGTGATAAGTCGGATTATCTCCATTTATTGTAAAAAAGCACGATAGAAAATCTGAAAACAGCTTCTGTCTTTTAATTCTTAGATGTTCAACACAATCAGGAAGAACTTTTGCTTTTTTGGGTGTAGAAAAACCCAGTTTGAATTCATGCACGGATGAAGGAACGATGTTCATTGATTTATTTTTTGATTGGAAGCAGAGGCTAAGCCAATAAAGCTATAAGATCAGTCATATTCGTGGTCAACTTAATGAGTTCTGTAATGCGTATAAAGGACGTGCCAGATAGTTCTGATAAAGAACTTCGCATTGTTAACATTAAAAAAATGCGACAAACGTCAACTTCCTTTCTGGCGCTTTTATTTTAATATGATTTTGCATTTGGCACCATTGTTCGCTGTCCAAATTTTTCCCACAATTCTCCTATCTGTAGTCTCCAGATTTTGATCAATTGTTTCATTTCTAACCCAGCAATCAGCTCAAAATCTATTTCAGCGTCATCCTGTATAATTATCGGTTTAATGTTTACGGTAATAACTCTGTAATCTACGTTCTGAGAATGCGCCCTAATTTAATTTGAAAATATGCAAAAATAACCTAATTTAATTTGAAAATATGCAATCACACTTCATATTTTCAAAATAAATTTGAAGTCTGCTTGCATATTTTCACGGGCAGGTAGAAATTACTAAAAATTAAATTCGAATTAAATTTCGATATTTCTCTGAATGAGATGCTTTACATTTGTAATTATACAATCCTGACAGAATCTTCTCTTGGTACTTATCGTAAGCCATTTGCAGATCCACAAACAAATTCAGATCTTCTTATATTCTCATGATTTCATGATTATTATATCTTGAAATATTCTAAATTTGTTAATATTTATTATAAAATAATATTGTAAGTTTAATATTATAATTTATAAAAGAAAAAATCTAACTTATTACTTAACTATTTATTATATATCTAATATTTAATAAACAAACCATTAAATATCTATGCTAATCTCTTATAAGTAAGTGATCACGTTCAATTTTATTTAAATAATTATTAGTGAGGAATGCTGGCGTAATGGCGGTTGCCAAGTGTTTATATATGTGATCAGTGATTTAAATAGTCGTTATGATTTTCTGAAGAAAAATTTATTTTGTAAAATATTTGCTACTGATGCTGGTAGATCGATTTGATCTACGGGATATTTACATTGGGCTCTAGGTCCCACTTCCCAAACTTTATTCTAATAGAGTTGTTGCCTTCTATCAATCATGACAAAACCTCTCAATGAAGGCATATTTGAAGAAGTTTACAGAGAATTCCTAAGATTAGGAAAACTTTTGAGCGACAACTGGCCAGGGAAAGTAAAGCTGTTAGATACATTCCCCCCTACAGCAGTCACAGAAGATAGGATGGATGATTCTAATGAAGGAAGTATGTTGACTGAACCAGAATTAAGTCACTCCACGAATACAGAGAATGCTGCATCTCAGGATAATAGTCCGCAGTTTTTGGAAACCAACACAGAATTTCAAACAGTCAAAAAGAAAAGGAAAATCTCCTCTACTGCAGATACACCCAAAACAGTGGAGATAGAACCAGATAATGTAATTAAAGAAAGGGTACCCCCAGTCGTCCTAAGGGCCAAGGAGCACTGGATGTCCGTTGCATCCACACTGAAATCTTCAGATATCGCCTTCATTAAAGCCACAAACACAGAAGAAGGGATTCGCATACAACCTAAAACATCATCAGATTACAGAAAAATGACCAAACGTCTAGACAACAGCAATTTGCCATATCACACTTTTGCACTCAACAGTGAAAAAAATTTAAAAGTAGTGTTAAGGGGAGTAACTGAAACATTACAAATAGAAGACCTCCAACTTAAGGGATTTAGCCCAATTAAAGTCAGCCGAATGCGGAGAGCTGATAAAACACCCTATCCCCTAATTCTAGTGAAAATAAGCAAAGACCAAAAACATATATACAATCTCCAAACCATCTGTGATCTAGTCATAAAAGTTGAGGCATTGAAACATAAATCAACTACAACCCAGTGCCATAGATGCCAGAAGATTGGGCATGCCCAACGATGCTGCAAGGCTGAATTTCGTTGCGTTAAATGTGGTGGCAAACATGCATCAAATGAATGCCATAAACCTCGTACACTTCCAGCAAAGTGTGCAAACTGCGGAGGACCACACCCTGCAAACTATAGGGGCTGTATAGCATTTCCTCAAAACCAAAAATTACAACTCAAAACCAGTAAACCTCTTCAAGAACAAGCGTCTTCCCATCAAACCATAGTCTCCACAACGGATGGAAGATCGTATGCTGAAGTTACAAGATCAACCTTCCAAAAAGACCCAAAACCAAAGCAGTCACAGCAAACCAACAAACCTATCCTACTGAACATAACAAGCCACTTAGGTGAAATGCTTGCTGAACTCCAACAAACCAACCCAACTCAAGAAGCCAAAGATATCATCTTAAGGCATACACAATCACTCTTTATGGAAATTCTTAATGGATAAATCTAAAAGAAAACCGAAATCATTACAAATTGTTTCATGGAATTCAAATGGTTTATCTATAAATTACAGGAGCTGCAGGAGTTTGCAGCAGAAACTCAAGCAGACATCATCCTCATAAATGAAACACATCTTCGTCCAAGTGACGAAATCAGAATCAATAGTTATAGCACTTACCGTACAGACAGATGCTTTGCTAGAGGTGGAGGCACTGCCATCTTTGTGAAAAGTAACATAAAACATAATTCAATAGCAGAACCCCAAACAGAACACATGGAAACTACAGGAATAGAAATACATATGGAAAACACAAGCAGCATTACGATATATGCAGCCTACAACCCCCCCAAATAAAAAACTCCTTGAATCTGACTTAGAGTTGATACTAAATACAGGCAGAGCAGTGATTATAGCCGAAGATCTTAATGCCAAACACTCAGTCTGGAACAGCAGAAACTCAAATATTAATGGAAGAATACTCAACTCTTACACCCCTTCAAGAAATATAACAGTAATAGGACCCACTGAACCCACACATTATGGAGCTACCGGTCGTCCTGATGTACTAGATATAGCTATATTAAAAAACATAGCGCACAGCTATCAGATACAAGCAATCAACGACTTAAGTTCTGATCATAACCCCATCATATTACAACTAGGCACCATACAAGATATAACAGAAAACACCACCGCATTTATAAATTGGAAACAACTTCCCTCAGCCTTCCAGGAAAACCTTGGTCCAATACCGCATATAACATCTGCTGAAGATGTAGAAAAAGCAGTGAAGACTCTTGAAAAACAACTGCTGACAGCTATAACGCAGGTAACAAATATAACCAAATGTACACCATCAAATAAACTTCCACAGGATATAAAACGTCTTTTCCAAGAGAAAAACAGATTAAGAAGACAATTTCAGAGAACAATGGACCCAGCGGATAAACAAGCAGTCAATAGAGCAACAAACCAGGTTCGATATGCCCTAAAAGACCACCGTAACCAACTCTGGAATAACAAAATTCTCCAATTAAACACAGAGGATCAATCAATATGGAAAATGATGAAATCACTCCGTTCAAAGCGTTTTACATTTCCTGCAATCCAAGGTGAATCTAATGTTGTCTACAACGACGAGGAAAAAGCTGAAGCATTTGCTGACAGTTTAGAAAAACAATGCAGCCCCAATTATACCAATACAGATATAAATTTCATAAGTAAAATTCACACCCAAGTGCGTAAAATAACTCAAAATGCCTCATTCCAATCCAATAACAAATCCGTGTCACCAACAGAAGTATATGAGATTTTAAGAAAACTAAATAACAAAATGGCTCCAGGTCCAGATGGAATAACAAATAAGGTACTCAAGTTACTTCCTCGCAAAGGGGTTATGCATCTAGTAGCCATCATTAATGCTATCCTCCGGCTAAATTATTTCCCACAACGATGGAAAATTGCCGACGTTTTCCTAATTCGCAAACCTGGGAAAAATACACAGTTTCCTGAAAGTTACAGACCAATCAGCCTTCTTTCATGCATAGGTAAGATAGCCGAACGTGCTATTCTCACACGGCTTCAAGAGGCAACAGATATCAACCATATAATTCAAGATGAACAATTCGGCTTTAGGAAATATCACTCCACAAGGCTACAAATTTACAGAGTTATCGATCATATAACCCAAGGGTATGAATGGCACCAACACACTGGCGCAGTTTTTCTAGACATCACTCAGGCATTTGATAGAGTATGGCATCATGGACTAATTTTTAAACTACACGAAGTTGGTATTCCATTGCCACTAGTGCTACTTATCAAATCATATCTACACAACAGAAAATTTAAAATAAAACTCAACGGTATCAGATCCACAGAGAGGAGAATCACGGCTGGAGTACCTCAAGGCTCTCTACTATCTCCCCTACTCTCCTCCATATACATGGCAGATCTCCCCAAACTGTCTCCAGCTATCACCGCTCTGTATGCCGACGATACAATCATTATAGCCAGATCCCTCCGTCCACACCTGGCCACAATCAAGCTGCAGAGAGCAGTCAATGAATTGGAGGATTGGTACACCAAGTGGCGTATCGCAATTAATCCAAACAAAAGCTCTGCAGTACTTTTCACCAGACGTAAAGCAGAACCGAACACAAGCATACAAATGTTTGGCAAAATCATCCCTTGGCGCAATTCTACCAAATATCTGGGAATTCATCTTGATAGACGTCTAAACTTCAAGTCACATATGGATAGTGTTGCCACTAAGGCAAGTCAGACTATAGCACAGCTATATCCACTTTTGAACAGGAACAGCTTCGTAAGCATAAGCAACAAAATCCTACTTTTCAAATCGGTAATCAGACCGCAACTAAGTTATGCCTCTCCAACCTGGGGTCACACGACTAAAAGCAACATCAACAGACTTCAGATAATACAGAATAAATGCCTAAGAATGGCATTTAATGCCCCATGGTTCACCAGAAACATCCAGTTACATCAAGAAGCCAATCTTCCAGATATTAAGACCTACATGACAAGCATTGCGGAGAAATTCTTCACAATCACGGATAATCACCCAAATCAGTTAGTTCGACAGGCAGCGGACTATAAGCCCTCAGATCGTTTCAAACATAAAAAACCGAAATCCTCCATCGCAAGAGAAAGCTGAACAGCCTCAATGCTCACAATGAGCTGGTAAATTACCCACAATAATCTCATCACCCACAATCTAAAATCCAGATGAAGGGATAAAGAGTCAAGGACTCAGTCCATCAACCAATTAAGTTCAAGTTTCAAAAAGATAGGTGGTTTTTAGGACTTACAGGGTAACGATTGGCAATGCTGTACCAATGAAGTTTAACTGAGGTTCGGTTGTTGCTGTTACCCCCTTGGGTGATGAGATTCGAGAGTTTTTGAGTTCGCTCTCTTAAGGTTTTTGCCTTAAGGAAGCAATTTGAGTCTCCGGGGAGAGTGTTCCCCGGCACGGCCCGCTGAGGGGCTTTGTCGGTGAATTATTTTCCTCGGAATTTGAACGGTTCTGCTCGGTGGTGGCGGGTGGGTGGAAGGCCATCACTGAGTGGAAACAACGCTTAGATGGACGGTCCTTCGCCCACGATTGAGTGGCCTAGGGATCGTCCGAATTTTTAGAGACGGCTTTACCTTCAAATATGGCAATGCTGTAGCCAAGGCAGTTTCAACTTAGGCTCGGCTATTGCCGTTACCCAGCCATGACTAGAGCTTTTTCACTCAATAATTGCCGTTACCCAGCCATGACTAGAGCTTTTTAACTCAATAACACCCCATCCAGACAGATTTTCTTCATTCAGATGACGGGATAAAGAGTCAAGGACTCAGTCCATCGCCCAGTTCTTTTAAGAACTAAAAAAGATGGGTGAGGACTATCCTGTCATGAGCAGAGCATTAATAGCTGAATTACAATCTATTCCCTACACTCTCGTATACAGATAACGGGGAAGATGAAAAGCATTCTTGCTTTTCCCCTTTAAGCCACCTCTTATATAAGGAATATATATATAAGCCACTCCTTATATAAGGACTATAAAAAGATGGATGATGGTATGGATTAATTGACCGTGAGATGCGGTGATTAATTAATACCCTTGGAGGGCAATGCTGTAGCCAATGAAGTTGTAACTGAGGCTCGTCTATTGCTGTTACCCTCCTGCCATGATCAGAGCTTTAATAGCTCAATAACACCATATCCCTACACTGTCCTCTACAGATAACGGGGAAGATGAAAAGCATTCTTGCTTCGCCCCTTTAAGCCAGTCCTTACAATGACTATAAAAAGATGGGTGGATGAAATACTAATCGACCTTGAGATGCGTTGATTAATACTATTCGTGGGTAATGGATGACAATGCTGCAGCCAATGAAGTTCTAATTGAGGCTCGGCTATTGCTCTTACCCTCCTGCCATGATCAGAACTATAATAGCTCAATAACACCTTATCCCTACACTGTCCTCTACAGATAACGGGGAATATGAAAAGCATTCTTGCTTCGCCCATTTAAGCCAGTCCTTTTAAGGACTTAAAAGCATGGAATCGACCCTGAGATGCGGTGATTAATTTGGTGTATTGGATGGCATTACCCTCCAAGGGTATTGCCATCCAATACCCTCGGAGGGAAATGAATGGCAATGCTATAGCCAATGAAGTTCTAACTGAGGCTCGACTATTGCTGTTACCCTCCTGCCATGATCAGAGCTTTAATAGCTGAATAACACCTTGTCCGTACACTGTCCTCTAAAGATAACGGGGAATATGAAAAGCATTCTTGCTTCGCCCCTTTAATCCAGTCGTTATAAGCAACGCAAACTTGCACAAATTTACGTGTGTTTGAATATACTTATTTTTCTAGGCGTTATGAAATATTCACCACTTCCTACTCTTAATATTCTAAACATGTGCAGAGTCATGTTTAGAATATCTTTAAAATAAAAAGATGAATTGTCACAATAGATATATATTAATAACAATTAAAGAAGAAATAATATGAAACATTTTTGCATGTAATGTTTAGTGATTTTTGAATTTCAATTGTAATGTTTCAATAAAGGTTTGCCATTCTACGCATCCTCATTAAGAAAGTAGATGGTGGCAGCATCACCCTATCATAGTTAAATGCACTTCCTAAGATTTGAAGTATTCTTCCAGTATGTCTTCTCAGAATTCTTGAAGATAGACTAACAAAATACATAAATCCGAATTTCGATCGTAGTACAAGGAATTAAACTGTTTAAAGATCTGGCTGCTATAAATAGGTGAATGTTTGCATTTAATGCATGGCTGTTTGAAAATGACTGTTCTAAATATGTCGGGCTAGTTTTTCTTTAATATTTTTAATATATTCTTTTAACGTGAAGAATTTATAATTATCAATTCACTCATTTGGGAAGAATGCACCTGCATGAGCATTTTGGGATTCAAGTGTGTGTGTGTGTGTGTGTGTGTGTGTGTGTGTGTGTGTGTGTGTGTGTGTGTGTGTGTGTGTAGTCCAGTTAATATTTTGCAATGTGCGATATCTGCCATTGATATAAATAAATAAATAAATAATTCATCATGCTCGTACCGGTGAATTAGAAAATTTTATTTAATTAAATGTTTCCGTATAAGCATGCGACTGCCTATATTAATCCTCTTCAATTTCCAGCGCATAGTGGAAATTGAAGCGAAGCGGCAATTTCCTGCAGCATATGGGTCGACAACAGCCTTCATTAAACTTTGCTCACCGCACACAGGAAGTTGTTTTGTCAGAATAAGCCTTCTCAGAATACGGCAGTATCGTTGACGACTATTATAATGCCGCAGTTAAGCCACTTAGACAAGCAATGTTGATTATTTTTCCACTGATTAAACACTCCGGAAATCTGATGTTTTGAAGATACCAGATGGCTCTGCTGTTTTCACAGTATTGACTCCACCCATAATAAGCCTTTTATCGATCCCGGAAAGATCCTTTCTTCTTCCCATTGTGCTCAACGCTATTGACGATTGCTGACAGGGATTCCATCTTATAACAGTTTATAATTCTTTCGATTTTTATTGTTCAAATAAAAAACGTAGGTTATGCAATGCAACAATTTGTACTTTAATTTTTTCCTTCGCTTTAATATTTTGTTGAACCTTTTCCAGCTGTTTAATATTTTTCACGCTTTTTTATTTGCAGACTTCTGTCACAATTCTTTCAATGTATAAAAATGTAGTTATAATTGTTAGAAAATCAGAACAAACCTCTCCTTAGCAGTGCAGTCATGTTCCAGTTTCTTGGCGTGGTGAGCACAACTGGAATAAAAAAATTCCTAAAAGAAAAGGAAGACACTTACCACTCACTACAGTCTCTTTCCCACCATTCCGACATATTTCTTGACAGATCGCGATGTCCTCTAAAGGGACAAATGAAAACTAATTCCCCTAAATTTCTATTGAACTTTGCCCTTTTTTACATCCACAGAGACTCACTCGCTTATTGGTAGTCCTCTCATGTGAGACTATATTCCTGTCTTACAAAATTCTAAATCAAATTAAATCCTCAGTTCTGCCCTTCAAGAAACATGTTTCGGCACTTTTTGGTGCCTCATCAGGATATGACTATTGAGGAGGGAACATTATCAGAGGAGGTCCTCACGTCTAATTTAAAGGGGTCTTATTTTATTCCATTGGAATTGTTCTCATTATTTCTTAATGGAATAATAAAGCATATATCTTGCTTAGGAATAACACTCTGATTTATTTAGACTAGTAACCGAACTATCTAATCAAATATATCCTGGGACAACTCACCTAGACTCTCGTACAGGTAGCTTTCTCATTGCATCCGCCACAGTCAGACTCCTGGGTCGGACTGCCAAATTCTGAAGATCACTAATGATAACTTCCACAGCACCCGACTTCAATGGTGCGACTTTCCCATCACTCTCCTTGACAGTTGGCGTAATCCTTCCTGATGTTAATTTTGTGCGCGAACAATGAAACCCACGTTCTTCAGATCGCGATGAATTGCTGTCGCTTAACGTTGCTTGCAGAGAGGAGATTCGGAACTTGGTAGCGAGTATTTCAAACCAGGTTAAGCGATTTTGTTTACATCCATGCAATTTACACTCTGTAGTCTTGCCCTGGGATTCTGTGTGTCCTCGTAAGTGTTGTCACTTCACAATCACACCAGTGCAGTTCATATAGCACAAGACAATATGAGATAAAATACAGATAATAATTACGGTATCTAATTGCAGGATGCTTTATTAATACATAGTACAAAAGACGAAATGCAAGAAAAAAGTTACAATATGGTTCGATACACAATATAAGACTAACTTTCATGTAATGGGATGATATGAGAACGCTACCTGTGCGAATGTGTGATTCCGACTTAAAACATTTAAACTATAGAATGTTAAACTATACAAAACAGATTTTACGGTAATAAATATAATTATATATCTGTAACCAAGGATGGTTGCCATAATGGTTATTAGAAGAACTCACAAGCATGAGAGTCGGTACAGCATACAGATATTCAATTGTCTATCTATTCTAAGATTACTAGATTATATACGAGATATATTATTATTATTATTTCATACATGTTTAAGAGAATACAAATCTTATTTAATACACAATTATTAGATTGTGTGTGTGTGTGTGCGCGCGCTCGCTCGCACGTGTGTGATTTTGACGTCATTTAGTTCCTCAAATTTTTTTAAATATAATCAAGCGAAATAGGTTTTATATCACCAACTAGTTTATTCTAGTTTCCAGCAGCTGTATGTTGAAAGGATTTGTGGGAAGTCCCTCTCTGTTGGTTTTCGGTACTACAACATGTTTCTTCAACAGATGAGATTACAATCCGCATTAATTATACAGTCGGAAATATTGATTGTTCTTCTTGGCGTACATTAACAGCAATATAGGTAAGATTTCGTAATTGTAAGATTTCGAAGATGGCAAACAGTTTTTTTGCTGGAGTGTGACGCTGGATAAGAACGTTATGTTGCTCTTTTGTTTGGGAACGTTATTAGGGGAAGCGAGTCATTGTTATAATCTCCAGAACAGAACACGATGACTGGAATGAAAAATTTATCCATGAATTACTACAGACATCTGAAAACTGATAATTTTTTTCATGTGATGAATTCTACTAGTTGGTGATGAAATTTACTTTGTCAAAAACGAAAAATGGGAATTCCAATTCAAGGTGCTGTCGATATATAAATCTAAGTGTCTTCTTAAATGTGTGTTGTCTATTAATCCATCGACAATGATATATTTCGTTACCATTGTGATTTAAGCTTTTATTTCTTCCTCGTCGATTATGGACATCGTCATTATACACGACTGATCACTCATATAGTTTTTCCAGTCAGTAGGATCAAAGTCGAAGCTATACTGCTCAAAACAATTAGGGGATATTTTGGTTTTCTTGTAAATTATAAAGTTATAAAAATAATTTACAAATGTAACACATTTAGTTTAAAATATTCTTAATATGCAACCGTGTAGAACACGCTGCTGCCTACAAAATCATGTTAAGACTTGTCGAAACGTGTCTTAGCCATATTAGTGTGAGAGGGGGTAGAAAAGCGTGGCTTGTTGCGCTCAATTTCACAGTGCATAATTATCACTTCATTGTAAATTTTTGTCACCTACTGCCAAATATTTTGTTAAAAATGGCAGAGCTACATAATATCCTGGAATCCATGGCTTGGAGAGCCATTGGTCGATTAGAAGCTGGACACACGCAGCAAGTTGTTGCTCAAATTTGTCGTGCATCTCAAAGCTTAATTTTGCGACTTTGGAATCGCTTTCTGGGGACGGGAAATGTTCGAAATCCTCTTCATGCCATAACTTTATAGCCTTCAAGACAAATGGTTTGCATTCCACTTACTGCAAATCGCAAAAGAGCCTGAAGAATTTGGGTACTGGAAAAATGATGATTGGGCTCGTGTACTTTCTAGTGACGAGTCCAAGTTCAATCTGCAACCAAATAACCTGCGTGTCTTGATATGGCGTGAAAGTGGTACAAGAAATAATCCACTGTTTGTTCGTGAACGACCCTAACATCAACGTGGCAATTTGAGGGTTTATGGACTGGAATAAGTACAGATGGCAATACAGATCTCTGTTTTATCAGAAGCGATTCCTTAACAGGCCAAAGGTATCGCGATGAGATTTTCGAACCTATAGTTCGTCGATATGCTGCTGCAATTGGCGAAGAATTCATTTTCATGGATGACTGCAACAACATGCAAACTCTTGGTACAAGAGTGATTTGAGGAAGAAGATATTGAACAAATGGACTGGCCTGCCTGTTCACCGGATTGTAATCCAATTCAACTTGCCTGGCATGCTTTAAGTAGGCGCGTTTCTGCTCGACTGGTGTCACCACAATCGCTTCAAGAGCAAGAAGTTACTCTCATAGAAGAGTAGGGAAACATCCACAAGAACTGTTTGATAATCTTAGCCGGTTCATGCAATCAAGACGCGCCGCTGTTTCGACCGTTAATGGAGACCATACGCCCTTTTAAAAATTAACAAAAGGTTTTTGGCTATTCTTGTTAAAGTTATTTTACGCTAAAATAATTTAACAAAATTCATATTTTGTTAAATATGTATAATTTAATCCTAACTAACCAATCTTTTTACAAAATTAGTTATTACAAATTTAACAAATTTGTAATAACTATCTTTTATTTAAACAATATCTCATCAATTACACCCTATCCATAAGTGGGAAATATTTATTAATGTATAAAGTACCCAATAGTTATAATTATTTGCAGATAGTTACAATTATCCGACACAAAGCAAAATATCCCCTAAGTGTTTTGAGCAGTGGACAATAACTGGTTAACTGCTGATTAATTTCTTTTAGTACCATGAAAGACATACGTGGATATTCTCCCTTCTTCCAATGGTGACAACGTGACGATATCTCCATTGGGGGAAGGGGGGGTGGGATATCCACGTATGTTTTTCATCTCCGATTTTAAAATCTGACTCAGTTTTCATTCTTTATTGTTGAAATCATACTGAGAACAAATTCCGTTAAGAAGACTTTTTTTCTGCACATTTGATCTCTTTGAAGGTGTTCTTTCTATAGTTATCTTCTTCACAGAGTACTCCGTATGAATTAAATCATTTACAGTTTGATGGGGGAAGCTGCAGCAGGCAGAAATTTCCCGAGCTGTGCAGCTGCAAAGGAGATATCCCACGAGAGTTCCACCTCAAAACGAACTGCTTTCTTCAGTAGATCTCATTTTGCTTGTTTGTTTCTGAAGTTCGTAAAACGGTCTGCTTATAATTGCACGAGCACTGGTTATGTGGCATGTAGGCATATTCTCTTCTACAAATGGGTGTCTGGATATTTGATCAGATAGCGTCTGGCGTATATAATTAGTAAAGATCAGATTGTGTTAAGCGGAACTTATTTTTCTAAAATAAATATTCTATTCTCATGAATACAAAGTACAAAGCGAATTTATCCCTCCTTCCTCCACAATATCTCCATTTCCTAATAAATAAATAAATAAATACGTACCTTAACTATTAATAAATGTAGAGTAAAAAGACAAAATGAAGCAGTTTTACAATATTAGTGCTTAAGTGTTTTTGTGTGTTGGTTATTGATATTCCTACATTCAGAGAATTATTAATCAATTGACTGACAAGTGATAATTATTGTTTGCTAATTTTCTAATATTTGTTTAATAACATTTTCTCTATAATGTTTTTCTTAATTTATTTTCTTAAATTAACTGGTGCGTGTGTAACTCATGGCATCGTTTCCGTTATATAAAGCGTGACCCAAAAGAAAGACCGCAATCAGTTCCATTTCAGACGTTGACTGGAGGAACTCATAATAATTCCTTCTTCTTGATTTAATTGACCGCTTGTATAGGAAACTAGGGCACTTTTTCAACGATTCTCTGGTTTTTAACTCTGCATCTCCGAAAAATGGACGTAGATCTGACAATATTTCTGATAAGAATGCCAGTCAGAGCCAGGAACGCGAGATGGCCGTTGTTTTCCGTACTATCGCTATCCGCGATGAACTATGACGATTAAGATGTAGTGCGATATCGATTTCTAAAAGTACTTCGCAATGAAAGAGTTCTACTTACTCTGTTAGGTAATAAAAGGTGATAAAGTGTTCATTTATCTTAATTCACTAAGAATAATAAATTATACAGTGTAGTTTATGATCAATAAATTATTCTTACAACTTAATCTCTTAATTTATTAAAATAATAACTACGACCATTGTCTGAAATGCGCGTGATAATAAAGGAATATAAAGAATGAAATTACGCAAAGATTAGGCTATTTAAGCGTGAGTTTTTGAATCAATAAATATGAATTTTGATATCGGAATCAAAAAATGAACTCGCTCGTATCTTATCATATCTTCGCTCAACATACGGAAAAAACTAGATCGTACCTTAAATTCTATCTTAACCATTGAGCATGGCTACTCCTACGAATGGGTTTTAACTTGCCTTCATCTACAAATATTCTTTTCTTTATTATTTATAAACGCATTTATTGATATTACAGTTATAAATTATGTAAATTAAATATTCAAAATCTTGTATTGTTTCGGCGATATATCTTAGTGCTTAAATATTTAGAGAAGTTTCACTTTTAAATTAATATTGTAAATGAGACATTATCAATTAACGACTGATCTTAAAATTAGTATTAATTAATAAATATAAATCAAAATAAATAATGACAATCACTGGTTATATTTCCAGAAATTTACTCATTTATTCCCCATTCTCTAGCGAAATGTGCTATGATAAGTACGTTTAACCCTTCAGCCTTTTGAAATGCGGTTTTTGCTAAATCCTTGTTTTAGAACGAAATTCATTATTGTGGACAACAATACATACATACATTGAAGAGTGCATTTCATTTTGTTTCAAATGAAAAGCGAAAAATCAATTTGAATACGATAACAATAATGCTATTGTTACATAATTACTTACTTTCTTAGGTAAATAATCACTCTTTTTCTTGGGGGAGGTTTTGGGGAACTAGCGGTTCGTAAATGTGGAAAAATAAAAAAAGAATGCGAGACAAATCATCATAATCTCTTAGCCTTCCTAATTCATAAAAGATACCAATTAAAAACATTTCAGTGAAATTTAATCACTGCATTAGAGGGTTAATCTGGAAGTTTTAAAAACACGTCGAAAAAGTTCAAAATGTGAATCAGCTAATGGGACATCGGCGCTTGTGTTATTAATACGATATGCGAAAGTATTAATACTATCTTCGAAATGCTTGCGTCGTGTATGTGTTGGTGTTAAAAGACTGGATAGCCCTATCTTTTGGATTAAAGCCTCATATCTTTCTCTTGCATGATATGGATTTCGGATAGATTCATAATATTCAACCTACTCAATGGAGACGAGAGGCGTAAGTTTTGAAATACTTCCGAGAAAATGTTGCACATAAATCGAGGCGGAATTAATAATTCCAATTTCCGGTGAAAACAAATATTAATTGCTCGTACCAGTAATCGGCTAACAGTGGAAAACAGCCTTATTTAAAACAAAGAAAACTTTCTTTAGTTGGAAACTAGAATAGAACCTATAAGACTATAAAAATTAAGGGAAATATGACGCACGTGGTGTTATTTCATGTACTCTTATTAGCGATATCTAGAACCAAGAAAGAGCAAATTTGAGAGAAGAACAAGGAACCTATCACAATGTTAAGTAACTCAACAAATACCAACAAAAACTGCCGCACTTGATTATTTTAGAATTCGGATTCTGCACGTGAAAAATCAAAGTGGATAATAGAAACGACGCGTGTGCCATGATGTGGAGGTATAGAGAGGATTCGGTTCCATTGTGTAAGACCTTGATAATGATTCACGTCTTCTTGTTCGATCGAACAAATTCAATAAAATTAAGTACGTGTTTGATTCTTATTATTTCAGTAGCTTGGATACATCTAATTACAAACAACAAAAGAAACACACACACATCTTCTTTTCTTTGTGTGTGTGTGTGAGAGAGAGAGAGAGAGAGAGAGAGAGAGAACTAAAGATCTTCTGTGAAAGTAAAAGCGAGTTTCTCAGTCTCAAAAGGCCCACCAGGGTTCCTCCTCCAGGGATCTAAGATTTTTCCGAGATTCCTTGAGGATGAGAGTAGAGTATCAGGTTTGGCTACCAAAAGAGGTAATGAAACCGAATTATCTTGAAGCTTTCTCCACCTACGACACCAAAACTGTACTCTACATTGATGTTATATCACTATGTATGAAAAGGAATATTTTGAAGTAGATTCATGATTGAAAAAAAATTAATGAGTAATCTTGATTAGACTTTCCGATTTTTGATATAGATATACAGTCATTACGATTCAGGTTGGGACGATGGAGCAAGGCCTCCACGCTTTCCTTGAACAAACGTTCAAACCTATAACGAGATCTGTGCAAGAGGCGAGTCCTGGACCAAAAGATGCTGTGGTCAGTTTCAATCCCATGTTGAGCCAATACAGACTTTCAGGTTTGTTGTGAAGAATGGAGGATTGGTGTTCTTTTTTCATTCCAGTCTGTCCAAAATAGGAGATCTCAGAGTTGCAAGGAATTTGATAAACTCTAGGAAGAGATAAAGTTGAGGGTTTGTCTTAAGGAGAAGGTTTGTCTTTGAATATAAAGTTAATATAAAGTTGTCATGAAGAAAAAAAGAGTTAGAAGGGAAAGAAAGAATTAGATGCTAATGTGTGGTGTTCTTTAGAGCATGAATTAAAGTGCAGGAAAGAAGAACAGGAAATGGATTGTCTCCAACTTTTTCATTTGTAATAGAGCAAAAAATGGAAGAAGCGATTTTTCATTTAATAGAAAGATAACATTGAGGATGAAATCAATAAAAATAGTTGGAAGAAAGTACCAGCAAATCGTAAGAACCCCATCTTCCATAAAATGAAAACTTCCATCTACTGATATCTTGTATGAACCTTTCACAAGTATAAAAGTCTCAATTATATCACCCCTTACCAGTGTCCGCAGACAACAGATCATCAGTGTAATTTTAACACTCTCCTTTGCACACTCCCCCCACTGTATCAGAATCACCTCCGAAACCCTGAGCACAATAATCTTTCTTCTTCTTCTTCTTATCCAGGTTCTAGGCTAAGTGGCCAGTTCCGGACTCAGTCCATCTTCTTCTTCTTGGTCGTCCCCTATTTCTTGTTCCTCTAGGCTTACATGTTAAGATCTTTTTTTTTTTTTTTTTGGTAATAATCTTTCTCTCTGCATTCTTGCTATATGGTCTAGCCCAGTGTTTCTCAACCTTTTTGATGTCGCAGATTCACCGCAGCCCCATACCCCCCCCCCCCCCACCCCCCCCCCCCCCCACCCCCCCCCCCCCCCACCCCCCCCCCCCCCCACCCCCCCCCCCCCCCACCCCCCCCCCCCCCCACCCCCCCCCCCCCCCACCCCCCCCCCCCCCCACCCCCCCCCCCCCCCACCCCCCCCCCCCCCCACCCCCCCCCCCCCCCACCCCCCCCCCCCCCCACCCCCCCCCCCCCCCACCCCCCCCCCCCCCCACCCCCCCCCCCCCCCACCCCCCCCCCCCCCCACCCCCCCCCCCCCCCACCCCCCCCCCCCCCCACCCCCCCCCCCCCCCACCCCCCCCCCCCCCCACCCCCCCCCCCCCCCACCCCCCCCCCCCCCCACCCCCCCCCCCCCCCACCCCCCCCCCCCCCCACCCCCCCCCCCCCCCACCCCCCCCCCCCCCCACCCCCCCCCCCCCCCACCCCCCCCCCCCCCCACCCCCCCCCCCCCCCACCCCCCCCCCCCCCCACCCCCCCCCCCCCCCACCCCCAAAATAAAATAAAAAATCTGGAGGACAATTTTAGAAAACGAACGAAAGGGGAGGAGGGGAGGAATTTTATGTATAAACTGAGCAATTTGATGGAGTCTCTTAGGAGAAGTTTTAAATCGTATTTTAAATCATCGTTTTGGGAGTGACTTTATTATAAAATTTATAAGATATTTTAACTAATTTTTTTCTTATTAAAAAAAAGGCGAGCATGTGTTTTAAAATACTTTCCAGAATTCCAGAGATTTGTGACAGTCGATTATCATGCAGCTGTCCTTAACCCAACCAGGGCGTTTGTGATAATCTTGTTTTCTTTAAGGCGATTGCGATCTTTCACGAATGTGGAACGTCAATCATTCGCTAAAAAAATAAAAGTAGCTCTTTTATTTTTTAGAAAATTACCTTCCGATTGAAAAGAGGTGTAAAATACAAATATGGTAAGATATCGCAAATATATCCAAAATATAAAATATAAAAACTTGACTTCCAATGTTTACAAAGTAAATGTTTTTTAAAACAAATCATAATAATCATCAAAGGAGTGTTTTAGACTTTCCTCTTCCTTAGTCCTTTTGCGGTAAAACAAAATAAAAATTTAGAGGAAATATCGCCTTTAAATTGATACCAATTACCAGAAAAATATAAAACAAATGGCAAATATAACAGAAGCAAATTAAAGAAGTGAAGAAAAAAGATGGCCAAATTGTTTAAGAAATTAAAATGACGATAAAGTTGAATTTAATCGATAAAATGGTAAAGGAAAAGAAAAATAACCATGGATTAACTAGTGAAAGAAATATATTTAAGGAAATTATTAGGGAAGAGCAAAGTGCATAAATTAAAGAGCGATAAGGCAAATTATAAGGAACTTTGCCTGCAACACCTAATACTGAAATGCATATAGAAATAATATAAGACGAATGGGTGTAAAATTATCAGATAGAATCTGTCAGTTTTAATGTCAAGTATTCAGAGTTGCAATGCATTGTCAGACTAGCATATTTTATTTTATCATTCTGTCGGATTTATTTTTTTCTCGCAGCACTTCAGCTTCCATTTTAGATGAAACGGTGCCTTTCTGAAACAGATTTTTTTTCTTTTTTTGAATAGATGGTTATATTATTTTATAACATAAATCAGTTACAAGTTTCTTCGGAACTAATAAATAAATAAACAAATACATCGGAATGAAAAATGACAGTGCGACGTGAAATCCTCACAAATTGGAATATCCTTTTGCAATCAGTTTTAAATGAGAATGTTAATGAATTTAGAATAACAAATTATGTATTTAGAATTATTATAAAATAATTTCAAACAATTTGAGCAATTAAAAAATTATTAAATTTTTCTCATATACCTAATACACCTATTATAAAACTGAAAAGATCTTATATAACTTTCAATACAAAGAATGTCAATTTATCTCGGAGAGGAGAATCACGGCCGGAGTACCTCAAGGCTCTCTACTATCTCCCCTGCTCTTCTCCATATACATGGCAGATCTCCCCAAACTGTCTCCAGCTATCACCGCTCTGTATGCCGACGATACAATCATTATAGCCAGATCCCTCCGTCCACACCTGGCCACAATCAAGCTGCAGAGAGCAGTCAATGAATTGGAGGATTGGTACACCAAGTGGCGTATCGCAATTAATCCAAACAAAAGCTCTGCAGTACTTTTCACCAGACGTAAGGCAGAACCGAATACAAGCATACAAATGTTTGGTAAAATCATCCCTTGGCGCAATTCTACCAAATATCTGGGAATTCATCTTGATAGACGTCTAAACTTCAAGTCACATATGGATAGTGTTACCACTAAGGCAAGTCAGACTATAGCACAGCTATATCCACTTTTGAACAGGAACAGCTTCCTAAGCATAAGCAACAAAATCTTACTTTTCAAATCGGTAATCAGACCGCAACTAACTTATGCCTCTCCAACCTGGGGTCACACGACTAAAAGCAACATCAACAGACTTCAGATAATACAGAATAAATGCCTAAGAATGGCATTTAATGCCCCATGGTTCATCAGAAACATCCAATTACATCAAGAAGCCAATCTTCCAGATATTAAGACCTACATGACAAGCATTGCAGAGAAATTCTTCACAATCACGGATAATCACCCAAATCAGTTAGTTCGACAGGCAGCGGACTACAAGCCCTCAGATCGTTTCAAACATAAAAAACCGAAATCCTCCATCGCAAGAGAAAGCTGATACAGCCTCAATGCTCACAATGAGCGGGTAAATTACCCACAATAATCTGATCACCCACAATCTAAAATCCAGATGAAGGGATAAAGAGTCAAGGACTCAGTCCATCAACCAATTAAGTTCAAGTTCAAGTTCAAGTCAATTTATCTTTCTTCGAATTAATTAAGATATATGTCTTCGTAAAAATAAAAAATAAAAAATATAAATAAAATAAAAATTATAATTGCATTTATATATTTTGGAAAACTAGTAAAGCAAGCAATATTAAATGGAAGAATGGACACAAATTCAACATGCAGATTAATGCAATATTATAGCACGTACCCATTTCCAATAGGCGAAGGCGATGGAAGAGTTCTAACGTCGGACAGCAGAGACACTCTTCAATCAAGATCATAAAACTGCGGCAAAAATAAAAGCGAGTTGCTTTGGGAAAAAATACTTGTAAAGGAGGCTCTAATAAGATTTTTTTTTATAAAAAATAATATTCTTAATGTAGTGAATTCATTGCGAAAAGAAAAATTAAAATAAAGAGTTATTTCATAAAATAGACAAAACCTACTACTTCGCAAAAAAAAAATAAATTTAGAAGAAAGAAGTGACAAAATAACAGCAATTTTGTGCATTTTTAATGCTAACTCTAGTGTTGCAACTGCAGGTGTGGGAAATCAGAAATTTCTGTAAGGATATCTCGCCCTCTAGTGATGTGGAAAACAAATAAAGAGGTAACGAATTTCTTTTTGTTGGAGATGGACAGAAACGCTATGAGTGTTATTAACACTGTATAATAATTATAAACATCGTCTTATGTAGAATTACGTTTCCTAAATCTATTATGCTATCAATATGATTATGGAATGAATACTAAATATAAAATATAATGAAATACATAATGAATATATTCAAATATATCAAATATTTTTTTTCTTGGAAATAGAATATCCGGGATTTAAATCAAAATCACTCAAATTTCTCATTTCTATTCCAACTTTAGGTAATTCGGTACCAATCTATCAATTTTGGTTTTCATGATTCAATCCATACTATAATATTTAACACAATTATTCATAGGTGCTCGCTCATACATTCTTATTCGTTCCAATTGAATGATTATAAGATTCTTTGCAGAATTAAGCGCTTATTTCCCCCGTAATGTCCCCCAGAAGTACGCACTGATACGCTCCCTTCAGATTCTCTCGGCTCACAATATTGATTCAAGTAAGTTCATTATCGCTAACAGACTAAATATAATATTTAAAAGTAAAAAGATATAATGTTTAACTCACGTGACTGGTAGACGAACAGATTTGAGTCTGGAATTATTTTCCTTTCTGTTGTCCAGTAGATATGGCGTCCTCCATTGTAAGGCATCAGTCTCTGACTGTCGCTTTGGGGGTCTCACTATGGACAACAACGAAACAATGAAATGTGGTAATGTTGTTTCAACGCCAATAACAATCCCAGACCTTCAGTTCTCTGTTGATTGTGGTTACAATGGCCTGTACATCTTTTCCAAATGGCTGATAAAAGGTACAAAATAATATTTATGGATCAATCGTATTTTTTTCCTGCACACATTAATGTTATCCTCATGATTCTATTCAAAATTGGCTGAAATAGCAGAGGGCCATTCAGATTTGAACATTATTTGAACTTCGGAATGAACTACAAGTTTTTCTTGATGAAAAGTTTGAATTGAAAAGTATTTACATAATTGGAAATGGCTCAGTCAATTAACAAACCTGGCAGATATATTTACTGTATTAAATAGTCTTAATTTATCTTTAAAAGGCAAGGAAATTTCTATATTTCATGTCCAAGATAAAGTGAACGCCACGTTCGCAAAAATGAAGTTATGGCAAAAGTGGGTTGGTAATGGAGAATTTGACGCTTTCCATCGCTTCATGAATTGCTCGCAAGTTCAAATGAACAAATTGATGATGACGTGAAAATTACTATCATGCAGCATTTAAAAAGCTTACAAATGAATCTAGAAAAGTATTTCCCTGAATTGGACATTAACATTGAGTGGATAAGATACCCTTTCAATAAAAACAAATTTATGCCAAAGGGTCTATCGTCAATAGAAGAACAACAACTTTTAGAACTAGCTTCTGATGGTTTCGTAAAAAATAAATACAGCGAGAATACGTTATCATCATTTTGGCTACAAATACAGAATGAATTTCCTTAATTAACAGATAAAGCTCTAAGGTTCATTTTTCTATTTCCAAGTTCATATCTGTACGAAGTTGGATTTTCGGCCCTTGTAGATATTAAGACGAAGAAGAGGAATCGCATTATAGATGTCGAACCGCATCTGAGATTGAAATTAACAACTATAGAGCCAAATTTTGCTGAAATTTCATATCACCATGAGCAATTTCACTCCTCTCATTGATGATAAATTATTTCAAGTAAGTAAAACTTTATAGTATCTTTATCAAGTTTGTTCCATTAAAAATAAATCATATTTTTTGTTTACCTGAAGATATAAATTCAAATAAAATAGATATTTAATTTTTTAATATTTTTAATTAATTTATTAATTTTAATTAATTTATTCCTTTTAATTAATTTATTCGTTATAGTTAGTTAATTTATTTTAATTAATTTTTAATTACTTTATTTATTTTTGAATTAATTAATTAGGGGTACTTGGTAATAATGAAAATTTAAGAAGGGGTCCGCGGATATCTGAAGTTTGAGAAACACTGCTCTAACATATCAAGTTGATTTAATGGTGTCAATCCTCTAACATATCCAAGTTGATAGGGTGGTCCAGCGTCCTGTTAGGTGGTATCTTTAATCACTTCGTCTAAGAAAATATATTCATATATTGCTATTAGGAGTTTTGCTTTAATAGAAATATGTGAAGGAAAAGTAATGATAATCGCAATTATTCCTACCCACCCACCCACCCTATCTGTCAAAAATAAAACCCATACGTGTAGAGCAGATTAGAAACAGAAGTGGTTTCGTAAGACGATACTAGGAGTAAGTAGTACCCATTCAAAAGCATGCACAAATTAGTGAGGAAAAAACGAAATAAAATACTGAATAGCGATAATAATTTCGGCTGAGAGAGAGAGAGAGAGAGATGCAACACATTCCAGTTTAACATTTAAATTGATTACTAAAATCTTAAGTATTAATAAATTAATCGCAAATTAGCAATTATATACAAACAAAATGTTGATTGAACCACAAAATGTGTTTTGTTTAAGCCCCAAACAGTAAAACTGTTTCCTTACTTCTTGAAATGAGCGATGTTCTAACTTGGCTGAGTTCATCTTCAATTCAAGACAGTCTCAACATAATGCAAATTTCGTTATCGTGCTTGGATGACCTCGCTCCACTCTGAATAGTTTCGTAAATCTCAAGAACAAGACACACTCCTAGTGAGTGTATTTAGAACTACTTGGACAAAATACCAAATCCATAATCAACAAATTTCGAAGCAGCAACAGATGACATTAACAGAGAATTTCTTCTCTATTTTGTGTGTGTGTGTGTGTGTGTGTGTGTGTGTGTGTGTGTGTGTGTGTGTGTGTGTGTGTGTGTGTGTGTGTGTGTGTGTGTGTGTGTGTGTGTGTGTGTGTGTGTGTCAAGTTTCGTATTTTTGTTTATTTTTACATATAGACCGGAACCCTGCTCAAATGATCAGAAATGGAGAACATCTCCCTGTTTCCACTAAGCAGGGAGATGTTCTCCCCCTGGCGAATGAAATTCACCTTCCCGACTAAAATGTAATCCAATTGTTTTCTTTAAAAAATAAACGTCTCATTAAATTGCAGTTATATAGGTGATGTATAGAAGATTGCTAAAAGATTCACCGACATGAAAATTCAAACAGCGTATTTGTTTATATCGAGTGCAAACGAAACTACGGAGGATTTTGAGAACCTATGTAGCTCACTTATTTTAGAAAACCCCTTTGGTCGGAAAGTCCCAATTCCCTTTATGGCATGCGAACCTTTATCCAGGACCTTAATTTTTTACAGGCGCACGAGACCCTAGCTGGTGCCTTTAAAGTTAGGGCCAAACAATGAAATGTGGGCCGCGGAGCATTCTTATGTCCTGCCAACATAATAAAAATTATAAGTACGGCCCTGCCTTTATGAGGTCTTTTCTCTCAAATGGCAACTTAGCCGGTCGTGTATGGAGGATGAGATTCTGGTTTCCGTCAAAACAGACAAGCCAGTTGGAAGAACACACGCAACATAAAGCCCTATATAGGTCATTTTGAGAATAAGGACTAACTACCCCATTCCGTCAGATTTGATTTCGATTACTTGCATGGTGAAGTGATAAATCAGGAGTAGGATCAGAAGGACTTGTTTGCTGCAGACTAAGTAGATTTCGAAGAAGGTCAGCATTCCGTATTGTGGCAGCCTAGACATCACTGTCTCCATTTGTAACGCGATATTTTTCTTAGCTAGAACATAACTGAATTATTCTTAAAACTCCGTTGCGTGTAGAGGAGACGTTCATCGATGAAAACCTTGATCGACGTATTATTGGTATATCGATGTTCCTTCAATATCTCACATATTAATAATAAAAATAATAAAAGCTTCTCGAAACTAAACGATATTTCTTATATATTTGAAGTAAAGTATTTCTATTTGTGTGATTTTTTCAACTGCAACAACCAGTCGAAAATATCCACGCTCTGATGTATTAAGACCGCCGAATATGTTCGCAAGTTGGGTACTGAGTTTGTTGATATCGGAAGAGAAACGCATTCAATGCGAATTAAGAAAGATTGTGTTATGAAACATTCGAATCTTAGAGGCGATTTTTGATTAGTAATGAGACTCGCAATGGATGGAAGAAGAGTCAAAAAAATGAAAGGAAAGAAACATCCCGAATTTCCACGTCGGAAAAACGCAAAGGCATTCTAATATAGTCATGACTTTTGGGATTCCAAGAAAGGGAACACTAAAAAAAGGACAGGAATGGCCAAGGAAAAAAGATATGTCGAAATCTACACTTTATTGCGGATTTCATCCTACTCGGAGAATATTTTCGCGAATACCCGAAATTCACAGTCTGTATTTAACTCAACTGGTAAAATAATCTAATTTGATTTAAAATGGGAAGGCAAAAGTGAATTAATTATGTCATGAAATATAAAGAAAATTCCATTACAACGACTATCAACGACAATCATTTATCTTTTGTCACAGAGTGTTAATGTCCACGCAGGACACCTTACCAAGGAGTTCAGTTCTTAAGATACACTTTGCTATTCCACGTAAAGTCCGATAACTGTCGACATCGTAACCACGTGGGGTTAAGGATTTAAACCCTTCTCTGTCCATAGATCTGAGCTAAAGATCTAGTGACCAGAGAATTGTCGTTATGGATCCTGCACATTGATCCGTATGGCAATTATACAGTTCACGTAATCGCTTACCATCAGTTCAATCCACACAATCCTGTAGAATTTCTGGAAAAAGGATCTTATCTCACCTCACCTCCCGTTATTTTCGACTGCATTTAGATATCAAAATGTCTTCATTTTCTCATCTTGGAATTGCTCAGCACCTTCAGCCTTTCCTGACACAAACACATCTCAGCCATAGCTCTACAACCTCAAAAAAAACTCAACTCAGTTTACATTTTCTCACAAGGAGCAGTGCATACATGCAACTGGTAATAACACAGTATATATGCCGAATGTGGAATACTACTCACACATGTCGTGCAGTTGGGTTCAAACCTCACTTACTTTATATAATGTTATACAGAAGTCAGACTAATCGTCGATCTCTCTCTCTCTCTCTCTCTCTCTCTCTCTCTCTCTCTCTCTCACACACACACACACACACACACACACACACACACACACACACACACACACACACACACACACACACACACACACACACACACACACACACACACACACACACACACACACACACACACAGAATCACTCCATACTCTCTAAGAGACGTCCATTTTCTGTCTCTTCTGCAGGTAGATTCATGGTCAGTGCCGGTTGGATTGATCACCATCTTTCCTCCACTTTCTTCAAAACTGTAAGAACAAAGTAGCTGAAGGTCAACATTCATTTACTATCAACCTACGAACTTATCAAATCGGTTTCCTCTCATCATCTTTTTTCTCCATTTACTTGTTTCTTTTTAATCTTCCACCCCCCCGTCTTCCCCAAATAAGAACACTTCAGCTGTACAAAAAAACATAAGAACAAATTTCTTTTTACTCACAACCCAACTTGATTTTCTTAAGATCTTCTTGTGACCTTTCGTTTGCGGTGAGATATAAAAATAAATCCGAAATAAAATTTTTATGACAGCAAAAATGTTTCTTTATCCAGTCCGTACAGGAGAATAATTCTTGTGCTCTGAAAAGTTTGAAAAGATCGATTATTCCCACTCTTCTTACGTTATTTATCCCAAACTTCAGTGAGATTTATAATTCTTTCACTTGTTCGAATTTTGCACACAGGAAAGGATTATTAGTCAGTGAGATGTTAAAGTGGGTCTGTGTGGCCTGGTTGCAACGCGCCTCATTCCATAATGTTAGACAGCAGGAAAAAGAAAAACTAAATAAATAAAGAAAAAATCACTGAAATATTCGATTTAATCAATGAAAAGTCAATCATTTGCCATCCCGCTTCTGACTTACTAGACTTTTATTTATTATTTTATTTTTCTGCAAATAGTACTAATTGAAACGGAGTAATAGTAACTGGGGAGGCAGCACTTGAAAGACAAATACAGATTAAGAAACGAATGGTGGACAAGCCTTAATTAGAATATCAGATCACGGAACATCGATTTACTTCAATTCCATTAGAGACGAAGAGCCCTTTCTACAAATTCCTCTCTTCGACTCCGCAAGGATTAAACGTTCTGGAGGCGGTGCTTTAGATGTCACAAACGACCATCTAGATGCATAATGTGCAAATAAAATGTGGAACTGTACAGGAAGGAGACGCACGCACAGAGCACAACTGAAAAATGCCAAAACGATAACCACAAAGTAAATAAGTGTCGGAATCAGATAGCTGCAGAGAAAGACTGGGGAGGGAGCAGAGAACTACGCAAATGTCCCCATTCTTTATTACTGACTCACCAATCAACACGAGAAAGGAAGAAGATTTTGCATCGCTCACACCAACATGTGATCTCGAGGTGCTGAAAAGGACTGACTTCACTAAAATCTCACCGGATAATAATAATAATAATAATAATAATAATAATAATAATAATAATAATAATAATAATAATAATAATAATAATAATAATAATAATAATAATAATAATAATAATAATAATAATTCTCATGATACACCAAGGAATTACCGCCACTTTACGTTTGCAGATGGCAGCCGAGGTAACTGTAACACTAGAAAGTGGCAACATCGGCCTTGTCTATGAAAGAAAAAGAAATTTTCGAAGGTTATACCGGAACATGGAATGCAACAAGATATCCTGTCGTAGAGGAAGTCCTCTCGTAGTGTTAAGAACACTCAACTTAATAACATCCACCTTACATTACACAATGACAACAAGTGGGTAGTCCGGTATTAGTGAACTCATCTCGAAACCATTAAAATCCGACTGACAGAGAGAGAGAGAGAGAGAGAAAAAGGAATAAAACTAATCTGCAGTTTTTAAGAATTCTGTTTTATTTGAGTGCATTTTAAGTTTGGATTTATTTCAATCCGCACACACACACACACACACACACACACACACACACACATATATATATATATATATATATATATATATATATATATATATATATATTGACCTCTAAGATCCATTTCTCAAACTTTATTCTAACAAAATTATTACCTCCTCTCAAACATGTCAAATCGAAACCTCTCAATGAAAGCATATTCGAAGAAGTTTACAGAGAATTTCTAGGATTAGGAAAGCTATTGAGCGACAACTGGCCAGGGAAAGTAAAGCTGTTAGATACATTCCCCCCCCCTCCCCTACAGCAGTCACAGAAGTTAGGATGGATGATTTAAATAATAGAATATGTTGACTGAACCAGAATTAGGACACTCACGAATATAGGGGATGCTGCATCCCTAGATAGTACTCAACAGTTTTTGGGAACCAACACAGAATTCCAAATAGTCAAAATCCTAAGGGCCCAGTAATCCTAAGGGCCAAGGAGCACTGGACGTCCGTTGCATCAGTACTGAAATCTTCAGATATCACTTTCATGAAAACCACAAATACAGAAGAAGGGATACGTATACAACCAAAAACGTCGTCAGACTACAGAAAAATAACCAAACTCCTAGATAACAACAACCTACCATACTACACTAAACAGTGAGAAAAATCTAAAAGTAGTACTAAGGGGAGTAACTGAAACATAACAAATAGAAGACCTCGCTGCAGACCTCCAATTTAAGGGATTTAGCCCAATTAAAATCAGCCGAATGCGGAGAGCTGATAAAACACCCTATCCCCTAAATCTAGTGGAACTAAGTAAAGACCAAAAACATATATACAATCTCCAAACCATCTGTGATGTAGTCATAAAAGTTGAGTCATTGAAACATAAATCAACTACAACCCAGTGTCATAGATACCAGAAGATTGGGCACGTAGAACGATGCTGCAAGGCTGAAATTCGTTGCTTGAAATGTGGTGTCAAACACGCATCAAACGAATGCCAAAAACCCCGCACACTTCCAGCAAAATGTGCAAACTGCAGAGGACCACACCCTGCAAACTATAAGGGCTGTATAGCATTTCCCTAAAACCAAAAGATACAACTCAAAACCAGTAAACCTATACAAGACCGCACGTCCTCCCATCAAACCATAATCATCCACAACGAATGGAAGATCGTATGCCGAAGTTACAAGATCAACCTTCCAAAAAGACCCAAAACCAAATCAGTCACAGCAAACCAACAAACCTATCCTACTGAACATAACAAGCTACTTATGTGAAATCTTTGCTGAACTCCGACAAACCAACCCAACTCAAGAAGCCAAGGATATCATCTTAAGGCACACACAATCACTCCTTGTGGAAATTCTTAGTGAATAAGTCTAAAAGAAAACCGAAATCGCTACAAATTGTTTCTTGGAATGCTAATGGTTTATCTATCAAATTTCAGGAGCTGCAGGAGTTTCCAGCAGAAACCCAAGCAGACATCATCCTCATAAATGAATCACATCTTCTTCCAAGAGACAAAATCAGAATTAATGGTTATAGCACTTACCGTAATGACAGATGCTTTGCCAGAGTTGGAGGCACTGCCATCTTTGTGAAAAGAAACATAAAACATTATTCAATAGCCGAACTTCAAACAGAACACATGGAAACTACAGAAATAGAAATACATATGGAAAACACAAACAGCATTAGGTTATACGCAGCCTACAACCCCCCAAATAAAAAACTCCTTGAATCTGACTTAGATGTGACACTAAATACAGGCAGAGCAGTGATTATAGCCGAAGATTTTAATGCCAATCATTCAGTCAGTAATAGCAGAAACTCAAATATTAACGGAAGAATACTCAACTCTTACACCACTTCAAGAAATATAACAGTAGTAGGACCCACCGAACCCACAAATTACTGAGCAACCGGACGTCCTGATGTACTAGATATAGCTACATTAAAAAAACATAGCGCACAGCTATCAGATACAAGCAATCAAAGACTTAAGTTCTTATCATAACCCCATCATATTAGAACTAGGCTCCATACAAGATTTAGCGGAAAACACCCCCACATTTATAAATTGGAAACAACTTCCCTCAGCCTTCCAGGGAAACCTTGGTCCAATACCGCATATGACATCTGCCGAAGACATAGAAAAAGTAGTGAAAACTCTTGAAAAACTATTACTGACACCTATAACACAGGTAACAAATATAACCAAATGTGCACCATCAAATAAACTCCCAGAGGATATAAAACGTCTTATCCGAGAGAAAAACAGATTAAGGAGACAATATCAGAGAACAATGGACCCACCGGATAAACAAGCAGTCAATAAGGCAACAAACCAGGTTCAATATGCCCTAAAGGACCACCGTAACCAACTCTGGAATAAAAAAATTCGTCAATTAAAAACAGAGGATCAATCAATATGGAAAATGATGAAATCACTCCGTTCAAATGTTTTACACTTCCTCCAACCCAGGGTGAATCTAATGTTGTCTACATCGACTAAGAAAAAGCTGAAGCATTTGCTGACAGCCTAGAGAAACAATGCAGCTCCAATTATATCAATACAGATATAAATTGCGTAAGAACATTCCATACCCAAGTGCGTAAAATAACTCAACACACCTCACTCCAATCCAACAAAAAATCCGTGTCACCAACAGAAATATATGAGATCTTAAGAAACCTAAATAACAAAAAGGCTCCGGGTCCAGATGGAATAACAAACAAAGTGCTCAAGCTACTTCCTCGCAAAGGGTTTATGCATCTGGAAGCCATCATTAATGCCATCCTCCGGCTAAATTATTTCCCAGAGCGATGGAAACTTGCTGACGTTTTCCTAATTCCAAAATCTGGAAAAAATACACAGTTTCCTGAAAATTACAGACCGATCAGCCTTCTATCATGCGTAGGTAAGATAACCGAACGGGCTATACTCACACGGGTTCAAGAGGCAGCAGATATCAACTATGTCATTCAAGACGAGAAATTCGGCTTTAGGAAATATCACTCCACAACGCTACAAATTGACAGAGTTGTCGAATATATAACCCAAGGGTATGAATGGCACCAACACTCTGGTACAGTTTTCCTGGACATCACTCAGGCATTTGATAAAGTGTGGCATCACGGACTAATTTTGAAACTACACGAAGTTGGTATTCCATTACCACTAGTTCTACTTATCAAATCATATCTAAATAACAGAAAATTTAAAATAAAACTCAACGGGATCAGATCCACAGAGAGGAGAATCACGGTCGGAGTCCCTCCAGTTTTTCTGCTATCTCCCCTACTCTTCTCCATATACATAGCAGATCTCCCCAAACTGTCCCCACCTATCACCGCCCTATATGCTGATGACACAATCATTATATAGTATATCATTATATCATTATATAGCCAGATCCCTCCGTCCACATCTGGTCACAATCAAGCTGCAGAGAGCAGTCAATGTATTGGAAGATTGGTACACCAAATGGCGTATAGCAATCAATCCAAAAAAAGGCTCTGCAGTACTTTTCACCAGATGTAAAGCAGAACCGAATACAAGCATACAAATGTTTGGCAAAATCATCCCTTGGCACAATTTCAACAAATATTTTGGAGTTCATCTTGATAGACGTCTAAATTTCAAGTCACATATAGATAGTATCGCCGGTAAAGCAAGTCAGACCATAGCACAGCTATACCCACTTTTGAATAGGAACAGCTTCATAAGCATAAGCAACAAAATTCTCCTTTACAAATCAATAATCAGACCGCAACTAACTTACGCCTCTCCAACCTGGGGTCAGACAACAAAAAGCAACATCAACAGATTTCAGATAATACAGAATAAATGCCTAAGAATGGCATTTGATGCCCCGTGGTTCATCAGAAACATCCAGTTACATTAAGAAGCCAATCTTCCAGATATCAAGACCGATATGACAGGCATTGAAGAGAAATTCTTCACAATCACAGATAATCACCCAAATCAGCTAATTCGACAAGCAGAGGTCTACAAACCCTCAGTTCGTTTCAAACATAAAAAACCGAAATCCTCCATCGCGAGAGAAAGCTGATACAGCCTAAATGCTCACAATGAGCGGATAAATTATCCACAATAATCTCATCACCCACAAACTAAAATCCAGATGAAGGGATAAAGAGTCAAGGGCTCAGTCCATCAACCAATTAAAGTCAAAGTTATTATTAAGCGTTCAACGACGACTCGACCGTGAGAGCGGTGATTAATACCCTTGGAGGGTAATGGATGACAATGCTGTAGCCAATGAAGTTTTAACTGAAGCTCAGCTATTGCTGTTATCCTCTTGCCATGATCAGAGCTTTAATAGCTCAATAATACCTTATCCCTACACTGTCCTCTACAGATAACGGGGAAGGTGAAAAGATTCTTGCTTCGCCCCTTTAAGCCATCTTTATAAGGACTTTAACAATTCTGCTACTAAAAAAAAAAAAATAATAAATAAATTTCGTTAATGAGTGTGATTTCATACAGTTCTTTATTGTCTAAGTAGAAAGAATTTGCAATAATTTTTGATATTGAAATCCTTGTTTATAACTTCGATATGAGGAGACGTACGTTTATCCAGAGTCATTTAATCACATTTGATCCAGCTGAGACAAAGTAAAACGTACCAAAGAAAAATTCGCAAGACGAAGTTCTTTTTCGGAAAGTGCTCTCAAAAAAAAAAAAAAAAAAAAAACAGAAGACTGTTAAGTTTGTTTTGAATTATTACCGCTGAAACGAGTTAATTGAGTGTGTTTTTAAGCTGTTCTTCTTGTTTAATGAGAAGAGAAAAAAAAAACAGTTTTCGTGTGAAAAAGCTTGCCCGTCCGACCATTCGGCTAAATAAACTGCACAAGAAATATCCTTATGAAGGTTTTTCGTCTCTTAGACAGAAAGAGTTCAAGAGCAACAGAAGCTTTAATCGAAACGCAGAGGTCCAAGCAAAAAAAAATAACGAACGAACGAAGGAACGAATTAAAATTACATTGCGAATACCTACTCGCCACTAGCATATCAAGAAATCCTGATCTGAATTCCTGAAAACTTCTAGAAATCCTGTGTATATATATATATATATATATATATATATATATATATATATATATATATAATATATTAAATCTTAACAAAATTGAATGATGAATCAGTTATGCTTTAGACTGATCTGTAACCTTTAAAATAACTCATAATAAATGAAACTCCTAACAATAAAATACCTCAAAACTGCAATCTTTACTCAGAGCAGAGGCTTACCTAGGGAGGAGCGGAGGGGACGATCCGCCCGGAGGCACTTAGAACCTTTTTTGAACTTCTGCAGTTAATTCTAAAATACAGTCTGGAGAACTCATTTCTAAATATTGTAATACTACTGCGAATTTTCTTCACAGTTGCTGTAAGTGTTGCTAGTTGTGAGAGGAGTTTTTCTAAATTAAAATTGATTAAGAATTACCTACATTACTATGAACTGTGAAATAGATTTTGTCATCGACGATTTTGCTAACAGAAAAGCAAGAAATATAACATTTTACAATGTTGAAATTAAAGTTTTACTTCAAAAATAAACATAGTGTTTTAATTTATTTCCCTGCACGTCTTTTTGACTTTTTTTAGTATTTTTGGCGTTTTGAGAGGGGCGGCAAACTCAGGGACCACCCCGGGCGGCAAAAGCTCTAGCTACACCACTGACTCAGAGGGTAATTACTAATTGAAATTCATCAAATTTTAAAGTTTAAACTCATTCTTTATAAATCGTTTATTTCGTTGTTATTCCGTTAAAGAAAATCATTCCAATAAAACTTTGTACTTTATTAAGTCTGAATCTGTTTTCCAGCTGGCAATATTAACTATTAACTATCGACTGCCGTCTTGTCAATATACTGTACACCGTATCAATCAAAAACAAGGAAAATATCATGTTATATTCCCTTTAAACTTCAACTCTTTATATAAAGAGTAATATACTTTTATATTAAATCTACTCTAAGCTAATTAGATTTTATATAAAATTATATTATTTTATAAAAGTATAGTGTATTTTATAAAGAGTAATATAATTTTATATAAAATAAAATTGTAAGTTTAATATTGTATTAAAATATTTTAACAATTTTAGGGATAAGAATATTTTAAAAGAAAAAGAATATATTTTATTTAACTACCGTTATATTCGTGACGCAAGATTTTTATAATAACTCACAAAAAGTGGTTGTCCCATATTACATATAAGGATGTATGTGGTTGTTGATAGGGCTTCTAACTTGCTTATAATATAATATATAATGAATACTGTATAATCGATAATGAATAATATTCTTTAATTGGCTGTTATAATGTATGTAAAATAAGGATGTATGTGGTTGTTGATATGGCCTCTAACTTGCTTATAATATATAATGAATACTGTATACTGTATAATCGATAATGAATAATAATCTTTAATTGGGTGTTATAATGTATGTAAAAACAAACTGATTAATGAAAAAAAGTTGTCGACGTCAAACGACAGGTACATTTTATGGAGATTATGCACGCATCGCCATAATCATCCTGCAAAATACGTTGTAATCGTGCAATGTAAGCACTTCCCACATGCAAATATATATACGTTTTACAAAATTGAGTACTGATAATAAGGTATAAAGTTTTGAACTTTGGTGTAAGAGGCAACGTGAATGTTTAGTGTGTGAAAACTGTCTCACATTTTCATATTTTAATTATTTTTTTAAATTCCCATTTTTACTTTAAATTAAAGATAACTTTAATTAAGTGATTTAACTGATTAAATATCAGTTCAATAAAATAATAACCATTTTATTTCAGAGGCACATTTACTGGACTATAGTGGTTGGTGGTTAGCCTAGAGACCATTCATGAAGAGTAACCCTCCGACTTTAGGATCGATCTTGATGTTGTCTTTGTTCATTAACATTCCCTCATGAGATACCACAGAATTACTCAAGCAGGAATTTCCATCGGATATTATAAAACTATTTGAGTTTCTTATTCACTCTGGATCTTTCACTTTTCTGAACATATTTTATCACAGGAACAGCTCTGTACAGTCCTTTATATCCAACTGTTTTCAACGTTTTTTTTATGGAACCCATCGAACGGCATCTCGACAGTATTTCTCCAACACCTGCATCGACATTAATGCATCGAACACATTTTTCCAGTATGGGACGGCTCTTCTTCTGAGATTAAGCAGTTTCTATCGAAAATAAATGGACTTCATCCCAGAAACCACTTCACCTTAGAAAAAGCAGAAGATAATCAAATTACCTTTTTGAATCTACTGAGTCGTCGTCAGACGGACAGAAGTCGACAATTGTCAGTCTTTCGGAAAGGCTCATAGTCCGTTATATTCACGCCGAATCACATAATAATAATAATAATAATAATAATAATAATAATAATAATAATAATAATAATAATAATAATATTTTTATTACATTTATGATTCTGATTACATATCGTGATTACATATTTACAACAGGTTTATTTATTTATTTATTATTTTTTTTGTAAAACATTTTGGGCTGTAACTACAGCACTTAAATGTGATACATGGATTTTCCTCTTTTTTTAATGATCTTGAATGAGATGTAATTTCTCAGCTTTCATCCTCGAAGCTTATTTGTTAAACTAATCTGAGGATGATAACAGTTAGGTATTATTTATTGGTTTGTTTGCTGTGTTGGGAAGATACTAAATCAAATCTATGTTTAATAGGTTTGATTTCCACTGCAGCAGTTGATTGAGAAATTCGCGTATGCGCGCGCGCGCGCACGCACGCACACACACACACACACACACACACACACACACGCACGCACGCACGCACGCACGCACGCACGCACACACACACACACACACACACACACACACACACACACACGCACGCACGCACGCGCACACACACACACACACACACACACACACACACACACACACACACACACACACACACACACACACACACACACACACACGATAACTTGCAATGTCTCGATGCGTCACTGATCTGGAAGCCTGAAAGAATATAGTGTGTTACATTGAGTTTGTATGGTATTTTGGGTGCGTGTTTCTTGTTCATAGCATGTCCTTAGAGCCCTTTTCAGGCTATTGTAGTTTGTAAGGTTCCTGTAGTCACTCATTGTAATTGGTTTATCATGTCTGGGATATAGAAGTTTCGTGTGGCCTTTCTGTAGTGATTATTGTATTTTGTGGTATAATTTGTTGTCTGAGATCGTGTTATACGGTATGTATTTCTGACTGTCCTGTAGCTGGCATCGAAATAATGTTTTAGCATAGTGACATAAGTGTTTTGCTCAGTATTTTGTGTTCTGATATTGCAGTGTATATAAAGTCGATATTGTCTCTTTGTTCCCAAATGATCAGTTTTATCATTTTGTAGTGTAACGACATTAATTTATTTAGTTTGTAGGATGCACAGAAAGCATACGTTGTTATAGTATATTTTGCCATAGTGAATTGTATATTAGTGTCTTTAGGCGTGTCGGAACTATGTCTTTTAACCATTAGAGTTTGCCAGTTATTGTTTGGAATTTGTTATGTAGATGGTTTCTGTGGCTATTCCAGTTCATCTCTGCATCGAAGTAAATTCCAAGTGGCGTATTGTTTCAACCTGAGCGATTGTGGTGGATTTATTGTTCTGTGTGTTTTTTATGTTGGAGAGTGGATGTTAGATGGTTATATATTTGTTATCAACTGGTCGAGTTAGTGGATTTCTGAATATCATTAATTTTGTCTTATCTGAGTTTAGGTGTATGGAGTTTTTGGTGAGCCGATCTATGAGCAGATTTATGTCATGTTGCATATTGGTTTGAGCTATGGTTGCGTCCGTATGGATGGATATTAGAGCTGTGTTGTCCGCATATTGGAAGATCTTACCTTTGAGAGGTAGCTGATTAATATCTTGCATATAAATGCTGAATAGAGCTGGGGGAGAGTTCAGCTCCCTGTGGCACTCCACATGTTACTGGTAGCTCTGTACTTCAGTTTGACCCGATACATGTGATATGCTTTCTATTTTGAAGGTAGTTTGTAAACCACCTGTGCAAAGGAACATTTTTTCCAACATGTCTCAACTTTTCTAATAAGGTTTCATGTGTGAGTGTATCAAATGCTTTAGTTAGATCAATAAAGACTACCACGGCAATTTTGTTTTTGTCTAAGGCGGTATTAATTACGTCTGTAAAATCTTCCAAGAGAGATGCTCTTCCCTTATTTTTCTGATAATATGAAAGTTCTCTGTATATTCTCTGAGTTTCTTTAGTAAGAACCGCTCCATCATTTGATTGATAATTGGTATCTGTAATCGCTGATTCCATGTTTGTATATGGGTGTTATTATGGCACTCTTTAGCATACTTTGTATCTGTCCTGTTTTAAATATTTTAGTTATTAATTTTAGTACAATAGGACCTAAACCAGATGCATATTGCTTAATATACTTAGGTCTTATACCATCAATTCCGGGACCTTTGTTTGGTTTGATTTGATGTATTACAGAGAGAAATTCTGCTTCTTTTATCGTTGGGAACCATAATGTCTGTTTTGATTGTGGTCAAATGGAGGATCACGTTTTATGATAGGGGAATATTTCTGTGCAGTTCTTGGATGGAGTCTGCAAAGTATTAGTTAAAGTCATTTGCTAGTTGTTGGATAGGTTTTGCGTCTTTCATGAAGCTGTGTTTTATGATTTCAGAAGCGGTACTATTGGGAGCTCAATCTAGCATCTCGTTGACCAGATGCCTGGTTTGTTTCATGTTGATTTGTGCAGAGGTTAATTTGTCTCTGTAGTAGTTTATGTTTGCATTTCTTGTTTTTGTTGTAAGGCGATTCCTTGTTATCTTATATTCAGTTTTCAAAGCTGCGTTATTTGGATATCGCTTTAATTCTTTCCATAGAGCGTCCTTTCTCTGTATTTCTAGGATTACGTTTTGTGTTATCCAAGGATTTTGGTTTGTTTTTGAGCGATTCTGGCTTTCTTTGCAGATTTCTTATATATTTACTCCAGTCTGAGTTTAATGTTGTTGTATACAATATCTGATGCCACGTGTTCCCGTCGATTTTTCTTATTTCGTTGTTGACTATTTATTCGTCTATTATTTTGTATTGCTTTTCATATGAGGGGATATGCATGAATATTATCTTAGTGTGCAGGTTTAGAACCGTGAAGTAATGATCTGCTACTTTTCACTTCACGCTGATGCAGTGATTCTCGGACATTTATATGATCTAAGGAAGGAAGCAGTGATAGTATTTCAGAATATTTCTTCTATAGTACATGATGTTATTGTTGGTATTAGGTTATACATTGATAGAGTGTCTAGGTATTGTACAGTGTTGGTCTGGTTTTCGTTTGCAATATTTATGTTTATGTCGCCGTTTATCATTGGGTATTCGGTTGAGCATATTTCTTGGCGTGAAAGCCAGCAATTGAGTTCGTGCAAGAATTCTATAATGTTTAAGTTTGGTGGCCTGTAAATAGCATTTAGTATTATGGGATGCTGTCTATTGGTGGTATTAGTGATTTCGAGGCAAAGGGTTTCAGCATGATCAAACTGATACGCAGTTTATTGTGCTATTAATTTATGCTCGATAAATATTAATATTCCACCCCCTTTTTTTGTTTGGCGGCATGATCTATGTTTTTGGAAGCCTGGAATTTGGAAAGCAGTTGCTACGTCATTAGTTATGGACACTTCTGTTAGGACCAATATATCAATAATACAGGTTTAATTTCTCAGATAAGCCTGTAACAATAACCAATGTTTTCGGATGCTTCTGATGTTAATATGCAAGATTTAGGGTCCTCTCGCTTGTACTGTGTGTTGTTTCCATGCATCAAGCGAGTCGAAAGTGCAATTGGTGATATATTCTGGTGTAATTATATCTATCTGATGGATCACATTCATTTTTATTGTGTTGAGGTCTTCTTTTTGAACTAAATTGGAGTCTTTTGTTTCACGCTTGCGGCCTATTTATGTCTTCCGAGCTTTTTAGTGGTGTAGACTTGGAAGTTTGTGACTTTCTCAAGAATATCTTGCCATCTTTGATCCACAAAAATTGATAATTTGTTTCTGTTTTTGCATTTCTTGCTTGGTACAACAGATTCTGATTGGAAGATGTTAAATACTCAGATAGAAAGGGTAATGTATTGTATTGAGATGCGTTTAAGTCCTTGACAACTGGTTTTCTCAGTCTGCTGACTTTTATGAGATTGTCTCTTGTAGCCTTGCTTGTCAGACGAATTATAAATGGTGCAGGTCGTGGCAAGCCTTGTTTTTTGTTTTTCTTGGGAATCCGATTTATCGTCTGAATATCATTATGCTGTAGGGGGATGTCAACTGCATGGCCTAACTTTAAAACTACGTCTCTGAGATTTTCTGTGGATTCAGTTTCTGGAAGATCGTATATGATAAGTTCTTCATGTTGTTGTGGTTTAAAAGTTCGTATTGTAGTTTTAGGGAATTAGGTTCTTGACGGAGTTCGGATGAGTCTTTCATAAATTTGTGTTGCCTGTCAGTTAGTACGTTAATGTCTTTTACCGTTTGTAAGAATTCTTTGACTGTTGAATTTTTAAATTTAACACACTCTTAATATTCGCTATTTTTTGTTACTTGTTTATTCTGTTTATCAAAGAGTTCTTGGACAAGATCTACTAAGCTGGCTTTTATATTCTCTAAACCTTTTTCTAGTAACAAATTTACGGAATTCAAATTATAAGACACCGGTATTTTTTGTCTGTTTAGTTCATCATTCGATTCTGCCTCCGGCACAATCAGTTGCGCCGTGGTTGGTTGCGTTTCTTTGTTATCTCTGCAGTATAGGCACTTCCATTCCTCTCGTTTGGCATTGGATTTGCGTTGCCATGTTGTTTCTGAAAATCTAGAGCATGTAAAGTGAAGATTCCTAAGGCATTCTTTACAGGTTATATGAATTCCGTCGGACGATAATTCCTTCAGGCACTTGTTGCACTTCATGACTCACCTTTCTTCCCTTGGACAGTTGTAAAGATGCTCTTTATTCTTTGCTCCTTAGTGACGGTGGTGAACTCTGTTCAATTTTCAGCATACTCAAAATTTGGATTCCTGAATCCAAATTTTGACTGTGCTGAAAATGTGAATAACCTGAATCTGTTTGGAGGGGGGGGGGAGGATTTTTTTTTCTGTTTTTAATCTTTCGGATGAGATTCCATATGGAGTGGTTATCAGTAGAGATGGAGATCAGTTTTTCTTCCCAGAATTGAGTTCTTTGGGCTACGAGGGCATCTCTCAGTGCAGAATTGAACCTCTTCAAGATCCGTTTGTCTTGCGACGCCCTGCTCTTGTGGTATCTTTTTCTTGCCTGATTTTTTTCTCTAATCCGGTTCATAATATCTTCTGGCAAGTGGTTGTATTTGCGGGCTGTTGCAGGGGTAGTGACTGCTGCACAGGCTGCTTTAATCTGTTCTGTTAGATTTTTAACGGCTGTTTCAATTTCCTCTTTCGCGGTGCTTCCAAGGTATAATGGGAACAGGACCATTATACCTTGGAAGTACCTTAGAGAGCCTTTTCCAAGGAATAAATGAGTGAGGGAGAGATAATTTTTCAAGGTTTCCCAATTTTAACCGTATTGGGTTATGGTCTGATGACAGATCGTTAATCGACATTAAATTGTATTGGAGTCTGATGTGCTGCAATATGGCTATGTCCAACACATCAGCCCGACCATAAGTGTTGTAATGGGTGGGGTCAGCGGAACCTATTACATACAAGTTGTTGAAATGCTTGGCATTTAAATCACCTGCCACAATGATAGGCTCTCCGGTATCGAATAAGGCGTTCAAATCCGAGAACAGTAAATGTTTTTTGTGGAGGATGATATGCTGCGAAGATTTTTAATTTGCCGACAGAAGAACTCGTGAGAATTTCAATGCCGGTGACCTCGAGGTTGATGATAGGAGGGATGTTTATGGAGTGATGAGAGATTAAATTTTTAATGAAAATGGCCGTGCCTCCCCCTCTGTGGGATAGTCTATCAGCTCTGTACAGTTGGTATCCACAAATTTTGGGGTTGTCTGAAGGTCTTAAGTGGGTCTCATTTAATAAAAGGACATCTGGCTGATGTCTTTGGATGAAGTATTGAAGTTCTAAAATCTTACACCTCAGGTCGTTCGCGTTCCACGCAATGATCTCTAGAACTTCTGGTTTTAATTTGTTACTGCTCATTAGTGAGCGTTGAGATCATGGCTTGTGTGTCCCTTAGAAATCTCCTGGTAGAAAGATTGGATCTCTGTGAAAGATTGGATCTGCTAAACTCCAACAGCATATTTGCGAGAGAAGAGGTAATGATGGCTGTCAGATTTGTGTGTGGTGTTGTCTGTTCACGGGATGAGTGTTTAGGACGAGTTACATCCGCATATGTCCTAGACTGTTGTTTCGGAGTTACTCTTTTGGGAACCTCTGGCTTCGTCTGAATGGTGTCTGACCTTTTATATTGAACTTCAGGAAACTGTGACGTAGGTGCTCTGGGTGAGGAAGAAAATGTTTCTGCTTCTGATTTTCCAATTCTTGGATTGTGAGCGCATCCTTTGTAATTGGCAGTGTGAGGACAGCCACAATTGGCACATTTAGCTGGGATAGAGTTTGGTTTAGTGCATGCATTTGTTTTGTGGGAGACCCCACTTAGACATCTGAATTCAGCCCTGCACATCTGAGCGTGGCCAAATCTTTGACATCTGTGGCACTGCCCTCTTGAAGCTCTTTTTCTTAATGGTTCTATAGTAATTTTTAGATCACAGATGGATGGCAAATCGTATATGTGCTTATAAGCTTGACTGATCTCAATTAGAACCTGTGGCTTTGGAGTCTTGTCTTTTTTGGTCATTCTACTGACCTTAACGGGTGGTAGGTCCTGTTGGTGTAGATCCATCACCACTTCTTCTATGGATACGTCTTCTGAGACAGCTCTGATGAAACCTTGAGGTTTTTTTCTGATGCTAGTGAAAAGGTGTGATGCTATGGCATACAATTCACCAGTCAACATTCGATAATCCATCACTGAGTGGGGCTGTATTTTCATACCTTCTGTGACATTCTTTGCTTCACTGTATGAAATCTTTAAAATGGACATCATAGTCCTTAGGGACATCCATTTTTTTCTTTTCGCGCAGAATAATCGGAGGTATCTTTTCTCTTGAGGAGAGTCCGGGTCAGGATCGTCTTCTTCCATTCGATCCGATTTGGGTGGTTCAGAGGCTGCAGTTTTGCGAGCGAGAACCTCCTGATAATCGCTGTGATCTGCAATGGAATTGTCATCAGCAGTTGTTTCTATTACGCTGGAGCTACCGATGGAATACTGGGAAGAAGTTCAGAGAGTTGAGGGTCATCTCAATCAATCTCTTTTATTTAACGAATTACGACTTTACCTGGCCATTTAGTGTACAGTAGATTGCCTACATGCTTGAAGATAGCCAGTTCTTTGAAATTTAGTTCTTCATATGGTGCCTCCATGATTGGCCCCAGACTCTGTTCCGTGGGGCAGGACATGCCTTGCCCTTGTCACAATAGCAAATAGACAGTTGCTTATGATACCCCACTATGGAAAAATAAATATAAATAATGTGTTTGTTTATGGTAGCATGCAATTTACTACTATTACTAGTGAATAACTAATAAAAATAACCTCTTATATATATATATATATATATATATATATATATATATATATATATATATATATATATATATAACCTCTTATATATATATATATATATATATATATATGCAAGAGGTTATTATATATATATATATACATTTTACTACATCCATTCAATTCAACACTGTCTACACCCCAAATAAACTCGCAAAAATAAAGAGAAAGTAATTATTATTGAAATTCCGATCTAAAGAAAATTGAACGTGATTACTTAATTATAGGAGATTAGCATAGAAATTTAATGGTTTGTTTATTAAACATCGAATATATAATAAATAATAAAATAATAATTTCAATTTTATCTTTTTAAAATTACAATATTAAATTTACTTTATTTTTTAAGAAATATTAACATATTTATAATATTTAAAGAAATAATAATGATAATATCATGAGAATATACGAAGAGTTTAATTTGTTCGTGGATCTGCAAAAGACTTACAATAAGTACTAAGAGCAGAGTCTGTCAGGATCGTTTAATTACATATGTAAACAGTATCTTATCCAGAGAAAAATTGAAATTGAATTCGAATTTAATTTTTAATGATTTCTGCCTGCTGTGAAAATATTCAAGCACACTTCATTGAAGGCTTCATATTAAATTAGGGGCGTTGACAGAACGTAGATTAAAGAGATATTAGCGTAAACATTAAACCGAGAATTATACAGGATGAGGCTGAAATAGATTTTGAGCTGATTGCTGGGTTAGAAATGAAACAATTTATCAATATCTGAAGACTATAGATAGGAGAATTACTTATTTTTCGATAGAATTAATACTTACAATATTGCTTTTAAAACAAATGTTAACTATTATGTAGATTAAAGTAATCTGGAAATACCTTTCGCTCTTAAGTAATGTCATGTTTCGCTAAACATTACATAAAAAATAGTCAGTGCGAGAGACTCAATTTTGTATTTTGTTATTTCGTACGTTTAGTTCTGAATTCGTCAATTTTAAAGGAAAAAAAGTTAGGATTTTCTGTAATAGTTCCATTCCCTTCCTTCATCCGTGAATGAAATGAAACCTGGGTTTTTCCACACCCACAAAAGCACACGTTCTTCCTCATTGTGCTGCATATCTAAGAATTAAAAGACAGAAGCTATTTTCAGATTTTCTATCGTTTTTTTTTCTGTCTAGGAAGTAAAGAACCTTTATAAGAGCTTTTAGAATAAAGATAATTTACACGCTCTTGTATGAGGAAAACACAGCAAACCACAAAACAACAAATCAACCAGAAGATCAAACACCTACAATAAATGGAGATAATCCGACTTATCACGACCAAGTCACTTTAGAGGGATTTAACCCCGAATTCAAGAAGGTAATGAGATCTCCGTCCTTTGTACTTCACTCTCCTTGACTGGTTTCGAACCACCAGTACAAGTATTACGTATTCGGCAAGAATACGATAATTCAAAAATTCTGCTATAGAATCGAAACTTGAAAGGTTTTAAAGTCTCATCGGAGCTCCAATAAGCAAGGTAGTGGTCACACACCAAGCGGTGAAAATTATTTAGCAAACGTAAGGACATTTGCAAGCATACATGCTACAGCTGACTCGGAACCCACGGATGCAGAACGAAGTTTCCATCTGCCCAACCAGTCCGACAGGCAAACCGATCACAAGGATGCCGAATTAATTTTGTAATATCAACAAATATTTTATTCCTGCGACTTCTTGTTATTGAAAAAAATCTAAATGACGTCTAAGGGTTTTCGGAAACTAGAAAATGGAAAGTCTGTTTGACAGAGCTAAAAATACAGTGTTAAAATAAAATTTGTAAATGTGGATCAAAGAAAAAAAAAAAGAGTTAGCACTTTTAATCAAATCATCATTTTATACAATAGACATGTGCGAGTTAACTGCAGAAAAACATAATACTGGCTACCATTTTAATAATTTTTGTTTATCGGATACAATTTAAGCTTTGAGCCATGCGAGTATATCACAGCGTGAACAAAAATTAAACTTTACTCAAAATGACTTCTAATTTTTGAAATTTTATCATATTCATTATAAAATACTTTTACAAGTAAATTATGTATTTCATTTTTCTTAAAACATTATTTAGATTTTTGTCAATTTTTCAAAAACGTTTAACTGTTAATAACCACCATTATTTTAATCGCGTGCTATTTGTTTAATAAAATACTGGATTTTTTTAGAAAAGGGAAAGCGACCGTCAGATGCAGTGATTAATACCCTTGGAGGGTAATGGATGGCAATGCCGTAGCCAATGAAGTTCTAACTGAGGGTTGGCTATTGCTGTTACCCTCCTGCCATGATCAGAGCTTTAATAGCTCAATAACACCTTATCCCTACACTGTCCTCTACAGATAACGGGGAAGATGAAAACATTGTTGCTTCGCCCCTTTAAAAGAGTCCTTATAAGGAAATTAACTTTTAAGCTATAAAACGGAAGTTTCTTGTTTCAATTTATCAATTTTGTTTATTTCTGACCTCAAGAAAAATTGGAAAGCGTGTTCATTGCGTAGTTTGGCTACACATTAGATACAATGGATCGTTCATTGCAGTTTCGAAGAACATTTGCATTATTCAACTTAAACTCTGTATGCAAGATTAATCAAAAATTGGATTTGAATTATTGGATCTCACTCTATCGTTGTTACCGAATAAAATAAATACATAAATAATAATCAATAATCAAGGCATTGAAAATTTTTTATCTGTATTGAAAATTCATACACGGTAGAGTCGGTGCTCTATTCTCCCATAGGAAGAGTTAAAGAGAAAAATCACCAGAGGTGTTTTTTTTGTTTGTTTGTTTTCTAGTAAAGACACGGCTTCCCTCCATCCTTTCTATAAGTTTGATTCTTCCCAGCAATTTATTGAACTCATTGTATAGAAAAGGATTGAATTTATTTTAATAACATCTCATCTCATTTTCCTTTTATCCTCTTTTTCCTTGCGGTGTCGACGGTTTATTAATCATCGGACCTCAAACCGTTCACAGAATAAGATGGTCAGCACTACGCCCCATCGTATCCTATGTGCTGTAGTGTTGAGTTCTCAAAGCCGGTTTGCCTGCTTTCCGGGATAAAACCCCCCAGAATAAACTGGGGGAAAAACCCTACTGTCCGCAACCAAGAAGATCGGCTAACTTGGCTGAGGAAGATCCTTCAGCTCTTCACGTCACGTCACGTTTCGATGGGAATCGAACCTAGAACACTCCTTCTCCAAGCATATGGTTGCGAAGTGCACAGCCACTAGGCTAACTGAGCGGACATTTTAATAACATATAATTTTTAACTAACATCCAAATGAATTTGTGCGAGTTCAGCATAATTTTAACATCAAAGACCAACTGTGTATGAGTTCATTAATATATGAAAGTAGAAATCGAATATATGCACAGAAAACAGTCAATACTAGTGGTGGTAAAGGTCGGCGAAGGAAGATGCGGCTGGTGGAGACGGAGAGTTGTAGAGTACGTACCCTCCCTCCCTCGATGAGTCTTTGGACTCTCTGGAGGTGTTAGGTAATAATAATAAAAAAAAACAGTCACAAATCCTAAGAAAAGTGCTCGAAAGGGATATAATACTGTGCAAATGGTTCTGTATTCTTCTGAGGATTCTCTCTCTACTTATTTCTCAAGGCTCTCCCAGTCCTAGCATACTATTTTATGAGAGGTTTGCTGCGTAAAAGCCAAATATGCCCCCCCCCCCTACCACGATCACCACTTTAAACACTGCTAAAGTTCTACTTTTGCCGTTCAAAGCTCGCCATGATTGGATAGCATGCTGACGGGAAGCTGTGCAATCAGACTACTACAGTCGAAGCAGATGGGCATATTTGGATATGGCAGCTGATGCTTTCTGCTATGCGTGGCCTGGTTTCAACTATGAGTTTTCTTGGAGTGGCATAAAAAATTAACGTCAAATGTTACTTGTACATGATGGTCGAGTGTGTATGTTGTCTTTGCTGTGGACGTTCTATAGAAAAGACTCTTTTCGGTATCAGCGTGGTAATGAAATGTTTAATAATAGTGCAAGGACCTGAAGGAAATGTTTTGGCGAAGAGTTGCAATGTCCGTCATACAACGTGTACATTCAGTACAATTTGAAAAAAAAAACCAAAAACGAATTTCATGAACCGAAATGAAATATAATGAAAATACAAATAGAAGACTCATAGAGAGGGAACAGTACATCTATGAGAACAGGTCGAAGGGAGCCTCTGATGTGATGGTCACCAATTAACTGACATCGCGTCATCTGGAAAGCAACACTGATCTTTAGAAAGGATTTTGATTCACGACCCCAATTCTCAGAAGAATATTCTAAGTGGGGAGGATTTCGGATTTGAATTAGGTTACACACCTGACAAACGCTGCATTCAGCAGAAATGCGGACCTAATTCTTTTGGATGCAGAGGAAGTCATGGATTTGTTATGCTTACGAGGTGTGAGTAAATCTAAGAGGAGTTACTGATCTTGAATGAAGATCTGAGAGTAATCAAAGAGATTACTCTCAGATCTTCATTCAAGATCAGTATGTTTCAATCTCAGATTGAAAATCTGAAAGTAATAAAATCATCACTCTACCGAAATACAGCACCCACAGAGAGAGAGAGAGAGAGAGAGAGAGAGAGAGAGATTAAGGTTTAAGGAAGTCATTGGAGCTTGTGAAAGATTGCAATACAAGTTTGTGGAGAAAGAGGTAAGCAATGCTCGACCCCGAGGAATCAATTTAGCTGTGTAACAGCTAGCTAGTTATTTTTAGAAAATGTAAGAAAAGAAGGAATAAATTTTATTATTATTATTTTAGGACAAAAGATCCTTATGATAAAAGAATATGGCAATTTAATTTCCTGTTAATTGATTATGAAGTATAACATAAATTATGACATTCACTTCATCATAAATACATTATATGTCAAAAAGTCAGAAATTAATTAAAGATACCAAGCTATTTTAAACCTGGTTTTACTCCATTTTCCCAAGTAAGCAAACAGACAAAGAAGTCAAGTTTGCTAGACAAGTCATCTTTACTTTATACAGAAATGAATTAACAAACCAGTTTACCTAAAACGTTTTTGAACAACAGATAATATTGTACGTTGATATTATATTGTAAAGTTAAGAATCTTTCTTAAAAATAATAACCTAAGTTCAGTAATTAACTAAAATTATTTTTAAAAAAATGTATCATTTTAGAAATAAATAAATAATTACTTTTTAAAATTGGAGTATTAATTTAAGATTTAGTTACAAATAATAATCTAATCCCACATTGTTTTAAAACCCAATTAGATCGGAATCAAAGAGTTTCAAGCCGAATATAGTAACTATGAAAGTATCGGCGACTACTAGCGTAAGCTAAAGCACGTAGTTCGAGTACGTAGTACAAACTAGGGCATAATCTAAAACCCATCTCCTAGGAGACGTATGATGTTATGTTATATATTATGTTATGGTGGGAGGTCACTACCCAGTCCGATTTCGATCTTTGTTGAGATCTCATCAGTGAGTAGCTAGACCAAATATAATACTAGGGGTATAGCGAAAAGAACTTATAAAAATATCCTATTATAAAATTAGATTTAATATCCCCTTAATTTAAATAATGTTTACATCGCCGAAATGAAGCCTATTGGCTCTTTATTTTAAATAATTTATGGGTGCACATTTTTGACAACTCGTATAGCAGAGTATATAGGTCTGGGTAGTGATCTCTGCCATAACAATGTATAACATCATGCATCTCCTAGGAGATGGGTTTTACATTATGTGAAATACTAAGAATAGTGTTCAGAACTCACCTTTGCTGCGAGTTTCCCTAGTTTGTACTATGTACTTGAACTACGTGCTTTAACTTACGCTAGTAGTCGCCGATACATTTATAGTTACTATATTCGGCTTGAAACTCTGATTCCGATCTTTGAGTTTCTTATTCGGTTTTAAAACAATGTAGGATTTAATATCCCCTTAATTTAAATAATGTTTACATCGCCGAAATGAAGCGTATTGGCTCTTTATTTTAAATAATCTAATTATTCTGGATTGCAAGCATCATGTATTTGTAGTGATGTGGAACCCAGTCCCAAGCAACATGTAATACCGATGATATTACGTCACATTGGTGAAACACACTGCGAAGGAGAGTATGGATAAAGAAAGGCCTACAGAATTTGGATATGAAGGAATAGATGCACTGTCATAATGTGGTCAATGCCACTGACGATAGGAAAAATGAAATTTCCTATAGTCTGCGTGGATTATCATTAAGATTGCCTTAAAATGGTATGAAAAAATTGTGTGTATGTGTGTGTGTGTGTGTGTGTGTGTGTGTGTGCTCGAGCACACTACGCATCTGCAACCCTAACGGAAAAGTAGAAAATTCTTCTCAACCTGGACAAGTGTTCAGCTTACCCGAGAGCTGAATTCCAGTAGAAGAAAAATGATTAACAGATTAATTTACCACCAAACTGTATATCTCTTATCCAACCCCAAAACCGAGAAATATTATGGTCCGTTAAGTTAAAATCGCTCACTTTTTGATGAAGGCCTGGATTTTGTGGATGTTTGAAAATTCTGCTGACGAAAATATTGGCAATAATTTTACGTGATTGAATCTATTTCTTGAAAATAAAGTGAATAATAAACCTGTTCTCAATTATATTGTAATGTGTTTATAAACTTGGATCACTCTTACTGCATACGAAATGCGTGTACTGTATTTTCAATAACAGACGGGAAACTGAGAAAACTGATGTTTGAGCAGATGACATCCATAGCAGAATCTTATGAAAAATTGAAGAAAGCAGGAAGTAAATTGATATTGTCAGCATTCAGAAATGTGTGAGGATGATCTCACGTTGGTCACTGAAACAGAATCGGATAAAAAAATGGTTAGCAAAATAGGGGTTGATGCCAGGATCGTTGAAAAAGATCTACAGGAACTAAGAATGGGGAAGACTGATGAGGAAGAAATGCATCAGAAAGTCGAAATATACGGTATGACTTTATTGGAATCGCGAATGATATTTGTTTCGTGGATTTCTTCCTCACACACTCAAAATGCCCGGATCCAAAGTGTAGTCCGTGCAATCAGCAGATTGAAAGCCGTGCCATCGACATTCAAGTCACTGTTACGTCTAAAAATCCAAGCTGAACTTACATTGCACATCCTCTGCCTTCTCTCAAGCTCGGTGTGGTGACTCCTTCGTCAAGCACAAACTTAATTATCGAATCACAGTACCATTTGACCCCTTTTTTCTTATATTTTATTTGACTTACCTTATTATTATTTATTCGTCGATAAGTTATGACTTACTGTGCTTTTCTTGTTGTTATTTTTCTCCTCAATTCTCTTTTCCTGTCTTCGTTCTTTTAAATGTTTTTCTGCTTTGTCCATTCCCCTGGCTGAATTTCGAATTATCCTTTTTAATATTCAAATTTCCTTTGTTCATTTTATTCGTAAAGGTTTTCTTTACTAAGTCATTCGCACTTTCGACGCTGCGCTACTCTTTTGCCAATTTTGCAATTTTAAAAACGATCCTAATTCAAGAATGTGTAAAAAAAACATTAAGAAATGTACCCAATACAATAAAAGCCGTAATAAAACACCATTATATAGTAAAAATAATGTAACTAGATAGTCTAAAAATATTCAATTCCCCCCCCCCCCAATTCAAATTACAAACGCCACACTTCAGACCCCAATATATCTCTCTCTATATACATTGCTTTTTTTTACATTAACTAGTTTTTATCTGCTGAGATCAGCTACTTGCATGGAGCTCAAATTTTCTTGTTAGTTTTCGTGATATCATAGCAGATTCGGGCGAGTGGGGAGGAAGGAGGCTTAATTCAAGGAACGTGCAACGATGCCGTGAAAAGTAATACTAATATTAACGTTACCACTGGTGTCATCGTAAAAAACAAACTAAATAATTTTTTTACGTTCAGAATGAAACAAATCCGACTAGCATCAAATAATTAAAAGATTTATTGAATGCACTTAAACAAACCTTCAGGAAATATTTCGTAGAGATTCTGGATCTTAAATAATCGCGTACCTGAAGAGAGCAGCACAAGTCTAAAGAGAATGAGTGAATAAGAAGAAAGTAGTATTTTGAAGGGAAACTTCTTTTAAGAATTAATTTATGCAATTAAGTTCAAATGATAGAAATGTCCGCAGAAAATAATTGCCATCGGGGAGGAAATATGATGGATGATCGAATATTACATTCCCTTCTCTTCTTCAGCGTATTTATTTATTAATTTTCCTTTTATTATCAGCTGCTTTTCAATAACTTTACTTTTCTCATTGTAAAGTCTTCTCATTTAGTCGCTTATCCACCTTTCTGCCACTTCTCTCACAGAAACTGACATTCGTAATTGTTTTCAAGGTACCAACACATTCTTCCCGTTATGGATTTTATGCGGCCTGTTTCCGGTCTACTCGTGTACCCACTGGTACGGATTTTTCAGCAACACGTCTGAAACATTTTCATTGTGACTCTTTTTTCGTGATATCACAAAGTATCATCAAGCTTATTTACAAAGTCTCTAAGAGTCTGGTTTCATGGTCAACTGCTAACAAGAGTTGTCTTCGGTCTGTAACTTTTCCTAATCTTCTTTGTTCGCATGGAAATTATCATTCGTATCTTTATGCATAAAAACACTTTCAATTAAAAGAAATTCTCAAATTATGGAGTTGCTGTATAAACACACAGCCAAGTTTTTTTTTGTTGCTGTTGTTATTTCTTTTTGTTGTTGTTGATTTCTTTACCTCGACATTAGATTTTCTCTTCAGGAAATCTTTAATCGCATTTACTTTCGTGTGATCTTACGTCGAGAGATTTTTGTTCATTAAATGGTCGATGCTTCTTTCCATGTGCAGTCATTTCTCTTTGCTTGCTTTCTCTTTCTGTGTTTCACGACGCCAGTAACAGACGTGCTGTCCTTCCCACCCCCATACGAAACAATTTTAATAGTTCAAGATTTTGATTGAGTAATTATTTATTTTTCCTTCTAAATTCATTAATTAAAAATGATCCATTTCATTCTAAAGAGCGACCCACGGAATGTCAATATAACTGACATCCTATTCGTTATTAATGTTATCCTTTCAGGATTTAGACCCAGTGGCCTGTTCCAGTCTAATTCCATCTTTTTCTTGCGTTCGTGACTTCTTCATCCTCCAACTGCGTGGTATCGAACTCATTTTTGGGATAGTTTTAAACCGTCCACTTTTTCAATGTATTTAATCCACTTATTTTGGCATTCCACATTCGGTCGAATATTGAGTATGTTTAGTTCTTTAGGTATTTTTGTCCTTCTTTATTTTTGTCCGAGCGAGTATAGACTGCTGGCGGTCGTAGAAGTTTCATTTCTCCGGTTCCTGTTTTCTTCTTTCCACTGTAGTTTATCGGTTCATAGTTCACTTCCGTGCAGTAGAGAGAATCTTGACAAAACTTTATATATTCTTATTCATGTATGCTTTTGGACTTCATTATGTTTAAAAATATTACTGATCATCCGCGTTAATTTGTTGGAAATTGGAAGTTTTGATATCAACGACTGATTTTTAGCATATACGAAATAACACATCCGATGTGTTTGCAACCGTTAATTTATTTTAAAATTTTATTTTCAATAATGATTTTACTTCTGACTGGAGATGATCCCTTAAAAGCCAAGATTTATGTTTTGTCTGTTGATATTTGCATTCCACTTTTTTAGCAATCATATTTAAGCAGTATAATGATCTGATTTTGAAACTGAAATGAAGCGGATAATTACATTAAAGGCAGATAAAATGGAATAATAACATTTCGATGGTGTAAGCGACAGCCGCGTCACTCATTCCAGCTGGATATGTGGCGCGTTACAATGATAATAAGAATAATAAGAATTAAACTAAAACAACAACTTGCGAGAGACTCAGAAATTAATGTAGTGATTGAACTCACAGGAAAGAATGTTCTGTTCATCAGAATCAGGGTCCCCTGGACCACATACACGATTTTCAATGCGTTGACCTTTCTTGTGTACAACAAACTGCATCCGCTGTGCGACATGCTCTACAGCTGAGCGTAAGGGGTCAGATTGAACGTTTATAACAGCCTGTTTTACGTTCTCTTTCAAGACATGCAAGTTGGGAACGCCACCAACATACACAACGGATTTCAAATACCCCACAGTCAAAAGTCACATGGAGTGATGTCCGGGGATCTGACTGATAACCCTCTCATTACTGAAGTGCTGGCATAAAAGGAGCTGTACTGAACGTTCAATGTGTGGTCGTGATCCATCCTGCATAAAAATTATGGAGTGCAAACATTGTCTTTGCTGCAATGCAGGAATTACAAAACTTTCCAGCATTCGTCGATAAATCTCACCTGAGCATAATTCGTCAATCACTCGAATAACTGCCTGAACGTTCCCAATCCCTTTTTAAGTGGAATTGGTGGCGCTGCTGTCACGTACGCACAGTAAAATTTGCATAATCCTTTTTACCTGTGTTTAATGCACATACTTGACTACTTTCGGATCTGCCAGCGTCAAAATTTCCCCTGTCGGCGACTTTTGATACTAAATCTTTTTTTCGAGGAATTCATCTCCCCATGCCTTCGAAGAAAGTCTCAATATAAAATGTGGTTTCATTCCGTGTATTAGTTTTAGCTACAGATGCCTCCAAAGAGGGAAAGTTATTTTATGGCCACCCTGTATTTACAACCACTTGGACAAAATAACAAAGTCGTAAACAACAAATTTCAAAGCAGCAGTAGATGAATTCACAGATAAATTCGCCTTCATCTTAATTTGATATATTATCTTTTGTGCTTTTGTTATGTTCAGTTTTTTTTTTTATTATTATTTATTTTTATGTGGCTCCTCCCACAAGAAAGGTTTTTGTAAACCAATAATTCAGTCATACTGAGGTGGGCTATGTATTTGTTGTATCTTTAGTTATAATCATTTGTTTTTAATTAATTGAGTTACTGATGGTCTCGAATTCCTCTAGAACCTCCGTAGCTCATTTAATTTAGAAGAGCCCTTTGGTTTGAAAAGTTCCGGTTCCAATTCCCTCTATGTCGTTCAGAACCATTATCAGGAATTTCCGATCAAATGGTAAGTTCGCCAGTCTCGTATTGAGTTGAAGGGTTTCCCTTCGGAATTTCGTCCCTCAAAACAGGCAAACTGGGTGAAACAACACACGCAACTTCGAGGACACTCTTTGAATAAACAAACACCATTTTATTCCGACAGATTTGATTTCGATTAAGTGCGCAGTGAAGTGTGGGTTTACGTATTCAATCAGGAACAGGATCAGAAGGATTTTTTTGCTGCACACCAACCAAGTTCAAGATTCGACATTGTGGTGACCTGGACATCACAGTCTCCATTTGCAAACCGATCTTTTTCTTAGCTATAACACAAGTGAATTTTTCCTTAAATTCTGTTACTGTAGAGGAGACGTTCGTCGATGACAGCTTTGATTGATCAATGCGTTATTCGTATTGATTGTTATATTGGTAGATGTTCCTTAAATACCTCCCAAATTCAATAATAACAAATAAAACTTATTAAAAATACAGTTTATGTTTTGATATTCTACAAACTTCTCTTCGAAATTTCTAAATAAAAAGGTTCAGACCTTTTGATTATTTCATTCAGATAGTTAACCATTATAATGACTGTCCACTGCGACAGATAAAGAAATCGTCGGAAATATTCCATGCTGTGATGTATTAAGACAGCCAAATATGGCCACATTTGGGTGATGCGGTTGATGATGATATCGGAAGAAAAACAAGCTTGATGGCAAATAAGAAAAGAAATATCCCGAATGTCCATCCGAAGAAGGCAAAGGTATTCACTAGAAAGGTCATGGCATTAGCCTTTTGGGAATCCAAGAGAAGGGATATTAAAAGGGGGAGGGAATGCCAAACAAACAAACAAAGAAAACAAAAAAAAAAAAAGAAATGTCGAAATCTGCTCTTTGTTTTTGATTTCATCCTGGTCGGATAATTTTTCACCTTCCCTAAATTCACAGTTTTTGGGGTTTCGACAACACTCCATTGCTTTTCTTATAGGGGGGGGGGAACATCACTGCCTTGTTTGACTAAACCGGTTAAATAATCTGATTTGATTTAAAACGGGAAGGCAAACGCGAAATAATGATGTAATGAAAAATAAAGGAACTGCCTCATAACGTTTATCAATAACAAATATTTATCTTTCGTCAAAGTAATAACGGAGTCTGAATATGCCTGCCTTTCACCTCCTTCCAAATAAGTTCTTAAAATACATTTTTTATTCCACATAAAATCCAATAACGTTCGATATCGTATTCACAACGTGTTTGATGCCTGTCCTTGTTATACGAGGAGCGAAAGATGTAAACTAGGGACCAGAGAATTGTCTTTGTGGATCTCCTGTAACGCGATCCGTTTGTATGCTAATTATACATTTCCAGTCACCTCTTACCATGAGTTTAATGCACGCAATCCTGTATAATTTCCTGGAAGAAATATCTCAACTCACTGCCCATTATTTTCGACAGCATTTAAAAATTTCAGAACGTCTTCATTCTCTTCTCTTCATTCTCAACACCTTCAGCCTTCCCTCCAACAAACACGTATGAGACACAGCTTCATCAACCGCCAAAAAACTCAACTCGGTCCACTGTTTCTCACAAGGCAGTGCTTTGTAGATATACAACTACTAACACAGAATAAATCCCAAATATAAATAAGTTTGGTGCATTTCTCCAGATCCTCTAAACAGATGTTCATTTTCTGCATACTGTCTCTTCTATGGGTGTACGTGAATGGCCAATGCAGTGATGGATTGACCGTTATCATTCCTCCACTTTCTTCAAAACTGTAAGAATTCCTCCACTTTCTTCAAAACTGTATTGTAGCTGCAAGTCACACATCAAATTACTATCAACTTATAAGTTAGATTATCTTCATAATCTCTCGTTCCATCTACCGCTGTCTTCGCCAAATAATTTCTGTTTACTCACGCCCCGAACTGATTTGCTAGAGGTCTTGCGACCCTCTGTTTGTGGTCAAATTTGCTGAAGAAATCCGAAATAACATTTTTCTGAGAGCATAAATGTTCTGCAATCCTGTATACTGGAGAATAACTTTTGTGAATCTGGAAAGTTTGATAAGAATGAGGAATCCCACAATTCTTTCGGTACTTTTACAACCTTCGTAAAGACATAATTCTGTGATTTGTTCTAATTTTGAAATACCTATTCGAAATTAAACATTAAATTAAACATTAAACAAAACATCTTTAAAATATGTGACAAAAATAATCATTTTTATTTATTTGAATTTATGTTTTATTTATAACTAATTAATTCTTTCCTTTTTTTTAAAAAATTAATGACAAATGCATATGATGAAAAATCCAGATTCTGCATCCTGCACACTTTCATGGACAAGTTTTTAGTTTCACTAAATATATTTTAATAATGAGAATGCTAATGAGTCATTTGATATTTATTATTATTATATTGTTATTATTATTATTATTATTATTACAAATTGTATTACTAGTACATTTAGTCCTCGTTATCCTGAACTTTGTTTCCCTCTCAACTAGAATACCCAAATTCTTGCTCTGACTAATGTTTTAAGCCATGTTTAGTGAATTCGTTTAAAAATATTTGTTTTTTTTACGTTTTTCGAAATAAATTGATTAATTCTGACCAGGTTTTCATATATTTTCGCATTAATAATTAAAAAGACATCAAACATTGCTGAACAGAACATAGCATTTTTATAAAGATGATTAAGTTTAACTATGAAATAATATGAAAATAATAAAATTTTATCAGAAATCAATTTTAATATTTAAACAATTAAATTCTTAACATGAAAAAATAAGCAAATATAAAAACACCTTTTTATATTTTATGTATTCTAAATATTATTCATTCAATATAGTTTAAAGTAATAGGATTATGGATCCGGGATTCATTCAATCCAATACCCTTGGAGGGTAATGGATGGCAATGCTGTAGCCAATGAAGTTCTAACCGAGGCTCGGATATTGCCGTTACCCTCCTGCCATGATCAGAGCTTTAATAGCTCAATAACACCTTATCCCTACACTGTCCTCTACAGATAACGGGGAAGATGAAAAGCATTCTTGCTTCGCCCCTTTAAGCCAGTCCTTATAAGGACTATAATAAAGTAATTCAACTAGGTGGGTTCAATCGACCGTGAGATGCGGTGATTGATTCATTCAATCCAATACCCTTGGAGGGTAGTGGATGGCAATGTTATAGCCAATGAAGTTCTAACTGAGGCTCGGCTATTGCAGTTACCTTCCTGCCATGATCAGAGCTTTAATTGCTCAATAACACCTTATCCCTACACTGTCCTCTACAGATAACGGGGAAGATGAAAAGCATTCTGCTTCGCCCCTTTAAGCCAGTCCTTATAAGGACTATAAGGAAAGTAATTCAACTACCCGTGTGGTTGCCGGGATAAGAATAGCACCAATGTAGCCAATGCATGTCGTACGAGGAGACAAAAATTGGTACCCAGGGAGGGTGATGGATGGCAATGCTGTAGCCAATGAAGTTCTAACTGAGGCTTGGCTATTGCTGTTACCCTCCTTCCATGATCAGACTTTAATAGCTCAATAACATCTTATCCCTACACTGTCCTCTACAGATAACGGGGAAGATGAAAAGCATTCTTGCTTCGCCCCTTTAAGCCAGTCCTTATATATAAGGACTATATATATATTATATATATATAAGTATATATATATAAGTATATATATATACTTATATATATATATATATATATATATATATATATATATATATGCTTATTATATTATATAAAAATAAATAAAATAATATATTATAATATATAATATATTATTATATCATAATAAATAAAATAATAATATATAATAATAAATAAAAATTCGAACGATAAAATACCTCCGAAAGCCATCTTTACTCACAGGTTAATTACTAATTGAAATTCATCCAAATTTTGAAGTTTAAATTCATTCTTTATAAATAATGCACATTGTAATTCGATCACTAAAATTATTCACGAACCCTTTCAGATCCTTTGTGTTATATTATTGTATAAAATAACTCTTATAATGAGGAGTTAGCAGAAACAGAAACAATATTACTCACCCTATTAATATTTTGATGAGACAGAAACTCAGCAAGTTCGAGTGACGTTTGGTATTTTAGAAGAGAAACAATCTTCACACGAGTAATGACTCAAATACGTGAAGAATGCACAATCCTTAAAGTATAAACTTCTACGTGCAGTTAATAACAATGGATATCAAGTAATTCGACATTATTTGAATCTAACAATGAAATTATTCCGATTGCCTGTTGAATTAGTCTTGTAATCTGCTAATAATGATGGCTTACATCTTGAATCGTTTGTATTATGGAGATATTTAAGGCTTGTTGCTTATATAGACGAAGAAAATTCAAGTGTCCGCCTTTGTCTAAGATTGTTACTTTTGATTTATTTGAAAACGTTCAGTACGTGCCTCACATCAAATTTTTCATCCCCGGCCAGAGCTTTAGCAAGGATCTAAGACATTTACTTTTCGCCGAATATGAAGTACGTTCAAAAAATTAACGAAAGTTGCGAAAGACACACACACACACACACACACACACACACACACACACACACACACACACACACACACACACACACACACACACACACACACACAGAGAGAGAGAGAGAGAGAGAGAGAGAGAGAGCAAAATAATTAAAGACAAAAAAGTTGCAAAGTGAAATTCAAATACCAGCAGTGTGAATGGCAATGATGAAACATTGCTCGTGAGTATATTACGGTAAAATTAGCATACCATTTATGCTAATCTCACAAGTGAACTTATCACTTTGAAAAATGTATGCTTTTTATTTAAGTTTAACGGCACTGGCACTTTGTCGCGATTGATAATTGTGTGACATTTTCAAATTTCTAAGCTTCTCTTTAAAAAAAAATAAATAAATAAACAAAAGTATTTAATGAGGGATTTCTATATTTATTTTTTTTTTTAGGAATATTGAAATCTTTAAATATTTCACGACAATGATACTTATTGATAAACAATTTTTTGAGTTATTATATAATGAAACATCATATAATAATGAACAGTCATTATATAATATGATGAACGAGCTATTAGCGTACTCGCTCCACAATCAAGACGCTGCGGGTTCGGAACCGCTTGTGACTGATTTTAGGTGTGAGATGATTTTCAGCGAGCGGTGTGAGACTGCAGTCTCACCTATTGAAGGCTTCCAAATTATGTAAAAAATAAGTACATCATCTTCATCAATTTCCTGACATGTACCCTCAAGGGGTGTACAGGATATGATAGTACTACATGAAAAATTTACATCATTACTAATTTCCTATCTGCAATTTTCCTCCAAATCAGTCTGTTACATGTCAAGTCTCAAACATCATCAGATTTTATATTTTTTCTATCTTCGAAGGCACTTTGTACCGCATCAATCCACCTGTATCTTGGTCTTCCTCTAAGTCGTTTTCCTGCCAACCTGGCAGAGAACACTTGTTTTGCTAATCTTTCTTCGCCCATTCTGTTTAAGTGATCATTCCACCTGAGATCAGCTCTGCTAACGCATTCCTGGATGCTGACAATGTCAAGTTCTTTCCTAATATCCTCATTTTTTATATGATATTGCGATTTATACAATCTGTTCACGCCTCTAATCTTTCTCAGAACTCTTATATCTGCGGTCAAGCGTTTTACTTCTGACCCAGCTCTCAGATCCATAAGTTAAAATTGGTTTGAACACTGTCTTATATACAGCTAATTTATTGTTCTAATTTCTCTCTTATTCCATATGAATTTATTCAGTGGACCTCCTGCCATACCAGCTTTTTTTTTATTCTGTTGTCTATTTCCATATTTAATTTAACATCATCACTAAATATCGTGCCTAAGTAGCTGAAATATTTTCTTGTTCCACAGGTTCCCCATTCACAACACAGTTGACGTTTTCATCAGTTCTACCTATTTTCATTGTCTTTGTCTTTTTAATGCTGACCTTCATACCAAATCAATTACAACAGTTATTCAATTTAGTCAGGGAATCTTGCAAACTTGTAGCGGATTTATTGATAAGTATAGCATCGTCCGCATAAAGCAAAGAGCTGACATTAGCATCTCCAATTCTGATATAATTTTTAATACCACTTTCTTTCATAATGTGATCCATATAGATAATGAATAACAGAGGGGATAATGTACATCCTTGTCTCACACCAGATTTAACATTAAACCATCTTCCTGTACTTCCTTCAATTGTAACTGCTGACTTACAACTCAAATAAAGACTAAGTATTGCTTGATACAATTCCCCATTGACACCATATAACTGCAGCGTATTGAATAGCTTCTCTCTTGGCACCTTGTCATATGCCTTTTCCAAATCGACAAAACTTAAATACAGATCTTTGTTATATTCCCATGATTTCTCGACTATTTGTCGTAAAGTGAAGATCTGATCCTGACAGCTTCTATTTGGCCTGAATCCAGCTTGTTCTTCACCAAGCTTTTCTTCCGCAATTCTTCTCAACCGTTTCTCAAGTATACTTGCATAGATCTTGCCAGGAATACTCAGTAGGGAAATACCTCTGTAATTCTCACATGCAGTTTTATTTCCCTTTTTATATATGGGAACTATGAGAGCTCTACTCCAATCATCGGAAATCCGTCCTTCTGTCTAGTCTTTCTGAACTATGCAGTGCGACCACTATAAGACGTTTATACCACCATACTTCAGCATTTCTGGTCGAATATCATCTACTCCTGCTGCCTTTCCACATTTCAAGCCTTTGATGGCTTTTTCTACTTCAAGTATGGATATGTATTCCTGGCTGTATGCCTATTGAGTGTTCCTTTACCACTGTGCTGTCATCACTGCTTGTTTCTTTTAGCATTTTTAGCAAACCTAGTTTTAGAACCTCCGTAGCTCAGTCGAAATAAACGAAGCCTTTTGGTCGGAAAGTCGTGGGTGCAATTCCCGTTAGTGAAGTGAGTAAACTTTATCTGGTGTCATTCGACTAAAGGTAAGTTAAGCGGTCTCATTAGGAGGTGGAAGGTATTTTTGCCTCAGAACAGGCAAACAGGCCCCGCGAACACACACGGATGTAGATCATGAATTCCGACCTTAGTGGATGCAGCAGAGAAGTGACGAACCGGGTGCATTAATTCGTCTTAAACCCTCGTTATGGGAGATTCAACCCCCTCCTAAGGGACGGATAGAAAGGATAGGATAGGAAAACCTAGTTTTACATGAGAGGATTTCATATCAAATTCTGAATTTTAGGTGATCAAGAAAGATGCGATCGACCGTAGCTACTTATTTCGGTAGTCATTTATACAACACAAAACACAGACAAATAACTTAGGAAGAGTAAATAATTTCAAATAATGACTGGTGTGGTTAGATTTCATTTTTCCTTTTCACCCACAACCGACATTGCTCTGCGGAGGGTTGGGTTGTGCGGCAGAATCTTTTCCGCATGTTTATTCCGATGCTTAAATCAATCCAAGTTGTCTTGAATAACTGAAAGTGTCCGACCTTAACAAGCGATTATCTTGCCGCAATTAATATTGATCAAATATTACTGTCGCTATAAAGTATTCAGATAAATAAAACCAAACAGTTTTAAAATATGTCTGTTTTCTAATTTCTTAGCGAACATTCCCTCAGTCTCTCATCGTACTTCGATTCCACAGTTCTGAAATTGTTGAAATTGTGAAATCTTTCACGATGTCAACGTGTAAGGAAATTTAGTAAATTTGGTTTTTCTTCTTTACTGGATAATTAAATATCGGTAACAAATGGTAAACATGGTAACAAATCCGTGTTTACTTTAGAAATGTAAAAACGTTTCGAAAATAAAGGAAGTCGTTTTTAAATATTGCAATTTTAATTCCACTCAATAGCCTGAGATTGAATGCTTCGAAGTTCTAGTTCGCATTCCAAACATTTTTATATTCCAATAGCAAACATAATTTTGTTATTGACTGTAAAATAATGCTGAGCATTTATTATTCTTTCTTTTAATTACTAAATAATTAAAAATCCTAAATTTAAAATAAAATCTTAATATTAAAAACATCTGATAAGAATTCAAAATATGTATTGTGGTTATTATTTATCCTCTGCGATTTAGTTAGAGAGATAGAGAAAATAATAACTTACACCCAATTCTTATGTGTTTTATTAAAGTTCAAAAAGAATTTTGTTTACGAAGCTATTTTTATTAAATAAAAAAATATTCTATTTTGTCTAGTCTGAATCTGCTCGACAGCTGGCAAAAAAGTAACTATCCAGGGACAAGCCGGAGAGTGGGTTTGTCGACCAGTCTTGATACTATACAGTATATACATTTCCATCTTTTTTTTTTTCTAAAATATGGTAATCAAAATTACGAAAAAAATCTTAGTATATTCACTTTAAACTTCATTACTCAATATAAAAATAATATTTTTTCATCTAAAATAATATTTCAAATTTAATATTGTAGTAAAATTTTAAAATATATTTCGTTTTAATTAAATATTTTAAGTAGAAAGATATATTTTATTCAAATACCATTATATTTTTCGAAAATTATTTTTATAAGTATTTCACAAAAATTTATTGTAATGTTGCTGGAAGTGATGTACACAACAGATTCAGTGGTTAATATAATGGCTCAGCTGCTTTATTTTATTTCATTTTATATTTTTATTTTTTTTGACAATTGACATTTATGTCTTTAGGGGTGAAGCAAGATGCTTTTCATATTCCCCGCTATCTGTTGTGGTTACAGTGAAGGTAAAATTTATGAGCAGATTGCTCGCCCTGAATGGGCATGGAGATTATGCATTGCTAAAGGATGCTAATATAGCTTTTGGTCTTCTATGTTTGAATATCTCCGTTGGATCGTATGCTGCAGCTTGCTGAACCAAATCGTTGGGATGTGTGGACGTCTTTAGGAAAAACGTGGTTGCTTAGGATTGTAGAAAAGAGAAAATATAGGGAATATTTGAGTCTCTGTGGAGTTGATTGTTTCTAACATACCGCGGGGCGTTCAGAATCATTCTCAAGCACTTGTTCTGCACTCGCTGTATTTTGATAATGTTAGCATTAGAGGTGTGGCTCCAGGCCGGAGAGGCATAGGTGATTATAGGACGAATCGTCATCTGGTATAGTTGCAATTTGATTCTGTTGCTGAGCTTGCCATTTCTATTAATTAGCGGATAGATCTGAGCTATGACTTTAGATGCCTTTGTGCACGCAGATTTGATGTGTTGGTTGAAAGATAACTTTTTGTCGAGAATTACACCCAGGTAATTTGTTTCTGTCTGCCAGGGAATTATAGTATTGAATAGTAACACATCTCCTGCAGGAGACATTGGCCGTTTTGAGAAAAGAACGGCTGAGCTTTTCTGGGGGTTGACTTCCAATCTCCACTTGGAGAACCAACCCTCCATCTTTAGAAGGTTTTCTTGAAGCTTTCTGGTAATGAAATGGGGTCTGAGAGATCTGGTTAGTATTGCCGTATCGTCCGCATACAGGGCCAAAATGGAAGTCATCGGATTGTGCGGGAGGTCTGACATGTATATAGAGAACAGCAATGGAGCCAGTAGAGATCCCTGCGGCACTCCAGCAAAGATGTGGCGCTGGGAGGATGTAAAACCGTTGATTGTTACTTGCATTGATCTATTCTGAAGATATGAATGGATTAAATGAACCATTTTTAGTGAGGTACCAGCTGAGATAAGTTTGTGCAGGAGTCCAAAATGCCAGATTTTGTCAAATGCTTTGGATAAGTCTAGGAAAACAGCGCCTGTGCACTGGTGCCAGTGGTCTTGAATTGGGCATTTCGAGAAGCTCTCTACAGCGTATTCTCACGAAAGATTTGCATCTTTATGCTTACAAAGTTCAATTGACTCAAGAACTGAAGCCTACTGACCACACACATAGCGAAGAGAGTTCGTTGAATGGAATATGAAACAACCACAAGTGAATGCTTATTTTTCGAACAAAATCATCTTCAACGATGAGGCTGATTTTCATCTTGATGGCTTCGTTAATCGACAAAATTGTCGCATTTCTGGTTCAGAAAATCCACGAGTGATTGTTGAGAAACAAATGCATCCACAACGTGTCACTGTTTGGTGCGGATTTTGGGCTGGAGGCATCATCGGTCCATTCTTCTTCGAAAATGCGGCTGGTAAGGCAATAACAGTTAATGGTGCTCGCTATCACGACATGATAATCCAGTTTTTTGTGCCTAAATTGCAAGATATGGATGCGGACGACATGTGGTTTCAACAAGACGGTGGCACATGCCATACAGCCCGAGAAACAATTTAATTACTGCATGAGTCATTTCCTGGTCGTGTAATTTCCCGTTTTGGTGATCAGAATTTGCCGCCCAGATCATGTGACTTAACGCCGTTGGACTTTTTTCTTTGGGGTTTTTTGAAGTCTAAGGTTTATGCCAACAAGCTCACGACCACCCACGCCTTGAAGGAGGAAATTGAGCGCTGTATCAACGAAATTCAGCCGCATTTATGCAAAAGGGTCATGGAAAATTTCGACAAAAGGGTGCGTATGTGCCAGCAAAGCTGGAGGCCACTTACCCGATATGCTATTCCATGTATACTTTATGAATCAATACTGTATACTTTATGAATCAATAAGAAATTACAATTTTTAATTACAAACCTGTGTTTTATATCAAAGTTACTTCTTGCGTGAATTTCGGGACACCCTGTAGAACTGCCAAGACAGGATACGCAATTTTCAGAAAAGTTGAGCCGAACGATTATAAATTAAAACATCTGAAAAAGGCAAAACAGTTATTAATTTCAGAAAACCAGGGGGAAAAATGGAAATATTGAACCTTAAAAGGAAATAGAAAACTAGAAACGATAATAGACAAAAAGGAGAAACTTAGAAAAGAGCAGAAAATGATGCTACAAAAAATATAAACAGTAAAAAAAAAAACTGAACGCGGGGAAAAAAAAAAAAAAAAAAATTAGTAGGATATATTTGATTCATGTTCTAAGAATTAGTGGTAGTGGTGGAGACAAAGCCTGGCATTATAATGAGACAGAGGAATGAAGAATTTTGGGAACAGAGGAAAAAAAGTCCGTCATGTTGCGATCAGCTGGAACTTCCAAAGTTAAATCTTTTCAATTCGGGTGATACGAATGAGATAATCGGAGTTTATTTGTATCCACTCTTGTTCTGCACTTCCGTTTTATTAATATATTTAGGTTTCATTCAAATATTCTGAATTTACTACTTTGAGAAATCATATCTGATTTTATTTTATTTTTATTTAATTTTGAAGCTGTCGCTAGTTACGGCATCGGCTGAGTGAGCAAATGGAGCACAATTCAATAAAATGGCATTTTAAGGAATTGTGCTTCTCGATGGCATCAAAATTTCGTTATTCGAGCTTGTATTTAAATATTTGAGTGTGTTAGAAGTATTCCAGACACTTTAAATCTTATATGATTTAAATCTTAAATGTAAATTTAAATTTAAATATTATATGCACTCATAAAAATTACGGTATTTTCATTTAATTTCATAAAAGATAAAATATTATTTCTAGGCCTGAAAAAGCAAAGGGAAAATTAATTTTATTTCATAACTTTGTAAATTTTTTCTCCATAAAAATCATTCTAAGTTTATGTAATAATTAGTATTCATTAAAATATCTTGTGTTAATAATTTCTAACAGCTCTTTACATAATTTTAATATCATAAAATTTTTATGATTATTTTAGATATATTTCAATCACCCACCATTAAATTTCTCAAATACAATTCGATAAGTACCTCTTGACAATGAATGATAACGTTCGAGAGAAAATGGGGAGGTTTTTGAGTGGAAAAATGGCGGCTCGCGTGTTAGTGTTTTGTGTCGTGTGTTATTGATGGTGAATTGTGTATTTGACTGATAAGTTTTCAGAGATTTATGCTTATATTCATTAGTAATATCAGTTATTTGCTTGCCGCAATAAACAGGCATTTTACATTTTATTTCCCATACAAGGTAAGTCAACTGACTTCGCAAAGGCGATACGCTAGGCCTACTGCCATTAGTGTCGTTGTTGTATTTTAACATCTTGTTGCTAGTTGACGCGCCTATGCTTGATATTGCTGGTAGTCCTTTGCGGCTGCGGGATATTTTACAAAAACTTCTGCTGGCAGGTCTTTAGACCTGCGGGATATTTTATTAACGCACATACGCAACTAAATCGATATGAGCGTGCCTGACCTGGACGTATTTGCTGATCTGCTCGAAAGAGAGCCAGCTCTTGAACTCATTGATAAACTACAAAAGAAGTTCAAGTTGACATGGCCTACTAGCATGATTGACCCCGACACTATTATTGAGTCACTCGATAAAAAGCTAGCACTCAGTTTTATTAAAAAGCTCCTCAAAAAGTTTGAACGGGATTGGCCCGGCTACTTAAATTTGTATTCCTCACCTGAAGTTGAAGTTGAGGAAAATGAAGACTCCCCACAAGTGGAGGAAAAACTCAATCTAGTTGTCTCTACCTCTAATCCTTCTGATCAAGAAGAAACTCACGCACGTAAGAAGAGAAAAATTCTTGCTGCTGAATCAACAAATGTTGTTGGTATGGAAGAGGATGTTCCCATTTCAGATCCCTCTGTTTCCCACAATGAAAAGGTGCCACCGATTATCCTAAGGGAAAAGCAGAGATGGACAACACTCAGAACCATCATGGCAAATTCACAAATTCATTACACGTCTGCTAAAAATGCAGACGAGGGAATACGAATTCAGCCCACCACGGTGGCTGACTATAGAAACCTTACAAAGGAACTGGATACTAGAGGAACCCAATATCACACATTTTCACTTGCCTCTGAAAAAAATCTGAAAGTAGTCTTACGAGGAGTCTCTGAGGATATTGACACAGATGAAATAGTTACTGACCTTAACCTACAGGAACTACCCCCCATAAAGGTCACTAGAATGTTTAGATCAAATAAGACACCTATGCCTTTAGTCTTAGTAGAAATTCATAACATCTACAAAGACATTTATAATTTAAAATCAATCTGTGGACTCAAAATCACCACAGAACCATTGAGAAAGAAATCATCTTCTGGGCAGTGCCACCGGTGCCAAAAATTTGGCCATGCCCAGAAGCTATGCAAAGCTCAGTTCAGATGCGTAAAATGTGGCGAGAATCACCCCACAAACACCTGCGCCAAGCCAAAAACCACCCCGGCTAAGTGCGCTAATTGTGGGGATCCCCACCCTGCTAATTATAGAGGGTGTATGCATCATCCCAAAAACAGATGGAATGATCCCAGTCATCAATCTACCTCGTCATCTAATGCGAGAGTTCCTGAAGCTCAGGCTACTCAGTTCTCCAAGAGTGAGAACATGACAACTGGTGCTCGCCCATCATTAACTGAGCCCCTTAAGAAAACGAATCTTCAACATCAAGTAAGAACATATGCTGATGTGGCCCGCTCCAAACAGATAGTACAAACCCAGAACCGGAATACTCCACACTCAAATCTATCAGCTGTTATCACCTCTTCTCTTGCAAACATGCTCCAGGATTTCAGCAACTCAAATCCATCCTTAAGTGTCACAAAAAGATTCCTACAGCAAACCCAATCCATATTATCTGCACTCTCTGATGCATAGGAAAAAAATCGTCCCAAACTCTCTTAGGATTATCGGTTGGAATGCCAACGGTATAAAAAACAAACTATTAGAAATCCAGGAATTTAATAATAGATACAACCCAGATATACTGCTAATTAATGAAACTCACCTGAGGCCTGCTGACACCCTGAAAATCAGAGGGTATCAGATTTACAGAAACGACAGGCTTGGGTATAGAGGTGGAGGTACAGCCACTCTTATCAAAAGCTATATCAATCATCACTCAATAACCAACCCTACTACCACCAACCTCGAAATCACAGGAATCAATGTTCTCACAAACTCAATTGGGAACCTCAAAATTTTTTCTGCTTACAACCCTCCATTAAAGACATTATTGACCTCAGATCTGGATGCCATCCTTGGAGTAAAAGGACCGATCATCATCGCTGGAGACCTCAATGCAAAGCATCCTGCTTGGAACAGTAAATCCACTAACAAAAATGGTCGTATCCTTTCTAGCTACACAGGATTAAACCATGCTGTTGTGGCTGGACCTACCGAACCAACTCATCTCAGTACATCTGGCACTGCTGACATCTTGGATATAGCCATCCTGCAAGACATTAAACTACAGTACAGCCTTACATCACTAAACGAGCTGTCGTCGGATCACAACCCAATTCTACTGCAATTGGGAGAACAAGAATGCCTGTCTCCTCCTCATTCAGGCATATCGTGGGAGAGATTGTCTAAAGCACTTCGGGATCAAATAGGACCCGTCCCACACATATGCACACCAGAAGATGTGGATTCTGCAGTGACTAGCCTCACCCAACAGATTAAGTCCGCTATAATGGTTGCAACCTTCCAGAAACCTGTTCCCAAGCCTGATCGTTTGCCTGAGGACATTATGGACCTGATCAGAGAGAAGAACAGAGCTAGGAAGAGATTTCGTAACACTCGCGCTCCTCAGGATAAGACAGTGCTTAATAGATTGAATGGAGCAGTAAGAGATGCACTTAAAACGCATAGAAACGAAGTTTGGGATAAAAAGTTAGCCTCTATCTCACCTATTGATCACTCTATCTGGGGCCTACTGAGAAACATCAAAAACAAAAACAGATCCCTCCCCCCTATAATCTCAAACCAGGGCCTAATCCACACAGATGCAGATAAGGCAGAAGCCATACTTAAAAATCTTGAGGATCAGTGCAAACCATCTTATAACAACATTGATTTCAATCATCTGTATAAAATCCACAGACAGGTTAGACATGCACTAAACCTCCCGGATACCAGTGCTGATCATATTGCACCCGCATCACCTGTTGAATTATATGATATTATTAAAAAACTTAAGAACAATAAAGCTCCTGGACCAGACAGCATCTCAAACAGGGTGATCAAGCTGCTGCCTCGAAAAGCTATAGTGCATCTGACCAGTATAATAAATGCAATCTTAAGACTTCACTATTTTCCTTCCACCTGGAAACTGGCTGATGTGATTCCTATACATAAGCCAGGCAAAGACCCACACTTACCGCAGAATTATCGTCCAATCAGTCTCATCTCCAACCTGGGTAAGATTGCAGAGAAGGTCATCCTCTCACGACTCCAAACCTCAATAAATGACCTAAACATCCTCCCTAAAGAACAGTTTGGTTTTCGGCAACACCATAGTACTACCCAGCAAATCCATAGAATTGTGGAATATATCATCACCAGCTACAACTGGCGCCAGTACACAGGAGCTGTTTTCCTAGACCTATCTAAAGCATTTGATAAAATCTGGCATTTTGGACTCCTGCACAAACTTATCTCAGCCGGCATCTCACTAAAAATGGTTCATCTAATCCGTTCATATCTTCAGAATAGATCAATGCAAGTTAAAATTAACGGTTCTATATCGTCCCAGCGCCATATCTTTGCTGGAGTGCCACAGGGATCTCTACTGGCTCCATTGCTGTTTTCTGTATACATGTCAGACATCCCTCACAATCCGATGACTTCCATTTTAGCGCTGTATGCGGACGATACGGCAATACTAACCAGATCCCTCAGACCCCACTTCGTTACTAGAAAGCTTCAAGAAAACATTCTAAAGCTGGAGGGTTGGTTCTCTAGGTGGAGATTGGAAGTCAACCCCCTGAAAAGCTCAGCGGTTCTTTTCTCAAAAAGGCCAATGTCTCCTGCAGGAGATGTGTTACTATTCAATACTAAAATTCCCTGGCAGACAGAAACAAATTACCTGGGTGTAATTCTCGACAAAAAGCTATCTTTCAACCAACATATCAAGTCTGCATGTGCAAAAGCATCTAAAGCCATAGCTCAGATTTACCCGCTAATTAATAGAAATAGCAAGCTCAGCAACAGAATCAAATTGCAGCTATACCAGATGTCGATTCGTCCCATAATCACCTATGCCTCTCCAGCCTGGAGCCACACCTCTAACGCTAACATTATCAAGATTCAGCGTGTGCAGAACAAGTGCTTGAGAATGATTCTGAACGCCCCGTGGTATGTTAGAAACAGCCAGCTCCATAGAGACACAAATATTCCATATATTCTCTCTTATCTACAATCCTTAGCTTCCAAGTTTTTTCTAAAGACGTCCACACACCCCAATGATTTGATTCAACAAGCTGCAGCATATGAGCCAACGGACATATTCAAATATAGAAGACCAAAAACTATATTAGCCTCCTATAACGATGCATAATCTCCATGCCCATTCAGGGCGAGCAAACTGCTCGTAAATTTTACCCTCACTGTAACCACGACAGATAGCGGGGAATATGAAAAGCATCTTGCTTCACCCTTAAAGACATAAATGTCAATTGTCAATTGTCAATTGATAACGTTCTCTACACAGAATTCTCAAGTGTAATGTAAACTTTATATTTAAAAACTGAATGTTTTGAATGGAACTAAGCAAACATTCCCATGTTTGGTGTGATGCATTCCGTCGCAAATCCTCATGTTTAATAATGTAGAACGAAGGATCGGTAACTGTATGTTTTGTTTTGCAGTGGTAAGAACGATCTCGTGCGGTTAAGGTCGTATCTAATCTAATTTCTCTCGAACGTTAATTTTTACTTTTGCGCGTAAGCTTTCATGCTTACAGGGTTATTTTTGCTAGTAGACATTCGGGTCTACAGGATCATTTCCTGGTAGGACTTTTTCCTAGAAGACATAGTGGAGTGGGGTTAATCATTATACTTTCTTTCTTTCTCTTTATTCCCCATCATAACAGTTTAAGATTAGTTATGGCTTCGAAATAGATGCTAAGAAAAAAATGAGTATCATGCCAAGCTCGAGCTCGATTTCCACGTTTTTAGTTAGGGAATCACTGGGAATATCGTTTCCCGGGTTCGCACGGTACCTCTCTAGTTATCGGTATACATCTCTCATCGTTTTCCTTTGTGCGTAAGCCCTTTTTCTCGAGCGATTCTGAAATAGCTGTTTGACCTCGTATTTAAAAGTGGCCCATGAGTCTTAGTCCCAGTCCCAGTGAGTGTTCATCCATTTGTCCGGTAGCAGTTGTAAATCCTCGTTGTATATTTTCAGGAAGTTTCCTACGGGTGTGTCAACGACCGAGGGTGATTTGATAGTTAACAGTACTATTTTATGGTCTCTTACGTAACTGCGTACCGCTATATGCTTTACTGTAACAACACGTGGCTCTACGTTGCTGAAAATATAAACACGGTCGAGGCTCGTTGAGGCCTCCTTACGACCATTTGGTATCGATTCTGCCTGATTATGTTCCTTGCAGATGTCAATGAGATCGATATCACAGCAGACTCCTAGTTTCCTAGAGCCACCGGCACCTGATTTGCTGTCACCACCCACTTGTCATATCGTGTGTCTGCGAAACATTTCCAGTCTCCAGCGATGATATGCAAAATTAGGGCTCTAGGGACTTAAAGATCCTACATAACTGGTTCGTATTATCAAGTCCATAGAGTGAGGAAACGTATGGTCCTACTCCCAAACTTTATACTTTGCAGTCAATATGAGACTAGATGTCTTGCGTCATTTGAACATTGAATACCTCGCTGAGAATAGGTTGATAAACAATGAACCCACCCCTCTCACTCCCGTATCCGAAATTATGCATCGCTACAGGAAATTAAAATGGCTTTTGGACTATTATATTTGAATATATCTGTTGCCTCGTATGCGACAGCTTGCCGAACCAGATCGTTAGGGTGTATGGATGTCTTTAGGAAGAACTTTGCTGCTAAAGACTAAAGGAAAGAGAAAATATAAGGAACATTTGTATCTCGATGAAGTTGATTGTTTCTGGCGAACCATGGGGCGTTAAGAATCATTCGCAAGCACTTGTTTTGCACACGTTGCAGTTTGATAATATTTGTAGTGGAGGTGTGGCTCCAGGCTGGAGAGGCGTAAGTGAGTATAGGAAGAGTCATCAGCTAGTATAAAAGCAATTTCATTCTGACGTTTGGCTTACTGTTCCGCTTAATTAAGGGGTACATCTGGGCGATGGCTTTTGTTGCCTTTGCACACGTAGCCTTGAGGTGTTGGGTTAAAAGTTAATTTTTTTGTCGAGAACGACGCCAAGGTATTTTGTTTCTGTCTGCCAAGGGATTTTAGTATTGAATAGTAAAACGTCCTCTACAGGAGATATCGACCTTTCCGTGAGCGAATGGCTGAGTTTCTGTGGGTTCACTTCCAGTCTCCATTCGGAGAACCATCTCTCTAATTTTAGAAGGTTTTCTTGAAGCTTTCTAGTAATGAAGTGTGGTCGGAGAGATCTGGCTAACAATGCTGCATCATCCGCATATAGGGTTGTGCGGGATATCTGATATGCATATAGAGAACAGCAATGGAACTAGTAGGGATCCCTAGCGCTGAGATGAGGTAGTACCATTGACTTTAACTTGCATGATTCTGTTTTGAAGATATGATCTGATTAAATGTACCGTTTTCAGTGAGATACCGGCTGAGATAAGTTTTGAAGCAGTCCGAAGTGCCATCTTTTGTCAAATACATTGGATAGGTCAAGAAAAACAGCTCCCGTGTAATGACGCCAGTTGTATCTGGTGGAGATGATTTCCACAATTCTGTGGATTTGCGGGGCAGTACTATGGTGTTGCCGAAAACCGAACTGTTCTTTAGGAAGGATGTTTAGTTCATTTACTGAGGCTTGGAGTCGTGAGAGGATGACCTTCTCTGCAACCTTACCCAGGTTGGAGACTGATTGGACGATAATTTTTAGGTAGGTGTGGGTCCTTGCCTGGCTTATGGATAGGGATTACACAGTTTCCAGCGGGGAAGGAAAATAGTGAAATCTTAAGATTGCATTTATTATAATGGTCAGGTGCACTACAGCTTTACGGGAGAGCAACTTGATCACCCAGTTTGAAATGCTGTCTGGTGCAGGAGCTTTTTTGTTCTTTAAATTTTTAATAATATTATATATTTCAGCAGGTGATGTGGGTGCAATGTGGTCAGTACTGGTAACAGGACGTTTGAGTGATTGTCTGATCTGTCTGTGAATTTTGTATATGTGATTGAAGTCTATATTTTCATATGAAGGTTTGCACTGCTCTTCCAAATTGTTTGCCATGACCTCTGCCTTGTCTACATCGATGTGTACAAGGCCCTGCTCAGAAAGTACTGGGGGAAGGGATCTGCCTTTGTTTTTGATATTTCCTAGTAGCCCCCAGACAGAGTGATCAGTAGGTGAGATAGAGGCTCACTTTTTCAAGGCTCACAGATGGTCTCTGTGAGCCTTGAATGCATCTCTCACTGCCTCGGTTAGTATGTTTAGAATTGTTTTATGTTGTGGCACACGAGTGGCACGAAATGTTTTCCTGGCTCTGTTTTTTACTCTGATCAAGTTCATGTTGTCTTCGGGCAAACGACCAGGCTTGGGGTCAGATTTGTAGAAGGTGACGACCGTTATAGCGGAGTTAATTTGTTCGGTGAGGCTTATAACTGCAGATTCTACATCTTCTTTTGTACGTATATTAAGAACAGGGCCAATACTATCCCTGAGCACTTCCGACAATCTTTCCATATTAGTGAGGGGAAGGAGCCAGGTATTCTTTTCTTCCCATCTGTAGTAGTATTGGGTTGTGATCAGATGATAACTCGTTTAATGATTTTAAGCTGCATTGGAGTTTAATATCTTGCAGGATAGCTGTATCGAGGATATCGGCAGTACCAAACGTACTGAGATAAGTTGGTTCGGTGGGACCTGCCACAACAGCATAGTTTGATCCTATGTAATTGGAAAGGATTCAGCCATTTTTGTTGGTGATTCTACAATTCCAGGCAGGGTGCTTGGAGTTCAAATCCCTAGATGATTGTGGGCTCTCTTTTGCCTAAGATGACATTTAGATCAGAGTGCAGTAGAGTTTTTAGGGGTGGGTTGTAAGCTAAGTACATTTTAAGTCTGCCTGCCGAGCTGGTGAAAACTTCTACGCCTGTGATTTCAGGGTTAGTGATTGGAGGGTTGTTCTCAGAATGGTACTTGATGTAATTTTTAATGAAGATGGCAGTGCCACCTCTGTAGATCAACCTGTCGTTTCTATATCGGAGATATCCCCTTATTTTAGGGTTGTCTGAGGGTCATTAGGTGCGTCTCGCTAATTAGTATAATATCTGGCTGATATCTGTTAGTGAAATCTTGAGGCTCCAGAATTTTGTTTCTTAGGACATTTGCATTCCATGCAACGATCTGAAGGGGGGCTGGAATAAGTTTGTTTCTATTCATTTATGAGTGCTGTGAGAATGGCCTGTGTTTCACGTAGAAATCTTTTAGTGGAGGTTGCTGAAAGGTTTGACAAGCTGAAGTCTTGTAGCATGTTTGCTAGAGAGGGCGTAATAACAGCTCTTAAGTTTGTAGGTAGTGATTTGTTTGTACGAGCCAAGTCAGCATAACTTCTTGTTTGCTTTTTATTCCCTCTATCTTTGAATGTCTCCGACTGCGGAAGTGGAGCCTCCGGATGCGGTGCAGGGGCCTCTGGTGTTCTTTTACTAGAGGAAGAGGACTGTTTGGTTGTTTCCATCCGTCTATTTTTGGGATGCTGAATACATCCCTTGTAGCTGGCAGGATGAGGGCAACCACAGTTGGCACATTTAGCCAGGGTGTTTATCGGCTTTGTGCAGGTATTGGTTGGGAGGCTGTCCCCACTTATCAAACATTTAAATTTTCAGCCTTACATAATCTATGCACATGGCCAAACTTCTGACACCTGTGGCACTGTCCAGAATATGCCTTCCCTGCAGGTATATTTTATGTATAATTTAAACCTATAAAAATTAAAGGTGTTAGAAATTATTACCATTTATTTGAAACAATTTTCAGAATATTTAAATATTTTTTAAAATTTTTATTATAGTCTTATAATTAACTTATTATTATTATTATTATTTTATTAAGAACGTTGCAAAATATAATTAAAAACGTAATGAAAGGAAAAAGGCCCCTGAGTTCAACGATTTTCTTCTTATAGTTCTTATAAGAACTGGGCGATGGACTAAGTTCTTGACTCTTTATCCCTTCATCTGAATGAAGTAAATCTGTGTGGATGGAGTGTTATTGAGCTAAAAAGCTCTAGTCATGGCTGGGTAACAGCAATAGCCGAGCCTCAGTTAAAACTTCATTGGCTACAGCATTGCCATTTGTTACCCTGGAAGTCCTAAAAAGGACTTTTTTTCGTTCCAGGTAATATCTCTATCTCTAGTCGCCTTTCAACGATTTTCAATTTGTGCAGGTATCTTATGTATAATTTAAACCTATAAAAATTAAAGGTGTAGAAAATATTACACTTATTTGAAAAAATTTTCAGAAAATTTAAATACATTTTTAAATTTTATTATAATCTTATAATTAACCTATTATTATTATTAAGAACATTGCAAATTAGAAATAAAAAAGCCTAGTAGAGGAAAGAATGACAGAGGGTTATGGAAGTGATAAGGAAAAGGCCTGAGCTCACTATTTTCATCGAGCCTTTGTATCTTCTAATCCAATTATTAGATCAACACACTAAAATAGGGTTGACTGTATTTGTATAGATTAAACGAGCACAATTCCAGAAATATATTATGTATGCTTGACATTTTGAATGATTTTTTTGTTGTTCTGTGTAAGTTGGTTTTCCCGCCATGCCTGCGTTGTTTTTGTTGTTGTTGTTCTTCTTCTTCTTCTGGTTATTATTATTATTATGTGAGATCTCCAAGAAGTCCAACGAGGGAGTGCACCTACTATACTACTCTCCGTATTCACCACATCAACTGCAACGAACAGCCACTACCAAAAGCACATGCATCAACGCCATCTACTGCCCACCACTACCACCACGACTACTTGTCTGTAAATTGGCCGATTTTTCTGTATTTACGAATATACGCGTAACTAACATATATCTCCTACAGTTGTCTGTGAGAATCAGCAGAATAATATCAATTAAGCAGATATGAAAACTAACCGATTGAGATGGTGACGTACTTCCCGTAAAAGAGGCCGTTTTTTATCATACGCTACAAAAAACAACAACAGCCGATATTTGGACAATAATAACTCGAATACTTTTATTAAGCTAATGATCCCCAACAGAGAAAGCTTTCGGTTCTTGACTATAAATAAATGGACTGATACATTAGTGATTTTGTTCTTCGATTCTTCTGTATTCGTCCATTTCTAATTGGCATTTCACGGGACAATATTTAACTTTGCAATATTAGCAAGTTTCTTTTTTAAACAATTGCTATCTTTCTAGTTTTTGTTTTTCGTTTAATCTGAACACTTTTTTTTGTTTTACATTGGATAGGAGCTTTACAGCGATTAAATCGCGGATATTTATCAAATGCTTTTGAAATTTTCATCGCGTAATCGTACTTTTTTATTTTTATTTATTTTCTTTTTTTGCGGGATGAACGGAATTTCCAAAACTTAACTAAATTAACTGCGACTACCTTTCACGAGCCTGAATGATTTTAGATTTTTCATTATTCTTTATGAATCCCACCATCAAAGGTTTATAAACTTGTAGTACATCATATTATTTTGTAGGTAGTGCAGTTCTTTATTCAATATTGGGATAACAACATTCGTCTGTGAATGTTATTGTGTCACTTTTGTAATACATTCGAATGCAAGAATAGAATATTCTGGGATTGTACTATAAAAATATTTAAAATAGGAATCGTGTTTCCCCACTAAAAATTTATTTACGGTCATGTTTTATACATACTTTTATTTGTAGGAAAAGTAAATCTTTAAAATATGCTCAGATAACATATTTTTTGCAACTTTTAATATCTCAAATATTTATAAGATGAGTATATCCGTTCTGAAAGTTTAATGTCGACAAAGAAGATGGCAATGCTGTAACCCGTGAAGTTAACTGAGGCTCGTTGCTGTTGCCCCTCAGTTGAGATAGGAGCGGCTCTGCTCAGTGGTGGATGGGCCTCTCACTGGGTAGAGTCAACGCTGAGAGTTCTTCTCGGTGACGGGGTGAGCCTGTCACTGAGTGGAACAACGCTGAGTTAAAAGGTCCTTCGGGTAACTCATTGTTGGGTGGCCTGAGGGATCTTATGAGTTTTTGGAGAGGTAACCCCGCACTTAACACAGGGTAGTCAATGAAGTTTTAACTGAGGCTATTGCTGTTACCCAGCCAAGACTAGAGCTTATAGGTCAATAACACCCCATACAGATAAAGGAGAATATGAAAAGTATTCTTGATTCACTCATCTTGCCAAAAAAAGTTTTATTTGATTGCTTCTTGATTCAAACACGTTCTGGGAAAGATGTGAAAATTCAAAATGCTGGAATTCCTTTCAACTGTAGCTCTGGCCTTCTCGTAGAGTGGCCTATTTTTTTGGAAAGGGACTCGTGCTAATTCAGAGAGCAAAAAAAAATAAATAAATAAAATCTGTGAACTGTACACATTAGAGGAAAATACACGGTGAACCAATCACTATTCACCATATCGGAATCCTGCACTGAGATCAAACATTATATACTGAAGTTAGAAAGTGCTCGATTTCTTCACGACGTAATAAATGTATTCCGAAGGATTTACGTAAACAGCATCACACCTAAATATAACATTCGATTCATGATTTTGTTTTTTTCTTATTCGCATCATCTTTTCATTTCTTTAGTTTGGTGATGACATTTAGATTAACTGACAACGTTCCCGTCGACAAAGAATCCAAGATCAATTAGCGGAGAATTGTTTTCGAAGCGAATATTGAGTGAGTTTTAAGATACCATAACAAGTAAAAGATAATGAACAGAAAATGAATGCCATGTGATTGAGGAAATACTTCAGCGTGACTTTGTAGTAGGAACGTGTGACCTGGAAGAAATATAGAGCATATGGCGGATTAATACAGCCCAATCACACCCATTTGTTATTTTGCATTTTTGAGAGTTCTAATTAAAGCGGGTGGTTGCTGACCTTCGATAGAAGATAGCACAATAAGAAGAAGAAGAAGAATTAAAGCGAACATGGTTGCTAGCTTGTCCCATGAACTTACTTCAACTCTTGAAAGGAATGCGAAATCATTCAACTTTAAATATTCGATATTCTTGGTTTATCAGTTTACACAATCTGGTCCTTGTCAGGTTGTGTAAATTGACTATTTTTTGTTATGTTAGATTATCTGCAAAGGTGGATTTAATTGAATTTATTTGAAAAGAATTTGAATCCTTATCTATTTTATGCACGGAAGTGAACAGCTACATTTCACTACTTTTTGTGGTTGGTTCTAACACAAAATGAAGAAGAAAAAAAGGGGGAAATGCTTTGGAGCTTGAATGTTATTGAAATATCTGAAACGTTTCGAAACCGGATTCGACTATATATTGCATGTTTTATTCTTCAAATGACAAGTGACTGCGAAGCAAATGAGGAATAATTTAGTTCATTTTGCGTATTGCGGTGAAACAAAAATGCATTTATCCTCATCGAACAAATTTCTTCTTTCATCATTGAGATCGATTAACTGCGATTAAGTTCAAATTGCTTAGACAAAATCCAAATTTATTTCAACCCTGAACAACGAGTTTTACCCGCTGCCCCAAGAAAGCAAAGTGAGGAAGGCATAAAATAAACAGCTGCATTACTCCCCCGATTCAGAAAGCTTTCTGTCTGAGAGTTCAATACGTCACTGCAACGACACTGAAAAAGAGTACCGAGAGGACAGTGAATAAAACGTAGCGAGAAAAAGTAATTAGAAATGTTGTGCTTATCTTCCAAGAGACATATTTGGAATATAGATTGGTTTTTAAGTTACGTGAAAAGAAAAGTATTTAAATAATAATAAAATTTACAGAAAGAAAACATTTTATATTACTCTATTATACTGTGAATTACATTCTACTTATACAGACCCTTGGATTATTATATACGTACTGTATATATAAGAATTATATTGTATTCAATTGTATATGTATATATATATATTTTGGAAGAATATTATATAACTGTGAAACTAGTCTCCTCCGAAAGATGCTTATTTGAATAACAGAAATCCGGAAGCAAAGTAAGAAAGGCACAAAAAAGGTAAAAACTGAATTAATTAGCCTTCAAAAATTAAGAAAGAAGTGAATCTGATAGCGCTTCCGCTCCCCAACTAACAAGCTGTGGGTTCGAATTCCTCCATCGACATAGGTGTTCGTGAATGAGATTAAGGGATGCCATCCATATATCACATTATGAAGGAAAGCAGAGCATTGAATCCGATATATACAGGGTGGCCATAAAATATATTGGACAAAATTAAACCAAACGTGATGTAAATACAATCTGGAACATGAGGTTTTTATTCAGAGAAGATAAATATAGTACACATTTCTGTCAGCGGGGGCCATTTGGCGCTATAAACTCGTGTTTGGGAATCAATTAAACGGTAATAGCTAGAAAAGACACAACAATCAATTTTGTGTTCGTATACCTTACGGATGTGGTTCAATGCCATCCTTTCAGATGTTCTATATTAGATACATATCCTCTAGTTACCACGCATTTAAGACAGTCACGCAACCAAAAGTCATTGGGATTGAGATGAGTGCAAACAAAGTGGCCATGCTGTGAGAAGCGCACGACGAATCCCTTTTTGTTCTGTGAAGTGTTTTCGTAACATTCGCTGTACCGGCCATCCAATGTGAGGTGGTTCTCCATCCTACAGGAATACGATAGAGTCAAGGTCTCTTCGCTGCTGCAGTGGCGGAACATCAAAGTTTGAGTGTTATCTTGGATGTATCTCCTTAGAGTTAATTAAGAATACTTGGCTCACTACAGAAGAGAACAATTTTGGGTGGTAGATCATTGGCCAGTGTGAATCCCATCTGTTTTTTGGAAGAGTACTATGGCTTGCAAATATAGTTGTGTTTTGGTCTTTTGAGCAGAGTTTCGGGAGTAGATAATTCTAAACCCACAGTGCTGATGAATGGCAAATTTACGCTCTTTGATGAGTTTTGTCTGATCTCCAAACTCTCCCCATTTATCATCAATCTCTTCTTTGTCGACAATAAAAAATAAAATCCACAAACAGCTTTTCTTCGCCAAAGGGAGTAGGCTCTAACCAATTTTTAACACCATTCAGCAACTAGTCTGTACCGTCAACTGCACAATAGCGACTTTAAACTATTAGTGACTTTATTAGTAATTTTGTTGAACTATTACTGATTTTAAATGGCCACAGGAATGAGAGTACGGTAAATAATTGCCGTCTTGTAACCAAACACTATCTATTATTGTCTGAGTGTGAATCTTGTGGTCGATTTTCTTAAGATTACTTTAAGAAATATCGAGATTACTGTAGAAAAATTTGCTTGTCTATGCGAGAGATCGAATATCTCGGAAACTGTCGAAGATAAACAGAAAAACGTTCCTCCAGTTGGCGACTACAATCAAACGTAGAACAGTCTTTCTTGTAGAGGCCTGGAGCAATGGATGGAAATATCATGTCCTCGTCGCCTTCACGTATACCTTTATATTTGTTGCACAGATTTTTCTATACAGATATCCATGGTCACGAGCCATCCGTTGGCATCCAAAATACCCATCTCCAAATCTGGGAAAACGCGTGCTGCAATAATAACATAAGTTAAAAATATTTCTTTATAATCCGTGAATACCATCTGAAATATTTTTGTACGTTTCGTTTACTAAGATGTATTCTTTTATCAATGTACATGTAATTATTCCTTCATTTTATTATTTTGGAGTTCAACCTTTCTCCCATCGTTCTTTCAATTCCAGTACAACATCCGAATTTCTGTTGCCTTCTTACGAAATCCTTTAAATATATTAAAATTTCACAGTGCTGTCGAAATTTGTACACAACCACACTGAAAATAAAACAGATACTTGTATACTCTATATATATTCGATAATTTAAAATGCTGAAGATTTTCAACCACCGTTCTCAACCTTATCATAACAAATTTGTCGGAAATGCACTTTTTAATATGTCGTACCGTACATCTCTCGTTAATGCAGTGATTGATGTTAATACGATCTTTTTATTATTATTAATTATCTGAGTGACTTATAATTTAATTTTTTTCTATTATCGAATACTCGCAATTTTTTAAAATATTCAGCCCCCATTCTGTTTATTTTGAGTTTATTTTTATTTTCCAAACTTCTTTGTGAAAAACTAATGTGTTCTGCAGTTCTGGTAATTTTATTTCATTATTTGTTATGTTGTTGCATTAAAGCCCACAGTTTTATGGACTGGTTGATAACCTGTTCTTTAGATTGCTTTTAATTCATATTTAATTTAATTTTCATTAACAGAATAATTTATTCATATTTCGATTGCCACTATCGATTCTCTTCAATTCCCTGCCCACAACTGGGTGACATATAGGTCGCAAATAGCATTCTTTAAACGTTTCGGTCAATTTCTGTGCAATGGAAGTTCTATTTGTCCGTACGAGCTTACGCAGATGGGGCGATCTCATTCTTGACAAACTGTTTGACCGACAGTAACGCTTTTTAGAAAATAATAGGGTTATTTTTCCACTGATTAAACACCAACAATATGTTACCTTTTTATAAACCATGAGCTGTACTGTTTTAAAATTGTGGCTGCAGCCAGGGGAACTCAAAAATATAGTACAGTTTTGATAATGTCAAAACTGTTGACAATTACTGACGACCACCATTCTTATATAGTTGCCTGTAATACGTGGTGATGCACGTGACCAACCGTTTACTATATACGCTTCTTAAATGATGTTTACATACATCTGTATAAAGGTTGCTAATTCCGTAGCCGGTATGTGCACATTAGTCAGCTAGAAAGGTGATTGGCTGTCGCAAATGAATCAGGAAGTTGCGCATGACGCCTGTTATCCCGAAAGAGGAAATTCACTAGCGTTGTTTCGCAAGGATCTGTTTGAGGGGTCCATTTTTGTTTAAGTTGTATTCAATGAGTACGGGACAGATTTAACTAGAGTTATGCAACTGCATGCAGGTGATTCAAAAATTGGGGAGAACAACAATCAGTAGTCGTGTAGATGAGGTGCAGAGTAGGATTTGAAGAGATCGTCGTTGAAGAGACAAATTGTGAAATCAACACAAAGGATAATGGCAACGGTATATGTAACATGATATGCAGATGTAAAGAGAGGTTTCGGTTCCATTGTGTAAGACCTTGTTTCTTATTCTCATATTAGTTTCGAATTCGCAGAAAATTCGCTTTGATTGTAATCGTTCAAACCACACATTTTTTTTTACATAAAACAACTAATGAAATTGCGATCTGCGCATAAGAATAATCCGTAAAACCTACAGATCCTTTAAATTACAACGAAGCATCAAAAGTTTAGTTAAATCAAAAAAAATTAAAGGTCGTTTGTTCTCAAGTCCGTTTAATATTCTTTCGTAACATAAATTTCAATTCAAAATAAGCAATCTGTTGTTTTTGTTTGGAATTTTCATATATGCTCTATGTATATTTATTTATTAAAATATATTTAAATAAAATAAAGTAAATTTAATTATTTCTGAAATACTACTTGTGGATTTAAGAAAGTTTAAAACTTGTTTAAAATATTATTGTTAGTACTTTAAGACACCTTTTTATCTTTAAAAGAATGTTATTATAAATGAAAGGCGGAAATAAATTTTGGAAAATCATTAAAAATTGGTGCTGAAATTTCAGGCATTAATTCTTGTGTTACTGTGTATGTATGTATGCATATGTTAGTTTGGATAAAAAACTGGCTAGGATTGAAAACGAAAAAAAAATTCTATTAAGCGAAGAAAGAAATCTTTAACGTTTGCAGTCGTTTTTTCAAAAAAACATACTCCAAATGTTTCATACATTCTTTCCCTAGTAATAATCTGAAGATAATAATTTTTATTTCATGCATAATGATATCTGTGGAGTTTCCGTAATTATAAAATCAGAATTATAATTATAATTCTGATTTTATATCCTGAATTATAATTATAATTCTGATTTCATATTCTGAATTATAATTATAATTCTGATTATTTATTATGAAAATATTTTCTCTAGCGTATCGTAACGTATCTTCAGCTGAAGAACAGTACGGATGGATTTGAACAAATATAACAGTAGAAGCATGATCGCTGTCCCTCTATACACGCAGTCGCATGCTCGTTAGATGAATAAAATAAATATGCAGTTACACTAGCCGGCCTAATGCTAATTTGGCAATTGCTAATGTTCTCTTAAAATTTTTGAGGGATTGGATGCAATATCCCTTAACTTTAATAATTTCACGTCGCCGAATTGAAACCTTTGACTCTTCATATAATTAGTAATTTATTAAGACACCTTCTTAGCAATTCTTATAGAAGGGTATGTAAATTCTGTTCGCTACTAACATGGTATTAACTAGGTGTACCTACTCACTGATGAGACCTCAATAAAGGTTGAAACCGGTCTGGGTAGTGACCTTCTCTCATAATGTAGAACAGCAATACAGCTCCCAGGAACTGCGTTTTACATTATGGTAAATACCAAGAATAGTGACCGGAGCTTGCTCCACCCTTACTGTGAGTTGTCTCAGTGTTGCACTACCAAATGAGTTAGGTGTTGCACCATCCAGGTATGTGCTTACGCTTGGACTAGCCGGAATTTATTTATATAGTTTCTTTATTCGGCTACGAAACAATATGGGATGTAATATCCCTTAACTTAAATAATTTCACGTCGCCGAATTGAATCCTTTGGCTCTTCATATCATTATAATTATTATTATTATTATTTACTGCTAAACTGAATGATGGTACCGGAAACATAATGGGGTTAGCATTAATGTCGATTAGAAGAAACAACCATCGTGCAAGTTATTTAAGATAGAACGAATAAAACACAATTTTAGAAAACCTGTTCAATGTATGTTCTTTTCATACACAAACACACGGAAATCTCCTCAGGCATGTTTTGTTTTCAGTATTCTTTCAAATACAAAATTTTATTCAGCCCATCTTACAGGGGCAGGTTCGTGTTCACTAAGCGTGGTCTTACATATTGTTAGTAAATAATTGGAGCCACAGAAAGTGGGTTCTGTCATTCATCATCTTCTTTCAAAATCTGCGTGTAATGCTGCAACACATTTTTAATTATGTCTGGGTGCGTATGGCGGTGCAGTTTTATACTTTGAAGGCCACTGCCTTTTCCGTGATCTTTCATTACCTCACTCAAATGATCAACGGCCATCATTGCGCAACGAAAAGTAACTGCTATTGCTAACTTAATTTCAACCTTTTAATGTTCTCTCGGGATAATAAATTTCCTCTAGACACCAATGACGCGAAACTACTATCGTGGAAACCAATAGTTTTATATTTATGCTTAGAAGAAGTTTCCTGTTGGGTAAAATTATACAATTTATTATTATCTTTTTAAGTTTAACGACAGAGTTTACGAAACGCATCTTCATTACTATCTCGTGCTTTTTGAATCCATGAAAACTTTTGTTTCCATTTTTTGTATTTCCGGTTAATATCGCAAGAAGGCTTCCTCTTAGATATATTGATCACCGGTTATCAAAAACCTTTTCAAAATGGAACCCACTTCTACCTGAACACGTGAAAGCAAAAGACAGAAAAGTAAAGAATAATACACGCGATGCGAATCAGCCAGTTTGTTCGGTACATGTTCTGAACTCGTATTTTACTTGTCCAGTTTGCATTCGCTTCATAGAATAAATGTTATATTATATTATACTACGGTGGCAATGTCCCTCTGGCGCCCAACCCCCGAGTTCCGGACTGGTAGGCCCGTTCTCCTTGAATTCTGATGACTATAATTTTAAAGACTCGACACTCAGGGTAACCCCTGAGTTTCAAAACGTTTCAAAAAACGTGACATAAAAAGTCTTACCTTTATATATATATATATATATATATAGGGTAGATTATAAGAGGGGCTAAAGGTCCGAAATAGGGACAGAGAATTGTTATGGATCTCCTGAAACGTGATCCGTAATTATGCAGTTCAAGTCACCACGTGCCATCCGCTAAATCCACACAGTCCTGCACAATTTAACGGAAGTAAAATCTCTCCTCAATTCGCGATATATTCGACAGCATTTAGAAATATCAAAACGTCTTCATATTTCTCTTCTTGGAACTGCTCAGCACCTTTGGCCTTTCCTCGCACAAACCCATCTGAGCTTCTGCAATAGCCAAAGAAACCTCAGTGTACGTTTTCGCACAAGGCAGCGCTTACAACTATTAACAGTGGATAAATCCCAAATGTGGTCACGTTTTTTTTGTAGTTGAACTAAAGCCTCACTAATATTACACAGAAGAGGGCAGTCAGGCTAATCGCCGATTCCTCTCTCTCTTCCCCCCCCCCCCCACATAAACAACCACTTCAGCTAAACAGACGTTCGTATTCTGTGTGCTGTCCTTCTACGGATATTTTCATGGTGAATGCCGTACTGAGTTGACCACTGTCATTCCTCCACTTTCTTCAGAACTATTAAGAAGAAAGTGGCTTATGCTCAACATTGAGTTACCATCAACTTTTAACCTTATCAAATCGGTTTATCCCCCCATCATTTTTCATTGCATCTTCTTCTCTTCTCCTAATAGCCTCCCTTACTCTCTCTTCCATTCCCCAAATTACAACTTCGGCTGTACGAAAAACTACAACAAAGTTCTTCTCGCTTATTCTCAGAAGTAATTTCCTAGAGATCTTTCGTTTGTCTTCAGACTTAAAATCAAATCCTAAATAAAACATTTCTTACAGTAGAAACGTTTCTCCATAATATATATTGTTTGAGTTAAAATCGCTCTCTCATCGTTGGTCTTTTGAGCATAAAAAGTGAGATTCAGTAGAGAGAAAGAAAGAGAGAGGAAATTAAAAAGAGAGAGTAAAATAGCGATAGAGGAGAGACAGAGGCTTCAGTTGACCTACGAGGTACTTCCAAAACGATCGTTTGAATTTTCATTAACACGTTCATTGCCAATCACGCGATGCGAGTTCTCACCAAACGGCCGATCAAGCGTTATCGCGCGGACGTCGCTAACTAAATAAAAAATAAAAAACATTTGGCCACCACACGAAATTCCAATTGTCAGTTGGCAATGAACGATATCGCGCGATCACGCGATGCCAGTTCTCACCAAACATACGATCACGCGTTATCGCATGGACATCGCTCACTAAATAAATAAAAAAAAAATTGTCCACCACACGAAATTCCAATTTTCAGCTTGGCAATGAAAGTGTTAAATAAAGGAGAACCCCGAAAAAAGAAAACAATCGAAGTTTCAAAAACACTAGAACACTTAAATTACATTTCTTTAAAAGTAACAATAAAATCTTTTATACGAAAAATCTTAACACCATATTTTATTATAATTTCAGCACTTTCTTATAAAAGAGCTCAAATCTTGCACAAGTTTAAAATTTATAATAAATTTAACTATAAAATACGTAAAACACACAGGAAATAGAGTGAATTATTTTAATATAAACATTATATACACTATTCATTAAATTATATATAAAATCCTGCTATAATGTATAAAATATTTTAATATGATATTAATTTCAATAGTTTTTATAAAAAGTGTTATTTACAGGGGGAAAAAAACAGTGATTCATTGCTTCGGGGCTTGTACATTTCCAGGGGTATACGATGAATAATCCGCTAGTCACGCACGTGCTTAACTCCTATTGGTCAGTTGGAAATATGAGAACCGGGATGATATGACGTCATATATTTTGTACCACGGCTCATATCTTGTGTCAAACTCGTGGCAGTCGGACGCTTCTCTTCACACGCAAGTTTTTCTGAAGAGAAAATTTAGCTAAGACAGAAATTTCAATTATTTCCAATTTCATCCTAACATTTACTTTATTTCTCATACTTCTACAAGTCCATCTATAATTCTGATTCCTTTATTTATTTATTTATTTTTTTTTTTTTGCGCAGAATTAACAATGTCTTCGGCTGCAATTGGAAATCATCGTTGTAAGCAGAAAAGAATGGCAGAGGAGGAAAACTGAAGGAAGGAGAAGTTAAAAATCACTAAAAATATCTGCGGAATGTATAAAGACGTCACGCTTGAAATCCCCTGAAAGAAGACAAATCAATCGTGCGGTAAGTGCAATACTCATGATATCAGTAGAATAGTTAGCAATGGTTTTGATTTGAATTGTAACATGCGGACTTTTCTGACTGGAAGTGAATTGCCTAAAAATGAAGAATCCAGTCAGGAAATCCCCCATCAACAGGTTAACAATAACTTTGTTTCTAATGAAGACCGCTCATTAGGAGATTCATCCGAAATTCTTGTAGCGGAAAATCCCGCAAAGAAAGCTCGAAGAGCCATCAGTTTGGAATGTTATTTACGGAGGAAAAAAGAGAAAATTTCTATTTCAGGTGCTGATCAAAAAGAAAATTCAGATAATTTGTGCAAATCAGTTGATCAAAAAATTATCGATGATGAGAAAGATTTTGTGTCTGGAAAGACTCACCTTGACGGTTCCTGTATGATGACGTCCGCTAGTCATCGCCTTAAGCTGAAAAACCTTACCGTGATATCGAATCCTATTCCAACTGTTGATCGAAAGGTAAGTTCGAAAACTGGTAACAAATCATCTGATTTTAATAGCAGAAAACGTAGGCGCAGTTCGTCTGAAATTCCTACGGATAAAGCGAAAGATAGGAATCCGCTTAGGACTCTCCTCCATGAGACAGCTTCCGTGTCTCGAAATACTCCTCTCAGCATTTTTTCCATATTTCCGACTGGATGGTGCTGCTCAACTTAAGCAGAAGAAAGTCACGAAGAAGACAAATCCTATTCCATCTTCTAATAAAAACGCCATTTTGCAGACCGCGTACAAATTCACTGAATTGAAAGCAGAAAGGTTCAGTGGACTTCGTCTGAACTTTATGTGACTAAAGCAATAGATAGAAATCTGCAGAAAGATATAGATGGTGAGAATACTATCGTGCTTGAAAAGACTAGCCTTAGCGTTTCTAGCATATCTGTAACTGGTGCTTTTGAACCTAAACCTATGAAGGTTAATGGGGATAATACACGTTTTCCCTTGAAAAAATACAAAGAAGAAATTATTACAGAAATTAGCCCTCGGTATATTTCTTTTTCCACACCTGTCAATATTGCTCCTGTTGATGTGTTCTTTGCAGCACTGTTGGAAAGAAAGCCTCCTGAAGAAATGATCACCGACAGAATCTCTCGGTCCATTTGCTCTTCTGAAAGCGAGAATAAAGCCACTTTGAAAACGTGCCAAGCGGAATCATCCTTCGAAACAATACAGCATAAAATCCAGGAGATCATTTCGAATGGCCCAGCATTTATTTGGCCTACCACAAGTTCTATAAATGGTGATAATTCAAAGAAGGCATCTCTTGTTAGTAAGAAAGAACTTAACTGCAAACTAGGTAAGAAAAAGGTGTCCTAGATGTTCCTGCAAAAAACGACTTCAAGGTGATGTTGGATAAAGTGCATCCTGCAATAGCAAAACAAGATCCTCGTCTTCGTAGATTTTTAAAAGGAGAAACCTATAGAACGAAATCGAGTTGTGTAAGTGAAACTGTTACTAAGGACAGTCGAAAATCTCGTGATACTAAGATATCTAAAGAAAATATTAAACGAATTCCTATATTACCAACGTCTCCTCTTGTAATTAAGCATGATCATTCTTGCAGAGTTGATTACCGAAATATTTTGCGAAAGCTACCAGCTGGGGTTATCAGGAAAGATCCTCGTCTGAGGAGATATTCATTGCCATCAGGAGAACCAAAGAATAATGTCGAGACGCTGCCAAAGAAGGAAGAAAAGAAAGTTATTTCTTTGAAAACTTATTTGCAGCGAAGAAGAATGCAGCATGGAGATATCAAATGATATTTCAGCAGATAATTAGACGAGTCTTTAAGGCGAGAGCAACCCAAAGTGAGACTCTCCAGTGATGGACAAAAATGATGTCATAGGCAAAGTTAGACGCATGTTAACTCATAAGAATTTAAGAAGACCGACTTTTGGCAATTGCGAAAAGCTAAGATATTGCTTTTTCATTGATGATATTTTAGATTTCCTATTAAAAAAAATAAGTACTTTACGTAGTTTTGAAATTTCAAATATAGATGTTGTATTATTAAAAAATAAGGTTTATTAATGCACATTCATTTTCTTGAATATCATTATTATAATATTTTTGAATAAGAGAGAAGAATCTCATTGTTTATGTTTATTCATTTTCCGATATTTATAAAATTTTGCAATTCTGTTATCTTGAATATATTATCTGATATTGAAGAGTTTAATGTAATTTTATATTCATTATTGTACATATATTATTTAATTTTTGATTTTATTTTGGTATCTGTTAGACAGATTGAAAAGTAATAATATTTATATAATTATGCGTTATATAATGACTATATAAAGGCATATAAATGCAGAATGGAATAAAACAACGCTAGTCATTTGGCAGAGATTTGTTTTTGCTTTTTATATAAAACTGACGTGTATATTTTTGTACCAAATTAATGCATATAATTTCAGGTATTAGCTGATAGTATTCTGTCACTTGTTCGAAAGGTTGTTAAGACGTTGCACTCGTTTTGTAATTTCTTATAATCAAAAAAGTAATGCAGCACTTCAGGTTCTTCTTCCGTTGTCATCACCAGTTCTAAGGAAAATAATAAGAGGTCTGCATTTTTTTCATCCCCTTGACATTCTCATTTCATTTTCCCCATAAAACCCTGTTAAAGATATTCCATAGAACTGTTGCCTTCAATTAATTTATTATTCTTACTTTGGTTTCTTATATAATACAATGATTTTCAATTTTAAGTTATTTTCTGATGATGAACTGTGTTCCTGAACACTGACGTTATCGTCCTTTTACCTTAATTATCATTTTAGATCAACATTGAATGATTACATTTACATTATTGCTATTCTCCTTTTAGCACTTTTCCTACAAATTAGTCTATTACTTGTTAATACGTTTAATATGATTCTGTGACTGATGTCATTGGTTCATCTCCCTAATTCTTCTTAGGACTCTTATATCCGTGTAATCTCTAATCTTTGATGAAGCTCTTTATATCTAATCCGACGCTCTCAACGATAATCTAAAACTAGTTTGAACCTTGTATTGTATACTGCTCATGAAACAATTAAAATATAAAACTGTTTTCCATTGCAACAAGCTCTTGTTGAGAGAATCATCTCAATTCTCACATGCAGTATTTTAATGTATTGTTAATTTAGACATTTCCAAAGCAAGTGATTGCCGTGAATTGGCACAGAAAAATTGCAATTCTGTAATATTATTATACTTTACATCCTTGTGATAGGGCATTTTAACCAGAACACTGGTTTCGTAATTTTGTCTATTGAATTGCTTTCAGATTGTTTTCTAAAAGTGGAAGTTAAAGAAATTTTTGCGTATTAACCTACTGTTACAATTGATTTCTTAACCACGCTACCGGCCAGGACGTATATATACGTCCACATTTCCATGGATGCGAAGTGCATATTAAAATTATGATACCGTTGATATTACATTGAAATTTATGATGGATACGAAGCTTTGAGTATGCGTATTTGATCTTTAATGGCCGGTAAGGTGGTTTTAAATCCTGAACTTTACAGTAGTCATTTCTCCATACCTGCTGCTTTGATGGATTTCACCTCAGCAGGTAAGTATCGTGTGTTAATCCAGACTAATATATTTCCAAATTTTTAATCCACAAGCTTTTCGAATGTTATTCCGAGTGTGCATTACGGTTTCAAAGCCAGTTCTGATAATCACCCACCCAAATAGTTTTACCTACAGATAATCAGCGAATGTGCACGTTATACAAAGCTTATATTTTAATGCTTTATCCATCAAGACCCAATGTAATTTGCCATTTGAATAGATTTATTATTTATTACCCAATATATATTTTTAGTTAATACCTTCAATAATCTGTTTTTCATCTAAAGGTGTATTTGACATTTAGCAAAACATCTCTTTTTTCGTAGTAGCAAAGAATTGTTGGAAACCAAGGGATGGTGAAAAATCGGATATTTTCTTTCATTGGTGTTTCCAAAATTATTTATCCAGCTTTACAGAGATTTTTATAATTTCAATATGTGCCCTAGGGATAAAAAGGAATTGAGATAACTCTTCGTTGAATTTATTGTCGATATTCATATAGAATTATTGCTAACATGCCGTCTCTTGTAAAAAACGTTGAACACAAATATTTTTATTCGCTGAACATTCCAGCAATCTCCATAACTTAGTGCTGCATTTTCTCTACGGTTGAAGCCAGAAAGTCATAAGTTCAGTATATCAAACGTCATGATTAATTTTGTACTGCATAATGAAAGAATTTCTTTATTATTTCAAATTGTTAATTCCTAATTTCCATTTCGTCCTTTGTTTCGGGCCACTAATTGGTTGGAGAAGCGTAATCCACAGCCTCTCCCAACCAAGTCAACCCCACCTTCCCGTGATGTGGTCTGTTTTCACAAACATGGGGCCACACCACGATAATTCTTGTCGCGTCGAATCGAAACAAGCTGCTCTAAGGAAGAAGTCCCAAGTTTAGCACCCATGTTGCTCTGGCTGCTCCGTGAAACAGAACTGCCTCGCAGGGAAACGACCACTACAGGGGCACCATGCGAATTTGGTGAATGCTTGCAAACCTTCGCTGTATCAAATTCGCTGCACGAAGCGGCACTCAAATTCGCCGCGCAATATTTTCAGCATTGGATTGGAGGCCTGAAGTGGCTATTTTCATGATTTTATCTCCAGTTTCTTTCCCCCATTCATACATGTAGTGCAGGTATTAGTTTTTCTGGTCACTCTCTCCTCACACCATAATTTTGATAGAAAAAGTAACGATAATTTGTCGTATTACGAATTTCCCTTTAGTGAAAGATTTATTTCTTTTCTTAGCTTAAACAGTGACATCTTAATAAGTGTTGTGATATTCGAAACTGCTCTTATTTTCAGAAAATGTTCAGAATATTTCTGAATTCTGAACATTTTATTAAAAAAAACCAGCATTAAAAAACACAGTGTAGAATGTTTTATTCTTTTTATTATCTCCATTTATCGTATAACGTCTTCTTCATTTTCTATCATACCAATTTCATGTGTGAAAAATGTGATAATCTATAAAAGGAAAAATACTAAAAACTACTGAAACATTTCCATTTCATTTTAGTACGAACAATACTCCGCTTGTAATGAAGTCAACGGACACCAAATGGGCAAGGTACATCGTTCCATGTATCGAGTCACGTGTTTGTAGCGGGTATAAATTGGAGGAACATGATGCATCCAAGTCAGTGCAAATGTGTCTACTGCAAATAATTGCGAGAAGGCAGTTCACGGAGTTTGAAAGAGGCGTTGTGATAGGATGCGATATTGAATTTCTATCTGTTCTGCGAATCGTTGAACATTTGAGCCATCAAATATTCAGCGACACCATACTGAGATGGAAGCGCAGGGAGTAAACTGCAAGTGTTTTCTGCAGTGGACGACTCACCGAACGTGACCGTAGGCTGCTGGGAGGGATAATATATAAAAACCATTCGTCGGCTGATATGCTGAATGCGGAGTTCCAGGCATCGATTGCGGTCCTACTATGGAAACCCATTGTGTAATCCTTGGTTCTGGATGTTTTTGAGCAGATTCTTGTTCAGAGCGTGAAAAGCTGTGCTATGGAGCGCAGGATATCGCTTAATCCTAAATCGAGCAGATGGACGAGTGGCGAATGCTCGGTCAACGTCTTTTACTAGGGTATGTGACCTCAACTATGAAATTTGGAGGTGGCGGTGTGATAGGATAGTCCTATCCTGTTTTAGCTTCGGACCTCTGTTTGTGGAGCCACGAAGTCCGAGAGGTATATGAGTATTCTGTGCAATGCAATGCTCCTTAATGTACCTACAGAAGTGACCTTTGTCTCTTTCAGAAAGACAATGCATCGTGTCTTAAGGATGCTGCTATAATTGCTTGGTTTGTGGACATGGACGTCACCACACTCGAGTGGCCTCCTCAGAGTTCTGATGTCAACCATATTGAACATACGGGGAATGAAGTGGAGCTTCAGGTTAGGACAAGGGTATTTGCCCCACAACAGTGTAAGACCTCATTACATGCCTACACAAAGAATGGTTCAAAATTCCCATTGATCGCTATCGTACGCTTGTGGCAAATATGGCTCTTATATACTGTATATATATATATATATATATAAGAGCCGGTTTTGAGCGTGGACAGCAGGGTTGTTCTCCCAAGTTTAACTGGTGGTTTTCCTCGTGCAAGCAGGCAAATCATCTCACACGAGATACTGCCATAGGATATACCGGGAGGCATGGGGTTAGTCACCGTATCCTCGTTGTTACAAAACGTTAATAGAAATACGAAGTAAAATTATAAACAGGAAAGACTTACTGCTTCATCTTCACTGCATGTTTGATATGAAAACTTCGGATCATTCTTATTAATGAAGAAATCTCGTGTTGTGGGCAGCATCCTTTCTCCCTGTGAATTACTTCATAACATGCATTTGCATCCTTGGTCAACCTTGAAACCTTCTCACCCTTTTCTTCAGTGGAAATTGATGGTTAGCTTGACATGCATTACGAAAACCGAGCAGGGTCATCTGAGTTCAACACTAGTATGAGTTCGCCTGTTCAAAATATTCGATATTTCGGTTGCTTTAGCTAGGCTATGGAAACCGTGACGTCTTTGAATTTAGACACAGTGTCGGTCAACCGATTTTATATTTTTAAATGACAGAACATTTCACCTACCAATCCACGCAATATGAATGTGGAGAAAGATGAGTGCCAAATACACAATTTAATTGGAGAACGCTTTTTCCACGATACCCTTTTGTTGTATCAGGGCTGTTCAAATGTAGTTGAGTTAACTAATGAATTGATACCATTCATGTCGCCACACGACAACGATACATTCGCAGCCGATCTAATTCGTCATCCCTTACATCTAGTGGCATGCAAATTCTTCTTTAATTTCAGTTTGCCATACTAAAATCCATCTAGTATCCAGGATTTCACTTCTCTCAGAGTGTTTCGAAGGAAATCTCTCGAACAAATGAAAGGTTAGTGTGTTACTCTCATCACTAAACTTTCAATCTGCATAAAGAAATAACAATGTTCCGTTTCTATATTGTCCTAATGCGAAATTTATAATTTTGTTAAAAGCACCCAGCCAATAATATCACTAGTTGTATTAATGTACTAAGTATTTGGAAAATACTATATGGGAAAAATTCCAGCATTTAGTTAATGTTGCTTATTAGAACAAATTATTTAAAAAAATTTTAATAAAGTGATAATTTTAATATATATTTAAAATTTATAAGAAATTTGAAGAATATTTTAATTTCAAGAAAAAGTTTCAATAAAATAAAAATATTATAATTAGATTTAAAGGCTTATATAAAAGAGATCAACTCATTTTTGGACCAATGAAGTTCTAACTGAGGCTCGGCTATTGCTGTTACCCTCCTGCCATGATCAGAGCGTATAGCGCTATATTACCCTATCCATACATTTTCTTTACAGATGACGGGGAATATGAAAAGAATTCTTGCTTCGTCCATCTAGCCAAAAAAATCAACCCATTTTTTTAATGTAATTTATTATCCTTTATTTTTTTGATCGTGATAACAGAATTTGACAATTCACACATGTTAGTCAAAGGAATGGGGCACATAATATTTATTCAGAGCCCGCATTCCGTTTTTCGACCTGGAAATTACAGGCAATTACAGTGGCAACAGTAGTTGAATAAAAATTAGAACGCGAACAATGGATTGCAGTGAGAGCCGCATGATGTTATACATGAAATAACACAAATGAAAAACCGAGCACACATTGTCTTATTAGTTATTAATTAACTGCATTATTAATGGAATTTGTTGTGCAAGATCGATTTTCTGTAGACTATAATATACGACTGGTGTTCTTGTATTCTTTATTTTCCCACTAGACGTTCAGTTTGTCCGAAGTAAGAAAGGTGTCATAAGGAACTTGATAAACGCCAGGAAGTGTAAGAGGGAAAGTTTAGATTTAGAAGATGGGAACCATGATGAGTTTTTTACCCGGAATAAATCTATCCAATGGATTATACTTAAGAATTCTAGAACTTGGTTCTGGAATGCCAGACATGTAAGGGATTGGGATTTTACGCACTGCTTCCTTGTTATTTGAGATTCTTTTATTTCGTATGGGGTTCACCTTTTCTTCTCTCGTCCCTTAGGATGATTCAGCCCCTCTTGATGAGGGCTTAAGTATATATTTTATGACTGTAGATCTGTGTGTGTTCTCGGGTACAGTTTTCCGGTTCCGAGGAATCAAAAACCGAGTTTCCGGTTGAAAAAGCCTCCTACTGCCGTATGACACCGGGTCGCATTAGTCGAAAGAGACCAGATAAAGGTTCCTCACGTCATAGACGGGAATCGAACCCAGGTTTTTTCAGACCAAAGGGCTTCATCTATATCAGGGCTGTCCAACGCACAGCCGCGGTGCGATTTTGTGGGCCCGCCTGTGGATTTTGATTTTTACGAGCGAATAAATAAAATAACAATTTGAATCGAATGCGTAATAAATATTTCAATTCTATCACTAATCGATAATCTCGATGTTGGTAATTTTATTTAGTGTTTTTACATTGCTAAACCCACGTGTTTTTCAAATATTAGATGAGTCAAAGAAGCGTTCTTACCCTGTTTTGTTCCAACGCGCATGCTCCGGGCGCTCACGGGAAATGTGAGCGCGCGATTAGTGTTGTTCGTTTGTTCAGCTATCGAGGTTGTGTCGCTGCTGCTCACAAAATTACTAGATACATACTGTGATGCTGACCTCGGATAAATCTTTTTTTTTTTAATACGGCCATCGCATCACCTAAGTTTGGACAGCCCTGGTTTATACCGACCGAGTTACGGAGGCTGCGATATTTGAGCTAGGATTATAGGAATCAAAAAGACGTTCATATTCCCCTCTAAAAATCCACTGAGTTTCATATATCGATTGACATTTAAGCATTTCCTTGATATAATAGTTGAGGCGTAGAACATTATGCTGAGAGCAGAGCGTAGTAAAGTTTTGATAATTCCAAAGTTCTATTAGGAATGGTGAGCAGATTGCTGTTGAATGTAGCTTCCAGTGACAGTAGGCCTTCGCTAGATGGAAGTACGGTAATTAGTTTACCTGATGGTGAATGGAGGTGTCGAATGTCTAATAAGGATAATTTTATTATTATTATTTTCATTGCGAAATTATTTTGTGAATGTAGATTATGCTTTTTAGAAATTAAGTTGATGTATCTTCGTTGTGGGGAGAAGCAGATGACAAAAGCGTCATCTATATAAAGTACGCAACAGGAAGGATGGGAAAAGGATGTTTTCTAAATCTTCCACATAGAAGTTGGAAAGAGTGAACACCCCATGGCTGTTTCTTTGTAGTTGTCTGTTGAACGGGAATTAATGGTCCGTTTATGTTAGGTGTGAACAATAAATAACAATAAAAGATGCGAATCTGGACTTGAAAAGGATATTCCCGTAAAAGACAAACTCCCTGCCTATTTGTCCAAAGTGGAATCGCTTTCCAAGTAAAGAAACAGACCATCATCTCATTTGTTTGCATTCATGAAGCGACTTGAAGCAAATAACCAAGGAGGGTGGTTGGTTTATAGTTTATTTGGCACAAAAACTACAAAGGTCATACTGTGACATGCTAAAGGTTAAAACATTAACATTTACAGAAAATTGTAAATAATATGTCTGTACAAGAATCTAGTTCCACAAAGCAGCATCTATAGATAAACAGAACTGCTGCAGAGGGCACAGCAACACACAAGGTCAGAGGTTATTACAGTAGTTCAAAAATAGTTAACAATATAAGTTTATACAATAAATATGAAACACTAAGCCAAGGAATGCAGTATCTACATATATGTAAAATTATAATAGATGCTTTTATATCAGTACAAAAATACGCAAAAAGGGATTATTATATAATATGCATGGATGAAAATTAAATTTAGCAATGCAGCATAAACAGAATTATTGGAAGGTACACAAATAATCAAGGTGTCCTACAGCACTACATGATTATTCGATAAATAAAGTAGTAAATATGATGCATACACAAAATTTATGTTTCGAAATGCAGTATGTACATATAAGCAAAAGTACTGCAGAGGTTTCAGCAGTACATAAATAGATAACATTAGAGGTTAACATATGTATATACAAAACAAGTCAAGGAAAGCAATGTCGACATACAGTAAGAATACAACAAACTTTATTATACTAATACTTAAAAACTCAGAAAGGAATTATTATACAGCATTGATGCATAAAATTGAAGTTTATCATTATGGTATTTACATATTAACAACATTACAGCAGGGTGATACAAATATACAAGATCAAGGCCTAGGTAATACATCATTGGTCTGATTTAACGTAATGAATAATATATATGTATAAAAGTTAAGTTAAGCAAAACAGTATTTACATATAAACAAATTTATAGTGAAATGTGTTTGTACAAATGAATTCTTTCTAAAAATTAAAAACATCATGTAATTTCCCTGAGTGTATATGGGTTGGTTAGATAGGCGAAATTTTCATTTCTCTCTCGTGTATATTTTTGACAATCTACCAGAATATGATGAATAGCCAGATGTGTGTTGCATTTTTCACATATGAGAGGGTCACTAGCTCTCAGTAAATGAGAATGCGTAAGGTGACTGTGACCTATGCGGAGCCAAGCAAGAACAACCTCCTCCCTTCTCTTTGTACGTTGACTAGAATGCCAGTGTTTAATTTCAGGTTTAATGTTATATAATTTGTTTCTTAATGCTCCTTGCCATGTTGACTCCCACTGAGCAATTACCTTTGATCTTATTAGCTGTCTGTATATGGAACTGTCAGACAGTATGTGGAGAAGGTATGAGCTGATTTAGCATCTGCAGCCTCATTTCCTTTAATTCAGATGTAGCTGGGAATCCAGCAGAACTGAACATCGAAATTAAGGATTTTCATTTTGTGAAGCAGGTGTAGCACCTCATAAGGTACTGGATGTGGATTATACATAGGAGAGGAGATATTCTGTAGAGAGCTCAGTGAGAGTGCATAAATTATACACTTTTGGTAACAGTTTTCTTTTATATGCACAAGTGCAAGCTGAATGGCATGTATCTCTGCTGTATAATTACTGCAGTCTAGTGGGATCTGATTTGAGATAATAATGTCAAGAAATACCGCAGCACAGCCAACAGAGGTGTTAGTTCTTGAACCATCAGTATAGATGGGTAAGAAATCAGCGTGTGCTGCTCTGTGTGCATTAAACAATTGGATGATGGGGTATAAGATTTCTGTAGCTGACAAGTTTGCAGGATATAAAACTGCCATGGAGGAATGCTGTTATGTTTAATGTAGCTAATGTCAAAATTTACTAACATATTGCACGGTGTCTTTAAAACGCATACCAAAATAATGTATAGCAGTTTGATGTGTGTGATATTGCTTCCTAATGCAGAGAGAGAAGATACTATTCCATGTAGGGTGATCTGGGAGAGATTTCATTTTGAGGGCTTAATTAAGGGATAACTGTTTCCGTCGAAGTGACAGAGCCGGTTCATTTGCATCAACATAGAGATTTCGAATGGGGTGATGTGCGAAAGGCACAAATAGCTATCCGATTATCCTGATGATTGTTGGAATCCAACCATTGTAAGTTACTCTGTCTTGAAGAACCATAGACTTGGGACCCATAATCCAGCTTTGAACGTATAAATGCGCGATAAAGATGAAACTTGATCAGCACCCCACTCAGTAGAGGATGGAGTGCGAAGGAGGTTCAAAGCTCATTTGCACTTTTCTCTTTGTTGACGAATGTGTGATAGAAATGTAAGTTTTCTGTCAAAGATGACTCCCAAGAACTTGGTTTCTGTAGCTACTGGAATAATAGTATGTCCCATTCTTAGTTCAGGATCTGGGTAATGAGTGAGTTTTCGACAGCAGTCTACACAGACACTTTTTTCTGTTGAAAACCTAAATCCATTATTAAGAGCCCACAGAGAGATACATGATCAATTTCTTGCTGAAGTTGTCTTTCCATTACCTTCATGTTACGTGAGTGATAGTAAATTTTAAAGTCATCAACATATAGAGAGTTGTTTACATTCAATGATTGAGTTACGTTTAATAGCAAAAAGGGTCACACTCAAGACAGAGCCTTGGGGAACATCCTCTCTTGATGATATGGTTGATATAGCGTATTTCCCACTCTGACTTGGAAAGTTCGCTTGGACAGAAAGTTTTTAATAAATATAGGGAGATGTCCTTTGAGATCTAGGTTATAGAGGTCTTTTAATATGCCATATCTCCACGCTGTCATAAGCTTTTTCCATGTCAAAACAAAACTGAGACAAGATGTTCTTGCTGCAGAAATGCATCTCTTATACAAGTTTCTAAATGAACCGAATGATTTAAAGTTGATCGATGTCTACGGAAACCACATTGTGTACTGGATAGAAGTGCTTTCTAAATATTAGAGAAGTCTGGCATTAACCATTTTCTCTAGTATCTTACAAAGACAAATGGTCAGAGCAATGGGTCGATAATTATTTGCTTCTGTTTGATCTTTTCCTGGTTTTGGGACAGCAATATCAATTGACTTATGCCAAGAATTTGGAAACTCTTCCTCTGCAAGTATTCTATTGTATAATAAGAGAAGAAGATCCATAGAGGATGATGGTAGATGTTTTATCATTTCATAATGGATGTCATCTGGCCCTAATGCACTAGAGTGAGATTGCAGGAGAGCTCTTTTTAGTTCTTCCTTAACAAATAGCTGAAGAATGTTGGTAGTAAAATTATGCCTTTGTTTCCCTTGCTGCTCATTCAGTATTAAAAATTCAGAGGAATATGAAGCTGTTGCTGAGATTCTAGCAAACGTTTATCCCAAAGTATCTGAAATAGCTTTGGGATCAGTAATAACATCCATTATGATCTAGGGTAGACAAACAATGTGTCCTATATCTGCCTTTCATTTTCCGGATTTTATCCCATACAATGTTTGGACTGGTCATTTGCTTAATTGATGAAGTAAATTGGATCCATCATTGTTTTCGATTCTGACGTCTTACATAACACACTTAGGCTCGACCACGCTTGAAAGCTACCACATCAAACATTACCCAAGGAGCAGAACCTAATTTAATACCAGAAATTAGTAAAACAAAGTTCTTAGAAGAACTGGGAGATGGACTGAGTCCTTGACTCTTTATCCCGTCATCTGATTGAAGAAAATCTGTGTAGATGGGGTGCTATTGAGCTAAAAGCTCTGGTCATGGCTGGGTAACGGCAATAACCGAGCCTCAGTTAAAACTTCATTGGCTGCAGCATTGCCATTCGTTACCCTGGAAGTTCTAGAAAGGACTCTACAGTTAAACAAAACGAGTATAACAATAAACTTATAAAACAATTACCATGAATAAAAATGGGTGTTTTAATTAGGGTAATAAGATAAATCAAGATTATGTATTAAAATATATCTACGAAAGAAAGTACTTTTTTATTTTTTTCTAATTTCAATTTATTAGCGAGATTATTTTATAGAAATTAGTTTTTTCTTTAGATTTAATGTGTTGTTTCATCATGTTTAGCACTGTGCTTGAACGACAGCGTGAGATAAACTCATGCGATTATTATTATACACTTCGATGTTTTGTATAGAACATTAAATCCAAAGAAAAAACTAATTTCTATAAACTAATCTCCCAAATAAATTGAAATTAGAAAAATGAAAAAGTACTTTCTTTCATAGATAATACATCGAAACTATGCTTACACAAATTAATTATTAAAAGCAATGTTTATTAATTAAAATCCAGTTAATTTCACGATACGTCTTATAACAAAATACTAAGGATTTATAATTAACGATTCTTTCCGTCTTTGCAAGAAAATTCAACTGCATTATAAATCCCATGGAGAGTCCGTAGCTCAGTCAGTATAGACGAAGCGGTTTGGTCAGAAAACAGTCAAATCGGTACGTGAACACACACGGCTATTGTCATAAAATATACCACGGCAAGGAAGGCAACGGGAAACCACCTTGCTCATAATCATCTCCCCAGTATAGTACCGTATAGCTACCCTCCCACTGAGAAATATGGCTGAGGGAATAGGATAGGATGAATCCTCTTCACATTTTGCAACCCAAATTACTTATTTTCCCTAAATTTCGATTTCATTTTTGTCATCTTTCAACACCCACAAAGATGCACATCGCTTGTTGGTACTCCACTCATGTGAGACTTTGTCGCAGTCTTACAAAATTTAAATCTAATGACATCTAAGTTTCCCCATTCACGAAACATGTTTCGGCACTTTTTTGGTGCCTCATCAGAAGATGGCTATGGAGGAGGGAACATTCTTAGAGGAAGTCTTCACTCTTCTGGTCTTATTGAAATGTTTCTTATTTTGCTCAATTGAAATCGTTCGCATTATTCCTTAATGGAAAATTAAAGCATATAACTTACTTAGCACTAAACTCTTTGATTCATTTAAGCTAGGATCTGATCAAATATATCCAGCGACAGCTCACCCAAACTCTCGTTGTTACATTAAAGTCAGTAATGTGTAGTTGGCCCCTACCGTAATCATATAACATCATTCAGTTTTCGGCGAAGTCTTTATTTCCACTTGATTTTTTTCCGTTGCAGCGATGATGCCATTCCCTTCCAATCGTTAGTGCAGTCACTGATTCCAGCCAAATAGGCTTAGCGTTCCGTATTTCGATTCGTCCTAAAGAAATTTCCACTAGCAGAGTTTTTCAAAATCCGTCTAAAGAAATCCGTGTTGATAGCGAGAAACACCTTTGCTAAAATATTGCGATAAAGTTAGAAACAAGAATTGTCGAGTTGTTTTTATTTTTTAAGTTTTTTGGTTTTATAATTTTACGTTTTATATTTTTTATCTTCTTGTATTTTTATGTTGTATGGTTTGCTAACGTTTTTATGTCAATCACCAAAAAAATCACAAAACAAAAAACAGTTCCACATGATTATTACTTCACAAAAATGTTCACAGTTGAAACAACACATCCGTACAGTTAGCGTTCTCCTTGTCTTCGTCACAGCCACACTCGTCCATCGGACTGAAAAAATTCCGAAGAGTGATTCATACCTATGATAACTTCAACAGATACAGAGTTCAGTGCGGCGAGCTTTCCACCACTCGACCTGACGGTTGACTTTGTCCTTCCTGATATTAGGTTTCAGCCCGACCAAAACTCATGTTCTTCAGAGTCTGATGAACCGCTGTCTTTTGGTGTTGCTTGCAAAGATGCATTTCCGAACTGGGTAGCGAGTGTTTCCAACGACAATAGGGGAGTTTTTCCAAACATGTGGCCTACCAGGTCGCGATTGTGTTGCGGTCGATCCAACTCATTTCCAGTTCACAATAACGTAAATACAGTGCAGTGCAGTTCATTTAGCGCAACACAATATGAGATAAAATACAGATAACAATTACAATATCTAATTGCACTATGCTTCATGAATGCAGAATACAAATGAGACAAAATGGAACAAAAACAATATGGGTCGATACACAATATCAGACAAACGTTCATGGGACGAACATTTAAACTATGGTATGATAAATATACAAGACAGATTTTATTATTATAAATATAATCACATACCCGTAATAAGGGGGTTATTACCATTGTGATTACTAGAACAATAGACAAGCATGAGGGTAGGTACAGCGTAGAGAGATATTCACTTGTCATATATCTACGATTACGTAGATTATTAGACATATAAATATTTCAAACATGTTTAACAGATTATAAAGCTTATTTAATACACAATTATTAGTGTGTGTGTGTGTGTGTGTGTGTGTGTGTGTGTGTGTGTGTGTGTGTGTGTGTGTGTGTGTGTGTGTGGAAACGTCATTTAGTTCTGCAATTTTTTTAAAATGTAATCAGAAGAAACACACTTTATGTTGTCAAGTAAATTATTGTACTTGTTGGCGGCTGTATGTTGAATAGATTTGTCAAATATCTCTCTCTTGGTTTTCGGTACTATAACAGGTATCTTCAACACCGCAGATTATAATTTACATTACTTATACACCAGGAAATTGACTATTCTTCCTGACGTATTATAATAATAGCAATGTAGGTAATGTTTTCGTAATTTTGAGATTTCAAAGATGGTTTACAGTGTTTTTGTTGGAGTATGACGCTGGACAGGAAGTGTGCGTTGCTTGTTTGTTTTGTTTTGGTTTCAAACATATAAAGAAAACTAAATCGTACCTTACATCCTATCTTAAAATAAACAAGCGTGAATCGTGAATACTTCTGTCAATAGGTTTTAACCTTCATGCGTCTACACATACTCCTTTGTTATTTATAAGTGCATTTATTGTTATCACAGTCATAAATTATTTAAATTAAATATTCAAGCCGTCGTATCGTTTTCAGCGAATATTTCAGTAACTAAATTTGGCAGAGACGTTTAACTTTTTAATTATTATTTTAAATGAGTTATTATTCAGAAGGATTGATTTCAAAATTAATATAAGTTATTTTATATAATCTAAATTAGTAAAGAATAATGACTAGTTATATTTCCAGAAATGTACTCACTTGACTGTTTCTGAAGCAAAATGAAGATGATAATAGGTCTAACTGTTCATTTTTAGACGAACAGTTTTTGAATGATATTCATTGTTGATGGACAACAATACATAAATTGAACAACACACTTAATTGAATTTCAACTATTAATCAAAATTCCAATACTGTAATATGTTTAATACATAATAATTGAAAATTCCTAATTCTCTCTTACGTAAATAATTACTCAACGTCGTGGGGGTGGGGGAGGAATTGTGATTCGAAAATGTGAAAAAAAAAACAATCCTGAGACAAATAATCAGCAGAAGTTAACAGCTGCAAATTATTTTTAAAATAATGAATAAGTAACTTTTAAAATTGAATGTATGAGTTTGTATTTATATTTATTATTCAAATATTTAAATGCTGTACTGATAACTACTTACTATGATTTTTCTTTCTTTCTTTTTTTTTTTTGCAGAATATCAACGTTTTACCTTTTGCGTTTTACCATTTTAAGTAATTACTCCATTGGTTTTCAGAGATTTCTTAAGACTGAAATCTCCTTTTACTTCAACAAACGATTTTCACATTTTCCTTCCACAAATGTGCATAATAAAGATAGCATTGAATGATCTGTGTGAGTGGGAATCCCCATCTATATATATACCACATTGTGAAGGAAAAACAGTATTGAATCCGATATATATATATATATATATATATATATATATATATATATATATATATATATATATATATATATATATATATATATATATACAGGGTGGCCATAAAATGTATTGTACAAAATTCAACCAAACTTGATGTAAATACAATCTGGAACATGAAGTTTTTATTCAGAGAAGATGAAAATAGTACACATTTCTGCCACCAGGGGACAATTGGTGCTATTAGCCCGTGGTTTTCTATTTATTAAATGACTATAAGCGACGCAACAAATGGATTTTTGTGTTCGTATATCTTACAGATGTGGTTCAATATGTCCTCCTTTCAGATGTACTGAGAACTGCATTCTGGGAATGGCATTTTCTACAGCAGAACGCATCGGATCTGCATTGAGTTTACTCACACAGTGCGTATTCGCTTTCAACTTTGCTAAATCAGGGACACGTTCTTCATTCAACACGCGCTTCAGATACCCCATAACCGAAAGTCACAGGGGTTGAGATCAGGGCAAACGAGATGGCCATGATGATGTGGAAATTGAACGACTAATCACACTGTGTTCTGTGAAATGTTTTCGTAACATTCGCTGTATCGGCATTCCAATGTGAGGTGGTGCTACATCATGCATGAATATAATGGCGTAAAATCAAGTCATACGCAGTTTCAGAATAATAACGTTGCGCAGCATTTCTCGATATCTAACAGCAGAGACGGCACAAGTCACTGGTGCTGTTGCGCAAAATGTTTCGAAACAGGAATGGACCACACCAAATTGTGTAAAGGATTCTCATGAAAAATATTAGGGTTATTTGCAGCCCAAATGAGGACGTTTTGTGAGTTTAAAAATGTCGTTCGAATAGAAATGTGCCTCGTAACTCCACAGGACTTTCCACGGCCATCAATCATCCGCCTCCAGTCGAGCTAAGACATCAGGGCAAACAGCAATCGAGTTTCAGCATCTTCATGAAGCAAAGCTTGAGTATGGGAGATCTTGTAGGATTTTCCACACAGTTGAAAATCCTACAAGTTCTTCATCCAACAGTTCCTCAACTTGTTGACGAATGATCCGTTTCCAACCTCGTCCTGGCCTCACTGTAAAATCGTAAACTCATTTTTCTTAGATTTGTTATTGTAATTAGACCTTTCGTCCTATCCTTGAAACGCCGGAATTCTCGAATTGCGGCGTTAACGTTACCTTGTTGTTGATAGTAAAGCTTGACTAGCAACGCTCGTTCCGGTGAGTTTCACAGCACTTCAGTCTTATCAGAATGACGCAAATCCGTTTCGGTCTTCCCTATATCCACCAACTGGTGAGTATAATCAGTGAGATTATGCAACTATCTAGAGATAATAGCTCCTAATATCCCCATGGTGGCAGAAATTTGTACTATTTTTATCTTCTGTAAATAAAAACCATTTTCCGGAGTGTACTTACATCACGTTTGGTTGAATTTCGTCCGACACATTTTTCGCTACAGGGCTCTGACCACCTCCTCTTTAATTATGGCCACCCTCTATATAAAAGAACTGTTAATCTCAGCTCTTTACGTTTTACAGGTGATGCGATGCTCATAATGGACTCCATAACCAAATTTAATGAAATGAAAATCAGCAAAAGAAGTCCAAAACTGTGAAAACAGGAAGAAGATAAAAGATTCAACTTCATTCTCAATGCAGAATCAACAGAACAAGACAAATATTTCAGCAATTCAGGAAGGATTTAATGAAGATTCCAAATTAAAACTGGAAGCAGACAACAGAGAAAGCAATGGTGGTAAGGGAGCGAGTCAAGTAAATAAATGTAAATGGAATAAAACAAAACAAAACAATAGTTAAAACAATAAATTAGAAGGTTTAACTCGTGTATAAGAAAGGTGTGTTTGAAATAAAACGCATTAGTTTGAATGACGGACAGGAAACTGAGAAATTTTGAAGTTTGAACAGATGGCATCCATTGCAGAATCATGTTAAGAATGAAGATAGAATGAAAATATTAGGAAGTGAATTGACATTATTGGCATTAAGAAATGTGTAAGGGGAGATCATCTCACGTTGGTCACTGAAACAGAATCGGACAAGCACGGTTAGCAAAATAAGTGGGTTTTTAAGCACTTTATTTTTGCTACCGAGAAGCTTGATGTTGTGACTCCTTCGTCACTCACAATTTTTTTTTTTTTGCGAGTGTCTTCTATTTGCTTATATTTTATTTGATTTAACTTATTATAATTATTATACGTTGAAAACTTACGACTTACTGTGCTTTTCTTCTTGTTATTTATTTCCTCAATTCTCCTTGTCTGCCTTCGTTACTTATGACTAGAAAATCAAAAAATCCAAGACCATTTAAGAACTGCTGCCTTTCGGTTTTGTACCGAAGTCAACGTAAAAGATGGATGAATATGGAACTTTTTTCAAACTGGTTCCACAACGATTTCTTACCATCTGTTATAACTTATTTAAAATCCCAGAATTTAGAACAGAAAGCACTTTTATTATTGGATAACTGTCCTGGACATCCTCCGGCAGATGAATTGATTACTGAGGACGGAAATTTTACGGTTATGTTTTTGCCTCAGACTGTACTCCATTGTTTCAACCGATGGATCAGAACATAATACCATCCATTAAATTAAAATATCATAAAGACCTGTTTTCAAATGTAATTTCCCAAATTTATGACGTCACCACATCAATAAAAAATATAAATTTGAAGGATGTAGCATTCTCAGTTGCTGCTGTTTGGGAAGCCGTCGAACATGAAGCAATTCGTGGGTCATGGAGAAAACTGTGGCCTTCTAGATTTTACTAAGATAACTATGGTGATACACAAAAAGAGGAAATTCAAAACGTGCATAATTCGGTTAAAAATATAAATCCAGATGTTGAAATTTCACAAACAGATGTTACGGAATGGATTAAAGGTAGAACCGAAAGTGAATTCAAAATCAAATCAGATGCTGAAATTATAAATGTGGCGCTACAGAATAAATTAGCTGACGATAAAGAACTCGGAAAAAACTTTAGCTTCTAAGAAGCAAAAGAAAATTAGTGACTTTTTTTACAAAAAAAAGTTTTTTTTTTTGTAAAAATTTTGAAAAACTTTTTTTGTAAAAAAAATGTTTGTGTTATTTTGTGAAAATGTTTAATGTTGTGTACAAGAAAGTGATAATTTTTACGCATATTAAGTTATGTATTAAACTATGCAATTTTTATTAAATCAGAATCCTCAACATACAAATTAATTTTTTTACTAAAATAAACTTGTGTACTGTATTCTTTTTTAAGTTTTACATTACAGTATAGTAGTTTTTTTCCTATCAGTTACTTCATTTATTTACAGGATTAAATTGATGTACCATTAGAATCTGATTATTTTTTGTCTTAAGCGCTAGTTATTGTCCGGATTAGCGAAACTTTTCCCAAGAGACAATCTTGGGAAAAGTTTCGCTAATCCTAACTTTTCGTTACTCCAAACGAGCACGGTTTTTATTAGTTCGGATTAGCGAGATACCGCTGTATTATTTTTTTTACGTTAATTGGTGTGTATTTGTGAAAATGTTAGCTAATACAAACGTATGGCAGCGTAGGGTTTTCACAATCAGCCCCATCCTAATATTTTTTTTAGATGTCAAATAATACTTTATTATCTGTCTAATAAATTACGTACGTATACATACAATTTATGCAATACATATAATACTCACATTTATATAATACATACAGTTTAAGAGATAATACTACAATTTTTTACATGTGGTTCAGTTCAAATTCCAGTTTATCTCATGCTTGGTAGAGTGCGCAAGTCATATAGCACAACAATTTGTGTGTTATTAATAATTACATATTTTTGTAATAGTTTACGATCAGTTATAGTTCAGTTACTCAGGATGGATTACACGATTATCTATCTATCTATATATTTTTTTTTCTGTACAGGATGCTAGGAATATCTTATTTAAATTGCATAGGTAATGATATTAACAATGTGTTTTATATCTTTTTTCGCATACATATTTACAATGATCCATTTACATTTACAATGATTCACTTTTTATTAATCGGTTATAACACAGGGTGTCTTAAAAGGAATTACCCGATTTCATATATTTAATAATGAAATGTGGTACAGTTAAAATAAATACCAAGTATGAAGTAAGGCCTAAAATATCACTCACCACAATTACACACGGTACAAGTCGCGTTCATTTGTGGTTCGTGGTTGAAGTGATATACAATTTTCAAATCGGGACATTCTTTTTGAAACGCCCTGTATTTACTTGTTTCTTTCAGTGGCATTTCTGATTTCTTCCTCGAAGCTTTGCATGAGGAAGATAATAGATGGCGGTGGTTTCGTAGTTTTGTTTATATACCCGTCGCAAGCTAGGTATTGATTTCACTGTATGTAGGTAGATGCTTAGAAGATTACTACTACTGCTTGTCCACGGTTTAACTATTTTTGCAAGTAGGGTTGGATTTGAGTATGGTATGTTTCCATCCTTGTAATCGTATTTCTTGAGAGAGGTTTGCTATAGGATTTTTTTTGTGTTTGTGTGTGTGATTGAGAGAGAGAGAAGAGAGGAATTTCTCTAACTTTCATTCTCGCTATAATATTTATATAGTGCCTGTTTCAGCTCTCTGTATGTTCCTAGGTTTCTGTTGTCGAACGGCAGTTTGTTTATCATGTCAGGTACGTAGAAGTTTCGGGTGGCTTTGCCGTATTGATTGTTGTACTTATATGTTATGTAGTTTGTTGACTGTGGTCTTGTTATTTGATATGTTGTTCTGGTTACTCTATAGGTTGGGCTGTAGTAGTGTTTTAACATGACTGTGTAGTGGCATAAGTACTTCATCTTAAATATTTTGTTTTTTGTCCGTTCTTCCTGCATAAGTGTGGGTTGTTCCCAGAATATCAGTTTTACCATTTTATCTTGCAACCATTGTAACCTGTTAAGTCTGTAGTCTGCGCAGAATGCGCATGATGTGATTGCGTATCTTAAAATGTTTTCACATAATGCTTTATAGATTAGTATTTTTGTGTGTGTCGGAGCAATGTCTTTTAATCTGTATAGTTTGCTTGCTATTATCCTGAGCTCGATGTGTAGGTAGTTTATATGGCTATTCTAAATCAGCATCGAAGGGAAGTCCGAGATAACGTGTTGTTTTCACCTGTGCGGTGGTTGTAGTTTTAGGATCGGTGCTTTATGTATAGGAGGATGGATGTCGCATAGTGAGATATTTAGTTTCTATGGCTAGGGTTTGGGTTTTTTTGAATATCATTAGCTTTGTTTATCCGTGGTTCATATATATGCCGTTTTCGGTTAGCTAGTTAGTTATTTGATTGATGTCGTGTTGCATATTTATGTAAGCGATATTTGCGTTGTTGTGAATGGATACTATGGCCGTGTCGTCTGCGTATTGGAAGATTTTACTTTTTAGGGGGAGTTGGCTTATGTCGTGTGTGTAAATGTTAAATAGAATGGGAGATAGGACAGCTCCTTGTGGTACTCCACAGGTTACATGTACCTCTTTGCTGTGTGTTGATCCTATACGTGTGATGTGCTTCCTGTTTTTCATGTATGCTTTAAACCACTGGAGTAGACGACTTCCGATTCAGATATGCATTAGTTTCGTTAACAAGGTTTTGTGTGTTAGTGTGTCAAATGATTTTTGTTACTCCAATGAATACGACATATGTTATTCTGTTTTTTGAGGCAGTGGTTCTGTGTGTATTGTCCACCATTTCATTAATCAGGTGCCAATAATAATAATAATAATAATAATAATAATAATAATAATAATAATAATAATAATAATAATAATAATAATAATAATAATAATAATAATAATAACTCTGGTTATCAAGACCTTTATAGATTGTGCTCATTCTTTCAGGTCTTTGAAAGAACTTCTACAGAAAGAATTGCGGCACTTTAAATCAACTTCTTCGTCAAATGGTTCAAGTGATGTCTTCATCGATAAAAAAAATTTAGTAATTAAAGGATCCCTGTCTTCAGCTCAAGAGTGAATAATTGTATTCTTCTCCCTTATGTACAAGGAATTTCCGAACGTGTAGCGAAAATCTTAAACTCGCCGAACATTTTTGTTGTCTTTCCTCATGTCAGAAATATCTCAACTTTTCTCGCATCTCTTAAGGACAAACTTCCTCCTCTTACTTTTCCGGATGCTCAGCAGAGCAGATTCCTTGTTCTTGTAGCGTATCATATTATGGAGAGACTGGGAGATCTGTTTTTATTCGTCTCAATGTACAGACATCGTACATAAAATAGCCAGAACCTGGTCAATTTGAACATGCTCTGTTATGTAATACCCACAAAGCACAGAATCTAATGGAATAAGACAAGGACTACGTTAGGCTTCGAATATGTCTACAGAAATTCAGTTGCAAAGGAAGGTTTACGAAGCATCTTCCAGTTTCCGTGCATAAAGTACGTGTCAGAAAATACTCCGCAAACCACGAAGTAGCTTCTACCGAATATGTGAACGAATTTGCTACACTTGCACCTGGCAAACACACCCACGTCCCGAGCAGCGTATATTTCTGATTAATTTGCGTTATACTAGCGAAACACACCAGGAAGAACGTTATGGACGAAGAACTGTCCACAGATTTGGTAATATAAAGATAGCTGCACTGTCCTAATATGCTCACAGTCATTTTTCCTATCGACAGTTCCTTTGAGAAAGTTACTTAACTTTCTCACAGGAACTGCCGATATGAAAAATGAAATGTCCCTTAACCGTTAAAATTTATCTCGTGCAAATAAAAATGGTTATTTTCCCAAAATGATTTCAATTTTGTGCGGGGGGGGGGGGGAAGAGAGAGAAGCTCGAGCACTTTGCACACTCACTATCGTTCATTACGTGTTTGATTCTTATTAATATTAATTCAGTAGCTCAGCCACATCAACTTACTTAGAAGACGCAGAAATCTTCCTTTTTTCTCCAGCCTATAAGAAACCCACCACAGAATTAATTAGTTGCTAAAATTTTGTATTAGAATTCTATTTGAAATGCTGTAATATTTGAGAAGATGTTTTTGCATGACATTCTTGAAAATTCTCTTGTTAACTTCTTGGTGATCATCAAATTATAATCACTGCCATGTTTTATTTTACGCTTATGACTTTATTCACATTAAAAATAGATAATATCAAACTAGTTAATTCAGAATTAAACAAATTGCCATATTTTATTATCCAGTGATAGGAAAATCTCAATTTCTTTATAAAAATGTTTGAGTAGTCTTCATGTGGGACAAACAAAATTAGTCAGAATGAAAAATAAGCATGAAGACTTTAAGAATAGATTTCTGTATTCACAAGTGATTTTATGTGAATCTCACCCACAAACCATAAACATTGGTAACAGTGGGTGAGACTAAAAGTTGGGTAACCTGGAAATCCTGCTCTTAAGACCAAAGATTGAAAGTGTTTCTTCTACATCCGGCTTTTAGTAAGTATTGGTAGTGGTTTTACACCAGAATGTGAAATTTATCCTGCTGTTAGACGTTCACAAGTATTCATGCCCACAGTGATGTTTGAACCATCAACTTGTTGTTTAGAGAGAGAGAAAGCACCATCCAACCAGCCATCAAATTGAATTTTGATAACTACAGATCATTCATAATAGTTAGTGTAAACATCTGTCATAGTGAACTCGTATGTAACAAACTATGAAAACGCTTCAATTAAATTCCAGTTGCAGTTGAATCAAACACTACAGCACAAACTTAATACCTGCTGGATGCTGAGGTTTATGGTTTCTATATTCTGTCAGTTTATCTTTCATAAGAGGTTGCATTTTAATTTTTTAGTCATAAAATCTGTGAATAAAATTACCACAAGAGGCGATCACTGGAACCTGTATAAGGAGGGTGTGAGAAGAGAAGTGAGGAGCAAGTTCTTTGCATGGGAAGTGGTTGATGAGTGGAATGCATTACCTGGATGTGTTGTGCATGTTGACACATTGAATCAGTTTAAAGCATAGTTGGATGAGCATTGTGTGCAATAGTTTGTACCTCCCACGATGAGTCTCAAACTCCATGAAGGTCAGATGTTAATGTTTAAAAAAATGTTGTTCCTGTTATAATACACCTTTTTTATTTTCCAAAATAATTATTATAATGAAATCTGGCAATAAATTCTTTATAAACTGATTCGTTTTAGGCACTATTCTTTGTACCTGGTCGGAACTTTTTACTTCATTTTGGGTAGTAAACTTACTTAATTTTGGGTTAGTATTGAAATGAAAAATAAACTTTTCTATTTAGCGAAGAAAAAAACTTTATCGTTTGGAGTCGTTTTATCAACATATATGAATTAAATGTTTCGTGTGATTCTGTTCACAGTAATGGTTTTTAGATAATAATTAAATATTTTCTAAAATAATGATACCTCTGGAGTTTCTGTAAGTGTAAAATCACAAGTACCTCACATAAAAATTATTTAGTGCGCAAATATTTTCTCTTGCTTACCAAAATGCCATCAGGGAAATCGAAGAACAACAGAGAGGGATTTCAACAAACGTAACAGCAGAAGCAAGAGTTAAATCACTATCCATCTATAGATGCATGATACTGCATGTATAGATGGATAGTGATTTATACATGCAGTATCATGCCGGATATAAAAAATACAAATTAAAATAAAATACAGATTATGTAATTTTTGTAGAACAGTTGAGGATAACAATTTTCCAAATTTTATAGATGGAAAGGCAATAATTACGACTAAGGTTCGGTTGATGAAGTAAGATTTCAGTATTCCCTTTGAATGGTTTTCAATTCCATGTTGTGCCAAGCGCGATGATGAGGTTTGACAAATACGTTTCTCGAGTGTTCGTCTATTTTTTTCCGTAACAAGAAAAATTGAGTGAAAGTAACATCATTCATTAGTGATCACTTGTCATTTGGATAAAGCAATTGCAGATTGTAAATTCGGTTGATGGGTTAGAAGGCAGGGATGTGCTTGTGTTTTTTTTTTTTTTTCAGAATCTTTGCTGCACGTTGCCAAATGCCTTTTATGTAAGATATAGATATCCTATGGACTTTTCTTTTTCTTCCTCTAACTTCTCATTTTCTTCTTCCTTCTTTTCTGAACAGTCAATCAGAAAAGACATGGACTCGAATTTTGTCATGAAAACAGGACTATTTAAAATAAATTGTTTAAGTGGGTCATCTCCTTATGGCTTAGTTCTTATTCCGTCATTGACATAAAAGGCGTTTCCTTCAGTAATGCCAAAAAATGACATTAATGAAGACTCCATTAACAGTGCATTGAAAATCTCCCTTCCATAAATAATCGGCGGTGTGGGTTCCGTCACAGCCGATCAATACCAGAACTGTCTTCAAGTGCTACCTTTTAGTTGTGATGGACAATAGGAAATGCCACAGAAATAGTTCAGAAATCACCAGGAGTTCTTGTAAGATATTTAAGGTATTTCATTCGTCGCAAAGCTCTATTAATTCCCATCTTATTATCTGTCTTCTAGCTTTTGCAATTCGTTGCACACTTTCTTTCATTACATGCTGAAATGAATTTTGTTCTTCACATTGTTCTCCGACCTACTCACTTTTCGATTATCAGTTACCTTCTCCTGTTGATTGCATTTCTAATCCACACCTTTATCCGATGCCTGAACACGGCACCGCTCTTCCTCTCACATACTTTGTACTACAGACATTAAAATAAATTCCAGTTACGTAATTTTCTCAAATCTAAGCTTGGATCGTATCTTGGTTTTAATTCCTCGCTAAAGAGAACCATTTTCTCACTTAGTCTTAATTTTCTCAACACCGACATCTCTTGAGAAGAAATTTTTTCTCTTAGCTTTATTGTAACCTCCAATCTTTCTTGGAATAAACACCCGAATATCGCCTTATGGGCAGTCAAGATATCTTTCTTCTTTCACTGATGACATTGCTTTGACTGTGAAGAAATGCTACAACGTTTTTGCTATTCCAAACATCTTTCAAAGTTCTTGACCCCCCCCCTTTTTTTCCTCTCTGTTCCAAAGATCTCGCTCTTTACTTTATTTTCTTCCTGTTCGCATCAAATTAGTGATAGCTTAGAAAACAATCACGTGACAAGAGTGAGTTTTATTACAGATTTCCATGCCCACATGCGAAACTGCACAAACCTGAAAACATTTTCAATTAAATATAAGAAATGCCACAGAGTTTTGCTTATTATCTTGTCCTTTTTTATTACCCCCTCTGAATTCGATTTCATTGCCATAGCATTCGCTTTCAAGATGTTCCGAACTGTTCTGTCAGACCATCTTATGATAACAGGAGCATCTTCTTAAATTTGCGTATGATGGAGAAGGTTGCTCGATAAAAGAATATTACTATTGCTTAACTAATTCACAAACTACACCTTTCTTATTTTCATTCAATCACCAATAATTAAGCAGGTGAAATATGTTTATCGTTTTAGAGAAGATTAAACAGATTTTGCCCACGTCTTAATTGTAGAGTGAGAATCCCGAGGTCTGTTGATGTAAGCGACGAAGTGTCTGGTTGGATTCAACTTTTAAATCGGATGGTCTTTTTAAAAAACAGTGTAACATCGTTTTCTTCATAATAATTTAGATAAATAGCTATATTTTAATAAAGCTATTTAAATGAAATAAATAATATTTATTTATTTAGTAATTTATTTTTCAGTAATTATTCAATAATTTGCTTCCACTTCTTTCGGTTCCCATAACAACCTGGAATAACTTATTACTAGAGTATATTATTCATAAGTGCAGTTGTTTTTGTTTTGCACTGTGTAACTTTAAGTAGTTTATAAATGAGGCTTGAATTGCCTAAAAATGAAGAATGCAGTAAGGAAACTTTCCATGAACATGTTAACATAATTCGATTTCTAGTGAAAAAACCGCTCGTTGGAAGATTCATCCGAATAGGATGTAGCCGAAAATACCGCAAAGAAAGTCAGTTGGAATGTTATTTCAACTGATGGCTCTACAAGAGGAAAAAAGAAGAGAAAAATTCCATTCAATCTGCTGATCAAAAAGCAAATTCAGATGATTGCTTTTTGTTCAAATCATTTGTTCAAAAAATCAATGATAAAAAAGCTTTTGCGTCGGAAAAGACTCACGTTTTCTGTATGAAGAAGACCGCTAGTCGTTGTCTTAAGCTTAAAAACGTTTCTGTGAAATCGAATCCTGTTTCAACTGCTGATCAAAAGGTAAGTTCCAGATTGGGAACTAATCATCTAACTTTAATAGCAGAAAATGTCAGCGCAGTTCGTATGAAATTCCTACGGATAAAGCGAAACATAGCAATCCGCATAGCGGTCTCGTTCACGAGACAGCTCCGGTGTCTCGAAATATTCGTTTCAGCATTTTTTCGACATTTCCGATTGGTGGTACTGAAATTAAGCCGAGGAAACTCGCCAAGAAAACAAATCTTATTCCATCTACTGATAAAATAACCATTTTTCAGACCACGTACAAATTCACTGAATTAAGAAACAGAAAGGTTCAGTGTACTTCGTCTGAGATTTATGTGGCTAAAGCAGAAGATAGAAATCTCCAGAAAGGTAGAGGTGATGCGATCGTATCGTGTCTGAAAAGACTAGCCTTAGCATTTCTAGCACATCTGTAAGTAGTGTTGTTGATCCTGAACCTAAGAAAGTTACTGGGGATAATACACGTCTGCCGTTTAAAAAATACAAAGAGGAAATTAAAAAGGTTTCTACAGTTTCATCCCCTTGACATTCTCGTTTCAGTCTCACTCCCTAAAAACCCTGTTAGTGTCTTTTATTTATTTATTTTTATTTAAACTAATATCAGATATTTGAGTTTATGTGATATTCTTCATTTCGGCTTCTTCGTATAGCAGTTCCCGAAGTCGCGATATTTGCTCTTAGGTTTAGGAAACACTGGTGAGAGCATAATCTAAGACGAGAAAGGAGCCATCAGGAAGACGGAATTTTTTAAATAAAGATGAGTGAGTCCATTTCATATAGTTAGGACTGAATTTTCATACAGCCTCAATAACAATTGCTCTAGAATAAAGGACACGCATTTATCAGTTATAAAATATCTTTCTCGTAGCATTCGTTTCTATAATTTAATGCAAGTTATTCCATAGAACTGTTACCTTCAAGTAATTTATTATTCCAACTTTGTTTTCTTATGTACTACAACGGTTCAATTTTAAGTTGTTTATTTTCTGATGACACCTGTGTTCCTGAACAGTGACGTTATCGCTATTTTACCTTACTTATCATTTTAGATCAATATTGCATGATTAAGTTTCCATGATTGCTATTCTCCTTTTAGCACTTTTCCTACAAATTGGTCTGTTACTTGTCAATACTTTAAATACTTTAATGCTTTTAATATGATTCTGCTATGATGACATTGGTTCACTTGCCTAATTCTTCTTATAATTGTTATATTTGAGTGTTATAACTAATCTTTGATCAAGCGCTTTATATCTAATCCAACTCGCTGATCGATAAGTTCCGATTGCTTTGAATCTTGTCTCGTATATTGCTCAGGAAGGAATTAAAATGTAAAACTCTTTTCCATTGCAACAGGCTCTTGTTGAGAGAATCATCTCATTGCTAACACGCAGTATTTAAACGTATTGTTCACATTTTCCAAAGCAAGTGCTTTGCCGTGAACAGGCACCGAAAAATTGCAATAATTTGCATATTATAACACTTTACAGCCCGTGATTGGACCTTTTAACCGGAATACTCGGTTTCGTAATTTATAACTTTGGAGTGCATGTAACACTAATATGAATTGCTTTCAGACAATTCTTTTTCTAAAAGTAGAAGTGAAAGAAATGTTTGAGAATTAATCTACTGCTACAATCCACTTTTCAAGTCCACAACTTTACAGTAGTCATTTCTCCATACCTGCTGCATTGATGGATTACGCCTCAGCAGGTAAGTATCGTGTGTTAATCCAGACTAACATATTTTCAAATTCTTACTCCAGAAGCGTTTTCGTTGGTTATTCCGCCCCTGGTGTGTGTGTGTGTGTGTGTGTGTGTGTGTGTGTGTGTGTGTGTGTGTGTGTGTGTGTGTGTGTGTGTGTGTGTGTGTGTGTGTGTGTGTGTGTGTGTGTGTGTGTGTGTGTGTGTGTGTGTTTTCGGGGCACTAATGGCTTGGAGAAGCATAATCCCAGCCTCTCTCAATCATCTCAACTCCAACTACTTCCGGTAGAATGTTCTGTTTCACAAATGGGGATCTGGCGATGCGAACATTGCTGCCTTATAAGCATATTTTTCTAAGTTGGAGGAAATGCTAACTTTAGCTTGTAGATGATTTTATTCGCGTGGAAACATTTTCCTGATATTGGAGGCGTGAAATAGCTGTTTCCATGTTTCATCAATAAAAGATGACAATTAAGGATAAAATATACTCAGAGGGATTTCCTTATGTATCGGTATCTCTATATTAAGAGATACCCTATTAGGTCTTTTGATTATTTCCCCCTGAAATTTGGAATATGCATGAACACGTTTTCAATATTATAGCCTGCAAGTTAAATTTGGATGATCATATAACTACGTGGGATCTGTAATTTTCGTGATGCCAGAGGTATAAAAGAGATAGAAAGTTAAAGCGAAAATGAGTGTCACTCATTCCTTTTCGGAATACAATAACGCAGTAGATTTTTAAATGGTTCCTAAAAGGAATTCAAATTGAGTATAAAACTGTTGAAATTGAAATCGTGTTATAAAATCATATTTCTGAATTCTGAACATTTTTTTATTAAAAAAAAACAGCACATTCCGGTTAAAAAAAACAGCGTAGAATGTTTTATTCTTCTCTATGGTGCACGTTTATCATATGACCTCTTCTTCATTTTTAGCATACATACCAATTTTATATGTGACAAATTTGATAATCCATACAAAGCAAAATACTAAAAAGTACCGAAACATTTCCATTTTACTTTAGTAAGATCAATAATCTGGAAATAAGTCATCGGACACCCCATGGGCAAGGCACATCGTCCCATGTAACGAGTCACGTGTTTGTAGTAGCGGGTATAATTTAGCTCACAGAGTGTCAAAGAGACGTTGTGATAGGATGTCATATTGCAGGCCTATCTGTTCTGTTAACTATTGACCGGTTGGACCATCCTAGGTCAAAATTCGGTGATACTATACTGAGATTGAAGCGCAGGGAATGAACTGCTGGTATTTCCCGTAGTGGACGACCTACGACACTCATCGAACTTGACCATAAGAAAGATAATAAGTAAAAACCATATTATCCACCCGTCGGCCGATGAGTTGAATACAGAGTTCCGGCCATCGATATTCGAGATCCTGGCATTCATCCACGCTCTTTGCACTATTGAAGACGCCGCACAGTAGGAGGTGGAAGCTTGAAAAGTTGTGTTACGGAAGGCCGAATCACGCTGTATCATATACTGAGTAGATGGACAGGTGTGGGTGTGGCGGATGCCTGGTAAACGTCTTTTACTAGAGTATGTAACCCCAACTATGAAATATTCGGAGGTGGCAGTGTGATGGTATGGTCCTATCCTCTTTTGGCTTTGGACCCCTGTTTATTGTGCCACGAAACCGAGAGGTATCGGAACATTCTGTACAATGCAATGCTCCCTTTCTGGCGCGCCTACAGAAGTCCCTTTCGGCAAAAGACAATGCACCATAGTGTCACAGGACTGCTGCTGTAATTGCTTGGTTTGTGGATATGAACATCACCACCCTCGAGTGGCCTCCTCAGAGTTCTGATGTCAACCATATTGAACATCTGGGGATGATCTGGAGCTTCAGGTTAGGTCAAGCGTGTCTGCCACATAACAGTTCAGGACCTCATTTCTTTCCGACAGTAAGAATGGTTCAAAATTCCTAATGATCACTATTGCACGTTTGTGGAAAGCATGCCCGTATATATATAAAACAGTGAAATAGTAAAGGCACATTTATTTGATTCATTACCGTGATTACAGAAAATTAATAGCAGTACGAAGTAAATTTGTAAACAAGAAAGACGTATTAATTCATTGTGACCTCATGCGTGATATGAAAATTTCGGTGCATTCTTATTAATGAAGGGATCTCGTGTTGTATGCAGAATCATTTTCCCCCTTTGAACTACTTCAGAACATGCATTTGCATCCTTGCTCAACCTTAAAACTTTATCACTGTTCTTCAGTTGAAATTGATGATTAGCTTGGCATGCGTTACCAAAACCAAGCAGTATCATCTGAGTTCTACATCAGTATGAGGTCACCCGTTCAGTATGCTTGATAATTCGGTAACTTTAGCTTTAGTTAGGCTGTGGAAACCGTGATGGTCTATGAATTTAGACGTAGTGCAATCGGTCAACCGATTTTATATTTTAAAGTAAACGTCAGAACATTTACATCACAACACCAGTACCTTCGCAGTCGATCTATTTGATCATCCCTTACATCTTGTCCCATGTGAATCCTTGTTCAATATCAATTTGCCTTACTAGAAGAATCCGTGTAGTATCTCAGTTTGATTTCATTTCTATCAGCGTGTTTCAAAGGAAATCTTTCGAACAACTGAAATGTTTGTGTTACTCTTATCAATAATCTTTTAATCTGCTTAAAGAAATAACAATGTTGTCCTAATGCGAAATTTTATGATTTTATTGAACAGGTGCCTGAAATGCGGGAGCCACGCCACTAGCACCTGCATCAAGCCAAAAACCACCTCGCTAGGTGTGCAAGCTGCACCCTGATTTATAGAGGATGCCCTCATCACCCAAAGAATAGATGGGCTGAGCCAAACAAACAATCTACCCTTTTATCTAGAATGCAATATCCAGAAGCTCCGACTCCACAGCCGTCCATTATTCAGTATAAAGTTACAGATACCCACTTACCATAGTCTGAGACTTCCAAGAGTTTAAATTCTCATCTAGAGACAAGGAAATATGCTGACGTGCCACGCTCAAAAAAGACAACACATGAGAAGAATCAGCCAGCAGCACATTCAAATGTAACATCTATGATCACTGCCTCTCTGGCAAACATGTTACAAGATTTCATCAAATCCAACCTTTCATTGGCCTCAACATAAAAGATTCCTACACGAAACTCAATCCATCCTCACTGTACTCATCGATGAACAGAACTAAATTCACTCCTGATTCTCTGCAGATTATCACGGGAAACGCTAATTATACGAAGTTCTTTCTAAAAACGTCTACACACCGCAATGAACTGGTTCAGCAAGCTGCAAACTACTACGAAATGGATCTATTGAAGATCCACTAAAAACCAAAAGCAATATTGATTTTCAGTAATATTACATAATCTCCATGCCCTTTCAGGGTGAGCAACCAGCTCATAAATTTCTTCCCTATCAGATAGGGTGGGCGGGATATGAAACGCATTGGCTTCGCCATTGGAATCAGTAGCGTGATGCGTTATCATTTTGTGTTTTTAGCAATGTAGTTTATTATCCTTTCTTTTTTTGAACGCGAATAGAATTTATTTGTCAATTCACACACGATAATCCAAGGAATGGAACAAATAATATTTATTCAGAGGTCATTTACCATATTTCGACCTGAAATTTACAGGCAATTATCAGTGGCAACGGTAGTTGAATACAAATTAGAACATGAACAATGGATTGATTTGATGCAGTGAGAGCCGCGTGATGTTATACATCAAACGACACAAAGGCATAACTGACGAACATTGTATTATTAGTTTTTAATTAAGTGCATTATTAATGGGAAAATGATAAAATCAGGATAAGACTCTCCCATATCTTTCATGGTAGAGGTAATCGTTCGGATAATAAAGTACGAACCATACGATACTCTGGTCCGTATGCATTCCATGTTGAGCAAGATCCGATTTCCTGTCGACGACAATATATGACGTGTTCTTGTATTGTTTTCTCCAATGAACGTCCAGTTTGTTCGAAGTAAGAACGGTGTCATAAGAAACTTGGTAAACGCCGGAGGTAAGAGAAAGAGAGGAAAGATTACCTTTAGAAGATTGGACCATGATGAGAGCGGATAAATGATTATACTAGATTATACTTAAGAATTCTAGAAATTGGTCCGGAGCTGTCAGAACTCGATGGGATAGGGCCTACATCTACTACTTCCTTGTTATCTGAGTTAGGATTGTGGAAATCAAAGGACGTTGCGCTCTAAGAATCCACTATGTTTCATACATCTTTTGATTTTTCAGAGATCTTGCTGTAATTGTTGAGGCATAGAACATATTGTTTGACCCGTCGCACTAAAGTTTTGATAATTCCAATCTTTTGAGAGGGATGGTGAGCAGATTGCTATTCAATGTAGCGTTCCGTGAAAGTAGACTTTGGAGAGATGGAAGTGATTTGTTTATCTGATGGTTTTTCATAGTGAAATTAATTCGTGGATGTAGATTGTTTGTGCCTACTAGAAAGCAAGGTGATGGGGGAGTGGTTCGCAGAAACGTCACCTATATTACATACGCAAAACGAAGGATGTAGAGATGAGAAAAGGATGTCTTCTAAATGTCCCAAATAGAAGTTGGAAATAGCGGGAGAGAGAGTGGACACCCATTGCGGTTCCTTCAACTTGTTTGTTCAACGACACTTAATGGTTCTATTTCGCCTGAATAAAAGCTGTGAATCTGGATATGAAAAGGATAGTTGCGTAATAAAGTCAAAGTTGCTTGCCTGTTTGACAACAAAGCCGACATTCCTTTGTTTGCAATGGGACACTTCCACTCGTCATGATTCTTGTTTGATTTTCGCTGCCAAGTAGCCTTAGACAATCCTGAACATAGAAAATGCATGTTTCTCTAGCAGTTCCTACATGTTATGTGGTTTTCTTCCCACGTTAAGTCTCCATGGCATTTGTAACACTTAATATTTCTTGTATGACGATCTTGCTGTAATATCTAACATAACGATTTCCTTTGTTCTCTTCTCGCGTAGTTGACCAACGTATATACTTCGAATTTTCAATACGTATAATTTACTTATTACTTAACAGATACTTACAGTGTTTACATGAATATGTTCGTATTGAAGAACGGAATTCACTGATGTACTTTAAATTTTAGTTCACAAGAAAAAATCTACTTTGCAACTTAAAATATGGGAGCATCGAAATAGCGTGCTTACGGCCGCTTGCTGCTAAAGCGCCCACTATTAATAACAACAAATCATTTATTCATTTAACATTGAGTTATATATATATATATATATATATATATATATATATATATATATATATATATATATATATATATATATATATATATATATATTTACAATTTTGATCTTTTTTATATTTTTGTTTAGTGCATTTAGATGCTGTAACTATAGCACTGAAATGCGATATATGGATTTTTTTTTAATATAAATCTTAGGTGAGATGTAATTTCTCAGCTTTTATCCTCGAAGATTATTTGGAAGCTTATCTGAAGATGACACCAGTTAGTTATTATTTATTAGTTTGTTTGCTGTGTTGGGAAGTTACGAAATCAAACCTATGTTTAATAGGTTTGATTTCCACTGCAGCCATTGATTATGAAATTCGCGCACGCCACTCACACACACGATGATTTGGAATGTCTTGATACGTCGTTGAACTGGAAGCTTGAGCGAATATATTGTGTTTCATTAAGTTTGTATGGTGTGTAGGGTGCGTGTTTCTTGTTCATAGAATGTCCTTAGAGCTCTTTATTCTGGCTATTGTAGTTTGTAAGGTTTCTGTATTCAAAGGGTAATTTGTTTATCATGTCTGGGATGTAGAAGTGTCGCGTGGCCTTTCCGAAGTGACTGTTGTATTTATATGGGATATAATTAGTTGTCTGTGGTCTTGTTATACGTTATGTATTTCTGAATATCCTGTAGTTGGCATCGAAATAATGCTTTAGCAAAGCTGCATAGTGACATAAATCTTTTGCTGTCGGTATTTTGTGTTCTGACATTGCAATGTTTATAATTGCAGTGTATATGTTATTGTATCTTTGTTCCCTAAAGATCAGTTTTATCATTTTGTACTGTAGCGACATTAATCTATTTAGTTTGTAGGGTGCACAGAAAGCACATGTTGTTATAGCGTATCTTAGTTTTTTTGGCATATGCTTTGTATATTGGTGTTTTTAGGCGTGTGGGAACTGTCTTTTATCCTGTAGAGTTTACCAGTTATTGTTCGGAGTTTGTTGTGTAGATGGTTTATGTGGCTATTCAAGTTCATATCTGCATCGAAGTAAATTCCAAGGTATCATATTGTTTCAACCTAGGTAATTTTAGTGGTTTTACTGTTCTGTGTGTTTTTTATGTTGGAAAGTGGATGTTGGATGGTTATATATTGGTTATCAACTGGTCGAGTCAGTGGATTTCTGAATATCATTAATTTTGTCTTATCCGAGTTTAAGTGTATGGAGTATTTGGTGAGCCAGTCTATGATCAGATTTATGTCATGATGCATATTTGTTTGGGCTATGCTTGCGTTATTATGGATGGATATTATAGCTGTATCGCCTGCGTATTGGAAGATCTTACCTTTGAGTGGTAGCTGATTAATATCGTGCGTGTTATAGAGTTGGGGAGAGTACAGCTCCCGGTGGCACTCCACAGGTTATTGGTAGCTCTCTACTTCGGTTTGATCCGATACGTGTGATATTCTTTCTATTTTGAAGGTAGTTTGTAAACCACCTGTGCAGAGGCCCATCTATTCCAACATGCCTCAGCTTTTCTAACAAGGTTTCATGTGTGAGTGTATCAGATGCTTTAGTTAGATCAATACAGACTTCCATTGCAATTTTGTTTTTGTCTAAGGCGGTATTATTTACTTCTGTAAAGTCTTCCAAGAGAGAGATGTTGTTCCCTTATTTTTCTGAAAACGTATTTTGTGTTTTTTGGATAATATGAAAGTTCTCTTTATATGCTGCGAGTTTCTTTAGTAAGATCCGATCCATAATTTGATTGATAATTGGTAATGTTGCTATGGGTCTGTAATTGCTGATTAAATTTCTTTTTCCATGTTTGTATATGGGTGTGATTATTGCAGTCTTTAATACGAGTTATGGTGTATATATTCTGTTCCTCTAATTCCGATGTAGAATTGCAGGTATAAAATAAAAATATCTTGCAATCCACAAAGGTATCATTTGATAAATGGGCATAGAAATTAGTATCTTAAAAAAAGAAAAAAAAAGTTCTTCGCATTCTATACTTCATGTCAAAAATGTTCAATTGTAAAAATATAATTTGCAAAATGTAATTACAGTATGAAATAGGGTTTACCTTGTTACATACTGTAACAAGGTAAACCCTGTTACGGGGGGGGGGGAATAATCCAGCTTAGAGAATTCAATTTCTGTGAAGAAAAAAGTTCATTTTGTAACATCATTCTAAGAAAACAAACCTCTCCGTTTTTTTTTTTTATTATGACTATTTCCGAACAGAATAACCGCAGTTGTTGTGTGTTATCAATGAGATTGAAATTCCAAGGAAAGATGTTCACTCGAGTATACTGGTTCGTGAATTCAAGTAATAATTACAAAGTAACAATAAACAATTCTAAATTCCTTAAAATGTGTTTATTGAAATCTTTTTCTCATAAAAATGGGAAATTTAAAGTCATTTTTAAAATAAAATTGTTGGAATTGGAAATATGAATATCATACTAGTCTCTGTCAAATCCACAGAATGCGAACAGAAGTTGCAGTGAAACAGCTAGAACCATTTAAAGTCCGCAAACTCTCTAAAGAACAGGAACTGGTTTTCATTTCATGATTCTTTCAGAGATGGTTCTTAAGATTATGTATTATTGCTGCAAAGCAGTTCCCAGATTAGAGGCTGACTCGTAATAAGTAAACTCAAAGACTGCTATGGATAATACGATGGAAACATTTCACAAACCTTTTGTGCTTTTTTGTAAGAAATACTCCATTTGAATTTCGTTTAGGATTCCTGCAGCATATTTCTTGGACTTTTCAACTGAACGTGAATTAAAACGACGGGGAATGTTGCTGAAATTTTTTTTCTTAATAAAGCAAAGCCTTCCTTTTGATGTTGCAGATGCTTATTGCAACAAACGTCCTCCTCCTCACCCTTTATTCTCCTTAAGATACATAGACTCGATAGTACTAAGGCATTTAGCCTAGATATTTCTTTGAGTCTCTACAATCCAAAATTAATATATATATATATATATATTAATTTATATATATATTAATATATACCATATATATCACAAATGTTGCTGGACCGAATTCGATTCCCAAATCCACCGAAATCAATCGAATCCATTAATTCAATCCATGCCTTTTATCAAGAAAGTGTTCACTACAGACTGCTGTGCAGAGGCGTTTTGCAAATCCTGATCCAAATTGGAAAAGATAGCTAATAATTACTTCGATCTACAAGTTCTCAATACTGAATTTCAGTATTCATAGATTTTAAAGTTTCTCAACCATTAGGTTCGAGAAGTTCAGCTTAGAGTTCTCGGTCAACAGTCTCAGGTTCATCATTACTCAGTAGTTACACTACATTTTCAGTTCTACAAAAATAGCATTAGGATCCGTACAGACCTCGTGATCAGTGCATATTATCGTCCAAGAGATACTGTACAATCAAAGAAAAATTGAATTCGTTTTCTTTACCGATTGTAAGCAGGTCTGGAAAATTTGCAGTGTCATTCATGTTACCTTATTTTTAGCAGCAAATCCTGTTGACATGCTGGAGATATCTGCTCTACCAAGAACTCCGGGAAAACGCACAAGAAGGACTGAATAAAGACAATAAAACTACTGTGGCAGCGATTTTATGATATGAAATCAGTATTCTGTTTATTGGTTACACTAAATAAAAATGGAGTTATTTTTTATCTTCGCTTTTGTCATGCGGCTGTATATTCTTGTTACAAGCATTGCACGGTAAAAAAATACAAATCGCAAGTCGAATTCATTGATTAGCAGACTTGAAATTGCACAAGCACGTGATTATCAGTTGAGTGTTGCACATTATTTTGTCAATAAATAAATAAAATTATAAAAACCGTGCTCAATAAAAAACATTCTCTGTTTAGTTGAATCCGGAGAAACCTAATCCTAGTTCCATTCTATGAAACCAAAAAAGAAAATATCGATTTATGCAGTATCTCTAATTCGAAAATAATTTAATCTTTTTCAGAATTTTTTTTCTTTTCTCTTCAGATGGTTGCCATTTTAATAATCAAATCGTGTAAAATAAAGATTTATCTTTAATCATTCCTGGTAATTTACTTCGCGTCTAAAGTACATATTAAAATAAAAAAGGGGCATTTATAAACTGATGATGCTCAAAATTGATAATCAGTGCTATTAAATTGAGTTTAAAACAAAATGTGTCTCTAGGCATGTATCGACTGACTTCCGTTAGGGTAACGTGTGGTTCGTCACGTCACGTTTTGTGGTTCAAAACTCTCCTCTTGATTTCCGAATCATTTGTGCATATTACTAATGAATGTCTAGTTTGTCAGAAGTGTGTTCTGCCGTTTTCTAGTTCATATCCTTGTGAAGTGCGATTTTATACGCTTGTCCACCTTTTTTTAAAAACAAGAATCCTCTTGACGTAAAACAGTAAAGCACCTATGGCTAAAAATAACAGATGAAGAACCAGATTTAACCAAATAAATTCTAAAATTTTAAAAGGGGTATTGAAGGCTTGAAAAGCACTGATTTAGAGGGTTACTGCATTCTATCACATCCCTAGATTTTCAGGAAGGAATTCTCTAGGGTAGCATTTCTAAAACTGTAGTCGGATAAACCATCAGGATGCGCTATTTTCCAAAAGAAATAATTCATGTGTAGTTCAAAGTAATGATTAGATGTTGAAACTGAAACCAATGTGCTAGAATTAATTCTTCATAATAACAACCGTTAGGGCAGGAAGTCGTGGTCGAGTGGTTAGGGCGATGGACTTGAAATCCATTGGGCTTTCCCCAAGCACGTTCGAATCATAGTGTCTGCGAATAGGTTTTTTTTTTGTATTCGCCCCTTGGCCTCATGAGTAACATCTTTCCACCGCTCGTGTTCACATAGAAATTGTATAACACTAAATCTCTTTCGCATTACTTCTAATTTATAAATATCTAAATAAAAAGCGTATTCGAAGCTGAACTTTGAAACCATCACAAAGAAAGTTTTATTGAAATTATGTATGCTCGAACACCTCATATTTAAAGAGGAAATTCCAAAGAATGGTTGAAAGATGAATTTCAATTATCAATTTTTCTGATACTAACATCAATGCACGGATTCAGTCAAATTACCTTGGAGATATCGCGTATCTGTCCTTCTTGCTAGATAAATAGAAAAATTAACCAAGCAACATAATTATAAGAGAGTTTCATATAAGTGGACTCCTTTCCAAAGGCTGACCCAATTTATTAAATTTATCAACAAAAAGATTTGCAGAAATACAAAAATTTCCCCAAAATCGGGCAGCAGTGATGCAGCAAAATGGAGAAGACCTTTAAATGTATTTTAAATAAATTTTGGTTTTGCAACAGGAAGACGGTTAACAGAACTCTTGAACACATTCTCATAAATAAATAAAATAAAACAAGCCCATAGAATGATCCACCTGATTGCAAGTAAGAAAGGTTCTTAGTTATTATATTCTTGGTCATTTATTTATTTTATTCCTTAGACCCTGCTTTTCAATGTACCCGTTCCCTTATACGGAACAGATACATTGAAAAGCTTATTTTCAATTAAAATTGCTTGATTCGCTGAGCTAACGCCAAGGATGGATAGGCTGTGCCACTAGGACTAGTGGCCACATTAAAAAGCCACTGATTTACAGCTGCTACTACAAATAATTAATGAATAAAAAATGAGTTTTTTTAAAAAGATTTGCACATCACCCCTTCATGGCCAATAGGTTGATGCAATAATTTATACGAGGTCACATGCTTCACGATTATAATCAGACTTATACAAAATTAGATTTAATTCTTCCTTTTCTCTCCGCGTAAAGTTGTGACATGCATCCTCCACACTACGATTTATTCCGTAAGTTTCCTTAAAAGGAACTACTCTGTTGGAAACTCTTTGCACCAACCGCTTTGCCACTGACGAGATATCTTCTGAAGATACCCAACTAAAAAAACACATCAACAAAAATGCTTGCTGACATGACTTACACTAAACGTTGGGCAGTAATAAAACAGAACGGAAATAATATCGAAGGCCTTTAAATGTGATTAATTGAAATAAATATTTTAACGAAGAGTAGCCCAGCGCAGACCTTTGAAATGATCCTCCCATAAACAAAAATAATAATCATGCATGGACACAGTCATAAAACGATGCATTTTATGATTGTTGCAATCTTCTATGGAGCCTCATTGGCTCAATAATTTGCGATGGAGCCCTTTGGTTGGAAAGAGCTGGGTTCAAATCCGGTGTATGACGCGAGGCACCTTTCTCAGGACTTTTCAATGAAAGATGAGTTAGCAGATCTCACACAGGGTGAAAGGTTTTTTATTTCGGAAACTCGGGTTTTTCATCCTTAAAAACAGACAAACCGGCCCTGTGAACACACATGCAGAGACATAGAATACATTTAGATAAGAAAAACAAGAGGGGGACTACCTTGTTCTATAATAATTCCCTACCTCACCAGCCACTAGGTTAAGGGAAAACACACACACACACACACACACACACACACACACACACACACACACACACACACACACACACACACACACACACACAGCCCTTCTGGGACTGTTATTATTATTATGGTTTGCCATTTAAAACATATTTTATTCTTCATCTCCCTACTACGTATTAGACCTTACTGGCCTGTTCCAGAGCTGACCTTACGCTCTTCTAAGTCGTACCCGTCCCGAGGATAAGGTGACAAGCCCTATGCCTCCAGGTATATCCTGTGGCTGTATCTCGTGTGTTCACGGGCCGGTTTGCCTACTTGCGGGAGGAAAACCCCAGTTAAACTGGGAAGAAACAACCCTGCTGTCCACCGCCAAGAACGGCTAACTTGTCTAAGAAAGATCCTTAAGCTGTTCACGCCGGCGACGGGAATCGAACCCGGGACACTCCTTTCCCAGGCCAATAGTTGCGAAACGCATAGCCATTCGGCTAACCTCGCGGACATATATTTTATATCGTTTCGAATCGTTGTGCCATTGCAATTAAAAAAACTCTTTAATTTTTAAAAAACTCTTTAAGGGATTTTCATTCAAACGATCAGTAAGAGTATGAGATTCAGCGAAGTTTATATGAGTACCGGAGGATAAAGTCGTACAAATTAACCATTTTGAGAAACGTACCTAAAACGCGCACAATGTCGTGACACGTTATAAACACACAATGTGCCAAAACAGGCAAGACTCTTTGTGGATACTTGCTAGTTACGGAAATAGGTGCGATTATTATTACGTAGAAGCAAATAAACTTTCTGTTGTGTGAAAATAACGCCAATGCGTACCGATTGTCGTAAATAAACTGTCCAGCGTAATATTTAGACATTCTCTAGCAGTAATCTAGTCTACACTTTCTTGGATTGTTCTAAGGAAAACTAATTTTGGTATTTGATTTTCCATGTAAAATAATAACTTAATTTTAATATTTGTTGAATTTTCAAATTCTGAATAGAAATTATATTATTATTTAAATAATATGGCATATATTATTTTAAAAGAACACCATTAATTTAATTATTAATAAGTAGTATATAATTTGGATTAATACCCTTGTAGGGTAATGAATGGCAATGCTGTAGCCAATGAAGTCCTAACTGAGGCTCGACTATTGCTGTTACCTTCTTACCATGATCAGAGCTTTAATAGCTCAATAACACCTTATATTTCTACACTGTCCTCTACAGATAACAGGAAAGATAAAAAGCATTCTTGCTTCTCCCCTTTAAGCCAGTCCTTATAAGGACTATAAGGACTAGTGTTATTTAGGACTGGGGAAGAATCGACCGTGAGATGCGGTGATTAATACCCTGGGAGGGTAATGGATGACAGTGACGTAGCCAATGAAGCGCTAACTGAGACTCGGCGATTGCTATTACCCTCCTGCCATGATCAGAGCTTTAATAGCTCAATAACACCTTATATTTCTACACTGTCCTCTACAGATAACAGGTAAGATGAAAAGCATTCTTGCTTCGTCCCTTTAAGCCAGTCCTTATAAGGCACTAGTATTATTTCAATGACGGATGTAGAAACTATGATAGTTCCGTTAAAAGAAGTTGAACAGAGAGCTTACGGGAATACATTCACGAGTTTCTTTAGTGCAACTCGTGAATACTTCGAAAACAAAGGCTCCGTCAGAGCGTGTATATCTTCACTTTCTATTAGTGGATTCTGATAAGGTTTCACTGTCCAGACAGATTATTCAAACTACTGTAGTTGGTCCTCCTCAGAGACCAGGCAAAAACCTTAAGAGAGCAAAAACTCACGTTCAGTACCAAGGAACTTGGACTGCCGGACAGGTGTATTTTTCGTAACCTCTCCAACATTTCAAGGTCTTGAGTACTAAACGAGAATTTTAGCTCTCTCGAGGTTTCTCCTTTGTTTCTTCGGGGTCTGGCTTCCCCTTAATTTAACCCCCCGTTGGGGGGGGTAACATTAAGGAGAAGTGAGTGAAGAGTTTTGCCTTGAGAGAGCAAATTGAGTCTCTGGGGATTGGCACTTTTCGACAGCCCCTCTATCGATGCCGTGGCGTGGGTGCTTTTTCCTGGAATATGAGTGGTTCTGTTCAGGGGTAGAGTGTGAGCCAGTCACTGTGTTGAACCAACGCTGAGTTGGACTATCTTTGGGTCACTCGTAGGGAGTGGTCTGGGGGATCGCCTAATTTTTAGAGTGAGCTTTACTTGAGTATCGCTGGTCTCTCACGAAAACCAACCAGTTTGAAAAAGCTGTCAGGTAAGTGAACCTTATCAAAATGGACCAATAGAAGACGAATATATGCACTTTTGGGGGGACTATGTTTTCTAAGTGGTCCGCGCTAAGGCAATTCGTGAATGGAATGCCGGTGAGTGTATTCCCTTAGGCTGTCTGGTCAACTTACTTTGCGAAACTTTCATAGTTTTTACATTCGGCTTTGAAATAATACTGCATCTAATATCCACTTCTATAATTTTGCCTCGCAGAACTGAAGCTTTTGGCTCTTTATTTTAGTAAATATCTATATATAAGTTAAGTTTTCGTTACAAGCCAATGCAAGAAGTTCTGAAGGACCATTGCCGACATGAAGTACGATCCAATCCACTCTATCCAACTCCACCCCTGTTCGCATCAAAAAAAGAAGAAAAAGGAAAACAGAAATATCGATTTTCCTCAACACACTTCAAGATACGAATGTACTAAAGGTTTACAGAATCCTTTCTTTGGCGAGAACCACGTGAAAAGTGAAAATATAAACCACGTCATATCCATATGTTCATTGAAACCATATCCGTTGATATGGTTTCAAGGGACGAATCAGAATTAGGGAAGGGCCGTGAAGGATTTTTATTGAAACTTTTCTCGTTCTTTAGCCATTATAACCTTCTTCAAACCATAATGAAGCTTCAAACCCTTCAAAACCTCAATTCCAGAATGCTAACGAAAGAAAGTTTCGTGTCTTCGTTATTTCTTGTTAATGATTAATGAGAAACAGGCCATGGCTCCTAACGATGATCATGATGGGATCGCTAGCTTTTTAGAGTTCGTATGATAGGATTCAGCATGGAAATAATAATTGAGTTTGGTTTTGTGGAACATCGCTTAATTAATTTCTGTAAGTCTTTTGAATTGTGATATTACAAAAACAGAAAATCTTTCTTCACATTTGCATTGTATTTTCAAAATTTGTAAATATCGTATATATAATAATATTGTAAGCTTACTTAAAAATAAAAAAAATATTATTTATTTTTAAATAAGCAGGCGTTCTTAGCGTGGTTGCCGGGATAAGAATAGCAGTAATACGAGGCGACTAAAATTGGTACCCAGGGAGGATAATGGATGGCAATGCTGTAGCCAATGAAATTCTAACTGAGGCTCGGCTATTGCTGTTACCCTCCTGCCGTGATCTGAGCTTTATAGCTCAATAACCCTATCCTTCACTGTCCTCTTCAGATAACGGGGAACATGAAAAGCATTCTTGCTTCGCTCCTTTAAGCCAGTCCTTATAAGGACTATAAGGACTGCGGAAGAGGAAGCGAAGTATACTCTTGGAGGAGACTGGATAGGCAATGAAGTTCTAACTGAGGCTCGGCTATTGCTGTTACCCTCCTGCCATGATCAGAGCTTTAATAGTTCAATAACACCTTATTCCTTCACTGTCCTCTTCAGATAACGGGGAAGATAAAAAGCATTCTTGCTTCGCCCCTTTAAGCCAGTCCTTATAAGCACTGCGGAAGAGATGTAATCTAATCGACCGTGAGATGCGGCGATTAATACCCCTGGAGGGTAATGGATGGCAATGCTGTAGCCAATGAAGTTCTAACTGAGGCTCGGCTATTGCTGTTACCCTTCTGCCATGATCAGAGTTTTATATAGCTCAATAACACCTTATCCCTACACTGTCCTCTACAGGTGACAGGGAAGATGAAAAGCATTCCTGCTTCGCCCCTTTAAGCCAGTCCTTATAAGGACTTTTTATCTGTAACTGATATCGATCATTGATTTCAGATGAATCCTTATCTGATTGTTGCGGAAAGTATGCATGCATATATTACTAATAGAGAACGATCGTGTCCGTTGAATAATAACAGGTGAAACGTTTTACGCCTCCTATAATTACTAGCACCCAAGCGTACGGTATTCCGTACGGGACATCATATAACCTTCATTACTAATAAAAAAAAATTATAATCTTTAGCGATTATCGCAGTAGATCTGGAAAAAGCCTTTCATAGTGTTCGACACAGATTTCTACATCACATTCTAGTATTGGTGAGAGTACGCGCGACTTTACGGCAACTTATTAAAAAGATTTGCGAGAACGCTCGGACCAGCCTACTAATGAACTACATTGTGTCGGAACATACTCGGAAGTGGAACTTTGATAACGCAGGTCAACAACACTATTGAAATCTCATCTCATTTTCCTTTTTACTCTTTTTTACCTTGCGGTGTCAAGGGTTTATTAATCATCGGGCCTCAAACCGTTCACAGGATAAGGTGGTCAGCCCTACGCCCCGGTGTATCCTATGGCCTGTAGTGTTGAGTTCTTGAGGCCAGTTTGCATTTCTGGGATAAACTTCCCCAGAATAAACTGCGGAAGAAACCCTACTGTCCACGCCTAAGACCTGCTAACTTGGCTACGGATGAAAAGATCCTAGAGCCCCTCACGTCACCGACGGGAATCGAACCTAGGATACTCCTTCCCCAGGCATGTGGTTGCAAAGCGCACAGCCACTAGCCTAACCGCGGACACACTATTTAAATAAAAAAAAAATCCAGCGATTCCAGTGGGCTTTAAGATCTTTGGATAATCTGATGATTTAGTTTGCACACACACACACACACACACACACACACACACACACACACACACACACACACATACACATATATGTGTGTGTGCGCGTGTTACGGTTCAAGTAATTAATCGGTTTTTATTAATAATTACCGGCTATTATTAATACAAACCAAATAACGAGGTTAAAGTAAATAATTTACGAGAATTGATCACATTAACCGGTAATTATTAATACTTCCCAACTGATTACCGGTTCATGTGATTAATTCTCGTAAATTATTTACTTTAACTTCATTATTTGGTTTGTATTAATAATAGCCGGTAACTATTAATAATAACCGGATTTATTACATTATCCGTAACATATACATTTTCCTTGATTTCATTCAAAAATATATTGAAAATGGCTTGATATATTCACTTTAAACTTTATTATTCTTTAAAATAATGTATTTTTATATAAAATAATGTTGTAGGTTTAATGTTATATAAAATATTTTAAAATCTTTAGATATAATTATATGCAAAAAGTAAAAAACGTATAATTTTTTAACTACCATTATACTATTTGTGCAATGAATTTTTATAAGTAAATCACAAAAAAATGTTTTGAATGACTAGCTGGAGAGTGTATTTCTCATGTCATTAAAATATGTTTCATGGATATTCTTTATGAGTAGATAAATTGAATACTATTCAAAGTAGCAGGTTTCCTAATAAAACGCTATTTCATTACGAAACTAAAAACCGATATGAAACTAAAAACCTATATACAAATGATGTGTCATCCGCAATTTTCACGCTTTTTTTTAGAAAATAAGCAACATCGCTTTAACAGATCTAAACGTCTTAGTGAGATACAGAATTCCGAACTTTGAACCAAGAGGTAATAATGTGAATTAATTTTATGACTATTTTTTAGAATTCCTGTTATGATGTCATTGGATTTAAACACCAGTATTCTAAAAATTTAACGCTGAGACCAGCCTGCTAATTAACTACATTGTGTCGGAATCTACAACGTAGGTATGTCCAAAATTATTCCTTCCTGATACATGAAGAATATAAGGAAGAAATAATTTTGGACATACCTTACATTCCCTATTTTTACAAACAGATCAATTAAAGAACTGTTTAATTACGAGATTTAATTGATTTCATATCAATTCAATAAGATAACCATGTTGTTTCACAAGTACATTTATTGGACCATTCATGCGTGGTCGGTATGAGGGACCATTCATGTACCTTCTGATTATGATCCGTCTTGATGTTGTTATCCTTGCTTATTAAATTCCATCATGAGACACCACAGAATTACTCAAACAAGAATTTCAATCATATATTGTAAAATTATTTTTGTTTGTTATCCCCTCTGGATGCTTCTCTTTTCGAAACAAATGTCCTCACAGCTCTGTACAGTACTTTCTCTCCAACTATTGCCAACCTTTTTATAAACAATTTGAATATCTTCTCGTCAAGACCTGCACATTCGTATATAGATGTGTCGATGACATTTGTTCAGTATGGGACGGCTCTTCTTCTCAGATGTAACAGTTTCTATACAAAATAAATGCACCCCACCCCAGGAACCGCATCACCTTAGAAAAGAAAATGATCAAATTGCCTTTTTGAATCTACCAATTCTTCCTCAATCGGATGGTAACCTGCAATTTTCAATTTTTCAGAAAAGAGTCATACAGGCCGTTATATCAACGCAGAATCACACCATCAATCCTAATAATAATAATAATAATAATAATAATAATAATAATAATAATAATAATAATAATAATAATAATAATAATAATAATAATAATAATAATAATAATAATAATAACAACAACAACAACAACTCTGGTTATCAGGCCTTAATAGGTGATACCCATTCTTTCTGCTCTTCGAAGGAACTTCTACAGAAATAATTTCAGCACTTTAAGTCAACTTTTTCATCAAATTGTTTCGGTGATGTCTTCATCAAACAAAAGTCTTGCATTTAAAGGATTCGTGCCTCCGAACATTTTTGTTGCCTTTTGTTTGATATAATCTCAAATGTGTCGCATCTGTTAAGAAAACAAGCTTCGTTTTCTTTCTTTTCTAGATTCTCAGCCGAGCAGATTTCTTCTTCTTGTGGCTCATCATATTATGGACGGAGTGGAAGATCTTAATTTATTTGTCTCGAAGAACAGAAGTCCTGCCTCAAATAACAAGAACTGAACAATCTGGACTTGCTCTATTATGTCATATCCAGCAAGAGCACGGACTCCGCTGGAAAACGACAGGAATCTTTATAAAAGTCGATTTCTTGTAGAACGCCTTCGTAAAGCAACTTGTGAAACGCTGCTCCATTGTCTTCTCAACTTAAATAGACCCACCCAATGGCCTACGTTTATCTCCTTAAGGGAGATAGTTCTCTTTGATCCGGTGATTTTTCCTGACTTTTAATTACCTATAATTACTTTGTAGTTATTTTAATTAGTTTTTTTAGTTTAATTATATTGACCATTTTTGTATCACACATGAGCTACTAAACTTGTGCTTTTTACAATTGTTGTTATTACGTACTTTCTATTCCACTTTTTGTACTGAAAATGGGTGTGAAATTCGCGCGAACATTTTGGGCGGATTTCATACAAAACGTGCTTCTTTTTTTTAGAGAACAGAAATATAAAAGTTATCGATTTTTGACGGATCTCATCATTGAAGAGTGCACACAACCAGAAGTCATGATTATTGGTCACAGAGTAATGGCTTGTGCCGATCATAATAATAGCCACCTTCCGTCGAATATAACATTTCTTAGGCTGTGGGCTCGTTTGCATAAAGCATTAATTCTTCATGAATAGAAGAATAATCATTCTTCATGATCAAGACTCTATAATACAGTCTTTATCAATTGGATTTATAAGATTTGAGAATCATCTGTATGTGAATAGTACTCACTAAATACAATGTAAATGTAGCACCATTGTAACGGGAATGGGTTAACTGTTAGATCAACCAGAAAACCTGGGCTATAGAACAAACACGAAACTTTAAGGTACATCCAGCCTTCAATAAGTAGGCTGAGAGGAATTTCTTACTGTGCCATGGAAAAACATCTCAACCTAATGACATTTGCAAACATCCACATTTTTTTCAGTTACAGCCGAATCAGCTAAGCTCGACGTCGAGGCCGGTGTAATTATGTCTTAATTGCGTTTGTTGTTCCTATCGGTTGGCCTGTTTTCCGGGATGAATGAAAAGTTCCATGAGTTTTCAATCCCTTCAACCTTCGCATGACATTCACAACGGGATGCAAATCCTTAACTTTAATGCAGAGCAAAGAGACTATCCGTCCGACAAATTAGGCCAGTAAACCTGGTGACTTTCCAGGTGAGTTATTGGAGTAATCATAAGTAATTTCATTTAGATTGCAAAACGTATACTTGTGGATAGTTGAATTCTTGAGAATCTTTTAATATTGAATATTAGATCTTAATTTATTATATTTGATAAAATGTTTGCATGTCTCTTCCACTTCAAATTAATTATTCAAAAAACGCAAAATTTCTTGGATGATTTAACCCTTTTCAGGACCGAGCAGTTGTCCTGTTATCGGTAAGTAGGCATCTGTGGACAGAGGACATACTAGAAATGTTTTTGCGGTATTACTCCACATAAAAAACCACATGGGATAGAATACTAATTTTTATTGCCTACTTCAGCAGTTTTTTGAAAATTCACATTATGAGGAAAAATATTCGAATAAATTAAAAAGGGGTTATAAGAACTAACGTACATAACGAAAATATCTGAAGAGGAATAACAATAGAAAGCTCGCATTTGCTTTGACGTTGTTTGCTGGTTCGTGATTTGTTCCATACTACGGTTGACGACGTGCGTGTAATGTTAAATTAAAGAGGACCAAACTTGATTTTACATCACGTTTGGTCCTCATGTAGTGTAAACCATTGTTCAGACACTGGGTTTTTAAGGCGTAGATGTGTGGGGGGGAGGTTTGAAGGGATTTCAGGAGATTAGTTTGGTTTTCATGTTTATTCAACTGTCTTTAATGTTCACGTATCATTTTGTAGACTAATGTTCAGTTGTAAGCATTCTTTGGTAGGACGGAGATCAACCGGCTTAGTTGGCCGAGTGGTTAGCGTATCCACTCTCAAACCAAAAGGTTCCGGGTACAAATCCCGTCATGAGTATGGATGTTTGTCAGTGAAAATACTAGTAGTGTTTATGGGCGGTAGATAGCTTTGGTGTAATTGCTGTTCGTTGTGGTTGGTTGAGAGTAGGTGCCCTCCCTCGATGAGCGTTTGAACTCCCTGTAAGTGTCACGTAATGATAATAATAATATTATTATTACCATCATCTATATTAGAGGAAATTCTATAAGCTCTAAGTAGCCTCCGGCATTTCCTGGCTTCCTGTAAACTGAGAAATTGAAAATGTTCTGTTCGGATACTTCAGTTGTTCCAATTCTTCAAAGTGTGTACTAGAGTCGGGCCCAAAGGATGAACCATCGTCCACATATTTGAGCCAAACTTCTTCATGTTGTGATTCTTGCTACTGAAAAGATTTTTTCTTTAAAATATTCCTGAAATCTGTTTGCCGTCAAGGGAAAGAGGATTGCTCCATTGATAATCCTTCCTTTTCTTCAAAATATTCTTATTGGATTGAAGAAAGTACTGCTGATGCAATTTCTAAAGAGATCTACGGTGTCCGTTGGTGGTCTTGTAGTAGTTGTTGTACGGTTTCTGTTCCTGGTAGGTTGGTGAATGGATTAGCGATGTCAAGGCTTGCAAGTAGATCAAATGTGTCGTCTTTGGTGAGTACTACGAAGGATACCAAGGAGCACTTCTGGTTATATTAAGTTGCGGGGTGTCTTAATAAGATGCCAGTAAGGTTTATTTATCCAGTCTTTGTATTTTTATTTTTATTTTATTTATTTTATTTTTGATCAGTTATCATTATGAGCTATAAGCCCAAGCGGTACCTCCATATGATAATGTTTCATTCAATTTATAAAAACATCTGGTTTGTAAAACGAGTAGCATATATAGATTGTTCTCTCCCAAGACAGATTTGTCAGCATTCTTAAATAACTTGTATTCCTTCCATCTGTTTATGAAACACTAAATCAGACAAAACCTCTGATGTTGACCTCAGTGAGACAATCTTTGATTCTTATACATTAGAATTCAGTAGATGTCTTCCGACTTCTAATAATACCTCCTTAGAGCCAGTAGGCTTTTCCGTCTCCCCACAATGGGTTTTTTGATAGACCAATTTTCTTCACTCTGTGAAGTGTTATTAAGTTCACGTAGCCTTTACTAGTTGAGGAGACTTCCATTAAAAATTTGGAGATCGCCAAATATTAATTACTGATTTGTGCTTATACCGATAGTAAGACGATGCAATTTATTTATAAACTGAGACTATATTTTTAAATTGGGTTTTACGTTTAAGCTTGTAAGTAATCGACATCTCGAAAAATATTTTTGATATTTGAAGAAAGTCCGAGCTAGAACCTCCCTTTTTAGCAAATATGTTATGCTTGTAAGCAGTCTTAAAGTGTGTGTGTGTGTGTGTGTGTGTGTGTGTGTGTGTGTGTGTGTGTGTGTGTGTGTGTGTGTGTGTGTGTGTGTGTGTGTGTGTGTGTGTGTGTGTGTGTGTGTGTGTGTGTGTGTGTGTGTGTGTGTGTGTGTGTGTGTGTGTGTGTGTGTGTGTGTGTGTGTGTGTGTGTCATATTTATATGCTTCCCTATTTAGTAATAATAATGAAATATTACTACTGCTCCTGAAATAATCTAATCCAAGATTTTACCATGTGGGACGTGGTGTCTGAGGAGAAGCAAAATTTAAAACCGAAACGACGTCAACGAAACCGCTAATAAAGATCACTAATGAAAGGGGATTATTTGACAAAGTGGACGGAATTCATCCTTTTTTAAACGATGGATACCAAAACAAGACATGACGAATGTTGTATTCAATAACAAAAAAATATCAAATTCGAAAAACTTTCTTTTAATTAGTTATTGGTGTCAAATGAACTGTTTAGTGTTTTTTTTTGTTTTATTTTATTTTTTATTTGACGATTACATAATGTTAATCTGACAGCATGTTGATTGCTGTTCAACCGAAAAAGTAAAGCAGCGAATTTTAGTCTCCCTGAAAGACAATTCGAACAGAGTTAAATAATTTGAGAGCAAAGTTGCGACAGAAGTAGAAATCGTGTTTGTTTTCAGAGTAGCAGTTGTAACTGGAACTTGAAAGAATAAGAAGTGCTTCGCATTAAGGGAAACATCAAATGAATTTCACACTCTGAATAAACAACCTTCACCAACAGAGACGAGTTCTGTATTCTGCAACTACCCGCTTTGCCGTTTCTTCTGACCTTTCTGTTTCCAATCTTTGCACTTGCTTTTCTTCATCACTGAATCCAAATATTTTGTTTTAGAAGTCAAGAATAAATAAGAGTTTCTCATTATTATTATTATTATTCTCTCAGCGCGTTTATTCACGATAATATAAATCTAAAATAGATTTACGATATCCTAAATACGGTAATGCATTTACGTATTTATCTGTCAAGATACCTTGAAAATGCCAATTGTTCTGTAATCCCTTAAGAACTGCAAGTCCTTCTGTTACTGGTGGAAAGTATTCTCTCTTCAGATTTTTCGAAGACAGAACACTAAGCCGGCTGTTCCTCAGATCTCTATTATTTCCTCATATAAACATAAATACTCTTTACGCCTTACGAAACTATAACGATCCTCAGCCTGATAGTCACTTTGCTGCTAACCACTCCCACTCAAACAGCCTGAATCGTTTCTGGAAAGCAAGAAAACTTATAATCGCAATAAATTCTGATATGTGATAAGAATTTTGAACTTAAAATCTCCTTGCAGCTTTCAAATCACTAATACAACACCCTAGTAAAAAGCAAATATTCAGATTGCTTGGCAGAGCTTGTCGTATTTTAAGCAGTGGAGTACGAAAGTGACTCTTGTCGAATGTTGGATTCAAGTAAACTCTTGGTCACTTTTCCAGTCATTGCAAAGTTTCAAAAGTAAGTAAGCTTCTAAACGTTTAAAGAATACTGTTTAATACATTCGATAAAGTATGGGAAGCCTTCCTTGAAATAAAAAATAATCTTGTGGAAATCTCGGATACAGAAATTTCATTTTTATATTTCGAAAAGATTAATTTTTAGTGCGAAAGACGCTCATTTCGGAATCATAATCAGTAACAAAATTTTCTAACAGCGGACTTGGAAAGAGTGCTTCGCATGGACGGTGAAACAACTTTCCGGAGTACTGTGATGTTTCCATCTGTTTTAGTTGCAATTTTAATTCTTCATTTAAAGTGGATTTTGCTTGATTTTCTATTTGAATTTTATTTTTTAAATTCATCCCCATACTGAAGAGATTGCGAAATCTACAGCACATGACTGCATGTGCGGAAAAGTATTTAAGAAAAAAAAAGGAAGGAATCTGTTTATGAATTTTAAACAACCGAAGACTTTGTAGTCGTGGAAAATTGTTTGTGTGAAACACTGTTCATGAACTCACCAGAGGTAGATCGGCACAAGAGGGTGCAATCAATTTACTGTTAATTCATTATGGAACATGTGATAAATGAATGGGGTAAAAGAGTTCGCCTAAGAAGTTTTTTTTGAAACAAAGAAACCGTCAACTGCTGTGTTTCTTGATCATGTTACTAATTGTGTGTGTGTCTGTGCGATTCTATTTTATAGAAGGAATTAATATAAAAAACGAAAAAGGAATAAAATAAATATTTTTAATAGTATGTTATAAATTTTAATTCTAGGATTAATTTTTTGTTAAAACAGTTCGCACACCATCTTATTATTCATCAGCCTGTCTTATAATAGAACAGTTTCTAATTCCATCGTTCTTTATGGGGAATGAACAATCGACCGTGAGATGCGGTGATTGATTCATTCAATCCAATACCCTTGGAGGGTAATGGATGGCAATTCTGTAGCCAATGAAGTTCTAACTGAGGTTTGGCTATTGCTGTTACCCTCCTGCCATGATCAGAGCTTTAATAGCTCAATAACACCTTATCCCTACACTGTCCTCTACAGATAACGGGGAATATGAAAAGCATTCTAGCTTCGCCCCTTTAAGCCAGTCCTTATAAGGACCATCGTTCTTTATTGAAAAACAGGTTGTTCAATCCCTCAAATTTTTAATTTATTTTTCCCCATTTCTTTAATATATTTTTATTTATTATTTTTCAGTATTTTAATGTTTTTGTTTGAAGATTTCTGACATACTGCTTTCAGTGTATAAAAATATAGTTATGAATATTAGAAAATCAGAAAACCTCTCAAAAGTGCAGTCGTCTGCCAGTTACTTGGTCGTGTCGAGTAAACTCGAAATCAGAAATTGCTAAAATAAATGGAAAACACTTCCCACTCATTCGAGTCTCTTTCCCACCATCCCGACATGTTTCTTGAACAAATCGCGATGTCCCCCCCCCCAAAGGGACACATGAAAACTATTTTCCCTGAATTTTGATTTTATTTTTGCCCTCTTTTAACACCCAAAGAGACGTACATTGTACAAAATTCTAAATCTAAATTTCTATTTCTAAATTGCTAAATCCTTAGTTCTCCCATTCAAGAAACATGTTTCGGCACTTTTTGGTGCTTCATCAGGAGATGGCTAGGGAAGAGGGAACTTTCTTAGAGAAAGTCTTAACACCTCTAGTCTAATGGGAAGGTTTCTGCTTTTAATATAAAAGTAAAGAGTAGCTCTTACATACGACTAGAAAAACTGATTTGTTTAAACGAGGTGTCTGATCTATCTATATCCCCCTCTTGCTCATTCAAACTCACGTGGTTATACGAAAGTCAATAATGTGGAGTTGATCCACCCTTTGCTCCTATGACAACATTTAGTTTCTTACGAAGGCTTTCTTACCACTAGATTTGGTTCGTTATTGCGGTTCTAGAATTCCCTTCTGTTCTAACAGTAGATCATCCATCAGTTCGGTCACTAATAACGGGCAATAAGACTTAACTCTCGGAGTTCCGATTCATCTCACAGGCATTCCCACAAGCAACGTTCTTTAACATCTACCTAAAAAATCCTTCATGCTCATAGCTAAAAAGATCTTTACTGAAAATTGGATATAAAGGTGGAAGCAGGAATTATTTAGAATGTCATTACAGGGGCAGCTTGAAGATTCTTCGTTACTATAAATAGTTGTTTGATGTATTTTTATCTTTTATGTGTTTTAATGGTTTTAGGGAGGTATGTTTTATAGTTAGTTTTTTTTTATGTTTTTTATGGCTCGGCGCAGTCAAAACCATAAACTGCCCCAGATAATAATTCCTTCTCCACCCAACTTCACAGTTGAAATAACATTCGTACAGGTAGCTTTCTCATAGTATTCGGCACACTCAGACTATTGGGACGGACTGCCAAATTCTGAGGAGAACCAATGATAACTTCCACTGCTACGGAGTTCAATGGCCACGTGCTTTCCACCACTAGACTTGACAGTTGGAGAAGTCCGTCCTGATGTTAATTTTGTGCGCGACCAATGAAACCCACGTTCTTCAGATCGCGATGAATTGCTGTCTTTTGGTGTTGCTTGCAGAGAACCATTTCCAAACTTTGTAGCGAATATTTCAAACCAGGACAGGCGATTCTTTTTTTCCATTCATTCCATTTACACTCTATAGTCTTGCTCTGCGATTCTGTGTCCTACTAGGTCGCGAATGTGATGGTGTTGATCAAGGCGTTTCCAGTTCACAATAACATAAACACAGTGAAGTTCATATAACACAATTCAATATTAGATAAAATACAGATATAATAATTAAAATATCTAATTGCAGTATGCTTTATTAATACATAGTACAAATGAGACTAAATGCAAGAAACAATTACAATATAGGTCGATATACAATATAAGATAGTCATTCATATAATGGGATGATACAAGAACGCTACCTGTGCGAATGTGTGATTTCGACTTAAATCATTTAAACTATAAGATGATAAAATATTCAAAACAGATTTTAAGGTAATAAATATAATTACATGTCCGTAACCAAGGGTGATTGCCATAATGGTTATTAGAAGAATTCACAAGCATGAGATTCGGTACGGTATTCAGATATTCACTTGTCTATCTATTCTAATAGATTACTAATCGTATTTAGTATATAATTATTAGATTGTGTGTGTGTGTGTGTGTGTGTGTGTGTGTGGTGTGTATTTTGAGATCATTTAGTTCTTCAATTTTTTTAATATAATTAGACGAAATAGGCTTTATATCATCAAGTAATTTATTGTAGTTTTTAGCGACTGTATGTTGGAAAGATTTGTGGAAAGTCCCTCTCTGTTGCTTTTCGATACTTCAACTAGTTTCTCCAACAGATCAGATTACAATCCGCATTAATTATACAGTCGGAAATATTTAATGTTCTTCCTGGCGTACATTAACAGCAATATTAGTAATATTTCCGTGATTGTAAGATTTCAAGTATGGTTTACAATTTTTGTGTTTTGTTTATTTTTGTTGGAGTATGACGCTGGATAAGAAGGTTGCGTTGCTCTTTTTCTTTTGTTTTGGGACGTTATTATGGGAAGATGGTCATTGTGATAGTCTCCACTCCAGGAAATGATGATTGAATGAGGAATTTATCAAAGAATTACTATAGATATCTGAAAAATTGTATCCTGACAAATTTTCTAACTTGATTAATTTTGGTTGGTGATGCGCATTCGTTTGTTTGTCAAAAACGAAAAATGGGAATTCCAATTCAAGGCGCTGTCGATATAAAGATCTACGTGTCTTATTAAATGTGCGTTGTTTTTTAATATATACACAATGATAAATATTTCCTTGCCATTGCGGTTTATGCTTTTTTATGCTTTTCATTTCTTCCTCGTCCACTATGGACATCGTTATTATACAGGGCAGGTCACTCATATAGCTTTTCCAGTCCGTAGGATCAAAGTCGCAACTGCCTTAACTGGTGATTAAGGAACATAAATAATGAAATTACGAAAAGATCCAGCAATTTAAGCTTGAGTTTTTTAAATTGATAAATATGAATTTTGATATCGGAATCAAAAAATGAACCTCGCTTGTATCTTATCGTATCTTAGCTCAATATACGAAAAAAATTGACTCGTACTTTAAATCCTATGTTAAACATTGAGAATGGCTACTCCTGTGAATGGGTTTTAACTTCCCTGCTTCTACAAATATTCTTTTCTTATTTATAAACGCATTTATTGATATTACAGTTATAAACGATTTAAATTAAATATTCAAAACCTTGTACTGGTTCAGCGAATACTGAAATATCTTAGTGCTTAAATTGTTAGATATGTTTAACTTTTAACTTAACTTAATATTTTAAATGGGACATTATCAATTAAAGACTGATCTTAAAATTAGTATTAATTACTAATTAGTACTAATTAATTAGTAATTAATATTAGCCTAATTACTAGTAACATTTCTAAAAATTTACTCACTTTATTCCTCATTCTCTAGCGAAATGAAGGCTACGATAAGTACGTTTAACTCTTCAGCCTTTTGAAATGCGATTTTTGCTAAAGTCCTTGTTTTCGAATGAAAATCATTATCGTTGGCTACAATACATACATTGAACAGTGCATTTCATTTCGTTTCAACTAAAAAGCGAAAAATCAATTTGAATATGATAACAATAATGCCATTGTTACATAATTAGTAAAGATGACTAAATCTTTCTTACGTGAATAATTATCCTCTTTCTTGGGGAGGGTTTGGGGATTTAGTGATTCCTAAATGTAGAAAAATAAAAAAAGAAATTCGAAACAAATCATCGTAATACCTTAGCCTTCCTAATTCAGAAAAACAGAACTAATAAAAACGTTTCAATGAAATTTAAAGCACTGCATCAGAGGGTTAATCTGGAAGTTTTAAAAACACGTCGCAAGTTCGAAATGTGAATCAGTGAATGAAGCATCGGCGCTTGTGTTATAAATACGATAAGCGAAAGTATTAATACTAACTTCGACATACTTGAGTCATGCATGTGGTGTGGTTACAAAGGACTGGAAGGACGATAAGATACGGCCGTTTTTGAGGGCGGAAGCTGAGGAAATGGATGGAAGCTGCAAGTACTGCAGGTGTTTTCAAAAAATGTGATTCAGCCGTCCTCATACTCTGATGGAGGTTTTCATCCCGGAATCGCGGGTTTATCGTCCCTCCAAGCAGGCCACCTGGCTCCATGAATACATATACCTAGAAACAAAGGATAATAACTGAGAGATGGAAGAGATTAAAGTGTCACCATCATATCATTCTATTGTATGATATGGATCTCGGATAGATTCATAATATTCAACCTGTTCAATGGAGATGACACTTGAGAGGACTTAAGTTTTAAAACACTTCCGACAAAATGTTGCATATAAATCGAGGGGGAATTTCCGATTTACGGAGAAAACAAATATTATTTGCTCATGTCAGTAATCGACTAACACTGGAAATAACCGATTTTTTAAAAAAAAACTTAGTTGGCAACTAGAATGGAACCTATAACGCTCAATATAAATTAAGAGAAATATGACGCACGTGGTGTTATTTCATGAACTCTTATTAGCGATATCTTGAACCAAGAATTAGCAAATTTGAGAGAAGAACAAGTAACTTATCACAATGTTAAGTAACTGAACAAAAACTGCCCCGCTTGATCATTTTAGAACTCGGATTCTGCACGTAAAAAATCAAAGTGGATAATACCAACAACGCGTGTGCCATGATATGTAGATGTAGAGAGGATTCGGTTCCATTGTGTAAGACCTTGATAATGCTTCACATGGACTTGTTCGATCGAAGAAATTAAATAACATTAAGTACGTGTTTGATTCTTATTGTTTCAGTAGCTCGGATACATCTAATTACTAACAAAAGAAACACACACACATCTTCCTTTTCTCTCCAACTAGATGTTCTTGACATTTGGAGAGAAAAGGAAGAGTGTGTGTGTGTGTGTGTGTGTGTGTGTGTGTGTGTGTGTGTGTGTGTGTGTGTGTGTGTGTGTGTGTGTGTGTGTGTGTGTGTGTGTGTGGGTGGGTGGGTGGGTGGGTGGGTGTGAACAAAAGATCTTCTTCTGTGAAAGTGAAAGCGAGTTTCTCAGTGTAAAAAGGCGGACCAGGGTTCCTTCTCTAGGAATCTAAGATTTTTCCGAGATTCCTTGAGGATGTGAGTAGAGTAACACGTTTAGCTACCAAAAGAGGTAATGGAACGGAATTATCTTGAAGCTCTCTCCACCTACGACAGCAAAACTGTGCCCTATATTTACAGCAGTTTATTGGTGACCTTCCTCTAAAAAAATCGATACTATGGTTTATTTTTATGCGTATCCGAAATAGTACAAAGAAATATGAATATTAAAAAGTAAATTCTCGTTACTCTTTCTTAACTTAAATGTAAATTGAAAATAAGCAATCTGCAAAGTAAAACGTTTTTTTTTTTTGGTCATGTATGCTGTATGCATATTAATAACTAATTTTTTTATTAAATAAAATAAAGAAGAATTAATTTTCTCTGAAAAGTGACTTCAATTTTTAGAAAATTTGAATATTGCTAAAAATATTATTGGTATTTTTCAAACACCTTTTTATTTTTAGAAAACATTATTATAAAATTAATGTGGAAATAAATTCTTCGAACTCCGTCAGATCGTTTCAAACATAAAAAACCGAAATTCTCCATCGAAAGAGAAAGCTGATACAGCCTCAATGCTCAGAATGAGTGGGTAAATTACCCACAATAATCTCATCACCCACAATTTAAAATCCAGATGAAGGGATAAAGAGTCAAGGACTCACTCCATCAACCAATTAAGTTCAAAGTTCTATTCTTCTAAGTCATTATAAATTGGTGCTTTTCAGGCACTAATCCCCAACAGGAGGTAGTTAATTGTCTCCAAATACTTTCGTTTGGATAATGAACTTGCTAATATTAAAATTAAAAAAAAAAAACATTCTATTAAGCAAAGAAAGAAATATTTAGCAATTGCAGTCGTTTTTTCAACAAAACATAATGGAAATGTTTTATTCATTCTTTCCATAGTTTGTTATTATTATCTTCAGATAATAATGAATTTTTTTATGTATCATGTTATCTGTGAAGTTTCGGTAATTATAAAATCATAAGTACCGCATAAAATAGATTTCTTGTGAAAACATTTTCTCTTTACCTAGCGTAAGGAATCTTCAGCGTAATCGAAGAACAGCAGGATAGATTTGAACAAAAGTAACAGTAGAAAAATGAGTGCACATAGCTTCAGTGTTTGTTCCCATATTTGTGCCAAGCGAACCAATGTTGGCAATGAAATCTCCCATTATTAACTGATAGCTCTTCGGGTTTATTTTATCATTTATTTTTGTTAATATGAATATGAGGCATTGTTATCTTCCATCTCTACCTTTCCATGTGACACCAATATTAGTCAGTAAGCTACGATTTTTTTCTAATCTGAGCTCTGACATTCTCTCTCTCTCTCTCTCTCTCTTTCTCTCTCTCTTTCTCTCTCTCTGTCCTTTTGTACATAACATTGTTGGCATAGTTACAATTATGTCACTTCAAGTTTATTTCGCAAATGGCTTCATCTAAAATTGTATCCTCAGTATTTAAATTCACACACACAGAGAGAGAGAGAGAGAGAGAGAGAGAGAGAAAGATTTGAACTCTTTCGAGTATCTCTTAGATGTAAGGCATTTTCCGTGGAAGGTAATGTAAGCTGCCGCACATCCCGCTGCACCGTCTTTCTTTAGAAAGCTCAATTTTTGTCACCTGCTGAACGACGAACGGGTCAAATAACACAAGTACCGACACACTATCAGGATTATCTGTACTTTAGTAACCAAAATTAGATTTAAGAAAAGACTTACCTGGTTGTAAATAGATAATAAGCCTAATACGTAATGAAAGATGAGAATATATGTAATGACGTCGCAGCAAAACTGTAGATTTTGCAAAACTTTAGATCAAGAATAAAAATCTGCAATAAAAGAATTTCAGCAATCATAATTTGGTGCTTTTCCACATAATGCAACACTAAGAGCGATCGAGATAGATAGATAGATATTTTTATTCCATTTTATTTAACTTGTTAAAATATACATTAGACGATAGGTAACAAGGACTATTTACATATTATAAGTATATAAGTATATATATTACAGAGAATGTAACATTTCCCTTTCGGGTATACAATGGAGAATGCAATAAATGAATTTAAAATTTACAGTTCAGTTTCAGTCTGAGTTATCTTTCAGATGAAGCGTATTGTCGTCGTCAATCCAGAAGAGGGTACCAGTTGGATTCCACTCCTCTAGGAATTTCGCGACAGTTCTTGTTTCTTTGAAGTGCTCAAGTTCCAATAGAAGCCTGCTTTTTAGTTTCCGACTGAGGATATACATGAGGATTTGTGCAGTTTCAGTGATGGATGGGTGCTGGTTATTTCTTGTCTGTTTTAAGTAGAAGCTGTAGATGACGGCCTTTGCGCAGATGAAGAGAAAATTGCATGTTCTGTGTCTGTTTACTTCTGTGTGTACTAAATTCCAGTAGTCTTCTTGGATGTGTGTATAGTTACAGGTGCTAGAGGCAGTATTCAGGGCATAAGTGATTATCACTTTCTTTGCGGGACAGGTTAGATATGTGTGTTCCAAGGTACCTGAAACGTCGCAGAATAGACACAGATCCGTTTCTCTTAGCTGAAATATGTAGAGCTTAGAAGGAGTTGGCAAGATGTTATCCCATAGTCTCCACTGTATGTCGCAATCTGGTTTGGCACACTTCGATTTATATGGCAGGTCCCACAGAAAATTGAGTGGCATATGAAGCCTTGTAGACGAGTGGGATAAGGATGAATATAACAAGTTCGAGGATGGAGATACTGACATGAGGAAGTGGTATATTTTGTTGTAGTTGGAGGGAAGAATTGGAAGTGAAGCTTCAGATTGTACAAGATGAAATATCGGCCACGAGCAGTTTCTAGAAGGCATACGATTTCCTGAGGTGTAGAGATATCTGGATAGGCTTTTATAATTGAGGTTTGCAGCTGTTGATATTGCTTTTCAGTTTTTGGGTTCTTCATTGGTATGTTTGTGAATGCTTTCCAATTTAGGGTCTGGGTTAGGAGGTCTCCTATAACCCTTATTCCTACCAATTCCATGTAAGGAAAAGAAAGGGCTGGCCAGTTGTGAGATTTGTTATGTTTCTGTTCGACAATAGTGGTTCTGTAAGTAGAGCTGACTCTGCTGATCCTGTGGGTGTATGATGGAGTCCTGTGTTTTTCCACCGCTGTAGAGCATCTTTGTAATAATGAGGTGGCTTAGGAGGAGATGGTGCAGGACTGGCCATTCGGAGGATTGTGGAAAGTCTACGTCCTCTGGTTGATGATTTAGTGATGTAATCGAAGGTGGTTGCATAAGTGTGATTGCATTGAAGTGTCTTTAGCAGGAGGATTATCCTGAAAGATCTAATCTTGTTTTCAAGGGAAATCAGGCCTTGATCTCCCTTGCAGAGTGGCTTGCAGAGTTGAGAGTATGCTGTCCAGTGAGTTTTGTTCCAGAGAAAACGTTTGATTTCCTTTTGAATGTGGTAGAGAAATTCTTCAGGAGGTGTGAGTACTTTGAGGGTATGCCATAAGTCACTTGCAGCCATCTGGTTAACTATTAGTACTCTTCCTCTAAGTGAATACATGGAACGAACGCTGTTCTATTTACCTAGCACCTGTTTAAAACGGTTGTGTAGCTGTGTCCAGTTCAGTGTGTTATATTTTTTGGTGTTGCCAAGGTGTACACCTAAGTTTCTTTGTTCTACGCTTGATCAGGTACATTCGATCGGAGAATCATTTCTAGACTTCCATCTGCCTGACCACAAGCCCGTGATTTTTGCAGAATTTAATTTGGCCCATGAGGCTTGTGCATATAGTCTGTGTGCCTCCTCAGTTACTGCCATTTCTTCTTCATTTCGGACTATTACAGTAACGTCATCGGTATATGCTGATAGGGTAATTTTTTCCGTATGGCTCTATTATGCTGGTTCGTTTGGAGATGATGGTATCGTGTACTCTTTTTAAGAAGGATTCTATGGTTGGTGTGTATAATTGACCGGAGAGGGGACATCCTTGCTTGATCCCTCGAGAGTATGACAAAATGCGAGTGAGCCTGTTGTTGAATTTTAAACAGAAGTGTGCATCTCTGTAAAGCAATTGCACTGTTTCAATGATGATAGGGCCATAAGCAAATGCCTTTAGAACTTCATAAAGGTACTCGTGTTCTACCCTGTCGAAAGCCTTCTCCTGATCAAGGCTGACGAGTGCTAGGTTTCATGTTGGCTGTTTGTGATGTAGATGAGGTCTCTTATTAAATGGAGGTTATCATATATTGATCTTCCTGCGACAGAGTACGTTTGATGTTGGCCAATAACTTCAGGCAGTGTTGGCTTTATTCGGTTTGCTATAACTTTGGAAATGATTTTGCAATCGGTATTAATTAGGGAGATTGGACGCCAGTTTCGGATATCCGTGTGGTCTCCTTTCTTTGGTATCAATCGTGCTACTGAGGACGTGAAGGATTGTGGGAGTCCATTGATGTAGGCTTCTTGCAGTGTTTTGAGGAGAAGTGGTCCGAGTTGATTCCAGAAGACTTGGAAAAACTCTGACGTGAGACCATAAAGGCCAGAAGATTTATTCTTTGGCAAATATCTGCATACGGTTTTCAGTTCATCTAGCGTGATTTTGTTTTCGAAGTGGTTCCGATCTGTTGCAGAGATTTTTTTTTGTTTCTTTCAGTATTTCGTGAATGGCATGATGGGATGTTCCTGCAGTGCTGTATGCATTCTTGTAGTATTGTAGGATTTCAGAGGTGATTTTACTTGGATCTTCTGTGATGTTGTCATATTGAAGTCTGATAGCAGAGATGGAGTTTGCTGCCTGGCATTTTATTTCCAAAAAGAAAAAATATTTTCGGGGGGCGTCTGAAAGATTTATTTGTGTATGCCGCGATCTAAGTAAGGCACTTTTTGAAGCAGAAGGAATGTGTAAGCTGTTTCTAACTAGAGAAACAGTGTGTTTGGTAATGTGGTAGCTGTCCAGTCGTGCTTGGTAGAGTGGTCTGTTAGTTGCTGTGATTGCTGACCTCCATGTGTAGGACTTCTTATCTGGATGTTGATGCCGAAAGACGTCAATGAGTTCATTATTGTTTATAAGTGTTTGATGTCGGTTTATTAATGAGCTAAGGTGTTCAGTACATTGAAGTCTGGCTTTTTCTTGGTCAAGAGCGCAATTAAAGTCCCCAGCTATAATGATATGTTCTTGGGCAATGCTGGAGAGCGGAGAGATAGATAGATAGATAGACAGATAAAGAGAAAGCGAGAGAGAGAATGATAGCATTTTTATTGTGAAACGCTGCTTTGGTGACGAAGTTTATCCACTCTTACCGTGAGAAACCTTCTCATGTGCAGGTGTTATTAGGAATATTGTTAATGAAAACAATACTTGTAAAGCGGCTTCAAATTATGATTTTTTTATTTAAAAGCATTTTAATAATATTTGCTTATAATTATTTTATTATGACATACTTTACTAAGATATTACTATTATAAACAATATTGCCTTTCGGTTCATGCAACCCGTTACATCCAAACATTTTCTCCTACGACGATGGGCAGACTTACATTAATTAAATAAATATATATTTTTTAGTTATCCAAACAAATTAAAATTGAAGTAAGTACAAATTATTGAGATGAAATGGAGACTCAAAAAAAATAGCGTCAGAATGTTCATAGGTGGAAGCAATAAAACTACTTTGTGGTTCACTTCACCCCTCTTTTATTTCTCGTCATTCTCGCACTACAATAACTTGTTGCGACAGAATTACAAATAATAAGAGGGGTGAAGTGAACAACAATATAGTTTTATTGCTTCCTTTGCTGTTTTGTCAGATTTGAAATGAACATGTGTTATCCACATTTCAACCAATTGCTTGTTGTTTATTAATTTTTATTTCTGAAGGTTTTCCTCCTTCAACCAAGGCTCAGTATACCTTCAGAAGTGTTAAATGATACTTGGACAAAGTTTGTCGTGAGTTAACCCCAGTATTTATATATTTATATATTTTTCGGAAACCTTTTTTAATAATGGAAAAGTGGCTTCGAACGAGGACTTGGAAAAGAAGAGCAAATGAAACAGGTGATGCTAACCCTAATTGTGATTCACGTATTGTAACGGTGAGTAAATCAGATACTATTAAAGTAGAAGAAACAAGCAGTTCAAAGAAAAAATACAGCTTTAAATAAAACAGCTCATATTTGGAATTCGGGTTTACTTGTGGAGATAAAAGTGAACAGAAACCTCAGCGTGTTTTGTGTTATGAATTGTTGTCGAACAAATACATGAAACCTGCGAAACCCCAACATTTAGAAACTAAACATTGTGATGTGAAAAATAAGCACATTTAAAAAAAAAGCCAATTTCAGCGACGCTTAGCGATAATAAATCATGGGAAAGATGTAGGTTCGACCATGAGTTCGATTAACAGTAAGCCACTGGAAGCATCTATCTGTTAAATTTGCACATAGCGAAAACAGGGAAACCTCGTTCTATCGGGGAAAATTTCCTACTTCCAGCTGTAAAAGATGTGGTAAAAACGCTGTTTGGCAACAAGTTACTAAAAGATGTTGTTTTGATTTCTCTTTCAAATGACACTGTCCGTAGCAGAATTAATGATATGGCAAATGACGTAGAATCTCAGTTAAGCGAAAGAGTTGAGAAGAGCCCTCGTTATACGTTACAATTAAACGAGACTACTGACGTTACAGATGATGCGCAGTTAATATGCTACGTAAGATATGCACATGATAACAACATTCATGACGATATTCTGTTTTGTAGAACTTTGTCGTCCCGAACAACTGGAGAAGAAATATTTCACACTATCAATAAATACATAATAAACAAAGGGATCCAGTGGGAAAAATGCATCGGCTTCTGTTAAGACGGAGCTCGCGCCCTTACAGGCAGGCATAGTGGGGTTGTTTCTGTGGTAAAGGAAGTAGTTCTGGATATGAATCGGGTATATTGTTCCATACATATAGAAAGGGTGGCCTCCAAAGGAATGCCACCAAAATTTAAAACTGTGGTATACAACGCTGTAAAGCTAGTTAATTTTATTCAGGCACGACCTTTAAATAAAGGTTATTTTCAGTGCTCGACGATGAAATGGGCAGTGAATATACACAACTTTTGCTTTATTTTGAAATTCTCTGTATTTCCAGGGGCAAAGTACTAACAAGATTAAGGCACGAAGATTTATTATTTGTAAATGAACGTAATTGTAATTTTGCATTACTGCTTGTTGACGAAGCATGATTATGCACGCTGTACTATCTTCCAGACATTTTTTTCGAAATTAAATGAAGTAAATCTCTCCCATCAGGGAAATTCTTTAACTGTTGTTGATGCTTAAGACAAAATAAAGACATTCGAGAAAAAACTGGTTTTATGAATTAATTATGTAAAAGACAGACAATTTGCACTTTCCAACATTGGAATCTTTTTTAGTTGAAAATGATCTTTTTGTTGATTCTGAGTTTCTGGAAAAGAATTTTGAAACATATTTTCAAAATAACTTTTATAAGAAATTTCTGTGGGTTCGAGATCTATTTCAGGCTTATAATCACAGAACGACCTTTCGTTATCGAAACAAAGCACAGTTAATTGAGCTTTCAAGTGACAGTGGGCTTGAAATGCAATTCCGTGATCTAGGTTTAGCTCGATTCTGATTCTCGACTTTAGTTAGAAGTGAATTTCTCAAATTATTTGAAGAAGCATTGAAAATTTTCATGCAGGTTTCTACATCCTATCTTTGTGAGAAAGGATTTTCATCGCTCCTTCAAATAAAAACAAAATACAGAAATCGTCTTTGTGTGTGTGTGTGTGTGTGTGTGTGTGTGTGCGTGCGTGCCGATCTTCAACTGAAGTTGACCAATATTGAGCCAGATATCCAGCAATTCTGCAAAAGCCGAGAAGCTGAACCATCTCATTAAAAGTAAGTATTACCATAATTATATTACATTATTTATTTGGACTACAGTTTCCGATTATTCTCATTATTGATTTTGGAATTAATCCATTTCCAAAATCGGGGATGAAACGAAAGTTACGCAAAGTGACGTCACGGTGAGGCTCAGCTCTGCTGGCGAAGAGGATAACAGCTAGCGTCCAGCTTAGCGAAGTTCCGTATTTTGTACGGTGGCTTGCAGGAATATGTTGTCGAACACACCGAATCCTTCGCATGCAGACAACAACATCTGTACGGTCATGGATTGTACAGAAACACACATCGCAACGTAACGAATACAAGCAGCACACAGGACGGATATAAATAAAACCACCACGCGATTAATGAATCTGCCAGATTTACGATGACCACGTTTGTGCCTCCTGATAAGGCAGGACAGATATAATTAAAACCACAATCATAACACGTTTAGTACAGATCACGTGCGTACGGTATATACAGCATACGGTCGCTGGCGAGAAAATGCGCCCGACCGCCTGGATGGCACTTTGCGACTGACATCGTGGGTTGGACTGTTTATAGAAAACAGGAAGGACCTCACCTAACAGGATGTCTTAAATCTTTTTGGTGGTCATGGAAAACTCCTCAGAGAAATAAGGCGATTCGTATCGTCCGAAGTGTGTGTGTGGGGGGGGGGGCATTAATGGCCTTAGGATGTTCGGAGTGAAATTTTTTGGAATATGCATGGGATGGTTTGGATAGGACAAGGGATGTCATCCATGATGGAATCCAGATGCCAAGTTCATATTCATTATTATGATGAATGGAGTAAGATAAGAAACATTTTCCCCTATGTATTCAAAACATGCTTTTAGATTTATTATGTTATAAAAGTCACAGTTTTTCCAAAATGTTGGTAATCCCCACATACATTTAAAAGAAAATTATACAACGTAGTGGTTCGTAGAATTGTTTTAGGCTTTTACTGGTCCTTCGGCTTAGAATAGTTGAGAAACGTTGACTCAGGGCATATACAGAAAGCTAAAATACTTCATAGAGGCAAGTTAATTACATTTCTTACTGAAAATTTCATGGAGTTTGATATAATTCTAACACGAATAAAACACTACTATAATGCAATTACTACAAATATCTCCCAAAATCAAAATACAATCATTTTGTTTTTCGCCTATGGAGATTCAGTGACGTCATGAAGGAATAAAAAGAGAACTCGCGCTTCGATGGGGAAAGACAGCAATCTCTATCGACGATTCATACGGCTTTAAAAATTTCGATCTCCAAGATCATACCGCTGTCATATGAAGTTGCACACCAATACAGAACCTTGTTTAAATATGATAAGTTTATTATTATTATTATTATCGACGAAATCAGTATGGTAAGTGCGAACCCTTATCTCGATGAGAGGTTAAAACAATAACGGACAATGTTGATTATAATTTTGTGAACTTCGTCCATTTTTATCTATTCCCATCTACAAGATTGGATAGCGTATCGTCGGCCTCGTTCTGTGAGAGGGGCTTCAATACTACGAGCTCAACAATGCATTGATACGCTGGACAAACATCTTTTTTTCCACCATGTAAACCAAATCAATAATTGCTCGGAAAGTGAACGGAAGTTGCTGACTGAGTTTTCCCATAATGGTATCAGACTCTTTCTTCCCAATCATTCTCTAAATTGTTATCAATAATGATATCAATATAAAGAAATTTCAGAAAATATGTGGCATAATTAAACGGTTACCAAATAAAAAAAGATACCATTTCATGGAGACTAACATATCGAAACCATTCCAAAAGAGGGAAGACAAAATTCTTCCATCCGATTACTCTGTCCAATTGCCATCACGTTATTCCTCTCCAAAATAATGGCGAAAGTTGCCAATGGCCAATTTCTTCACTTCCTGAAAGCTCACCATTTAATCAGAGACCACCAATGTGAATTTCGCCAATCAAGACCCACGGCTGATCTCTTAGCATACACCACTCACCCCTTGACACGTGCCATGGAAACGTTTAGAAAAATGTGTGCTCTCGGCCTTGACATTTCCATTGCTTTCGATCGTATTTATCATGAAGGCCTGCTTTGAAAACTGTCTTCCTACGGTCCACCTACCGCTCTCTGTAACAGGATAGCCACCTTCCTCTCTGGATTTCACTGCTTGCCACGGTGGATGACACCCACACTTCGAGCTTTGCCACCAATTCCTGAGTGTCTGAGGGCTCTATTTTCTCACCCGCCTTCGTTCTCTTATAAATAATGACGTCCTCTCAATCACTACAAATCCTATCCATGCCTCTTCCGAAGAGAGCACTCTTCATTCTATCTACTCCTTTCACAAACCATTTCATTACCGGATATCCCTTACTTCAAGATAATCTGCAATCAGAGACATAAACACCGATGTGCATAATACCCTTCAGTAGGGAAGGGATAACCTAGTGGATCTTCAATTCCACCAAAACTGCATCCTGCCTCTTCGTCTTGCTGATATCCCATTTGCAAAAGGTATTTCAGCTCACTTTCCCTCATCCTCAATAATACACACATCACCAGACGAGATTATCTATCTCTCCTTGGACTGACATCTCCCTCCAACATTTCTCGGCACAAACACATCACATCGATAGCTTCCTCAGCTTCGAATAAATTAGGCATACCCTTCCGATTAAGCTGCTGTTTTACTCCCACTTGGTTACTAAACCTATACAAGTTCCAAATCTATCCATCGTTGGAATACTGTATGCACATTTGATCCTTTGAAGGATAGATGATTCTTCTCACACATGCCCACTTCAACTTATATTTCACAGACGCAGTGTTTCAGCTCTGTCTCCCTTCTACAGGTACTTCCATGGTCACTGCTCCAGTGAACTGGCAAACATCATTCCTCCACTTACTGTTAGCCCTGTTCAAACGACAGCATCTGGTGTCCAATATCTCTTTTCTGTACAACAGCAAAGCAATCGAACCTGCTTCACCTCTCCTGCATTCATTCCATCTACCTCTGTCCTCAGAAATAGCCTTCCTCGTGATTTCCCAACAAATTCAATCCATAACTATTTCAGATGAATCTCAATGGGAAATAGGTTCTTGAACCTCTGGTGTGTGGGACAAATAATTTTTTTTAAAGTATTATATTAAAATAATTTGTTTTTATATGAAAAATGTTGATTAGATGGCGAAATGTTAGAAGAGCTTTCTTAGAAACGATTCTGGGATAATTAAATCAAGAATGAATAAAAAAGCCATTAAAATTCTAATTAGTAAAACAAGAAAACTTTAAAATAAAAGAACAATATTGTTTTAAAATAATAAGAAACTAATCAAATCATATATATATACATATGGCAAAATCATTCCTCAATTCAACAAATATATGTGTATATATATGTAATTATATGCTTCAAATCGGTTGTTGTGATACATTTTTAAAAATAGATTTAATGACTTAAAAACCGAGATTACTTATAAAGATTTAATAAGATTAATACAACTAGTTTCGGCTTATAATAGCCTTCATCAGGTATTCTTAAAGGAAGAGAATAGTAATAAACATTGAAGTATCTAAAAACTTGCAAATACGGGTAAAAAATCGCCACACATAATTGATACATAAAAACGTTGTATTTTTTCAAGTTGTTCTAACAGGCGTGCCATTGTTTATTGCAACTATGCGTGCAGACTCACGTGAACGCCAATATTGAATAACTGCAGCATGGCTATCTGGGATGTTATAACTCAAATTGTTGTTTAAGTGGACAGGGTTCAGAAAGATTTCCCTTCATTCTATAATTTTTCTCTCAAAGTCATCATCAGAGCGAAAAATATTTTCTGATCTATCCCAGCAAACGGAGTGGCTTTGTTGATCATCATTAGGATTATTTGAAAAAAGAACATGACTGGATAACGCAGTTGCATGAGATCTTTTGTAAGAGATGTCTCTTTTATGCTCTTCTATACGTTGTATAGTCTCTAACAAATTAGCAAAAGTCCTTAAAAATATAACATCAAGACGTTCTTCACCACCCTTCCAAAAATCCGTCCTCTAATCAGCCATCCAAATCCTCCTCATCACAACCTAAAATATCCAGGTGTATATAAATTATGGTGCGATTGCAATATCCCTTATTTCGGACAAACTAACAAATCTGTTGAGCAACGTATAGAAGAGCATAAAAGAGACATCTCTTACAAAAGATCTCATGCAACTGCGTTATCCAGTCATGTTTTTTTTGAAATAATCCTAATGATGATCAACAAAGCCACTCCGTTTGCTGGGATAGATCAGAAAATATCTTTCGATGTGATGATGAGTTTCAGAGGAAAATTATTGAATGAAGGGAAATCCTTCTGAATCCTGTCCACGTAAACAACAATTTGAGTTATAACATTCCAGATAGCCATGCTGCAGTTATTCGATATTGGAGTTCACGTGAGTCTGCACGCATAGTTGCAATAAACAATGGCACGCCTGTTAGAACAACTTGAAAAAATACAATGTTTTTATGTATCAATTATGTGTGGCGATTTTTTACCCGTATTTGCAAGTTTTTAGATACTTCAATGTTTATTACTATTCTCTTCCTTTAAGAATACCTGATGAAGGCTATTATAAGCCGAAACTAGTTGCATTAATCTTATTAAATCTTTATAAGTAATCTCGGTTTTTTAAGTCATTAAATCTATTTAAAAAAAAAAAAAAAAAAAAAAAAAAAAAAAAAAAAAAAATATATATATATATATATATATATATATATATATATATATATATATATACACACATGTATATATATTTGTTGCAGGTGTGTGATGTACAAATGTAACAAATATTAATTTTGAGAGCGACATTATCCACCACAAACACTGTAAACTTTATTCCTTGAAAAGTTATTATATATATATATAAAACTATATATAGAACTTGAGAGACGTATCGTAGAATCAAAAGAGATAGTTCTGGACCCATCGCACATGAACAACAATTTCAGCTACAGTATGCTTTCTCTGACGCCCACAGTTCTGGCGCTCTCGAATCAGTTGCCCCTCATTTACAACTCACACTAGTCCGGCCACGCGGACACCAGTTCAAATATGACTGTTTGCATTCTTATTTTGTTAATTTGCGAAGCCCATGTTTATTACCTTGTTATTTTTCCAGTTTTTTTGTTCTTATTTACACACCTGAAGAAGCCGGAGTTCCGACAAAACTAGTCGTGTTATATTAAAGTTTTCTTATCTTTCTCGGTGTTCTTAGTCAGTATAATTATCAATTTTTAAATATGTCTATATACAGAGTCAATACTAGTCATTATATATATATATATATATATATATATATATATATATATATATATATATTATATATATATATATATATATATATATATATATATATATATTATATATATATATATATATATATAATCACGATCTCTGTTGGTGAATATTGTAGTTGTGAGACTTAGTATTATAATAATAAATCTCTCAACTACAATATTGTTTCTACTTTTCATTATTCTCGCCATTTTGACTAATATATTCTTATAAAACATAAAACGATACTTATAATTAAAATTATAATTGTCTTAGATTTGTATGATTATTAGTTAAAACTGAATAATCCCTTCTTACACCTTTTATTTTAATTAATGAGCAAAAAGAATTTAACAAGCTTTAGTTTCCCATCACTAGATAGATGTCAGGCAGCGCAAGCAGTCTGCTACAACAGTAATCCTGCACCTTTTCGTTTCGATTACGTATTTTCGCTTGTAAGCTGTCCTTATCATTGCTGTCCAAATTTTCGGTGGTAATTTAGTTACTCAGGAGAATGATTTTCTTTAAGCATTTGATTAGTCAGGTTACTTGCGCAGAATAAAACACCTAAGAGATCTAAGAGATAGTTAACCTGTAAATAAAAATACGCAGTTACAGAGATAATTATGGTGTCCATATTTGTGTGTGGAGGTAGGAACGACGGGCATCTCGAGGTGGTGTAAAATCAGGTGGCGTTGTAGGGTGTGGTAGTTTCACGGACAGTGTATAACTGCTCGTCGACTTTTTCATTTTACTTGAACGTCTTTCAAACAGGTTTATGTACTCTTTTCCACACCACCTCAGAGGTAGAGTATTAGGCGCGCTTTTTTTAACGTGGTATCCCCTTTAAGCCTAATCCACGATCAGATGAAATCAATTACATAATCCTTTTCCACATCTTGACTTTATCTCTGTATTGTTTTAAGAAATGAATTTCCTTCTACTTTGCAGCGGATACTGTTAGTAAGCGAAAGATGGTGACTGACTTTTCCTTTGATTCGTCGTTATTAGTGCTGATATTCCATCTGCCCCTATAGAGAAATTCTTATTCAGGTTATGCAGCAGCTCTTCAACCTCATTTTCATGCACGTCGAACTCTTCGTCCACTGTTGCAGTTGCACTGTGCACCTGGTTGACATATCTTAGCAAAGCGAGCACTCATTAATTGAACAATCTCATTAACTTCTGATACCAATGCCATCTACAGTCAATGAAGTTATTCTTACACATTCATTCTTTCTTTATTTTAATGGCAGCTAAAATTATTTTAGATTTGCCGTTAGCCTGCACAGCCCTATTAATTAATAATTTAATATTATTATTAATATTATTTCAGTTTAATAATCTGATTTGGCTTTCCTTACAATACTCGTAACTTTTCTAGCCTACGCTTTATATATTTTCAAATATCTCTCACAGTTGCTCTCACGATATTCCTTCCACGTTTCCATGTTATGCATCTCTTGCATAACAAGAGATGCACAATATCATTTCACAATCACCCTATTTAATCTTCCAACACCAGGGATACATTCAGATACAGCCTCATTTAAGCACTTTTCCAAAGATTCCTATGCATTGCTGGCATCTTTCCCATTCAGTAACTTATACCATGGGACTAACGATGGTATTCTCTTAAGTCGATAACAATTTCCAGCTTTGTAATTCAGCATGTAACCTGTTCTAATGGGAGCATCGGTATAATTAGATACTTCCCTGAAAGTACCTCATGATGAAACTGTAAGTATGAAACTGTATGTAAGTAACTGTGAGTGACTGTTAAATAGAAATATTCTTAACTGATGACCTTTGACCTTGAGTTCCTGCATTCAGATGCTGCTTGATAACGTTCTCTAGTAACAACTTAATAAATTCTCCTTCATTCATACAATGTGATTTGTCTACCTATCAATGTTTGAATAATTAAAATCCCCCATGATGATTACTCCTTTAGTGCCAATAAATAAATTGGCGATGCATTTCTACGTCCCCGACGCCCTCAGGTCTATAGCAACACCTCACCTTATATTTCATCCTGTTCGCCTCTGCATCACACCAGATAGCCTCAAAATCACTACGACATGGTCATTTCTATCATTATTGCTCTAATAATAAAAACGAAGCGAAATCACTTATTACCATTGTTGTTTACATGATTGTTTGCATGATTGCATGATTGCGTGCATGATTAGAGTCGGTTTATGTGATATCATCAGTTGTACTACCTCTCCTAAAAATACTACATTCCTTACAGCCGATCCCAGTTACAACAGCTGACTATGACAGAAAGGTTCATCTAATGCAAACAATCTCAGGTCACAACGTATTCAATAAATTAGCCACCTCAAACCTTTTGTTTCTGATGTTCCTGGGGTATTCTCTCGTAATACCCCAGTACACATAACAAATTACCACTTGGCCTTTTCTTAAACTTAGATCGATAATCTGCTTGGAATTGTTGGAGACACTTCCTTTTTCTCCTAATCAGATACACTGAAAAGGTCGGAATCCAAAACGTACATTCCCATCCCTTCACCAGATATAGAGCCATTCTCAAAGCCTTCCATCACGTTTGCATACCATAGCTGAACTTAGACACGCATTCTCCTCACTGTTAAATGTGTTGCTAAAGTAAACAGTGGCAGTAATATAACATGGATGAGAAGAATTAACGTGGTCTTTTGCTGAAATATGTTTTAAGAAAGCATTTATGGATTAATTTTAACTTACCAAACATCAGCAGAAAATCGTCAGCTTCCTGGTGGGGAGAGGAGAAATGAGACGAATGAACAATCGAATAATGCATTTAATTATCCTCAGCTGCTTTTACAATTCTAAAGCATTTTCTACTTCATTCAGGTTTCTCTCCTCACATCACTCACTCGATAAAATATCTGAGCAATGTTAACACAATGCACTTCTTTTGCTTTCCGAGGTATTAGAAGTCAATTTTTCAGTACGTTTGGAATGTCGTTTTCTTTAATGTTTATTTCTGTTATATAAAGTAGCATTCCTTAATGTTTTCAAGGTATGAAAAAATTGTTTTATTGTAGATTTTATGCTGTGTAGATTCGGCGGTTGAGATATTTTTACAGAAAGGCCTTCAACAGGACTTCACTACATTTGACTATCAACAACAACAAACTGGAAGGATTTAGATTGGGACTTATTATTTCAAGATCCCCATCATCATTACACTTCTTCCAAGCCTACAGTACTTCAGGTTTATTGGAGAATGCTTAAAAATCGCTTTAATTGGGGACTGCTTTCTATTATAATGAAAACTGTTTTTCATATCTTTTTCATATCTTCTTTTGTGTAGTTTTCTTAGTGCGAGAGATTGTTCAAGCGATCCCCGTATTTCTATTCTCTGTTTATTTCAATTTCAATTCCCAGCATGAATCCCACAAGTGCTCACTCTTCACACGAAAGTATTATGGTAGTTAACATTTCTAAAAGGATGATTAGTTTCTTCTCTCTCTTGTTACGCACATTCAGCTGCTGTCCTGCTATTCAGTCACATCCTAAATTAATAACTTTAAAATGACTCTAACGCGACTGAAAAAAAAATACATTAATAAAGATGAAAAAACAAAAAAACAGAATTTTGTTGACTCTGCTTAACTGAATATTTTTCTCAAAGCTCTCTCTCTGTCTCTCTCTCTCTGTCTCTCTCTCTCTCTCTCTCTCTCTCTCTCTCTCTGTGTGTGTGTGTGTGTGTGTGTGTGTGTGTGTAAGAGAGAGAGAGAGATTATGAGCAACGTGTATAAGAAAGGAAAAAAAAAGAAAAGCATTCAAAATTATTCAGAAACAAATATATGGATTGCGAATCCAATCAGGATTTCAGCAAAGTTTTCTTTTCACATGCAACTAGAGAATAATCCACCCGCAAAGTCCTCTGATTAGGCAATTCAATGCAGCCAGCTTATCGGTCCTCTGCTGCATCCCTCTCAGGGTAAATAATCTATGCCTGCAGATCTGCGTGTTCAGGGTACAGTCTTTCTGTCATAAGGGACGAAACTGTTTCTGAATAAAAATCCCTCTCTCTCTCCGTATGAGACTGGCTAATCACTAACATCTGATAAATGTTCCTCACTTGGTAGACGGGATTCGAACCCAGGTCTTTTCAATCAAATGACTCATCTATACCAACTAAGATACCGAGTTTTTATAAAATAACCAGACGTACGATATTAAGAAAATAAGAATGTTTATAAGAAATGAATAAAGGGTGATTCTTTGAAACTGCAAATTTGAATATGAAAGCGCGCAATGGACATAATGAGATATCAGTGTGTGTGTGTGTGTGTGTGTGTGTGTGTGTGTGTGTTCACCCATCAGAACATCAATTGCTTTTTACTTTCATAGGCAGGATGATGTACTGATGAGATTTCACGCAATAAAGTTTTTTATATCCTCAATTGTCGCTGGAGAGGTTCCCACCTTTTAGCTATTTGATGTGCGCATGTTTTTAGTAAATAAACTGATATTCTGGATAAAATGAATGAAAGAATAAAGAAAACACAGGGGCGTTAAGAATAACGAATGATATATGAGGAAACGAATATGGAAGAGAGAAAATGACATCAAGTAGGTTTGTATCTGTAACTACACTTCGACCTGATTTGTGTCCGATTCCCAAAATATTTCAGAAACGATTTATAATAATTAATAATATTTATAATAAGTAATATTTACAATGAGAAATAATAATTATAATTACAGTATTATTATAATTAATATTATTAAGAGAGGCCTCCAGAGAGTCCGGGACTCGACGAGGGAGGCCGCATACTACACGCACCAGCTTATTCTTGAATTCATTCACTCTGCTTGCAGTCACAATATCCAATGGCAATCCATTTCCATCACGCACCACCTAAGAATCATGCACCGCTAACAAGGGGATGAGGACTAGAAAAATCTAGCCCCTCTTTCGCTCTTAGCGACATTCATTCTCAGCTTCCAAGGATGTGTTCTTCCTCTTTGCCCACCTGGCATAATATGAAAAATTCCATGCACTGAAATCATCCATAACCCTTTCAGAAATTAGTAAGTATCAATCATTTCACCCCTCTTTCTCCTGTTTGCTATTGTCTTCAGTCTAGAAATCAGTATTCCACAATCCTGATATCATTTTACCACTCTCCTTTGCACTTTCTCCACTGTATCAGAATCGCAACGGATATCAGGAGATCAGACCTGAAGTGTGCACAATGTATTCTGTCTCAAGCCTTAGCAAAATCCAAAAGTAGTACGGTGTACCCATTTCCCTTGTTTACCTGAATGCTAACATAATTATAGAATGTTAGCAAATTGGAAAAATAGAACCGTCCCTTAGAAAACTCATGTTGTTCTTTGCAAAATAGAGATTTTCGGTCAAGTTATTCCTGAATGCGAGCAGTAACCAACTTTTCCAGAATTTTCACCACTACTTCTGAGATACTAATTGGTCGATAGTCTAATATATCCGTCTTTGCACCACCCTTGTCCAATGGAAATACCATACATTCCTATCATTCCTGCGGAATCTTCCCTGTTCTGAGACTCGTATTAAACAGCCTAGTCAAAGGATTGGCCAGTTGAGCTGAACTGGCCAACACACGTGCACACGTGTGTTGGCCTTTTAGCACACGTACTGATATCCCATCAGTCCATATTGCTGAATTCTTATTCAATTTGTGCAACAGCTCTAATACTTCGTTCCCATACACCTGCGTTTCTTCATTTAATGAAGAGGTAACAGTGAGCTCAATATTGCGTTCGCCAGGTCGACAGTTTTAACAAAATGGGCACTGGAGAACTGAATAACCTCTTCTGGATCTTCCGCAACAGCTCTAACGCCATCTGCATTTAGAAAAGTCATTCCTTCGTATTTTTCTTTCTTTTACTTGCAGCATATCGATAGAATTCTTGTGGTTGTCTTTAGCACTCAGAGCCAGTTTCGTTTCATACTCAGACTTTACTTTGCGTACCACAGTTGTGACTGTTCTAGCCTGAGGCTTATAACGTTCATAACGGACGTGATCCTTATGCACACGGTATTCCCTCCACATTGTCCTTTTCTTACGAATGTCTTGCTTAATAAGATTACATATCCATTTGACTCCTACCCTATTTATTCTTCGAACTATTTGGACATATTCTGATATCTGATCATCGAAGTATTTTGTAAATGCTTCCAATTCACTGTCGATATTCTCTCCATCCATCAACCGATCCCATTCTACTGAACTCAGTACACTCCTCATTTGGTCATAATTTCCTGCTTTGTAGTTCAGCATGTAACCTTCTCTGAATGGAACATTCAAAAACCTAGTCACTTCCCAGTTGAGTACCGCATAATCACTGTCACGAAACGGAGGCATAGTAGTACACTCTTTGAACTCAAGTTCAAAACGTGTTACATCTGCTTATAGTGTCAGAGAGTGTTCAGTTAAAGTCGTAACTTGATTTCTTTCTGTTACATTCGGTTTGTGGAAGTTGTCTCGCAACAGATCAAGAACTTCCGTTTCATTGTTTTTATTAGATTTCACTGCTTGGCAATCAGTGCATGTATAATTGAAGCGTTCAATTACGATTACTGTTTTCACACCGAGCGTCTGTATTTGGTGATGCATTTCTTCATTACTAGCAACCGATCCACCAAGTCTGTAAAAACACACCACTTTGTAATTAATCTTGTCAGATTCCTCCTCAACAATTATAAACGTGCTATTATATATAATTACTTTTCGTAAATTTCTTATTTTCTCAAGATAATGTGTATGAGTATTGAATATTTAATCAAATAAAATATAAAAACGTAATATATTCAGCTGGATAATTAAAATATATAATTATCTCAGGAGACTGACAGTACATCCAGGTTTATCGTAATATATCGACATTATTTCGCAGTGCAAGTATGCAACTCTTTTTTTTTATTCACTCTTTGCTTTACTATTTAACATAATCATTCAAATTTGTGCTGTGCTCGCTGATATATTCTTCCTAATCGATCTTGTTAAGTGGTTAAAAACGCCATTGCAGAATTAATTGCTTATTTTCCCGTCATGTCCACAGAGGTAAATACTGACACATCCCCTTCAGTTTCTTTCGGCTCAAATGACTAATTCAAATACGTTTGTTATCATATACAGAAAAAGAAAAGATTTAGAAATAAAATATATAATGTCGGACGTACCTAAGTGATTGACTGGAAAGATTTATTTACTTTGGATATTTCTGTTTCTCTTTTCCAGGCGTGTAATCTGGCACTGTAAAGCATTAGTCTCTAATTGTCGGTTTAAGGTCTGGGTCTACACTAACAATGAAATCGCACAACTGACTGTTGTAACTGCAAACGACAATCCCATTGCTTACGTTAAGTTCTCTGTTGATTAGCTGATTGTTAAAATGACTTGTGAACCTATTACGAAAATATCTGTTAGAAAGAACAGAATAATATTTATGGACCGGATGTTTATTATTATTATTATTATTATTATTATTATTATTATTATTATACTTCGTATTAATGAGTTTAAATCTCATTAATACACAACGAATAACAAATATGGATTTCATATACTGCGCATCATAAGGTGCACTAGAGTATCTCGAATATATTTATTCCGAATTCGAATTTATTATCAACTAAAATTTGCTGTTTGTTATACACATTCTATGTTTCCTTCTCATAGCATTTTATCGGGAGACGGAAAGACTGTCTAGAGAACAGAAAATGAATTTCAATTCACGATTCTCAGAGAGAAAGATCATAAGATTGGATATTGTCGCTATACAACCTCTCTATTATAGGATGACTCGTAAGAAGTCCATACAAAGACTATTATGGAAGAGTTTTAACAAGCCTTATCAAAAGTGAACCGGAATGCTTCATGTCAGTGAATGAAAGGCAGATCAAGCCAATGATTATCTCTACACGGATTGGCTATTTGGATAAAGGGAAGAATCCACTACCTGTATCTAAACACATAACATGTTGTTAAGAAAATGCTTTTAAAAAACTAGTGCATTTTGTTTCTGCTTAAGAAACAGTTTTGTAAATTTTTAATGTAAAAAAAAACGTTATCCGGATGCTGTTTACTTTTGTGCTGTTTGTATTGCAAAAGAGGATTTTTTCCGTTGTTAGAAAAAAAAATCCCGATTTAATTCGGTCTGAGAGTCATGGAAAGTTCATTAGTCATTTCAGTTGAAGGTGAATGAGAACACGTACGGAAATTCGGGTGTTTTTTTTTTTCCTCTTCGCAAAAAACAAAACTTACACTTGACCTTGCAATTTCTTATTCCAACTTGAGTGTGGAACTGCAGCAATGATTCTCCTCATCAGTTGCTTTTCCCTCAATTGAACGTAACTTCAGTGGGTAGTTATGAAAAACGTAATTTGGCTTTATATCAACTTAATCAATCCCACGGTAGAACGTTTCATATTTTCTGCATTTTCTGAATACAATGCATGCGGTTTATCACCGATTTTCCTGTTTTACAAATGAAACCAGATAATACTAAGTCTACCACCTCCTCTTGAGATCAAACAACTCGAAAATGGTTGAAAAATCCTTAGAAACGTTTCTCGTGTCTTGGATCGAATTCGATTCCAAAAACTTTTCCTAAAGGTACTTAGCCATCGCCGTACAAATATGAAGGAGTTTTCGTCCCGTAAATCGTTTTTTTTCCCATCCACAAAACAGCAATCCTTCCAGAACTCACGCACTTAGCACGCATAAAACTAATTTCAGATGCTGCTAACATAACTTCCCACAACCTAGTTCAATCAATCCAAGTATTTTTCAAAGGATTCACTAATTGGAACTAAACACACTTCTGAGCTCGTATTAACCGTATTAAGCAGTTAGTATTTCCTGAAAGCCCTTTTTACTTTCTGATACATCGCTGAAAAATCACAATCTCCACCTATGCCACGAGTTGTCCCAAAAAAGGCAAGATTTAAAAGTACAAATAGTAAGGACTATTTCCTCCCCCCCTCCTCACTTAATGAGTGTTGTTTTCCGTCTTCAAGTGGTTTGGAGTGCATCTTCCTTGTTCAAGTTTAAATCTCTAAAAATCTTAAATCTCTAAAGCTCGGGTTGATAAATCTTGAGCTTTCAAATGCTCAGGTTTCTCGCACATGCGCATTTCGGGGTTGTCTTCCAATGATTTACAGGTTAGAATACAGTGCCCAAATTTGAAAATTTGGGCACTATATTTTCAATTGGTAGGGGATGCATATCTAAAATTCTTTAATATAAAAGAATTTGTAAATTTTTTGACAGGAAAGCATCTTCTACCTTGCGCTCTTTAAAATGAATGAATAAACTGAAAAAAAAAAACACTATGACTTTATTTTCATAATTAACTCTATTTAAGTTCTAGGTGGTATTCGAAATATTTTTATATTTCAATAGCGACGTAATTTTCTTACTGGCTATAATAATGATGAGAATTTATTATTCCTTATTTTAATTACTAAATTTTAAAAAAAATTCTGAATACCGCATCGTCGTTTCCTGAGCATTTCCTTTGTGTGAGAACCATTCCAATGAAATATTCTATTTAAGCGGATAAAAATCCTATGTTGTTATATACCCAGTAAGTGCAACTCAAGATCGAGAACTACGATCTATATGAGTTTCAATGCCGAAAACCTATCGGAGAAGGCAATTCGAAGCAAAGGTGGAGCAAGTTCCCTCACTATTCTTGATATTCTCTCATAATGTAAAACACAGCTTCTAGGAGATGTAATATTGTCATTACATTATGAGGGGAGGTCACTACAGAGACCGGTTTCAACCTTTTTTGAGGTCTCATCAGTGAGTAGGTAGACTTGGAAGATATCAAAGTTCTTAAAAGAACTGGGCGATGGACTGAGTCCTTGACTCTTTTCCCGTCATCTGAATGAAGTAAATCTATGTGGATGGAGTGTTATTGAGCTAAAAAGCTCTAGTCATGGCTGGGTAACGGCAATAGCCGAGCCTCAGTTAAAACTTCACTGGCTACAGCATTGAGTCTATCAACCGAAGATATCAAAAGCTTAGTGAAAAGAACTTACATACCTTCACTATACAAATGCCATAAAGGTGTGCTTGTATTTTGTAATTATTGGCTATATAACAACATAGGATTTTTATCCGCTTAATTTCTATTAAGTTGCCAGGAAACTAGCCGTTTGGTTTTTTATTTTAATTACAAAATAGTCTATTTGTTTAGTGTGAATCTGTTCGCCACCTGGCAAAGTTAATTATCTAGGACGAGTCGGAGTGTGTGTTTGTCGGCGAGTCTTGCCCATATAATGCACAGTATATACATTTTTCTTTGAATTTTTTCGAAAATATTGCAATCAAAAATACGGAATATAACTTGACTTATTAAACTTCATGATTGTTTAATAAAATAATAAACTTTTATATAAAACAATATTATAAGTTTAATATTTTAATAAAATATTTAAATTACTTTAGTTATAATTAAACTTATAAAGAAAAAAGTCATATTTTATTCAACTACCATTCTATTGTTTACGCAATATTTTTATAAGTAATTTACAAAATAGGTATTGTTAACGTTGGTATGCAATGTTCATCCCTATTAGATCTTTTAATAATCTATTGAAAAAAATTGATTAATTGGACCATTAATGCGTGGTCAGCTTGGGGGATCAGCTTGGACAATTCACGTAAAGTCACCATCCGATGTAATGATCGATCTTGATGTTGTTATCCTCGTTTACTAACATTCACTTATCAGACAGCACAGAATTACTCAAACAAGAATTTCCATCGGATATTGTAAAACTATTTGAGTTTGTTATTCGCTTTGGATATTTCACTTTTCGAAACAAATTTTATCATAGAAACAGTTCTGGTTATCATAGTACTTTAAGTCCACGTTTTTATCAAATGGTTTTAGTGATGTCTTAATCGAAAAAAGGGTTTAGCATTTAAAGGATTCTTGCCTCTTCGGCTCAAGAGGAAATAACACGTATTCCTCTCTCTCTCTCTCTCTTATGTGTAAGGAATGTGCATGTAGCCAAAGTTTTAAAAACCCGGAACATTTTTGTCGCCTGTCATCATGTCAAAAATATCTCCACTTTTCTCGCATCTCTTAAGGACAAGCTTCCTCCTCCTCTTAGTTTTCCGGATGCTCAGCAGAGCATATTCATCGTTCTCGTGGCTTATTATGTATTACGGACGGACTGGAAGATCTGTTTTTATTCGTCTCGAGCAACAGAAGTCGTATATCAAATAACAAGAACCTGGACAATCCGGAAGTGCTCTGTTATGTCATGTCCGCTGACTAGCAGCTGACGAACACGCCCCAGTCAAAAGCTGCGTTTAATTCTGATTAAATTGTGTTATACTGGCGAAAGACATCGCAAAGAACATTATGGACAAAGAAACTCCCACAGAATTTAGATAATGTAAGAATAGAATTAATATCCTAAGTAACATTATTACTATGAGTGTTCAAATCACCGGCGATATTGCGGGAAAATGAAATGTCATAAGAGCCTCAACAGCCGTTAAAATTTACCTCGTGCAAATAAAAATGGCCAGATTACCAAAATGATTTCAAAATTTGTTTTGTGTGTGTGTGTGTGTGTGTGTGTGGATAGAGAGAGAGAGAAAACCTCGAGCATAGTGCACATCTATAGCCTCACTGGAAAATTACAAAATTCTTCTCAATTTGGACAATTCCTTAGCCAAAAGCTGAATTCCAGTTTTAGAAGAATGTCTTACAGTGTAGTTTAGTACCAAATTGCGCGTCTCTTATCCCAACTCAAGAGCAAGGAATACTATGCTCCGTGAAGGCAAAATCGCTCACTTTTCACGAAGTATTTGTCAGATGTAAGTACTGCTGATCTTGTAAAGAAGTATGTTAAAGAATTGAGCATGAAAGACGTGCGTCAGTTCGTTTTAACGGTCCGGAAAAGGTGCAAACATTAAATAAACGTAAGCTGTAGTTTCTCTTGATGTTTAAAATTCTCCCGATGAAAATGCTGGCAATAATTTTACATGATTTAATCTATTTTTTGAAAATACAGCGAATAATAAACCTGTCCTTATTTATACTGTACTGTGCTAATAAACTTGTAACATTCTTACTGTATACGAAATGCGTGTATTTCAGAGGTGTTCTGATAAATTATTATCACGTTATTTTGTATTTCGACAATGCGGGATTCACTTTACAGTGAGACCCTGCGCCTTTGGGATTCTCTTTGCTGAAAAGCTCCAGTGAATTATTTATTTTTTCTAGAAAAAAATAAATAATTGCGTATTCATTACACGAAATTTTTTATCACTTTTTTGTGAGCGTCTGTAAATGAGTAATGACGTCACCTCTCCCTACTTCTATACGTAAATTTGGTTCCCAGTTGAAGCACAGATGGAGGAACGTATAGTTTGCGAAGGTCACTGATCCATCCCATACGATGGGGGATTTTAGATTGGAGCGGAAGATCTCCAAACTCGATTAAAACACGTAAGGATGGGTATAGGATAGGTTAAAGGTCACCCTGCCGCATTCAAATTCTTCTGACTCTTGTTACCTGGTATTCATATTCGACATAATTTAATTGTTCCTGTTGCCCGTAAATTCATTACAATATCTTATTTATGTATTATTTAGACGCCTAAATACGTTTGTTACTCTAAAGGTTTGTATAGTTCCCAGCAAAATACTGTGCGCCACCTGAAGTAAAAATGAAACTAATTGGAAACAACATTTCGTATTGCACGTTTCACACTGCGGTGTGACGTTGTCTATTCGTATCCCAGTGGGTACGATAATAAAGTGTGAGTTTGCTCTGTCCCTTCACACCTACCCTATAACCGAGCATATCTATTTTTTTTCTCGCTCTCTCTCTTTCAAATGCCTTTTTTATTTTTCAAAACAAACAATCAGGTCAGTGGAATACACACAAGTAATAATGTACTACTTACTTTGCAGCTATAGTTGCATCAGCCTTACGCAACTGAAGAATTCAGATCTCATTGTTACTGCCATAAAGGAAACACGTTGGAACTTTACAAAAATTAATTTATAAACAGCTTACGTATTCAGTTATCCAATAAATCCTTTAAAATAATATTGTACTCTTAATATTATTTGTAAATGTAAAAAATAGAAGTTATATAATAAGAGTTTTCTTGCGTTTTTACAAAATATAAAAACACCATTATACTATTTGAAGACTAATTATACAAGAATAACATAATCCAACGAAAAGATGGGTGGATGAAATACAAACCACCCTTGAGATGCAGTGATTAATACTCTTCGTGGGTAATGGATGGCAATGCTGTAGCCAATGAAGTTCTAAATGAGGCTCGGCTATTGCTCTTACCCTCCTGCCACGATCAGAGCTTTAATAGCTCAATAACACCTTATCCCTACACTGTCCTCTACAGATAACGGGGAAGATGAAAAGCATTCTTGCTTCGACCCTTTAAGCCATCCTTATAAGGCAAAGCAAACGTGCACAAATTTACGTATTTGCATATACTTATTTTTCTAGGCGTAATGAAAAATTCTCCACTTCCTACTCTTAATGTTCTAAACATGCGCAGAGTCGTACAACTAATGAATACCTTGTGTATTACGTTACAAAATAAAAAGATGAATTGTCACAATAGATATACATTGATAACAAATAAAGAAGAAATAATATGAAACATTTTTGCATGTAATGTTTAGGGATTTTTGAATTTGAATTGTAATGGTTCAATAAGGTTTCGCCATTCTGCGCATCCTCATTAAGAAAGTAGTGGTGGCAGCATCACCCTATCGTAGTTAAATTCACTCCCTAAGATTCGAAGTATTCTTCCAGTATGTCTTTTCAGAATTATTGAAGATAGACTACCAAAATATGTAAATCCGAATTTCGATCGTAGTTCAAGGAATTAATCTGTTTAAAGATCTGACTGCTATAAATAGGTGAATGTTTAGAAATCGCATTTAATGCATGGCTGTGTGTTATCAATGTTTGATAACAATGTTTGAAGATATCAATGTTTGATATCTTCCATTGATATAAATAAATAAATAATTCACCATACTCGTATCGGTCAATTAGAAAATTTTATTTAATTAAATGTTTCCGTATAGGCATGCGACTGTCATTTTATCCTCTTCAATTTCCAGCGCATAGCGGAAATTGAAGCGAATCGGCAATTTCCTGCAACATATGGGTCGGCAACAGCCTTCATTAAACTTTGTCACCGTACACAGGAAGTTGTTTTGTCAGTATAAGCCTTCTCAGAAGACGGCAGTATCATTGATGACTATTATAAGGTCGCAGTTAAACATCTTAGACAAGCATTGTGGGTTATTTTCCACTGACTAAATACTCCGGAAATCTGACCTTTTCAGGAAACCAGTTGGCTCTGCTGTTTTCATAGTCTTGACTCCATCCAGGCGGTTACCCTTAATAAGCCCTTTATCGATCCCGGAAAGATCCTTTCTTTTTTCCCATTGTGATCAACGCTATTGACGATTGCTGACAGGGATTCTGACTTATAACAGTTTATAATTCTTTCGATTTTTATTGTTCAAATAAAAAACGTAGGTTATGCAATGCAACAATTTTTACTTTAATTTTTTACTTCGCTTTAATATTTTGTTGAACTTTTTCCAGCTGTTTAATATTTTTCATGCTTTTTTTATTTGCAGACTTCTGTCATAATTCTTTGAGTGTAAAAAATGTAGTTATAATTGTTAGAAAATCAGAACAAACCTCTCCTTAGCAGTGCAGTCATGTTCCCGTTTCTTGGCCGTGGTGAGCACAACTGGAATAAAAAAATTCCTAAAATAAAAGGAAAACACTTACCACACACTGCAGTCTCTTTCCCACCATCCCGACATGCTTCTTGACATATCGCGATGTCCTCCAAAGGGACAAACTAATTCCCCTAAATTTCTATGTTAATTTGCCCTCTTTTACATTACCAGAGACGCAATGGCTTATTGGTAGTCTTCTCGTGCGAGACTGATTTCAGTTTTACAAAATTTTAAACCTAATTAGTTCCTGAGTTTTCCCATTCAAGAAACATGTTTCGGCACTTTTTGGTGCCTCATCAGGAGATGGCTAGGGAGGAGGGAACATTTTTAGAGGAGGTCTTCAAGTCTAATTTAAAGGGGTCTTATTTTATTCAATTGGAATTGTTCTCATTATTTCTTAATGGAATAATAAAGCATATATCTTACTTAGGAATAAAACGCTGATTTATTTAGACTGGTAACCGAACTGTTTGATCGAATATATCCCGGGACAACTCACCCAGACTCTCGTTGTTATACAAAAGTCAGTAATCCTGAGGTGGTCTTCCCTTTTCTCATATAACATCAATTGGTTTTCTGCGAAGTCTTTCTTTCCACTAGATTTTGTTCCGTTGCTTCATTAGAGGAATTCCCTTCCGTTCTTCCAGTCGAACGATCGTCAGTTCAGTGCCGGGCTATTAAGCTTTACGTTTAGTATTTCCATCAATCCCACAGAAATTCCCAGTAGCAAAGTTTTTCAAAATCAATGTCAAAATCCATCTCGCTGTTAATAGCGAAAAAGGCCTTTGTTAAAATATTATGATGAAGTCGAAAGCAAGAATTGTCGAAGATGTTTTTATTTTTCAAAACTTTATGGCTTTAAAATTTTACGTTTCCTATTTTTTTCTTTTTTATGTTTTTATGTTTTGTGGAGTTTTTAACGTTTGTATGGCTAACCAAAATCATGCAAAATAGTCCCAGATGATTATTACATCACCACAAACTTCACAGTTGAAACAACACATTCGTACAGGTAGCTTTCTCATAGCATCCGCCACAATCAGACTCCTGGGTCGGACTGAAGAGCACTAATGATAACTTCCACTGCATCCGACTTCAGTGGAGCAAGTTTCCCATCACTCGCCTTGACAGTTGGCGTAGTCCTTCCTGATGTTAATTTTGTGCGCGAACAATGAAACGCACGTTCTTCAGATAGCGATGGATTGCTGTCTTGCGGTGTTGCTTGCAGAGAACCATTTCCAAACTTGGTAGCGAATATTTCAAACCAGGATAGGCGATTTTTTTCCCATTCATGCGATTTACACTCTGTAGTCTTGCTCTGGGATTCTGTGTCCTACTAGGTCGCGAATGTGATGCTGTTGATCCAAGGCGTTTCCAATTCACAATAACATAAACACAGTGAAGTTCATATAGCACAATACAATATTAGATAAAATACAAATAATAATAATTACAATATCTAATTGCAAGATGCTTTATTAATACATAGTACAAATGAGACGAAATGCAAGAAAAAAGTTACCATATGGTTCGATATACAATATAAGACTAACTTTCATATCATGGGATGATACGAGAACGCTACCTGTGCGAATGTGTAATTTCAACTTAAAACACTTAAACTATAGAATGATAAAATATACAAAACAGATTTTACGGTAATAAATATAATTATATATCTGTAACCAAGGATGGTTGCCGTAATGGTTATTAGAAGAATTAACAAGCATGAGAGTCGGTACAGCATACAGATATTCAATTGTCTATCTATTCTAAGATTACTAGATTATACACGAGATACATTATTATTATTATTTCATACATGTTTAACAGATTACAAATCTTATTTAATACACAATTATTGGATTGTGTGTGTGTGTGTGTGTGTGTGTGTGTGTGTGTGTGTGTGTGTGTGTGTGTGTGTTCGCACTCGCTCGCTCGCTCGCACGTGTGTGTATTTTGACATCATTTAGTTCCTCCTATTTTTTTTTAAATATAATCAGACGAAATAGGTTTTATATCGCCAACTAGTTTATTGTAGTTTCCAGCAGCTGTATGTTGAAAAGATTTGTGGGAAGTCCCTCTCTGTCGGTTTTCGGTACCACAACAATTTTCTCCAACATATCAGATTACAATCCGCATTAATTATACAGTCGGAAATATTGATTGTTCTTCTTGGCGTACATTAACAGCATTATAAGTAAGATTTGCGTAATTGTAAGATTTCAAGGATGGCATACAGTTTTTTCACCCCCCCCCCCCCCCACCCCCCCCCCCCCCCACCCCCCCCCCCCCCCACCCCCCCCCCCCCCCACCCCCCCCCCCCCCCACCCCCCCCCCCCCCCACCCCCCCCCCCCCCCACCCCCCCCCCCCCCCACCCCCCCCCCCCCCCACCCCCCCCCCCCCCCACCCCCCCCCCCCCCCACCCCCCCCCCCCCCCACCCCCCCCCCCCCCCACCCCCCCCCCCCCCCACCCCCCCCCCCCCCCACCCCCCCCCCCCCCCACCCCCCCCCCCCCCCACCCCCCCCCCCCCCCACCCCCCCCCCCCCCCACCCCCCCCCCCCCCCACCCCCCCCCCCCCCCACCCCCCCCCCCCCCCACCCCCCCCCCCCCCCACCCCCCCCCCCCCCCACCCCCCCCCCCCCCCACCCCCCCCCCCCCCCACCCCCCCCCCCCCCCACCCCCCCCCCCCCCCACCCCCCCCCCCCCCCACCCCCCCCCCCCCCCACCCCCCCCCCCCCCCACACATTCATTAGCGAAATAAAGGAAAATCATTATTGTGGACAACGGTACATACATTGAACAGTGCATTTCATTTCGTTTCAAACAAATAAGCGAAAAACCAATTTGATTTCGATAACAATGATGCTATTGTTACATAATTAGTTACTTTCTTACGTAAATAATCACTCTTTTTCCTGAGGGAGGTTTTGGGGAACTAGCGATTCGTAAATGTGGAAAAATAAAAAAAGAATGTGAGACAAATCATCATAATCCCTTAGCCTTCCTAATTCATAAAAAATTATCGAAAGTTTATTGAAATCAATAAAAAACAGTGAAATTTAATCACTGCATCAGAGGGTCAATCTGGAAGTTTTAAAAACACGTCGAAAAAGCTCAAAATGTGAATATAAATGGAACATCGGCGCTTGTGTTATTAATACGATATGCGAAAGTATTAATACTATCTTCGAAATGCTTGAGTCGTACATGTGCTGGTGTTAAAGGACTGGAAGGACCATAAGATAGGGTCATTTTGGATGGCCCTATCTTTTGGATTAAAGCCTCATATCTTTCTATTGCATGATATGGATTTCGGATGGATTCATAATATTCAACCTACTCAAAGGAGACGTAAGTTTCGAAATACTTCCGATAAAATGTTGCACATAAATCGAGGCGGAATTAATAATTCGAATTTCCGGTGAAAACAAATATTAATTGCTCATACAAGTAATCGACTAACACTGGAAACAGCCGAATTTAAAACAAAGAAAACTGTCTTTAGTTGGCAACTAGAATAGAACCTATAAGGCTCTATAAAAATTAAGGGAAATATGAAGCACGTGGTGTTATTTCATGTACTCTTTAATAAGAGTACATGATATCTTGATATCTTGAACCAATAAATAGCAAATTTGAGAAGAACAAGTAGCTTATCACAATGTTAAGAAACTCAACAAATACCAACAAAAACTGCCCCGTTTGATCATTTCAGAACTCGGTTTCTGCACGTGAAAAATCAAAGTGGATAATACCAACGACGCGTGTGCCATGATATGTAGATATAGAGGGAATTTGGTTCCATTGTGTAAGACCTTGATAATGATTCATATGGACTTGTTCGATCGAACAAATTCAATAAAATTAAGTACGTGTTTGATTCTTATTATTTCAGTAGCTCGGACACATCTAATTACCAACAAAAGAAACACACACACATCTTCCTTTTCTTTGTGTGTTTGTGTGTGTGTGTGTGTGTGTGTGTGTGTGTGTGTGTGTGTGTATGTGTGTGTGTGTGTGTGTGTGTGTGTGTGTGTGTGTGTGTGTGTGTGTGTGTGTGTGTGTGTGTGTGTGTGTGTGTGTGTGTGTGTGTGTGTGTGTGTGTGTGTGTGTGCGTGCGTGCGTGCGTGCGAGAGAGAGAGAGAGAGAGAGAGAGAGGGCAAAAGATCTGTGAAAGTCACTTACGAGATTCTCAGCCTCAAAAGGCGCACCAGGGTTCCTCCTTCAGAAATCTAAGATTTTTTCGAGTTGCCTTGAAGATGTGAGTAGAGTACCACGTTTGGCTACCAGAAGAGGTAATGAAACCCAATTATCTTGAAGCTCTCTCCACGTACGCCACCAAAACTGTACTCTACATTTACAACAGTTTATTGGTGACATTCGTCTAAAAAAAATCGATACTATGGTTCATTTTTATGCATATCCGAAATATTACAAACATATATGAATATTAAACACCAAACTTTCGTTACTCTTTCTTAACTCAAATTTCAGTTCAAAATAAGCGATCTACAAAGTGAAAGTTATCGTTCTTTGGTCATATATGCTGTATGCATATTTAGTAACTAAAATATTTATTAAATAAAATAAATTGAAATTAATTTTATCTGAAAAATTATTTCCAATTTTGAAAAATTTGAATATCACTAAGAATATTAGTGATGTTTATAGATATCTTTTTATTTTTAAAGAAACATATTATAAAACAAATGTGGAAATATATTCCTGTAAGTCCTTATAAATTGGTGCATTTCAGGCACTAATCCCATCAGGAGGTAGTTGATTTGTCTCCAAATACTTTCGTTTGGATAATAAACTTGCTGGTATTGAAATTGAAATAAAAAAAATTCTCTTACGCGAAGAAAGTAATATTTAGCAATAGCAGTCGTTTTTTCAACAAAATATAATAATGGAAATGTTTTATTCATTCTTTCTCCAGTAATAATCTGTAGATAATAATTAAATTTTTTATGTATCATGATATATGTGAAGCTTCTGTAATTATAAAATCAGAAGTACCGCATAAAATTGATTTATTGTGAAAACATTTTCTTTTTCTATCGTAAGGAATCTTCAGCGTAATCGAAGAACAGTATTTAGCGATCTGTGCCCAAACATTAGCCCAAAATTTCGAATTTTCAAATACGTTTTAGAAGGAGACAAATTTTGACGACCGTATTTGCCATCTTTCTGAATGGAAACGCATGACTGGCGAGGATGCCTTACTTCTAATTATGCTGCGACTCCACAAGGCCCTTTTCTCTCATCCACTCCAATACCAGCTTTGATAAAGACAGTATGCTGCACTCCTCACTGTCATTCGACAAACCATGTGCAACACAAATCACCAACCTCCTGTTCACCAACGTCTACCATCGTAAATTCTGATCTCCAAACTATCCTTCGGCCGAGTTCCGACAACCTCGTCAGTTTGCATCTTTTACAAATACGTCCTTGGCCAATGTTCACCTGAAGTGGCAATTCCGCTTCCCTCTAATCCGTCGAAACTCGAGCACCAGCTACTCCACAGTTTTTCACAGCACAATTGAAAATTCACTCTCGACATTTTCCTCCTTTTCTGTTTACCTCTTTTACTGCTGCCTTCTGGAAGAGTCTCAGTTTTCCAAGGAATGCAACAGAGCTTTTCAAATGAAACGCTAACAAATACCTTCTTGCCCATCCACTGAACAAACGCAGTATTACTTGCTCATCTCTCGTGTATGGGATTATCATTAAACAATCTCTTCCACTAGAGAGAAAGCGAGATGGAGAATGCAGAGTATGGAATGAGGTACACTCCTTCTTTGACTAAAACCGATATATAATTAACTAATCCATCATTATTTTTTTGGTGGGAAGGCAGCAAAGGAAAGTAGCTTATCATATTTTTCATATGGCTGATGTATTGATCGATTGATTTTGTGCTCAGTTCAACAGTTATTGGCTTTAAGTTATTAACACAATGTTAATAACTGCATTGTGTCCAATAAATGCAAGCACAATTTCTACTTACTTTTGTAGATTATTTAGCAAAGTAAAACCTATATTCTATTTGTAAAAAAATGTTATTTCATATAGAATATAAAAGAAAATTATATTTAAATTTTAAGTTATCTAAATAATCTTTCAAAATGCCAAAATATTAAATAATAAATGTGATATTGTTTACACATCTTTTTGTTTTTAATATAACTTTTAAACTGATTCGGCGAAATCAGAGTTGTTTAAATTTTACAACTCCTGTTGAAAAATTCTTCTTTCTGTAATGAAATTCTTCGTTTTGACATTTCTTGAATACTGCAAACATTTTATTTATTTGAAATTAAATTTCAAAATAACATTTTTTATTGTATTGTAAATTTCGTATGATTAATTGCAACCTTGAAAGGTTTTACAAAATGCTATCAACGCCTAATGAGAATTCGTTTAGTTCATTCAGTCACTGTGTACATATATACATATAATGATGCTCTGCTTCAAAGGAATTTGTAGGCTCATAGCAGTCTAATTTGAACAGGGCAATTTTAATGGTAAAATGAAATACTGATAACAAATAAAGTGAACTGCATTATTTAAAAGCAGTTCCAGATATTAAACCACGACGCACCATCACAATATTTTTTGAGATGGTCGGGATCATTTATGAACATTATTTGGATATCCCTAAGGAAAGGAAACAGAAATACAAATTATAAGAAGAATTGGCTTAAGATGATTATTCCGCAAACTCAATGAATAAAGTTTTGAGATTATCAGACAATGATAATTGATTTGACTAATGACTGCAATGCTAAGATGGATTAAGCCTGTGGGTTTTAATCTCTACATGGGCCAAAGAGACTATATTGTGTAGGATTCGCCTGTAAACGCCTGACTCGCTAATTTTGGGCGGATAATATTGAGACTGGAATTTGCATGAGTGGAACTACTACGAATGTTGACTACCTTTACAAGGAAATTTGTGAAGTCCAGGAATACGTCGTAGAAAAGGGTCAAGGCATGTCGTTCTAGTCTGTAGTTTTATTGCTACTTTGGCTTGTATCTGACAATGTAAGTTACTGTTCCCCAGTAGGACCCTGTTCCTACTCGATTTGTTTTCCTGGTAATCTTTGTAGAATTTGAGGGTGCGGCTTGGAATAATCCTTGAAAACGTGATCATTTAATTAGATATTATCAGAAGCTGAATTAGAGACCGTTATGCAGATGTACGTAAACGTTACTAACGTAGCGTATATGCAACATACTTGGTCAAGTGCGACAGCACAAGTTGAAGGAAACTATTTAAGAAAGCAATCTTAAATAGAATGTTTAAACATGTAAATCAGTAATCGTCAATAGCGTTGATCACAAGAAGAAAAAGCAAGGGTCTTTTGGAGTTCGATAAAGGGCTTATTGTGGGTGCCCTTCGGGATGGAGCCATGATTCTGACTAGTTTCTCAAAAAGGTAAGATATCCCAGGTGATTATTCAGTGGAAAAGAGATCGGCGTCGTCTGAGAAGGCTTTTACGGGCAACCAGAACTTCCTGTATGCAGCAATTGACGGAAACAGCTAATGAAGGTTGGTCCCGATCCATATTTCACCGAAGTATGCGCAGAGAATTGATCTGTCTTGGGAGTCGAATGCCCATACGAAGTCCAACGATTTCTGCGAAGTAAATAAAAGTTAGTGAGTAGCCAGTATGTGTCTGCTCTTCCAAATTATTTTTAGATTGTGGTATTTCATAATCCTTTCGCAGTAAAATATAAATAAATCTGCTAATCCCGTCCACTTCACATAGGAAGCAGGCGAAGCTTCCTATGTGAAGTGGACGGGATTAGCTGATCGTTGTAAACAGAGAAGGAAGTTTAACCATCAGCCAATCTGAGAATGATGAACCAAGAATATCGCTAATTATAAACGGCATCCGATGAAGAGAGGCAGACAAGTGTCGCCATTTCATATATATACAGTGTATATATATACACAACTAAACCTCTTTATATACGAATTTTTTTACGCGAATTGAAATATCAAAAATAATATTTTACGCAATTTTTATTCATTTTGCGCCACCAACCTAAAGTCTAAGTCAGGAAAAAATCCGTAATTTAAGAAAATTCTGAGAATTTTGTAGAATTGCATTCTCGTTTCAATTAAGAAAATTCTAAATTCTTACGAATTTTATTTATTGGAAATTCCCCGAATTACATAACTGACTGCACATAAAAAAGCAGTTCTCAGCCGTTTGAATTCGGTGTTTGAGTAGACAACACAGTTACCGCATTTTTGGCATTTTGCATTTTTTAAGTGAACTCAAAATAAAAATCGCGTTATAAAATTAATAATTTTGCCAAGAAATAATAAATGGTAAGCTATATGTAATTTTCAAACGTTCATTTCATTAACCGAAGATTTTAATCCAGCCCTCGCATGATGTTTCCGATAACCAAAAAAAAAAAAAAAAAAAAAGAAAGCCGTTTCCTTGGATATAAAAATTCGAATTTTAGATCATCTTCAAACTGGGGAAGGTGCGACGGCTTGTGGGTAAGCATTTTGAATTCCGTGAATCAACTGTCAGATCTATAAAGAAAAATGAAGAGGCTATTATAAAAGCGGTATGTTCTGGTACAAAATCGAGTGCAAATTTATCATCATACAAAAGAGATGTTGTTTTAGAAAAGGCCGAAAAAGCTTTAGTGATGTGGATAGAAGATAATGTAAAAAAAAGAATACCAGTTGACGGAAATTCTATCAAGCAATCAGCATTGAGATTTTATGAACAGATTAAAAAAACTGCAGCCAGATACTTCATCTCAATCGAGGAAAAAATATGAATTTCCTGCAAGCAATGGTTGACTGGCAAAGTTTATTAAAAGACATGCTCTTCATAATATAAAAAGTAAAGGTGAAACAGCTTCTGCTAAAGCATTTCCACAAAAACGTGTGTGGAAATGCTTTAGCAGAAGAAATATGGATGAAACTGGCCTTTTCTGGAGACAAATGACAAAGAACTTACGTATCAAAAATGCAAAAAAACTGTTGGTGGGTTCAAAGCAGCAAAGGAACGCATAACACTCCTATTTTGTTCGAACGCTTTAGGAGATCGGATGTTAAAATCACTGCTCATAAATCGATCATTAAGACCACGGCCAATGAAAGGCGTAGATTTTCAAAAATTGCGAGTTCATTTTTACTGGCAACAAAAAAGCTTGTGTGACCATTGATATTTTCACTGAGTGGTTCCACAAACATTTTGTGCCAGAAGTTAAACGCTATTTGAATGACAAGGGTCTCAAATTTAAAGTGCTTTTGATTCTAGATAATGCACCCAGTCATCCTGCCATAGAACACCCAAATGTGCAATTTTTTTTTCTACCGCCCGATACCACATCATTACTACCACCTCTAGATCAGGGAATAATTGCGACTTTTAAAACATATTATATCAGACGAACATTTCAATACTTTTGAACAAGCGAAATGATGATGAAACACTGTGAGTTATGGATGTGTGGAAAAAATTTTCAATTATGGATTGTATTGATTAGGTTCGATTATCGTTATCTGAATTGAGACCAGAAACTATGAATGTATGCTGGAAAGCTATTTGGCCCGCATGTGTTAAAGAGAATGCTCCTGTTCCCTTCAATCATACTGCAGAATTCTCCAATATATTAAGTTTGGCATGTGAAATTGGCGGAGAAGAATTCGATGATCTTACGTCGGCAGATATCGAAGGATTGTTAATTGATAAACCTCTTAGCGAAGACGAAATACTGGAGATTTTTTCTGATACTCCTGAAAGCGAAGAAGTTAATGATAATGATCAAGATAATCCTACTTTTACTGCTAATATTATTAAAGAATGTCTTAAACTGGCCAGTAATTTAGGCAATTATTTTGCCCGACATGATCCAAATGAAGAACGTGCTAGGAAGTTTTCACGTGAGCGTAAGTTATCTTCATACAGAGAATTATATCGCGACTTATCTAAAGCATCAACACAGCGATTAATAACTGAGTTCATCCCTAAAACTACTTAAACATACTTTTGTTCAAGACATGACGAGAAGAATTCCACAGGTTGAGGCAGACATCGATGACGATAATATCATATCTAGTAGTTCTAGAGATATTACATTCTCACGAAAACGAAAGCTTTCGCGTTTATTGTCAGAAACTGATAGCGAATAACTTAAATTTTTATAGAATCCTTAGCAAACAACTGAAATGAATATTTTTTTAAGTTATTAAAATGCATTATATGTATGTGTGTTCTCCATGAAATGTAAATACAAATCTCATGATCCTAACGAATTTAATTTTTTTTTTTTTTTTCATTATTTTGCTTATATTTCAGGTTTGGAACCAATCTTCACTTTTTCTATGGAGTCAGTAGTTCTTTTTACGCGAATTGTATTTACGTGTACTTTTTAGCAACGTATCTATCACGTAAAAAGAGGTTTAGGTGTATATATAATTAATTTTATAATTAATTATATATAATTTTTATCATATATATACATGATTAAAATTAAAGTATTCGTGTCAAAGTCAAAGCCCTTGTGGAGCGCCATCCAGTGATGCAAATGCTGAGAAGCTTTGCAGCAATGCAATGTGCGTCATTCGAAGAGATATCTGAGAAAAACCTTTCACCTCCGTAAGAGACCGATTCACCTACCATTTGATTAAAAAGTCCTCATAAAGGTTCTTCACGTGTAGTTCTTTCCAACCAAAGGGTTATTCTATACCAACTGAGCTACTGCGGCTCCCGAAGAATATAAAGAACAAGTAAAACATTTACACAATTTTCCTCAATATTCAGTCCTCTTCTTCTTCTTCTTCTTCACGCATTAGATGTATTATCTGTTGCGACCAAGACTTCATTTTCTTTAATACTATCTTTTAATCTTTTCCTAGATCTTCCTGTTCTTCTCTTATTCTTTGGTTTCCACTATAGACTTGTTTTATTATTCTATCTTCACTCCTTCTTTCCATGTGTTCAATCCATTTTATTCTTCGGGTTGCTACGCCATTGTTTATTGCTTGTATTTCACACTGTTTTCTTATTTTTTTATTATCTAATCAAGTTTTATTTACTATTTTTTTTAATATATTCGTTCCACCTGTGATTAACATTTGTCTTGTTTTCTTAGTGTCTGGTCTTTTTTCTTCATTAGATATCATAATAGGCCTGATTACTGCTTTATAAATTCTGGTTTTTGTCTCTCATCTAAGACGTTTATCTTTATATTGTTTCGTGCAAGCATCCTGATATTCTTTCAGCTGTTGCAGCTTGTTCTCTGACTTCTGGATTTGTCCTTCCTTCCTTCCCAGTTCAGTTGTATACCTAAATGGTTGTAATTCGTTATTTGTTCAATAATAGAACCTTCTAATTCTAATTGGCATGTTTGTGGTTCTTGTGATATTGTCATATATTTTGTTTTAGTTTTTGAAGTCTTCATATCACACAATTTTGCTGCTTTATTAAATGTATGTAATAATATTTGTAGCTGAGTTTCATTTTCTGTAATAAATATTACATCCTCTGCATAACATATAGTTCTTATTATTCTATTGTTTATTTTCACTCCTGTAATTTGTATTTTATTAAATTTTTGTATTATTTCACCCATTATTATATTGAATATTGTGGGATTTAAAGAGTCTCCTTGTCTAATACCATTACAAATCTGTACATGATCTATCTTCCTTGAAACCCTGCTGTTCATCTAAGAGATTATTTTCCTTTGTTATTTTATTATTTAGAATACATAATAAAATAAAATTCTTGTTAGTACTTAACTAGGTATTTAATAAATTTATCCCTTTATAATTTTCTGTTTTTTTTATCTCCTTTTTTAAATATTGGTATTGTTATACTTTTCTTCCATTCTACCGGTATCTTTTTTTTGTATTTATTATTTGGTTGTATAATATATTTAAACTCTGAATTATAATTTCTTTACCATTTTTTAATAATTCATTATTGATATTATCTAGATCTGTTGATTTTCTATTTTTCAATATTTTAATTGCATTTTCAATTTTCTTTTCTGTTCTATTTATTTCTTCTTCTTGGTTTGTTTGTTTACCTAGTTCTACTTTTGTTTCAACTGTTTGGTTATAAATATTTTTAAAATAATTTTCTAATTCCTCTATTTCTACTTTTAATATTGGAATATATTTTGCTTCTTCTTTCTTTTTTGTATTAATATTTGTTTCTGTATACCACAGAAATCTTGTTCAAGTTCTTTTGAATGATTCCCAAAATTGATTTCTGCTTTATATTTTCTTTTGGTAAATTTTATTTCTTATTTCTTTGTATTCGTTCCATTTATTTGTTGTTTTCATTTGTAGATATTTTTGATATTTTTTTCTTCCTTTTCTTTTGCTAATATTTTTATTTCTTCATTAAACCATTGAGTCGATGCATCTTCTTGATTTTATTATTCTTTTATTTACCCCTAATACTTCTGTTGCTATTTCAGTTAAATTTGTTTTAAAAATCTTCTACATGTTGCTTGCTGCTTAATAGATTATCTTGAAACTTTTGTTTTAATCTATTGTCGTATAATGTTTTTATACTTTCTTCTTCTAACAATTTCACTTTAAATTTTACTTCGGTATTGTGATGATTTTCTATAGAATTTATTGAGGTCCATTTCTTCTAAAGTCTTAGTTTACATATTAACAAATTATGATCACTTCCAATTTCTGCTGATGATCATGACACTGATGGGTGTATTACTTTGTTACATATAATATAATCTATTATTGATTCTGTCCTCTTGTGTTTCCAAAAGTTATTTTATGCTGTTTTTCATGCTGATAAAATGTATTCATTATTTTAACTTATTTGCACAGAATTGTATCAATGTTTCTCCATTATTATTGTTATTGGTGACACCTCCAAGGAGTCCGAGGACTCATTGCGGGAGGACACTTACTATACAACTGTCTTCACAACAACACCGAACCTCTACTAACAATCATCTCCATGAACACCATCTACCGCCCACCACCACCACCACATCTATCACCCACCACCAACGCCATCTACCGCCCACTAATATAGCTAATATGTTTGTTTGTTTGTTTTTTGTCTGTAAATTGAGTGTTCTGATGGACCGATATGTCTGTACGCGGGATGAAGAACCCGAGTTTCCGGGAGGGAAAACCGTGTGAGATCGGCTAACTCACCTTCGATTGAAAAAGTCCGCATAAAGATCCCTCCCGTTGCGACAAGAACCGACTTAGGCCTATTATAATCGAAGGGTGCAATATACTTCCAATTGCGCTACGGAGGCAATTATTGGTTATCGTTTCTGCATTAATTCTTTGCATGATTCCATTTATTGGTGTATTTCCTATTCTTGCAATTAAGTCTTCCATTATATAATTAATTTTTTATTTGGTTTTATTTCTTGTATTATTTGTTGTAAGTCCTCATAAAAAGCTTCTGTTTTTTTCTTTTCTTCCTTCTTCTGGGACATTTTCTGTAATTGTATTTATTTTTCCTTTATCTGTTTTTATCCTAACTGTTAATATTCTTTCGTTTATATATTTGTATTCTTCTATATTTTCATTTAACTCTTTATGTATTACTATTCCTACTATTATTACTATTTTAATTTCCCTTGAGTGTGGAAAACAAACGGAAACGTAGCTCATTTGAATGCTTAATTTGAGATAGTTGTGTTGATATCGTTTCAACAGTTAAAACAACTAAAAAATAAAAATAAAAAACTTAATGATTATAATCGCGGTGCCAGATCTGTTCAATTCGTAGAGGAAACGTACATCGCAATAGAAGAAATGGAACGCTGTTTAACAAAATTGAGATTTAGAATTATAACAGGAAAACAATGCATAATTTTATACTCCTCAAAGGCCTGCTACATATTGGCTTGCAATAAACTAATGTACAAAATAATAATAATAATAATAATAATAATAATAATAATAATAATAATAACATTTTTTTTTAACATTTTATTATTTCTCAGATAAATTACATACATTACATGAACACAATTATGCATAACAAATATATTCTCGTACATAAAGTTTTTTAAATAATAATAACAATAACTGTTTACAACGTATATTATTATAATATTCATAATGATGATTATTACAGATGTTTCTTTGAAATTTTAAACTCTATATATACAATATCAATGGATATAATCACTCTATATTGCATACTTTTGTTACAGTTATTACGTACATTACATACTTTTGATTACATATGATACATTACTTACATTTGTTTACATATGATGCTTACATTACATGCATTTGGTTACATATGATACATCTTGGATGAGAACTAATTTCTCTGCTTTCATCCTCGAAGCTTATATGTAAGCTTATCTGAGGATCACACCAGTTGGTTATTATTTATTGATTTTTTTGCTGTATTGGGAAGCTACGAAATCTATGATTGAGAAATTCGCGCGCGCGCACGCACGCACGCACGCACGCACACACACACACACACACACACACACACACACACACACACACACACACACACACACACACACACACACACACACACACACACACACACACACACACACACACACACACACACACACACACACACACACACACACACACACACACAATAACTTCGAATGTATTGATGGGTCGCCTGAACTGGAAAGCCTGAACCAATATATTGTGTTTCATTAAGTTTGTATGGTATTTTGGGTGCGTGTTTCTTGTTCATAGTATGTCCTTAGAACTCTTTTCAGGCTATTGTAGTTTGTAAGGTTCTGTATTCAAAAGGTAATTTGTTTATCATGTCTGGGATGTAGAAGTTTCGCGTGGCCTTTCTGTAGTGATTATTGTATTTATATGTGATATAATTAGTTGTCTGAGGTCTTGTTATACAGTATGTATTTCTGACTGTCCTGTAGTTGGCATCGAAATAACGTTTCAGCAAAACTGCATAGTGACATAAATGTTTTGCTGTCAATATTTTGTGTTCCGCCATTGCAATGTTCATAAGGTCGTGATTTTCTCTTTGTTCCCAAAAGATCAGTTTCGTCATTTTGTACTGTAGCGACATTAATCTATTTAATTTGTTAGGTGCACAGAAAGCATACGTTCTTATAGTATGTCTTAGTATATTTTGGCATAGTGCTTTGTATATTAGCGTTTTTAGGCGTATGGGGACTGTCTTTTAACCTTCAGAGTTTACCGCTTATTATTCGGAGTTTGTTGTGTAGATGGTTTATGTGGCTATTCCAGTTTATATCTGCATCGAAGTAAATTCCAAGGTATCGTATTGTTTCAACCTGAGTGATTGTAGTGGTTTTGCTGTTCTGTGTGTTTTTTATGTTGGGAAAAAAAAATAAAAAATAATAATAAAGTAATTGTTCCTCGAATTCGACAGAAAATTGAAATCGACGTGCGGTTTGTAAATAATAACTGAGTATTGGGCTTAAATACAAAACTCTTTAGCGAAATCGCTAAACAGTTTTGAAAGAAATTTTTGCCTATTATTTAATAGTATATAACTTTCTTTTCTAACTAAATAAATATTTCTAAAATCTTTTAATTATATTTTTATTTAAATATTTAAAACATCGAAACTTTATTTGATCGGTATAAAATTAATAACACACCATTTATTTTTATGAATAACTTTTTTGGAATAGAAATAGGTGTGGAATAAAATTTGAAATGGATCGACCTTCAGAAACGATGATTAATACCCTTGTAGGGTAATGGATGGCACTGCTGTAGCCAATGAAGTTCTTACTGAGGTTCAGCTATTGCTGTTACCCTCCTGCCATGATCAGAGCTCAATCTTTTAATAGCTCAATAACACCTTATCTCTACACTGTCCTCTACAGATAACGGGGAAGATACAAAGCATTCTTGCTTCGCCCATTTAAGCCAGTCCTTATAAGGATGGGTACACTTTAGGCGAACAAATGCTATCTGTGATTCTTCTCTTGACAATGGGAGTAACATGGGAGTTTTCCCAGAAATAATATACATAAAATAAGCATTTTATTTAGCATATAAAAAGAAAGACAAATACCAAATAATATTCTCAAAGCTATCATAAGTTTATATGAAATAATCAAATACAAATAAGATTAAATTATGAACTATCGTGTACCAGGAAGATAAACCAAGAAGTACAACAGGGATGTCCCGTTTCAGCAACTCTTTTTAATATTTATTTGAATGAAATAATAATAAAATGAAATAAAAATTTCAATGAAGGTATTAAACTTTCTCCTACTGTGAACTGAAACACTCTCCTTTTTGCCGACGAGCAAGTAATAATTACAAATTCTGAAGATAACTTACAGAAAGCTATTTTAGATCTAAATGAGATAGCCAAAGATTATGGAATGATAATATCAACAGAAAAATCAAAACATACGGCCTTTCAAGGACAAGATCCAGTAAGCACTAAAATACTAATAGATAAAAGGATCTTAGAACAGGTGAATTCATATAACTACCTGTGATGTGTTGATTACATATGAAAATGAAAACGAGAAAAACCTACAAATTGCGAAATGTTTAAAAATATCAAGTATAATTAACGTATATCTAAATCTAACCTACTTTAAAGACAAACGAGACTAAAATTATGCAATACATTAGCCCAACTACTCCTATTGTATGGAAGTTAAATCTGGACAATAAAACAAAAAGACAAACAAAGATTAACAACAGCAAAAATGAAGTTTATGAGAAAAACTGCAACGTATGCCCTATTTGATCACAAAAGAAACGAACAAATTATGAAAGAATTATACCAAGAATCAGTAATAGAAAAAATTAAAAAATATAAACATAAATGGATGGAACACGTTGAAAGAATGAAAACAGAAAGATTACCAAAACAAGCCTTAAGTTACAAACCATTAGGGATAAGAAAACCAGGACGTCCTTTTAAGAGATTCAGCGATGACGTCTAAGGCCGGAAGAGGCCATTCTAGGCCTAAATCCTTGATACGCATGATGATGCAGGTTAATTTAGGAGATTATACTGTATATAAATATCTTATTATTATTAATAAGATTATTAAAATATCTGTGGATACATTCAGGGTAGCTTGCAACAAAAATGCGACAAAGATTACTGTAAGAATCGGAAATCCGAACGAGAAAAAAACAATCCCTTAAATCAACTGCTGACGTTTTTTTAAAAAAAAAAATTCACGTTGCCGTAACGTGAAAAAATTATTATTTTTTTAAAAGTAATCTTTGTAACTTTTGGCTCTCATCTTTATAATTGTTAATAATTCTAACAAACATTTCCTAAAAAGTATGTAGGAAAGATAGTTGTGTAGCACATTCTCAGTTTGTATGTAACGAACGGTCGACATTAAGCACGTGCGAGAAAAGGACTCTCTGTTGACGTTGCAGTTTTAAAGCGGGGTGTACTCTTTTCCGCACCACCTCTGAGGTAGAGTATGAGGCGCGCTTTTTTTAACGTGGTATCCCCAGTAGGCCTAATCCACGAACAGATGAAATAAATTTAATATTTTGGTGGAAAAACGGTAAAGTTGATTTTTCACATTAACAATTTGATTTTCGTAAAAATTACCTTTTTATTAGCTAAAGCAGTAACATCGTAACACGTGTTCTGATGTAAGAAACTGTTACAAGGTTACACAGTCCTTTACTTTCTTTAATAAATCCGCAGTTTGATTGTGGATTTCTTGTAAGCCCTCGTGGTGTTGAACACTTAAGGAAGAGTATGCAAAGTCTTGAATACTTCTTGCATATGATGAACACATCGCAACCACTTTTCAAGAATAAGACGCTGCTCTCTCTGTATGAAAAGGGCTAATCGACTTTCAGTTGAAAAGCGCTTATAATGATTTGCTCATCTTTGGTGGAATTGAAATCGATTAAAGATTTCCCAGCTAATCGCATCTTCTATACTAACCGAACTCATTGTCACCCACCTCCCCTTCTTTACGTCGAACACTTTCATGCATTTCAGTTTACTGGTTTAGGCCATTTCGTTTTTCAACCAACGAGAAGAAAGCAAAGAAGTCTATTTGGACATCCATATTGTTTTTTTGCAGAAAACGAAATTCAGCCGAAACTAATGAGCAGATTTACTGATATTATTTCGCCATGCACTTCGAGGAGGCGGATAATGAAAACAGTTCTGAACTGTATTTTCATTTATCATCCTTTCATCATCCTTTTAAATACGAGATATACTTTCCTTTCACGGTATATCTCGTATGTCCTTCCCTTTGTGCATGCAAGTTCTTAGAATCCTCTCTAAATCTTTTGCAGTTAACTGCCAAGATACCGGTATTATCATGCATTTTTCCATCTGGTGGGAACTTTCCTGGGCTAGGAGTCAAACTATACACAGGGCGAATCCAGTTCTGCAGAATACTCTTTTAGCAGACGTGCTGATACCCCATCTATCCAACTGCCGAATTCTTATCAGGTTATGCAAATTGCAGATCCTCCTTCTCATGCACCTCCATCTTTTCATCCAATTTAGTGGTAGCCCTGTGCACTTCTTACATACGCTTCTGGTAGATCAATCTTGGCGAAGTGTATTTGAGCCACCTTATCTGGTTCTGTTACTAGGGTACCGTATTAAAGTTATTCATCCGCGTTTATTCTTTCTTTTTCTTGTAGCAAAACCATTAAATTCTTTGGGATTGGCTTTAGCTTGCATGGCCAATTTCTTTTCATACTCCGATTTATCTTTCTGCATAATATTCGTTACGTTTATGACCTCCGCATTATGTATTTCATAACTCCTCTCGCTCTTATTCTCACGATATTCCTTCCACATCTTCCACTTTTGAATATTTTGCTTGATGAGAATGCACATCCATTTCTATCCCATTTTATTTGTTCTTTGAACTCTAGGACGCATTCAGATTGCACATCATTTAAACATCTTTTCAAAGCTTCCCATGCACTGCTGACATATTTCACAATCATTAACTGATACCATGGCACTAAAGGTAGCATTTGTGTCAGTTTATATTAACTTACAGACTTGTAGTTCAGAATATAACCTGTCCTGATTGGATCATCCTTATAGTTGGCTACTTCCCAGATCAGTAGGATATGATCACCGTCACCAACTGGTGACTAAACGTGTTTAACTGAGACACTTTCTGAGGCTGTGATCAAATCTAAAAGTCATTGTCCTCGACTTGCTTCTTTCCCATGCTGTTCTAGAAAGTTTTTTCGCAACAAAGCCATAGATTCTCCCTTCTCATCACGTGTTTTCTCACCTACACAATTAATATTCGGATAAGTCTGGCCGCTCATAATAATTACTCCTTTAGTGATCATTAGGATAATTTGATAATGCAATTCTTCATTCCCAGCAAATGAACGTCAGTACATTATCCACAACCCACCACAATATATTTCATCCTGTTACTTCCGTATTCACACCTAACACCCTCGAAATTTGTACTTCAAGGGTCATTATTACCATTATTGCTTTCATCTGTTTCTATCTTTACCTGACTCAAATCATCTGATGTAATTAGTAGTACTCCTATTCTCTCATATCTCTTCTTTCATCCACCTCTGAGAGCCAGGTTTCATTAATGCCAACAATTTTAGGCCAGAAGGTATTCCTCAGAGCACCAAACTGAACCACTTTGTTTTTAATGCTTCTGGTGATTTTGTGTAGAGAAAACAAGTTACCTCTTCGCTTTATTCTTAGACTTAAATCTATATTCTACTTGCCCGTCGGGAAACATTCTCTTTTCCATTCCCTCCCCATACACTCCAATTGCCCGAACACAAAGGTAATCCATGTATTCAGCAGATTCATAACTGTGCTCATCGACATTGGAGTTGTACGTCTACAAATTCCAGCTGAACTTACACCCATTAAAGGCCTTCTTTCAAGCTCGATGTAGTGATTCCTACGTAAAGTTTAATTATTTGTGACCTTGTTGCTGTTATGAATGTTGTTTGATAAGTTATGATTTGCTGCATTTTTCTCCTGAATAGTTTTTTTTCTCCTCAATTCTCTTTTCCTGTCTTTGTTCTTTTAATACGTTTTTCTGCTTTCTACACCCCCCCCCCCGGCTGATTTTCGAATTATTTCTTTTAATCTTCAAATTTAATTTACTCATTTTTCTTCATTTATGTCATTAGTATAAAGGTTTTCTTTACTGAGTGATCCGCGATATCGGTTTTTTCAGCTTTTGACGCTGCTATACTCATTTCCTAATTTTTTTTTAAATTTAAAAAACGATTTAATTTAACAATGTCTTAAACTGTACCGTATTTTCCGGTGTATAAGACGCACTATTGTACCTGAAAAATTCTTCTTAAAAATGGGGTGCGTCTTATATAATGAAGGTAAAGATTGTTTCCTCTTTTCAAAGTCATACGCACTCCCTTTTACGTTCCAAGATCTTTCTAGGCGGTTAATGGTGCAATTAAATTGATGCGTGACCTTCACGTGACTTCTAGCGCGTCATTGGCTAAGAACGCGGAGCCCCTATTCAAGTTTCATAATATCTTATCCGAGTAATCAGTTACCGATGTTTATCAGTATTGAGTTGACGTGTTGGGATATTTTGTGTTCAGTTTGATATTTCCCAGTAGATTTTAGTGATGGAAAAAAACAGGCGACATTCATATACTTCGAGTTGCAAATTGCAGGTTGTAAATTATGGGGAAGAAGAACACGGGAATAGGGAAGCTGAAAGACATATTAGACCTCCTCCAAAAAAAATTATTAGAACTTGGTGGTCAGAATGAGATTTTGTAAATTTGCGTAAAGAAAAGCTCGCGGAACGTGGAAAAATTGCGAAGTGGCCAGAACTAGAGACCGAAGTTTTGAAATTGCTGCAAGAAAATCGGCAAAATGGCATTGCCTTTTCAACAAAAATGATTCGTACACATGCAGTCAAAGTAGCCTGTGAGTGTAACTTTGAAGATTTTTAAGGTGGTGCGTCATGGTGTTACCGTTTCATGAAACGCAGTGGACTTTGTATGCGTACAAAAACAAAAATCAGTCAAAAAATGCCAAAAGAATATGAAGACAAAATTATTTCTATATTATAAAAAATTAATGATGAGAGAGAGCAGTCAGATGACAGTGACATGGGTTTTGCAGGTTTCTGAAAGGTCAGTTTACTATTAAAAATTACCTATTATTTTATCCATTTTTCTTTTTAAATTATACTTTAAAGTTTAGGTTTTTTCCAGAAAATTGTATTAAATTTCTTGGGTGCGTCTTATACATAGGAGCGTCTTATACACCGGAAAATTCGATAATAAGAAATGTACAGAATACAATGAAAACAGTAAAAAACGTCATAATGCAAAAAACATACTAAGTAAATAGTCTAAAAATATTTAAAAAACCCGCCAATTCAAATTATATACGTCTCCCGGAATAAACTCGAACCAGACTTCAATATATACATACATTTCCACATGCATACATGCTTTCCTATATGAATATGATAGATTTTGATGTTCTCTACCTCCCCTCAAAGTTTGTACGCGGAATTTTGAACCACCCTGTATATTTTTTTCCTGATATCATACCCGAGTTGTGAGGAGAGGAGAGTTAATTCAAAGAACAGACAACGATGCGTGCAAAGTAGTACTACCTCTAACTGGTGGCATCGTGAAAACAAAGTAACTTTTTTTTTACGTCGATAATGAAACAAATCCGACTCTTATCAAGTTATAAAATCAGTACTGAATGCACTCAAACAAATGTTCATAAAATATTTCGTAGATATTCTCGATATGAATTTTTTTTCCTACGCAGACGCACAAGTGTAAAGAGAACGAGTAAATAGAATGAAAGTAGCATTTTGCACTGAAACTTCTTCTAAAAATGAATTTATGGAATTAGATTCAACTGACCAAATATCTGCAGAAAATGATCGCCTTGGAAGAATGTGAGAAGTGCATGACCGAATATTGCATTCACTTCTCTTCTTGCTTGTGTTTACTTTACTTTGCTTTCTCTCCTCGCGTCACGCACTCGATACAATTTTTGAGCAAAGCTCATAAAATAAAGGACTGTTTCATTCCTTGATATTCCCAGCATCTTTTCAATAACTTTACTTTTCTCATTGCAAACTCTTCTCATTTGGTCGCTTCTCCAACTTTCTTCCACAAAACTGAATTCGCAAGTGTTTTCAAGGTCCGAATCCATTCCTGATGCATTCGTTCATCATGGCTTTTATTATGCGGCGTGTTTTCAGTCGACTCGACTTCCCGCTGGTTGGAATATTTTCAGTACCTCATTCGGAAACATTCTCATAGCGACTCATTTTCTCTTGATCCCCCAGTATCATGAAGCCATTTTACAAAGTCCCTAACACTCTGGTTACCTGGACAACTGCTAACAACATTGCCTTCGGTTTCTAATCTTTCGTAAACTTCTTTGTTCACATGTCACTCATAAAGTCACTTCAAATCACATAAAATTGCTTTAAAAAATCTCAAATTATGGAGTCTAAATTCACAATCAGTTTTCTTTTCTTTTTTTTTTGTTGTTGTTGCTGATTTCTTTACCTCATCACTAGACACCTTCTGTTTAGGAAAAATTTAATGTATTTGCTTTCGTGCAATCCTTTGACAACGAGAGATTTTTTGTTTATTAAATAGTTTTATTGCTTGCTTTCTCTTTCTATTTCATGAGGTCAATCACAGAGGTGCTGTATAATTTAAAATTTTAATATTTAGAAACTTCTTTAAATAATTTTACAGAAGAAATAATATTCATATTTTACGAATTCTAGTTTTACATATATTTCCTTAAAATATTACTGTAGACCCAACAGTTTTATTTTGAAGTCTTCAGGCCCATACAAATCAGGGTAGTCGATGGCAATGCTGTAGCCAATGAAGTTTTAACTTAGGATTGGCTATAGCTGTTACCCAGCCATGATTAGAGCTTTTAGCTCAATAACATTCCCATCCACACATATTGTCTTCAATCAGATGAAGGGATAAAGAGTCAAGGACACAGTCCATCCCCCCCAGTCATTATTTTCATCGTAAATCTAATATTTTCAGGTATCTGAGAAATTCTTGCTCAGATTATAATTCCAGCAAGATAATCATTTTACTGTACTATATATGGAAACAATTTTTACTGTTTTTTTTTTCATTATCAGGAAGAGGTTGTTTTTAATTTGTGGATTCGATCTCGCTCTGAAATTCATGTGGGAATTTCAAGATATCTTCGAAAACTGGTATCACACACATAATTATATATATAACGACATTGGTACCGTTGGTAGGCTAAGGAAATTTAAAACGTTAAAATTTTCATATTTTTAATTTATTTAATTTCAAAAGTCAAACCTTAGGTATTGTAGTTTTCCATATATGTTCTTGAATACATATTTTGTGTTAAAAGCGTATGAATGCGAATGAAGCGGTGGAAGATGAAGAGAATGACCAGATGGCTGGTGAGATTTGGTTCACTTACATAAAGTTATCCACAGAGCGAAAAATAAGAGGAGTGTTTTAGAAGAAGGCGAAGAAATCGTATTTTCCTGATGCTAAGATTAAGGATGGTGGTGACCATGTAAACATGCAGCGTGCAGGTGAAAGAATTGTTAATTTTGGCTGGCAGAAATGATTAACAGATGACAAGTGTAGTATGCGGGAAGAACACAGGAATGAGTTGCTGATGCATGCGAAAAACAAAAGTCAGGAAGTAAAAGTTGTGGGGCTGTTACTATGGTAAGGTGGAGGCTAACTGAGCCGAAAAGCAATGATCACGAATCAGTGATTGGAGGATGTGTGGAGGAATGGTGTGGATTTGTGCAGTGAGTTTGATGGAAGGATGGATTAGTAAAAGGGGGGCCGCTTACATTTGAATGGAGTTGGGGTCAAAATCTTGAGAAAGTGTTGTTCGGTTAGAGTTTGGAAGTGCAGTGTCAGGGCAACTAGAATGTTCGAGTGGGGGATGCAGCTTAACAGCGGTCCAGTCAACCTAGAGATTAGTAAATGGGAGAGTGGTCACATGACGCAAAATGTAGTACCACAGATTCTTAACTAAACAGCACAAGGTGTAAAGCATGTTGGGGAAGAAGTGGGGATGTTGCAGTTTATGTATACTAATGCCAGAAGTAATCAAAATAAAGCTGTGGGGTGTTCGGCATTGGTTAGTCAAACACAGCCAAAAGTTACAGGTATTAGTGAGACTTGCTTGACCGAACATGATATAATCATAGGAATAGAATGAAAGGATGCAGTATTTTTAAGAGAGGACAGAATGGACAAGATAGAGAAAGAGGGATTTTGCTAATAAGAGCAGACGAATTGAACTCTCCCACAAAAGTAGAAGTTCATCAGGGAAGCTGAGAGATAATTACCTGAAATTAACACAGTGGGGGGGGATCAGAAAAAACAAGACATATAAAAGTTGATCGAATGGATTTTGTACAAAGTTCTTTCAGAGACATCCTCAAAGCTATCAGTAAGAGAGTGATATCTAGTAGAGAGTGGGGATGCATAAAAAATAGAAGTACCGCTTTCGATATTCATATATTTCAGCTAATGACTTCTCCATTTTTTACTCAGAGTGCAAATAGCAATATTTGTCAATATTCGTGCATACAAATCACATAAGGAAAGACCGATAATATTTATGAATCCTAGAGGATATATCTGTAATATTCCTTGCGATAATTGAAGAATTTTCAGGGACTTCACATTTATATATGCGTTACCAGGTAATGACATTCATATGTTTTAATGAATAGAAAAGATAAAATTATTCCGCTGGGAATGGAACACAACGAAGCAACTCAGGTGACTAAATCTATTAAAAAGTTAATTTCAAAAATAAAAAAGAAAAGAAAAGAAAAATCTGAAGCATACATTTTAGAAATGCAAACAAAAAAAAGGAGAGCGGGAGGAAATTTTTTTTTTTTTTTTTTTTTTGCCTAATTCAATAATTTGAGGAAAGCCTTAGCAGAGGTTTAAATAGTTGTTTCGTGACCAAATCTGTTGTCAAATTCGTACTTCACTAAATATTTATCTTTTTAAAGAACGAGCTTAGGTTTATATAAAATACTTCCCAGAATTCCAGAGATCTGTGACGGCCGATGTTCTTCATCCATCTTTCGTTGACCAATCAACGGCTTTTGTGATAATTTAGGGATGCGGAACGTCAGTCATTTGCTACAAAAAATAATACACGCTGTTAATGGAGTACCTTCTAATTGATCAGAGTCGGAAAATACAGATTCTGGTAAGATATCCCAAATAAGAGGAGAAAATATGAATACGCTTAGGAGGAAATGCACTGGAATCAGAAAAGAATACTCAAGGTATAATTTTCTTATTCATCATAAAAGTGTTGGCGAGTCATCGACATAGCTGGTTTGCGAAGAGAAAATAATGATGTCTTCCACTTTATCCCTTCCTTGGTCCATTCGCGGATAAAACAAAATAAACATTTATAGAAAATGAGGCCTTTAAATTGATACGAAAACCAGAAAAATATGACAGAAGTGGAAATACAACAACACAATCAAATGAAAGAAGTAAAGAAAAAGATGGCAAAATCGTTTAAGAAATTAGATGAAAATGAAGTTGAATTTAGTCGATAAAAATGATAAAGGAAAGAAAGATATGCGTGGATGAAATAGAGAAAGAAATATACGATGAAATTTACTGAAGGATGGAAAAGATATACAAATGTAATATACACAAAGATATGTATATTTACACATACCACACACGCACGCACGCACGCACGCACGCACACACGCACACACACAAATATATATATATATATATATATATATAATGACACACACACACACACACATATATGCTGATCTGAGAATACGTTGCAACTCGAAATAGTTGACATTAAAACTATCAAACTCTACCCAAAAAGTTTCATTATGCGTGTGTGTGTGTGTGTCATTATATATATATATAATGAAACTTTTTGGGTAGAGTTTGCCACTTTTAATGTCAACTATTTCGAGTTGCAACGTATTCTCAGATCAGCATATTTTTCGTTCTATCGGATTTACGTTATTAAGTTGCAACACTTCCGATTCTATTCTTCCATTTTACATGAAAAAAGTTTATTTTACTGAAATAGATTTGTTTGTATGATAAAATTTTTCAATTTAAAATGTTAGCCATTTCTTTGGAAAATTTTGACAGTCAACCTGAGAAATACTCCTAATTAAACATGTACAACGGAAATGATAATGTGTAATGCGAATTCCTTACAAATTAGAATATCCTTTTGCAATATATTTCAAATAAGAATATTAATCCATTAAAAATAAAGAATTTTGTACTTGTGTTTATAATAAAATGGTTACAAACAATTGGAATAATCAAAGATTTATTAAATTTTTGTGATATACCTGATACACCTATTTTAAAATTGAAGTGATCTTATATATCATTCTATTCAAATTATAAAAATGATTGCACAAGGGGGAAGGAATCAATCGACCGTGAGATGCGGTGAGATTGATTTTATATGAGATGCCCATATAGGGTAACGGATGGCAATGCTGAACCAATGAAGTTTAACTGAGGTTCGGCTGTTGCTGTTATCCTGGGTAAATGAGTTCGCTCTCTTAGGTTTTGACCTAAGGGAGCACTTTGAGTTACCGGGGAAAGTGTTCTCCGTCGCGGCCCGCTGAGGGGTACGTGCCGGTGAATTATTTTCTTCGGAATGAGCGGTTCTGCTCGGTACTCGAGGTTCACTGAGTAGAACCAACGCTGAGATTTGGACGATCTTTCGCCCACGAATAAGTGGCCTAGAGATCGTCCGATATTTTTGAGATATCACCTTTACTTACACATTACGGTGATTGATTCATTCATTACCCTTGGAGGGTAATGGATGGCAATTCTGTAGCCAATGAAGTTCTAACTGAGGCTCGGCTATTGCTGTTACCTTCCTGACATGATCAGAGCTTTAATTGCTCAATAACACCTTATCCTACACTGTCCTCTACAGATAACGGGGAATATGAAAAGCATCTTGCTTCGCCCCTTTAAGCCAGTCCTTATAAAACGATGGCAATGCTGTAGCCAATGAAGTTCTAACTGAGGTTCTGCTATTGCGGTTACCCTCCTGCTATGATCAGAGCCTTAATAGCTCAATAACACCTTTTCCATACACTGTCCTCTACAGATAACGGGGAAGATAAAAAGCATTCTTGCTTCTCCCCATTAAGCCAGTACTTATAAGGACTATAAAATATAAATCGCGATAGAAACTGACACAGTGGGTAGTTGATGTTAATAGTCTTTTGCTGAGATGACATATAGTAAAATGTGCTTTAAGAAGTTTTCTGATTAGCTTATTTACTAGTACTAGTAGTTAATTGTTTTGTTACCATAAACAGACTGATTATTTTTCAAAGAGGTTTACCCAGGTAAGTAAACTGAATTTACAAGGACGATACGCTAGGCCCATTGCCGTTAGTATCGCCATTGTTTCGTATACTGTACTTGATAAGCAACTGTCAATTTATTATTGTGACAAGGGCAAGGCATGTCCTGCCCCACAGAACAAAGTTTGGAGCTAACCATGGAGGCACCATATGAAGAACTTAATTTCAAAGAACTTCTGGCTATCTTCAAGCATGTAGGCAATTTATTGCACATTGAATGGCCAGGAAAAGTCGTGATTCATGAAATAAAAGAGATTGATACAGATGACCCTCAACTCTCAGAACTTCTTGCCAGCATCCCCCAAGACAGCACCAGCGAAATAGTAACAACAGATGATGATAATTCCCTTGCTGATCACAGTGATTATCAGGAGTTTTGCTCTTGCAAATCTGCAGCCTCTGAACCACACAAAGCTGATCTAATGGAAGAAGACGGTCTTGTCCCGGACTCTCCTATCTCCTCAAGGGAAAAGATACCTCCGATTGTTCTGCGAGAATCTAACCAAGGTCAGTGTTGGATTATCGAAGGTTAACTGGTGAATTAAATGCCAAAGGTATACAGTACCACACCTTTTCACTAAGATCAGAGAAGAACCTCAAGGTAGTGATTAGAGGTGTTTCTGAAGAAGTATCCACAGAAGAAATGGCTGCGGATCTACACCAGCAAGACCTACCACCCGTTAAGGTCAGTAGAATGACCAAAAAAGACAAGACTCCAATGCCACTGGTTCTAATTGAGAGCAATCAAGCATATAAGCACATATGTGATCTGACATCCATCTGTGGACAAATACATCCACTAAACCAAAATCTACCCCTGGTAAATGTGCCAATTGTGGCGGTCTTCACACTGCCAATTACAAAGGATGCGCTCACAATCCAAGAAGAAATAGAAAAACAGAAGCAGAAACATTTTCTTCCTCAGTCAGCACACCTACGTCAGAGATTACTTCACAGTCTCCTGAAGTTCAACATAAAAGGTCAGACGCCCATCTGCCGAAGCCACAGGTTCCCAAAATAGTAACTGTGCAACAACATCCTAGGACATATGCGGATGTAACTCGTCCTAAACAGTAATACAGAGAACTCCCAACAACAGATACAAATCTGACAGCTATCATTACCTCTTCTCTCACAAATATGCTCTTGGATTTTAGCAGATCCAACCAATCACCCAAGTTCTACTAACAGATTTCTAAAGGATACACAAGCCGTTATCTCAGCGCTCACCAATGAACAGAAATAAATTAAAACCGGACTCTTTGAAGATCATAACATGGAATGCCAACGGCCTAAGAGGTAAGGTCTTGCAGCTCCAGGAGTTTGCCCAAAGACATCAGCCGGATCTACTTTTGCTAAGTGAAACCTATCTGCGACCATCAGATAATCCCAAAATTTGTGGATACCAGCTGTACAGAACAGACAGATTATCCTGCAATGGAGGTGGCACTGCTATTTACATAAAGAATTACATCAATCATCACTCTATAAATATTCCACCAACCACTAATTTTGAGATTACAGGCATTGCAATTCCTACTTGTTCGGTGGGTAATCTAAAAATCTTCGCAGTTTACAATCCTCCGCAAAAAACATTGTGGTTCTCAGATCTGAACGCCGTACTTGACAACAGGGGGCTTGTCATCATGACTGGCGGCTTTAACTGTAAGCATCCTGATTGGAACAGCCATTCTATCAATAAAAATGGAAAAATACTAGCCATCTACTCAGAATCCAACAACGTGGTTGTGGCAGGCCGCACTGAGCCTATCCATCACAACACATACGGTCGGGCTAATGTTTTAGACATAGTTATCCTACAAAATGTAAGACTACAGTACAGTATAATGACACTCAATGATCTATCATCCGACCACAATCCCATTAAAGCTGGGAAACCAAGACAATATGTCCCCCCCCCCCACGCACACACACACACACATTCATTCATACCTTGGGACAAGCTATCCAAGGTACTTTCAAAATATATTGGTCCTGTGCCGATAATAAAATCAACAGATGAAATTGAAATAGCTGTAAAGGAGCTAACTAAACAAACTAACACAGCCGTTGCAGCAGTTACTCCTTCCACAACTACCCGCAGACCAAATCACTTGCCAGAAGTCATCATGAACTTGATCAGAGAGAAGAACAGGGCAAGAAAGAGATATCACTATACCCGAGCACCTCAAGATAAACGAATATTGAATAGATTCAACTCCGCAGTAAGTGATGCACTCACAGTGCATAGAACTCAAATTTGGGAGGAAAAATTGACTTCTATCTCTCCTGATAACCACTAGATATGGAATCTAATCAGAAGGATGAAGAACGAAAACAAACCTCTTCCGCCTCTCCAAACAGATGTTGGCCTCATCCATACCGATGCAGATAAAGCCGAGGCAATAGCAAGAAATCTAGAGAGCAATGTAAACCCTCATGCGACCATCTCGACTTCAATCCCATATACAAGATCCACCGACACGTCAAATCTACGTTCAAATCTTCTATCACATACTCTAGTCAAATTGCACCCACATCACCTGCAGAAATATGTGACATAATCAAGAAGTTGCAGAATAAAAAGGCTCCTGGACCTGACGAAATCACCAACAAGGTGATAAAACTACTACCTGAAACAGCTGTTGTACATCTGACTAACATAATAATCTTCATCCTACACTACAAATATTTCCCTTCCCACTGGAAGCTTGCGGACATAATCCCAATCCATAAAACAGGAAAAGATCCGCGATTACCTCAAAGTTACAGACCTATCAGCCTTATCTCTAATCTGGGCAAAATTACTGAGAAAGTCATTCTAGAATCAGTACGCAAGCTAAATATTCTTCCTGAGGAGCAGTTTGGGTTCTGTCAATTGCACAGCACCACTCAACAGATTTTCAGATTAGTGGAATATGTCACCACGGGATATAATTGGCGCCAATGCACCGGGACTGTTTTCCTTGACATAGTCATTGGACAAAGTTTGGCATTATTACTTGATATAAAAAATGATGACATTCGAAATACCATTGGAAGTGGTTCATCCGAACAGATCATACCTCCATGTTAGGCGCATGCAAGTTAAGTTAAATGGCAGACTTTCAACTCAAAAACGCATCATACTTGGAGTCCCACAAGGATCCCTACTGGCGCCGACTCTCTTCTCCATATACAGTATATGTGTGATATCTCGCACAACCCTCTGTTATCTATCAAAGCCCTATATGCAGATGATACTGCGATATTAAGCAGATCTTTAAAACCGCACCTAGCAATCAAAAAACTGCTAGGAAAATCTACTGCTAATCGAACAATACTTCGCCAAATCACGACTTCAAGTAAATCCCAAGAAGAACAATGCTTATTACTGGAGACGTCCTCTTGTTCAACACAAAAATCCCATGGCAAACCGAGATCCAATATCTTGGCGTATTCCTGGACAGAAAGTTCACCTTCAGCTCCCATATCAAAACTCTATGTCTAAAGACGTCAAAAATCATTGCACATCTCTATCCACTAATCAACAGGAACAGCAACTTGAGCACCAGAATCAAGCTACTTATATACAAAAGGATGATTCATCCTATACTCACACATGCTTATGCGGCTTGGAGCCATACTGCTGACACCAATATCCTAAAATTACAACGTGTGCAAAATAAATGTCTCAGAATGATCCTGCATGCACCATGATTCGTACGCACTGTGCAACTTCACCGGACATAAATATCCCCTATATTTACACTTTCATGCAGACCATAGCAACTAAGTTTTTCTCAAAAGCATCTGTGCATCCTAGTAATCTAATTCAACTATCGGCAAATTACGACGCAACAGACTACTCCAAGCACAAACGTCCAAAAGCTATTTTAAACCCAAACTCCAATGACTAATCCTCAGGCCCACACTCAGGGCGAGCCACAGGCTCATAAATCTTTCCCCACTCACAGTTTTCCAGATCAGATAGTGGGGAATATGAAAAGCATCTGCTTCACCCTTTAGGCCAGTAATGTTGACAGTTGACATCTAAATCGCTTGACTGTCAATTGTCAATGTTTCTACGCAATAATTAAGATGAACCTCTTAGTCAATTTAAAAATAAAAATAGAAATGAAATACAAAATATAATTTCATTTACACATTTTAGGAAACTAGTAAAGCAATGTTGAACGAAAGAATGACACAGTCAACATGCAGATTAATGTAATATTATAAATCGTACGCGTTTCGAATGGGAGGGGGGGGGGATGGAGGAGTTCTAAATACGGACTGCAGCGATATATTTCAATCAAGATCATTAAAATGAAGTGAATTAATTGCAAAAAGAAAGATTAAAGTAATGAGTTATTTCACAAATTGGACAAAACCAATTTTAATTAGGAAGTAATTAAAAATCGTAATTACTTCGTATTTACCAATTTGTTGGAAATCACAATTTTCTCGACGATTCATAGTCTCGCCATCTAGCAACGAGGACAACAAATACGTAAACAAGTTCTTTTGGTTGGAGATGGAAAAGAAACGCTAACTGGAGTATTATTATGATTACTGTTTAACAATTATAAACTTCGTAATTATGTAAATTACCTTTCCTAAATCTATTATGCTATCAGTATTATTGTGTGAATGAATATTAAATATATAATATAATGAAATATATAATAAATATATTCAACTATATAAAATGTATAATTTCTTTGGAGATGGAATATTCGGAAATTAAATGAAAATCACTTCAATTTCTCATTTCAATTCTATCGTTTGTTAATTCGCAGTACCAATCCTTCAACTTTCCTCTATGATTCATTCTTTACTAAAGCATTCAACATAATCATTCATATGTTCTCGCTCATACATTCGTCCCCAAGTGATTCTATGCACCTTTGCTGAAATAAGCAAACTTCTTTTTTCCCGTAATGTCCACAGAAGATACGCTTCGTTCAAATTCTCTCGGCTTAAATTACTAATTCAAATAATTTCTTTATTGTTAATAGAAACAAAGAGAGATTTAGAAATAAAACATATCATATTTAACGCACCTGATAAGTGAGCAGAAAAGGTTTGTTACGCTGGATATTTTCCTTTCTGTTGTCCGGATAGATGTGTCGTTCTACATCAGTCTTTGTCTGTCGCTTTAAGTCTGGCTATTGAGAAAAACCAAACAATGAAATGCGATATTATTGTTTCAATTCCAGTAACAATCCAAGAGCTTCAGTTCTCTGTTGATTATTGTTAAACTGGCAACTTTTAAGGGTAATTTTTAATTTAAAAAATGGAATTGCAAATGTCTATTTGACGTTCTGTGGAGATTAATTCCAGTGGAATGTCCCTCATTAGTAGTTGTTTCGAATTATAATTTATAATAAATTAAATTTGCAGATATACTCAACTTAATCCACGTATGTGTGTGCTTCCGAAAATGATGAACATGACCGCTGCAAATCTCTTTACGTTAACCAAAGTATCAGGTGGAACTAGATACACATTTAAAAGAACTGGTTTCTTTGTAATCATGATTCAAAGCATCAGTGGCTTGCAAGTCAATAATTTCACTTGGATTTCATGTGAAATATTTCAGAAGGATGATCTGTTGATACATCGAATAGATTTTGAAACATTTTTATTTCCTTCGCATGTTTGTGGAAATCTCCAAACCTGTTCTTAAATACTTCCCTTGCGAGATGGGAAGTATTTAAGAACAGGTTTGGAGATTTGCAGAAAACGAATATTCTGCCGAAAATGAAATTTTCGGCAGAATATTCGTTTATTTTGAGTACAAACAAAGCTACGGAGGATTTCGTCAGCTTTTGTATCTCGGTTGGTTTAGAAGTGCCTTTTGGTTTGATATACCCAGTTCCAATTCCGTTTATGACGTGCGGAACCATTATCAGGAGTTATTAATCAAAAGCCAAGTTTTCCGGTCTCGTATGGAGGTGGAGATTTTCCCTCCAAAAATTCGGGATTTTCGACCGTGAAAACAGGCAAACAGGCCGGAAGAACAAACACAACATAAAGACATAGGAGACTTTGAAAATAAACAGTAACTTCCTCTTCTCTCAGATTCGGTTTCGAACACGTTCACGGTGAAGTGTGGATTTACGGATCAATTAGAAACAGGATCAGAAGGATTTGTTTCCTGCATTTGTCAACTGAACTTCAACTAAATACATCATTTAGTATTGTGTTGGACTGAACATCATAGTCTCCATTTGCAAACTTTTGCAGCTCAATTTATTCTTAGCTATTACAAGTGAATTATTCCTTAAAGTTGTAATTCCTGTTTATAAGCCATTGATACATCCACATCTGGATTACTGTGCTCAAGTCTGGTCCCCTCCCCCGGGTTTCTTTCGATGTGGAATTGGTGAAGTGGATTCAGAAGCGAGTAACCAAGATGGTGAGTTGCTGTGGAATATTCCCTATGAGGAGAGATTGAAAGTGTGTGTGGATTGCAGAAGTTAGTTGATAGGAGAATAAGAGGAGATATGATAGAGAAAATTAAATTGCTTCAAGGGTTTTATAAGATTGATGCAGGGAAATGTTTCATCACTTTGCTAGAGCGGCTAGAAGAAAGGGGTCATCCCTGGAAATTGAATAAAGTTGTAGTTAGTAGGGTTGTAAGGACTAGATATTTTACTTGGAGAGTTGTGAATGAGTGGAAAGTGAGTTGCTAGAGTCAGCCGTGAGTGTTTTATCTCTAAATGGGTTCAAGTAGAGGTATAATAGATTATGTGGATAGACTGGGTCTCCTGCGATTAGTTTTCGGACTCCACCGAGATTCCCGAATGATGATGATGATAATAATAATAATTAATATCGCTGAATATGTCAGCACGTTGGGTGCAGCGTTTGTTGATATCGGAAGAAAAACACGTTCAAGGTCAAATTAAGAAAGAATGTTTTATGAAGATCTGAGGAGATTTTCTATTACTGTTGGGACCTGTCACTACAAACTACTGACGCAAGAAGAATCAAAAATTAAAAGAAACATCCCGAATCCATGTCCGAAGAAGGCAAAGAAATTGACTACCATGGTCTTGGCTAATATTTAATATTTTAGGATTTCAAGGGAGGGGATAAAGAAATGTCGAATTCTACATTTATTGCTGATTGCATCGTGGTATGCGTGAAATTCGCAGTCTGTTTCGACAATACATCGTTGTTTTTCCTTAAAAAATGCGTCTTTGCCTTATTTAACTAAATTGGTTAACTAACCCAATTTAATTTAAAATGGGAGGGCAAAACGAAATAATTATGCCATAAAGGAATTGCCTCACAACGATTATCGACAATTTATTTCTTAAGATGCACTTAGCTCTCCCACATAAAGTCCAATAATCGTCGATATCGTATTCACGTGTTTTATGTCTGCCCTTATTGTAATAATGAAAGACCTAAACTAGGCAGCGGAGAATTGTCGTTTTAGATCTTCTGCGCTTTGATGAGTTTGTATGCTAATTATACAGTTCAAGTCATCTATTACCACCAGTTCAATCCACGCAATCCCTTATAGTTTCCCGGAAGAAAGATCTTACGTCACCTCCCGTTATTTTCAAATGCATTCAATTCAGCAACTTTCACCTTTCCTTAGCTTGAGCAACTGCCAAAAAAACACTTAACTGTCTGTCTACTTTTCCTGCTTAGGTACGTGCTTTGTACATATACAATATTAATGCAGCATGAATCCCAAATATGGGCACGTTTTGTGTAGTTGAACTCAAGCCTCACAAACACTTAATAACTCAAGCGTCACTACCATTACATGATGTTATAGAGAAGAGAGCAGTCAGACTAACCACTGCACCTTCCCCCCCCCCTCTCTCACACTTACAAAATCACTCCACACCCTTTCACAGCTTTCGTTTTCTGCGAATTATCTCTTCTGCAGGTATTTTCAAGGCCGCGTTGGATTTACCACTAATATTCTTCCACTTTTATCACAACTCCTAAGAAGAAAGTGGATACATGTCAACATCCATGTACTACCAACCTTCAAACTTACCAAAGCAATTTCACCTCCTCATCGTCTTTCGTTCCGTCTACCTCATTTTTCTTAAACATCCCCCCTTCAGTCTTAGCCAAATAATGCAACTTCAGCTGTACAAATATATCAACAAATTTCTTTTTACTCACACTCCAAACTGATTTGTTAAAGATCTTCTTCCGACGGAAGAGAATTTAAAGTAGTCAGATGTTTTAAAAAAATAAAAATAAAGAAATCCGAAATTAAATTTTTCTGAAAGCAGAGATGTTTCCCCAGTCCGTACAGGAGAATATTACTTGTTCTCGGGAAATTTTCAAAAGAACGAAGTTCCCACACTTCATACATTATTACACTTCTGTAATATTTAACCGTCATAATTCTGTCACTTGTTCTAATTCTGCAATACGAATTCGAAATTATTAAATTAAACAAAAAACTAATGTGAATCTCTCTCTCTATGAAAACTCCAACGTATTCGAACTGAAGAACAAATTGAATAAGACATTTCTTATTCACAAAGTCCTTATAAGGACTGGCTTAAATGGGCGAAGCAAGAATGCTTTTCATCTTCCCCGTTATCTGTAGTGGACAGTGTAGGGTTAAGGTGTTATTGAGCTATTAAAGCTCTGATCATGGCTGGAGGATAACAGCAATATTCGAGCCTTAGTTAGAACTTCATTGGCTACAGCATTGCCATCCATTACCCTCCAAGGGTATTGGATTAAATGAATCAATCACCGCATCTCACGGTCGATTGATCTATTCACAAAGCTTATTCTAGTTTTTACTATAAGTAATGAAATACACTAAATACTAATAGGTGTTTTAGAGTTTTCTGTACAAAAATAGCAAATATTTCAACTTTTTTTCAATATTATTTAAATAATTTAGTATAAATCATTATTTTTATTTATTTGCATTCATATTTTAAATACATTTTAAATACTTTTCTCATTTCTACAACATAACCAAATTAATCGTTTATGCATAGAATTATTGAAAGCCATTTTCTACATTCTGAACACGTTCATCGATACGTTTTAGTTCTCAAATTCGTAATCACAATTTAAAAAAATAAAATAAACAAAAAATTCCGAAGAGAATTTAAGTTGAAATCCCATTTCAGTTAAGTTAATATGTGGTATTTCAACTTCTGACGTAAGAAGTTGAAATACCACATATGAAAAAACGTTTGTGGGTCTCAAATGTTTTCTGGATTTATTTTTCTTTTGTGATGTGTGCTTTAAGTTAAAAAAGTCAAATCAATGAAATATCGCGTGCAGCTTTGTACTTGAGTGAATTAAAGTTAATTGCATTCTGTTGTGATTTACAGAAAGCATATGGCAGGTTAAAACAGAATTGAATAAATTAAATGAATAATAAACATGGTGATAACAGAATTATAAAACATTTTTGATGGTCTCGAAAACGAAACAGGAATTGAAGAGAAAAAACAATAAAATTCACGGAAATATCGATTAAATAAATGATTGAAATTTCTGTCTTTTTTAGCTTTCTAGGTAGATTCACCTGAATAATAAGAATGCTAACGAGCCATTTCACATTTCTCTTCTTCTTCTTCTTCTTCTTCTTCTTCTTCTTCTTCTTCTTCTTCTTCCTCTTCTTCTTCTTCTTCTTATTATTAACGTTCCTTAGAGTAACTAGATAATTTACAAGCATTGGAAATAATTTGGGAAATTTGTGACTCTCTTCATAGAAATCCTGTTTTGCTACTTTCGGTATTGCATATCGGGAAAAAATTAGGTTGTATTTAGTCTCGTAGTTCGTATCCTTACATGGTCCCTAAATATGTAGTAGTCATTCGTAATATAAAGAATAAAGAAGGCTGGCCATTAAAGAAATATCAAGACGATTTCAAATTTAAATCTCTTCCCATTAGCCCAAGTTCACATTCTTGGTACTCCTTATACGTTCTTTGAAATTTAAAGTAATAAATAACGCTGGAAACTATTTACTCACCCCGTTGCTCGTTTGTGGCTGGAAATAAACGACGAAGAATTAAAAGTTTCGCGCAATCAGAAAAGTTCTGGTCTTTTAATATAAATAAATAAATGGATGCGCTTAATGGAGACATTTGTGTTCTCATGAAACACTGCGCCAAAAACACCCTTCTTCTGGCCGGCATAGTTTGCGAGTTGCCAATTTTCTCCTTTTTTATTCATGACGTAAAATTCTAAACTAAAATGGAATATTTCAAAGCAGGAACATGTTATCTGTTACAATAATATCTTACACATATTTTCTTATATTTTTTGTATTAATTATGACCCATAATTGCCTTTTAGTTCCGCTTATTAGCCGCCTACGGATCATTTTTATTCTCAAGAGAACATTTCTCCAATTATATTTCCAGTTTCTGTTTAATACCACTACTGCAGTAATTTAATTAAACTCGATGTTGCAAAAATATAGTCGAGCATCCATATTTTAATAAATAATTCTTTTCTTAAATACAAAGCAAATAGGCATGTTTGGTTAATATACTAGGTTTCAGTACTGTGTAAAAATCACACACACACACGTACACACACACACACACACACACACACACACACACACACACACACACACACACTGTTTGGAACATCTGTTAAGGCACATCATAGTGTAAGGAGCAAACAGCTATGGCGCTCAACTTAATACGATGCCTTTCGCTGAGATAACTGCAGAACTCCTACGGGGCCAACAAGAGTGTGGTCCTGGAATATTTTGAGGAGGATGTCCTTTTACCTCACCCGACGATCCATTTCATCTCACACATGTTCAATAGGAGTGAGATCAGGGCACTGTGGTTCCCTGATCTCAATATACCTTCACGCCACCACCTCCTAACATCATAGTTGGGGTTACGTACTTAGGTAACACATATTCACCTGGCATTCCGCACTCCCACATCGGTACATCTGCTGGGCAGAGAGTGAGGCGTGATTCGTCGCTCAATAACAATGCTTTCCGAGCTCTAGGTCCCACAGTACACGCTCTTCTCACCACCGAAGACGACGCTGCGTGTTGGTTCGGGTAATTTGGGGCTTACATATTGGAGTCCTCCCATGGAAACCCATGTTGTGAGCCTTGGTGGTTCTGGACGTTTTTGTACAGAATCATGTTCCAGTCGATGCTGGAACTCTACATTCAACATGCTAGTTGACGAATGCAGTATTTGCATATTATACTTCGTGCAGCCTACGTTCGGTAGGTCGTCTACTGCGGTTATCAGTTGACTTCATGCATTTCCGTCTAAACTAAACTAACTGCGACTACTATTGACTAGCCGGAATGGATTTTAGCATTTTTGATTATTCTTTATGTGAAAAAGTTTATAAACAAAGGTTAATAAACTTATAGTACATTATATTATATTGTAGGGCAGTAGTTTATTGAATATTGTGATATTAACATTCGACTATGAAGATAAATTTTGACATTCGTCTCTGTAATACAGTCGAATGCAGTAATAGAATATTCTGAGATAGTAATGATACAAGAATTTAAGAATTTTTCAATAAGGAATTGAGTATTCCTTCTGCAAATTTATTTACAAATATGATTTATAGATAGTTTTATTTAAAAGAAAGTAAAACTTTAAAAAATAAATCTTTTACACCTTTTAGTGTCTCAAATACTTCTATAATAAGTAATATCCTTGCTAAAAGGTGCATATGTGTCTACTCGTGTGGTGGTCTGGATAAGAATAGCCCCAATGCAGCTCATGCATGTCGTACGAAGCGACTAAAATGGGTACCCAGGGAGGGTAATGGATGGTAATGCTGTAGCCAATGAAGTTCTAACTGAGGATTGGCTATTGCTGTTACCCTCCTGCCATGATCAGAGCTTTATATAGCTCAGTAACACCTCATACTTACACTATCCTCTACAGATAACGGGGTAGTTAAAAGCATTCTTGCTTCGCCCCTTTAAGCTAGTAACCATAATGATGCAGAGACATATGCCCCTTATACGGTGCATATGTGTCTTATCATTATAGTTTTGTTGGATTTAATTGAACTGAATTTGAACCTTTATTTATTTTACCACATTATGGAAGAGCTACATGTTTGTAAAAAGAAAAAAAAAACGTATTGAAACGCTTTGGAGTTTGATTGAATGCTGAAGGAATATCTGAATACTTTCGAAACCAGATCGTCTGCATATTGCACGTGTCCTTCAAACTGCAAGTGACTGCGAAACACGTGCAGTTTGTTGTATTAAGACTAAGTACTAATTTAGTTCATTTTGCATATTGCGTTGAAAATAAATGTATATATCTTCATTGAACAAATTCCTGATTTTACGATTGAGATCGTTTAACCCCGATTAATTTGAAAATGCTTTGACAAAATTAAAATCCAAATTTGTTTGGAACGTTTTACACGCTGTCCCACGAAAGCAAAATCAAGAAGGCATAAAATAAAAAACTGCATTACTCCCCCGATTCAGAAGGCATTCTGTCTGAGGGTCCAACACGTCTTTGCAACGACACCGAAAGGCAGTACTCAGGGGGAGGGTGAATAACGATTAAAAAGCAGGGGTTGGGAAAGAGTTAATGTGTTGTGCTCATCTTCCAAGAGACATATTTAGAATATAAATTGATTTTCAGGTGCCGAGAAACCTATTTAGAATAATAATAATAATAATAACAATAATAAATTACAGAAAGAAAACATTTTATATTATTATATTACATTAATAATTATATTCTACTTACACAAACCCTTGTATTATTATATTAAAATAATAAAAAATCAACTAACGCCTTTTATTCCCGTATACGGGAGTAGGCGAGGCCATTTAGCCCTATCTAACTTTTGGAGACTGCGTGGGCAGTTCAATCTCCACCAGTACCAATCAGAGATAGATGGTCCAAGGCTATCACTAATTAAGCGGTACACAGTGAAGAGAGAGACGGCTCAACAAGTGTCGCCATCTCGTGGTCCCTAACCCTAACACAATATATTTAATGTGGGTTCTACGGTCGATTTTCTTGAGTTTACGGGACGAAAAACCCGCTTGCCCGTGCCAGAAATCGACTAACTCGGGAACCAGTCGAAAAAAATGGTTAGAAAAATTTCCTCTAGTCGCCGACTAGACTCGAAACCAAGTCTTCCTTCGTGTAGAACTTCGTTCGTGGTGGGCAAACGGCACATCCACTGAGCTACACAGGTTATATGTTATTATATAAGTATATAAGAATTATATTGTATTCAGTTGTATATATATTTATATATTCTTATCTTAAATAGTCTGCGTTATTGTGTGTGTATATATATAGATATATGAAAAGTCTTTTACCTTGGGGATAATATATATTAATGACACCAAGTAATTTTATAAACTTGGTTTTTTTACTCCTTCTGCCAAGTAAGCAAAACAGTCAGTGTGTGTGTGTGTGTGTGTGTGTGTGTGTGTGTGTGTGTGTGTGTGTGTGTGTGTGTGTGTGTGTGTAGAAAAGTTTTTACCTTGGGTATAATAAATGTTAAAGACAGCAAGTTATTAAAATGAAAAGCCAAACGGCTAGTTTTCTGGCAACGTAATAGAAATTAAGCGGATAAAAATCCAATGTTGTTATATAGCCAGTAAATGAAACTCAAGATCGAGAACTACGATCTATATGAGTTTCAATGCCGAAAAACTATCGGCGAAGGCAATTCGAACTAAAGGTGGAGCAAGTTCCCTCACTATTCTTGATATTCTCTCATAATGTAGAACAGCTCCTAGGAGATGTAACACTGTCATTACATTATGAGGAGAGGTCACTACCCAGACCGGTTTCAACCTTTTTTGAGGTCTCATCAGTGAGTAGGTAGACCTGGAAAATATCAAAGTCCTTATAGTCCTTATAAGGACTGGCTTAAAGGGGGGCGAAGCAAGAATGCTTTTCATCTTCCCCGTTATCTGTAGAGGACAGTGTAGGGATAAGGTGTTATTGAGCTATTAAATCTCTGATCATGGCAGGAGGGTAACAGCAGTAGCCGTAGCCGAGCCTCAGTTAGAACTTCATTGGCTACAGCATTGCCATCCATTACCCTCCAAGGGTATTGGATTGAATTAATCAATCACCGCATCTCACGGTCGATTGTTCCGGAAAATATCAAAGCTTAGTGAAAAGAACTTACATACCTTCACTATACCAATGCCATAAAGGTATGTTAATATTTTGAAATTAAAATGAAAAGCCAAACGGCCAGTTTTCTGGCAACTTAATAGAAATTAAGCGGATAAAAATCCTATGATTTTTATCCGCTTAATTTGATACCAAGTTATTTTAAACCTGGTTTTACTCCATTTCCCAAGTAAGCAAACAGACAAATAAGTCAAGTTTGCGCCTGCATGTAATGCGAGTCTAACTGACCCGTAAAGTAGTACAAGTCCAAGCAACTCGTGGTAAAGTTAGAATAAGCTCTGATCACTATTCTTAATATTTACCCTTAATGCAAAGCACATCTCCTTGATGAGATGTATAATGCTATGCATTAAAGGCAAGGGGCCACTACCCAGACCGGTTTCCACCTCTATTTAGGTCTCATCAGTGGGAGCCAGCCTTAGAAATACCAAGGTTAAGTAATACAGAGCTTATAAGTATTTTACCACAACAAGTTACCATAAGGTGCTTTATTAGAAATATTACTAAAATCTGGTATCAAGTAGTATTGAAATATAGGGACGTAGCTTAATAAAATTTAGAATCCAAAATACCTCTTAGCATGAAATTCCTATCTCATTGATATTTTTAATTAATTATTATTTTCTGTATATCACTACATATTCTTTATAATACACATATCTTAAAATGATACATTAGGTAATAATACTATTTATCATACTGCGATTATTTAATCGAGGTATTCGTTCACAAAAGATAAATTGTCAGCAGTAGAAAATGCTGTAAAGAACTGGTTATAGAGTTATTAGCTGAAATGCTAAAAATATATTTGTTGTTTTGCTTTCGTAAGTTTTCTCTTTATATTCTGATTCTTTGAATGCAATTTAAATGAGCATTTAACAATATTAGCAGTGCCATATGGCATTTGAAAATTATCACTTGATAATATTTTACAATTCATTATATTTAATTTAACTAAAATTAATTTGAAAAAACAAATAAAAAATAAAAAAACTTTTAATTACTAAAGTATATTTTTAAATTAATCCAATAATAGAGAAAACTTTTTGCAATAAATTATATTTATTAAATACATCATTACTTTTAAATCATAAACTATTTACTAATTTCAACCAATTCAAACAAAGATATTCTCTTGAATTCTCTGGTAATAGATTATGTGGTTTGTTAACACATAAACGTTGGATTTGGGGAAAAATAAAATTCCACATCCAAATGGTTTTGGCTCAGCGATTTAATGATAAGCGCCGCCGAATACTTACGTGTACTTGAATAGATACCTGCTATTTAATAAACAAAAATGCACTTAAAAATCACAGGGAAAAAAAGGAAGGTGCAGAATTAACTAAGGAAGCAGGTTTGCAGTTGGTGAGCATAAATTACATAAAATAGGACAAACAGCAAAAATAATATGTAATATCTTAAACGAATTATTATAACGCATACTGTTTCTCATTATATGAAAGTTACCACAAAGAAAAGGTTTAGAGTTATTTAAATTTGGAAAGAAGATCAAGTTGAGATGGAAAACTGACAGAGATTTTAATAAAGAGCGCTTTTTCATGCCAAACTACACGTGTAAGATATTCTAAAGTAACTCTGCGTCGAAATCTGATATCTCACTATCTGATACAATTCATGGTATTGACACTTATTGGATGGAGTCACCATAGAAGGGCCAAAGCAATCGCAACGTTTAAATTTTATCATTTGCATTCAAACAACGAGGGTACTTCTAACACGGTCGGTTGACTTTTAAGTCTTTAAAGGAAAAGTTCCAAAAAGGAAAAATATAACAATACAGAGTAAACGGGGGAAAATTAAAACAAATACTGAACATTGTATAAAAAAAAATAACGTCGAATAAAAACCTGTGAAAAAAAACAATAAAATAAAAAGAAAAACAAATGAGTAGGCCTTGCCTGATGATCTAGCTCTAAAATGGGTTTGGCCCACTTCGCAGCCGAAGTTTGTTCAGGCCAATTCCATTATATTTTTGTGTAAAATAAAATACAACTAAATATGAAGACAATGCGAAATAAAGAAAAAAAATGCATATTATCAGTGATAGTTACAGGTTGATGTTAATTTTATTTTTCCCAATAAGGTGTTGCAAAATGTTCTGGCATGGACTGTTTTCTGACCCCCCCCCCCCCCACGAAAGGTTATTTTGTAAACCTACAGTCATTTTGTACGGTGGGCGATATAGGGGTGGTGTGGGTGGGTGGGTGGGTGTGTGTTTACATTTTTATTTTATTTTTGTTTAAATTTTTTACATAGTCTGTAAACGCCCTCTCTAGAGACCAAACGATAATTTTTTCAAGCCACTTCAAGTCTGTTTTAAAACGCACTAAACATGTGTCTCTCCTGTTCCAAGAACCGAATATCAGATACGCGTAGAAAGTCTTCCTAATTGGAGGGTTGATCCTGATTTCCTAGAAGGCTGATGAAGAGAATTAGATACAGTATGTTTGGTTTTCCTCAATGAACGGGAAGGTGGAACTGGAAATTTTCAAATACTTTCCAATAAAATTGTTTTGGGATTCGTTGATGGATACGACCGCAGTCTTCTAAAGGTCTTTTTAGTGTGTACATTTTAATCAGAATTCCTGAATTCCTGAAGTGTGCTTTAATGCCACTGCTTGCCTTACAGTTCGAAACGTGTTGGTATAATATGCGAAAGGAAAACCTTCCTTACGTCAGTCCGAGATGACCATGCGTATCATGTGTTTCTCATAACTCCAGAAGAAATCAAATTTCAATAAATGGTTTTATCTTTTTTGTCAGTGGTATTTCTAATAATAATGAGATGGAACAAAGAAGTACTATAATCGTTTCGATTACCATTTTCCCCATTACACGACAAATAAGTTGGTTTAAAGTGATTTGCTTTTTGTTACAGAACTAAGAAATTTTTGTATAGACAGCAGGACCGTTCCCAATTAAGGTTATTCCTAATATTGTTACGAAACCATACAAAAGATTGTTAGACCTGATTTTTCAAAAACTTTACGTTGGTTTTGTCTGGTTTAGCGCGAAGACCATTCATTACGCGGAACTGTCTCTGTATGCTGAAATGTAGACGAAATGGAATCCGGAAGGGTTGCGATGATGTCGTCATCATAAGTTACGAAAATATATATACACGAGTACACATAATTTTTACAATATCATTACCAACTTTGGTTTTGAATTGTACACCTTGATTTCTTTAAAGATTATTCCTGCATCAAGACAGACTTACACGAAGGAACACTCAATTAGATGGCATGTAAACTATGCCAAAAATATTAACTACCCTTTAATAGTATTAATAGGTTTCTGTGATTTTAAGTATCCTGGTAGATACCAGCTGTGTAATATAACATGGTTAAGGGAAAGATGAAAATGATACTTGGAATGAAATAGAACGATTCTTTGCGATATATATTTAGAATGACTTCTTCGTCTTCTTCATTCACAGTGTATGTAGACCGTTGGTGGTACTATGTGTTCATGGCTCCGGTTTGCCTGTTTTCGGGATGAAAAACCCCGATTAAACTTGGGAAACCTTACTGTCTACGCCCAAGGCTAACTCGGCTATGGCTGAGAAGATCCTTAAGAACCTAGGACACTCCTTCCGCTGGTATATCGTTGCGAAGCGCACGGCCACTAGGCTAACCGCGCGGACATACGAAATATGTGTGACGTTTTGTATCATTATATACACTGCTTAGAAGGAGGTCAATGGACACCATAGTGTGAGCAACAAACAACCATGGCACTCACCTTAATAACATGTGCGACCTCCTTTGTTTGCAATGATTGTTGCAATTCTTACAGGGCGTGCTTTCCACGCGCGCGTACAATAGCGTTCAATGGGAATTTTGAACCATTCTTCCTGTAGACATTTAATGAGGTCCTGTAATGTTGTGGGACGATCGTCTCTTGACCTCACACGACGCTCCAGTTCATCCTACAGATGTTTAATAGAGATTCGATGACTGGCCTACGCAGAACAGGGCTCTGTGCAGGCTAGTCAAGTGTGGTGACTGCGGGTAGAACTTGCAGTTGACTCCCTGTGCTTCCAAATAGTTTTTCAGAATAGGTTCATATTATAGGCATCATCACAAATTTATGTCGAAAGAACAGAAAGAAGAAATGGAAATTTTCACTTAAGTTGCAGAATACGCAAATAATTCAATGAGAAGAAACCAAAATATCTTGTCCTGGTCATCATTTCTTATCATTATGATGCACTATTGATCTTTGATCATGAGTGATATCTTCATGGCTGTTGTGAAGCGATTTGCTTGCCAAGTGGATAAATTGAGGTTCAAACTCCCAGTTTCACGGAAAGAACTTCTCTAGAGTTATTTTTTTCACCATCGGTACTGAAGTTGTCGTTCTGAAATGGCGATAGTAAGGTTTTCCCGCCGGAAACCCCGGTTTTTCATGCTATAAAACAGACAAAAACCGACCTTCAGAAAGCAAATCCCTGCTTGAATATAGAAACGAAACATACCTTTCTTACTTCCTAGCGGCAGTTCATGTAAAGGACCACACCAAGGAATTTAACAGCAGGAGATCTGACGACGCTGAAGAATTAGATTTCTCGCAATGTAAGATGTTTAAGAAATGAAGAGCGATCATTGCCTAAATGACCGAGTTGTAGCAAATTATTTTAAGTATTATAACGATATTGTATTTATAATCAGAAACTACCAGAAGTGGTATTTCCGATTTTCATATATAAATCCCATCTCTTTAATAAAAATGCTAATATTAAAAGCAACAAAGTTTTTGTTATTTGAAGTGTTTAATATAAAAAATAAATTCTATTTCTAAGTATGCATTATCAGTCCACAATATCAGTCTATAAAACAGACAAACCGACCTTCAGAAAGCAAATCCCTGCCTGAATATAGAAACGAAACATACCTTTCTTACTTCCTAGCGGCAGTTCATGTAAAGGACCACACCAAGGAATTTAACAGCAGGAGATCTGACGACGCTGAAGAATTAGATTTCACGCAATGTAAGATGTTTAAGAAATGAAGAGCGATCATTGCCTAAATGACCGAGTTGTAGCAAATTATTTTAAGTATTATAACGATATTGTATTTATAATCAGAAACTACCAGAAGTGGTATTTCCGATTTTCATATATAAATCCCATCTCTTTAATAAAAATGCTAATATTAAAAGCAACAAAGTTTTTGTTATTTGAAGTGTTTAATATAAAAAATAAATTCTATTTCTAAGTATGCATTATCAGTCCACAAATGCATGTGATAAGTCTTGCTCTTGTTACTTGTTCTTGCTAACTGCAATGGAAGGGTTCTTCTGTTACCCCTAAGTGAAATTTAAGTAATGTTTCACTCATTTGTAATTTTAACCATATTTTGGACTAATAACTTTAATAGATATTTAGCCAGATTAGAGGTTGGGGAGTCTCTTGAGTTCACAAGCATAAAGGAGAATATCGACTTCGTGCAGTTTAGAATTTACATAAATTATTGGAACTACCGGATATTTAATACGGCCAGTTGCACATGTCTTTTACCAGATTATTAATTTTGATGTGGATGGACCACGTCAGATGGCTATTCGTGGAGATTGGTTTATCTGCTCTGAGCACAACAATGCACGAGTACTTTTAGCGAAAATTTCTCCGAATGGCTGTTCATTCTGCTTTGGAGTTATGTTGGAGTGTACTTTATGCTCAAGAAAATAGAACTCATACAAGAACTTTTCTATCCTGTTAATATGAAAATATCAGAACTGTTCTACCGAGTCTCCTTGTGTTTTGATCAGATTTGTTGATAGGAGCGAGGTTTAAATAAGGATTGCTTTCCTAAGTATTGGCAAACTGATTCATAGAATGCTTTTAGTCTTTAGAAAATTTCCAGATAAGACTGAGATGAGCATCTAAAGAAATGTACCAAGTTAAGAACTCTACTTAAATAACTGAACACCAAAACTCTCTTGCTTGTTCAGTTGTTCGTTATGTCGACGGCAAACTTACAAATTGTCAACAAACAAATGAAAGATGCATTTAGGAACAAGGTTTCCTCGTCTGAACCATACGTATTATCATCCTTATAAGGACTGGCTTAAAGGGGCGAAGCAAGAATGCTTTTCATCTTCCCCATTATCTGTAGAGGACAGAGTATAGATATAAGGTGTTATTGAGCAATTAAAGCTCTGATCATGGCAGGAGGGTAGCAGCAATAGCCGAGCCTCAGTTAGAACTTCATTGGCTACAGCATTGCCATCCATTACCCTCCAAAGGGTATTGACTATGTAAGTATAAGTAAAGGTGAAATATCAAAAATCCCACCCCCCCCCCCCCCCACCCCCCCCCCCCCCCACCCCCCCCCCCCCCCACCCCCCCCCCCCCCCACCCCCCCCCCCCCCCACCCCCCCCCCCCCCCACCCCCCCCCCCCCCCACCCCCCCCCCCCCCCACCCCCCCCCCCCCCCACCCCCCCCCCCCCCCACCCCCCCCCCCCCCCACCCCCCCCCCCCCCCACCCCCCCCCCCCCCCACCCCCCCCCCCCCCCACCCCCCCCCCCCCCCACCCCCCCCCCCCCCCACCCCCCCCCCCCCCCACCCCCCCCCCCCCCCACCCCCCCCCCCCCCCACCCCCCCCCCCCCCCACCCCCCCCCCCCCCCACCCCCCCCCCCCCCCACCCCCCCCCCCCCCCACCCCCCCCCCCCCCCACCCCCCCCCCCCCCCACCCCCCCCCCCCCCCACCCCCCCCCCCCCCCACCCCCCCCCCCCCCCACCCCCCCCCCCCCCCACCCCCCCCCCCCCCCACCCCCCCCCCCCCCCAACGCCATTAATATGCATCTTTCGTTGATTGATCTCATTTTAGTTTGTCGCATTTTCAATATATAATTGAGTCTCGGAAGTGGTTATATTGTAGCAGTACAACAGATTTGCAGGATAATTCTGATGCGTATTCGCCATTAATATGCATCTTTCGTTGATTGATCTCATTTTAGTTTGTCGCATTTTCAATATATAATTGAGTCTCGGAAGTGGTTATATTGTAGCAGTACAACAGATTTGCAGGATAATTCTGATGCGTATTCGCCATTAATATGCATCTTTCGTTGATTGATCTCATTTTAGTTTGTCGCATTTTCAATATATAATTGAGTCTCGGAAGTGGTTATATTGTAGCAGTACAACAGATTTGCAGGATAATTCTGATGCGTATTCGCCATTAATATGCATCTTTCGTTGATTGATCTCATTTTAGTTTGTCGCATTTTCAATATATAATTGAGTCTCGGAAGTGGTTATATTGTAGCAGTACAACAGATTTGCAGAATAATTCTGATGCGTATTCGCCATTAATATGCATCTTTCGTTGATTGATCTCATTTTAGTTTGTCGCATTTTCAATATATAATTGAGTCTCGGAAGTGGTTATATTGTAGCAGTACAACAGATTTGCAGGATAATTCTGATGCGTATTCGCCATTAATATGCATCTTTCGTTGATTGATCTCATTTTAGTTTGTCGCATTTTCAATATATAATTGAGTCTCGGAAGTGGTTATATTGTAGGAGTACAACAGATTTGCAGGATAATTCTGATGCGTATTCGCCATTAATATGCATCTTTCGTTGATTGATCTCATTTTAGTTTGTCGCATTTTCAATATATAATTGAGTCTCGGAAGTGGTTATATTGTAGCAGTACAACAGATTTGCAGGATAATTCTGATGCGTATTCGCCATTAATATGCATCTTTCGTTGATTGATCTCATTTTAGTTTGTCGCATTTTCAATATATAATTGAGTCTCGGAAGTGGTTATATTGTAGCAGTACAACAGATTTGCAGAATAATTCTGATGCGTATTCGCCATTAATATGCATCTTTCGTTGATTGATCTCATTTTAGTTTGTCGCATTTTCAATATATAATTGAGTCTCGGAAGTGGTTATATTGTAGCAGTACAACAGATTTGCAGAATAATTCTGATGCGTATTCGCCATTAATATGCATCTTTCGTTGATTGATCTCATTTTAGTTTGTCGCATTTTCAATATATAATTGAGTCTCGGAAGTGGTTATATTGTAGCAGTACAACAGATTTGCAGAATAATTCTGATGCGTATTCGCCATTAATATGCATCTTTCGTTGATTGATCTCATTTTAGTTTGTCGCATTTTCAATATATAATTGAGTCTCGGAAGTGGTTATATTGTAGCAGTACAACAGATTTGCAGGATAATTCTGATGCGTATTCGCCATTAATATGCATCTTTCGTTGATTGATCTCATTTTAGTTTGTCGCATTTTCAATATATAATTGAGTCTCGGAAGTGGTTATATTGTAGCAGTACAACAGATTTGCAGGATAATTCTGATGCGTATTCGCCATTAATATGCATCTTTCGTTGATTGATCTCATTTTAGTTTGTCGCATTTTCAATATATAATTGAGTCTCGGAAGTGGTTATATTGTAGCAGTACAACAGATTTGCAGGATAATTCTGATGCGTATTCGCCATTAATATGCATCTTTCGTTGATTGATCTCATTTTAGTTTGTCGCATTTTCAATATATAATTGAGTCTCGGAAGTGGTTATATTGTAGCAGTACAACAGATTTGCAGGATAATTCTGATGCGTATTCGCCATTAATATGCATCTTTCGTTGATTGATCTCATTTTAGTTTGTCGCATTTTCAATATATAATTGAGTCTCGGAAGTGGTTATATTGTAGCAGTACAACAGATTTGCAGGATAATTCTGATGCGTATTCGCCATTAATATGCATCTTTCGTTGATTGATCTCATTTTAGTTTGTCGCATTTTCAATATATAATTGAGTCTCGGAAGTGGTTATATTGTAGCAGTACAACAGATTTGCAGGATAATTCTGATGCGTATTCGCCATTAATATGCATCTTTCGTTGATTGATCTCATTTTAGTTTGTCGCATTTTCAATATATAATTGAGTCTCGGAAGTGGTTATATTGTAGCAGTACAACAGATTTGCAGAATAATTCTGATGCGTATTCGCCATTAATATGCATCTTTCGTTGATTGATCTCATTTTAGTTTGTCGCATTTTCAATATATAATTGAGTCTCGGAAGTGGTTATATTGTAGCAGTACAACAGATTTGCAGGATAATTCTGATGCGTATTCGCCATTAATATGCATCTTTCGTTGATTGATCTCATTTTAGTTTGTCGCATTTTCAATATATAATTGAGTCTCGGAAGTGGTTATATTGTAGCAGTACAACAGATTTGCAGAATAATTCTGATGCGTATTCGCCATTAATATGCATCTTTCGTTGATTGATCTCATTTTAGTTTGTCGCATTTTCAATATATAATTGAGTCTCGGAAGTGGTTATATTGTAGCAGTACAACAGATTTGCAGGATAATTCTGATGCGTATTCGCCATTAATATGCATCTTTCGTTGATTGATCTCATTTTAGTTTGTCGCATTTTCAATATATAATTGAGTCTCGGAAGTGGTTATATTGTAGCAGTACAACAGATTTGCAGGATAATTCTGATGCGTATTCGCCATTAATATGCATCTTTCGTTGATTGATCTCATTTTAGTTTGTCGCATTTTCAATATATAATTGAGTCTCGGAAGTGGTTATATTGTAGCAGTACAACAGATTTGCAGGATAATTCTGATGCGTATTCGCCATTAATATGCATCTTTCGTTGATTGATCTCATTTTAGTTTGTCGCATTTTCAATATATAATTGAGTCTCGGAAGTGGTTATATTGTAGCAGTACAACAGATTTGCAGGATAATTCTGATGCGTATTCGCCATTAATATGCATCTTTCGTTGATTGATCTCATTTTAGTTTGTCGCATTTTCAATATATAATTGAGTCTCGGAAGTGGTTATATTGTAGCAGTACAACAGATTTGCAGGATAATTCTGATGCGTATTCGCCATTAATATGCATCTTTCGTTGATTGATCTCATTTTAGTTTGTCGCATTTTCAATATATAATTGAGTCTCGGAAGTGGTTATATTGTAGCAGTACAACAGATTTGCAGGATAATTCTGATGCGTATTCGCCATTAATATGCATCTTTCGTTGATTGATCTCATTTTAGTTTGTCGCATTTTCAATATATAATTGAGTCTCGGAAGTGGTTATATTGTAGGCAGTACAACAGATTTGCAGGATAATTCTGATGCGTATTCGCCATTAATATGCATCTTTCGTTGATTGATCTCATTTTAGTTTGTCGCATTTTCAATATATAATTGAGTCTCGGAAGTGGTTATATTGTAGCAGTACAACAGATTTGCAGGATAATTCTGATGCGTATTCGCCATTAATATGCATCTTTCGTTGATTGATCTCATTTTAGTTTGTCGCATTTTCAATATATAATTGAGTCTCGGAAGTGGTTATATTGTAGCAGTACAACAGATTTGCAGGATAATTCTGATGCGTATTCGCCATTAATATGCATCTTTCGTTGATTGATCTCATTTTAGTTTGTCGCATTTTCAATATATAATTGAGTCTCGGAAGTGGTTATATTGTAGCAGTACAACAGATTTGCAGAATAATTCTGATGCGTATTCGCCATTAATATGCATCTTTCGTTGATTGATCTCATTTTAGTTTGTCGCATTTTCAATATATAATTGAGTCTCGGAAGTGGTTATATTGTAGCAGTACAACAGATTTGCAGGATAATTCTGATGCGTATTCGCCATTAATATGCATCTTTCGTTGATTGATCTCATTTTAGTTTGTCGCATTTTCAATATATAATTGAGTCTCGGAAGTGGTTATATTGTAGCAGTACAACAGATTTGCAGAATAATTCTGATGCGTATTCGCCATTAATATGCATCTTTCGTTGATTGATCTCATTTTAGTTTGTCGCATTTTCAATATATAATTGAGTCTCGGAAGTGGTTATATTGTAGCAGTACAACAGATTTGCAGAATAATTCTGATGCGTATTCGCCATTAATATGCATCTTTCGTTGATTGATCTCATTTTAGTTTGTCGCATTTTCAATATATAATTGAGTCTCGGAAGTGGTTATATTGTAGCAGTACAACAGATTTGCAGAATAATTCTGATGCGTATTCGCCATTAATATGCATCTTTCGTTGATTGATCTCATTTTAGTTTGTCGCATTTTCAATATATAATTGAGTCTCGGAAGTGGTTATATTGTAGCAGTACAACAGATTTGCAGAATAATTCTGATGCGTATTCGCCATTAATATGCATCTTTCGTTGATTGATCTCATTTTAGTTTGTCGCATTTTCAATTTTTTTTTTCAATAACTCGTTTTACCAAGATATAATGGGAAAGAACATTGCATTCAACCTATTATCTTATCCTTATATAAGGACTGGCTTATTAAAGGGGCGAAGCAAGAATGCCTTTCAACTTCTCCGTTATCTGTAGAGGACAGTGTAGGGATAAGGTGTTATTAAGCTATATAAAGCTGATCATGGCAGGAGGGTAACAGCAATAGACGAACCTCAGTTAGAGCTTCATTGGCTACAGCTTTGCCTTCCATTAACCTCCAAGGGTATTGATCCTGATCCAGAAATGATTGGTCACCTCCTCCCTATATATTATCTTATAAGGACTGGCTTAAAGGGGCGAAGCAAGAATGCTTTTCAACTTCCCCCTTATCTGTAGAGGACAGTGTAGGGATAAGGTGTTATTTTGAGCTATTAAAGCTCAATAACACCTTAATCAATGATCATGGTGTTATTGAGCTCGGAAATAGCCGAGCCTCAGTTAGAACTTCATTAGCTACAGCATTGCCATATTTAAAGGTAAAGCCGTCTCTAAAAATTCGGACGATCCCTAGGCCACTCAATCGTGGGCGAAGGACCGTTCATCTCAGCGTTGGTTCCACTCAGTGATGGCCTTCCACCCACACACCACCACCAAGCAGAACCGCTCAAATTCCGAGGAAAATAATTCACCGACAAAGCCCCTCATCGGGCCGTGCCGGAGAACACTCTCCCCGGAGACTCAAATTGCTCCCTTAAGGCAAAAACCCTAAGAGAGCGAACTCAAAAACTCTCGAATCTCATCACCCAAGGGGGTAACAGCAACAGCCGAACCTCAGTTAAACTTCATTGGTACAACATTGCCATCCATTACCCTCCAAGGGTATTGGATTCTTCTCATACCAGTATTGGATTTATTTAATTTGTAAATTACTAATAAAAATATTACGTAAACAATAGAAAGGTAATTGAATAAAAGACGACTTTTTTCTTTTTAAGTTTAATTATAACTAAAATAATTTAAATATTTTATTACAATATTAAACTTATAATATTATTTTATATAAAAGTTTATTATTTTTTTAAACAGTCTTGAGTTTTAATAAATCAAATTATATTCCGTATTTTCGATTGTAATATTTTAGAAAAAATTCAAAGGAAAATGTATATACTGTGCATTATATGGGCAAGACTCGCCGACAAACACACACTCCGACTCGTCCTGGATAATTAACTTTGCCAGGTGGCGAACAGATTCATACTAAACAAAATAGAATATTTCATTGGAATGGTTCTCACACAAAGGAAATGCTCAGGAAACGACAATCCAGTATTCAGAAGTTTTTCTTTTAATTTAGTAATTAAAATAAGGAATAATAAATGCTCATCATTATTATAGCCAGTAAGAAAATTACGTTGCTATTGAAATATAAAATATTTCGAATGCCACCTAGAACTTAAATACAGTTAATTATGAAAATGAAAATGAAATCGTAGTTGTTCTTGTTTTTTTCAGTTTATTCGTTCATTTTAAATAGCGCAAGGTAGAAGAGGCTTTCCTGTCAAAAAAATTCCAAATTCTTTTATATCACAGAATTTTAGATATCCATCCCCTTCCAATTGAAAATATAGTGCCCAAATTTTCAAATTTGGGCACTATATTCTAACCTGTAAATCATTGGAAGACAACCCGAAATGCGCATGTGCGAGAAACCTGAGCATTTGAAAGCATAAGATTTATCAACCCGAGCTTCATTTGCAAAACTATGATCAAATTTCATAAATTGTCTTCAAATAACGATTGCAGTCTACAACAGATCGGAAATATATACTGTATGATGACATAACATTTTTCGATAGGCAGCTACGATAGACATTTAAACTTGAACAAGAAAGATGCACTCCAAGCCACTTGAAGACGGAAAACAACACTCATGAAGTGAGGGGGGAGGGGAGGAAAAAGTCCGTACTATTTGTACTTTTAAATCTTGCCTTTTTGGGGGGGACAACTCGTGGCATAGGTGGAGATTATGATTTTTCAACGATATATCAGAAAGTAAAAAGGACTTTCAGGAAATACTAACTGCTAATACGGTTAATACGAGCTCGGAAGTGTGTTTAGTTCCGAGCTGGTATTAACCGTAATTTAATTAGCGAATCCTTTAAAAAAGACTTGGATTGATTGAACTCCGTTGTGGGAAGTTATGTTAGCAGCATCTGAAATTAGTTTTGTGCGTGCTAAGTGCGTGTGTTCTGGAAGGATTGCTGTTTTGTGGATGGGAAAAAAAACGATTTACAGGAAGAAAACTCCTCCCAATTTGTACGACGATGGCTAAGTCACCTTTAGGAAACGTTTTTGGAATCGAATTCGATCCAGGACACGAGCAACGTTTCTAAGGATTTCTCAACCATTTTCGAGTTGTTTGATCTCAAGAGGAGGCGGTAGACTTTAGTATTATCTTTGTTTTTGTTCTAAAAAAAGTGGTTTCATTTGTAAAACAGGAAAATCGGTGATAAACTGCATGCGTTGTATTCAGAAAATGCAGAAAATATGGAACGTTCTACCGTGGGATTGATTAAGTTGATATAAAGCCAAGTTACGGTTTTCATAACTACCCACTGAAGTTACGTTCCACTGAGGGAAAACCAAATGATGAGGAGAATCATTGCTGCAGTTCCACATTCAAGTTGGAATACGAAATTGCAAGGTCAAGTGTAAGTTTTGTTTTTTTCTGTAAGTGTTCTCGTTCACCTTCAGCTGAAATGACTCTCAGACCGAATTAAATCGGGATTTTAACAACGAAAAAAGCCCTCTTTTGCAATAGAAACAGCACAAAGATAAACAACATCCGGATAACTTTTTTTACATTAAAAATTTACAAAACTGTTTCTTAAGCAAAAAAAATGCACTATTTTTTTAAAAGCATTTTCGTAATAACATGTTATGTGTTTAGACCCAGGAAGTGAATTCTTCCCTCTATCTAAATAGCCAATCCATGTTCAGATAATCTTTGGCTTGATTTGCCTCTCATTCACAGACATGAAGCATTCCGGTTCACGTTTGATAAGGCTAGTTAAAACTCTTCCATAATAGTCTTTGTGTGGTCTTCTTACGAGTCATCCTATAATAGAGAGTTTGTATGGCGCCAATATCCAATCTCATGATCTTTCTCTCTGAGAATCGTGAATTGAAATTCTATTTCTGTTCTCTAGACAGTCTCTCCGTCTCCCGAAAAAATGCTATGAGAAGAAAACATAGAATGTATATAACAAACAGCAAATTTTAGTTGATAATAAATTCGAATTCGGAATAAATATATTCGAGATACTCTAGTGCGGCTTATCATTCGCAATATGAAATCCATATTTGTTATTCGTTGTGTATTAATGCGATTTAAACTCATTAATACGAAGTAAATAATAATAATAATAAACTTTCGGTCCATAAATATTATTCTGTTCTTTCTAACAGATATTTTCGTAATAGATCCAGAAGTCATTTTAACAATGAACTAATCAACAGAGAACTTAACGTAAGCTATAGGATTGTCATTTGCAGTTACAACAGTCAGTTGTGCGATTTCATTGTTAGTGTAGACCCAGACCTTAAACCGACAATTAGAGACTAATGCTTTACAGTGCCAGATTACACGCCTGGAAAAGAGAAACAGAAATATCCAAAGTAAATAAATCTTCCCAGCCAATCTCTTAGGTACGTTCGACATTATATATTTTATTTCTAAATCTTTTCTTTTTCTCTGTTAATGATAACGAACTTATTTCATTTAGTGATTTGAACCTAAAGAATTTGAAGGGGATGTCTCAGTTTTTACTTCTTTGACGGGAAAATAAGCAATTAATTCTGCAATGAAGTTCATAACCGCTTAACATGATCCATCAGAAAGAATATATCAGCGAGCACAGCACAAATTTGAATGATTATGTTAAATAATGTTAAATTATGTTGAATAGTAAAGCAAAGAGTGAATCAAAAAAATAGTTGAATAATTGCACTGCAAATTAATATCGATAAATTACGATAAACCTGGATGTACTGCCAGTCTCCTGAGATAATTATATATTTTAATTATCCAGTTTAATAAAGTTGTTGTACCTTGTTAGCATTTAGGTTGCCATGGTGATCAATAAGACGCTTTTTCTGTTTTTATTTTCGATAGGTGGCGCGATTGTAAATCGTTTCAGAAAGCTCTGTTTGGCTACAGAGAGTTACGATGGAATAACACTTTTGAACATCACTAATGTTAGCATTAAAAATTCTTATAAATTCGTTTCAATTATCAATTATTAGGCTTTATCTGTTTTACGAATTATGAGAGCTCTGATTATTACTAACACAATAATTTAATCAATGTCGAAAATCAAGAATGCTCTGAAAAAATCCACTTCAAACGACATTGATTATTCTTTAAATTATGATTATGACCACCGTTTTACTTAGTATTCTTGGAATCTTAGTAGTTTTCAAATTTTAAAAATGATCCAACTTATTATTTTAATAATTGATATTTGTAAATTTATTGATAAACAAATCACCCGCATGAAGATATTTGTACTTAAAAGTCACGAGATCTACTTCTTTTTATATAAGTTATAGAATCTTTCTTTAATAATAGAATAGGTTTACTGAGTTATGAAATAATTTTGATATGTTTTGTTATTCAAGTAACTTTGAAATTTCATATTGCAAATACAAATTAGCAATTCTTTATTCAAATTATTTGATATTCTCGTATATTTCTATTTACATTTATTTGTATTATATATATATATATGTATATATATATATATATATATATATATATATATATATATATATATATATTAACATTTACAAATATTCCTTGTTATTCCAGTTTCGTAATGAATTTTGCCATTCTCTAATTTTTTATTCATTCTTTTCATATGCTTCTGCTGTTTTGTTATCATTTATGCATGTTTTGTCACTTCTCTCTCTCTCTCTCTCTCTCTCTCTCTCTCTCTCTCTCTCTCTCTCTCTCTCTCTCCTACCACTTTGAAGACGATATTCTATATATCTTTCTTTTATTTCAACCGTAATTTGATCAAGGAATGGATAAATTTATACACTGCTCTGACTATTTTTAATTCTATTTCTTATATCAGCTATCAGGAAACCTTTCGCAATATTCTTGATTTCGAATAGGAATTTATAATTTCAGTATTCGTTTTTTAATTCCGGTACATTTTCTCCGAAGTACATTAATATTTTCTGTTTTTTATGTAGTTTCTACACACAAAACGTTATTAGTAAAGCTACAGTATATTTGAACCGCGGGTAGGCTAAGCATTTATTTTTCATTATTATTCGTTTTATATATATTTTAATCTTTTATTTATTTTCAGAAAACGAAAAAAAAATCTTCATTATACCACTTTAAACCTTTAATAAGTAGGGCAATGTTCCAACACCTGGTAAAGAAATTCATATTAGGGGGGGGGCTATTTTTATCCCGGGATAAGAATAGCCCCACTGTAGCCCTGCATGTCGTACAGGGCGACTAAAATGGGGACCCAGGGAGGGTAATGGATGGCAATGCCGTAGCCAATGAAGTTTTAACTAAGGCTCTGCTATTTCTGTTAACCTCCTGCCGCGATCAGAGATTATAGCGCTATATTACCCCATCCATACATTTTCTTCAACAGATAACGGGAAATATGAAAAGCATTCTTGCTTCACCCATCTAGCGAAAAAAAAAAAATACAGTTGTGTTCAGCATGAATGCACTTCCTTAAAAGTTATTTCATTCTTTAGCACCACGCAAGGACGATTTATCTTGCCGAGCTTAAAATATTCCTTCTTCTCTAACACAGTTTGAACCATACGAAAAGCATTGGCATCAAATCACCCATCTGACAGTCTAATTAAATACTTTATTGAATATCTCCCACTCTGTTTTGGGACCACTGGCCATACTGGACGATGTGCGGAGATGGCGCCAGAGTAGTTCTATACCATATGCAAAAAGATACAAATATTTGTTACAGATTGGGTTCCACTTCGGAGTAGCCCAAAGCAGTAATATTGGAAACTTTCGATTTCTTTGGTTTAGAAAAGCCTGATATTGGCACGAAGGAAGAGGTGCTCATTACGAATATCAACTGCAGACAATCTTCTCATCGTGATTTGGCTTGGGGAGTTGTTTATGGCTGATGAAACTTGCACTGGTGAAACTAGTAAAATCACAATATTGTCCCCAACCTCATTACCCCCTTTTGCGAAGTATGCCATACAACGTCTGAAGTGGTACCGTTGCAGTCTTCCCCCACCGGTGAAGAAAAACAAAAAATACCTAACTTTTGTCATCAATGTTCTGAAATATTATACAGGGAAAACACATGACAAACATCTCCTCACTGAGGAAGACAGAATCTGCCGTCGAAGTAGGAACTGCTTCTCCGCCTAACTCCCTCGATCCGTGGAGCAGGAAAGAAACCTCTTGGGCGAAGAAGGTTTCCTAAGGAGAGGATGTAGGTCACCAACCATATTTCAGATTACACGGGGAGGGGAATTAAAGTGTGCATATATTTGAAACGTCATTGTTTTATAACATTTTGAAGTCAGATTTTATTAGTTTTGTAATTTTAGTATAATTTCATTTTATTCCAATATCGGTGGTGTGTGTGGGGGGGAGGAGTTGGCCTGAACAAACCCAGGCTGCGAAGGCCAACCTCGAAGTGTTTTTCAGTCCTTTTGGGATGGAAAATCCAGGGTCAGCTCTCCCCAAATTGTTCAATTGTTTTTATTGTTTTTATCCGTTTATTTATCCATTTAATACTATTTTAATATCCTACTCATCTGTTTACTCTTGTTAGGTTTTTTAGTTCATTTGTTTTCATTTTTGTTACTTTTCCTTAAAGAAGTGAAAGGTTAATCGACCGTTTTAGAAACATCCGGTGGATCAGCAGCTAAACTTGGTCTGCTGAGGTCTCCTTCTCTCCTTTATCACTGTTTCACTATATAATTATTCACCTTCCCCCCCCCCTTTTCTCTCTCTCTCTCTCTCTCTGCAAAATCTCAGCACCAAATCGTAAAAGATTTGAACTTTACAAAATGTAATTTTATTGTTTAGCAAATGACCGATGTTTCGTGTTGCCGAGAGGTTAAAATCGCCTTACAGAGAACCTCTGTTATTGCGTAAGCTCTTGTCAGAATAACGACAGCAGCTGAGTGTACATCGACAGTCTCATATCTCTGGAATTTTTAGAAGTATTTTAGAAAAACGTCTGCTCATTTAAAACTGAAAGGAAAACAAAGCTAAGTATGTTGTATGAATTTGACAATAGAACAACGATTTTTATTTAAAACTCAATTTTTCTACGATTTGAATTTGATAAAATGTGTACTTCAGATGATTATTTTATTTATTTAATTTTTGAAACCGATTTATTTTTAATCTACTAAATCATCAGGAAATATTTCTTAGTCTTCCATTCCAGGTGGAATAACATCGTCTATTCTATTTATAAACGCATTTCATTTCATGAGAACGTCTAAATACGAAGTCCGAGGAAAAACCTTATAAAAACAGATCGTTTTCTCTACCAACGATAGCCATATTGTAGAATGCCATGGCGACAAGCGTACATAAAAGAACATGCAGGTATATTATTATTTATACGCGAATGCTAGGAGGATCAGAAACAAAGGGGCAGTGTTTGCTGCTTCAGTCACCATGTTAGGACCTCAGATTGTAGGAATTAGTGAGACGTGGCTATCAGAAATCGACCTACTAACTGCTATTAAGTGTAAAGATCGAGTATCTTTAGGAATCCTAGCAGAGGAGGTTGGGTGTGCTTGATAATGATATCGGATGTCTTGAAACCAGCTAGTGTTGAGACCTACAGTATGATTGTTGTACCAGTAACAGTATTTCATATGCGAGTGACTTTGAAGTCGTGGTGTGTTTTTACAGATTTGGTCGAACGGCCGCTAGTGATGAAGAAATGCATCACCAAATAGAGACGCTGGGTGTGAAAAGAGTAATCGTAATTGGAGACTTCAATTATACATACGCTGATTGCCAAGCAGTAAAATTTCATGAAAAAATGAAACGGAAGTTCTTGCGAGACAACTTTCTCAAGCAGAATGTAACAAAAAGAAATCACGTTCGTCTTTAACTGAAACACTCACTGACCCTATAATCAGATGTAACACGTTTTGAACTTGAGTTCAAACGGTGTACTACGGAGCCTCCTTTTCGTGACAGGGATTATGCGGTACTCATTTGGAAAGTGACTAGGTTTTTGAATGTTCCATTCAGAGAAGGTTACATGCTGAACTACAAAGCAGGAAATTACGACCAACTGAGGAGTATTCTGAGTTCACTGGAATGGGATCGGTTGATGGATGGAGAGAACATCGAAAGTGAATTGGAAGCATTTACAAAATACTTCAATGATGAGATAAATGATGAGATGGATGTGTAATCTTAATAAGCAAGAGATTCGTAAGAAAAGGACAATGTGGAGGGGAATACCGTGTGCATAAGGATGTCGTTATAAGCATTAGGCCGTTATGAACGTTATAAGCATCAGGCTAGAATAGTCGCAACTGTTGTACAAAACGGAAAGTCTGAGTATTAAACGAAACTGGCTCTGAGTGCTAAAGACAACCCACAAGAATTCTATCGATATGCTGCAAGTAAAAGAAAGAAAAAATACGAGGAATAACTCTTCTAAATGCAGTTGGCGTGAGGGTTACAGAGCTGTTGCGGAAGAAGCAGAAGAGGTTGTTCAGTTAATGAGTGCCAATTTTGTTAAAATTGTCAACCTGGTGAACGCAACATTGAGCTCACTGTTACCTCTTCATTAAAGGAAGAAACGCACGTGAATGAGAACGAGTTATTAGAGCTGTTGCACAAATTGAATAAGAATTCAGAAACAGCTGAGATATTAAAATATATTGGGATATTAGCACACGTGCTGATATCCCAATGCACACGGAACAAGAGATTTTGTCCCCCCGTGGGATATCAGCACGTGTGTTAAAAGAGTGCTCAGTGAATTGGCCAATCCTTTGACCAGGCTGTTTAATATGAGTCTCAGAACAGGGAAGATTCCGCAGGAACTGTAGGAATGTATGGTATTCCCATTGCACATGGGTGGTGCAAAGACCGATATATCCGATTATCGACCAATTTGTATCTCAGAAGTATTGGTAAAAATTCTGGAAAAGTTGGTTACTGCTCGCATTCAGAACTGACGACAGAAAATCTCTATTTTACAAAGAACAACATGAGTTTTCTAAGGGAAGATTCTTTTTTCCAAGTTGCTGACATTCTATACTAATGTTAGCAATGAGCTAAACAAGGGGGATGGATACACCGTAATAGGTTGGGATTTTGCTAAGGCTTGAGACAGAATACGTTGTGCGCACGTCAGGTCTGATCTTCTGATTTCCGTAGAGATTCTGATACAGTGGAGAAGATGCAAAGGAGAGTGGTAAAATGATATCAGGATAGTGGAATACTGATTCCACACTGAAGACATATTGAGAATTTGTAGACTGAAGACACTAGCAAACAGGAGAAAGAGGGGTCAAATGATTGAGACTTACTTCTGAAAGGGTCATGGATGATTTCAGTTTATGGAATTTTTGCATCTGTTCTTCCTCTTTGCAAGGTGGGCAAAGAGGAAGAACACATCCTTGGAAGTTGAATGAATGTCGCTAAGAAGAGAAGACGGCTACATTTTTATAGCCCTCATCCCATGTTGGCGGTGCATGATTCTTAAGTGGTGCGTGATTTGAATGGATTGCCATTGTGAATGGATATTGTGACTGCCGGCAGTATGAATGAATTCAAGAATAAGCTGGTGCGTTTAGTATGCGGTCTCCCTCGTCGAGTCCCTGACTCTCTGGAGGCCTCTCTTAATAATATTAATTATAATTATAATAATACTGTAATTATAATTATTATTATAATTATTATTACCTATTCAAAATATTATTTATTATATTATAGTACATATTATAAATATTATGAATTATTATAAATCGTTTCTGAAATATTGTAGGCGTCAGACACATGACAGGTCGAAGTGTAGTTATAGATACATACCTACTTTATATCATTTTCTCTCTTCCATATTCGTTTCCTCATATACCATTCATTATTCTTAACACTCCTGTTTTTTTTTATTCTTTCATTCCTTTTATCAATAATATCAGTTTGTTTATTGACAACACCAAGCATTCTAAATATCTAAAAGTGTGTGCACGTCTACAGCGACAAATGAGGATAAACTTTATTGCGTGAAATCTCATCAGTACATCATCCTGCCTATGAAGGTAAAAAGCAATTGATGTTCCGATGGGTGAACACACACACACACACACACACACACACACACGCACACGCACGCACACACACACACACACACACACACACACACACACACACACACACACACACACACACACACACACACACACACGAGCATCTTATATATCTCCATTGCTCTTTCATATTCAAATTTGCGGTTTCAAGGAATTACTCTTTATTCATTTCTTATAAACATTCTTATTTTCTTAACATTGTACGTCTGGTTATTTTATACTAACTCGGTAGCTCAGTAGGTAGAGATGAGCCATTTGGTTGAAAAGACCTGGGTTCGAATCCCGTCTACCAAGTGAGGAAAATTTATCAGAGGTTGGTGATTAGCAGGGATATTTATTCAGAAAACTCGGGGGTTTTGTCCTTTATAATAGGCAGACTGTACCCTAAACACGCAGATCTACAGTCATCAAAGATTTACTCTGAGAGCGATGCGACAGAGGACTGGCAAGCTGGATGCATTGAATTGCTTAATCAGCGGACTTTGGCGGATGGATATTCTATAGTTGCATGTGAAAAGAAAACTTTGCTGAAATCCTGAGGGGATTCGCAATCCATTTATTTATTTCTGAATATTTCCGAAAACTTATTTCTGAATGCTTTCTTCCTTCCTTTCTTTCTTATATACTTCGTTCATAATCTCTCTCTCTCTCTCTCTCTCTCTCTCTCTCTCACACACACACAAACACACACACACACACAAAAACACACACACGCACACACACATTTGTCTTCTGTTCTGTTCAATAATTCTCCACATAAAATTAAACACGTCTAAAACAAATAAAATATTAAATACAGGTATGCACACAGACGGAGTGAAAGAAGGTGATAGGATCAGTTGTGTCCTCGTAACATTACTGGTTAATTGTGGAAATAAAAAGCGATTGATTTTCAGATACGTGTTCATTGAGGTTTGGTTTTGAGTTATTGAGGTTTATTTTTCTACTCAGCGGTCTCAAAAAAAAAAAAAAAATCCTGTTGTCCATTTCTTCATTTTTCAATATCTCTAAAGCTCTACTATTCAAGCAGTTAAGTAAAGTCTTAGAAAGGGAAGCTAGAGAGAGAGAGAGAGAGAGAGAGAGAGAGTACTTTGAGAAAAATATTCAGCTAACTAGAGTTAACTAAATTCTGTTTTCTTTTTTCAACTTTATTAATGTATTTTTTTCCAGTTGCGTTTGAGTCATTTTAGAGTTATTAATTTAGGATGTGATTGAATAGCGGGACAGCAGGTGAAGATGCGTAACAAGAGAAGAAACTAATCATTCTTTCAGTAATGTTAACTACCATCATCGGCGTATTAAGTGTGAGGAGTGAACACTTGTGGGATTTATGTTGTGAATTGAATGAGAAAACACGCAGAGAATAGAAATACGGGGATCGCTTGAAAAATCCCTTGCACTAATAAAACTACAAAAAAGAAGATATGAAAGACAGTTTCCATTATAACAGAAAGCAGTCCCCAATTAAAGCAATTTGTAAGCATTCTCTAATAAACCTGAAGTACTGTAGGCTGCAAAGAAGTGTAATGATGATGGGGATCAAGAAGTAATAAGTCATAATCTAAATTATTCCAGTTTCTTGTTATTGATTCTGAAATCCTGTGAAAAGCCTGTTGAAATTTTTTCAGAAGTAAAAATATCTCAACCGCTGGATCTACACAGCATAAAATCTACAATAAAACAATTTTTTCGTACCTTGAATACAGTAAAGAATGCTAATTTATATGGCGATAATAAACATTAAAGAAAAAGACATTCCAAATGAAAAATTGACTTCTAATACCTCGGAAAGCAAAAGGAGTGCATTTTGCTAACATTGCTCACACATTTTATCGAGTGAGTGATGTGAGGAGAGAAAGCTGAATGAAGTAGAAAATGCTTTAGAATTGTAAAAGCAGCTGAGGATAATTAGATGCATTATTCGATTTGTGTCGTCCCATTTCTCTTCTCCCCACCAGGAAGCTGACGATTTTCTGCTGATGTTTGGTAAGTTGAAATTAATCCATAAATGCATTCTTAAAACAGATCAGATTTCAGTGCAAAAGACGACGTAAGATATTCTCATCCATTTTATATTAATGCCACTGTTTACTTGAGCAATATATTTGAGAGTAAGGATGATAATGAGTGTGCATGTTGAGCTATGCTTTCCGAACGTGATAATGATATCAAAGTCTTTGAGCATGGCTCTATATCTGGTGAAGGGATGGGAATGTACGCTTCCGATTCGGACCTTTTGAGTGTATCTGATGAGAAGAAAGAGGAAGTGACCAACAATTCGAAGCAGATTGCAGATCTAAGTATAAGAAAAAGCCACGTGGTACTTTGTTATGTGTATACCCCAGGAGCATCAGAAACAGAAGGTTTGAGTTAGTTACTTTATTGAATACGTTGTGACCTGAAATTGTTTACATTAGATTAACGTTTCTGTCAGAGTCAGCTGTTGTAACTGGAATCGGCTGTAAGGAATGAAGTATTTTTAGGAGAGGAAGTACAACTGATGATATCACATAAACCGCCTCCAATTAAGTTACAATCATGCAAGCAATAATGGTAGTAATGTCCATGTCATAGTGATTTTGAGGCTATCTAGTGTGATGTAGAGGCGAACAGGATGAAATATATGGTGACGTGTTGTTATAGACCTGAGGAATCAGCTACAGGGATGAGGAATTACCCTCGAAGAAATGCATTAATGGTACTAAAGGAGTAATCGTTATGGGGGGGGGGGTTGAATATCCCAACATTGATAGGTAGACAAATCTCATTGTATGAATGAAGGAGAATTTATTAAGTTGTTACGAGAGAACGTTATCAAACAGCATTTTGAAGATATGGGAAATTGAAAGAGAATGGGAAAGATGCATTGCTGGCATCTTTCCCATTCAGTAACTATTATCAGCAAATGATAATAGCTATCAACTGTATGTTAATCACTTCGTGTGTAGAGGCTTAAGTGCTGTGAGAACATCATGTTGGAGACTTAATGGATTTTTTACAACACTCAAAAAGAATTAAAATAGAATTTAATACTAATTTAATCATCACCATAGGTCCCACCTTACATTCCAGGCCACCTTCTGCTGCCCTTAGAGGGCGCTCTAACTAGATAGGACTTTAGTGTTGCCCACGTGGTTGGGCTCAGTATTGTTTATTATTTGTGTGTATGTTACATTAACTGTTTTTGTAATCCCCGTAGATGTCTTAGTGACTAGGACGAAATATAGGAAGTATTAAATTCTATTTTAATTCTTTTTGAGTGTTGTAAAAAATCCATTAAGCCTCCAACATGATGTATGTTAATCCGTATAAAGGTATGCACTTTGGCGTGATGAGATATCCAACGGCGTATTATTAGCGGGTTCATATGCTACAAGAAATTGAAGAGGAGAGGGATCTTGGCGTTATCATGGATAGGAATTTGAAGTTCAAAGATCACTTATGAAATGTTTCAAATACAACTCAGAGGATAATTCTGATCTTTAAGTGAGCCTTGACATGCAAGAATAAGGAAAATATTTGCCTCTTTACAAGTCCTTGATAAAACTCTACCTGGACTGGGTACGCAAATTTGGTCTCGTGGGTTCAGCTTACCTTGATTACCTTGATGGACCTGTGGTTTCAGTTAGGATTTCTCCATGACTACAGGTCGTAAAGAGTCCAGCTATTCCTGTCTTGGACTTTTCTTCTCCATTTTCTTCCAATTTTCTTAATCATTGGGTCTTCCCAACTTAAGGCTGGTCTTCCAGGGTTCCTTTTGGTACCTCTCGGATACCAGTTTGTAACTCTGACTGTCCATCTGTTGTCTCTTATTCTGACGAGATGTCCTGCCCGTCTTTTTTGCTGTTGTAGATTGTTTTTATTATATCTGTGAGTCCAGACTTCTTCCTGATTTCTGTGCGTCTTACGTGGTCTATTTTGTTTATATTGCAAATTATTCTTCCTATTGCATGTTGAGTTGTTATCAAGCTTTGTTCTTCTTTTAAAGTTGTGTTCCATGTTTCACTGCCATCAGTTAATGCTGGTAAGATGTGACTATTGAAAAAATGGGCTCTTATGTTTATATCTACGTTTTGGTTGGTAATTGTTGATTTTATTTTGTTGAAGGCTATCCAAGCAGCTCTTTTTCTCCTTGCTATTTCATTTGATATATCATTATTCATTTTTATGGACTGGCCGAGGTAGATGTATTCTTCAACATTTTCGATGGTGCGGGATTCTAGAGTGATTGTATGATCTTTACAGTATTTGTTTTTCATCCATCTTGTTTTGTCAGGGTGTATTTCCAATCCAATTTTTTGGCAGTTTTGGCTTATGTTATTTAGCATTGATTCTAGGAGTTGGGGTGAGTGAGATATTAATAACACACCATCGGCGAATAATAGGATATTTAATATTTCACCATCAATGTTTATTCCATCTTTCATGTCAATTTTTCGAATGATGCTGTCCAGAGTAGATGTGAAGAGATTAGGTGATAAGACATCACCCTGACGTACTCCTCTACTTAAGTTAATTTTAATCGGGTGATTGAAAAGGGTGATATGTGTTGTGCTTTCTTTGTAGATATATTTTATGTGTTGGATGTATGCTTTTTCTTATGCTTATGTATGCTTATGCTTTTTCTTATGGGTTCAGCTTAAGAAAGAAAAACTGTGGGATGGGCAAAGAGGAATAAAATCGATTATGCGGTGATTATGAAATGTATATTATGAGAACATATTGAGAGTATGAAGAGTTTTAATTGAACCTTTGTACTAGAACTATTTGTAGATACTTATAAGGCTTACATATCTAAAATTATAGATTAAAATATCAAAATATTAAAATATTAAAATTATATCTAAAATATTTCATACGAAGTAGCATGGGCAAAATAACAAAAAACAATATATTGGGAATATGTGGACTCAACCCCTAGCGGAGAACACGGAGCATCCATGTGAGATGAGTTTCTTTGCGATTCACAAAGGAGTAAGAGTTATGTTTTTCTCTCACAAAGCAGTGAGTGAGTGGAACATCAATATATATATATTGAGATGCAACTGGACTCCTTCGCATAATTCGTGTTGGTTGCAACGAATCCAAATCGAATGACATTTCTGTAAAAAGCGAAAGTGATCTCATTCGTGTCGAAGATGCCTTTGCTTGGAAAAGATCTGGGTTGGAATCCTTCTGTATAAGATGAGAAACACCTTTATAATGGCTTTTTAACTGAGGGCCAGTTATTCGGTCTCGTACGAGAGTGGAAGGTTTTCTTCTTGGAAACTCGAGGTTTTCATCTCGAGAAAGAAACAACCGACTGGTATAAGGAATGACGCAAATAATTACAAACAATATATTCCAGCTATCTAACACTATCTGTGGTATCCTATTGAAGCCTTCTGAAGCCAAGATTTGACCTTTGTGGGCTTTAAAGATTACGGAAAGAAGGAAGCTTTAAATCCCGTTTTTTAGGCCGCTACCTCATAAGCTATGTACAGTGTTACTTATGAGAAGTGTGCGTCTCTCTTAAATCATCATTTCAGTTCAAATCCTTTTATTTTTGTTTATTTAATGCATAAAGCAAATAAGAAACGAGCCGAACACTTTCAATGTCCTCTCAAAAATCTCTGCACAGAAATGATTTTCAACACAAGCAAGAGTGTCACTAAGTTTTAATCTAATTTAAGTTTTAAATTAGGTAAAAGATCTTTTTACCTAACAACCAAATCGAAAGCAGATTTAGCTCAATATAGAGAGGAAAACTTTCAAGAAAAACAAGAAATGAATTTCCTAAACAATCAAAACGGATCCAAATTCTTTCATCGTAGAAACTGCTGCGGATTATCACTACGTGTATTCAATGTGTTCTGACAGTTGATGAAAATAACTACCAAGCGAAGAAAACTTAAGTCACCATCTTCCTCTTAATAACAGTACCCTCTGCAAAGTAGAAGGAAATTCATTTCTTAGCACCAGACAGAGATAAAGTCAAGATGTGGAAAAGTATTACGAAATTGATTTCATCTGATCGTGGATTAGGCCTACTGGGGATACCACGTTAAAAAAAAGCGCGCCTAATACTCTACCTCTGAGGTGGTGTGGAAAAGAGTACATAAGCCTGTTTAAAAGACCTTCAAGTAAAATTAAAAAGTCTACGAGCAGTGTCATATACTGTACGTGAAACTACCATACCCTACTATGCCACATGATTTTACACCAGCTCGAAGTGCCCGTCGTTCCTCCATCCACACACAAATATGGACATTCTAATTATCTCTGCAACTACGTGTTTTTATTTACAGATTAACTATCTCTTAGGTGAATTCAGTTAAGGGGATAATAAATCCCTCATTATTTTAAAGCCGGATACGAAACTCGGAGATCGAAATCTAAGAGTTTCATGCCGAAGAACTATCAGCGAGTCCAAGCGTAAATCATCACTTGGGTAGTACAACACTATGGAAACTCGTGTCAAAGGTGGAGCAAGCTCCGTCACTATCCTTAATATTTTCTCATAATGTAAAACGCAGCTCCTAGGAGATGTATTACTGTTTTACATTATAAAGAGAGGTCACTACCAATACCGGTTTCGACCTTTATTGAGGTCTCATCAGTGAGTAGGTAGACCTGGAATAACAAGGTTTAATAATAATAATATATCGGTACGCTGTTCTTGCAATTCGTTAGAAGGGGTATATGTAAGTTCGGTTCACTTAAACCTAGGTATTCCATTCTTTTTTTTTATTTTGAAGTATTATTCGTTGAATAAGAATAACAGAAGCAGAAAATAATTAAAATCCGGTAGTCTTCAGAGTATAGCTTAAATGATACTAAGATGCAAACTATTGCATCATCCCACTCGTCACTCATGCGTTTTGTACAAAATTGCTCCGATGACATACAGATGACATAGCTGCAAGATTGGATAGAAAGCGAACGTGGACTGGTAGTGTGATGCGACTTTCCTTTTCGCTTGAGTAATTATCATATTTTTATCATATTAAACAATATTGCATATTATTGGGGGGGAAGAAGCGAATTAAATACTAAAGAAATAGGGTTCGAATTAGAAGGTGGATTGGAATTACAGCCGAAGATGTTTGGCTGTTATTCCAAATCCGGAGAAGGATGTTCAGAGAGTGTACAATGACAATCATCATTATTATGATTTTAGAGCGTAAATTGTATTTTAGCAACTAAATTAGAAAAGACACAATATGTAACTCTGTTTTGGAAGTGCAGTATTGTCAGTGCTGTTTACCTAAATACATTTTTACTAAGCATTTCTTAAACTTTTTTCGACATTTCAATCACTGGTATAATCACGAAAGTAAAAGTCCTTGTATAGATTATCCCATTTAAATTAAAAAATCTTAATATGGAATTATCAAATTAACAGGAACAACTTCGCCTTCTACTTTACTGTAAAAACTAATGAAATAATAAAATTTATATGATGACATATAAATTTTAATAATAATAATAAAATTGGGTGCGAATTAAAAATAAAATTTTTGAAAGAAAATAATTTTTAAGATATAATCTGTAATGAAGATTCACGGAGCATCATCACCTTTTATTTCGTGGCATACGAATATAGAATCGATATATTCCGTTTACAGACTTTTATCGCCGAAGTTCAGGATATTTATTATACGCAGAAAGCCTCCATTTTTGGACATGAATAATATTTAGGCCTCGAGAAATACCTCCATCATTAGAGAGATCATTCCGATGAGTGATTATTAGATGTATTTGGAATAACGAGGTTTAGAATTCTTTCTACGACGGGAAGAACTTTCCGATTAACACCCAATTTGAAGGGATTGAACCTTTTACGATTATGATAGGATTTCTTCTTCTTCTTCATTCGCTGAGTTTTTTCACTTTTTCACTCTTATGCAAACTTGCTGCACTATGTTATCAAACTCATCTCTGCATAAGGAATTCATGGATTTTCGGATTAACCTTTGCTATGGTTGCGCTGAAATAAAGTTGAACAGATCTCATCTCTTCTCTGGTATTAATTTTGTGCCAACAGAGATTATTATTCATTCCGTTCTGCTGCACACTGATTTCTCACGAGGGGTGCTATAAAGGTTGTTACCAATTCCCGCTCTTCTGTTTCTTCTTAAAAACAAACAGCTCTGTCCACTATATATTCGTCATGTCAATTAAGGTTGTCGAAGACTTCTTATTTTTCCTAACACTACGTTGCTATGGGATGTCTGAACGTTTTTAAAAGTGCTTGGAATTAACCAAAGGATTTAAAATTGGCTGTTCTTTCTGCGCGACAGCCCCTTTTAGCAACGATTTCCCAATGTTTCTTGTTGAAAGAGAGTTGTGATTTTCATCTCTATCTTTTGAAAGTTTGTACATTGGATAGCATAGTAATATCCACATGAAGCATCTCAGGTAAGATTTAATTATACGTGTATTATCAAACAATCAAGGAATTATTTACAATTTGCGAACATATTATTAAATTTAGAGTAATATGTTATACCAAACTAATATGTAATATGGTAAATTGCTCCTTTAATTGCTCTTAAAAATCTTATCTCTGCAGATTGTATTTTATTTTCATCCTTGTTTTTAACCGTCCATGTTTCTGAACCACCCAACAGAGCGGGTGTGGCCATTACTTTATACAAGTTTAGTTGAGTTTGTGGTATTTTTTTTATTTGGTGTCCTTTTAATTATGCCACAGACTTTCTGAAATTTCTTTATATTGATAATTTAAACAATGATTAGGAAGAAAGAGTCTGATATCATTATGGGAAAACTCAGTCAGCAGCTTCAGTTCACTTTCCGAGCAATTACCGATTAGATTTATACGGTGAAAAAAAAACTGTTAATCCAGCGTATCACTTCATCATTGAGCTCGTAGTATTTAAGCCCCGCTCACAGAATGAGGTGACGATACGCTGTCTAATCTTGTAGATGGGAATAGCTAGAAATGGACAAAGTTCACCCCCCCCCCCCCCCACCCCCCCCCCCCCCCACCCCCCCCCCCCCCCACCCCCCCCCCCCCCCACCCCCCCCCCCCCCCACCCCCCCCCCCCCCCACCCCCCCCCCCCCCCACCCCCCCCCCCCCCCACCCCCCCCCCCCCCCACCCCCCCCCCCCCCCACCCCCCCCCCCCCCCACCCCCCCCCCCCCCCACCCCCCCCCCCCCCCACCCCCCCCCCCCCCCACCCCCCCCCCCCCCCACCCCCCCCCCCCCCCACCCCCCCCCCCCCCCACCCCCCCCCCCCCCCACCCCCCCCCCCCCCCACCCCCCCCCCCCCCCACCCCCCCCCCCCCCCACCCCCCCCCCCCCCCACCCCCCCCCCCCCCCACCCCCCCCCCCCCCCACCCCCCCCCCCCCCCACCCCCCCCCCCCCCCACCCCCCCCCCCCCCCACCCCCCCCCCCCCCCACCCCCCCCCCCCCCCACCCCCCCCCCCCCCCACCCCCCCCCCCCCCCACCAAGGTAAGAAATATAACCAAATATGCACCGTCAAATGAACTCCCAGAGGATATAAAACGTCTTATCCAAGAGAAAACAGATTAAGAAGACAATATCAGTGAACAATGAACCCAGCGGATAAACAAGCAGTGAACAGAGCAACAAACCAGGTTCGGTATACCCTAAAGGATCATCGCAACCAACTCTGGAATAACAAAATTCATCAATTAAACACAGAGGATCAATCAATATGGAGAATGATGACATCATGCCGTTCAAAGCGTTTTACACTTCCTCCAATCCAAGGTGAATATAGTGTTGTCCAGAACGACGAGGAAAAAGCTGAAGCATTTGCTGATAGCCTAGAAAACCAATGCAGCCCCAATTATATCAATACAGATATAAATTTCATAAGACAAATCCACACCCAAGTGCATAAAATAACTCAACACGCCTCACTCCAATCCAATAAAAAATCCGTGTCATCAACAGAAATATATGAGATCTTGAGAAAACTAAATAATAAAAAGGCTCTGGGTCCAGATGGAAAAACAAACATGGTGCTCAAGCTACTTCCCCGCAAAGGGGTTATGCATCTGGTCGCCATCATTAATGCCATCCTTTGGCTAAATTATTTCCCAGAGCGATGGAAACTTGCTGACGTTTTCCTAATTCCCAAACCTGGAAAAAATGCACAGTTTCCTGAAAATTACAGACCGATCAGCCTTCTATCATGCGTAGGTAAGATAACAGAACGAGCTATATTCACACGGGTTCAAGAGGAAGCAGATATCAACCATGTCATTCAAGACGAGCAATTCGGCTTTAGGAAATATCACTCCACAACGCTACAAATTGACAGAGTTGTCGAATATATAACCTAAGGGTATGAATGGCACCTACACTCTGGCGCAGTTTCCTGGACATCACTCGGGCATTTGATAGAGTGTGGCATCACGGACTAATTTTTAAGATACACGAAGTTGGAATTCCATTACCACTAATTCTACTTATCAAATCATATCTGAATAACAGAAAATTTAAAATAATACTGAACGGTATCAGATCCACAAAGAGGAGAATCACGGCCGGAGATCCTCAAGGTTCTCTGCTATCTTCCCTACTCTTCTCCATGTATATGACAGATCTCTCCAAATTGTCCCCATCTATCACCGCTCTATGTGCCGATGACACAATCATTATAGCCAGATCCCTCCGTCCACATCAGACCACAATCAAGCTGCAGAGAGCAGTCAATGAAGTGGAGGATTGGTACACCAAGTGGCGTATCGCAATCAATCCAAACAAAAACTCTGCAGTAATTTTCACCAGACGTAAAGCAGAAAGGAATGCAAGCATACAAATGGTTGATAAAATCATCCCTTGGCAAATTCTACCAAATATCCGGGAGTTCATCTTGATAGACGTTTAAATTTCAAGTCTCATATAGATAGTGTTGCCACTAAAGCAAGTCAGACCATAGCACAGCTATATCCACTTTTGAATATATCCAGTTCCGATCCTCATCAATTCCCTGCACATAGATCGGCGACATGTGGATCGGGAACAGTCTTCATTAAATGCTTCGGTCAAATTGCTGCACACAGCAATTTGACCGAATGTTAATCTCGTTCCTGATTATCTTAGGACAGCATTTACGCCTCTTAGACAACCAATGTGGGTTATCTTTCCACTGATTGCCCACCCAGCATATCACCTATTTTGAAAACCAGTCAGTTCTGCTGTTTTCAAATTCGTGGCTCCAGCCAGACGGGAGCCCACAATAAGCCCTTTATCGAACTCCGAAAGATCCTTTGTTTTTCCCATTGTGATCAACACCATTCACGATTGCTGACCGCAGCCTTCTTAAATAATTGCCAAGAAGACGTCATGACGCACGTGACCAATTATATTTGCATATATGCTGCTAAGTGTTATTTATGTACATACATCTATATTAAGGTTTCACTAGCCGGTGGTGCATATAAATTGCTTTTCTTTCAGAACAGTATAACGTATGCATTTCTACAAGAAAACAGTGCGATCTCCCCACCCCACTTCAAAAGTACTCTTTCAAAATTAAGATTAGGAATATTACATTGCCTTCACATGCATGAAACATAAACCTTCACTATCACTTCACAAAACCTTTTCTTCTTATAATAGAGTGAAAAAAAAGTACGATACAGTCGCTAGCTATTTCTCTCTCTCTCTCTTAATTCCATAGGGATACAAACTTTCTTGGTCGCAATTCATTATATGAATTCCACCATTGAACGTTTTGAGTGATGTCCATATGGGTGTTGCCTTCCAGGCAGTTGATGTTGACAAGTTCAATAAACTAAATCTTTTATTAACAGCTTTTATGACGACTTCAAATTGTTAAGAAGTTTCCCATATATCAGTTTAGTAATTCATTATTGCTCGAATTTCAGTGTAATAAATTTCTTCTCTTTTGTGTTCTCGCTAATTCAAAAGAGAGCAAAAAATCTGTGCGCTGTTATACTGCTCTTACATAATCTATTTAAATGAATAACTTCCTTCACTTTGTTAGAGTTAAAGCTTCAGTTAATGGAGTCTACAATACGCGAGCTTAAGTTTCAATCAAGAACTTCATTTATCCAATTACTTTATGCCCCCAAATATTTAAAATCCTCGACTTTCTGGTGTACCTACAGAAGTCTCTTTCAGCAAGACAATGCACCATAGTGTCACAGGGCTGCTGCTGTAACTGCTTTGTTTGTGGATATGAATATCGCCACACTAGACTGGGCTTCTCAGAGTTCTAATGTCAACGTGTCTGCTACACAACTGTCCATGACCTCATTTCACGCATACAGTAAGAATGGTTCAAAAATTCCTAATGATCACTATTGTACGCTTGTGCTTGTGGAAAGTATGCCTCGTGTGTGTGTGTGTGTGTGTGTGTGTGTGTGTGTGTGTGTGTGTGTGTGTGTGTGTGTGTGTGTGTGTGTGTGTGTGTGTGTGTGTGTGTGTGTGTGTGTGTGTGTGTGTGTGTGTGTGTGTGTGTGTGTGTGTGTGAATTTGCAGGCGCAAACTTGACTTATTGTCTGTTTGCTTACTTGGGAAATGGAGTAAAACCAGGTTTAAAATTATATATATATATATATATATGTATATATAATTTTAAACCTGGTTTAAACATATATAGTATTTTTTTAAATATATATATATATATATAAAACATTGAAATGGTAAAGGGAAATTTATTTGATTCATTACCGTGATTACAAAAAATTAACAGCAATACGAAGCAAATTTGTAAACACGAAAGTCATACTAATTCATTGTGACTACATGCGTGATATGAAAATTTCGGAGCATTCTTATTAATGAAGGGATCTCGTATTGTATGCAGCTGCCTTTCTGCCTATGAACTATTTCATAACATGCCTTGGCGTCCTTGGTCAATCTTGAAACCTTCATAGCCTTTTCTTCAGCAGAAACTGATGGTTTGCTTGGCATGCGCTACCAAATCTGAGTATCGTAATCTGAGTTCAACACTCGTATGAGTTCCTCCCTTCAATATCCATGATAGTTCAGTAACTTCAGCTTTATATAGGCTGTGGAAACCTGATGGTCTATGAATTTAGACCTAGTGCAATCGGTCAACCGATTTTTAATTTTATATTTTAAAGTAAACGACTGAATATTTCAGCTAACAATGCAAGCAATATGAATGTGGAGTAAGATGAGTGCAAAATACACAATTTAATTGGAGACTGCTTTTTCTACGATACCCTTCGGTTGTTCTAGAGCTTTTCAACTGAGTGTCAGTTACCTGACGAATTTATACAATTCCTGTAGCCATCACAACACCGGTACCTTCGCAGTCGATCTGTTTCTTCATCCCTTACATCTAGTACCATGTCAATCCTTCTTTAACATTAATCTGACTAGAAGAATCCGTGTAGTATCTCAGTTTGATTTGATTTCTGTGAGTGCGTTTCAAAGAAAATCTTTCGAACAACTAAAATGTTTGTGTGCTATTCTTATAAATAAACTTTCAATCTGCATAAAGAAATAACAATGTTCCCGTTCAATATTGTCCTAATGTGAAATTTTATGATTTTGTTGTACAGGTGCCTGAAATGCGGGAGCCACCCCACTAGCCTGCACCAAGCCAAAACCCACCCCTGCTAGGTGTGCTAACTGCACCCTGCCAACTGTAGAGGATGCACTCATCACCCAAAGAATAGACGGGCTGAGCCAAACAAACAATCTACCCCTTTATCTAGAATGCGATCTCCAGTATCTCCGACTCCACAGCCGAGCTACAGATGCTCACCCAACAGACTCTGAGACTTCCAAGGGTTTAAATTTTCATCAAGAGACAAGGACATATGCTGGCGTGCCACGCTCAAAGAAGACAACACATGAACAGAATCAGCGAGCAGCACATTTAAATTTAGCATCTATGATCACTGCCTCTCTGGCAAATATGTTATAAGATTTCAGCAAATCCAACCCTTCATTGGCCTCAACAAAAAAGATTCCTACACGAATCTCAATCCATCCTCACTGTACTCCTCGATGAACAGAACTAAATTCACTCCTGATTCTCTGCAGATTATCTCGGGGAACGCGAAAACTCAGCCGTTCTTCCTAAACACGTCTACACACATCAACGAACTGGTTCATCAAGCTCTAAACTACGACCAAATGGATCTATTGAAGCACAAAAGACCAAAAGCAATATTAATTTTCAGTAATGATACATAATCTCCATGCCTTTTCAGGGTGATTTCTTCCCTATCAGATAGGGTGGGGGGAATATGAAACGCATTAGCTTCGCCCTTGGAATCAGTAGCGTTATGCGTTATCATTTTGTGTTTTAGCAATGTAGTTTATTATCCTTTATTTTTTTGAACGCGAGAAGAGTTTATTTGTCAATTCACACACAATAATCCAAGGAATGGGGCAAATAATATTTATTCAGAGGTCACTTACGTATTACGACCTCCCATTGCGGTTCCTTCAACTTGTTTGTTGAAAGGCACTCAATGGTCCGTTTCTCTTTCGCTTGAATAAAAGATGTGAATCTGGACATGAAAAGGATAGATGCGTAATAAAGACAAAATTGCTTGCCTATTTGGCCGAAGAGGAGTCCCTTCCCAAGTAAAGAAATAGGCAATCACCCTGTTTATTTACATGCATGAACCTGCTTGAAACAAGTACCAGGTTTCGTACTTAGAGCAGGAGAAATGGATTGTCTAACCAACACTTTAAACGGTCAAACAATTTTTCTTTCGCTTAATTATTTCATTCGATATTTCATTCGACGTACTTTACTGATTTATTATTCTGAAGTGATCATTAAAATAAATAAATCGGATTTTCTTAGGTCAGGATTAAATAATAAGCTTTTACTAGTATTGGAGGAAATATCATGAAGTGATATCCAGTTATAAACGGCACTCTTTTTGTCAATTGCATATTTATAAAAGTATTAGTAAATGATCTTTTCACATTCAGGCCATATTGTGCTTTTTATTACACCCACCTATGAATAATATTTCAATTAAAAGTACGAAATTGCGGCATAATAACATTTCCCCACATCTTTCTAGGTATAGTTTTCATTTTGTAATATTACACTTCTGCAAGACCCAAACTGTTCTGACATCAATTAAGTTTAATTGTTCTTATCTTCTCTCACGTTCATTAGTTGGGTAGAGAATATTAATTCTGAATAATTAAATCTCGCACTATTCCATTCATACTGTTTTCTCCAACCGATGATTTAGCAAAGCGGGTAAGTGACACTGAGGTTGAAAATCCGAACTCCATTGCAAACTAAATGTGCACGAATGGTGGACATTAAAATCAGATAGGTTCTTCAGTTTATTTAAATAAATAAACTCTTTAATTTCTTTTAAGTTTTTTTAATGATGCTCCAACCCACGAAAAGTTATTTGCAAACCTATATTACATTTTTAACTATAGGTACACAAATAGGTACTGGAAAGGCTAAGGATTTTCCACTCTTTATTTTATCAAATTTAAACACATTTTTGTATTTTTAATTTTTCTTATATATATATATATATGTGTGTGTGTGTGTGTGTGTGTGTTCCATCTTCTGTGGCGTAAACATCTTGTGACTGCAATTGTTTCGGCAGTCAGTCATTGGTATAAAAATATAGTTATAAGTATTAGAGATTAAGAAAATTAGAAATAGACTTAACAATGCATCTGCCAGTTTCTTGGCTTACTGGGAACAGTTCGAATAAGAAATTCACAAAATAAAACGATAACACTTACCAGTTGTTCGATTCCCACCATCCCGACATGTTTCTTAACAGATCGCGATGTCCACCAACGGAACACATGAAAACTAATTTTCCCTAAATTTTGATTGAACTTTGCCCTCTTTTAACACCCACACAGACGCACATCGCTTACCGGTAGTTCTCTCAAATGTGAGACTACATTTCTTTCTTACGAAATTTTAAATCTAATTAAATATTGATTTTCCCCAATCAAGAAACATGTTTCGGCACTTTTTAGTGCCCGATCAGGGGATGGCTAGGGAGGAGGGAACATTTTTATATACAGACTTGACTCTTTTTGTCTTATTGAAAGGTTTCTTACTTTATTCAATTGAAATTGTTCTCATTATTTCTTAATAGAAGGATAAAGCATATAACTTACCTAGGAATGGAAACTGATTCATTTTAGCTAGGACCCCTTGCTACTCACCCAAATTCTCGTTGTTATATGAAAGTCGGTAATGTGGAGTTGGTCCACCCTTTGCTCATATAAATCCATTTAGTTTTCTACGAAGGCTTTCTTTCCACTAGATTTCGATTCGTTTCTGCGGTAATGCAATTCTCTTCCGTTCTTCCAGTAGAGCATTCGACAGTTCGGTCACTGATGCCGGGCAATTAGGCTTAACTCTCGGCGTTCTAATTCATCCCACAAGCATTCACACTCCAACGTTCTTCAACATCCATCTCAACAAATCCTTCGTGTGTTGATAGTGAAAAAAGTCTTCACTGAAATTCTGTGATAAAGTGAGAAGCAAGAATTGTCTAGAATATCGTTATAAAGCACAGCGTTAAGATTCTCATTTGCTGGAAGTTGTTTTTATGTCCTTTATGGTTTTTATATTTTTCGTTCTTTTTTATGGTTTTTGGGTTTTCGTATTTTTTGTTTTATTTTGTGGTGTTATGATTCTCATGATTTTTTTTTCTATACTTTGTGTGTTTTACCTTTATGCACGCACGCACGCACGCACACACACGCGCGCACGCACGCCCACGCACGCGCGCACACACACACACACACACACACACACACACACACACACACACACACACACACACACACACACACACACACACACACACACACACACACACAGTCCCTACACAATCGTACCAATAGTGTTAGAATCCGCAACAGCCAGATGTTCGTCAGACTGCCAAATACTGAAGAAAGATTTAAAAATCTGATAACTTCAGATACATCTAATAATTACAAAATCACCGGTCCAGAATTCAATGGAGAAGAGCTTTCCAACACTCAACGGTTGACGTTCTCCTTCTTGGTATTAGGTTTGTACACGGCCAATCAAACCCTTGTTCTTCAGATCCCGTTGCAATGCTATCTTCGCTTGCAAATAGTCATTACTGAACTTGGTAGCGAGTATTTCAAAGAGGTCAGGGGATTTTTTCCAACACTCTGAGGTGACTAAATTGGTCGCGATGGTGACATTTGCCCCAAGGCAGTTCCCACTTCACAATAACATCAATGCAGTGTAGTGCAATTCATATATCACAATACAATTCAATATGAGATAAAATACATCTAATAATTACAAAATCTAATTGCGTTGTGCTTTATTAATACATAAGTACATATGAGCTAAAATGCAAGAGAAAAGATTACAATTCGGGTCAATATAGAATATAAGACAAACTTTCATGTTAAGGGATGATATACAATATGGGACAAACATTTTAAGCATGGAATGATAAAATATACAAGAAAGATTTTATTATTACAAATATAATTACATGTCCGTAACAAGGAGGTTATTTCCATTCTGATTACTAGAACAATAAATAAACATGAGAGTAGGTACAGTATGTAGAGATATTCGCTTGTTATATCTACTTTTTTTTATATACATTTAGCATATCTACGGTTGTTAGATTACGTAGATTATTAGATACATAAATATTTCATGGATGTTTAACAGATTACAAACCTTATTTAATGCATACTATTAGATTGTGTGTGTGTGTGTGTGTGTGTGTGTGTGTGTGTGTGTGTGTGTGTGTGTGTGTGTGTGTGTGTGTGTGTGTGTGTGTGTGTGTGTGTGTGTGTGTGTGTGTGTGTGTGTGTGTGTGTGTGTTCAATATATTGAAATATATTTCAACGTCATTTAATTTCATGATATAGTTCTTCAGTTTAAAACATATTCAAAAGAAAGACTTTATATCGTCGAGTAATTCACTTTGTTATTAGCCAATAAATGTTGAAAGGATTTGTGGAAACAGCGCAGATTATAATCACCGGGAAATATTTAATGCTCTTCCTGACATATATTAACGGGGACATACAAAAACGTTTGCGTAATTGTACGGTGTCAAGGATGATGTGCAGTTTTTTGTCGAGGTATGACGCTGGATAGAAGGTTTCCGATGCTCTTTTTTTGTTCGCTGTTAGCGGCGGCAAGTCATTGTAATAATCTCTTCCACATGAAATAATGATTGGTGTGAGGAATTTTTCCAGGAATAAAATGGACGCAGAATTTCACTCTCTGAGGTTTCTCCCGGATTCGGGGGTTTGCCCTGGGAGAGTATTTTGAGTCTCTGGGGAGGGTGTTCTCCAGTGTGGCCCTAGAAGTGGCCTTGTCGTTGAGTTCTTAGCCCGTAAATGAGTGGAACCAACGTTCTGTTGGGCGGTCTTTCGGCTACTCGTAGGGAGTGGTCCGGGAGATCGTCTTAATTTTTAGAGGTGGCTTTACTTAAAAATCCCACTGTAGCCCATGCATGTCGTACAAAGCGACTAAAATTGGTACCCAAGGAGGGTAATGGATGGCAATGCTGCAGCCAATGAAGTTTTAACTGAGGCTAGCCTATTGCAGTTACCCTCCTGCGAATGATCAGATCTTTTAGCCCTATATATTACCCTATCCATACATTTTCTTTACAGATAACGGGGAATAGGAAAAGCATTTTTGTTTCAGCCATCTAGTCAAAAATAAAATAAAATAAAATAAATAAATAAATAAACATTGGTGACTGTCAGGTTTATTTCCATCACGAATTAATCGTTAATTTAAATAAAATAGAAGTAATAAAAGCAGTAAACTCTGATCACTTTCCCTTAGTATCTCCCCAAATGCAAAGCACATCTCCTTGCAGACATTGCATAGCATCATACATGTTCGCAAGGAGATGTGCTTCGCATTAGGTGAGATACTAAGGGAAAGTGATCAGAGCTTATTGCACCTTTACCACGAGTTGCCTCAGACCTGAAAATATTTTACGTGCAAACTTAACTTCCCTGCTTGTTTGCTTACTTGGGAAAAAGGATTAAAATCAAGTTTATAAAATATATAAAGTTTATATATTTATTTATATATATATATATTTATTTAATTATTTATTCATTTATACGTAGGCTGTTCAATAAGTGATAAGACTATATTTATACAGAAAACAGATTACCTTTAATCGTCATCATTTACATGGTCTTTTTCTAAGTAACTACTGTGAGACGCGATGCATTTGTCCCAACGTTGCGTCCACTTCTTAAACACATGTGAAAGTCCGTTTTTTGAGAGTTCTTTCAAAACCGCCTCCGCAGCTTTTACACATGCTTTGTTGCTTTCGAAATGGCGGCCTCTTAGGAGTTCCTTGAGCTGAGGAAACAGCCAGAAATCGCACGGTGCGAGATCAGGACTGTATGGAGGGTGTGGTAGGATATCTGTATTGTTCTTCTGCAAAATGTCCACTACACAACCAGCAATATGTGCCCTTGCATTATCTTGGTGCAATAAGAAGCCATTCTTCAGCAATGGACGCTTCCTTTTGACGTGCTGTACCATTGTCCGTAAAACATCCGCATAGTATGAGCCGTTTACAGTATTCCCGGGTTCTACAGCGTGTTGGTAAACAATGCCTTCGTAGTCAAAAAACATTATGCTCATAACTTTACCAGCCGATTTTACAGTTTTTGCTTTCTTGGGGGTAGGCAAAGACGGATGCTTCCATTCACTGCTTTGTTGTTTCATTGTAGGGTCATAGTGATACAACCAAGCTTCATCTGCTGTAATGATGCGTTTTAAGAAGTTGTCGCCTTCTTGGTCCAGTCTTTCTTTCCATTCTGTGCACACATCCACTCGATGCTGCATTTGTTCCGGTGTCAAGAGTTTGGGAATCCATCGGGCGCAAACACGTTTCAGTCCCAAATGTTCAGCCATGATTGAGTGAACACTTCCCACAGAAATATTCAGGACAACATGCAGCTGGCGTACTGTAAATCTGCGATCTTCCTTGATGATAATCGCTGCTGTGTTGATCATTGTCTCTGTGATGGACGTCGAAGGTCTTCCCTCACGTTCAAGATCTTCCACATTTTGCCTTCCTTCCTTCCTTAAAAGTTTTATGCCAGCGAAAAACACTTGCCCTCGACATTGCTTCATCGTGGAAAGCTTCGCGTATCATGTTAAAAGTGTCCGATGCCGATTTTTGCAAACGCACACAAATTTAATCGCATAACGCTGATCCAAGGACGCTTCCATTTCGACGACTGGTCGCGAGTCACAGGGGCGCCGAAACAAGCTTGCGTTTTAGTCACACTCTGGCACATCAGCCCGTATACGCCATCTATCAACCTCATTTGTTAATACATACAGCAACATTTCTTTATTCCACAGAAATTAATATTGTGATGAGTAGTTTCGCGACAGTGAAATTAGTCTTATTACTTATTGAAAAGCCCTCGTGTGTATATATATATATATATATATTAATTAATTAATTTATTTATTTATTCATATGTGTGTGTGTGTGTGTGTGTGTGTGTGTGTGTGTGTGTGAATATATTTATTTTTCATTACAGAGATTTATATGGATAAACCTTGCCGACTTTTTTTTCCTGTGGTGCTAATGCATAGTACAAGAATTAATTAAATTAATTAAAATTAAAAGTATTGCATAATTAGCCCTTATATATCTATTATCCTTAGATATTTTAATATCTATTATGCAATAAGTTTTAAAATAAAATTACTATGTTGAACCATTTTGATTAATTAATTATTTTGAAAATTAACATTTTAAAATAAAAAGTCGAAATATACCATTTTGTCTATTCGATCCCAAAATTATTAATTGAAGTTCAAACCTGAAGTTCACATTTGTTACACGTCAGGGGTATTGGTGAAGCGACCGATTACTTCCACGGTAACAAATGGCAATGCTGTAGCCAATGAAGTTTTAACTGAGGCTTGGCTATTGCCGTTACCCAGCCATGACTAGAGCTTTTTAACTCAATAACACTCCATCCACACAGATTATCTTCATTCAGATGACGGGATAAAGAGTCAAGGACTCAGTCCATCGCCCAGTTCTTTTAAGAACTTTAAGTTACACGTCAGTCAGTGCACTCTGAGTGCAAGTTTCATGTGATGTAATCCAGTTACGAGCTGAATAATACACGATTTTCTTTCATTGGGGATAGATCAATTCCCTCGCCAGAAGTAAGGCCATCGTCGATCTCTTTGTTTCATCTCCGTTAATCTCTCCTATTCAAATATTGGAATCATAACAAGCAAAGCTTGGTCGATGAGAAACCTGGTGCTTTGTCCTCAAAGCATTTCAGACATGCAATAAGACGAGTGACAGTCATTGTAATTCTGGCGATGGATTAATATATATCTATTTTAAACACATTCATGCCCAATATGGGTTTCAAATTGCTGTTTTCTTAGTTGAGACATTTATCCCTTACTAAAGGCTCTTCGTATCTTAATATTGAAATTAACATTTAAATGTAGTACTCAGATTAATCACTTTTAAGAAAATTACGATCGCATCGATTCCACGTACTTTGTTCAGAATGTTGGGAAAAACTGTAATATAAATAATGATACGATGGCGAATTTTCATAATAACAAATTTCCAGAAGTCGTTTATTCTGTTTTTTTCAACGCCAGTTCAACAAAAGTACTTGATACGGGTCCATCCTGATTACACCGCACGATCTGATCACATGGGTTCCTTGAAGATGTAGTGACGGCGCACGGATCCAGAGGAAGGTGACCAAGATGATGGCAGGTCTACGGAATGCTCTTTACTAGGACTGATTGAAGATTTGTGGATTATAGAAATTTGCGGAAAGGAGGGAAAGGGTGGTTGATATGACAGAGACATGTAAGTCGTTTTATAGGTTGTTCTAGGATTGACACAGATGAATTTTTTAGTACATGACTAGTATGGGGAGAACTAGGAGAAAGGACATTCATGGAAAATTAGAAACAATTTAGTTAACAACGAGTGAGGACTAGATTTTCGCTTGGAGGTGAGTGGAATGAGTTGCCATGTGAGTGCCATGAAGGTGAATGAGTTCAATGAAACGTATGACCAGTATTGTGCAAAAGAAGGTTCTTATTTGGTTTCGGATATGTTAGTGGACCACCAGGGATGAGTGCACGGACTCCGTCTAGGTGTCCATAATAATAATATATAACAATCACTTATTCCAAGTAAGACTAAACCAGTGATTCAATTCTGTTATTTTGTTTTTAAGTTTTAATGTTTAATCTTCTTTATTTGTTCATAGATGCCCAAATTAACTACGATATCTCAGTGAACTCATTGGTAGTAAACAATTCTGCTTTAAAATTCATTTGCATATTTTAATAACTTAGTAATTGTAAAACCGAGATTTCATCTTCGGCGGCCATTCTTGACACAATCGCACTTAAGTTTCTGGTTTTACGAAGTTTAAAATTTATTCAAACTTAATTCTTTTCAGCTTCTTGAAGGTTTCGTATTTTCCTCAGCACTCTTTTAAAATGTGATTCACGCGTACGTTCTAAATGCTTAAGCAATTCAACGTGTCCAATTCCTTAAATGAAATCTCCTTTGGTCAATAACTGCACTGGTTCTTCCTAATTTAACATTTCTTAAAGTGTTTCCAAAATTCGGATTAATTTTGAATCTCAAGGGGAAAATATTAAAATTATAATTACTGATGTATAGAGCTGGAAATGCTTTCATTTGCAGTAAATAATCTGGATATAAAAAAGGGATATTATGGATCCGTCCATTTAGAAATAAGCTTAAGTTAAATATTCTAGCGAGTTTAAGAAATTATAGCCATCGCCATCGGAGTACTTGTTTTGCATCACTGACAAGCCACAAGCTCTGCCAAGAAACTCTTATGTTTGCTTTTTATTTGTGCTTAAATCAAATTTCACTGGCCTGGAAGCTGTTTCGAACTGTTGATTCTCATCACAGTTCCAAATTCGTATCATTTTATACGAATTTAAAATTTTTTGACAAGAAAAGTTTTTAATTTGCATAATTGTGTTCTTTTCTAAGAACAAATTTTGTTATTTTAGAAACGGATTTAGCTACTTTGGCTTAACTGCTTTGATTTTACTCGACTTTTCTTAAATTCGCTCTTAGGTTTTCCGTCCTGAATAATAAAATCTGGAAAGGGTCAAGATTAATTAAAACGATTCAATAATCCTTGTGAAGTCTCTTATGAGTAGACTTGAAGGAAACACAAGGAACGAAACAACTAAATAGGGAATTAGTAAACTGAATGTTGCGTGGAGGATTTCTCTGAAAAAGTCGATCAGCACAAACGACCAGTGAGTGTTCACATTAAAATGAGAAACTGCAAACACCTTTGGAACAAATCGTCCCACCGTTTCCCCCTCATTTCCCCAGTTGTGCTGATCGATACTCAAACCATCAGATGAAAGTGACCTAAACGAACGACCTGATTCGAGGAAATGGGTAATTCTTAATTCTGATTATCATGCAATCACTTTAAATGAATTAATTTCGTTGTTGTGTTGATTATTACATTTAAATGAAGGTTTTACTTTCATCTCCTGTTTGTCTCTCTCCCTCTTTAAGATTTAAGAGAGAATAAATGACCGGACTTGTAGATCATATCCTCGTAGATAACCACACTGTGCATTGGCGAGCATTTTAAATTCTTACTTTGAAGAGAGTACTTTCATCAGAATGATCATGGAGTCATTCGAAGTAATTCACTCTAGATTCTCTTTAACGTACATGACGTTCTTAAGTCATTAATTAGTGTATGTAACGTTCCACACCTTTGTCTGATGAGACACGTGGCTGAACTATCTGTTCAATATTTTTCAGTTTAATAAATAAAGACTCTTTAAAACTTTCCGCATCTCCTTTATTATTTGCTCGTTTATTTTCCTGAAGATGCTGCAAACAAAACAAACACAAAAAGAGTGGAAACATGTCGCAGTAAAATTCAGTTTCACTTGGTGAAATCACACACACACACACACACACACACACACACACACACACACACACACACACACACACACACACACACACACACACACACACACACACACACACACACTGTTGTATTTCGGATTGCGTTAATCCACCCTAAATCTTGGTTTTCCTCTGGGTCTCTTTTCTATCACCATGGCAGCAAAATGCTAATCGTAACTCTAGAGTCATTCTGTTTAAGTGGAAATCCCACTTTCGATTAGCCTCCCCACATATTCTACAATGATGATAATGTCACGTTCCTTGATTTTTAATATGCATATATTAAAATGTATACAGTAAGTGATCGACTTACTGTAAGTCGATCACTTACTGTATATACTTAAGTCACTTGCACGGATTCTAATTAGGCAAACTCGTAGATATGCTGTTGATATTCTTCGATTTACGACATCTATCAAACGCTACTTTGTAAACATAACAGATTACTAATATATAAAGCCGAAAGATTTCAATTTGTTATAATAAGATATTAAAATCGATTATATTATCAATCCATTCATATTTTATAATCAAATATAGAAATGCACTTAACATTTCAAAAACTTACCAGAAAGCTCATTTGAATATAGCCGTTGCACTGGAGTAAAAGCCCGTATGATCTCCTTTTAGAAATAAAAGTCTGTTCAGTAAGTCTGTTCTGTAATGTTGCGTTAGCATACTGGCTCCAGAAAATTTTAGAATTTTTTTAAGGTTGACTATAAAAAATTACTACATCGATAATATCCTCTATTTTATTGCAATAGATAGTTTTCTGGTAAGTTGACGCGCAACTCATAATGTCATCGCCATTTTTTTGTTTTTCTGTCTTATGCAAATTGTCTCGTTAGCGAATCTAGGTAGATGCTTATTGTCAACAAAATGTAAACCTTAAATATATCGGAGAAGCGTATTTAAAAGTGATGAGAATAAATACATTCACAATGATGGGAAGAGGCAGATTATAAATACTCATTAATAGTAGAAATTATCAAACGACTTGAAAAATGTGATACGTTAGTAGACATTGCGCGTGCTTATGAAATGAATGAATCGACGGTTAGAAATGTTGTACGAGATGAAGTCCGCATTCGTATATCACATGGATAGTTCAATAAGTATAATCCACGATCTATTTCAATTAAAGAACCTTATTAATAGAAAACATTGAAAAGCTATTGGCTATTTTGATCGAGGATATGAAACAACGAATGTCAACAAATTTTATGCTTACATGAGAAAACCGAAGACGCTACTGCACAATATATCCTGATTAATGGCAAGTGAAAAATGCAGTAAAACATATTCATATGAGAAGTAATGCTGTCTGTTTTAGTTTTCTTACATAAGTTCTTATATTTATGTATTCGATAGGTTACTGAACAGACTTTTATTTCTAAAAATTTTGCTTTCATAAACAGAATCTGTTGTAGCTTTAATTATTTTTGAAAAGAACAATATATATATATTTATATTTTTTTTTTTTGAAAGAACAATATATGTCTATATATCTATATCTATATCTATAATGTAATCCTAATTCGAATTTTGCGTATTTTAAACTTCAGCAGATTCCATCGAGAAGAATTAAACACATTAATTCAAGTACCTTATAGTCCTTATATATATATATAAGGACTGGCTTAAAGGGGCGAGGCAAGAATGCTTTTCATATTCCACGTTATCTGTAGAGGACAGTGTAGGGATAAGGTGTTATTGGCCTATTAAAGCTCTGATCATGGTAGGAGGGTAACAGTAATAACCGAGCCTCAGTTAGAACTTCATAGGCGACATCATTGCCATCCATTACCCTCCAAGGGTATTGGATTGAATGAATCAATCACCGCATTTAATGGTAGATTGTTAGCACTTAATTCAAGTACTTAGTCTTGATTACTTACTTATAGATGATTAGCAAAGAAATTTAATGGTTTATTTATTTAACATTAGATATAGTAATAAATAATAAAATAATATGTTAATTTTTACTTTTATAAATTACCATATTAAACTTACAATATTATTTTATATCAATAACTTGGTCTTGATTATTACTTATATGTGATTAGCATAGAAATTTAATGGTTTATTTATTTAACATTAGATACAAAAATAAATAAAAGATAATTATATTTTCACTTTCATAAAATGTCATATTAAACTTGCAATATTATTTTATAAGAAATATTAATAAGTTTAGAATATTTCAAGATATAATAATCATGAAATCAAGAGAATATAAGAAGCTTTGAATTTGTTTGTGGGTCTGCAAAATACTTATGATAAGTACCAAGAGAATAGTCTGTCACGATTTACTAATTACAATTGTAAACAGCATCTCATCCAGAGAAAAATTGAAATTGAATTCGAATTTAATTTTTAATGATTTCTGCCTATCCGGGAAAACATGCAAGCACGCTTCGCTGAAGGCTTCAAATTAAATTAGGGCGCGTTGACAGAACATAGATTACAGAGATATTAGCATTAACATTAAACCGAGAATTATACAGGATGAGGCTGAAATAGATTTCGAGCTGATTGCTGCGTTATAAATGAAACAATTGATCAAAATATGGGGTCTGCATATTGGAGAATTGAGAGAAAAATCTGGAGAGTGAACAATAGTGCCAAATGCAAAATCATATTAAAATAAAACCCCCAGAAAGGAAGTTGAGGTTGGTCGCATTTTTTAATGTTAACAATGCGAAGTTCTTTATCAGAACTATCTGGCACGTCCTTTATACGCATTACAGGAACTCATAAAGATGACCACGAATATGACTGGTCTTATAGCTTTATTGGCTCAGCCTGTGTTTCCAATCAAAAAATAAATCAATAAACATACATTCTCTTTCAAGAATATACAAATGTCAGTTTTGGTACAACCGAAAAGCATGAAGGAATTGAGTTTGTATGAAGTCTGAGTAGAGCATGCGTATAAAGGGGACTATATTCGCTTCTTGTCCCTTACTATTCCTTATGTTTAATATATGGTTAAAGCATCAAAAGAACAAACTTAAACATCTTTAGAAAACTTGAAACTGTTGCTAGCATTGTCATGAAAATTTCATTCCCTTTCCGATTAGCGCAATCGAGTTGATCGAAAAAAGATAATAAAGGGTTTTACTGACATTCTTACTACTGCAGATATCTGTTCTTAAAGGGAACAATTCTTACAATAAATATGACGAACGATACGATTGAAATAAAAAAGATAGCTTGCAAATATCAGCGTGTGGAGCAACTAACATATCTTCAATATTTGTATGGAAACAAAAACAGCAACAAAAAACAAAATATTTATTTATTGTCAGTTCAGCGCCAGATTGCGATAGAAATTATTTCGCTAGTTTCCCAAAATGTATTTTTCAACTTCTTTTATGTGAATAATGCAATTAATTACGTGATAATACCAATTAATCGCACTTAACCAGCGTTTTCAATTAATGTTATTACATTAAATAAATAAATTAAAAGTACGTTTAGAAATGTTTACTTCTTCAAAGGAATTTTTAAGATTTAATGATAACTTTTACTTATTTTTCGATAGAATTAAGACTTACAATATTGCTTTTAAAACAAATGTTAATTTGTTTTAAATACCACAGTCGAAGCAGATGGGCATATTTGGATATGGCAGCTGATGCTTTCTGCTATGCGTGGTCTGGTTTCAACTACGATGTTTCTTGGAGTGGCATAAAAAATTAACGTCAAATGTTACTCGTACATGATGGTAGAGTGTGTATGTTGTCTTTGTTGTGAACATTCTATAGAAAGGCTCTTTTCGGTATCAGCTTGGTAATGAACGGCTTAGTAATAGTGTAATGACCTGTAGGAAATGTTTTGGCGAAGAGTTACAATGTCCGCCATACAACGTGTACATTCAATACAATTTGGAAAGAACGAATTTCATGAACTGAAATGAAATATAATGAAAATTCAAGTAGAAGACGCATAGAGAGGGAACAGTACATCTATGGGAACAGGTTGAAGTGAGCCTCTGATGTGATTTCACCAATTAACTGACATCGCCTCATCTGGAAAGCAACACTGATCTTTTGAAAGGATTTTGGTTCACGACCCCAAATGTCAGAACAATATTCTAAGGGGGAGGATTTCGGATTTGAATTAAGAGTTATACACGTGAGAAACACCGCATTCAGCAGAAATGCAGACCTAATTCTTTTGGATGCAGAGGAGGCCACGGATGTGTTATGCTTACGAGGCGTGAGTAAATCTAAGAGGAGTTACTGATCTTGAAGGAAGATCTGAGAGTAATCAAAGGGAATTTGATGTGAACTGCAGTAGTCTTTGCATTGAAGTTGGCAATGTTATCATCACTCTACCGAAATATGGCACCCAGAGAGAGAGAGAGAGAGATTAATGTTTAAGGAAGTCATTGGAGCTTGTGAAAGATTGTAATACAAGTTTGTGGAGAAAGAGGTAAGCAATGCTCGACCCCAAGGAATCAATTTCGCTGTATAACAGTTAGCGAGTAATTTTTGGAAAATGTGAGGAAAGAAGGGATAAATTTTATTGTTATTATTTTAGGGCAAAAGATCCTTATGATAAAAGAATATGGCGATTTAATTTCCTGTTAATTCATTATGAAGGATAACATAAATTATGGCATTCAATTCATTATAAATACATTATATGCCAAATAAGCGTAAATGAATTAACAAACCCGTTTACCTAAAACGTTTTTAAACGACAGATAATAGTGTACCTTGATATAATATTTTAAAGTTAAGAATATTTCTTAAAAATAATAATGTAAGTTTAGTAATTTACTAAAATTATTAAAAATATATATCATTTTAGAAATAAATAAATAATTAATTTTTAAAATTGAAGTATTAATTTACGATTTAATTACAAATAATAATCTAATCATTCTGGATTACAAACATCATCTATTTGTAGTGATGTGGATCCCAGTCCCAAGCAACTTATAATACTGATGACATTACGTCACATTGGTGAAACACACTGCGAAGTATGGACAAAGAAAGGCCTACAGAGTTTGGATACTAGAAGATTAGATGCATTTTCCTAATGTGCTCAATGCCACTGGCGATAGGAAAAATGAAATGTCCTATAGTCTGGCTGGATTATCATTAAGATTACCTTAAAATCGTTTGTAAAATTTGTGTTTTTGTAAGTGTGTGTGTGTGTGTGTGTGTGTGAAGTTCGAGCACCCTACACATCTGCAGCCCTACGGGAAACTTACAAAAGTTTTCTTTAGGGCTGCAGTTAAGTTAAAATCGCTCACTTTTTCATGAAGTATTTCACAGATGTTGTAAATGCTGCTAATTTTGTAAAGACATTTATTAAAGATTTAGCATAAAAGGCGTGCATCGGTTCGTTGTAAAGGTTCGAAGAAGGTCAAATGTAAACATTAATTAAAGTACTGTTGGCATAAGTCGTGGACTTTGTTGATGTTTGAAAATTCTGCTAACGAAAATGCTGGCAATAATTTTACATGATTGAATCTATTTTTTGAAAATAAAGTGAATAATAAACCTGTTCTCAATTATATTGTAATGTGTTTATAAACTTGGATCATTCTTACTGTATACGAAATGCGTGTACAGTAGTAACTCGACTTACGAACTTAATTAGTTCTTGAACGAGGTTCGTATCTCGAAAAGTATGTATCTTGAAACTCAATTTTCCATTATATCTTGTGAGAAATCAATTAATCCGTTCCAAGATTCAAAAATTAAAAAAAAAAAATCAAAAAAAAAAAACTATTCTCACTTAAATGAAGAAAATGTGAAGAAATGGAGGAGTGAGAAGAATAATTTCTACACTATAAATATGTATTCTCTATACCATTATATATTAATTTTTATTTATGAAATCTTTGGTTTTACATGATTAGCATGAAAATCATCTTCCATTAAAATAGTGGCTGGTTTTGTGGTTCAGCAATTTTCGATTTGTTGTAATCATTTGTTTCTTTTTGTCTCTTAAGAGGTTTAAAAAACCTACCCAACGTTGACTGAATCTGTCGTTTCCTTAACACCCTTCTAAAGTGATTAATGACATTGTCATTGAAGATATTGGTGGCTCTAGAAACAACACCTTGATTCCGATGCCACTTGTTAACCAATTCTTGCAATTCGCCCAGTGCACTGAAAGGGAGAAATTCCACTTGTTGGAATTTCTCCCTTTTTGTTACTGTCTTCTTCGTTCTCTGAAGACATTTTCTTTTCCTCCTCATCCCTTTCTTTTCTGTGCTCTCTTCTTAACTCCTGTAGGTCTTCAGTGGTCAGCTCAACGTTGTGCTCCTCTACGTATGTTTCACCAACTTCCAAATGCATGGTCTTGCCCAGGGAGACAACCATATCTAAAATGTCCATTTCGCTTTCAGGTCCTTCCAATGCGGTTCCTCGTGCACAGTCGGGCCATAACATAACTTTTTCCAGGCTGATTTTAGAGTTCTCACAGAAACACCTTCCCATGCCTGACTAAAAACATGCAAGCAGTGAACAATATTAAAGTAATTCTTCCAGAATTCCCTGAGGGTTAATTCTGTGTCGGTGATAACTTCGAAACATCTTTGGAAAAGAGCTTTGGTATAAAGCTCTTTTATACCAAAAGTCACCACTGGCATTGGCACACATAAGCAAAGTTTAGTCTGTGTTTTATTTACAATACATTTATACTAAAAACCTTGATTAACTTATACAGTAGAGGAAGGGGAAATACGTTTATCCAGAGCGTCATTTACTCATATTGGATCCAGCTGAGACAAAATAAAACGTTCAAAAGCAAAATTCGCAAGACGAATTTCTTTTTCAAAAAAAAGCAGAAGACGGGTAAGTTTGTTTTGAATTACCGCTGAAACGATTACACCTATAAGACCAGTATATCACGAATTACTCGAGAGTGTTCTTATAGATGTTTCCCTTGTTTTTTAAGAAAACGTTTCCGTGTGATAAACGTTTGCCCCTCCCTATCTAATAGGCTACATAAACTGCAAAGAAATCTCATAAAGGGTTTTCATCTCTTAGACAGAGTTCAAGAGCAAAAGCAGCCTAAACTGATAAATAGAGGGATGTGGATGCCAGAAATAAAAAAGGAAAGAATTAAAATTATACTGAGAATGTCTAATCACCACTGGCATATCAAGAAAGCCTCAATTGAATTCTTGACTAGATCTAGAAGTCCTGTGTTTTCCTCAATCCTTGGTTATAATGTTCTTAGTTTCTTAAAACTGTACTCCAGAAAGTTGTAGAGAGTTCGGTTCACTCTCGTGTCGATACACGAGTTAGCAATAATAATAATAATATTTTTTTTATTGTTATACAATAATAATATATTATTTTTTGACAAAGTTTATTATCCTCTTCATATATAACAGAATATTTACAAGTATGCAATTGAGGTATTACTATTACATTTTTGTTCACTGCAAATATTCAATATTTAATGTTATGTGAATATCTTATTTAAATACATAAATTATAATAACTAACAATGTATTTTATATTCTTCCCTACATATTGACAATTATTCATTTCATGAGAGATATTTTTCATATTAACGAATATTGTTGGTTGTGGAATAAGTTTAGATAAATATACATACTTTGTTTTCTGCATTTTATCACTTACATTTATATTTTCATCTGCAGTTCAATTAATTCTCAAATTATATTCATCGTTTATTTTTTGGTATCAGCAGGGAATACCGATGACTTGATTCATTTCACTTTTTAACAATGCTATTTTAAATTGAAAATAATAAAAAATTTTAAAAATCTTTTTTATTTATCAATAATAATACTGTATTTTACGTTTTTCCACATATATATTTACAATGATTAATATAATATGCTAAGAGAAATCTCTTTCATTTTGACAATATTGGTTGTGGATGAAATTCGTATAAATATATATATATACTAGTTTTTTTCTACATTTTATCTATTACTTTTATATTTCAAAATTAAAAAAACAAATAACAATAATAATAAGAATGATAATTTCTTTTACAATTATAATAATTGTTTTACAATGACTTTCATACAAAGTTTTCCGTTTTTGTATAATGTGTTAATAATAGTTACTATAGATGGTAATTTATAGTTTGCAATTGGATAAGTTTAGGTTTTTTAACAGCGTTTATAGTATAACAGTAAGTGTATATTACTCATCTTTCATCTAAGATTACTGCAGTTTGTGGTGACTATTAATGCTGCTTTAATGAACGAAGCTAGAAAAACGCACGACTCTCTCTCTCTCTAGCACTAATCTAGTCTATATTTTGTTGGACTGTTTTAAGGAAAACTAATTTTGATATCAGATTTTTCATGTAAAATAATATTCTAATTTTAATATTTGTTGAATTTTCGAATTCTAAAGAGGAATTAATCAGGCATATATTATTTTAAAAGAACGCCATTAATTTAATTATGAATAAGTAATATGCGAGTATAATGTAAGTAAAGTGGATATTAGATCCAGCATTATTTCAAAGCCTAATAGAGAAACAATTAAAGCTTTGTAAAAGAAGTTCACCAGACAGCTTGTGGTAATACACTCGCCAGCGCCGATGTATTCTAAGTAGTCTGCGTTAAGGCAACTCGTGAATCCGGGTGAGTGTATTTCCTAAAGCTCTCTGGTCAACTTACTGTACGAATCTTTCATAGTTTCTACATCCGAAAAGCTTCAGTTCGGAGATAGCCTCCCGAACTGAAGCCTTTTGGCTCTTTATTTTAGTAAATAGCTATATATACGGTAAGTTAATTTTTTGTTCGTTGCATGGATTGACTTTTACGTCTATCCGATCTTATGCTTTTGGGTTGGTTGTTTGCACTATTTCAGTGTAGACTTCGATATTCTGCATACTATAAAGCCATAATATGTACATTTAGTACAGGGAGTTCTTGATTACATAATTCTCTTCGACGTAGAGATCGAACAAAATCCAAGAATTCAAAGATGGTTTGAGCAACGCTAGAAAATCTGAGAAAAATAACAGATAAAGAAAATAATAAATAAATCCTCGCATAAGAGACTGACAAAAGAAAGCGAAATGACAGAAAACCTCACAAAACTAGTAAGGGAAACAAACTAATACGGGATAAGGTTTTCAAAAATAAAAGCACAGGTATTTTGCAACAACCAAAAAACATGAAAAATATTTGAAGGACCGCTGAAAGAAGCGATATCAAAGGAAAAACGATCACTTTATTCAACAGTAAATTTCATTAACTTTTAACAGGTGCAGACATCGAAGTAGAAGGTTATTAAGCCAATGCGAGAAGTCCTGGAGGACCATGGCCGACATGAAGTATGATCCAATCCACTCTATCCATCTCCACCCCCGTACCCTCAAAAAAAGAAGAAAAAGGAAAACAGAAATATCGATTTTGCCTCAACTCACTTCGGACAAGATACAAATGTACGATAGGTTTACAGAATCCTTTCGTTGCCGAGAATCACATAAAAAAGTGAAAACATAACCCTTATCATACTCACATGTCCATTGAAACCATATCCGTTGATATGGTCTCAACGGACGAATCCCCCACCCCCCCCCCCCCCCACCCCCCCCCCCCCCCACCCCCCCCCCCCCCCACCCCCCCCCCCCCCCACCCCCCCCCCCCCCCACCCCCCCCCCCCCCCACCCCCCCCCCCCCCCACCCCCCCCCCCCCCCACCCCCCCCCCCCCCCACCCCCCCCCCCCCCCACCCCCCCCCCCCCCCACCCCCCCCCCCCCCCACCCCCCCCCCCCCCCACCCCCCCCCCCCCCCACCCCCCCCCCCCCCCACCCCCCCCCCCCCCCACCCCCCCCCCCCCCCACCCCCCCCCCCCCCCACCCCCCCCCCCCCCCACCCCCCCCCCCCCCCACCCCCCCCCCCCCCCACCCCCCCCCCCCCCCACCCCCCCCCCCCCCCACCCCCCCCCCCCCCCACCCCCCCCCCCCCCCACCCCCCCCCCCCCCCACCCCCCCCCCCCCCCACCCCCCCCCCCCCCCACCCCCCCCCCCCCCCACCCCCCCCCCCCCCCACCCCCCCCCCCCCCATGGCTACAGCATTACTCTCCAACGGAATTAATCCACCACATTTTAATCCACTAGTCTATAATTATTTTAGAAAGGTGAATGAATATTTCTCTTAAATTATTCTTAAAATTTCATTAATTGCTTAATATTTTAATAAAGCTGGATTTACATTTAAATTTAATATATAATTCATGATAAATATTAATATTATCGAAAGGAATGATTTATCGAAAATGATGTATTACACGAAAGCAGAAATAGATGACCATAAGTTATATCTGCGAAACGTCAGTATAAATAAAGCCACTGAAAATTACTGACCAACTGTTGAAAAAAATTTCTACAGTGCAAGAATTAGGAAGAGAATTCCAAGTATGGTGGTTGGTTTAAGATATAATATAAAACAATAATGAAGGAGAATACTCTATTTGGTTGGTATATTTGAATTACTCAAAGATGTAAAATTTGGAAGTGGAGGACGAGGCTTACCGCCTTCGACACAGTACCGATTCCATTTGTAAGCATGGGTTAAAAAGTTATAAATGTATTGAAAATTATATATTAAACCACGCTTTTATTATATAAAAGCTTGTCTATATTATATATACAAATTTGCGCACCACATCAGCTCAAAATTCACACACGCAAAACAGATGAAACGCAGAACACAAAAACAGCAACTCATACTAATGACAACTTTCAATTGCATTGGTGTGTTAAATTGTGAATGAAGCTATGTTATGTAATTTATTTTTTTTCATTCACATTTAACATTGCTTATTAAATATTAATCATGACTTATATAAAATTATTTATTATTCCTTAATTAGGAATTACTAATTGAATATTTATTCAAAACCTGACCTACTATTATTTTATAAAATATTAATATGTGTAAAATTTATGGTAACTAAATATATATGATGTAACGTAAAGTGTTATCTATAATTAATTTCATATGTAATGAAAATGTTGACTAAGTAGTTCAAATATTCTGTTTATTCTTATTTGTGAAATTATTTAACGTTATGCAATCATTCATGTAGTAGTAGAGCGTTGTATTACATTAGCGAAATGTTTGCGTTTAGTTTGTTGTCATGGAGACGCATGAGTAAACAACCACGGGGTCGAAGAGAACGTGGCATTCGAACGGGGGGGAAAAGAAAGAGTAAAAAGGAGATAATTGAAGTTTTATTTGTAAGAGGGAGGGGAGAGTGAGCTTTGCGGAACCAGTAGGAAGGTAGCATACAAGCAAAGAAGTAAAAGAAGATTATAAATTCTTTAGGGCAGATATTCATGAGAATAGTGTTAGAAGGCCAAAGCGTAGTGAATCATAAAGTTTGTTATAAGTGAAATCAGCTGTCGTTGTGAAGAAAAGTTAATGCAGTAATCAGATAAACAAAATTGCTGTTTTTTTTTAGAATAGTGAAGCGCAGTTAACAAAAGTTCAGTTAAAGCGTAGAAGAATTTTATTATGTGTGTTCCGCTAATGTAAATAAGTTAATTCATAAGTGTACTCGCAATAACTTGATGTATTGAAGATTTTATCTGGTAAGAGTAGTTGTATATGTTTGTCTATTCTAGCATTAACTGTAATAGATCTCCGATGCTCAAAGTCCGGAATAAGCTTGCTTGGAATATTGTCTACCTAGATTAGTGCCTGCTGTGAACTTAAGCATTGAACTGACAGATTTGTAGAGACTGACTGATTGTGAAGTTTGTTATTTTAATCTGAGTTAAGAAAATATGTGTTTTTGAAGTTGCAAATTGTTTTTGAGAATTTAGAACATCGAACTGGAATGAGAGACTTAGCGAGTTGTATTGAGTTTATTGTATTGTTTCATTTAAAAGTAGAATTATTGTACTTGTTAAATATCATATATTAAATGTTTTATTTTGTTAATCTAAATATTGTGTTTGCCTGAATTCCTTATTATTGCACCGTTCATAAAAAATTCGAATCTTGCGGGAACCCCAAATAGAATAATAGTTAATTCGGCCAGAGTAAATGAGAAGACTGCTAGCTAATTAAAGATTGATCTTACTATTTATATAGACTAATCTAAGATAGGGTGGCGCAGTATAAATATAAATTTCCCTATTTTTGGATCGGTGATCAATTTGCGATTAAGTATTATATTGATAAGAGTGACTTGAACCATGATGGCGGATTTAGAACATAATATGAAAATAGAACGTCGCAACAGGTGGACATAATAACCAATCACAGCCTCTAGGAGCTATTGTCTCAGAGCTCACCCTCTCGCCTTCTGAGCGGTTTAAAACTTCTAGAACGTTAAGAATTTGAACCTCTGCGCCATCTTTACATCTTTTCAAAGGGTTTAAAGATGTATGCATTTTGAACGCACATCCCGGCTATTAACGCGAATGTGATGCAATGTTTACTCGTCTAAAAGTGAAGCATTAGTATATCGTGTTTAATTTTTGGAATCACGCGAAGTCTGGAAACAATAAGCGGAGTTTTTAACGGGAATAAATGCAAAAATATAATACGGTGATATTGCTATTTGGTGGGTGAGCACCCCACAACTAGCACACCGGGAATATTCGTCCCTAATATATATATAAAGACAAAAATACCAACACTTTATAGAACTTCCTTAGTTTTAGGGTCTAGAGCAGTGGTCTCCAAAGTGGGGTACGCGAGTCGATACGTGGGGGTACGTCTAAAAAAGTTTTATATTGATAGGAAAAAAATAAGTAATTAATTAAAGATTAAGAATATTGCTTTCTTTCATCAATTAAACATATATCTAATATAGACAAAGACGTTATAAAGATCCTGTAAACTTAGATTTGCGAGTAGCGCACATTGGGCGACTTTGCACACATAATCGTCCGTGGCAAAGCTGTCATGTTTTTTAAAACTAAGGAGTAAATCTCTTACTTCTTATCATTGCCATTGTTTGTAGAGCATCGTAGTGTTGACAAGCCCAACTAGAGAATGAAATTTGCTTAGTTATCCTGATATCTACAGATGACACCACAGTTCTATTAATTATTTGACTATTGGTAGTAAGTTTAACGATTTTTTAGTATATATCTTTTCTGTGCAATTCCAACGCCTTTTTGTGCTTACTTTTACGTTTACACTAGAAATAGTAAATTAATATTATCAAAATTTCTTACATTTTTTAAAAGTGTTTGATATTATCAATAGTAAATGAATTATATTTAGATTTTACAAATTAACCCTCACAAAATGGATAAATGGTTAAAATAATTTCCTCCAACGAAATCGCGAATTGAAGATAATTATGATAGTACTTCTACATCAGACGAACAACTAGGAAAAGATGGGATTGATTCTTCTATTCAAACAAGTTCGTTATCAGTCAAAATAAGTGATAAAAGTAGTAATCTGAAACTTAACAAAGCCTTGCCCAAGAAAGTTCGAAATTATCAAGAAGACTACTTGAAATGGAAATTTACATCGACGATAGTCAGCAATGAACCTCGTTCTACATGTGTATTGTGTCATGAGACGCTATGTAATGGAAGTATGAAACCATCATTATTAGTAAGATACTTAAAAACTAAACATCCTGAACATGAACACAACTCTTTACAGTTCTTTGAACGATGTTTGAAGGCATGTAATTCTCAATCCAACAACTTGAAAAAATTCACTAAAAATTACGATAAATATTTGGAGGCATCTGCTGAGGTTGCATTCTTAATTACAAAAGACCAAAAGCCACACACTATTGGGGAAACACTTGTACTCCCAACCGCCATAAAAATGGTAGAAATGATCCATGGAAAAGAATATGCAGATAAACTAAAATGTGTTCCCTTATCAGCAAATACTAATGGTAGATCTTATAAACCACCTCTTACTATATCAATCCATTTGCTTACAGATTTTATTTTACACATTTTGTCCGTTTTGATGACTAGAGAAACTGATAATTCCAGTGAGTTTTTCCTGGATACTTCCTTGCCAATGCAGTGATGCTAGTATGAAACTGCATTAAATTTTTAGAAAGGATATATTTGTTATTATTATTTATGTCAACATTTTAAATTAGGAAATAACAAATACAGTATGATTTGCATGAAAGACAGATCCTTTATGTTCTGAATTGTAAATTATTTAAAAACGAAATCTGTGTTGTTGCTTGCCTGTTTTAAAAATTTAAGTTAACTGTGTTTTTAGGCTTCATATTAGTTGTATTACAGTTAGTTTACAAATTTTATTGTACCGTATATGTTCATATCCTTACATTGTGCTGCATATGTAAGGATATGAATTTATATCTTATTAGTTATTTAAAGTAGGGTAACTCTACCAAGATATCTTATTAGTTATTTAAAGTAGGGTAACCCTACCAAGATACATTGCACTTAAGTAATATCGAACCTCCTAAAACAGTCCTTATAAGGACTGGCTTAAAAGGGCTAAGAAAGAATGCCTTTCATCCTCCCCGTTATCTGTAGAAGACAGTGTAGGGATAAGGTGTTATTGAGCTATTAAAGCTCTGATTATGGCAAGAGGGTTCCAGCAATAGCCAAGCCTCAGTTAGAACTTCATTGGCTACATCATTGTTATCCATTACCCTCCTAGGGTATTAAGCATCGCATCTCACGGTCAATTCACTGCCAAACCAAGGGACACAGGACGCAGGACATATATGGCGCAGAGGGTGAAGCTTGACGCTTTTTCTATTCCCTGTTGTCTGTTTCGGGAGCAGTGATGGGAGATTTGTGAGCTATTTTAGCTCGCCCTGAGTGGGCAGAAGTGATTATTCGTCATTGGGTGTTAGGATGGCTTTCGGTCTTTTATGTTTCCAGTAGTCATTACCGTCATAGTTTCCTGCTTGTTGTATCAGTTGGTTTGGATGCGTAGATATCTTCATAAAGAATTTTTCTGCTAGGGAGCGTAGTAGTGGAGAGATGTAGGGGATATTTATGTCCCGGTGGATCTGGGCGTTCCTAATGAACGACGGGGCGTCCAGAATCATTCGCAGGCATTTGTTCTGTAGTCTTTGTAGCTTGAGGATGTTTGTCTTGGAGGTATGGCTCCAGGCTGGGGAGGCGTATATGACTGTGGGACGGATCACTGTCTTGTACAGTAGTATTTTATTTGTTGAGCTTAGTTTGCTGTGTCTGTTGATCAAGGGGTATAGCTGGGCGATAACTTTTGAAGCTTTGGTGCATATGCTCTTGATGTGGCTGTCGAAGCATAATCGCTTATCGAGAAGTATTCCTAGGTATTTTGCTTCAGTTTTCCAGGGAATTTTAGAGTTGAACAGGGTGATGTCTCCTTTGGGGGATGCTCGTCTTCTTGTGAAGCGTATCGTTGTACTTTTCTGGGGGTTTAATTGTAGTCGCCAGTCTTTCAACCATTTTTCTAAATTCAGGATGGTGTCTTGTAGTTTTTTGGTGACGAGAAGTGGTTGACGAAATCTGGCTAGAATAGCCGTGTCATCAGCATAAAGGGCGATGGTGGATGTGAGAGGATTTTGAGGGATGTCTGCCATATAGATGTTGAAAAGGATCGGGGCTAGCAGTGATCCTTGAGGAACTCCAGCGAGGATTTTCCGTTGGGTTGAGACTGTTTCATTGATTTTGACTTGCATCCTCCTGTTGGAGAGGTATGGTTTGATCAGGTGTATCATGTTTAGTGGAAGTGTAGCGATGATAAGTTTGTAGAGGAGGCCTTGGTGCCAGATCTTATCGAAGGCCTTTGAGATGTCTAGGAAGACAGCTCCAGTGTGTTGATTCTAATTGAATCCTGTGGCGATGTATTCTACCAGTCTATGGATTTGATGGGTGGTGCTGTGATTTTGACGGAAGCCGAATTGTTCTTCTGGAATGATATTTAATTGGTTGACATGATCTTGGAGTCTGATGAGGATGATTTTCTCAGCTATTTTCCCTAAATTGGATAGCAGGATGATGGGACGTTAATTTTCAGGTAGGTGTGGGTCTTTGCCTGGTTTGTGAATTGGGATGATGTCAGCTATTTTCCACGACTGGGGGAAGTGCTGCCATTTGAGGGTGGAGTTTATGATGTTTGCCAGATGTGCTATGGCTTTGCGTGGTAGTGCCTTGATGACTTGGTTAGTGATGCCGTCAGAACCTGGGGCTTTTTTGATCTTGAGATGGTTGATGATGCCGATTATTTCGGTAGGTGAGGTAGGCATTATAGGACTTGGATTGACATCGGGACGATTTACTGTGAACCTGACTTTACGATGGATCTTTTATACGTGGCTGATGTTTAAGTTATCATATGCAGGACTGCATTGTTTCTCTAGGTTTTTTGCTATGGCTTCGGCTTTGTCAGCATCTGTGTATGCAAGATGTTGTTCTGCTTGCAGAGGGGGGAGAGAAGGATTTGCGCTTGATCCTGAGGTTGTTTAGGAATTTCCATATAGAATGATCTGCTGTGGAGATGGAGGTGAGCTTGTTGACCCATTGTTGGTTCCTGTGGTTCTGAAGAGCTTCTCGGACAGATTTGTTTAATCTGTTGAGGGCTGTTTTGTCCTGGGGAGCACGAGTGTTGTGATATCTTTTTCTTTGTCTGTTTTTTTTTCCCTTATTAAGTCCATGATTTCTTCCGGGAGACGATTTTGTTTGTGGTTAATCGTGGATATTGTGGCTGCTGTTATGGCTTTATTGATTTGATTGTTGAGGTTCTTTATTGCCGTGTCTATTTCTTCCTTGGCTTTTATATGGGGAACTGGACCAATGTGTTCTGGTAGCACTTTCTTGAGTTTCTCCCAGATGATGGAGGTTTTTGGAGAGGAGGAGGTGACTGATCTTTGTTCCCTAAGTGAAGTAGGATTGGGTTGTAGTCTGATGATAATTCGTTCAGTTCTTGAATGCAGTGCTGGTATTTGATGCTGTGTAGAATGGCGATGTCTAGGATGTCAGCTGTGCCAGTTGGGCTGTGGTGGGTTGGTTCAGTGAGTCCTGTTACGACAGCGTTGTTTAATTCTGTGTAGCTGAAGAGGATACGGCCATTTTTATTTGTGGTTCTGCTGTTCCAGGAGGGATGTTTGGAGTTTAAGTCCCAAGCGACGATGATGGATTCATTTGTGCCTAGTACAGCATCTAAGTCAGAAAATAGCAGGGTCATAGCAGGGGAGTTGTAGGCGGCGTAGATTTTAAGTCTTCCAGTTGAATTTGTATGGACTTCGACACCGGTGAGTTCTAGGTTGGAGGTTGGGGGGGGGGGGGTGAGTGTTCTATTGTGCCTGATGCAGTTCCTGATAAATATGGCTGTATCACCACCTCTGTAGTCCAGTCGGTCATTTCCATATAGTGTGTAGCCCCTCAGTTTTGGATTATCTGCAGGTCTTAGATGAGTTTCATTAATTAGGATGACGTCAGGGTTGTATCTGTGAGAGAATTCTTGAAGTTCTAGAGTCTTGTTTTTTAGGCCATTGGCGTTCCAAGCGGCGATCTGTAGTGAGTCTGGCAGTAATCTAGTTTTATTCATTAACAAGCATTGATAATATGGTTTGAGTTTGTTTTAGAAATCTTTTTGTGGAGTTTGGTGAAGGGTTTGACTTACTGAAGTCTTGAAGCATGTTTGTCAATGAGGCTGTGATGACTGTTGTCATGTTTGGAAGAATTTGGTCCTGCTGGATATATATGGATGAGCGGGCTACTTCGGCGTATGTCCTTCTTCGACGGTGGCTTTCCAGACTGTTGGTATTTTCCACTTGTGAGAGATGGTATTTTGTTGTCTTTTGTTGAGTGTCAGGCAACTGGGGAGCCGTCAACTCAGGTGCCTGTGGGCAGGGTTCAGCGATCTGTTTCCTTTTGTTGTCTGTTTTATTCTTAGGGTAGTGACTGCAGCCTCTGTAGTTTTCCGGGTGGGGGCCCCCGCAGTTCGCGCATTTGGCTGGTGAGGTCCTGGGTTTTGAGCAGGTTGCTGTGGGGTAGTTTTGCCCACATTTGAGGCATTTGTAGTCTGCTCTGCAGAGTTTCTGTGCGTGTCCGTACTTCTGACATCTGTAGCACTGGCCTGACGAGGCTCTTTTTCTTAGTGGTTTTGTTGTGATTTTCAGACCACAGATCGTTGTTAAGTTGTATATGTTCTTGTGTGTGTTAGGTATCTCAACGAGTACTAGGAGCATTGGACTCTTGTCAGCCCGTAGCATTCTGCTAATTTTGACAGGTGGGAGATCGTGGAGGCAGAGGTCTTTCATCTGTGCAGATGTTTTCTGTTACTCCCCTGAGTACAACCTTTAGGTTTTTCTCTGACTTCAGTGAGTAAGTATGATATTTAATATTTGACTTATCCATGGTTTTTGTGAGGAGTCTGTAGTCGCCTACTGTGGTAGGCTGGATTTTAACTCCGTCAGCTACGTTTTTTGTCTATGAATAGGCAATTTGGTGGTTTTGCATAATAGGGCCGTCCAACGTTCTTTTTCCCGTAGAGCAATTGGGGGAACTTTTTCGTTGTTGGGTGTGGGGAGGTCACAGTTGGGGGTATCCTCTTCCATCCCCTCGTTTGTCTGAGTCTCCGCTGTTTTACGTTTTTTCCGTGCTGGGTTTCTGTATCATGTTTTGGAATGGGAGCAGAGATTATCAGGTTCATCTTCCCTTCTTCCCCTGATGTTGAGTTGTCCCCTTCTGTGGAGTCGTCTGTCGCTGAATATCGGTTTACAAACCCTGGCCACTACCTCAAATTTCTTCAACAGTTTTTTGAGGAGGTCGAGCGCTAGCTTCTTATCCAACGACTGGATAAAGTCATCTGGACTTAAACTGGTCATGTTTGAAATATTCAAATATATGCTTACCTGAGCTGGATCTCAAGGATTTCCGTATTGCGTTTAAACACAAAATATAACACACTAAAGGACTATCGCGAGACCGCAATCACTAATTAACAACACAATCATCAGCTACTTGTTTACCTTCGCTTTCCGCTTATATCAAAAATCTGAATCACTCCGTATTATTCATAACAACTATTTAAATCACTGATCACATATATATATATATATATATATATATATAGACACTTGGCAACCGCCATTACGCACCAGCGCCCTCCTCCGATCTACCTCCAAATCGCCAAACCAAGGGTCCTTATAGTCCTTATAAGGACTGGCTTAAAGGGGCGAAGCAGGAATGCTTTTCATATTCCCCGTTATCTGTAGAGGACAGTGTAGGGATAAGGTGTTATTGGGCTATTAAAGCTCTGATCATGGCAGGAGCGTAACAGCAATAGCCGAGCCTCAGTAAGAACTTCACTGGCTACAGCATTGCCATCCATTACCCTCCAAGGGTACACTACATCTCATCACGGTCGATTTCATTCTAATTGTCAAACCAAGGATATTCGCTGAGAGTGTATTTATCGTTCTATAAGAAAATATTTTACAGGTGTATAAATGTCAGTTATTAAAAGCAACAAAATATAATTTATTAGTAATAGATAATATTAGTACTCATTTAAAAAGAATATTAATTAAAATGATTATTTTAGAGATCAATAAAAATTTTAAAGCAATATGAATGAATTAGCAAATATTCTGGATTATCTGATCTTAATATTCGGGTGTAATTATACATAAAACATTACCACATATAATAAGCGAAAAAGCAAATGTAATTGATACATTTAGTTAACCCGAGCACTTTGATGATTAAATGTTTAGGGAATTGCGCATAAATTTACTTTGGCGACTTCTAACTAAAGGGGAAAAAATAGATAATTGTATGAATTTTTTGTGATATAAAAAATAAAATTCCTATGAAAGAAAGAGACACCGAAAATAAGTTTAAATATTATTAATTATATAATTTTATAATGAAACTGGTGGCTGCTGCTCTTAATGAAACATATTCTCGGTTCCAAGGTTTGCTGTTCTGGTTCATGTAAAATGTGCTATATTCACAACAATGATATAAGTTAAAGGATACGTTGATGATTGTTGATACCAACGTTTCTCCTACTACGTGCACGTAAATAGCTGGATATGTGGAGAATTGAAGTCGATGTTGTTTTCTATTTCTCTCTCTCTCTCTCTTTCTTTCTTTGTTAGCGATTTTCATATCTTAATTAATGGAAATGAACAAAGAAATTCCGATTTTTTGGTGCTTTTATTCAAATGCCGATCAATCATCCATAACTCACGAAGAACTCGAATTTGAATATGTATATTAGTTTGCTGTCTAGGTACATTGTTTTTAACGAATCTATTATATATGTTATCGTAACACATAACTGTACTAACGTAGCTATGTTCTCACCTGAGGTTCGATATAAATCTTGGTATCAGGCATGTGCAATGATTGTATTGGAACTACTGTGCCGCGTCAAAATGAAGGACGCTTTTTGAGTGAAACATACCTGAAGGGAGAAAATGAAACACCACCACGGGTGGAAAGCCATCTTGTAGGGATTTTCAAAATTAACCATGCGCTGATATAATTAACAAATATATAAGGTTTATTTCGTATAGATAAATTTAGTCTACTATAAGTCTACTCAAACAATAAACAAACAAAAATCAGTAAAACAATAACTCTACTCAAAGCAAAACTGTTAAAGGCCGGTTTTGTTTCTGAAAATTAACACTAAATGTCTTAAAGTTTGTACCGTACACTTACGTTTGATATTATTTGCATATAAAGTAGCTTTTAGAAAAATCAAGGAATCACCTATTCATACAAAGGATTACTGAATTCTACGGGTAGTAGAATTCAGTAATCCATTATTGGATAAATGTTGGATAATTAATGTTAACTAGTAAAATAATAAGCAGGTTGGAATAAATGTCAGATTTCCATTCAGTTTTGGAGATATTTTCTTTACAGGCAAGTAAGATTTTAACAGCATCAATAAAAATGATGTTTGCATAAATATGATGTACACAATGTGCCCGTTAAGTTAAGTTATGAGACCGACTTTTGCATGATAGCACTTTGAATTAAAGTAATAAACGTGTTTATAGGTTTGACCATTAGGCTGTGTTGTAATTGCATGTGCAACTTTCGAGTAGAGTGACGCTATTTTCGATAGTTAACCGTTGAATTAAGAGTATAGGAGTGGAGCCTGTCAGAAGTTGCGTCATAGAGCAAAGACCTGTGATAAAATGTTACTGTAAATTAGGAAAAACAAGACCAAGAAAACGTTTATTGCGATGACTGTCTGAGCTGTACCCAGGTGTTCCGCTGATATTCAACGTTTAAAGAGGGGGAGGAGTCCCTTGAGGATGAACCATGCTGTGGACAGCTGTTTCTTCACGGAAAAATGGAAACGAAGTTTTCCGCAGACTTTTTTCCTCTTCCAAAAGATGAAGAGTGCGTTGAAAGTGTCCTCAATGTCGGTGGGGCTTCACCGACATTGAGGACAACCAACGCAGTGTAACCCAGAGACTGTGCCTTCGAACACCTTGTACAACAGTAAATATTGTACAAGGTGTTCGATGACACACGTAATGTACAAGATGTAAATATTGTGTGGAGTTGGAGGGAGATTATTTGGATCTGTGTTATTGACAATTCCAAATAGAGTTCTTTGTTTTAATGTAATAATTGTTGCCCCATTATTTAACCGGCACATTGTGTAAGTGCTCATTCCATTTTTTATTTTTATTTTAACCTGTAGGCGGTTATTTAGATGCGAGTATCAAACACATGCTATTTAGATCCAAGTTCCCCTTTATTTTCAAAATTTAAAACTGCAAAGCCAATAGCATGTTTTATATTCTAGACATGATAAATAAATAAATGAACCATATTTCATAACTAAAATGTTAATTATTAATTAGTTATTGGAGTTATATTAGTTATATATCCCGAATATCTCTAAACATGTTTAGTCTGATCATTTGTTACTCTTTCCATACTCTACTGAGCATTATTCGGTTGCTAAAAATATTCCACACGATAATATCGTATTTCGTTTAAGAATAATAACAACACAGAACGATATATATAAATATGATGTTCGATTCTTTTTCATTTCCTTGAAATGTGGAAAACAAACAGAGACGTAGAGAGTGTGGCAAAATAATTCGATAATTTAAAAATAAAATTAAACCGGACATATTTATGCGATCTGAAATCGACAAATCGCATAATTCAACTTGTTGTGTTGATAACACTCATCGTTTTAACAGTTCCAGCAATTAAAAAAAAAAGAAACAAAATCGTAATGATTATAGTTGAGCACCAGATCTCTTTCGTTCACAGATGAAACTTGAATATCGTCGTTGAAGAAATCAAACCATGTTTAACAAAACTGAGATTCAAACAAACCGTCCATCGTAATGGCTTGTTAGAGATTTGACTGCAACAAACTAATGTACGAAGAAATAATAATAGTAATAAAAAAGTTAATAACTGTTCCTTGAAATCCCTGGATAGTTGAAGTCAACGTGATTTTTGGCAATAATAATTGAATATTGAGCTTAAATAGTACCAAAGTCAACTTAATCGAAAATAAATAGTCTACGAAAGTTTAACAGAGAATAATAGAATTGATCTCAGATATACACAGAACGCAGTTGGAAAGCATTTGAGAAATGAGTATTATACAGAAATTATATAGAAATGAGTATGTAAAGCGATCAGAAAAAGCTAAAATCAATACTTTTTCTGCTTTTTTTAGCAGATTATTTCCTAAAATATATCATCAATTTCTAATTAAATAAGTCTCTTTTTAAATAAGCTCAAATCTTTGATTTAATATCTTTAACATATTGAAATTTATATATAAAATTATAAACTTCATAAGACACCATAACTTTTTAAGGATAACATTCGTTGGAACAGAAATAGGATTTGTAATAATACATATATCGGTTGGGGATTGATTCATTTAATCCAATATCCTTGGAGGGTAATTGATGGCAATGCTGTAGCTAATAAAGTTCAAACTGAGGCTCAGCTATTGCTGTTACCCTCCTGCCATGATCAGAGCTTTAATTGCGGGGAAGATGAAAAGCATTCTTGCTTCGCCCCTTTAAGCCAGTCATTATAAGGACTATAATAATACATATGGTTCAGGCGAGGAAACCTTGTTCGTGAATACATCTTTGATTTGTTTGTTGACAATTTGTAAGTTTGCCGTCGACATAACCAACAAGCGAGAGAGTTTTGGTGTTCAGTTATTTAAGTAGAGTTCTTAACTTGCTACATTTCTTTCGATGCTCATCTCAGTCTTATCTGGAAATTTTCTAAAGACTAAAAGCATTCTCTGAATCAGTTTGCCAATACTTGGGAAAGCAATCCTTATTTAAACCTCGCTTCTATCAACAAATTTGATCAAAAGACAAGGAGATTCGGTAAAACAGTTCTGATATTTTCATATTAACAGGATAGAAAAGTTCTTGTATGAGTTCTGTTTTCGTGAGCATAAAGTACACTCCAAAAAGTAGTCCAAAGCAGAATGAACAGCCATTCGGAGAAATTTTCGCTAAAAGTACTCGTGCATTGTTGTGCTCAGAGCAGATAAACCAATCTCCACGAATACCCATCTGACGTGGTCCATCCACATCAAAATTAATAATCTGGTAAAAGACCTGTGCAACTGGCCGTATTAAATATCCGGTAGTTCCAATAATTTATGTAGATCCTAAACTGCACGAAGTCGATATTCTCCTTTATGCTTGTGAATGCAAGGGACTCCCCAACCTCTAATTTGTTTAAATATCTATTAAAGTTAGTTACTAGTCCAAAATATGGTTAAAATTACAAATGAGTGAAACATTACTTAAATTTCACTAAGGGGTAACTTTAGAACCATTCCATTGCAGTTAGCAAGAACAAGTAACAACAGCAAGACTTATTCTCATGCATTTGTGGACTGATAATGCATACTTAGAAATAGAATTTATATTTTATATTAAACACTTCAAATAATAAAAACTTTGTTGCTTTCAATATTAGCATTTTTATTAAAGAGATGGGATTTATATATGAAAATCGGAAATACCACTTCTGGTAGTTTCTGATTCTAAATACAATATCGTTATAATACTTAAAATAATTTGCTACAACTCGGTCATTTAGGCAATGATCGCTCTTTATTTCTTAAACACCTTACATTGCGAGAAATCTAATTCTTCAGTCGTCAGATCTCCTGCTGTTAAATTCCTTGGTGTGGTCCTCTACATGAGCTGCCGTTATGACCGTAAGAAAGGTATGTTTCGTTTCTATATTCATACAGAGTTGTGCCTTCTAAAGATCGGTTTGTCTGTTTTATAACATGAAAAACGGGGTTTCCGATGGGAAGGCCAGGATCTTCTCTCTGCCGCCATCTGAGAAAGACAAACTCAGTACCGACTGTGAAAAAATAACTCTAGAGAGTTACTTTTCGTGAAACTGAGAATTTAAACCTCAATTTTTTCATTTGGCAAACAAACTGCTTTGTAACAGCCAGGGAGATATCACTCATGATCAAAGATCAATAGTACTGTGCATCATAATGATAGGAAATGATGACTTTGACAAAATATTTTGTCAAAGTCATCATTTGAATTATTGAATTATTTGCCTATTCTGCAACTTAAGTGAAATTTTCCATTTCCTCTTTCTGTTCTTTCGACATAAATTTGCGATCATGCCTATAATATGAACCTATTCTCAAAAACTATTTGGAAGCACAGGGAGTCAACTGCAAGTGCTACCCGCAGTCACCACACTTGACTAGCCTCCACAGAGCCCTCATCTGCGTAGGCCAGTCATTGAATCTCTATTAGACATCTGTGGGATGAACTGGAGCGTCGTGTGAGGTTAAGAAATGATCATCCCTCAACATTACAGGACCTCATTAAATAAATACCTACAAGAAGAATGATCCAAAATTCCCATTGATCACTATTGTACGCGCGTGGAAAGTATGCCCTGTGAGGATTGCTGCAATCATTGCAGACAAAGGAGGTCGTACATGTTAATAAGGTGAGTGCCATGGCTGTTTGTTCCTCACACTATAGTGTCCATTGACCTCCTTCTAAGCAGTGTACAGGGTGTTCGGGATAAATTTGACATATTTATAATTAATTATATTTTTCCGTAAGTTACATGTATTAACACACACTTCTCTTCATTTAAAAGTTTAGACCCTTCTTCATTCATATACAAGATGTCAGAAAGGATGGATAGCTGGAACCCACCTGAATCATGGAAGAGAATAACTTGTATCATGATGATTCGTGCCCGCCATCAAAATAAGGATATTACGACTGCTGCCCAATGCTCCCTGAATACAGTAAAAACAATCAGGCATGAACTAGAGACTTGCAATGGTGACTACGAGGATGTAGCAAGAAGAAAGATCCCTAGCAGACGATCTGATTGCGTTCGTACAGCAGAATTCCTCGCAAATCTGCAGGAACAGGTGTTGAAGAACCCTGGCATTGGAATTCGGGCTTTGTTCGTGGAGTTGCTAACTGTAGTCAAGCCCTGGATAACAAGGGTAGGCAATGGTAGGCCGTATGTATGGCAGCAGGATTCGGCCCCTTGCCACACCTCTGGGAAAAGTCAAAAATGGTTGTCTGAAAATTTCTACGACTTCACCAGTCCAAATGTTTGGCCTCCAAACTCCCCAGACCTTAACCCCATGGATTATTTTGTATGGGGCGCAGTTGAAAAAGACACCAATCGCACTTCCAGTAATACAAAAGCCCAGTTAATGGATAAAATTAAAACAGTTTTTGCGGCCCTTCCCAGGGAGACTGTAGCATCAGCTTGTTCGAGGTTCCGAAGCAGAATTGAAGCTGTGATCGATGCTAATGGTGGTTATTTTGAGTAAATCTTGTTGATAGTATTGTAATTAACTCTGCCTGTAATGTTTTTTTGTCAATTCATTAAATTTAATAGATACAAAGAAGATTTTCTTTTTCCTTACGAAACTGTCAAATTTATCCCGAACACCCTGTATATAATGATACAAAACGTCTCGCATATTTCGTATGTCCGCGCGGTTAGCCTAGTGGCCGTGCGCTTCGCAACGATATGCCAGGGGAAGGAGTGTCCAAGATTTTTAAGGATCTTCTCAGCCATAGCCGAATTAGCCGGTCTTGGGCGTAGACAGTAAGGATTCCCCCAGTTCATTCGGGGTTTTACATTCAGCAAACAGGCAAACCGACCCGTGAACATATAGTACCACCAACGTCTACATACACTGTGGATGAAGAAGACGAAGAAGTCATTCTAAATCATTTATTTCATTCCAGTATCATTTCCATCTTTCCCTTAACCATGTTATGTTACACATCTGGTTTCTACCAGGATACTTAGAATCATAGAAACCTATTAATACTATTAAAGGGTAGTTATACATTTTCAAAGTATATATATTTAGTAACATATGATGAACATCATCGCAACCCTTCCGGATTCCATTTCGTCTACATTTCAGCATATAGAGACAGTTCCGCGTAATCAATGGTCTTCGCGCTAATCCGGACAAAACCAAGGTAAAAGTATTTGAAAAATCAGGTCTAACACTCTTTGGTATGATTTCGTAACAATATTAGGAATAACCTTAATTGCGAACGGTCTGCTGTCTATACAAACTTTCTTAGTTCTGTAACAAAAAGCAAATCACTTCAAACCAACTTATTTGTCGTGTAATGGGGAAAATGGTAATCGAAACGATTACAGTACCTCTTTGTTCCATCTCATTATTATTAGAACTACCACTGACAAACAAGATAAAACCATTTATTGAAATTTGATTTCTTCTGGAGTTATGAGAAACAAATGATAAGCATGGTCATCTCGGACTGATGCAAGGAAGGTTTTCCTTTCGCATATTATACCAACATGTTTCGAACTGTAAGGCAAGCAGTGGCATTAAAGCACACTTCAGGAATTCTGATTAAAATGTACACACACTAAAAAGAGTTTTAGAATACTGCGGTCGTATCCATCAACGAACCCCAAAACAATTTTATTGGAAAGTATTTGAAATTTTCCAGTTCCACCTTCCCGTTCATTGAGGAAAACCAAACATACTGTATCTAATTCTCTTCATCAGCCTTCTAGGAAATCAGGATCAACCCTCCAATTAGGAAGACTTTCTACGCGTATCTGATTCGGTTCTTGGAACAGGACAGACACATGTTTAGTGTATTTTAAAACAGACTTGAAGTGGCTTGAAAAAATTATCGTTTGGTCTCTAGAGAGGGCGTTTACAGACTAAGTAAAAAATTAAAAAAAAAATAAAATAAAAATGTAAACACATACACACACACGCACACGCACACACACACCTAGTTCGCCCACCGTACAAAATGTAAATGTACTCTAGGTTTAAAAATAACCTTTCGTGGGGGGGGGGGGGCATAAAACAGTGCAGGCCAGAACATTTTGCAACACCTTACTGGGAAAAATTAGAATTAACATCAACCTGTAACTATCATTGATTATATACATTTTTTTATTTATCTCACATAGTATTGATAATTAGTTGCATTTTATTTTACACAAAAATATAATGGAATTGGCCTGAACAAACTTCGGCTGCGAAGGCCAACTGCGAAGTGAGCCATACCCATTTTTGAGCTAGATATCAGGCAAGGCCTACTGATTTGTTTTTCCTTTTATTTTATTATTTTTTTCACAGGTTTTTATTCGACGTTATATTGTTTTTATACAATGCTTAGTATTTGTTTTAATTTTTATCCCGTTTACTCTGTATTAATATATTTTTCCTTTTTTTGGAACTTTTCCTTTAAAGACTTAAAAGAAGTGTTAGAAGTACCCTCGTTGTTGGAGCGCAAATGATAAAATGTAAACGTTGCGATTGCTTCGGCCGTTCTATGATGACTCCATTCAATAAGTGTCAATATCATGAACTGTATCAGATAGTGAGATATCAGATTTCGACGTTGAGTTATTTTAGAATATCTTATACGAGTAGTATGGCATGAAAAAGCGCTCCTTATTAAAATCTCTGTCAGCTTTCCATCTCAACTTGATCTTCTTTCCAAATTTAAATAACTCTAAACCTTTTCTTTTCTTTGTGGTAACTTTCATGTAATAAGAAAAAGTATGCATCATAATAATTAGTTTAAAACATTACGTATTATTTTTGCTGTTTGTCCTATTTTATGTAATCTACGCTAACCAACTGCGAAACTACTTCCTTAGTTAATTTCTGCACCTTCATTTTTTCCCCTGTGATTTTTAAGTGCATATTTTTTATTGAATAGCAGATATCTATTCAAGTATACGTAAGTATTCGGCAGCGCTTACTATTAAATCGCTGAGCCAACACTATTTGGATGTGGAATTTTTATTTTTCCCCAAATCCAACGTTTATGTGTTAACAAACCACATAATCTCTTTGCAGAGAATTTCCAGAGAATATCTTTGATTTGAATTGGTTAAAAGTAGTAAATAGTTTATGATTTAAAAGTAATGCTGTATTTAATAAATATAATTTATTGCAAAAAGTTTTCTTTATTGTTGGATTAATTTAAAAATATAGTTAGTAATTAAAAATTTCTTTACTTTTTATTTTATTTTTCAAATTAATTTTAGTTAAAATAAATATAATGAATTGTAAAATATTATCAAGCGAAAATTTTCAAACGGCAGATGGCACTGCTAATATTGTTAAAATGCTCATTTGAATTGCATTCACAGAAACAGAATATAAAGAGAAAACTTTCGATAGAAAAACAACAAATATATTTTTAGCATTTCAGCTAATAAATCTTTAACGGGTTCTTTACAGCATTTTATACTGCTGATATTTTATCTTTTCTGAACGAATACCTCGATTAAATAATCGCAGTATAATAAAACGTCGTAGTATTATCTAATGTATCTTTTTAAGATATGTATATTAAAAAGAATATGCAGAAAATAATGAATAATTAAAAATATCCATGAGATGGGCATTTTATGCTACGAGGTATTTGGAATTCTAAATTTTATTAAGCTACGTCCCTATATTTCAAGATTACATGATACTATATTTTAGTAATATTTCTAATAAATATATATGTATCTAAAATACTAAGATGAAATCTTTTAATATTTAGAAAAATTATTGCTGTGTATAGAAGAGTAATGTATTTCAATTAGTACACAAAATATATAAAATAATATACTCAGATAATTATTGATTTGATTTATATATAATCATATCATATAATTAGTTAAAAATATATACCTTTGAAGCACTTCGGAATTTGGGAATATATCTAAAGATCGAAGTCATCTACCATTTAGCGTACGAACCACTAAAGATGAAACTGAAGGTCAAACGCACCACGAAACGACCACACAAATTTCTCAAAACTTTTCCAGACGTATCGAAACATGAATATTGGTAGAAAAAGAGATTGCTGTGGACAGAGAGTGGTGAGGCATTTTGCTTGTCACTAATTATCTTATGTGGTCTCCAGATAGTTGAGAAATGTGAAGACGACCATGTTTCTTAACAAAACTTTAGTGAAGATAATGGAAAGATAGTCTGATAGTTGATTTTCTAAAGGGGTGAATATAGTGAGGCCTACTCTGCTGCTTTACAGTGCTTTCATGTAAAAGGAATTTATGAGATAAGTTACGAAGAGCTAATAAATAAAACATATTTGGAAGAGACTGTTTAAGAAAGAGCCAATGATGTTAGCTACTCATCTACACCATTGACCCTTCCATAATCAATTTTCATCGGCGACTGGAATACTAATTTATTCGCCTACAATACAATTTTTAGTAAATGGATGGAATTGGAAATGCGAAAACCAATTTGAATTCTGGACTCTGCATTTGAATATAAGGATGAATATGCTCTGGTATTTGGACTGTAAAATGCGATCTTTATTGTGTAATGAATCCATCTGTAGCGCACAATAGCTGACTAATATATGCAATAATCATAATCGTTAGCAAAAATTTGAAATGATCTCCGCTATGACAAAAAAACTCTCCGATAATTGCCAATATAGTCTGCAGATGGAAACGAAAAAGTCAGAAAAGAAAGCTCTAAACCTTGCAATGAAATCAGAAAATATCTTCACGGAAGTATCTGCATGTGTCATAGAGTAACGATAAGATTCTCTTTTCTAGAGATTTTTTTAAGAAAGAGTACATATCCACTATCGTTTTCATATAATAATTATAACGAACTATAATTTATTTAGCTACAAATAATTTAAAAAAATAAATCCTCTAACAGAATTGAGGAGGAGATCCTATTTACCTCTACTTAACTTTTAGATGAATGATAAGTATCTGTGTTGATTTATATCATTCGTAAGGAATGAAATTACATGTTTTATTAGTATGTTCGTTATGCGAAATTCCTACCTGTTTAACAAAAATAAATGAAAGGGGAAAGAAGAGAGAGAGATGAGAAAAGAAAGAGATAATTTTTTTCTTCTTTGACCTAATATTGTTTAAACTCCAGAATGACTTTGTAAGCAAAATGGGTATTGAATCTCTGTTTGTATTTTGTAAGCATTTAAGGTTAGCTATTAGCTATATACACAATAATTTAATTATAATTTGTAATTTTATAGAGAATAGACTATGCCAGATTATTTAGAAAGAAAAAGAGTGGAACGTAATAGCGGATAGACAGAAGTAAAAATGTGTTTGATTGTGTCGAAGCATTTGTTCGCACGTTACAGAATGGACTGTGAAAATCTTGGCATTTTACCCAGTTGACGGGAGGGAGCAATGAATAGCCTTCCAAGCAAGGTCATTTGGTATCTATTGCTGGGATATCAGACATGTCATGGTAATGAAATAAGTTATTCAATAAATATTCTGTAAATTGTGAATTATAGTACCGATACTCCTGTCCTGTACAATGAAAATATTGCATAGAAAATCATGATATAATCAAAGCAGGACCTGCATGCGATATAATGATATAAAAATATAAAAGATATATAAATGGTCTTAATCTTCAAGTATAAGGAGAGTCCCAGTTCTCAAGAATATGATGTGCATATAGTTTTTTTTCTTTAATGGATAGATGAAAAGAGGATTCTGTACAGTTTTATGAGAAGTTACAAAATCAGTTAAATAAATGTAATAAAAATAGATCAACGAGTATAGTCTATTTTTTATATTCTGTTTTGTTTAGTCTATTGTCGTATATTAATAGCATGAGATCTTAATGCCAGAATTGAAAATTATCCAATTTCAAATGTCTCAGGAAAATATGGAGAAATTTGCGCAAATAACAATCGTCAGGAAGTATTAAACTTCTGTACTTTCGATATTTTAAAATATTCAATACTTTTTCAAAAAAAAAAAAGGAAAGAAAGAAATATACTTGGAAAGGCTCGGATAAAGTTCTATAATTGATTATGTCATTACTAATCAGACACTAACTTCACGAGAGAGAGAGAGAGAGAGAGAGAGAGACAGAGAGAGAGAGAGAGAGAGAGAGAGAGAGAGACAGAGAGAGAGATGTACATGTTAACAGAGGAAGGAAATTTTTTTCAGATTAATATTTAGTCGTCTCTACAATAGAAATACTAGCAAAATGGAGAAAGGAAGTGAATAAGAAAAAACAAGAAATAGAACAAATATACAAAGTGTATCTATTAGAAGAAGAAAGCCTTAGAATGCTATTAGAATGACAGCAGATGAGTAATTGCAGAAGCGAAATAGAAGGAAGGTGAATTGCAGAATATAATTGATAATCTATGAATTCCATCAGAAGTAGATTTATTGTATATTGTTTGTGTGTGTGTGTGTGTGTGTGTGTGTGTGTGTGTGTGTGTGTGTGTGTGTGTGTGTGTGTGTGTGTGTGTGTGTGTGTGTGTGTGTTCATCAGGATATTTTAGTCAGTTTTCATGAATCTTCTCTATTCATAAGAGTTGTAATTAATGATGCAATAAAAAAAAGGCTGACTGATACCACTATCCTGTAACTCTTTCTCTCCGTTTGGTTAAGATGTAGGATGATAGTTTCGTACATTGCTTACCTATCTAAAAACGTAATCGTCATATTACAGTGAGAGAAATTAGAAGTAGCTAAGTGAAATGAAATAATGATTTAACATTCAATTATATGGACATTCGCACAAGACATGGATTACGTCATTTAACGTAGAGTTTACTAAAATATATTTGAAAATCAACCCATGATTTGTTTACGTCTGATAGATTGAAACCCGTGTAATTATTTATCTTTAAAGGAGGAATTTTTTTAATATTTTATTTTTCATAATTTTCTCAATTATGTTTTTTACGTACCACCGTTCAAATGAAATTGAATAGATATTATTTATGCTATCCTACTTTTTTTTTAAATTTAAGATGTTAAGCTATGAAAGAAATATTCTTTATATTTACTACATTTCTTCGAAATTAAAACAAAATTTAAGAATGCTCTTATAGTTGTTAAATCTTAATAATATGTTTTGAATTTTTTAAACTATTAAAAATAAATTTGATAAAAGCATATGCACCTTATTCTATCTTATACAAATATGTTATATATGAAACTAAGGCTATTCGCCTGCGTTAGGTGGAAAAGTGCATTGATGAAACCATGAGAGGGTAATGGATGGCGATGTTGAAGCCAATGAAGTTCTAAATGAGGCTCGGCTGTTGCTGTTACCCTCCTGCCATGATCAGAGCTTTAATAGCTCAATAACACCTTATCTCTACACTGTCCTCTACAGATAACGGGGAAGATGAAAAACATTCTTGCTTCGCCCCTTTAAGCCAGTCTTTACAAGAACTATAAGGGCCTGCGTTTTTGGCCCCACATGGCAGTGATAAGAATAGCCCTGTTCTTCTTCACTTCACTTCACTGGGCATCTAAATATGCCGTATGGTCACTCCGATGCTCGGTGATGTGCCACACCACGTCTCGCCATGTAGTCCTGTTGTTTGCTTTTCTGGTGGCCTCAACTCTCTGAAGATCAGTCACTCCACACACGCCATCCATTTATCTCATGAACGGTCTACCCCTTCCTCTTTTCCCAGGAACTTTACCTTCTGTTACTGTTCTGAGAAGTCCCCCTTCCATCCTTTCTATGTGTCCAAAATATTTTAACTTTCTTCTGTCAATATCCTTAAGGAGCCTTAAAGTTCTCCTGATCTTTTTCTAAAAATATCCCTGTAGATAGTGTAAATTAGCCAGTAATTTCTAATTTCATTTCTGTTACCTTATTTAAATAGCAAAAGAACTGCAGCAGTCTTTTAAGTGTTGTATATATTTCATGTGTTCAAAAGATTTAATAATAATATTATATGTAATGAACTTTAATTTATGTTTAGTTTTTTCGACATTTATTTGTATACATCACATTATTTTCCTTAAAAAAGCGAGGGGGGGGGGGAATCCGATTTCTAAACTCCTTATCTCTTCCTCATTAACTGCATACACAGGCATCAAATTCTTAATCCACGGAATGTGACTCATGTACTTTACCTTTTTGTACGATCAAAATCACAACTGCCTTGTTTTTTTGCTTTCTATTAACAATTACCACGTTAACCAATCTCGATTCTTTACTTTTATCGCTCATGCAAGAAAGAAAGAAATTTCATTAAGAAATAGCGTTCTTTTGAGTATTATTTCTTCGTTTAAGCTTAAACGAAATTTTTAGTCATCTTCAAATATTAAATTGTTGGGATTCTTCGTCTGCTTAGAATTACTTCTGTTATCCAAAACCCCAGCCTTTTTTTTTTTTTTTTTGCTAGATGGGTGGAGCAAGAATGCTTTCCTGATTCCACTTTATATATATATATATATATACACCAGCTATGGCACCTTCAATTGATAGCACAAAAATAGCACAAGCTGCAGCCAACGAAAATCGTTCTAGAGAAGAATACCATTCTAGAGAAGGCTTGGAAAGTAAATTTCTTTCCAAGTGCGGGTTGCCAATGACAGAATTTCTCAACATAAATGACGATATACAAGTGGAATCCAAGAGCTCACATATCTGGCTACAAATGTAATTTCTGCTTAGTGCACTGAATTTTACTGAGTAATGGGTACATAAATATCAAAAGTTCTTTTTCATGTTATTTTAGAGTGAATATGATAACTCCAACCTTATTTATAATTATTGCAATATGCTTCGAAGGGAACAGGGAGAAATAACATATTATACGTTATGGTATTATTATTACTTTTTTTAAAAAAAAATCTAGTTTCTAACTCAGTTAATTTATATTCGGAATCGACTCAGAAAACGAATGCCCACCTGTCAGGATTGCCCACCATCAAACAGTTAGCAAGTATCATTTCTACGATATTTAAACAGCCACGTGAATTATTGATGAAATTCTCAGTCTGCTTTTATAGGAGTTTTGTTCTGTACTTTCTTTCTTTCTTTTTTTTTTAATGAAGAAGATGATTTTTCTAATTGATGGTTCAGGATGCAAATACCTTCTGCAATGATTACTTTTTCTGGCATGGTGAGGTTTCATTAAACTTGTTGACTGGAGTATTTGTTTTAAAGGGATTCCGTCGCAGCAAAGCAGTCCTCCTTCGAAATCCATCTGTAAACACATCTCCATGGAACTTGTAAAGCATCATAAAGTGTTTCTGAACGTATTAACATCGTCCTTCTTTGCACTAACCTTGTACTGAGAGGTATTTGACGATAGTGTGCTCTGTTCTGCCATTCGTCTCTGTATCGCAAACAGTTATATTGATTCCTGTTTTCTTTTTTCTTCCTATACCAACTTTCTCAACCTCTATTCTGTCTTATCTTGAGATGTTTTAGCCATCTCTTTAATCTAATCCTCCCACTGTATGTTTGGTCTTTGGTCATCCTCAAACTTTCTTGACCACTTCTGTGACACCATTCATATATCAACTTTGTTCATTTCTGAGTCTCAATTCTTGAAATGTGACCTTCCCTTTGTCATACGGATCTTTTAATGGCTGTTAGATTGTCTCTCACTCTGGTCTCATATCTGAGCAAGTGTTGCGCTTTCTACCTAAACTGGTAATACCAAGCTCACATCTTTCATTTTCCTCAACTGATATGAATAACTTATTATAAAGAATTACAAGTCATACACTGTGTCTTTGAAATCAGTATCTGTTGATCTGAAATCTGTAAATGTTGGTGTACACTTCTCTCTCTCTCTCTCTCTCTCTCTCTCTCTCTCTCTCTCTCTCTCTCTCTCTCTCACACACACACACACACACACACACACACACACACACGTGTGTGTGTGTTCATGACACTTAGAAGTAAATCATATACATTTAAAAGAAGAATTTCGGGTTGATTTTGAGAAATGATGCCATGATACATGGAAGATTATATTTAAAGTCACGCGTATAAATCGTCACGCGTATCCGATATTTGTGAGAATTAAAAAACAAACAAACAAAAAAAAAAACATCTTTTGGTTTGCTTGGCAATGTCAAAAGTTAGCTTGGACAAAACTAAAACATAAATTGCTATGAGCTTACGATAAAGAGTGTATAGGTGGCATTACTGTTTGTTGTATCGTCATTGAAACTGATAATGAAATAATATCTTTGATTGCACGATAGCAGACTCAAGTTTGTGATGTCAGTGTGCATCGTGTTAAGCATCTACTCGGAATTCATTTTTGAATATTTAATTATCCATGATATGCTCATACGATTATTAGAAGAAAATGTTTCCGGTTAAGTAAGAAATATCTTATCTAATTTAACCCGCTGATAGCCCACATAATTTACATTGAAATATCCCCAAATTCAACAAACGTTTTGTGGAGAATAAATCGTACATTTTAGCCACTTAAACTGAAAAAGAAGTAGAATAATCAGAAGAAGGATGGGACAATTTGTAATGAAATAATTTGAATTCTCCGTATATTGTCCTTTCGAATAATTTTTTTTTGAGAAAGTATCCAAGGTGTCATCAATATTGATTGGATGACTAAGAATAAGATAAGCAGCCTTTTTGTTAAAAAAAATAATATTTTATACAAATTAAATAAATAAAAATAAATAAATATATAATTAAACTTAATTAAAATTTAAAATATTTTAAGTTAAAATTCAAAAGTTTAATTCCGATATATCATTAAATTATTAAGAACACCTTTTTTTTTTATTTCATGAATAGTAAACAAAAAAGTTTGATGAGGCTATATGAATGGTTAACAGTCCTTATATTATATATTAACCATTATAGCCTCGTCGTTAGAAATTTTTACATATTTATGTCTTCTTCAGGTCGTTTTTGCTGGATCCGTTTATGTAGGAAAGTGTGGGAACAATGTCGTTCATGTATAATTTTTTTTTATCTTAAGTGAACATCGAGTCATACTCGCATGCATTTCATGGAATCTTTTATATGTTTTTTTTTTAAATCCCCCTTACAAACAAGAGGATCCAGAAGCTATAGCGAATTAATACCGAATGTGCATGAAGTTAAGAAAGAATTTGTTTATATTCTTTTTCAAAGAGATGGAGATGGTAAGTTTTTTGGAAATACTTCACGAGGAAGGCTGTTCCGAGGTGATTCATATTTTATTAAAAATAAAAAAATACACCTGATTTCAATACAAATAACCGATCTGATATAAAGATAATAGAAATCTGATATAAAGAAAATATCACAGAAAATAAACTGACCAATGGCAGTTAATTATTTCGCAACAACATTTGCTGTTTTTTATCGCTTATAATAGTGTTATTATTTAATTTTCTTCATATGCTAGACCTACATCATAAAAATAAATGTATGATCATATTTCTCTATTCACAAAATAGAAAACATAAAACGTATTACAATTATATAAAGATTGTGTATATAATGGTTGCAATTATATAGGTTAATGGTTGCAAAAGTAACGTAGTATTAAGTAACAGTAACGTTTACACTAGTTCCTTTTTTCAAAAGTAGATGGCAGTACATGCGTGCTGTCATCTCTCAATGCAAGATGGAATTGCGAGCAAACAACAGACTTATGTAGATCTCTGATAGATAAAACAAAATCCCAAAGAACAACACAAATGTAAAAAAAAAGGAAACCAGATTAATGAAGAGAAGTTTGCAGAGAAAACTGTAAAACCTACAGCTAAATAATCATATGGCTTTAAAAATATTATTTCCAAAAATCGTTACTCGACTTCAGTTGAGAAGGTCTTTATGAAGATTCGTTGCTTCCCAGATGGGAATTCGAGCCTGATTTGTTTAAATCAAAAGGCATTTTCGATGCTGGATGAGTTTCTGAGCTTCAAAGAGCAATCAGGGCTGGTGTTGGCTGCAAATGACAAGCGAGTACCTCGATGTATTAATTTCACTTCGCTTTGTTAATTTCAAAGGTGAAATTACGTTGACCTTTGAACTAGAACGAAAATGTCAGCCAAATGACAGTGTTTGAATCAAAACCAACTTTCTGCTTTAGAGAAAGATATTCTGCAAACAAAACAGCTTGTGCATTTTTTACTACAACATCCATCCATAATAACAACATCATTTTATTCAGTCGTACGCAAGTTACCAATATTTAACTGCTGTTGAACAAACTGTGTCATCTTGAAGAACTCTTGTGGCATCGCGAGGACACTCATACAGCACTCAGTTTCCCGACTTCAGATTGCAGAATTTCATCAGTTCGGAGAATGTTAATTTGAACAAAACGTAGTGCCATGGCACAACGATATAAAATCGATAAAAGGTAATTTTAGCTTTCATACCAAGAGTGCGATGCAAACTGTAAAACACGTCTGCTGTTGAACAAAAGTTGTAGTTTTTCCAAGATGCAAGACGAGTTGAATCCACTCATGAGGGCTTTTAGGCAATTTAATGCCGCCATCTTACCATTCCTCTACTCGTGAAGAATTTTTTCCCCCTGTATACTGTAACTTGCTATTATACTGAAGTAATTTAATCACTCGGGATAGCTCACCTTTTTAGAAACCAGTGAGCTCTGCTGTAATAGTTGGGCTCCAGGCAGACGGGCACCTACAATAAGCCCTTTATCGAACTCCGAATGATCTTTCGTTTTTCCTATAAATATAACTTAATAAAATACTGTAACTAAAATATTTATATAAAAATATAGCATTAATGGAATTTCATGAGGTTACGAAGGTTATACAACCTAACAATGTCAGCTATGTATATAACATTATATAGGCATATATAACATTATACACCTGTTGTATATTATATAATTTTATCATTATATTATATATTGATGTATATAACATTATATATACATCATTATTACTATGACACCTCCAGGGATTCTAAAGACTCATCGAGGGAGTAAATGTAAATGCAAACTCTAAATGTAATTTAAAAATTCTCTAAACATTTAACGTTTACATTTTTTTCAATATAATAAATTATTTTGAGTATTATTTTTATAACCAAAGTCTCATCGTTGAAGTTATAATACATATTTTTAAAACTATTCCTCTGCTAAAAGAATAAAGAGCATTTTCATAACCCGTAAAAATTTTCTAGGCAGAAAAAGCAATTAACATCCTTATAAGAAAAACGATTTTTTGATGGTGGTGGCTATAAATTAATGTCAGCTTTTGAGCCACCATTCTTTGTTATCGTGTTCTGTAGGATTCATACTGTGTGTTTGTGTGTGTGTGTGTGCGTGCGTGCGCGCGCTTGTGCGTTTTCCTCCCAATAGTAACCCTACCAGGAGGTAATTTATCCCTACATGCTCCATTGCATACAATGCTTATATTACATGTACTTACAAGTACTGATTAAGAATTGTATTTATATTTTTGTAGCAATTTTCATATTTATATTTATATTTTTATATATACATATATTAACACTACATAATTCACACAATGTCAGTAATTATGTTAGATTTCAAGGACTAGAAGTTGATCTTATTGGCAAATTTAATTAATTCTATGTAACACGTTTCGATAAGTGTCTGTTTTCCGGAAGTGATGACGTGTTGTATTAGGGCATCCGGATCGAGGCCAATAGCTGACAGTCGTCAAGTATATGGTCAACAGTCTGCTGAAGGTGTGGACTACAAATGCATGATGGAGATTCCAGGATATGGAAGGAATCTGTGTAGACAGTGTCTTGAATTTCCTTGTCCCGTTAGTAGCGTGGTAAAACCTGGAGAAATGGTTTTTTTTTCAGCCGGAGTCCGCTTCCGATGCTAAGAAATAATTCTTTTGTTGTTGATCCGTTTTTTGATGTTTTTCATTCTTCTTCGCACATGTCTACTCTTTTCTCTTCTACAAGTCCGCTCTCTCGTTTCCTGCTACCCCACTATGCGCGTTACCCCACCCCGCAGAACTTGATTTCCCATCCCTCTAGTGTGAGATTCCGAACGAGATTTCTTGTCTGCTCTATTAAAGCAATATGGTCGTTCTGGTTTTTAATGCCGGCCATTGTGCGTCTTGTCACTGTAAATTGTTGCTGTCTTTTGATGAGAGGTGTTGAGTTCTAATTCCCGGAGATATGTGAGTGAATTGAACTATAAGAAGTTGTTCTGCTTGGTTGTTGGAACAGAGAAGATGCAGCCTAGAGCAGCGTTCTTGTATAATGGATTGTGTGTTGTATGCAATGAAAGAACAACCGAGGTTCCCTTCAGTTTTGCTTCCGTCAGTGTGTATTTGGAAATCGTCGCTTTCAGAGTTTTCTTTCTGCTTAATGAATGTTCTCTTTGCTGGGTGAGGCCACTTATTGTAGTGAAGCGGGTGTTCGTAGCAATTTGGATCGACGCGTGTGTGTGTGTGTGTGTGTGTGTGTGTGTGTGTGTGTGTGTGTGTGTGTGTGTGTGTGTGTGTGTGTGTGTGTGTGTGTGTGTGTGTGTGTGTGTGTGTGTGTGTGTGTGTGATATCCTATTTAATATTACAAACACGAGACGGCAGCAGTTGTCTTCCCCTCGATCTCAGTAACCAATCGAGTAAATTAATCGAGTAAGTAATTCCGTTAATTATCTCCAAAGCTAAAGAAAATTGCACTATCTATCTCCTTTCGAGACTTAAGGCATTTAAGAAGTCCGTTTCATGCAGTTTTATCGGCTTTCTTTTCTTTCTTAATTTCAAATTCTTCATTGTGAATTTCACATTTCAATTTTAGCCCGTTTTCCATTTTGTTCTTTTTTTCTGTTCTGCTTTTTCTTTTGTTCATTTCTCTTTCTGTATTAGTTCTTCATTTTTCTATTGAAAGTTTATTAATTTTGGTTCATTACGGATTGAATACTACCCACACTCTGCTCTAGAAATGAGACGTGACGCTCCTTCGAGTTGCTTCAGGCTTTTAATAAAGGAAAGGAGGTGAAGTGATCGTACACCGAGCGATGGATGGAATTCATTTTCCACTTAAAGACGTTCGCGAACATCCATGTAGTGAGAATTGAGCACACAAACCGTAGATTATAAAGCGTATTCAATATCCACACGAAGCTTCCACTGCATTCATTTTCCCTCCTGTGTGGGTTTCAATTACACGAATTAATGAGTTTCATTCGTCTGATATTCGTGTATTTATTTTGTTGGGTATTCGATATCGGAATATTTGACAGGAATGCGGAGTCTCCACTAGGAAACTTTTATATATAAAGTCTTTATACTGGAGTAGAATACGTTTGTCCTTTTACTTTCGAGTTAAAAAGTGATTTTCTCTCAGAAAATGGATGCCAGCTTAGAATTAACGCATATTCTCATTTGTAATCACTGAATGTCAATGTGCATATGATGGAATGAAGAACTAATATTTTTTAAACATATATATTTTGACAAAATAACGTTAGGAAAGATTAGCGGATTTAAAGCGTACTATCTCACACAAAGGGGATGGACGTTGACCTACGGATCTGTTTAAGTTAGACGAGTGAAGCAAAGTTTCAGGAGGGAGGACGAATATGTGGGAAGAAGGGTCATGCAGATGGATGTGCAAGGAAGGCGGAAGCCTGGGTGGCCAAAGGAGAGATGGAGGGAGCTGGTAGAAGAGGACTTGAGGATGAAGAACTTGGATGTGGTGACAGCCCAAGACAGGAAGGTGTGGAGGAGACTCATTATCAACAGTGACCCCACTTAAGTGGGAGAAGCTGCTGAAGAAGAAGAAGTGAAGTAAAGTTTCACATGAATCTTCATAAAGCCGTTCCACGAGGAACCGACTTTTGTGAAGGACTCTTGTCTTGTTCCAATGAACTCTATATCTAGTTTCATAGCACGCTCCGCAAGTCCAGACTCATGGTATTTAATATAAGACGTGTTCTTGTAGCAGAATAAACGGATATTCCTCTTTGTCCGGAATAAGATTATATTACGTCAGTTTTATCCCGTATTTTAATTAGTTCTGATATGTTCACTCACGGTATTTCATTATTATACAAAACAAAAATAAATAGATAAAGTGACGCAGTTAATTTACATTTAAAAGGAGCCATTTGAATGACCAAGTGCAACAATTCAACATAAACTCATCCTCGTTCAAATCTGGTTAGTGTAGAAAGTCTTCAGAAGATTCATAAACTTGGTTTATGTTGAAGGAAATACAGAGTTAAAACCAAATGCGATTTCTACTTTTAAATTATGTAGTTCCCAGTTCGTGATATAGCACAGCCCTTTCTAATTACTTTATCCGTATTTTCACTAAGAAAAGAAATTCTTTTTTGTCAAAAATAATGGGGTGTCCAAATCAACTCGCGATAGAAATATCTTTCTGGTACAATGCCACCTTTTAATCAAACAACGCTTCTTGCACGTAGGATTTATCTTGCATTTTAAACAATTCGTTAGAACAAGAAGACTTGAAAACTAAACAGCAATATTACTCTCTGATCATTTATCGTATTATAATCCACTAAACGTGATTGCAGAGTTCATTTTTACAACTAAAACGATTCTGACTGCAGATAACCGCAAATCTAAAACAAGTAATGATATAAACCACTTTACTCTGACTCTACAGGACGAACAAAGTTAAAACGAACTTTCAACTTTACTGACATAAGGGGTGTAGCAAAGGTTTTTCATATTGCCCGCTATCTTAAGAGAAATTGTGAGTGGAGAAAGTTTTCTGAGCTAGATGCTCGCCCTGAGTGGGCTTGGAGATTCGTCCTCAGTGTTGAAGTTTAGGATGGGTTTAGGTCTTTCGTGTTTGAAATAATCCATTGCGTCATAATCTGCAGCCAGTCGGATCAGTTTGTTAGGGTGCACAGATGCTTTTGAGAAGAATTGATTGCTATAGTCTGCATGAAGGTGTAAATAGAGGGGACATTTTTGTCCCGGTGTAGCTGGACAGTTCGGACGAACCACGGGGCGCCCAGGATCATTCTGAGACATTTATTCTGCACACGTTGTAATTTGAGAATATTAGTATTAGTGGTATGATTCCAGGCCGGCGAAGCGTATGTGAGTATTGGAAGAAACAATAAGTTTGATTCTGGTGCTCAGCTTACTGTTTCTGTTAATTAGCGGATAGAGTTTGGCTCTGGTTTTTGATGTCTTTGCACAGAGAGGCTTGATATGGGAGCTGAAAGTCAGTTTTCTGTCCAGTACAACTCCAAGATAATTGAGCTCGCTTTGCCACGGGATTGTTGTGTTGAAAAGGAGGATCTTCTTTAGGAAGCAAAGAAGCAAGGACGAAATTAATTATATTTGTCAGATGTACAATAGCTCTGCGTGGTAAAAGCTTTATCACCTTCTTAGAGATACCATCAGGTCGAGGAGCTTTTTTGTTCTTAAACTTCTTGATTATATCGTATATTTCAGCGGGTGAGGTGGGTGGAATATGTGAGATTTCACGATTTGAGTGAACATCTGACGTGACGGTGGACCATGTATATATGATTAATATCAAGGTGATCGTATGCAGGTTTACATTGTTTTTCTAGATGATTTGTTATTGCTTCAGCTTTATCAGCATCCGTGTAGATGAGACCTGAATCTGTTTGGAGGGGAGGAAGAGGCTTATTTCTGTTTTTAATCTTTCGGACGAGATTCCATGTGGAGTGGTTATCAGGAGAGATGGAGCTCAGTTTTTCTTCACAGAGTTGACTTCTGTGGACTAAGAGGGCATCTCATACTGCACAGTTGAGCCTATTTAAGATCCGTTTGTCTTGCGGCGCCCTGGTGTTGTGGTATCTTTTCTTGCCTTGTTTTTTTCTCTGATCAGATTCATAATATCTTCTGACAGGTGGTTTGATTTGCGGGTCGTTGCGGAGGTAGTAACTGCTGAAGAGGCAGCTTTTGTCTGTTCTATTAGCTCGTTAACGGCTGTTTCAATTTCCTCTTTTGATTTTATGATGGGAACAGGACCAATATATTTTGGGAGTACCTTGGAGAGCATTTTCCAAGGAAGGAACGAGTGAGAGGGGAGACAGTTTTTCAAGGTGTCCCAATTTTAACCGAATTGGATTGTAGATTTGATGATAGATCATTAATCGATGTTAAGTTGTATTGGAGTGTGATGTGCTGCAGTATGGTTATGTCCAGAACATCAGCCCTACCATAAGCGTTGTGTTCATGGGTCGGCAGGACCAATCAGAAGCAGATTGTTAAATTCAGAATAGTTTTGTAGTATGCGTCCATTTTTGTCGATGGAACGGCTATTACAGACTGAATGCTTGGGATTGGAGTCACCAGTCACAATGATAGGCTCTCCAGTATCGAATATGGCGTTCAAATCAGAGGAAAGTAATATTTTTTGTGGAGGATTATCTGCTGCGAAGATGTTTAATTCGCCAGCAGAACTTCTGAGAATCTCAATGCCGGTGACCTCGAGGTTAGTGGTAGGAGGGATGTTTATAGAGTGATGAGAGATGAAATTTTTAATGAAAATGGCCGTGCGACATCCTCTGTGGGACAGTCTATCAGCTCTGTACAGTTGATTTCCACGAATTTTGGGGTTGTCTGATGGTCGCAGATGGGTTTCACTTAGCAAGAGTAGATCCGGCTGATGTCTTTTTGAAAACTCCTGGAGCTGCAAGACCTTACCCCTTAGGCCGTTCGCATTCCATGCTATGATCTGCAAAGAATCTGGTTTTAATTTATTTCTGTTCATTGGTGAGCGCTGAGATAATGGCTTGCGTATCCATTAGAAATCAATTAGTTGAACTTGATGAAGGGGTGGATCTGCTGAAATCCAACAGCATATTTGCGAGACAAGAGGTAATGATAGCTGTCAGATTGTATGTGTTGTTGTTGGCTGTTCCCTGGATGACTTTTTAGGACGAGTTACATCCGCATATGTCCTGGACTGTTGTTGCAGAGTTACTCTTTTGGAAACATCTGGCTTCGGCAGATGGGCGTCTGATCTTCAGGAGGTTTTGAAGTAATCTTTGATGTAGGTGTGCTGAGTGAGGAAGAAAATGTTTCTACTTCTGTTTTTCTATTTCTTGGATTGTGAGCTCATCCTTCGTAGTTAGCAGTGTGAGGACCGCCACAATTGCCACACACACAGCTGGGGTAGATTTTGGTTTCGTGCATGGATTTCTTGGATGGCCGACCCCACATTTTAAACATTTGAATTCAGCCTTGCATCTGTGGCACTGCCCTGTTTAAGCCCTTTTTCTTAATGGTTCTATAGTAATTTTCAGTCCACAGATGGATGTCAGGTCATATGTGTGCTTATAAGCTTGACTGATCTCTACTAGAACCAGTGGCATTGGAGTCTTGTCTTTTTTGGTCATTCTGCTGACGTTAACGGGTGGTAGATCTTGCTGGTGTAGATTCGCAGCTACTTTTCCTGTGGATACGACTTCCAAAACACCTCTAATCACTACCTTGTGGTTTTTCTCTGATCCTAGTGAAAAGGTGTGGTACTGCATACCTTTGGCATTTAATTCACCAGTTAACCTTCGATAATCCATCACTGACCTTGGTTGGATTTTAATACCATCTGTGACATTCTTCGCTAGACTGTATGAAATCTGTAGATTGGACATCATAGTCCTTAGGGACATCCATTTTTTTTTCTTTTCTCGCAGAACAATCGGAGGTATCTTTTCCCTTGAGGAGGTAGGAGAGTCGGGGACAAGACCGTCTTCTTCCATTAGATCAGCTTTGTGTGGTTCAGAGGCTGCAGTTTTGCAAGCGCAAAACTCCTGATAATCACTGTGATCAGCAAGGGAATTATCATCAGCTGTTGTTGCTATTTCGCTGGTGCTGTCTTGGGGGATGCTGGGAAGAAGTTCTGAGAGTTGAGGGTAATCTGTATCAATCTCTTTCATTTGATGAATCACAAATTTTCCTGGCCATTCAGTGTGCAGAAGGTTGTCAACATGCTTGAAGATAGTCAGAAGTTCTTTGAAATTAAGTTCTTCATATGGTGCCTCCATGGTTAGCCCCAAACCTTGTTCTGTTGGGCAGGACATGCCTTGCTCTTATCACAATAATAAATAGACAGTTGCTTATCGAGTACAGTATATGAAACAATGGCGATAGTAACGGCAGTAGGCATAGCGTATCGTCCTTGTAAATTCAGTTTACTTACCTGGGTAAACCTCTTTTAAAAATAAACTGTCTGTTTATGGCAGCAAAACAATTAAGTACTAGTAAATAAGCTAATCAAAAAACTTCCTAAATCATATATTACTATATCACAGCAAAAGTCTGTTAACAATCACACGAGATCAACTACCCACTACCCACAAACTGAAATACGTCAGTTTGTATCGCGATTTCAATATACTCCTTATAAGGACTGGCTTAAAGGAGCGAAGAAGAATACTTTTCATCTTCCCCGTTATCTGTAGAGGACAGTGTAGGAATTAAGGTGTTATTGACCTATTATTAAAGCTCTGATCATGGCAGGAGGGTAACAGCATTAGCCGAGTCTCAGTTAGAACTTCATTGGCTACAGCATTGCCATCCATTACCCTCCAAGCGTATTATTAATCACCGAATCTCACGGTCGGTTAATCTTCCAACCAACCTCCGCGATTTAAATATAGTCCTTATAAGGACTGGCATAAAGGGGCGAAGCAATAATGCTTTTCATATTCCCCGTTATCTGTAGAGGACAGTGTAGGGATAAGGTGTTATTGAGCTATTAAAGCTCTGATCATGGCAGGAGGGTAACAGCAATAGCCGAGCCTCAGTCAGAACTTCATCGGCTACAGCATTGCCATCCATTACCCTCCAACGGTATTGGATTGAATGAATCAATCACTGCATCTCACGGTCGAATGATTCAGTCTCCTCCAATCCTCCTCGATTTAAATCAATCCTTTCTTCCTTCCTTATAAGGACTGGCTTAAAGGGGCGAAGCAATAATGCTTTTTATCTTCCCCGCCATCTGCAGAGGACAGTGTAGGAATAAGGTGTTATTGAGCTATTAAAGCTCTGATCATGGCAGGAGGGTAACAGCAATAGCCGAGCCTCAGTTGGAACTTCATTGTTTACAGCATTGCCATCCATTACCCTCCAAGGTATTGGATTTAAATATGATTTGTATAGAATGATATATAAGATCACTTTATTGTGTTGTTGTATTTTCACTTGTCTCATATTATCTGGTTTTCGTATCAATTTAAAAGGGTCATTTTCTATAAATTTTTATTTTGTTTTATCCGCGAATGGACCAAGGAAGACATCATGATTTTCTCTTCGCAAACCAGTTATGTCGATGACTCGCCAATACCTTTATGATGAATAAGAAAATTATACCTTGAGTATTCTTTTCCGATTCCAGTGCATTTGCTCCTAAGCGTGTTCATAGTTTCTCCTGTTATTTGGGATATCTTACCAGATCTGTATTTTTCAACTCTCATCAATCAGAAGGTACTCCATTAACAGCGTGTATTGTTTTTGTAGCACATGACTGACGTTCCGCATCCTTAAATTATCACAAAAGCCCTTGATTTGTCAACGAAAGATGGATGAAGAACATCGGCCGTCACAGATCTGGAATTCTGGGAAGTATTTTATATAAACCTATGCTCGTTCTTTAAAAAGAGAAATATTTATTGAAGTACGAATTTAATAACAGAATTGGTCACAAAACAACTATTTAAACCTCTCCTAAGGCTCCCCTCAAATTATTGAATTAGCCAAAAAAAAAAAAAAAAAAAGAGCAAAAAAAGGCCTCCTTTCTCCTTTCTTTGCATTTCTAAAATGTATGCTTCAGGTTTTTCTCTTTTCTTTTCTTTTTTATTTTTGAAATTACCTTTTTTAATAGATTAAGTCAGCCTGAGTTGCTTCTTTGTGTTCCATTCCCAGCGGAATAATTTTATCTTTTCTATTCATTAAAACATATGAATGTCATTACCTGGTAACGTATATATAAATGTGAAGTCCCTGAAAAGTCTTCAAGTATCGCAAGAAATATTACAGATATATCCTCTAGGATTCATAAATATTAGCGGTCTTTCCTTATGTGATTTGTATGCACGAATATTGACAAATATTGCTATTTGCACTCTGAGTAAAAAATGGAGAAGTCATTAGCTGATATATATGAATATCGAAAGCGGTACTTCTATTTTTTACGCATCCCCACTCTCTACGAGATATCACTCTCTTACTGATAGCTTTGAGGATGTCTCTGAAAGAACTTTGTACAAAATCCATTCGATCAACTTTTATATGTCTTGTTTTTTCTCACCCCCCTACTGTGTTAATTTCAGGTAATTATCCCTCAGCTTCCCTGATGTACTTCTACTTTTATGAGAGAGTTCATTTCTTCTGCTCTTATTAGCAAAAGCCCCCTTTCTCTATCTTGTCCATTCTGTCCTCTCTTAAAAATACTGCATCCTTTCATTCTATTCCAATGATTATATCATGTTCGGTCAAGCAAGTCTCACTAATACCTGTAACTTTTGGCCGTGTTTTACTATCCAATGCCGAACACCCCACAGCTTTATTTTGTTTACTTCTGGCATTAGCATACATAAACTGCAACATCCCCACTTCTTCCCCAACATTCTTTACACCTTGTTCTGCTTAGTTAAGAATCTGTGGTACTACATTTGGCATCATGTGACTACTGTCCCATTTACTAATCTTTAGGTTGCCTGGACCGCTGCTAACCTGCATCCCCCACTCGAACATTCTAGTTGCCCTGACACTGCACTTCCAAACTCTAACCGAACAACACTTTCTCGAGATTTTGACCCCAACTCCATTCATATGTAAGCGGCCCACTTTTTACTAATCCATCCTTCCATCAAACTCACTGCACAAATCCACACCATTCCTCCACACATCCTCCAGTCACTCATTCGTGATCATTGATTTTTCGTCTCAGTTAGCCTCCACCTTACCATAGTAACAGCCCCAAAACTTTTACTTCCTGACTTTTGTTTTTCGCAAGCATCAGCAACTCTTTCCTGTGTTCCCGCATACTACACTTGTCATCTGTTAATCATTTCTGCGAGCGAAAATTAACAACTCTTTCACCTGCACGCTGCATGTTTACATGGTCACTACCATCCTTAATCTTAGCACCAGGAAAACACGATTTCTTCGCCTTCTTCTAAAACATTCCTCATATTATTGGATCTGTGGAGAACTTTATGTAAGTGGACCATCTCTCACCAGGCATCTGGTCATTCTCTTCATCTTCCGCCGCTTCATTCGCATTCATACGCTTTTAACACCAAATATGTATTCACGAACATATATGGAAAACTACAATAAGTTTTGATTTTCAAATTACATAAATTAAAAATATGAACATTTTAACCTTGCAAATTTCCTTAGCCTATCAACGGTACCAATGTCGTTATATATATAATTATGTGTGTGTGATACCCGTTTTCGAAGATATCCTAAAATCTCCACATGAATTTCAGAGCGAGATCGAATCCACAAATTAAAAACAACCTCTTCCTGATAATGAAAAAAAAAAAAAACAGTAAGAATTGTTTGCATACATAGTACAGTAAAATGATTATCTTGCTGGAATTATAATCTGAGCAAGAATTTCTCAGATACCTGGATATATTAGATTTACGATGAAAATAATGACGGGGGGGGATGGACTGTGTCCTTGACTCTTTATCCCTTCATCTGATTGAAGACAATCTGTGTGGATGGGAGGGAGTGTTATTGAGCTAAAAGCTCTAGTCATGGCTGGGTAACGGCAATAGCCGATCCTCAGTTAAAACTTCATTGGATACAGCATTGCCATAGATTACCATGATTTGAATGGGCTTTAAGACTTCAAAATAATGACTGTTGGGTCTACAGTAATATTTTAAGGAAGTATATGTAAAACTTGAATTAGTAAGATATGAATATTATTTCTTCTGTAAAATTATTTAAAGAAATTTCTAAATATTAATAATTTTAAATTATACAGCACTTCTGTGATTGTCCTCAGGAAATAGAAAGAGAAAGCAAGCAATAGAACCATTTGATAAACAAGAACTCTCTCGTTGTCAAAGGATTACACGAAAGCAAATACATTAAAATTTTCCTGAACAGAAAGTTTCTAGTGATGAGGTAAAGAAATCAGCAACAACAAAACGAAATCAAAAGAAAACTGATTGTGCATTTAGACAACAACTCCATAATTTGAGATGTTTTTGTAAGTAATTTTATGTGATTCAAAGTGACTTTATGAGTGACATGTGAACAAAGAAGTTTACGAAAGATTAGAAACCGAAGACAATGCTGTTAGCAGTTGTCCAGGTAACCAGAGTATTGGGGACTTTGTAAATGGTTTAATGATACTGAGGGATCAAGAGAAAATGGGTCGCTATGAGAATGTTTCCGAATGAGGTACTGAAAATATTCCAACCAGCGGGAAGACGAGTCGACTGAAAACACACCGCATAATTAAAGCCATGACGAACGAATGCATCAGGAATGGATTCGGACCTTGAAAACAGTTGCGAATTCAGTTTTGTGGAAGAAAGTTGGAGAAGCGACCAAATGAGAAGAGTTTGCAATGAGAAAAGTAAAGTTATTGAAAAGATGCTGGGAATATCAAGGAATGAAACAGTCCTTTATTTTATGAGCTTTGCTCACAAATTGTATCGAGTGCGTGACGCGAGGAGAGAAAGCAAAATAAAGTAAACACAAGCAAGAAGAGAAGTGAATGCAATATTCGATCATCCACTTCTCACATTCTCTTCCAAGGCGATCATTTTCTGCAGATATTTGGTCAATTGAAAAAAATTCAGATCTAGAATATCTACAAAATATTTTATGAAGATTTGTTTAAGTGCATTCAGTACTGATTTTTTAACCTGATAGGAGTTGGATTTGTTTCATTACAAACGTAAAAAAAAAGTTACTTTCTTTTCACGATGCTACCAGTGGTAGAGGTTGTACTACTTTTCACGGCATCGTTGTCTGTTCGTTGAATTATCCCTACACAGGATTAAACAACGACAGCGTTGTTTAATCCTGTGTAGCTGAAGAGGATACGGCCATTTTTATTTATGGTTCTGCTGTTCCACGAAGGATGTTTGGAGTTTAATTCCCCAGCAACGATGATGGATTTATTTATGCCTAGTACAGCATCCAAGTCAGAAAATAGTAGAGTCTTAGCAGGGGAGTTGTAGGCGGCGTAGATTTTAAGTCTTCCAGTTGAATTTGTGTGGACTTCGACACCGGTGAGTTCTAGGTTGGAGGTTGGGGGGGGGTGAGTATTTCATTGTGCCTGATGCAGTTCCTGATAAGTATGGCTGTACAACCACCTCTGTAGTCCAGTCGGTCATTTCTATATAGTGTGTAGCCTCTCAGTTTTGGAATGTCTGCAGCTCTTAGATGAGTTTCATTAATTAGTATGACGTCAGGGTTGTATCTGTGAGAGAATTCTTGAAGCTCCAGTTTCTTGTTTTTTAGGCCATTGGTGTTCCAAGCGGCGATCTGTAGTGAGTCTGGGAGTAATCTAGTTTTATTCATTAACAAGCATTGATAATATGGTTTGAGTTTCTTTTAGAAATCTTTTTGTGCAGTTTGATGAAGGGTTTGACTTACTGAAGACTTGAAGCATGTTTGCCAATGAGACTGTGATGACTGTTGTCATGTTTGGAAGAATTTGATCCTGCTGGATAACTTTGGATGAGCGGGCTACTTCGGCGTATGTCCTGCTTCGACGGTGGCTTTCCAGACTGTTGGTATTTTCCATTTGTGAGAGCTGGTATTTTGTTGTCTTTTGTTGGGTGTCAGGCAACTGGGGAGCCGTCAACTCTGGTGCCTGTGAGCAGTGTTGAGAGATCTGTTTCCTTTTGTTGTCTGTTTTATTCTTAGGGTAGTGACTGCAGCCTCTGTAGTTTGCCGGGTGGGGTCTCCGCAGTTCGCTGGTGAGGTCCTGGGTTTTGAGCAGGTTGCTGTGGGGTGGTTTTGCCCACATTTGAGGCATTTGTAGTCTGCTCTGCAGAGTTTCTGTGCGTGTCCGTACTTCTGACATCTGTAGCACTGGCCTGACGAGGCTCTTTTTCTTAGTGGTTCTGTTGTGATTTTCAGACCACAGATCGTTGTCAAGTTGTATATGTTCTTGGGTGTGTTGGGTATCTCAACGAGTACTAGGGGCATTGGACTCTTGTCAGCCCGTAGCATTCTGCTAACCTTGACAGGTGGGAGATGGTGGAGGTAGAGGTCTTCAGTAATTTCATCTGCGCAGATGTTTTCTGTTACTCCCCTGAGTACAACTTTTAGGATTTTCTCTGACTTCAGTGAGTAAGTATGATATTTAATATTTGACTCGTCCATAGTTTTTGTGAGGAGTCGGTAGTCGCCTAATGTGGTAGGCTGGATTTTAACTCCGTCGTCTACGTTTTTTGCTCATGAATAGGCAATTTGGTGGTTTTGCATAATAGGCCTAAGGGCCGTCCAACGTTCTTTTTCCCGTAGGACAATTGGAGGAACTTTTTCGTTGTTGGTATGGGGAGGTCAGTGTTGGGGATATCTTCTTCCATCCCTTCGTTTATCTGAGTCTATGCTGTTTTACGTTTTTTCCGTGCATGGGTTTCTGTATCATGTTTTGGAGTGGGAGCAGAGATTATCTGGTTCATCTTTCCCTGGCCACTCTATCTCAAATTTCTTCAACAGTTTTTTGAGGAGATCGAGCTCCAGCTTTTTATCCTACGATTGGATAAAGTCATCGGGACTAAAACTGGTCATGTTTAAAATATATTCAAGTATATGCTTACCTGAGCTGGATCTCAAGGACTTCCGTATAGCGTATAAACACAAAATATAACACACTAAAGGACTATCGTGAGACCACAATCACTAATTATTAACAACACAGTGATCAGCTACTTGTTTACTTTCGCTTTCCGCTTATATATCAAAAATCAGAATCAACACTCCGTATTATTCATAACAACAATCAAAATCACTGATATAAATATAAATAAACATACTTTCGCTTTCCGCTTATATATCAAAAATCTGAATCAACACTCCGTATTATTCATAACAACAATCAAAATCACTGATATAAATATAAATAAATAAATATATATCAAAAATCTGAATCAACACTCCGTATTATTCATAACAACAATCAAAATCACTGATATAAATATAAATAAATAAACACTTGGCAATCGCCATCACCAATTAGGCACTGATCATGGCATGAGGGTAACAGCAATAGCCGAGCCTCAGTTAAAACTTCATTGGCTACAGCATTGCCATCCATTATACTCCAAGGTATTGATCACCGCAACTCGCGGTCGATCTCCCGCCATCTCCAATAGTCCTTATAGTCCTTATAAGGACTGGCTTAAAGGGGCGAAGCAAGAATGCTTTTCATATTCCCCGTTATCTGTAGCGGACAGTGTAGGGATAAGGTTATTGAGCTATTATCAAAGCTCTGATCATGGCAGGAGGGTAACAGCAATAGCCGAGCCTCAGTTAGAGCTTCATTAGCTACAGCATTGCTATCCATTACCCTCCAAGGGTATTGGATTGAATGAATCAATCACCGCATCTCACGGTCGATTAATTCCCCATCTCCAATACCTATTTTGTAAATTACTTATAAAAATAGTTCGTAAACAATAGAATGGTAGTTGAATAAAATATGACTTTTTTCTTTTTAAGTTTAAATATAACTAAAGTAATTTAAATATTTTATTACAATATTAAACGTATAATATTATTTTATATAATAGTTTATTATTTTATTAAACAGTCATGAAGTTTAATAAATCAGTTATATTCCGTAATTTTGTTTGCAATATTTTAGAAAAAGTTCAAAGAAAAATGTATATTCTCTGCATTATATGGCAAGACTCGCCGACAAATACACACTGCGACTCGTCCTGGATAATTAACTTTGCCAGGTGGCGAACAGATTCACACTAAACAAAATAGAATATTTCATTGGAATGGTTCTCACACAAAGGTAATGCTCAGGAAAACGACGATGCAGTATTCAGAATTTTTTTAATTTAGTAATTAAAATATGAAATAATAAATGCCCAGCATTATTATAGCCAGTAAGAAAATTACGTTGCTATTGAAATATAAAAATATTTCGAAAGCCACCTAGAACTTAAATAGAGTTAATTATGAAAATGAAATCCTACTGTTTTTTTTTCAGTTTATTCATTCATTTTAAATAGCGCAAGGTAGAAGAGGCTTTTCTGTCAAAAAAATTTCAAATTCTTTTATATTAAAGAATTTTAGATATACATCCCCTTCCAATTGAAAATATAGTGCCCAAATTTTCAAATTTGGGCACTATATTCTAACCTGCAAATCATTGGAAGACAACCCCGAAATGCGCATGTGCGAGAAACCTGAGCATTTGAAAGCTAAAGATTTATCAACCCGAGCTTCATTGGCAAAACTATGATCAAATTTCATAAATTGTCTTCAAATAACGATTGCAGTCTACAACAGATCGGAAATATATACTGAATGATGACGTAACATTTTTCAATAGGCAGCTACGATAGAGATTTAAACTTGAACAAGAAAGATGCATTCCAAACCACTTGAAGACGGAAAACAACACTCATGAAGTGAGGAGGGGAAGGGGGAGGAGGAAATAGTCCTTACTATTTGTACTTTTAAATCTTGCCTTTTTTGGGGGAAACTCGTGGCATAGGTGGACTAAGCTCCATACGCTATTACATTTAACTACTTCAGTTTGGTAAGTCTTGTTAGTTTCTTCTTTGATAAGTAGACATTCTTTGGACATATCATAACCTCTTGTTTAGGAACACTATTTTTGATAATTATTTCAATTGCAGAAAAGTTGTTTGCACTGGTTACCTTTTTATTCTGCTTAATTCGGGCAGTTTCTGTTAGTCTGATTTGAACTTTTGGAAAGTCCCATTTAAAACCAAATAGTACACAAAAGATGTAAAGATGAATGTTTGAATGTGTGTTCAGTATGCGCGTTTTCAAGGTTCACTTACAGCAACAAGATTTATCATGGTCTTCCTCACATAACTTCTTGGATTCAATGTGTTCGTCACTTTGTGAATAGATTATCCACCAAATCCATTGCTAAATCTGCCAAACGCATTACGTGTCAATCTAACATCGCCATATACGTTACCATAGTTAAGGAGAAGAACGTGTACTCGAGCTTATTCTCGGTTTATTCTCTAGGATACATTGTGGTTGGTCCGTGGATCTAGCGCTCGTGTAAAATTGGTGATTTTTATCTGTTTATTGTTTTCTTCCTCTTAGAAAAGTAGTCTTTTATAGTATACTAGTGTAGATTTCAGTGTTTTACAAGATAGTTTTATTAAGATATTTCAATAATAAGTTTAAAATGGCGCCAAAATCGCACAAGAAACGTAATGCTAATACGAGTAGCAAATTCGAGAATAAGAAGGCTGGCCTCGATAACGATGTCATTAGAGATTATTGCAAACGAATTAACTTCCAAATGAGAAAAATTAAAACAGATAATCAGAGTGACGATGCGGGAGTTATTAAAGGTGGAGAGCCATTTAAATAAACATAGCATGGAAAAGAAAATTAAGCAGCAAAACAAGAAACAACAAAGCACGAAACAGGTAAAACAGGAAGTAACGAAATTAGTTAAGTGAAAAGAAAGTTGTTATTCGGTACGGTGACGCTATAATCAAACATGCTATTGCTGAGCGAGGAGTTATAACTTCGAGTTTCCTGGAACGAAAATTAATAATATAAAAGAAGTAATTCAAAAACAGAAAAGAAAAGTAAATGAGATCGTAATTGTAGTAAGTACTAACGACCTAACTAGCGATAAGTTCAGTATGAGAGAGGACATGAAAGTGTTGTTGGAAGAGGAGAGAGAGAGTGAAAACAGTAAGTATATTACCACGATCTGATAAAAATTAATTAAGAAAAGAAGGGCCATCAGGACAAACGATTCGATGCGTGCGCTGTGTAGACGGAATGGATGCGAGTTTTTGGAAGTGTGGAGTGAGTTTGAAGGAAGATTGGATTTGTATAAGACGGAAGGACATGGAAAAACGAATAACTGGCATAGGACTTAACACAGAGAGTCAGGAAAACTAAATTATAATGGGAGGAATGATGCGAATATGAGTGTAAGAGCGATGATGTTATATAGCTATGTTTGTCACCGGAATAGACATTATCATGAAAACCATTACAACCAGAGAACGATTTCAGCTTTGTGTTAATCCGGTTCGGACCCATCAAACGTGTGCATACATGTCTACATGTATAAGGCACTAGAGAATAATAGAGATCTGCAAGTTGTCCAGTTGTGTCATGCAGACTGCCGACAAGACAATACAAAAGAACATGCAGGTAGATTATTATATCTGTAGACGAATGCTAGGCGTATCAGAAACAAAGGGGTAGAGTTTGTTGCCTTAGTCAATATGTTGCATCTTAGATTGTAGGTATTAGTGAGACTTGGCTATCAGAATCACACGTACTAACTGGAATCAAGTGTAAAGGATACAGTATGTTTAGGAAGGATGGAGAGGATCGAGCGTGCTGCTCATGATATCGGATCGTTTGAATCCAGTTAGAGTTGAGACCTATGATTATAATACTACTGACATTATTTCATGTTGCAGTGAGTTTGAAGTCATCTGGTGTGAGTCAATTTGCACACATTACATGCGTCCAAATGAAACCCCCCCCCAACAAAGATGCATAATATGAATTAGGACTGGGAAAAAAAGCATGTCATCACTGTATAAGACGAAATAACTTAGCTTTGTGAAAAGTGTTGTAAACGATTATCGGAAAATGGCTTCACTAAAAATACTCAAAAGACGTGATATTTTTATCTCATATTATCGCATTGTCAACATCAAGAGACATGAATGAAGGGTAAATTACACACACACACACACATACACGCACACACACACACACACACACACACACACACACAGTCCATTCTTGAACTCCTTCTGCCTTCTGTTTCGGATTATTTTGCTACGTAGTGTATACTCGTCGCTTTCTGTTCTCCTTTATAACGTACAGATCACTTACAAAACATCGTTTTTTATCTTATTGTAAGCGAAACACATAATTAGAATATATTTCTACATCTTGAAAGGCCTTTGCATAAGATCGTCATAAGCATGAGCTTGAAACATAGATATGGAGAACATAACAACAGAAGCAAAAATTGTAAATGGCTCTTCTTTCTTTATTAAACCTGCAGAATAAACTGTGAGACTCTCATTTCACAAACGGTTATGATTTTTCAACGATATGTCAGAAAGAAAAAAGGGCTTTCAGGAAATACTAACTGCTACTACGGTTAATACGAGCTCGGAAGTGTGTTTAGTTCCAATTAGTGAATCCTTTGAGAAAGACTTGGATTGATTGAACTACGTTGTGGGAAGTTATGTTAGCAGCATCTGAAATTAGTTTTATGCGTGCTAAGTGCGTGGGTTCTGGCAAGATTGCTGTCTTATGGATGAAAAACAACGATTTTACAGAAAGAAAACTCCTCCCAATTTGAACGGCGATGGCTAAATCACCTTTAGGAAATGTTTTGGAATCGAATTCGATCCAGGACACGAGCAACGTTTCTAAGGATTTCTCAACTATTTTCGAGTTGTTTGATCTCAAGAGGAGGCGGTAGACTTTTGTATTATCTTTGTTTATGTTCTAAAAAAACTGGTTTCATTTGTAAAAGAGGAAAATCGGTGATAAACTGCATGCATTGTATTTAGAAAATGCAGAAAATATGAAACGTTCTACCGTGGGATTGATTAAGTTGATATAAAGCCAAATTACCTTTTTCATAACTACCCACTGAAGTTACGTTCAATTGAGGGAAAACCAACTGATGAGGAGAAGCATTGATGCAGTTCCACATTCAAGTTGGAATAAGAAATTGCAAGGTCAAGTGTAAGTTTTGTTTTTTGCGAAGAGGAAAAAAAAACACCCGAATTTCCGTAAGTGTTCTCATTCACCTCCAGCTGAAATGACTAGTGAACTTTCCACGACTCTCAAACCGAATTCAATCGGGATGTTGTTTTTCTAACAACGGAAAAACCCTCTTTTGCAATAAAAACAGCACAAAGGTAAACCACATCCGGTTAACTTTTTTTTTTTTTTACATTAAAAATTTACAAAACTGTTTCTTAAGCAGAAACAAAATGCACTATTTTTTAAAAGCATTTTCTTAACAACATGTTATGTGTTTAGACCCAGGAAGTGGATTCTTCCCGCTATCCAAATAGCCAATCCATGTAGAAATAATCATTGGCTTGATCTGTCTTTCATTCACAGACATGAAGCATTCCGGTTCAGTTTTGACAAGGCTAGTTAAAAATCTTCCATAATAGTCTTTGTATGGACTTCTTACGAGTCATCCTATAATAGAGAGGTTGTATAGCGACAATATTCACGACAATAGAATCGTGAATTGAAATTCTATTTCTCTTCTCTAGACAGTCTCTCCGTCTCCCGAAAAAATGCTATGAGAAGAAAACATAGAATGTGTATAACAAACAGTAAATTTTAGTTGATAATAAATTCGGATTCGGAATAAATATATTCGAGATACTCTAGTGCAGCTTATGATTCGCAGTATATGAAATCCACATTGGTTATTCGTTGTGTATTAATGAGATTTAAACTCATTAATACGAAGTATAATAATAATAATAATAATAATAATAATAATAATAATAATAATAAACATTTGGTCCATAAATATTATTCTGTTCTTTCTAACAGATATTTTCGTAATAGGTTCACAAGTCATTTTAACAATCAACTAATCAACAAAGAACTTTACCTAAATACTGGGATTGCTCTTTGGAGTTGCAACAGTTGTGCGATTTCATTGTTAGTGTAGACCCAGACCTCAATGCCAAAGTTAAAGACTAATGCTTTACAGTGCCGTATTACAAGCCTGAAAAAGAGAAACAGAAATATCCAAAGTAAATAAATCTTCCCAGCCAATCTCTTAGGTACGTTCGACATTATATATTTTATTTCTAAATATTTTCTTTGTCTCTGTTAATGATGACAAACTTATTTGAATTAGTCAGTTGAGCCGAAAGAATCTAAAGGGGATGTGTCAGTTTTTATTTCTGTGGACATGACGGGAAAATAAGCAATTAATTCTGCAATGGAGTTCATAACCGCTTAACAAGATCGATTAGGAAGAATATATCAGCGAGCACAGCACAAATTTGCATGATTATCTTAAATAGTAAAGCAAAGAGTGAATAAAAAAAAAAGAGTTGAATACTTGCACAGCGAAATAATGTCGATGTATTACGATAAACCTGGATGTACTCTCAGTCTCCTGAGATAATTATATTTTTTAATTATCCAGTTGGATATATTACGTTTTTATATTTTATTTGATTAAATATGCAATACTCATACACATAATCTTGACAAAATAAGAAATTTACGAAAAGTAATTATATATAATAGAACGTTTATAATTGTTGAACTTTGTTAGCATTTAGGTTTCCATGGTGATCAATAAGACGCTTTTACTGTTTTTATCGTCGATAGGTGACGCGATTGTAAATCGTTTCAGAAAGCTCTGTTTGGCTACAGAGAGTTACGATGGAATAACACTTTTGAACATCGCTAATGTTAGCATTAAAAATTCTTATAAATTCGTTTCAATTACTAATTATTAGGCTTTATCTGTTTTACGAAATGAAAGTTTATTTTCTTTTTCAATAAAATCACTTTTTTAAGAACATTTCTAATTATCTTATGAGAGCTGCGATTATTACTAACACAATGATTTAATCAATGTCGAAAATCAAGAATGCTCCGAAAAAATCCACTTCAAACGGCATTCATTATTCTTTAAATTATGATTATGACCACCGTGTTTCTTAGAACTCTTGGAATCTTACTAGTTTTCAAATTTTAAATATTATCCAACTTATTATTTTAATAATTGATATTTGTAAATTTATTGATAAACAAATCACCCGCATGAAGATATTTGTACTTAAAAGTCACGAGATCTACTTCTTTTTATATAAGTTATAGAACCTTTCTTTAATAACAGAATAGGTTTCCGGAGTTATGAATTAATTTTGGTATGTTTTGCTATTCAAGTAACTTTGAAATTTCATATTGCAAATACAAATTAGCAATTCTTTATTCGAATTATTTGACATTCTCGTATATTTCTATTTACATGTATATATATATATATATATATATATATATATATATGTATACATATATATATATATATATATATATATATATATATATATATATATATATATATATATATATATATATATACATATATATATATATATATATATACATATATATATATATATATATATATATATATATATATATATATATATATATATATATATATATATATTTACATTTACAAATATTCCTTGTTATTCCAATTTCGTAATGAATTTTGCCATTTTTTAATTTTTTATTGATTCTTTTCATATGCTTCTGCTCTTTTGTTATCATTTATTTCATGTTTTGTCACCTCTCTCTCTCTCTCTCTCTCTCTCTCTCTCTCTCTCCTACCACTTTGAAGACGGTATTCTATATATTTTTCTTTTGTTTTAACCGTAATTTGATCAAGGAATAGATGAATGTATAAATTTCTCTGACTATTTTTAATTCTACTTCTTATATCAGCTATCTTAAAAACTTTCCCAATATTCTTGATTTCGAATAGGAATTTATAATTTCAGTATTTATTTTTTTAAAATCCGGTACATTTTCTCCGAAGTACATTAATATTTTATATTTTTTATGTAGTTTCCACACACAAAAGATTCTTAGTAAAGCTACAGTATATTTCAATCGTGGGTAGGCTAAGCATTTATTTTTCATCATTATTCGTCTTATACATGTTTTAATATTTTATTTATTTTCAGTAAACGAAAAAAATCTTCTTTATACCAATTTAAACCTTTAATAAGTAGGGCAATGTTCCAACACCTAGTAAAGAAATTCATAGTAGGGGGGAAAAAGGAGGGAACTCCATATGAATCATTAAATTTTTTTATAAAATTTATTTATTAATATGGAGTTTTCTTCATTTTCTCCTCGTCCCTATTAGTGCGAGTTAGAGATGAGAAATAAGTTAATCGACCGTGAGATGAGATGCGGTGATTAATACTGCCTTTGGAGAGTAATGGATGGCAATGCTGTACCAATAAAGTTTAACTGAGGTTCGGCTGTTGCTGTTAACCTCCTGCCATGATCAGAGCTTATAGCGCTATATATTACCCCATCCATCCATTTTCTTCAGCAGATAACGGGAAATATGAAAAGCATTCTTGCTTCACCCATCTAGCCAAAAAAAAAAAAAATACAGTTGTGTTCAGTCTGAATGCACTTCCTTAAAAGTTATTTAATTCTTTAGCACCACGCAAGGACGATTTATCTTGCCGAGCTTAAAATATTCCTTCTTCTCTAACACTGTTGGAACCATACGGAAAGCATTGGCAACAAATCACCCATCCGACAGTCTAATTGAATACTTTATTGAATACATCCTACCGTGTTTTGGGACCACTGGCGATACTGGACGATGTGCGGAGATGGCGCCAGAGTAGTTCTATACCATATGCAAAAAGATGAAAAGATTTGTTACAGATTGGGTTCCGCTTCTTCGGCGTAGCCCAAAGCAGTTATATTGGAAATTTCGATTTCTTTGGTTTAGAAATGCCTGATATGGGCACAAATGAAGAGGTGCTCGTTACGAATATCAACTGCAGACAATCTTCTCACCGTGATTTGGCTTGGAGAGTTGTTTATGGCTGATGAAACTTTCACTGGCGAAACTAGTAAAATCACAATATTGTACCCAACCTCATTACCCCTTTTGCGAAGTATGCTATACAACGTCTGAGGTGGTACTGTTGCAGTCTTCCCCCACCGGTGAAGAAAAACAAAAAATACCTAATGTTTGTCATCAATATTCTGAAATATTCTACAGGAAAAACACATGACAAACATCTCCTCACTGAGGAAGACAGAATTTGCCGTCGAAGTAGGAACTGCTTCTCCGCCTAACTCCCTCGATCCGTGGAGTAAGAAGGATACCTCTTGGGCGAAGAACGGTTCCTGAGGAGATGGTGTAGGCCACCAACCATATTTCAGATTACACTGGGGGGGGGGATTAAAGTGTGCATATATTTGAAACATCATTGTTTTATAACATTTTAAACTGAGATTTTATTAGTTTTGTAATTTTAGTGTAATTTCATTTCATTCCAATATGGGTGGGTGGGTGGGGGAAGGAGTTGGCCTGAATAAACCCAGGCTGAGAAGGCCAACATCGAAGCGTTTTTTGAGCCCTTTTGGGATGGGAAATCCAGGGCCAGCTCTCCCCAAATTGTTCAATTGTTTTTATCCGTTTATTTATCCATTTAATACGATTTTAATAACCTACTAATCTGTTTACTATTGTTAGGTGTTTAGTGTATTTGTTTTCATTTTTGTTACTTTTCTTTTAACAAGTGAAACGTCAATCGACCGTTTTAGAAACATCCGGTGGATCAGCAGCTAAACCTGGTCTGCTGAGGCCTCCTTTATCGCTATTTCACTATATCATTATTCATCTTCCTCTCTCTCTCTCTCTTTCTCTCTCTCTCTCTTTCTCTGCTAAATCTCAGCACCAAATATTTGGAATTTACAAAATGTAATTTTATTGTTTAGCAAATGACCGATGTTTCGTGTTGCTGAGAGGTTAAAATCGCCTTAGAGAGAACCTCTGTTATTGCGTAAGCTCTTGTCAGAATAACGACAGCAGCTGAGTGTACTTCGACAGTCTCATATCTGTGGAATTTTTAGAAGTATTTTTGAAAAACGTATGCTCATTTAAAAATGAAAGGAAAACAAAGCTAAGTATGTTGTATGAATTTGACAATAGAACAACGATTTATATTTAAAACTCAATTTTTCTACGATTTGATTTTGATAAAATTTGTTCTTCAGATGATTCTTTTATTTATTTAATTTTTGAAACTGATTTATTTTTAATCTACTAAATCATCAGGGAATATTTCTTAGTCTTCCATTCCAGGTGGAATAACATCGTCTATTCTATTTATAAACGCATTTCATTTAATGAGAACGTCTAAATACGAAGTCCGAGGAAGAAACTTATAAAAACAGATCGTTTTCTCTACCAACGATATATTGCAGAATATCATGGCGACAAGCGTACAAAAAAGAACATGCAGGTATCTTATTATTTATACGCGAATGCTAGGAGGATCAGAAACAAAAGGGCAGAGTTTGCTGCTTCACCCACCATGTTAGGACCTCAGATTGTAGGCATTAGTGAGACGTGGCTATTAGAATTCCACCTACGAAATGCTATGAAGTGTAAAGATCGAGTATCTTTAGGAAGCATAGCAGAGGAGGTTGGATGTGCTTGCTAATGATATCGGATGTGTAATACTGATTTCACACTGAAGACAGATTGAGAATTTGTAGACTGCAGAAACTAGCAAACAAGAGAAAGAGGGTTGAAATGATTTAGACTTACTAATTTCTGAAAGGGTCATGGATGATTTCAGTTCATGGAATTTTTCATATTATGCAAGGTGGGCCAAGAGGAAGAACAGATCCTTGGAAGCTGAGAATGAATGTCGCTAAGAAGGGAAGACGGCTACATTTTTTAGCCCTCATCCCATATTAGCGGTGCATGATTCTTAAGTGGTGCGTGATTGGAATGGATTGCCATTGGATATTGTGACTGCCGGCAGTATGAATGAATTCAAGAATAAGCTGGTGCGTGTAGCATGCGGCCTCCCTCGTCGAATCCCTGACTATTTGGAGGCCTTTCTTAATAATATTAATTATAATTATAATAATACTGTAATTATAATTATTATTACTTATTCTAAATATATATTATTTATTATATTATAGTACTTATTATAAATATTATGAATTATTATAAATAGTTTCTGAAATATTTTGGGAATCGGACACAAATCAGGTCGAAGTGTAGTTACAGATACAAACCTACTTGATGTCATTTTCTCTCTTCCATATTCGTTTCCTCATATACCATTCATGTTTTTTCTTTATTCTTTCATTCGCTTTATCAAGAATATCAGTTTGTTTATTGACAACACCAAGCATTCTAAATATCTAAAAGTGTGTCAACGTCTACAGCCACAAATGAGGACAAAAAAAACTTTATTGCGTGAAATCTTATCAGTACATCAGCCTGCCTATGAAAGTAAAAAGCAATTGCTGTTCCTATGGGTGAACACACACACACACACACACACACACACACACACACACACACACACACACACACACACACACACACACACACACACACACACACACACGAGCATCTTATATATCCCAATTGCTCTTTCATATTCAAATTCGCGGTTTCAAAGAATCACCCTTTATTCATTTCTTATAAATATTCTTATTTTCTTAACATTATACGTCTGGTTATTTTATGCAAACTCGTTAGCTCAGTAGGTAGAGATGAGCCATTTGGTTGAAAAGACCTGGGTTCGAATCCCGTCTACCAAGTGAGGAAAGTTTATCAGATGATGGTGATTAGCACAGGGAGAGGGATTTTTATTTCGAAAACCCGGGTTTCGTCCCTTAAAATAAGTAGATCTGCGTGTTCAGACTGGACCCTGAACACGCAGATCTACAGTCATCAAATATTTACCCTGAGAGCGATGCGACAGACGACTGTCAAGCTGGATGCATTGAATTGCCCAATCAGCGGACTTTGGCGGATGGATATTCTCTAGTTGCATGTGAAAAGAAAACTTTGCTGAAATCCTGAGGGGATTCGCAATCCATTTATTTATTTCTGAATATTTCTGAAAACTTATTGCTGAATGCTTTTCTTCCTTTCTTTCTTTCTTATATACTTCGTTCATAATCTCTTTCTCTCTCTCTCTCTCTCTCTCTCTCTTACACACACACACACACACACACACACATTTGTCTTCTGTTCTGTTCATTAATTCTCCACATGAAAATACACACGTCTAAAACAAATGAAACATTAAATACAGGTATGCACACAGACGGAGTGAAAGAAGGTGATAGGATCAGTTGTGTCCTAGTACCATTACTGGTTAATTATGGAAATAAAAAGCGATTGCTCTTCAGATACGAGTTCATTGAGGTTTGTTTTTGAGTTATTGAGGTTTATTTTTCAACTCAGCGGTCTCAAAAAAAAAAAACAAATCCTGTTGTCCATTTCTTCATTTTTCAATATCTCTATAACTTAACTCTACTTTTCAAGCAGTTAGGTAAAGTCTTAGAAAGGGAAGCTACAGAGAGAGAGAGAGAGAGAGAGTATTTTGAGAAAAATCTTCAGCTAACCAGAGTTAACTAGATTCTGTTTTTTTTTCAACTTTATTAATGTTTTTTTTTTTCAGTTGCGTTGGAATCATTTTAGAGTTATTAATTTAGGATGTGATTGAATAGCGGGACAGCAGCTAAAAGTGCGTAACAAGAGAAGAAACTAATCATCCTTTCAGAAATGTTAACTAACATCATCGGCGTATTAAGTGTCAGAAGTGAACACTTGTGGGATTTATGTTGTGAATTGAAAGAGAAACACGCAGAGAATAGAAATACGGGATCACTTAAACAACCCCTCGCACTAATAAAACTACAAAAAAGAAGATATGAAAGGCAGTTTCCATCATAACAGATAACAGTCCCCAATTAAAGCAATATGTAAGCATTCTCCAATAAAACTGAAGTACTGTAGGCTTCAAAGAAATGTAGTGATGAAGGGGGATCAAGAAATAATAAGTCCTAATCTAAATTCTTCCAGTTTGTTGTTGTTGATTCTGAAATCCTGTTAAAAGCCTGTTGAAATTTTTTCAGAAGTAAAAATATCTCAACCGCCGGATCTACACAGCATAAAATCTACAATAAAGCAATTTTTCGTACCTTGAAAACAGTAAGGAATGCTAATTTATATGGCGGAAATAAACATTAAAGAAAAATACATTCCAAATGAAAAATTCACTTCTAATACCTCGGAATGCAAAAAGAGTGCATTTTGTTAACATTGCTCACACATTTTATCGAGTGAGTGATGTGAGGAGAGAAAGCTGAATGAAGTAGAAAATGCTATAGAATTGTGACAACAGCTGAGGATAATTAAATGCATTATCCGATTGTTCATTCGTCCCATTTCACCTCTCCTCACCAGGAAGCTGACGATTTTCTGCTGATGTTTGGTAAGTTGAAGTTATTCCATAAATGCATTCTTAAAACATATTTCAATGCAAAAGACGACGCAAGATCTTCTCATCCATTTTATATTATTGCCACTGTTTACTTGAGCAACAAATTTGAGAGTAAGGATGATAATGAGTGTGCAAGTTGAGCTATGCTTTCCGAACGTGATAATGATATCGAAGGCTTTGAGCATGGCTCTATATCTGGTGAAGGGATGGGAATGTATGTGTTGGATTCCGACCTTTTCAGTGTATCTGATGAGGAGAAAGAGGAAGTGTCCAACAATTCCAAGCAGATTTCCGATCTAAGTATAAGAAAAAGCCAAGTGGTACTTTGTTATGTGTATACCCCAGGAGCATCAGAAACAGAAGGTTTGAGTTAGTTACTTTATTGAATACGTTGTGACCTGAGATTGTTTGCATTAGATTAACCTTTCTGTCAGAGTCAGCTGTTGTAACCAGGATCGGCTGTAAGGAATGTAGTATTTTTAGGAGAGGTAGTACAACTGATGATATCACATAAACCGACTCTAATCATGCACGCAATCATGCAATCATGCAAACAATCATTCAAGCAATAATGGTAATAAGTGATTTCGCTTCGTTTTTATTATTAAAGCAATAATGGTAGTACTGTCCATGTCGTAGTGATTTTGAGGCTATCTGGTGTGATGTAGAGGAGAACAGGATGAAATATATGGTGAGGTGTTGTTATAGACCTGAGAGCTCAGCTACAGGGGACGAAGAAATGCATTATGGGTACTAAAGGAGTAAACATTTGGGGGGGGGTTGATTATCCAAACATTGATAGGTACACAAATCTCATTTTATGAATAAAGGAGAATTTATTAAGTTGTTACGAGAGAACGTTATCAAATAGAATTTTTAAGATATGGGAAATTGAAATAGAATGGGAAAGATGCATTGCTGGCATCTTTCCCATTCAGTAAATATTATCAGCAAATGATAATAGCTATCAACTGTATGTTAATCAGTATAAAGGTATGCACTTTGGCGTGATGGATATCCAACGGCGTATTATTAGCGGGTTCATATGCTACAAGAAATTGAAGAGGAGAGGGATCTTGGCGTTATCATGGATAGGAATTTGAAGTTCAAAGATCACTTATGAAATGTTTCAAATACAACTTAGAGGATAATTCTGATATTTAAGTGAGCCTTGACATGCATAATAAGGAAGATATTTGCCTCTTTACAAGTCCTTGATAAAACTCTACTTGGACTGGGTACGCAAATTTCGTCTCGTGGGTTCAGCGTACCTTGATTACCTTGATAGACCTGTGGTTTCAGTCAGGATTTCTCCATGACTGCAGGTCGTAAAGAGTCCAGCTATTCCTGTCTTGGGCTTTTCTTCTCCATTTTCTTCCAACTTTCTTAATCATTGGGTCTTCCCACCTTCAGGCTGGTCTGGTCTTCCAGGTTTCTTTTTGGTATCTCTCGGAACCCAGTTTGTAACTCTGATCCATCTGTTGTCTCTCATTCTGGCGAGATGTCCTGCCCATCTTCTTTTACTGTTGTAGATTGTTTTCATTATATCTGTGAGTCCAGACTTTGTTCTTCTTTTAAAGTTGTGTTCCATGTTTCACTGCCGTAAGTGAATCCTAGTAAGATGTGACTATTGAAAATATGGGCTCTTATCTATGTTTTGGTTGGTAATTGTTGATTTTATTTTGTTGAAGGCTATCCAAGCAGCTCTTTTTCTCCTTGTTATTTCATTTGATATGTCATTATTCATTTTTATGGACTGGCCGAGGTAGATGTATTCTTCGATGGTGTGGGATTCCAGAGTGATTGTATGATCTTTACAGTATTTGTTTTTCATCCATCTTGTTTTGTCCGGATGTATTTCCTATCCAATTTTTGGCAGTTTTGGCTTATGTCATTCAGCATTGATTCTAGGAGTTTGGGTGAGTGATATATTAATACCACATCATCGGCGAATAATAGGATATTTAATATTTCACCATCAATGTTTATTCCACCTTTCATGTCAAATTTTCGAATGATGCTGTCCAGAGTAGATGTGAAGAGATCAGGTGATAAAACATCACCCTGACGTATTCCTCTACTTAAGTTAATTTTAATCGAGTGATTGAAAAGGGTGATATTTGTTGTGCTTTCTTTGTAGATATCTTTTATGAGTTGGATGTATGCTTTTTCTTATGCTTATGTATGCTTATGTATGCGTATGCTTTTTCTTATGGGTTCAGCTTAAGAAAGAAAAACTGTGGGATGGGCAAAGAGGAATAAAACCGATTATACGGTGATTATGAAATGTATATTATGAGAACAGATTGAGAGTATGAAGAGTTTTAATTGAACCGTTGTACTAGACCTATTTGTAGATACTTATAAGGCTTACATATCTAAAATTATAGAATTTTATTTTATTCAAAAATCCGATATATTTCATCCGAAGTAGCATGGGCAAAATAACAAAAAACAATATATTGAGAATATGTGGACTACAACCCCCTTGTTAACAGAAAAAGGAAGTGTTAGATCGTGGAGGTCTATAAACCTCTGAATGGATTTTAAAGGATATCGTCTAATGAAAGTTTTCATTATATTGAAGGTGGGGCGAGAACACGGGGGCATCCATGTGAGATGAGTTTCTTCGCGATTCACAAAGGAGTAAGAGTTATGTTTTTCTCTCACAAAGCAGTGAGTGAGTGGAACAGAATAGTTTACCTCTTGAAGTTGTGAGTGCGTCTAGTGAACGAGTTTAAAAGAAGGTACGACAACTGGATACGAAACTCAATGAAGGATGTATAACATCCCTCATTGAGTTTCAGTAAACAATTGTCAAAAAAGCTTGTTGTTGGTTGCAACGAACCCAGATCGAATGACATTTCTGTAAAAAGCGAAAATGATCTCATTCTTGTCAAAGATGCCTTTTCTTGGAAAATATCTGGGTTGGAATCCTTTTGTATAAGATGAGAAACACCATTATAAGGGCTTTTTAACTGTGGATCAGTTATTCGGTCTCGTACGAGAGTGGGAGTTTTCTTCCTGGAAACTCGGGGTTTTCATCTCGAAGATATAACAAGCCACTGAAGAAGGAATGACGCAAATAATTACAAACAATATATTTGAGCTATCTAACACTAACTGTTTTATCCACTGCCTTCAGAAGCCAAGATTTGACCTTTGTGGGCTTTAAAGATTACAGAAAGAAGGAAGCTTTAAATCCCGTTTTTTAGGTCGCTACCTCATAAGCTATGTACAGTGTTACTTATGAGAAGTGTGCGTCTGTTTTAAATCAACATTTCAGTTCAAATCGTTTCATTTTTTTTATTTAATGGATAAAGCAAATAATAAGAAAAAATCAGAACACGTTCAATCTCCTCTCAAAACACTCTGCATAGAAATGATTTTCAACACAAGCAAGAGTGGCACTAAGTTTTAACAGAAGATCGTTTTACCTAACAACCAGATCGAAAGCAGATTTAGCTCAATATAGAGAGAAACACTTTCAAGAAAAATAAGAAATGAATTTCCTAAACAATCGAAACGGATCCAAATTCCTTCATCGTAGACACTGCTACGGATTATCACTACGTGTATTCAATGTGTTCTGACAGTTGATGAAAATAACTACCAAACAAAGAAAACTTAAGTCACCATCTTCCTCTTACTTACAGTATCCGCTGCAAAATAGAAGGAAATTCATTTCTTAACACCAGACAGAGATAAAGTCAAGATGTGAAAAAGTATAATGAAATTGATTTCATCTGATCGTGGATTAGGCCTACTGGGGATACCACGTTAAAAAAAAGCGCGCCTAATAGTCTACCTCTGAGGTGGTGTGGAAAAGAGTACATAAGCCTGTTTAAAAGACCAAGTAAAATGAAAAAGTCTACGAGCAGTGTTATATACTATACGTGAAACTACCATGCCCTACTATGCCACGTGATTTTACCCCAGCTCGAGGTGCCCGTCGTTCCACTATTCACACAGAAATATGGACATCATAATCATCTATGTAACTATGTGTTTTTATTTACAGCTTAACTATCTCTTAGGTGAGTTAAGTTAAGAGGATAATAAATCCCTCATTATTTTAAAGCCGGATGCGAAACTCGGAGATCGAAATCTAAGAGTTTCATGCCGAAGAACTATCGGCAAGTCCAAGCGTAAGTCATCACTTGGGTAGTACAACACTATGCAAACTCATATCAAAGGTGGAGCAAGCTCCAACACTATCCTTAATATTTTCTCATAATGTAAAACGCAGCTCCTAGGAGATGTATTGCTGTTTTACATTATGAGAGAAGATCACTACCCAGACGGGTTTCGAACTTTATTGAGGTCTCATCAGTGAGTAGGTAGACCTGGAATACCAAGGTTTAATAATATATGGGTTCACCGGTCTGGGAATTCTTTAGTAGGGGTATATGTAAGTTCGGTTCACTTAAACCTTGGTATTCCAGATCTAACTACTCACTGATGAGACCTCAATAAAGGTCGAAACCGGTCTGGGTAGTGATCTTCTCTCATAATGTAAAACAGCAATACATCTCCTAGGAGCTGCGTTTTACATTATGAGAAAATATTAAGGATAGTGTTGGAACTTGCTCCACCTTTGACACGAGTTGCCCTAGTGTTGTACTACCCAAGTGATGACTTACGATTGGACTCGCAGATAGTCATTCGGTATGAAACTCTTAGATTTCGATCTCCAAGTTTCGTAACCGGCTTTAAAATAATGAGGGATTTATTATCCCATTAACTTAATTTACGCCGCCAAAAAAATAGCCTCTCTTGGCTCTTTATCGTATCTCTTAGCCGCTTTATTCTGCGCAAGTAACCTGACTAATCAAACTCCTAAACAAAATCATTCTACTGAGTAACTAAATAACCAGCGAAAATTTGGACAGCAAATGATGAAGACAGCTTACAAGGGAAAATACGTAATCGAAACGAAACGTGCAAGATTATTATTGCAGCAGACTAATTGCGCAGCCTGACATCTACTGCAGTGATGAGAAATTTAAGCTTGTTAAATGCTTTCTTCTTCATTAATTAAAAGGAAAGGAGTAAGAGGGGATTATTGAGTTAAAGTTTTCTTAATTTACTAATTAGTTTTAAGGGTTTTTTATTTATTTATTCTTGATTTAATCATCTCGGAATCGTTTCTAAGAATGCTCTTCTAACCTTTATCCTTCTAATCAACCTTTTTCATATAAAAACAAATTACTTTAATAAAATACTTTAAAAAAATGATTGGTCCCACACACCAGAGGTTCAAGAACCTATATCACATTGAGATTCATCTGAAAGAGTTATGGATTGAAATTATTGGGAAATCAAGAGGAAGGCTATTCCTGAGGTCAGAGGTAGATGGAATAAATGCAGGAGAGGTGAAGCAGGTTCGTTTACTTTGAAGTTGTACAGAAAAGAGATATTGGACAGCAGATGCTGTCGTTTGAAGAGGTCTAACATTAAGTGCAGGAATGATGTTTGGCAGTTTACTGGAGCAGTGACTATGGAAGTACCTAAAAGAAAGATAGAGCTGAAACACTGCGTCTGTGAAATAGAAGTTGAAGTGGACCTGTGAGAGAAGGATCATCTATGAGCGGAATTGTTCTCCCCTGGACAGCATCAAGAATTTTAAGGAGGTTTTGGGTGCACCACCCCAAATGTCTATTCAGTATTCCAACGATGGTAGATTTGGAACTTGTAGAGGTTGAGTAACCAGGTGGATATAAACCGCTCCTTAATCGGAAGGGTATGCCTACTTTATTCGAAGCTGAGGAAGCTATCGATGTGATGTGTTTGTGCCAGATATGTTGGAGGTAGATGTCAGTCCAAGGAGAGATAGATAATCTCGTCTTGGTATGTATGTAGTATTGAGGATGAGGATGAGGTGCACTGCAATCCCTTTTGCGAAAGGGGAATCAGTAGGACGAAAAGGCAGAACGGAGGTTTGGTGGAATTGAAGATTCACTAGCTTATCCCTACCCTACTGAAGGGTAGTATGGACATTGGTGTTTATGGCTCTGATTGCAGATTATCTTGATGTATGGGATGTCCAGGAATGAAATAGTTTGTCAAAAGAGTAGATAGAATGAACAGTGCTATCTTGGGCAAAGGTATGGACAGGATTTGTAATGATTGAGAGGAAGTCATTTATTTATAAGGGTCACGGTGAGTGAGAAAATAGAGACCTGAGACACCCGCATATTGATGGCAAAGCTCGAAGTGTGGTTGTCATCCACCATGGCACGTAGTGAAATCCAAGCTGGCTATCCTGTTACAAAGAGCGCTAGGTAGACCGTAGGAAGGCAGTTTGCAAAGCACGCCTTTATGCTAAACACGATGGAAAGTCTTGGAAATGGCAAGGCCGACAGCACACGTTTCTCTGAACGTTTCCATGGCACGTGTCAACTGGTGAGTGAGCGATGCACGCTATGAGATCAGCCATGGATCTCGATTGGCGAAATTCACGTTGTTGGTCTCGAGTAAATGGTGAGCTTCCAGCAAGTGAAGAAATTGACCATTGGTAACCTTCGCCATTATTGTGGAGAGGAATATCGTGATGGCAATTGGTCATAGTAATCGGATGGAAGGATTCTGTCTTCCCTCTTTTGGAATGGTTTCGATATATGTTCGTCTCCCTGAAATGGAACAGATGCTAGCTGATTATAGAGAATTGAGGAGACGGTAGACGACAGGTGTTAGCTCCAGAGCACAACGTTTCATTTCAGTAGGAGAGATGCCATCGGAAGCAGACAAGTTTTTAGTGTTCACGTTGCGTAATATTCTTCTTGTGTCTCTAAGGCCACAGGAGACATGCGGTGCTCATTTGCTGGTATGGAAGGAAGTGATTTGTCTTCGTTGACTATGCTGGATTGAGAAGAAAACTAGGAGGTCGGCTTTTTCTTTGGGTGCTGTAACAGTGGTGCCACCCGGAAGCGAAGAAAATGCACTTCCCCCAGCTAACAAATTACCTCCATATACTTAGTCCAATAAAACAAAAACACGTCAATTCTTTCTGAATAATGAGATATTTACCGCCCTTTAAGTCCCCTAATGCCTCATATTATTACAAACAAAAATCCATAGAACGTCGTTCTGAAAAGCACGTGAAAGACAGCACATACGCGATATCCAGTCCTTATGTTGTCATATACTAAGTTCTGAATTCGAATCTATTGAACACTTCGTAAATTGGGACCCATCAGTGACCTATTCTACACCTATGTTATCGTGAAACTGAATGAAAACTTCTAGAATCTATGGAAATAATACTCAGCCCTGGCTATCTGAATGCAAACCTCAGGTAAGACTTGTCACTCTGCTGTTCAGCTACAATTCAGCTATAGCGTAAACATGACCACGCATGCGCTCTCCATAATGCCAGCACGTCCAACATAATTTCAACCAACACCAACTATTTTTAGGATAATAGGAGTCATGTGATAGGTGTAATTTCAATAAGGTGTAATTTCAATTTGATGAATCTCTGCTTCTCTATTTTTGTGCACAGGATGAGATCCTATTTGTAGTAAACATTTGAAATGTTTTCTCGTACTTTGTGTTTCGCAATTGCAAATTCACTTGCAAAGTACTGCTATGCACAGTCGAGTTTTTTCCTGTAAGGTTTCAATTCTGACGTGTAGAGGCTGGTCATTTCTTGATAACTGACCTGTGTTAAGTTCCTTTTTTTATTTTGAAGTATTATTCGTTGAATAAGAATAACAGAAGCGGAAAATAATTAAAATCCGATAGTCTTCAGAGTACAGCTTAAATGGTACTAAGATGCAAACTATTGCATCATCTCACTCGTCACTCATGCGTTTTTTACAAAATTGCTCCGATGATATACAGATAGAGCTGCAAGAGTGGATAGAAAGTGAACGTGGACTGGTAGTGTGATGCGACTTACCTTTTCGCTTGAGTAATTATCATATTTTTATCATATTAAACAATATTTCATATTTCTGGGGGAAGGGGCGAAGCGAATTAAGTACTGACGATGAGAAGGCTGATTGGAATTACAGCCGAAGATGTTTGGCTGTAATACCAAATCCCAAGAAGGATGTTTGGCTAGTGTATAACAATGACAATCATCATTATTATGATTTTAGAGAGTAAATTTTATTTCAGGAACTAAAATAGAGGAGACACAATATATAACTCTGCTTTGGAAGTGCAGAATTATCAGTGCTGTTTACCTGAATACATTTTTACTAAGTACGCATTTCTTAACTTTTTTCGACATTGCAATCACTGGTATAATCACGAAAGTAAATGTCCTAGTATAGATTACGCCATTTAAATTAAAAAATCTTAATATGGAATCATCAAATGAATAGAAACAACTGCGTCTTCTACTTTACTGCGAAAACTATTGAAATAATAAAATTTATATGATGACATATAAATAATACAATCGGGTGCGAATTAAAAATTAAATTTTTTAAAGAAAGTAATTTTTAAGAAATAATCTGTAATGAAGATTCACGGAGCATCATCATCTTTTATTTCGTTGCATGCGAATATAGAATCGATATATTCCGTTTACAGAATTTTATCGCCGAAGTTCAGAACATTTATTATACGCACAAAGCCTCCATTTTTGGACATGAATAATATTTCGGCCTCCAGAAATACCTCCATCATTGGAGAGATCATTCCCATGAGTGCGTATTACCTGGGTTTGGAATAACGAGGTTTAGAATTCTTTCTACGACGGGAAGTACCTTCCGATTAACATCCAATTTAAAGGGATTGAACCTTTTACGATTATGGTAGGTTTTCCTCCTCTTCTTCTTCATTGGCTGAGTTTTTTCACTTTTTCACTCTTATGCAAATATTATTATTATTATTATTATTATTACGGGCAACTCCAGGAGTCATTAGACTCATCGAGGGAGGCCCAAATCATATTCATCACAACTATTTGACATTCATACAGTATCTATCATACCTCGCTTTAAACTCATTCACTGTCACAGCATCCACTACAGACTCAGGGAGCGCATTCCACTCATTCACTACTCTAAAAGTAAAGAACCCAGCTCTAACACCTTTACTAACCACACTTTTGCCCAGTTTCCATGGGTGTCCCCTAGTCCTCCCACAAACAGCCCTGTTCTCAAAAATATCTTCTGAATTAATTTTATAGAAACCCTTCAGTAATTTGAATGTCTCAATCATATCTCCCCTCCTCCGCCTATCAACCAATTTTTGCAACCCACAAATCCTCAACCTGTTCTCATACGGTTCATTCCACAGACCTGCTATCATCTTGGTCACTCGCCTCTGGATCCTCTCCACCTCCTCCCCATCAAGAAGAAACCTAGGTGACCAAATTGAGCACAGTAGTCTAGATGGGGTCTTATCAAGGCTCGATAGAGAGGAACAATAATCTGCTTGTCTCTGCTTGTCAACGTATTCTTCAGCAACCAAGTGATTTGACGAGCTGTTTTGGTCACTTTTGCAATGTGTCCCCTAAATTTCAATTCCTTATCTACCAGCACTCCTAAATCTCGTGCCTCATCAATTTCCTGGAGCAGGGTTCCACCAATGCAGTAAACTGCCGCCAATCTTTTCACCCCAAAATGCATAACCTTACATTTTGCCACATTAAACTGACATCCATTCTCCTTAGCACAGACCTCCAATCTATTCAAATCATTCTGCAAAATTTTGACGTCATCTGCATTCACTATTGCCCTACCCAACTTCGCATCATCCGCAAACAAATGAACTGTTCCTCGCAGATCATTTCCTATATCATTTATGAACAAATTAAACAGCAGTGGTCCAAGAACAGATCCTTGTGGCACACCACTAGTCACAGGCCGTCTGGTGGACTCTACTCCCGAGTAAACCACTCTCTGATATCTCTCCGTCAACCACCCTCCTATCCATCTCACCAACCCTATGTCCATTCCCATATGCTGGAATTTACTGATTAGAATTCCATGTGGAATCCTGTCAAAGGCCTTGGCAAGGTCCAGTAGAATCACCGTAAACCCATTACCCTTATCCAGTACAGCCGTCACTGTGTTATAATACGTGAGCAAGTTACTGAGGCATGACCTACCCTTCACAAAACCATGCTGTCCCCGATACAGTATCCCATTTTCTTCTATCCAATCTTGTATTTTCCTCTTGACTATTTTCTCTAAGACCTTGACAATGATTCCTGATATGCTAATCGGTCGGTAATTTACAACAGCAGTCTTGGAACCACCTTTATGCAGTGGAACTATTTTCCCCTCTTTCCCCCCGCTTGGGACTAACTCAGACCCGAGACTCAAATTAAACAAAATGGTCAAGGGTACTGACAATTCTTTAGCTGCTTCTCGTACAACACGAGCTGGTATACCATCCAATCCCACAGATGTATTGACATTGAGGTTATGCAATAGACTACTCACCTCCAATTCATTAACCACAATTCCCGTATAATCTACTGGTTTATTCGTTTCTGCAATGTCACCACCTGGATGATATACTTTTGCAAAGTGCTCACTCAGTAACTCAACTATCTCAACTGATTCAGTTACCTCCCTACCATCGGCATTCTTTAAAATCAATCTGCCATGTACATTTTTCCTTTTACTTGCTACATATCTAAAAAACTGTTTAGGATTCTCTTTAGCCTGCATGGCCAATGTTCTTTCGTAATCCTTTTTTTCTTTTCTTACCACACTCGTCACCCTTCTGGCCTGCGCTTTATACCGTTCATGTGCCTGCCAGTCACCCTTCTCCTTAAATTCCCTCCATAGTTGTTTCTTTTTTTTGCAACTCAAGCTTAATGGTGTTATTCATCCATTTAACCCCTACTTGATTTATTATTCGGACTCTAGGTATACAGTCAGCCATTGCTTCATGCAAGCACTTCTTAACTACCTCCCATGCACTATCAACTTCTAGTCCTTGCAGTTGTACATGCCATGGCACTGAACCAATCAAACTCCTAAGCTTGTCATACTTTCCCGCCCGATAATTCCACATGTACCCTGTCTTAATTGAAAATTCTACACCTTTAGCCACCTCCCAAGTTAAGACCCTATGATCACTCTCACCGATTGGTGGCAATGTGGTCATATTTGTTACAGCCAAATCCTCAGATGTAATTACTAGGTCAAGCACTCTCTGACCCCTAGTATTTTCCATTACATGCTGTCGCAGATAGTTATCCCTTAATAACCGCATAAAATCCAGTTCCTTCCTCCTGTGTGTCCTCTCCTCACTCCAATCAATGCGACCATAGTTGAAATCTCCCATAATAATCACCCTCCTTCCACCCATTTCTTCTATTTGCTTGTGCATACTGTCACCACCATCTTTTCCATCACCTGGTCTATAGCAGCACCCAATTGTATATTTAGTTCTGCTAGCCACAATCTCACACCAAATGGCCTCAAATGTGCTCTTTTCTCTATCCTGCAATTCAACTTCTATTCTCCTTGGCTGGAGCTCATCAGCTATCATCAACAATACTCCTCCCCCCATTTTATTCTCTCTGTCATTCCTGAGTGACAGAGATAATGATATGATAATGATAAGATAATGATAAATTAGTGATATGCTCCACTATCTTATCAAACTCATCTCTGAAAAAGAGGATTCATGGATTTTCGGATTAAACTTTGCTATGGTTGCGCTGAAATAAAGTTGAACTGGTTTCATCTCTTCTCTGGTATTAATTTTCTGCCAACAGAGATTATTATTCATTCCGTTTTTCTGCACACTGATATCTCACGAGGGGTGTTATGAAGGTTGTTACCAATGCCCGCTCTTCTGTTTCTTCTTAAAAACAAACAGCTCTGTCCACTATACACATTTTTGGGGGGATGAGGAAGATTGGATATTTCGTCATGTTAATTAAGGTTGTCGAAGACTTCTTATTTTTCCTAACACTACGTTGCTTTGGGATGTTCATGGAATTTGATTAATTCCATGAACTTTTTTTAAAAGTTCATAGAATTAACCAAAGGATTTAAAATTGGCTGTTCTTTCTGCGCGACAGCCCCTTTCATCAACGATTGCGTTATTTCATAGTGTTTCTTATTGAAAAACGATGGGGATTTTCATCTTTATCTTTTGAAAGTTTGTACATTGGATAGCATAGTAATATCCACATTAAGCATCTCTAGTAAGATTTATTTATACGTGTATTATCAAACAATCAAGGAATTATTTACAATTTGCGAACATATTATTAAATTTAGAGTAACATGTTATACCAAACTAATATGGAATATGGTTAATTGCTCCTTTAATTGCTCTTAAAAATCTTATCTCTGCAGCTTGTATTTCATTTCTCAACCTTCTTTTTAACCTTCCATGTTCCTGAACCACACAACAGAGCGGGTGTGGCCATTAGCTCATAAACGTTTAGTTGAGTTTCTGGTATTTTTTTTTATTTCGTGTCCTTTTAATTATGCCACAGACTTTCTGAAATTTCTTTATCTTGATATTTTTATTGATAACAATTTAGAGAATGATTGTGAAGAAAGAGTCTGATACCATTATGGGAAAACTCAGTCAGCAGCTTCAGTTCACTTTCCGAGCAATCACCGATTTGGTTTACACGGTGAAAAAAAAAAGATGTTGTCCAGCGTATCAATTCATCGTTGAGCTCGTAGTATTTAAGCCTCTCTCACAGAACGAGGCCGACGATACGTTATCCAATCTTGTAGATGGGAATAGATAAAAATGGATGACGTTCACGAAATTATAATCAACATTGTCCGTTATTATTTTAACCTCGCATCGAGATAAGGGTTCGCACTTACCATACCGATTTCGTCGATAATAATAATAATAATAAACCTTCGATCATATTTAAACGAGGTTCTGTATTGGTGTGCAACTTCGTATGACCGCGGTATGATCTTGGAGATCGAAATTTTTAAAGCCGTGTGCATCGTCGATAGAGATTGCTGTCTTTCCCCATCAAAGCGTGAGTTCTCTTTTTATTCCTTCATGACGTCACTGATAGGCGGAAAACAAAAAGATTGTATTTCGATTTTGCGAGATATTTGTAGTAGTCGTATTATTCTTGTGTTTTATTCGTGTTAGAATTATATCAAACTTCGTGAAATTTTCGGGAAGAAATTTAATTAACTTGCCTCTATGAAGTATTTTAGCTTTCTGTATATGATTTAAGTCAGCGTTTCTCAACCCTTCTAAGCCCAAGGACCAGTAAAAGCCTAAAACAATTCTACGGACCACTAAGTTGTGTAATTTTTTTTTAAATGTGTGTGGGGATTACCAACATTTTGGAAAAAACTGTGCCTTTTATAACATAATAAATCTAAAGGCATGTTTTGAATACATACGGAAACATAATTAATTAAGTTGAAAGTAAACGATTGCATTGCATCATCACTGAACAAAGTTTTAAATTTTATTAAACAATTAAAGGTGGCAGTTTCCGATTTGCTGTGGACAAATGAATGGGATGACAACGCCGTCCCAATGACACCCACTCATCTGCCCATTGCAAATTTTATATTTTATATGTTATCCCCATTTATCTGCCCACACTCATTGAGCTTACCCCACAACAACTTTTTTAGCCGTTGGAACTATGGGCAAATGAATGGGGGATCTTAGCGCCGTCCTGCTGATACCTTCATTCATCTTCTCACAACGACGTTTATCTTTAATCTCCACTCATCTACCCAGAGCAACTTTAATATTTCATATGTAATCCCCATTCATCTACCCTTGAAGTACTCATGAAGCTGGCCCCACAACAACTTTTACCTTCTCTCACTCTCTGATTCGACCTGCGACATGTTAACTGTTTCATTCGCTAAGTGCTTTGTGAGACGAGGGAAATGTTTCTTATCTTACTCCATTCATCATAATAATGAATATGAACTTGACATCCATGGATTCCATCATGGAAAACATCCCATGCATATACCCAAAATATTTCACTCAGAACATCCTAAGGCCATTAATGCCCTCCATCCACACACACACACACACACACACACACACACACACACACACACACACACACACACACACACACACACACACACACACACACACACACACACACACACACACACACACACACACACACACACACACACACTTCGGACGATATGAATCGCCTTATTTCCCTGAGGAGTTTTTCCATGACCAGCAAAAAGAGTTAAGACATCCTGTTATGTGAGCTCCTTCCCGATATCTATAAACAATCCAACCCATGATGTCAGTCGCAAAGTGCCACCCATGTGGTCGGGCGCACTTTTTCGCCAGAGACCGTATGCCGTATACACCGTACGCACGTGATCTGTACTAAACGTGTTATGCTTGTGGTTTTAATTATATCTGTCCTGCCTTATCCAGAGGCACAAAAGTGGTCATCGTAAATCCTGCAGATTCATTAATTGTGTGGTGGTTTTATTTATATCCGTCCTGTGTGCTGTTTGTATTCGTTACGTTGTGATGTGTGTTTCTGTACAATCCATGACCGTAAGGATGTTGTTACCTGCATGCGAAAGATTCGGTGTGCTAGGCCGCATATTCCTGCAAGCGACCGTACAAAATACGGAGCTTCGCCAAACTGGAAGCTGGCTGTTATCCTCTTCGCCTGCAGAGCTGAGCATCACCGTGAAGTCACTTTGAGTAACTTTCGTTTCATCCCTGATTTTGGAAATTCCAAAATCAATAAAGAGAATAATCGGAAACTGTAGTACAAATTAATAATATGATATAATTATGTTAATACTTATCTTTAATGAGATGGTTCAGCTTCTCAGCTTTTGCAGAATTGCTGGATGTCTGGCTCAGTATTGGTCAATTTCAGTCGAAGATCGGCACACACACACACACACACACACACACACACACACAAAGACGATTTCTGTATTTTGTTTTTATTTGAAGGAGCGATGAAAATCCTTTTTCTTAAAGATAGGATGTAGAAAACTGCATGACAATTTTCAATGCTTCTTCAGATAATTTGAGAAATTCACTTCTCACAAATGTCGAAATCCAGAATCGAGCTAAACCAAGCTCACGGAATTGCATTTTAAGCCCATTGTCACTGGAAAGCTCAATTAACTGCGATTTTTTCGATAACGAAAAGTCGTTCTGTTATTATAACCCTGAAATAGATCTCGAACCCACAGAAATTTCTTATAAAAGTTATTTTGAAAATATGTTTCAAAATTCTGTTTCAGAGTTTTGAGGTGGTCACAAACCCTTTCCAGAAACTCAGAATCAACAAAAAGATCATTTTTCCACTAAAAAGGATTCCAATGTTGGAAAGGTGCAAATTGTCTGTCTTTTACATAATTAATCCATAAAACCAGTTTTTTCAATGCCTTTATTTTGTCTTAGGCATCAAGAACAGTTTTTTTTTTTTCATTTCATTTATTTCATTTAATTTCGAAAAAAATGTCTGAAAGGTAGTGTAGCATTCATAATCATGCTTCGTCAATGATTATGAATGCTACTCAATGGGAAAAAAAAGGATCTTTCGGAGTTCGATAAAGGTCTTACTGTGGGCACCCGTCTGGCTGGAGCCACGATTTTGAAAACAGCAGAACTGACTGGTTTTCAAAATAGGTGATACGCTGGGTGGGCAATCAGTGGAAATATAACCCACAATGGTTGTCTAAGAGGCGTAACTGCTGTCCTAAGATAATCAGGAACGAGATTAACATTCGGTCAAATTGTTGTGTGCAGCAATTTGACCGAAGCATTTAATGAAGGCTGTTCCCGATCCACATGTCGCCAATCTATGTGCAGGGAATTGATGAGGATCGGTATTGGATATATTAAAAAGTGGATATAGCTGTGCTATGGTCTGACTTGCTTTAGTGACAACACTATTTATATGGGACTTGAAATTTAAACGTTTATCAAGATGAACTCCCGGATATTTGGTAGAATTTGCCAAGGGATGATTTTACCAAACATTTGTATGCTTGCATTCGGTTCTGCTTTACGTCTGGTGAAAGGTACTGCAGAGTTTTTGTTTGGATTGATTGCGATAAGCCAGTGTACCAATCCTCCAATTCATTGACTGCTCTCTGCCGCTTGATTTTGGCCAGATGTCGACGGAGGGATCTGGCTATAATCCCCATCTGTCACCGCTCTATGTGTTATCGGCATATTGAGCGGTGATAGATGAGGACAATTTGGGGAGATCTGTCATATATATGGAGAAGAGTAGGGGAGCTGGCAGAGAACCTTGAGGGACTCCTGCCGTGATTCTCCTCTCTGTGGATCTGATACCGTTCAGTTTTATTTTAAATTTTCTGTTATTCAGATATGATTTGATACGTAGAACTAGTGGTAATGGAATTCCAACTTCGTGTAGCTTAAAAATAAGTCCGCGATGCCACACTCTATCAAATGCCTGAGTGATGTCCAGGAAAACTGCGCCAGACTGTTGGTGCCATTCATACCCTTAGGTTATATATTCGACAACTCTGTAAATTTGTAGCGTTGTGGAGTGATATTTCCTAAAACCGAATTGCTCGTCTTGAATGGCATGGTTGATATCTGCTGCCTCTTGAACCCGTGTGAGTATAGCTCTTTCGGTTATCTTACCTACGCATGATAGAAGGCTGATCGGTCTGTAATTTTCAGGAAACTGCATTTTTTCCAGGTTTGGGAATTAGGAAAACGTCAACAAGTTTCCATCGCTCTGGGAAATAATTTAGCCGGAGGATGGCATTAATGATGGCTACCAGATGCATAACCCCTTTGCGGGGAAGTGGCTTGAGCACTTTGTTTGTTATTCCATCTGGACCCGGAGCCATTTTGGTATTTAGTTTTCTTAAGATCTCATATATTTCTGTTGGTGACACGGATTTTTTGTTGGATTGGAGTGAGGCGTGTTGAGTTATTTTATGCACTAGGGTGTGGATTTGTCTTATGAAATTTATATCTGTATTGATATAATTGGGGCTGCATTGGTTTTCTAGGCTGTCAGCAAATGCTTCAGCTTTTTCCTCGTCGTTGTAGACAACACTATATTCACCTTGGATTGGAGGAAGTGTAAAACGCTTTGAACGGCGTGATGTCACAATTCTCCATATTGATTGATCCTCTGTGTTTAATTGATGAATTTTGTTATTCCAGAGTTGGTTGCGGTGATCCTTTAGGGTATACCGAACCTGGTTTGTTGCACTCTTCACTGCTTGTTTATCCGCTGGGTTCATGGTTCACTGATATTGTCTTCTTAATCTGTTTTTCTCTTGGATAAGACGTTTTATATCCTCTGGGAGTTCATTTGACGGTGCATATTTGATTATATTTGTTACCTGTGTTATAGCAGTCAGTAGTAGTTTTTCAAGAGTTTTCACTACTTTTCTATATCTTCGGTGGATGTTATATGTGGTATTTGACCAAGGTTTTCCTGGAAGGCTGAGAGAAGTTGTTTCCAGTTTACAAATGTGGTGGTGTTTTCGGTTAAATCTTGTATGGTGTTTCTTTTTTTATTTGAGTTTCTGCTATTCCAGACTGAATGTTTGGCATTAAAATCTCCGGCTATAATCACTGCTCTGCCTGTATTTAGTATCACATCTAAGTCAGATTCAAGGAGTTTTTTTATTTGGGGGGTTGTAAGCTGTATATATCCTGATGCTGTTTGTGTTTTCCATATGTATTTCTATTCCTGTAGTTTCCATATGTTCTGTTTGGGGTTCGGCCATTGAATTATATTTGGTGTTTCTTTTCACAAAGATGGCGGTGCCTCCACCTCTGGCATAGCATCTGTCTGTACGGTAAGTGCTATAACTGTTAATTCAGATCTTGTCACTTGGACGAAGATGCGTCTCATTTATGAGGATGATGTCTGCTTGGGTTTCTGCTGCAAACTCCTGTAATTTTTTAGATAAACCTTTAGCATTGCATGAAACAATTTCGGTTTTCTTTTAGCCTTGTCCATTAAGGATTTCCACAAGGAGTGACTGTGTGTGTGCCTTAAGATGATATCCTTGGCTTCGTGAGTTGGGTTGGTTTGTTGGAGTTCAGAAGTATTTCACCTATGTGACTTATTATGTTCAGTAGTATAGGTTTGTTGGTTTTCTGTGACTGATTTGGTTTTGGATCTTTTTGGAAGATTGATCTTGTAACTTCGGTATACGATCTTCCATTCGTTGTGGAGACCATGGTTTGATAGGAGGACGTGTGTTCCTGTATAGGTGTACTGGTTTTCAGTTGTGCCTGTTTGTTTCGGGGAAATGCTATACAGCCCCTATAGTTTGCAGGGTGTGGGCCTCCGCAATTTGCACACTTTGATGGATGTGTGCGGGTATTTTGGCATTCATTTGTTGAGTGTTTGCCACCACATTTCACGCAACGAAATTTAGCCTTGCGGCAACGTTGTGCGTGCCCAATCTTCTGGCATCTATGATATTGGGTTGTAGTTGATTTATGTTTCAATGACTAAACTTTTATGACTAGATCACAAGTGGTTTGTAGATTGTATATATGTTTTTATTCTTTACTTATTTTCACTAGAATTAGGGGATAGGGTATTTTATCGGCTCTCTGCATTCGGCTGACTTTAATTGGGCTAAATCCCTTAAATTTGATGTCTGCTGTGACTTCTTCTATCTGTATTGTTTCAGTTACTCCTCTTAATACCACTTTTAGATCTTGTCACTGTTCAGTGCAAATGTGTGGCATGGTAGGTTATTGTTGTCTAGGTATTTGGTTATTTTTCTGTAGTCTGATGACGTTTTTGGTTGTATACGCATTCCGTCTTCTGTATTTGTAGTTTTCGTGAAGGTGATATCTGCAGATTTCAGTGCGAATTCAACGGACGTCCAGTGCTCCTTGGCCCTTAGGAAGACTGGGGGAACCCTTTCTTTGGGTTCACTATCTGGTTCAATCTCCGCTGTGTTGGGTGTATCTGCAGTGGAGGAGCTTTTCCTTTTCTTTTTGACTATTTTTAATTATGTGTTGGTTTCCAAAAACTGCTGAGTGCTATCTGGGGATGCAGCATCCTCTAAGTTTGTGGAGTGTCCTAATTCTGGTTCAGTCAACATACTTCCGTCATTTAAATCATCCATTCTGTCTTATGTGACTGCTGTAAGCGGAATGTATCGAACAGCTTCACTCTCCCTGGTCAGCTGTCGCTCAATAACCTTCCTAATGTTAGAAATTCTCTGTACACTTATTCGAATATGCTTTCATTTAGAGGTTTTGTCATGTTTGAAAGGAGGCAACAATCTTGTTAGAATGAAGTTTGTAAAGTGCTAACTCAGAATCGTAGTGAAAATCCATATCGTATCAATTTATTTTTTGTATATTATTATACAAATCTTGCGCAAATCATATAATGGTAGCTGAATAACATATATAATTTTACTTTTAAAATGCTCTTAACACTAAAAATATTAAAGAAATTTAATATAATATTAAACTTACAATTTTATTTTATATAAAATTATATTATTCTTTATAAAATATACCATACTTTTATAAAATAATATATTTTTCTATAAAATCTAATTAGATTACATTAGATTGTATGTAAACGTATATTACTCTTTGTATAAAGATTTGAGGTTTAAAGTGAATATATCAAGATATTTTCCTTGTTTTTGATTGATATGGTATACAGTATATGGACAAGGCGGCCCGTCGATAGTTAATATTTCAAGCTGGAGAACAGATTCAGTCTTGACAAAATACAAAGTTTTATTGGAATGCTTTACTTTATTGGAATATCAACGAAATAAACGATTTATAAAGAATGAGTTTAAACTTTAAGATTTTGTGGATTTCAATTAGTAATTACCCTCTGAGTAAAGATAGCAGTTCCGAGGAATTTTATTGTTAGGAGTTTTATTTATTATGAGTTATTTTAAAGGCTACAGATCAGTCTAAAGCATAACTTATTAATTATTAAAGTTGCGTAAGATTTAATATATTATATTATATTATAGATATATATAATAGCTAAATCGCGTATCGACAAGACAGCGATCTAAATTATCTACAACTTTCTGGACTACAGTTTTAGTAACTTCACAGAAACTAAGAACTTTATAACCATCGATTTAAGAAAATACAAGATTTCTAGAAGTTGTCAGGAATTCAGATCAGGATTTCTTGATATTCTCGTGGCGAGTAGGTATTCGCAATATAATTTTAATTCGTTCCTTCGTTACTTTTTTAATTGACCTCTGCGTTTCGATTAAAGCTTCTGTTGCTCTTGAACTCTGTCTAAGAGACCAAAAACCTTTATAAAGACATTTCTTGTGCAATGTATTTAGCCGAAGGGTCGGGTGGGCAAGGTTTTTTCACACGAAAGCTTTTTTTTTTCCTCGTCTCATTAAACAAGGAAAACAGCTACAAAGACGCACTCAATTAACTCTCTTCACGATAATTCAAAACAAACTTACCAGTCCGCTGCTCTTTTTTTGTGAGATATAACTTCGACATAATAGGAGGGGACGTACATTTATTTATCCAGAGAGTCGTTTAATCACATTTGATTGAACTGAGACAAAGTAAAACGTACAAAAGCAAAATTCGCAAGACGAAGTTCTTTTTTTTCGAAAACTGATTTAAGAAAATACAAGATAGGCATAAGGTGTTATTGAGCTATTAAAGCTCTGATCATGGCAGGAGGGTACCAGCAATAGCCGAGCCTCAGTTAGAACGTCATTGGCTACAGCATTGCCATCCATTACCCCGCCAGGGATACTTTTTCTCTCCAAAACTCATCAATAGATATCATCAATACTCATCAACGGATATCAGAATATAATAACTTAAAGATCAATACTGAATATAGAAATATGTGTTGCAAATTTACTCTTATTTTTTCATATTAATATTTAAATAATTTTCAAATTAGTAATGAATTCGATAAAGATTTATGGTTTAATATTATTTTAAAGAAATAATTAATTATATTTATAAAAACGATGAGTTTATTTAAGAAACTTATTATGTCTTTTTAATTATAAATATGAAAATATACGAAAACATATATTTATGCAAAAGAGTTCCCCCAGAAAAATACGCCGGAAGGTATTTTCTCTCATCTTGGCCATAAGAATATTTCCTTTCCACGTTCTTTTACTTACTTCTATAGGGCAGTCATGCGTTTACTTTCGTATTTTTTCAAAGGAAATATTTGAAGTAATTTCTGACGAGAAACAAATTGAAATCATACATGATTATCAAGAAGAAATGAATTTAAATACGGATTCCCTTAAAGATAGAATGAACTAATAAATTTAAAGCTGAATTAGTTTAAACAAAGTAATAAAGAGAAAGAGAGAGAGAGAGAGAGAGAGAGAGAGAGACATTATTATATATTTTTTTCTGGAAGGTTCAAAATAGTTTAAAATTAATTTTAAAGATTCAAAACAAATTAAATTAGGATATGTTGTTATATGTTATATTTCTACCATAAGTTAAATGCGATGTTATTAATTTCAAATATTTGATAATATTCCAGGCAATGTAGACTGAAATAAATCCAAACTTAAAATGTACTCATAAATAAAACAGAATTCTTAAAACTGCGGATTAGTTTTATTCTGCTCTCTCTCTCTCTCTCTCTCTCTCTCTCTCTCTCTCTTTGTCCGTCACATATTTCTAGTAAAGCAAAACTCCTAATAGCAATATATGAATATTTCTTACTTCTTAGACGAAGTCATTAAAGATACCACCTAACAGGACGCTGGACCACCCTATCCATTAAATCAACTTTCATATGTTAGAGGATTGACGGCGTTCTTGAACCATTTTGCATACATCTCATCAGAGGCAAAGGCATCTGATTAACTCCGGTAAATAGGACGTATTCGAATTACACGAATGCATCCACTTATTGGTCTGATAATCTGAATGGCCTCTGCTATTTCAGCCAATTTTGAATAGAATCATGAGGATAACATTAATGTGTGCAGTAAAAAAACACGATCGATCCATAAATATATTTTGTGCCTTTTATCAGCCATTCGTAAAAGATGTACAAGCCATTTTAACCACAATCAACAGAGAACTGAAGCTCTGAGATTGTTATTGGCGTTGAAACAATATTACCACATTTCATTGTTTCGTTGTTGTCAATAGTCAGATCCCCCCCAAAGCGACAGTCAGAGACAGATGCCTTGAAATGAGGACATCATATCTACTGGACAACAGAAAGGAAAATAATTCCAGACACAAATCTTTCCACCTACCCGTCAGGTAAGTTAAACATTATATCTTTTTACTTTTAAAGATTATATTTAGTCTGTTAGCGATAATGAACTTATCTGAATCAATATTATGAGCCGAGAGAATCTGAAGGGACCGAATCAGTGCGTACGTCTGGGGACATTACGGGAAAGATAAGCGCTTAATTCTGCAAAGAATCTTATAATTACTCAATTGGAACGATTAAGAATGTATGAGCGAGCACCTATGAATAATTGTGTTAAATATTATAGTAAAGAATGAATCATGAAAAACAAAATTGATAGATTGGTACTGAATTACCTAAAGTTGGAATAGAAATGAGAAATTTGGGTGATTTTGATTTAAATCCCGCATATTCTATCTCCAAGAAAAAAAAATATAATTGATACATTTGAATATATTCATTACGTATTTTATGATATTTTATATTTAATATTCATTCCCATAATAATATTGATAGCATAATAGATTTAGAAAACGTAATTCTACATAAGACTCTGATCATAATTGCTGTATTTTCCTCCTCACTAGATGGCGAGATATCCTTACAGAAATTTGTGATTTCCCACACCTGCACTTGAAGCACTAGAGGTAGCATTAAAAATACACAAAAATGCTGTGATTTTATTTTTCCTTTCTTCTAAATTTATTTTATTTGCGAAGTAGTAGCTTTTGTCTATTTTATGAAATAACTCTTTATTTTATAACTCTTTATTTAAATTTTTCTTTTCGCAATGAATTCACTACATTAAGAATATTATTTTAAAAAAATGTCTTATCAGTGCCTCCTTTACAAGTATTCTTTCCCAAAGCAAGTCGCTTTTATTTTTGCCGCAGTTTTATGATCTTGATTGAAGAGTGTCTCTGTTGTCCGATGTTAGAACTCTTCCAGCGCCTTCCCCTATTGGAAATGTGTACTTGCTGTAATATATAATATTACATTGACCTGCATTTTGAATTTGTGTTCTTCTTCCATTTCATATTACTTACTTTACTAGTTTTCTAAAATATATAAATGAAATTATAATTTTTATATTATTTATATTTTTTATTTTTACGATGAACGAAGAAAGACGAATTGATCCTTATAAGGACTGGCTTAAAGGGGCGAAGCAGAATGCCTTTCATCTTCCCCATTTTCTGTAGCTGTAGAGGACAGTGTAGGGATAAGGTGTTATTGGGCTATTAAAGCTCTTATCATGGCAGGAGGGTAACAGCAATAGCCGAGCCTCAGTTAGAACTTCAATGGCTACAGCATTGCCATCCATTACCCTCCAAGGGTATTCGATTGAATGAATCAATCACCGCATCTTACGGTCGATTGATTCCTCCAATCTCAAGCTCATTAATTCGATAAATTGATATTCTTTGATTGAAATTATATAAGATCTTTTCAGTTTTAAAATAGGTGTATCAGGTATGTGAGAAAAATTTAATAATATTTTAATTGCTCAAATTGTTTGAAATTATTTTGTTATAATTCTAAATACATAATTTGTTATACTAAATTCATTAACATTCTCATTTAAAACTGACTGCAAAAGGATATTCCGATTTGTGAGGATTTCACGTCACACTATCATTTTCTATTCCGATGTGCGTGTTTATTTATTTCTCTATTTTGTTATCACATTTCTAGAAGAAACTTGTATTAGTTATAAAATTATATAACCTTCTATTGTAAAAAAAAATCTGCTTCAGTAAGGCACCGTTTCATTTAAAAAAGGAAGCTAAAGTGCTGCGAGAAAACAAATATCCGACAGAACAATAAAATAAAACATGCTAATCTGACAATGCATTGCATCTCTGAATAGATGTCATTAAAACTGACAGATTCAATCTATCTGATAATTTTACACCATTCGTCTTATATTCTGGATATATGTATTTTAGTGTTAGGTGTTGCAGGCAAATTTCTTTATAATTTGCCTCATCGCTCTTTCATTTATGCACTTTGCTGTTCCCTAATAATTTCCTTAAATATTTCTTTCTCTAATTAATCCATGGCTTATTTTTCTTTTCCTTTACCATTTTATCGATTAAATTCAACTTTATTGTCACATTAATGTATTAAACGATTTGACCATCTTTTTCCTTCACTTCTTTCATTTGCGTATGTTGTTATATTTCCATTTGGTTTATATTTTTCTGGTTTTTGGTGTTAATTGAAAGGTCGTATTTCCTATAAATTTTTATTTTGTTTTACCGCAAAAGGATTAAGGAAGAGGAAAGTCTGAAACACTCCTTTGATGATTATTATGATTTGTTTAAAAAAACTTACTTCGTAAACTTTGGAAGTAAAGTTTTATATTTTATATTTTGGATATATTTGCTATGTCTTACCATATTCGTATTTTACAACTCTTTTCAATCGGAAGGTAATTTTCTAAAAAATGAAAGAGCTTCTTTTATTTTTAGCGAGTGACTGACGGTCAGCATTCTTGAAAGATCGCAATCGCCTTAAAGAAAACAAGATTATCACAAACGCCCTGGTTGGGTTAAGGACAGCTGCATGATAATCGACTGTCACAAATCTCTGGAATTCTGGGAAGTATTTTAAACACATGCTCGCTTTTATTTTTAAATAAGAAAAAATTTGTTAAATATGTTAGATAAATTTTATAATAGAGTTACTCCCAAAAGGACGATTTAAAACGATTAAAATCTTCTCCTAAGTATTCCATCAAATTGCTCCGTTGTGCAGAAAACTCATCCCTCCTCCCCTTTTGTTCATTTTTTAAAAGGTGTCCTCCATATTTTTATTTTATTTCTTTTTTTTTCCTTTCAAACTGATTGTCTTAGTGACAACACGAAACGTTTCATAGTCTTCTATTTCTGGGAGAATATTCTTATCTTTTCGATTCATAAACACATCTGAATTTCGTTTCAAAGGAATGCTTAGTGTAAGAAACAAACAGCCACTGGACTCAACTTAATAGGTTGTATGACCTCCTTTCGCTACGAGGACTGCGGCAATCTTATGGGACATATTTTCCACAAGCGCCCGATAGCAATCATGGGAAGTTTAGACCATTCTTCCCGTAGGTATGTAATGAGGTCCTGGAATGTTGTGGGACAGACTTCCCTTGGTATTATAAAACGCTCCAGTTCATCCCAAAGATGTTCAATAAGGGTGAGATGAAGGCTCTGTGGAGGATATTCAAGTGTGGTGACGTTCATGTCCACAAATGACTTAGTTACATCAGCAGCCGTATGATACGATGCATTGTCTTGCTGAAAAAGACGGCGCTCAGTTTTGCGTAGAAAGGTCATAAAATAGGAAATATTGCTTTGTCGAGAATGTGAGAATGTTTGGATACTTCGTGATGTTCAATGATTGTGACACCACAAACAGAAGCCAAACTAGGAAAAAGAGAATATCATACCATCACACCGAATTTTATAGTTGGGGTCACGCACTCTGGTAAGAGACCTTCGCCTCATCGGACTTCCGCGACACCTACACTCGTCCATCTTTTCGTTAGAGGGTGTAGATTGATACTCCGCTCCATAAAACAGCTTTCCAAGCTTCCACGTCTCACTGTACTCTTCGCACCACTGAAGACGACCCACCATGGGATAATGTGAAGGGTGATTATATTGCGAACCTACCATGGAAGCTCATGCTGTAAGCCTCAGTTATGAATGTTTTGTCCACATTCTTGTTACAGTCGATGTCCGGAACTTCGCATTCAAGGTGGTGTACTACCTTGAATAAGGCCGACAAATAGCAGTCTTTACGAATTCCCCATCATAGCATCCTATGGTCATATTGGGTGAGTGTGGTAAGTCGTACACTTCCGGTGGCACTTGCAGTTGATTCTCTGCGCTTCCATCTCAGTATGGTGTCACTCACTGTTGACGTCAGTGGCCCAATTTTTCAACAATTTTTCCGGAAAGGCATTGCATGTTTGCAACTTCTCTTGCGATCTCCCTCAGTTCCCATCTCGCAGCCATTTCATCCGGACACAGCTGCACCGGTTTGGGAGTATCACAATCTTCCAATTTATACTGGCTACAAACACGTGACTCATGGCATGGCACGATGCATCTTGGCAATAGGGTGTCCGTTGATTCCTTCCAAGCAGTGTCTGATATCTATGCATTTTTCACACAAATGTTGACAAATATTATCGAATTGAAAATGGAAATTTTTAATTGAGTAAACTTCACGGGGACCTTATTAGCTGAAATACACGAACTTTCAAAAAATGACACCATTCTGTTTCTTCTATTTGTTTATATGGTGACACTCTCTGTCTCTATGACATTCTTACCGATAGCTAGGCAGATGTGTACGAAAGTACTTTGTATAAAATCATCCATACGATAAACTTTAAAAATCCTTGTTTTTCTCCAGCATTTGTTTTCAATTGAAGTCTACTTTTAGACAGAATCTGTGCTCTGTATTTACCAAACCAGAAGACGACAGCATAACAAAAAAATTTCTGTGAAATGTTGCTTCTTTGGAGGAAAAAGAAGAATTCACTAATTCTACCCCTCCGAGTATTATTTGTTTTCTGATTTCACTTCAATCCTATTGCCTATCAACTCGTCGGTTACATGTAAACAGTAAGGTTAGTGAATTCCGGAACCATGTATATCTGAGATACACTCATAAGCACATTGCTAAAAGCTACTAATTTTCCAAAATATTTATTTTGTATGATGTTTATTTTTAAATTTCTCAGGTATTTATGTTTAGAGGTGCCTCTTTTCATTCGAAAACAAACATCACCCTTCTTCTTCCACCTGACATCACACACACATCAATCGAAATTTATTCAGTCTATCAGCGAAATAAATGAGAAGACAAATATCCGTAAAACGAATGGGAGCAGAAGATAGACTTTGAAGAATTAAGAAGCATTCGTGTTCCAAGATTGATTCTTTCCAGTAGATCGGCAGAGCTATTAATTATGAAAGCAATTACTGTTCAGGTCCATCCAAACACATCTCCATTTCTCTCGATATTTGGTGTTCAACTTAGGAGTATCGCTAACATTCCAAGCAAGAGAGGGTCGTGCACACAAATGACATCTAATTGTAACAAGTCACGTGCAGCTACTTTTTCTTATTTTCTCTCTTCCACATTCGTTTTCTCATACATTATTCATCACTTTTTACGCTTCTGTCTTCTCTTTATTTGTTTTTATTCTTTGTATTCAAATTATCAACTTGTTTACAAACAACATGCACAATTTGTACATCTACACCTAACTAAACGTGTAGAGAGACAAATTAAATGCAAAACACATTTCTGTTATTCAATGGAGTCTTCCCAGCCCATCGGCCTACCTATTAAAATAAAAAACGATACACAAATGCGCTTCTTATGTATATCTACATTGCTCTTTATCTTTTGACTTCCGTGGGTGCGAAGAATCAGTATTCATTTGAACAATCAACGTTTGTTTTACACATTCAGATCCCTTTTGCATTTTTTATATTCATTAAATATGATTTCTGAATTATATCTTCCGAGCAATTAGATGATGTCTTAGAAAGAGAAGCCTGCCCAGAGAGAGAGAGAGAGAGAGAGAGAGAAATATACAATTAGCCAATATTTTTTTCGACTTGCTCTTTTTAATTGGATGTCAAATTTTTATTGATAAATAATTAAAAAACACATTACAAATCCTAAAGAATTCTAAAAGTAAGATTAGAAATAAGTCGCAGATTCCTGTCTATTATCGACGTCTTTTCCAGAAGAAAACAAAGGAAAGAAGATAGCAATGCCTCTTATTCAGATTAAAGAAAAAAAAATAAAGTAAACCCGAATGGGAATATCTTAATAATGAGAGATTTCAATGTCACAGTACGGAACGTTCTACTTGGAACAGATGGCGAAGCTACATGCAGTAGAACTGGATACAGATTTGGAGACTTCTCCACATATACTAACTTAAAAATGACTAATAGATTTTCAAATTAACCATGAATTCCCTCTGAAACCTTAAAAATATAACATAATGTAATAGCTAATAGGAAAACAGTTAACATGATAGTAGTTAGCAAGTTATCCAGAGGTAAGGAAATCGAAACAGATTATTATCTGTTACAAGGTGAAATTAAGAATAGCGGTCAGATGGTTTTAAAATAACCAAATCAATTCACAGAAAAATATACCAAGAATGCCTTACAGTTAAAATCTTGAATGAAAGAAAAGCATCAACACCTTTATTTCCAGAGAAAAACAGGAATGGATGAAATAAAGGATGCTACTGAATAATTTAAAACTATATTAATAAGTGCAGCAATAGACTGTCTTAGAATAAAAAAAGTCAATGGAAAAAGAGAAGGGTGAAGAATAAGAAACGGATAAGAGCACTGAAATGACTTGCAAAGAAGAAAGAAAGAAAGAAGCATGCAAACAATGGACGAAAATAATCACCAGAAGCAGAAATTAATTATAAACACAAAAAAATAAATAGCGGAAAAACATGCAGTAAAAGAATTGAGAAATATGGGATCACTTCGCATTACATTTGGAAAGAGATGTTAGCGTGAAGAGGCCAAATACATACAAAAAATTTTAAACATCTCTAGGGTCCTACTCTTCAAACGGCATTTAGCATTATTCAACAATATCTGGCAGCAAGGAAGAACCACAAAGTTAGAATGAAGTCATCATTATCATCATTCCAATATATAAAAAATGCGATAAAAGCAAAACTGTAAAAAATATTGAGTATTAATATTTTTACAGTTTACGAATATTACGAACATAGTTTTACTGATATTAACTTCAAAACTTAAATCAAATGTAGAAAATAAACTTTGTGAAGAACAAAATAGATTCCGAAAAGAACGATCGTATATTATCTCAGCTTTCGCATTTAAAATTTTAAGGGAGAATCATTGGGAATTCATTACAGAAACACACATGGCCTTCGTAGATTACATACGAAAGCCTTTGACAAAGTCTTGAGAAACAAATTGTGGACAATATTCAAGAATTTAAAGATTCCAAATTAGCTGCAATAATTAACAATAGCTAAGAATGAATGAAGAAGTAACAGAAAGTAAATCAATAAACGGGGGGGGTCAGTCAAGGATGCCCAATGTCACCACTCTTATTTAATTACTGTAGAGATCAAATAGTACAGAAATGGAAGAGAAACATAAAATCGCATTTGAACTGGATCGTAACCCTTCCAGATGGACAAATATCATATTACGAAGAGAAGCTGAACTCCAGAAATCAACATACTCCTTAATCATAATTGCTAAACATTTTGGAATGCAAATATCAACAGAGAAAACACAAATCATGGCTTTTAAAGGACCATCTGAAGTCAGAATCAAATCGTGATTGAAAATAAAAATTTAAAACTAATTAATTGTTTCAAACACATCAGATGTGCTGCGCAATATACAAAAGAAGCTGCCATTGAGATCAACATTTCAAATTTCCTAAAGATAACGTGGGTGATCAGTAGTATTGTTAATCATAACCAAAATCAAAAGCATAACAGAATTTATATACAAAAAGAAAGGATGTCCAACAGTTTATAAACAAACGTTTATAAGCTTTTGGATAACCTTCTGTACTGGATGGAAATGAATTGTGGACCATAAAACCTGCAAGAGATAAACCTTCTGTAGGTTTTATACTGCAGAAGGTCTACATAAAACTCAGTCTTGGACAAAATATACGAATACGGAAAGAAGTCGATTGAATATTGAAAGAATGGACAGTTCAAGAGAACTTTCAAAAATCATTTCGATTCCACTTGGTTGGAGGACGCGGATGTCGGGGACGGCCAAGGCAAAGATGGAATGAGACTGGAACAGGCCACTGGACCTAAATCCTGAAAGCACGAACGATGATAAATAGAAGGCCAATTATATTGAAAATTGGATCTGTGGATCGTGAAATGCGTGTTATTTAATAAGGGACAAAACTGTTTGCTTAAAAAGAGAAACACATGACTCGTAGAAAATATGAATTATGAAATTATTTCGTGAGAAAAGACGACACTTCTGTGACTGGCGTCGTGAAACAGGAGAAATAGAAAGGAAAAATGACAACAAATGGAAAGAAACATCGACCCTTTAAGAAACAAAAAATCTCTCACTGTCGGAAGATTTCACGAAAGAAGTTAGCATTAAAGATTTCCTGGACGGACAGAAGGTCTAGTGATGAGGTGAAGAAATCAACACACACACACACACACACACACACACACACACAAAAACAGAATGTCTGTTTAGATAGCAACTCCTTAATTTGAACTTTTTTTTTATTTACAAAGTCAGAATTTACAGAACCAGAACTGATGTCGCAAGTTAAACTCAGCGGTTCACTTAAGATATTGCGTTAATAAACAAATTATAAATAAAATATTATTAAATAAATATTAGAAAATTACCAAACAAATATTAATAAATAATCATAATATGTGTATTGCATTCTGCTTTGTAATGAGGAATATGAGGATTTAAACAATTCTCAATTTGCACTCAAGGACTTAATTATTAAGTGATTGAGTGATTTTATGAATACCAAAAACCAATTCACAAAGAATGTCTAAGCAGTAATATAGTAAAAGGAATTCATTTTCTTGTTATCTTTACGTTTTTTAATAGTTAATGTACCAATTAAACTGTTTTTAAGGAAATAGAGATATTGAGGAGGGAGGAGGGATAAATTCGCTTTGTAGTTTGCATTCATTTGAAGATAGGATTTAAAAAGAAAATTAAATTCCGTTTAACTCAATCTGCTCTCTGCTAATTAAATACGCCAGTTGCTATCTGATCAAATATATCCGAAAACCCATTTGTATTTGTGTATGTTTATACGCCTCATAACCACGGCTCGTGCGATTATAAGCAGACGGTTTTACAAAGTTCAGAGACAAACAAGTAAAATGGGGTCTACTGAAGAACGAGGTGATTTTTGAGGTAACACGTCATAGGATGTCACCTTTGCAACCAATCAGTTCGGGAAAGGTCAGCTTAATGCAGCTGCCCCGTTCAAAATATAAGAGATTTAAGTTACACAGGCTAGTGTGAGAAAATAACTAAAGAAATATTGCGAAAACCTTCGAGGAAGAAATAAAATGTGCAAAAGAAATCTTCCTCTTAACGGAATTCGTTGACGGTATGAATGCCGAAATGAAGAATGGAAACTGGTCAAATTCTAAAATCGGAGATAAAAACCCAACGTGGATATTCCGTAATCAAGACGACGTCATAATCGTACTCAATGAAATTAATACCAGTTAACCACTTGCGGTTGTTGCGACTTTGGTCCTACGGACAGGACAAGTTAAATGAGCGATCTTCCCTCACTACGTAACGGGTGACTGTGTGCATAGTCGACAAGGAAGAAGTAAAACGCATATAAAACGACTTAAATCACGATGGCAAACATACGTCACTGTCAACAGGTTAATAAACAACGCACATTCAATTAGATACTTCGATTTATACGTCGACAGCGACTTGAACTGGAATTCCCATGTTTCGTTTTTGACAAACAAAATAAGTTTCATCACCAACCAGCAGAATCCATCACGGTAGAAAAATTGTCAGTAGACGATTTCTCAGATGTCGTTAGTGATTCATGGATAAATTCCTCACTCCAATCATCATTTCCTGGGGTGGAGTTTATTACAATAACCCTGTTGCCCTTAATAGCGTACGAAAACAAAACAAAAAGAGCAACGCAAACGTCCTGTCCAGCGTGACCCTCCAACAAAGATGTAAACCATCCTTGAAATCTTATACTTACGCAAACTGTACCTACATTGCGAGCCTCCCTAGCTCAGGCGTTAAAGGCGAAGCCCTTTGGTTGGAAAGAAGTGGGTTCGATTCCCTTCCGTGAGTGAGGAACCCTTATTTGGTCTTATTCGACGAAAGGTTAATTAGACGGTTTCATACGGCGGTAGGGTTTTTTCACACGGCAAGTCAGGTTTTTGGTTCCCGTGAACACACGCATCTACAGACATACGACACACAGGGAGGCATGGGGCTTAACCACCTTATCCTCGAGTTATGGTTGCAGTTGCAAAGTCCAAGAATAGTTGGAAGGTCGTGGACGCTTAAGGGAGTGTTAGGACCACTGGTAGTAGTAGTGGTAGAAGTGCTAAATTGATGTTAAAATATGGTGCTGTTAGAAAAACTTGTTGTAGTACCAAAAGCCAAGAGAGAGATTTTCCATAAATCCTTTCAACATTTAGCCGCTAACAAATGACTTTATAAAGTCTGTTTCTTCTTATTACATTTTTTATTTTAAATTAAGGAAGTAAATTACATTGAAATACACACACACACACACACACACACACACACACCTTCCAGTAATTATGTATTAAATACGGTTTGTAATTTATTCAACATGAGGTAATTATGTATCTTATAATCTGTAATTAATGTAATAATCGTAGATATATAAAATGTGAATATCATATATTGTAACTCTTATGCTTGTGTATTTTTCTAGTAACCAGTGGTAATCTCCGTTGGATATGTATATTTATTTTCATCCCATAGTTTAAACGTTTGTCCCATATTGTTTAACATCCCATAATATGAAAGTTTGTCTTATATTGTATATTTATCCGCAGTGTATTTTTCCCTTGCATTTTATCTCATATGTTGTATGTATTAATAAAGCGTACCGCAATTAGATATTGTAATTATGATCTGTATTTGATCTCATATTGAATTGTATTGTGCTATATGAACTGCATTACACTGCATTGATGTTATTGTGAAATGGAAACGGCCTTGGATCAATCGCAGAAGAATATAGACCAGATAGACCAAATAGAATCACAGAGCAGGATCACAGAGTGCTCAATCTCACGGATGGAATAAAATCGTTTGTCCTCTCTTGAAATACTCGCTATCAAGTGTGGAAATGCCTCTCTGCAAGCAACCGTGGTGCATATGAATTTTGAAGATCATGGGTTTCATTGGTGGCGTACAAGTCTAACATCAAGAAGGACAATTCACCGTAAGGTGCAAGTGGTGGAAAGCTCGCTGCCAATGAACTCTGGAGCGCTAGAAGTTGTTGTATATATGAATTTCTCTTCAGAATTTTTTCACTCCGATGGACGAGTCTGGCTGTGTGAACGCTACCTGTACGAATGTGTTTTCCCAATTGTTAAGTTGGGTGTAGAAGGAACTGACTGTGATCTTTGGCTGTTTTTATTTATTTATTTTGGTTTGATCCGTGCCATAAAAAACATAAAAGCACAAAAACATTAAAGAACAAAAAAACACTAAAACAAAAAACAATATAAAAACATAAAAAAATGAAACATGAAACAACTAGTTCCAGTAACAAAGAATCTTTAAGCTGTTCCGTAAAATTTCATTCTACTCAATCTTGCTTCCAACTTCACGTACAAATTTCAGTGAAGGCCCTTTTCCGTATTAACAGTAAGGATTGGATGAGATGGATATTGAAGGATTTTGCTAGTGGGGATGTCTGATTTATTATTTGCTCTATACGGAAGAACGGATGGGAATTCCATTGGTTGTCCAGCAACGAATTAAAATCTAGCGGAAAGCCTTCGTAGAAAACTAAATGGTATTATATGAGCAAAGATGTGACGAACTCCATATTACTGACTATCATATAACGACGAGAGTTTGGGTGAGCAGGCGCGGGATATGTTTGATCAGATGCTGGCACAAATGAATCAATGTTTAATCATAGGTGAGTTATGTGCTTTATTTTTCCATTAAGAAATAATCAGAACAATTTCAATTGAATAAAAGAAGAAAGCTTTAAATAAACAAAAAGTGTGAAGACTTTCTAAAGGAATGTTTCCTCCTCCCTAGCCATCTCCTGATGAGGCACCAAAAAGTGCCGAAACATGTTTCTTGAATGGGGAAACTTAGGATTTAACTAGATTTAACAATTTTGTAAAACTATAATGCAGTCTCACATGAGAGGACTACCATAAGCGATGTGCGAATCTGTGGATGGTAAAAGAGGGCAAAGTTCAATCAAAATTTAGGGGGAAAAATAGTTTTCTTGTGTCCCTTTGGAGGACATCGCGATCTGTCAAGAAACATGTCGGGATGGTGGGAATCGAATAACTGGTAAGTGTTTTCCTTTTATTTTACGAATTTCTGGTTCCCATCTACTCAGCAGAGCCAAGAAACGTACAGTTGACTGCATTCTTAAGGAAAGGTGTATTCTGATTTTCTGTTATTTTTATAGATTGAAAGGATTAAAGCAGATGTCTGAAACAGCATCAAAAGTAGCAGGGAAAACTAAATAAAAATATTAAACTCCGGATTATAAATATTCAAGTATTGAAATATAAAATAAAAATATTAAAATAAAACTGACAGATTGAATAACATAAGTTGTTCATTTGCGCAATAATGAATGAGTCCTTGAAAGGACTGGCTTAAAGGGGCGAAGCAAGAATGCTTTTCCTATTCCCTGTTATCTGAAGAGGGCAGTAAAGGATAGGGTGTTATTGAGCTATATAAAGCTCTGATCATGGCAGGAGGGTAACAGCAATAGCCGACTTTCAGTTAGAACTTCATTGACATCCATTACCCTCCCAGGATACCTATTTTAGTCGCCTCGTACGACATGCATGAGCTACATTGGGGATGATACGTAAGTAAAGCCCTGTGTAAAAATTAGAACGATCCCTAGACCACTCAATAGTGGCCGAAAGACCATTCAACTCAGAGTTGGCAGCACTCAGTGACGCCCCCCCCCACCCCCAGAAAAGGTAGAAACAGACGGGTTTCTACCTTTGTTGAGGTCTCGTCAGTGGGGGCCAGACCGAGATGTAAATTCTCAGGTTGAAGTGATGCAGAATTTATACTTTACCATACGAGTTGGCCAAAGAAAGGTGTCACATCACAAAACGGCACGAAACTCTTGTAGTTTCTCTATTCGGCTTTGAAATAATGTTAGATTCAATATCCACTTAATTTGAATAATTTTGCATCGCCGAAGTGAAGCCTTTTGGCTCTCCTTTTTTCAGTAATTCTTGGTTCTTTTTTTGATTCTTTTTTTGATCGCGTACTTCAACCGATATTAAACGAAATATGAAAGTTTTGCGTTGGTTTAAGAAACACAATTCTGTAGAAACACAATTTCCGCATAATTGAAACAAAATTAAATGCGGAGGTAGGAAAAAAAAGGAATGATGAAGTAAAACTTTGCAAATATCGCTATAGCTTTAACGTTTACTTTTAAGTAAGCAATATCTTGTGGAAATCATCACAAACATACAATCGGTCGAGAAGAACACTCGAAATTTACAAACATGAAGTTAGCCAAGCAGCTTAGACCACTTCAGCTGTGTTTCCAATCATTCTACTCAATTCAGCTTTCTTTCTCAGTAACTGGATCGTATTTACATTTCAATATGAGATATGGTTAAATAAAATGTGATAATCACTCAACTCTCTCTCTCTCACGAATTTGTCCTGCTTAACTATTTTCAAGGATGTTGTCGTTTTGATTTGCAAACTCAGTCAACGACTTGTGTGATGTTTCTCGAGTCGCGTTCTCGTCGATATGCTGTTCTGTGAGTTTTTCTGTTTGTCCGTAATAGGAGACATTCCAATCACACCAGTTTTAAATGCTTCGGCACTTCAGACTGCCTTATTATACTTTCAACGGACGAATCGTAATTTGGTAAGAGCAGTGAATGTGGTTTTAATATTGTATTTCTTGAAAATTTCCTCGTTCGTTTTTCAGAGTTATTCGTTAGGAATGCTGACGAAATAAATTTGCGTTCATTGATTATTTCTTCGTAGTCATTAATGAAAAATAGACCCTAGCTCCTAATTATGACAGTAATAGGATTACTACCTTTTGGAGTGCGTAATGATGAGATCCAGCATGCAAATATTTGGGTTTCATTTTGTGGAACATCGCTTAATTATTTTTCTGTAATTCTTTTAAATTTTGATAATATGAAAACTGAAAATCATCCTTGGAATTTATAATATATTTTTAAAATTTGTAAATATTTCATATAAAAAAACATTGTATCTTATTTATAAATCAAAGTATTTAATATCATTTAAATTATTTAACATTTTTTCTTAAATCATTGTAGTTTAAAAATCTACCATTATTATATTTCTGTATATTTTATATAAGTATGAGTTTTTAGGTGTTTGAAATTGTATGGATTCCCGTCTTTCATCCGCTAAAGTAAATCCATTATGATTGTTCTAAGCGGACTTAATCATGCTGCCAGTTATTTTGGCCACGGAGCATTTAAAACCTTGCAGCAACTTATCACTCCTTTCTTTACTGCTATCTGAAAAATTCGGACGGTCCCTAGACCACTCCGTAGTAGCCGAAAGACCGTCCAACTCAGCGTTGGCTCCACCACCACCGAGCAGAACATCCCATATTCCAGGGAAAAGCATCCACCGACATAGGGATGGTGTTCTCCGGCATGGCCCGCTGAAGGGCTGTGTCGGTGGATGCCTTTCCCTGGAATATGAGCGGTTCTGCTCAGTGGTAGGGTGAGCTGTCATTGAGCAGAGCCTTTGCTGAGATAAATGATGGTTCAGTCGCTAATTGTTTGGCGATCAGAGGGATCGCTCGAATTTTTGGAGAATTCCCCGCACATAAACAGGTCAGAGGACATAACCTACGTATGAGACATAAAACGAAGGACGTCTAGTCTCTAGTGACTAGACGTCCTGAACGTAGTGAACTGCAAGTTTGGGAACATACGCTTCCTCACTGTTTATGGCCTTATTAATGCGAATCGGTAATGTAAGTTCTTTTCCTCGAACCCTAATTTTACGGGGTTCAATACATCATCGCGGGGACTGGAACTGTTCCGCAGACACACGGTATGTCAAGGTTGGCGGTAACAATAATTCTGGTACCGGTGGTTCTAGAAACTGCGAGTCTGCTGTGATGTCGATCTCATTGACATCTGCAAGGAACATAATCAGGCAGAATCGGTACCAAATGGTCGCAAGGAGGAGTCTCAACGAGACTCGACCGTGTTTATATTTCCAGCATCTTAGAGCCACGTGTTATTACAGTTAGACATATAGCGGTTCGCAGTTAAGTGAGATATATCTGTCCTTTCCTGATAAGTCTGGATATTATCATAGTATGAGAAGGTTTCAGGACGTTCGAAATTAACGAAGAAGCAACCAAGACGCTGTGGGCAGTCAATTTCTCTCGTTTCTGTGGTCGGACAGTAAGTCACGTTATTCAACCAAGTTTATCACGTAGAATTGCAGTGTCGTGTTTTCCATACGTGTCTAAGATCCTCTGCCAATTTTTGCCTTCGGGATCAAAATTTGGGGAAAGTTGTGAAAAAAAAACAAAAAAATTCAGTGGGAATGGCATGTGCCTCCCACGGCTCTAAAACGTCCGAAGAGAGAGCATCGTATTCGATTCTAGTTGCTGACTAGAGGAACTGTTACTAGGCTTTTTTTCTACCGATTCCCGAGTTAGTTAATCTTTGGCACAGTAAGCGGGTTTTTTCTCTCTGAAGCTGAAGAAAATTGACCGTATAACGCACACTATTTTCAGAGGGTAAACATAGTGTTAGAATTAGGGACTAGCAGATGGTGGCACTTGCCAGTCGCCTCACTTCACCGGACGCCATCCATAATTAGCGATAGTCTTGGGCCAGCCACCTCTCATTGAGTACCGTTGGAAATCGAATTGCACCGTGATACCAAAATTTAGATAGGACTTAAAAAAAAAAAAAACGGCCTCGCATATTCCCTAAATGGAAATATAAGGCGTCAGCTGATTTTTTTTTTTTTGACTTAAAATTAACGGAATTGAAGCCTGCTTGAGTCCTGTTCATTTTTATATAATATTGACACTGATATTGAATCCTGTTCAAATGAAGAGGATTGAAATGAATTTTTGAATTTCTGTTCAAATGAAATGATTCGAATGAATAATTGAATGAAGAAATTCGAATGAAATGATTGGCAGCTATCTCTATCTCTCTCTCTCTCTCTCTCTCTCTCTCTCTCTCTCTCTCTCTATATATATATATATATATATATATATATATATATATATATTTATATATATAGCTGCAAATATTGTCAATTTTCATATGCTCGTAGCTGCTAAGCTGTGTCTGTGTGTGTGTGTGTACATACACACGCACATGAAATTATGAGATATGCAAGGAAACCAAAATATTGAGCATAACTTCGAAGTATTGTCGGACTTTAATTGTTATCTGTTTTGTTTTGGTGCAGAATGGATCAATCGACCGTGAGATGTGGTGATTGATTCATTCAATCCAATACCCCTTGGAGGGTAATGAATGGCAATGCTATAGCCAATGAAGTTTTAACTGAGGCTCGGCTATTGCTGTTACCCTCCTGCTATGATCAGAGCTTTAATTGCTCAATAACACCTTATCCACACACTGTCCTCTACAGATAACGGGGAAGATGAAAAGCATTCTTGCTTCGCCCCTTTAAGCCAGTCTTTATAAGGACTGTTTTGTTTTCTATTAAATAAACAAATAGGGTGGCTATAAATAGACAAGGCCAACAGCGGAGAGTAGTGCAGCGGGAATAATTAAATGATATCAGGAATACGCACTCCCAAATGTGAAAACATATTAGGGGAGTGAGGAATGTGGAGTTGGTCCAATTGGACGAAAGGTGCTGATGTGAGAGAAACATAAGTTGATAGAGATAAACACTGACTCAGACGTTGGAAGGCAGTTAATAAGTTTTTTTGGATAAATACAGAGATTCAATTCATTATTGAAGGCTGATGGTTGATACCAAGGTTGAAGCAATGCAGAAGTCACATTTCCAGTTTGCCAAAACGTATCACACCTTATTATTAATTAAATTATTGCTTCAAACTTGGTATCGCCTCTGGGTCTGGCTCCCACTGAAGAGACCTCAATAAACGTCGAAACCAGTCTCGGTAGTGACCCTTCCCATAATGCATAGCATTATACATGTCCGCAAGGAGATGTGCGTTGCAGTAGGGGGATACTAAGGAAAGTGATGAGAACTGAGTCCACCTTTGCCACGAGTTTCCCCAGTATTTTGCGCTTGAAGTATCTTTCCCCTGAAGATACTTCAAGCGCAAACCTTTTGCTTACACTTGGATAAAGGATTAAACTAAATATATAATTTATAGTCTAACCAAGTGGAAAAAACCTTCCGATAAAATATTTTTGTTTTCAGATACTTAGTAATGGGTTTGAGCATGTTCACGAAATAACAAGAAGTAAAACTTTGAAGACTGCGGATTTAATATGAGGGATTTTCTTAAGAGAAACCTCCATGGAGTCAGGAACTCATCGAGGGGAGCCATACTATTCGCTCCAGCTATCATTCCTGTTCTTGAATTGATTCACACTGCTTGCACACACACCATCCAACAGCAATCCATTCCAATCCCCTTCCCTATGAGAGAAAAATCTATCCCTCACACCCTTCTTGACAGTAATCATTCCCAACTTCGTAGATGCCCTCGTGTCCTTTCCTCACCCTGTTTTTTTGCTAAGGAAAAATAAATTAATTTCCTGCAGGAAACTTCCTCCATTGATCTACGTTTACTACGTTTTGAAATGACCCTCCTGGATTGATTCCTAAACGTAATTTTTATCAACAGTTTCTCTAATTTATGTGGCAATTATGTAATAATAAATATTTAATGCATAAATATTATTCTACACTTTGTAATAGTTATTCCTAGCAGGTTTACAAAACAATATAGCAGTTAATCCATAGAAAATTTAAACTCTGCGAAACAGTAATATCCGATTTCATTGTTTCATTGCCACCAATACGTAGACGTCAAAGAGGCAGTGAGAGCCTCAAACCTTGTAATTCAGGAAGGAATATCGATCTGAACAAGAAAAATCAAAATATCCACAATTATAAATCTTTCCAGCTAACCTCTCAAGTACGTTAAATGCTGTAATTTATTGCCTAATTAAATACTCCTCGTTAATAACATGTAAATTTTGTTTGACTCTGTTTTTTTTAATCATCTTTTTTTTTTTAAGGATGCCTTTAGTAGTACTGTGATGCAACCAGTGTAGAAAGTCAGGAATACTCACAAATAATTCAACTCAAGCGCAATTCAATATTCTCTAAACTATCACAACCTTGCTTCTTAGAATTCTTCTTATGATTGTTCTGTGCTAGCATAACAGACTTCTTTAGAGTTTGTATATCTACATTACATCTTTTTATGGCGTGTTGTTTGTTGGCTGTTCTTCTTCATATTGTGTTCTTATGCCCTAGATTTAATATTTTTCTCGTAATTCTTCTCAAAGCATATCGACTCGTTTTTTGCCAGATATCCGGCTATGGGCATGGATATTTGTGATTGTCTGTGACGATAGTAGTGGTGGTCGGCGGAAGATGGCGCTGGTGTAGATGACGGTAGTTGCAGTTAATGGAGTGGTAGAGACGGAGAGTTGTAGAGCAGGTACCACTCCCTCGCTGATTCTTTGGACTCCCTGGAGGTGTTATGTAATAATAATAATAATAATAATAATAATAATAATAATTTGTGGTTTTGACTGAATGGCGTCGATGTTGTACAAATTTTAGCACACTGATAACACTCCACACCTCTTGAAATGCTTATTAGAGTTATTATATTACATTAATCTGCATGTGGGATTTGAACGACGAAATCGACCGTGAAATACCCTTGGAGGGAAATGGATAGCAATGCTGTAGCCAGTGAAGTTCTAACTGAGGCTTGGCTATTGCTGTTACCCTCCTGCCATGATCAGAGCTTTAATAGCTCAATAACACCTTATCCCTACACTGTCCTCTACAGATAACGGGGAAGATAAAAAGCATTCTTGCTTCGCCCCTTTAAGCCAGTTCTTATAATGATAACGGTTTTTGTCACTATTCCATTTCCTAATTTATTGAAAATCAACTATCACAATGAACGGTATCGTAAGGAACATTACAGTAAAACATTCCTTGGGATTCAATGAAATTTTGTGGTTTTACGTTACATGATTTCTATGCATTTTGTTATACTAGCATTGGCAAATATTGTCCAGGCCTGTATTTCAAGAATCCACACTCTGTCGAGCGGTTTCGAAGAATCATTTATCCTTCAATATATTCTGAAAATTATATTTTGATTATTCAATAATCAGAGGTACAATGGGGACACACATCCTACTGACGTCCGCTAAATAAATACTGAGATTCCTTATTTTGCTTATCTTTCTTTCTTTCTTTCTTGCATACTTTTACTCATTTGATTTAACTCTTTCTCTCTCTCACTCACTCACTCAACCCCTCTATTCTGTAAATAATTCTTGATAATGATATGCTCATTTACAATTCAAATGTTTTGAAACATCGCACGCTATTAAACACAGAGTCAGAGAAAAAGAAAGAAGAAAGATCTATTAGTATTCTTTGTAGCATTATATGCACACATACCACGCTTTTTATGTGTTCACTACTCTGTACTTTCTTGTTCAATTCAGTGACCTCAAAAACAATCCCTTTTGCCTTTTCTCGATTTCTCAAATATTTCTATAATTTCTGAATTCCATCTTCAAACAATCAGTTAAAGTCTTAGAAAGAGAAGGAGTCCTTGTGGCTCCGTGGGTCTCGAAGACGCCCTTTGGTTGGAAAGACCTGGGTTCGAATCCTGTCTAGGATGTGAAGGACCTTTACAAGGAAGAACCTTTCGACTTGTTAAGTTAGCCGGTCTTATAAGGAAGTAACAGGGTTTTCCTTTCCGAAACTCGGGGTTTTTCATTTCGTAAAGCAGGCAAACCTGCCAAGTGCAATTAACATAATACACTTGCCTCATAGCCTGAGTTACTTTGACCGTAAATCTGAATTTTAATTAAATGAGAAAAAAGAGAACTGCGGAGCGAGCGAGACAAATATTCAGTCAACCATTTGTTTTCCAATGCTTAGTAATGAAATGAATGTTATTTAATAGTGGAAGAACAGAATTTGCTGGAAAACAGAAATAACTAATTCACTGGTGAAAATCATCTCAGCTTTTAGTATCTCGAACATACGGAGATTCAATTGGAATCCTTCACTTGTTTCTAAGCGGTTAGAACGATTATGCCCTAAACACCTAAATCGAAGCTCCATTCACATTTAAGTGTACGGAAGGAGAGAAATCGAGCTCTGTCGGTACTCAAAATGTGTTTAGCTACGAAAAGACAAACGTTCGAATCGGATATAAGATGGGTAAAATGAGTAGAACCTTGACCAGCACTTTTAGCCGGTCTCATACGTATGCGGAAGGGTGTTTGTTGTTTACTATCGCGATTTTTAAGTCGCAAAACGAGCAAACATTTGCAAGAAGAAGAAAACAAGCAATAAGAAGCAAAATATATTACAACTGACCTAAGACTTCCTAACCTTCGTATCCTACAGAAGTACCGCTTCGAAGACGAAAGATATTTCACTAGTCGCGGCTCTTAAAGACCGAAGATGTAGGAGATTAAAATCTCGAATTTGTGAGCTCTATAAATCTAATCTAATACACCGCTTAATATAATAAAATGATATGTTACCCTCAAAGCACTCTTTCAACTCAAGCCCTTTCACTGTTTTCTTTATTAAAGTATAAGACAGATGAAGGTGAAATCGCAGTGACATTCAATGTGCTCTCCAAAATTAATGAACAGAAATTGTTTTGGTGCGAATACAAGAGTTGATGTCAAATCAATCAAGAGACATTTTATCTCATTGCAGAGAAGCACATTTGAAGAATAAAATTTTATTTGCTAAGCAGGTTGAAGGATCAGCAACAGGATGCTGATTCCTTCGTTGCGGATGAAGGAAAGTGTGGATATCTTTTCCATAAATCCTCAATGTTGTTCACATATATTTTCAGGGGCTCTCACATTTCATGTATTTTTTGAGGTGGCTAGATGGGTGAAGCAAAAATGCTTTTCATATTCCCCTTTATCTGTAAAGAAGATGTATGGATAGGGTGAAATAGCGTTATAAGCTCTGATCATGGCAGGAGTTTAACAGCAATCGCCGAGCCTCAGTTAGAACTTCATTGTCTACAGCATTGCCATCCATTACCCTCCCTGGGTACCCATTTTAGTCGTCTCTTACGACATGTATGGACCACAGTGGGGGCTATCTTATCCTGGTCACCACATGGGGTAAAAATAAAAATTTTCACATTTGACATCCGTAGACGCCGTGTGGTCCCTGCCGTACCTCACATGGTTTTGGCAGTGATGTTTTCTGCTAGGATAAATAGTAGATTCGCAGATTCCGTTTCCACATAAAGTTTGTAGGACAATCACAAACATCCATGCCCATGGGGGGATTCGAACCCGCAGTCTGGGGTATGTATATATATGTGTGTGTATTTTATATAGAAATGTAAAGATCAAATAGAAAATTTATTAAAGAATAAAAGAGCTGTATACTATTGTAACAATTTTAAAGAGCTAAATCTTGTGATACTGTTTATTACTGAGGTGTATAAAAAGTTAATTTTTATTAACATAAAAATCTTAATAAAATATGTATTTTGCTGCGTTTCCACTATAATCTCAAATTTATTATATCAGTTCCTCCTGGAGATACCACGTTAAAAAAAAAAACACGCCTAATACTCTACCTCAGTGGTGGTGTGGAAAAGAGTACACCTGTGTGTTCGCTGTATTCAGCAACCCACTTTAAACGGCAGCGTGAACAGAGCGGTTTTTGGTTCATGCTTCATGCCGTTCATTACAAATTAATCGAGAAATTGATACAGAAGTTCCTCCCAACCATAATTCTTTAGGATATTTTTGTAAGAAAGATTAGTATGTTGCGTTGGATAACGGTTACATGATATATATACACCGCTTGAAAATAAGTCAACGGACATTCCCGTGGGTAGGGTATATCGTGGTATGTACCAAGTCACGTGTTTGTAGCTGGTATAAATTAGAGGAATATGATGCTCTGAAGTTAGTGCAACTGGGCGAAATAGCTACGTGAAGTGAACTGACGGACTTTGAAAGAAACTTTGTGATAGGATTCCATGTTGTCGGCCTCTCTGTTCAGCAAATTGTTGAAAAATTGGGCCATTTCAGGTCAACAATCTGTGACACCATACTGAGATGGAAGCGCAGAGAGTCTACTGCAAGAGCTACCGGCAGTGGACGAATCACCACACTCACAGAACGTGACCGTAGGGTGCTAAGAAGGATAACATGTAAAACCGTCATTTGTTATCACATAAGTTGAATGTGGAGTTCTGGGCATCGACTGGAACACGAATATGCACAAAAACATTCAGAACCGAGGCTCACAACATGGCTTTCCATGGTAGAGCCACGCTATGCATGTGCCACATTATCCGAATCATCAGCGTCCCTTCAATGGTGCAAAGAGCGTAGTGTGTGCAGTGGAAAGTGGAAGCTCGGAAAGCTGAGTTATGGAGCAACGAATCACATGATTGCCATCCTCTACCGAACAGATGGACGGCTGGGTGTGGCGGATGCCCGGTGAAGGTCTCTTCAACAGTGTCCTTCAATAATTCTGCTATATATATATATATATATATATATATATATATATATATATATATATATATATATATATATATATATATATATATATATATATATATATATATATATATATATATATATATATATTCTTACTGGAAAATACACTTCCAATGATACCACAGGGATGCACCATATGCACCATGTCATGGTGCATCCACGACAGGATGGTCAGTTGAGTACAGGTCATTTGAAGAGAAGCACAAGTCATTGCCCAAACTCTTACATGCCTACATCTTAATTGATATTATTAGCTTTTTTCTTTCTGTTTTGCGCATTTTTACGAAGAATGAACGATTCTTCGTTTATTTGAGATTCGCCTTTGAGATTTAACACTGAAAATCGAAAATCACGCGTAGCAAAAACAGATGGGTGATTCAACAAGCAGTTCTTCTTCTTCTTCTTCTTCTTCTTCAACCTTTTGGTTCTGTCCACTGCTGAATGAAGATCTTCCCCATGATTTTCCAGACCACTCAGTTTTCCCTCCTCTCCCATCCTTCTCACTCCAGCAAGTTGTTCCAGTTCATCCCTCCACCGTCTTCTCGGTCTTCCTCTTTGTCTTGCTCCGTTCACTGGTCTCCACTCTGTTGGTTTTCTAGTCCATCTCCCGTCATTGCATCTTTCAATATTGACAATCAATCCATCTCCACTCTGCCTGTTTAATGTATTTTACATTATCCATGACACCTGATCTTATCCTGGTATTTGTCTTCCTATCTCTTAATGTTATTTTTAACAGACTTCTCTCCATGCGATGTTGTGTGGGTCTCAGATTTTTGTTTAGGGCTTCTGTTAAAGTCCATGTTTCTCCTCCGTATGTTGGGACAGGAAGTATGCACTGGTCAAAAGCTTTCCTTTTTAGACTAATAGGGATGTCACTTCTGAATATGTCTCTCATTTCCCCATAAGCCATCCATCCAAGGTGAATTCTTCGTTCAATCTCTTTTCCTTGACAATCCCCAAAAGAAAACAATTGGCCCGAATATATATATGAAGAAACTTGTTCTATTTCGTGGTTTTCAACTTTGACAGTTCTATGGTTTATATATTTATTCATCATTATTTTTGTTTTTTCTCTATTTATTTTTAATCCAATTACTTGGGAGACATTTCGCTGATTTAGCCTTTCTTCCAGATCTTCAACATTATAGATTATCTGCTATTAGGACAATATCATCTGCAAATTTCAGATGATACAGCCTTTCTCCATTCATGTTTATTCCTTTTGTTTCCCAATCAAGGCTTCTAAAGACTTTCTCTAGTGCAGACGTAAATAATTTGGATATAGTGATATGGTGTCGAATTGCCGGTTGCCTTTTTGTATTAGAAACATTTCAATGTTTTTATATAATTTAATTACAGAATTTACATTATTGTAAATATGTTTTAGTGTTTCAATATATGGTTTCTCAGTTCCCTTTTAGTGTTGCAGATGTTTTAACTGAATCAAATGCTATTTCGTAGTCTATATAGGCCAGACATAAGGATTTATTGTATTCAATTGATTTTTAATGAGCTGTATTAATTCTTGTATTACATTGCTAAATCCAGCTTGTTCACAGGATTGCATTCCCTCAAGTTCAGATTTTATTTATATATTATTTATAATTTTTGTGGGAGTAGGCTTATAGGTCTGTAGTTTTTAATTTCTTCCTTATTGCCCTTTTTAAAAATTAATGCTAGAAGTGTTCCTAGAAATTAATGCTAGAAACATTCCAAAAAATTTGAACAATTTTTTGGAATGTTTCTCTGCTTTAGGCATTTATTAAAGAGTTTAGTCAGCTGTTTGATGGCAGGGCTTCCTCCTAGTTTTAAGAAGTCGACCATAATTCCACCTTCTCCTTGGGTCTTTCCATTCTTGCTTTCCCGCATTTCCATTTCCACTTCACCTTAAAATCTCTCCATGCAAAAACAGTTTGGGTGATTCACCAAGCAATATGCAGGCATAAAACGAATATGCACCCACCCACCCACCCACAGATTCACGAATACATTCCCCAACACATACTCACACACGAATTGACTGTAGAAAATACAAAATTGACATGCTAATATATTAATACAAGCTTCGTTTTCATTACAAGTTATCGCAACAAAGGAATAGAACATAAAATATAGAAACACATAAAAATTACCAAGTGTCTGTAAGAAACCAACGCAATTTGCAGTCAGTTGTGGGTTGCTATTCTACATTTTCTCTCTCTCATAACATAAGCATACGGAACCTACATTTTTAATTATTTTCAAGTCTTTCATGAGCGGGTGGTACAAAAGTAGCGTATCAGAGTATGCGAAACGGTTATGAAAATCAGTCTCCATAGCTCAGTATGCATCGAGTTGCCTTTAGATAGAAAACAAGGGGAGTTTGAATTTCTTCCAAAATGAGAAGCAGCGTTATTAGGGACTTTTCAAACGAAAGTCATGTTAGCGAGTTTCCTACGGGGAAGGAAAGTTTTACCTCCCAAAAATTCCGTGATTTCATTCTCCACAACAAAGAAACCAGCTTGGGGAAGAGACGTGAAATAAACTTAGAAAACGCACTCAACTTAACTTTAGTGATTTCATTTTTAATTCCAAGGAAACCAAACACGTGAATGAGAAAATAGTTTTAGATGAAAGAAGTAAAGTCCAGAGTATGTTAAAAGGGAAAAATGCAAAAAAGTGCAAGTCTGTTAGTTTATCCACGTGATTTCAACTTCATGACTGAAAAATCAAAATCAAGTATTGTCATTTAGGGAAGGAAATTCATTCAGTTTTAGGTTTCGGATCCCTTAATGCAGTAATTGCTTTTTAAATAAACAGATTGTTCAGTTCTGCTTCCATTGCCTGTGATAGTTTAGGGAACCTAGAAATCATTTATTTAATCTGTTCATATATGCGTTGAAGCAGAGGAATAATGCTATGAGGCGAACCTTGTTTGGATGATGTTACAATAGAACCATCGTCTGTGCGAAGGTTGGAATATCAATGAGCCGAAGTTGTGCCCATTGGGTTTCGTAAAAGCAACCAGAAAAGCTTATCCCCACTGCTATTTGAGCAAAAAACCAAGATAATTGCACAGGGTCTGCTAAAAATCTGGATTTGCTGATTATTATTATTATTATTATTATTATTATTATTATTATTATTATTATTATTATTATTATTATTATACGGGCACCTCCATGGAGTTCGAAGACTCATCGCGGGAGGCCCCGTCTATCATACCTCTCCTTGAATCCTTTAACAGAAAAAGCACTCACAACTGACTCTGGCAATTCATTCCACTCATTCACTACTCTCCAAGCAAAAATTTTAGTCTTCAACCCCTACTGACCACACCTTTATTCAACTTCCAGGGATGACCTCTTGTTCTGGTCCCTCAAGCCAAGTGCTGAAACATTTCCTCTGCATCAAAGTCCTATAAAATCCTTTAAGCAACTTAAATGTTTCTATTATATCCCCTCATTCTCCTGTCAACCAACTTCTGCAATCCAAATACCTTCAAGCTATCCTCATAGGGAACATTCCATAGACCACTCACCATCTTGGTCACTCGCCACTGAATCCTCTCCACCGCTTTCTCATTTCCTAAAAACCCAGGAGACCAGACTTGAGCACGGTAACTCCAATGTATCCGTATCAACGCCCTTTTAAAGAGGAATTACAACTTCCTATCCCTACTTGTTAATGTGTTCTTCACTAGCAAAGTAATCTAATTTCGCAATGGTAGTTAATGTATGAATGGTGTGACACATTCAGATAAAAATTAGTTAACATTAACATTTCTGGCTAGATGGGTGAAGCAAAACTGTTTTCATATTCTCCTTTGTCTTGTAATGAAAGAACTTTGAATGGAGTGTTTGTGAGCTATGTGCTCACCCATTGCGGGCAGTGAAGTTAGCTGTGTTCAGCTGAACTTAAGATAGACTTTGGTCTTTCTGCTTTATTATATTCCGAGGCTTCCTTAATTAACGGGTTTGGATGGTTACTTGTCTTGGTAAAGAACATTTCAACTATATTTAGGAGAAGGGAAGAGATATAAGGGATATTAAATTCTCTTTTGATCTGAGTGTTTCTTATAAACCAAGGGGCATTCAGAATCATCCTCAGGCACTTATTCTGTAATCTCTGAAGTTTTAGAACGTTTGAACTCGCGATGTGGCTCCACGCTGGGGATGCGTGAGAATCGGTCGAATTACCATCTTGTAAATTGTTCATTTTGTTTGCGTGTCCAGTGTACTTTGTCGGTTGATCATAAGGTAGAGCTCTGCTAAGACTTTGGATGTCTTTGAGGTAATGTAACTATTATGTTTGCTGAATAGGAGTTTATTATCAAGAATCACTCCAAGATATTTAACTTCAGTCTGCCATGGAATCTTTACTCCCAATAAATAAATATCCTCCATGGTATGGATTTTCTTTCTAGTAAACAATATAGCTGAGCTTTTTTGGGGGTTAACTTGGATCCTCCAGTCTGCCATCCACTTTTCTAAAATGTGTATGCTGGTTTGTAGTCTTTTAGTTGCCAGTTTTGGGCTCAGTGATCTTGCCATCAGTGCAGTATCATCTGCATATAATGCAGTGAATGTTGTTGTTCTTGGGTTCAGAGGGATGTCCGCTACATAGATTGAGAATAGGAGAGGTGCCAGAAGAGATCCCTGAGGTACGCCTGCCGAGATCCTGCGTCTGGTCGAAACCGTTTCGCCGAACCTGACCTGCATATATCTGTCTTTCAGGTAAGAATGTATTATTTTTATTAACTTGACTGGCAAGTTAAATTTTATCACTTTGTAGATAAGGCCTTGATGTCATACTTTGAGTAACAGCAATAGCCGAGCCTCGGTTAGAACTTCATTGGCTACAGCATTGCCATCCATTATCCTCCAAGGGTATTAATCACCGACTATGTAAGTAAAGGTGAAATCTCAAAAATACGGACGATCTCTAGGCCACTCCATAGTGGGCGAAAGACCGTCCTAATCTCAGCGTTGGTTCCACTGAGTGACGGGCTCCCCGACCACTGAGCAGAGCCGCTTATATTCCGAGGAAAATAATTCACCGGCAAGTACCCCTCAGCGGGCCGTGCCGGAGAACACTTTCCCCGGAGACTCAAAGTGCTCCCTTAGGGCAAAACCTAAGAGAGCGAACTGATTTACCCAGGATAACAGCAACAGCCGAACCTCAGTTAAACTTCATTGGTTCAGCATTGCCATCCGTTACCCTATATGGGCATCTCATATGGGCATCTCATATAAAATCAGTCACCGCATCTCACAGTCGATTAAATTTTTCTCCAGCCCACCGCCAAATGCCCTCTCGTTAAACTTATCAAATCTTTTGCTTCAGTAAAATAAAAGGTGTGTGAATGAAGTTAAAATTAAATTTAATTATTTATTATTTTTCAAAAATACTTTTTTTGTGTTTAATGGTATAATTCTTACATTGTTTTAGTTTAAATTAGATGCTGTAGTTTTTAAAATAATATACTTGTTTCTAACTTAATTAACAGGTATCAGAAATACTTTCTTGATATTTAGGATTATTATTATTATGAAATAAAGACAGTTGTGTGAATCAAAAATCGTTATGGCTTACTTAAGTAAGTCATTTAAACCTGGAAACATGGTTCAATACAAAATACAGAAACTGAACAAGCTGGGCGAGAATACAGATAAACTGCAATGGAAATGCATCGAAGAATAATTGATTTATATTCAAAATTCTGAGTTATGGAAAAATTCAACCCAATTAAACTAATTTTCCCAATAATGGTACCTACAAAGCTGAACAACGATGTATTTGAGAGCTTGCGCTCCCGTCATGTCGAAAAGAATGTCTTCGGAAATATATAAGGTAAGATTGACTAATAAAACAGAATTATTTTGTATATAACGAGGATCCTATGTATGAATTGTGTTCTTGTTATCAACACATGAATCTGTAATTGGATGTGAGAATGGATGCATCACAATAATGTTTGGATTTTGTTGAGGCTTTCTACAGAATACTGCGTGGTAGACTGATGCATAATTTGGAGAATATAGAATTGCATTATAAACTATTGGCATGGATAAGAGGATGGCTGACTGACCGATATCAAAAAGACGTATACGGGGGAAGTCAGCCTACAAGATTTAAGTCAACAAGGGGTGCCCCATAAACATCAGTCCTTGGTCCACTGTTATTCAATTCGTACATTAAAAACTTTTGGAAGGATTTGATATGCGACATACTGCTATTTGCTGACGATTCAAAGATAGGTAGTGTAATCAGGAATGCAATTCATTCGAATGATTTCAATGAATTCAAATCATTCTGTAAGTACTGCATATCAGCAGTTATGGGGAATGGTTAAATGGTTGTCATTTTAATAATAATAAATATAAAATCATGCACTTTGGTGTAATTAAATATCCAATGTCGTATTACATTGGTGGGATTATGCTAGAAGAAACTGATGAGGCTAAGTATCTTAGAGTGTTAGCAGATATGAAGTTGAATTCATGGGACCATATAGCAAGGATTGCAAATACAACAACAAAAGATAATTGCAATGCAAAAAGGAAGTTTATACATAAAGATTAGGATTCCATTTTGCCTCTTTACAATGCCTTGCAGGTCTGGTCTCCTGGTTTCCGTTGTGATTCTGACACAGTGGAGAGTGTGCAAAGGAGAGTGTTAAACATGATATCAGGGTTGTGGAATACTGATTGTGAAGACAGATTGAGAATTTGTAGATTACAGCAGCTTATCGAGGGTGGTAACAAGAAGGCATCTTGAAAGCTGAGAATAAATGCCGCTAAGAAGGGGATGAGGGGTATATTTTTCTCTCATGGAGTAGTGCTTGACTGGAAATGAACTGGCATTGGACGTGTGTGCAAGTAGCGTGAAATATTAGCATGAAAATATTCAAAGAGAAATTGTGCTAACTTTATTGGTGTATCTTCAATATTATATAAAACGTTTTTGAAATATTTAGTTCTTAATTTATAAATTTAAATTTATTTTTATATACATTTAAACAGCTTTATTTTATATATTTAATTAAAATTCATATTCAGTTCGAATATTGTTAATACTTTGGTCACTATAACTGCATGGATAATTTCTGGGGTCCATTCTGAATCACAAGTCATAAATCGTTTTCAATCGTCGATTTATTGAATATCTCGTGAGCTAGTACTGTTGGCAACAGCGAAACCTGGCTATCAGAGGTATGTGTTGTAACTGGGATCGAGTGTAAAGAGTAGAGTATTTCTAAGAATGACGGAAGAGGTAGAAAAGGAAGAAAAGCTGATGTGGAAGAAATATCCATTCCTTCCACATTCCACATGTTGGTTTCAGAACGGGAGCGCTATACACTGGGACAACGAGGCCGGTCCTACTGGCTCAATGATACCAAGGGAAAGGTGTATTCAATTCTCGCAACAATTGCAGATATCATTCAGGAATGGCTCTAGAAATCATTTAGAAGGCATCTCTTCATAATGGTGGATAAAGTTCGTCACTTTAGCAGTGTTTTGTCACACAAAATCTCTCTCTCTCTCTCGAAACGAAAAAGGGAAGAAACGTCTGCTCTCGCTGCTCAAAACTTCTCTTCTTTCACTTAATAAATATTCAAGAAATCTCTCGTTTATGAACGGTTGAACTTCTGGCAGCTTACATTTGGAAAAGAAACGTTTCCCAGAAGAGGGATGTCATCCTGTCTGTTGTTGTAGGAAAAGTAATATCATCCTCTCAGATGATTTACGTAGTATCAAGAGCAAGGGAAGGTGAAAACTGGTTCTTCTTGCTTTAAAAAAAGGCAGTACTGCGTTTTGGAAGCATTGCAGTCGGCAATGCTTCCACAATTCGACAATGCTAACCTCACCTATTGAAGAATGGAAAGAAGAATTGTTTAAGGAAGTCTTGTAGAAGATATTGAAGTTTAGTACGTTTGGACGCTGTGCGGTTTGTGAAATTTAATATCAGGAATGGACAGTACTAGAGCTTTCTTAGTCTGTGAGAGAACGCCATTTATATCAGAGAACCAGGACAGCGACAGTCCCTTTATGAGCCTGAACTGCAAGGAAACGCCACTCTAGTGAAACAAACGTTTCCGTTTCAGTGGAGTGGCGGCCATATGAAGGTGAAAGATCAGATCAGTTGGACGACCTGAAATAAGATAGTTCAGATGACATAAGAAAAACAATTGGACCTCTTTGGCGCCAACAAGCCCAGGATAGAAACAAATGGAAAGAATTAGGAGACACCTATAGCCAGAAGTGGCTATAAAAAGAGTTAAAGGAAAAAGAAAGAAAGAAAAACTTAAATAAATGTCGTTCTTGCAGCGAACGAAAGTTGCTGTACACTGCGTTCTTTTAAGGACACTTTCGTTTTCTGATTAAGAGAGGCCGTCCATGGATATGGCACATCGTAGAAGGGTGTTCCTACAATATCGATAGCCTTTATTGGTCCTTAATTTATGTAAAGTGCGAAAAAGAGTAATGATATAATCTCTCTCTCTCTCTCTCTCTCTCTCTCTCTCTCTTTGTCTTGTCTATGTGTAAAACTAAACCATCGGAAGACCCAACGATTGTGCACCCCACTGATGTCTCTGGTAACGGAATTCCTTATATTTCGATGGCGTTGTTGATCTGCATTATCAAAGTTCCACTGCCATTACAAAGAGCAGTGTGCAGCCTTGCCGAAATTCCTTAGCGTTGTAAGTTCCGACACAATGCAGTTAATTAGCAGACTGATCTCAGCGCTCTCGTAAATCTATTTAATAAGTACGTAAAGTCGCGCCTTCTCTCGTTAGTTCCAGAATGTGTGTAGAAATCAATCTAAGTTGAACATTATCAAAGACTGTCCAGATTTTTTGAATCAATCGCTAAACAGTAATTTGTTTATTATTATGGAAGGTTGTATTATGTCTCGCAGTATAAAGAGGATGAAACTTATTTCTCTACAGGGGAAACCGTCAGTTTGCGTGTGGAAATCTTAGGCTTGCTATTTATGATTGGGGTTAATCTGTTGTGTTCAACAGACCTCCCATCGTTCTCTATCATTGATATATATGTTACAACGTCTACGGAATGCTGAGGAAATTAAAAGAAGCAACAATTCGAATATCTCAGATGAGTAATCAATATCAGTTACAGCGAACATTAACTAACTAATACTTATTTTAATAAATACAGAAATAAGATAACGATAGAGATTTAAAAAATAATTTGAGAGACATTTGAAAAAAATAAAATGATTTTATTAAATTTCATTTATAAATAAGAGTTACAATATTATTATATATGAAACATTTACACATTTTGAAAATACAATGTGAGCTGTAAGGAAGGTTTGAGTTTCCGGAATATCACACAAAAATAATTAATCGATGTTCCACCCAAACCAAACTCAATTATTTGCATGCTGAATCTCATCGCTCCAGATTTCAAAATTCTAGGGATCACATGATTGTGATCATTAGGAGCCAGAGCCTCTTTCTTATTAATGATTAAGAAGAAATAACGAATTCACGGAACTTTATTTCGTTAGCATTCAGGAATACAGTTTTTGAATAGTTTGAAACTTCCCTAATAGTTTGAAGGAAATGGCTAAAGAACGAGAAATTTTTCAATGCAAAATCCAAATCACATTCACGGCTCTTACCAAATTACCATCCCCCATCTGAAACCTTATCAACGGATATTGTTTTAATGGACATGATACGGCTTTAATGGGTATGATACGGCTTATGTTTTCACTTTTGTATGTGGTTATCGTCAACGAAAGACGTCTATAAATCTATTGTACATTCGTCCCGTGTCCAAAGTCTGTTGGGGAAAACAGACATTTCTGTTTTCCTTTTTTTTCTTTTCTTCGTGGGGTGGGGTGGAGAATGGATCGTAATTCATATCAGCTATGGAACGTCAAGACTTTTTGCTTTGGCTTGTGTAACCTTCCTCTTCGATATCTGCACCTTTTAAAATTTCGACTAATTTACCGTTGAATAGAGTGATCGTTTTTCTTTTAAGATCACTTCTTTCACCGTAGGCGTTGTAAACCCCAAGGTGTGTTTACAACACTAAGATATTTTTTAACCGTTGAAAAAGGAAAAAAAAAATTATTTTTTCCCCAACACTTTTGCTTCCCTCACCGAGCTGAACAAAAGGGTTAATGAACTTTGTAAAAAGCTCAGAAGTATAGTGGAAAAGGGATTTTTGTTCTTTTAGAAAAGCAACAGGAGAGCGACAACAGGTTGCGGTCTTACAAGGCATCTCCTGAGATATCGAAAAGAAAGAAAATCTCCATTGGTACAAAATTAGAGCAAGAACATAGTAACTCCATACGCATTTCTAGTTCCCCACCGCCACTTGATTATTAGTAGAGAATAGTAAAATCTATTGAATATTATTGGAGATATCAGATCCTCTCCCCCCCCCCATCACACACACACACACACACACACACACACTAAAATAGTTTTGATTGCAAACACATTCATAATAATTAAATTTCGTTTTAATAAAAGCTTTTCTTGTAGTTCTTCTTACATTGTTCATAATATCTTCAGGATTTTAACTGAGTCGAAATAAAATACGATTCGGACGGAGGTTACGTATTCAACAGGATCATATTCTTTTTTGATCGCCTTCTTCAACTGACATTAACCAAATATGAATTTTGTGCATAGTTTCAGTTTCTCGACAATTTCTACAGAATTGAAACAAAGTAAAATGCGGAGGTAGGCAAAAAAAATGGGGAAGATAAAGTCAAAATGTGCAGACATCGCTGTAGCTTTGAGGTTTATCTTTAAGTAAGCAATATCTCTTAGAAATGATCACAAACAAATCATCAGGCCTGAAGAATACTCGAAATTTCCAAACATCAGGCTAATCAAACAGCTTATATCCCTTCAGTGTTTTTCCGATCATTCTACTCAGTTCATCGTTCTTTCTTTCTCCGTAACTGGATCGCATTTATACTTCAATGTGAGATGTGCTTTAATAAAATGTGATAATCACCAGCCTTCTGTCTGGTGATTATCACATTGGTAGTTACGTATCCCCTCTCTCTCTCTCTCTCTTTCTTTCTTTCTTTCTCGAATGCGTCACGAATGTTTCTAGAGTTCCCTTCTACAGATAGTTCTATGAGTTTCTTTGTTTGTCCGTAATTTGACACATTACAGTCACACTAGTCTTAAATGCTTCGGCACTTCAGGCTGTCTTGTTATAGTTTCAACGGACGAAGAATTTGGTAAGAGCCGTGAATGTGGTTTTAATTTTCTATTTCTTGAAATTTTTCTCGTTTTTGTTTTTCACAGGCATTCTTCCCGAATGTTTACGAAAGAAATTTGGGTTCGTTGACTATTTCATCGTAATCATTAATGAGATAGATTTCACCTCCTAATGATGACGATAATAGGATTATTATCGTCATTATTAGGAAGACGTATAGGAAGACGTATAGGAAGACATATAGGAATATTTGGGTTTAGTTTTGTGGAACATGGGCTTAATTATTTTTCTGTAATACTTTTAAATTATGATATTATAAAAACTGAAATCCTCCTTAGATTTTATACTGTATATTTAAAATTTATAAATATTATATATATAAAATAATATTGTAACCTTATTTATAAATCAAACTTGATTAGTAATATTTTAATATTCTAAATATATTCTCTCAAATTATTGTATTTTAATAACCTACCATTATTATATTTCTGTATCCTTTATATAAGTATTAGTTCTTAGATATATGTTGTAAATGTCTGGATTACTAGTCTGAGATATGTGATGGTAAAACACTTTAGATTGCAGGCAAGAACATAGAAACGAAAGACTGCATGGTTTTAAATGCGCTCTGGCTGAAATAACTCGCATTATGATTGGAAGGAAGCCCACTTAGAACAATCAAAATATATTTCCTTTAGAGTACGTTGAGAACATCGTCGACGTCATTTTTAAGATCATCTAGAAATTGGGAACTGTCAAAGACATCAAGATATGTACTCAAAATGATAAACCAGAGTGGAAATATTGAGAAATTAGCTTTACTATGGAAATTAATAGCCCTGTTCCGTACTCTTTAGTTTGTCAAGGGTTATGGTTAGTTACCCCGAGGTCAGGAGGCAGTGCATTAGGTGTGGCTCGTATGACCATCTCAGACTGGAATGCATAAGAGGCCAAATGTCGTAACTGCAACAAATCTGGACACACCCTAGAGCACTGCAATAGTCCTTGCAGAAAATGCCAGCAACAAAACCACAAGATCAGCACGTGTCCGTATCGAACAGTGGCAGAACGGCTGGGAAAGGGCGCTATCGAAGTGCTCTCAACTCCTCATTGGCTAATTCAAATAACATGCACACGTCAGAGCACACAAACAGGACTTCTGAATCTCCATTACTACCAACAACGACAACTGATTCTGATGAGATGAAACGGGTAGAATTTATAAAGGTGTCGTTTGAAAAAAAAGCCAACAAAAAAAAAAAAAAATGTAAACTAGAATCCGAGACTTCTCCCAGAAAAACTGACACAGCAGTTGAAGAACCCGGCGACATCATCTGCCCAAGACGTGGGGGAGGGTGGCAGTAGAGAAATGGAAGTAACAACTAAACGACAAAGAGATCAAAGCAGCAGAGGAAAATATAAAATCAAAACGACAACCAGCCAAGACAGAGCCTACCTTCAAGGAAGAGATTTCTCCTCCCCGCTACCGTTATATCGTCTGCAGAAGAAAATTGTGATGATTTACAAAACTTGTAAATCTGCTCTGATACAGGAAAAGAAAGAAAGAGAGACCCTTACAGTTCCGAATACAATAAACGGGGGGTAGGTAAGAATCATAATCCGCACCGTCTGGGGAAAATCTGGAGCAATGGAAAGGCTCCTCGCCGCAATCGACAGGTTCGGTAAACCAGTATTTTACATATTCGGCAAGGAAGGCTCGGTCGACTCCAGTGTCAACGTGGAATGGTCCACATTCTCCGTAACTGATATACCAACTGTCTCATCAGACTCATTTAAGAAGTCTTCCTCAGCTTGGAGAGATTAGCTTTACTTTACTGTTGAGTATCCGGGGATTTGGGTTCATTGAAGGTAGCCATTACAGGGGTTGCCGCTGGGAATGCTTTTCCGTGGAATATGAACGGATCTGCTCAGTGGTAGGGGTGAGCCTCTCATTGAGCAGAGCAGCTGCTGAGATAAATGATGGTTCAGTCGCTAATTGGTTGGCGTTCAGAGGGATCGCTCGAGTTTTTGGAGAATTCCCACGCACATAAAGAGGGAAGAGTATACATCTTATTTATGAGACATAAAATGAAATAGTATAATGTTTTGTTTTTTTTTGTGAATCATTTAAAATTTTTAAATGATTCATTATTTCACGTTGTCACTCTGAATATCAACGATTTGTGATCTATTTCCTCGCAGCACCCTGTTTGGAGACTATTTTTACTTTTTATTTTGTTTTGCAGAGCGCCGTTGGAGGGGTGGAGTCATTGTTTATCACCCTATTCTAGGCGGGTGTTCAATCTTCAAATGATGACTCAAGACGTCTAGTCTGTATTGACTGCAAGTTTGGGAGTAGGACCATACGCTTCCTCACTGTCTATGGCCTTAATACGAACCGGCGAGGTAGGTTGTTTACTTCAATAGAATCCTAATTTTACGGGGTTCAATATATCATCACTGGAACTGTTTCGCAGACAAACGATATGAAAAGGTGGGTGGTAACAGCAATTCAGGTACCGGTGGCTCTAGGAAACTTCGAGTGTGCTGTGATGTCTATCGCATTTACAACTGGAAGGAATATAATCCAGGCAGAATCGGAACCAAATGGTCGCAAGGAGGAGTCTCAACGAGACTCGACCGTGTTTATATTTCCAACAACTTAGAGCCGCGTGTTGTTACAGTAAAGCATATAGCGATTCGCAGTTCAGTAACAGACCATAAAATAGCACTGTTAACTATTGAACCACCCTAGGTCATTGACACATCTGTAGAACCTTGGAAACTTCCCGAAAATGTATAAGGAGGGTTTAGAACTGCTACGCGATAAATGGAAGAACGCTCACTGGGACTAGTACGCAAGGGCCACTTTTAAAAAATGAGAAAAACAGCTCTTTAAGAATTGCTCGAGAAAAGGAGCTTACGCATATAGGAAAACGGTGAGAGATCTGTACCGAAACTAGGGTGGTACAGGATGAACCACGGAAATGGTATTCCCAGTGATTCCCTAACTAAAGAAGTGGAGCTCGAGCTTGGCATGATAATAATTTGTTCTTAGGGCCTATTTTGAAGCCATAACTAATCTTAAACTGTTATGAGGGGGAATAAGGAGAAAGAAAGAAAGTATAATGATTAAAACCACTACACCATGTCTTGTAGGAACAAGTCCTACCAGCAAGTGATCCTGTAGATCCGAATGTTTACTAGAAAAAATAATCCTGTAGGCATGAAAGTTTACCAACAATAGTAAAAATTAGCGTACCAGAGAAATTAGATATGATCTTACTGCACGAGATCGTTCTTACTTCTACAAAGCAAAACATACAATTAGCAGCAACCCCTTCATTGGACATTATTAAACATGAGGATTTCGATAGAATGCATCCCACCAAACATAGGAATGATTGCTTAGTTCCATTCAACAATCAGAAGCTTTATAAAACGTTTACATCGCACTCGAGAATTCTGTGTAAGGAATGTTATCATTTTTTTTTTTTTTGGCTAGATGGGCAAAGCAAGAATGTTTTTCATATTCCGCGTTATCTGTAGAGGACAATGTAAGGATAAGGTATTATTGAGCAATGAGCTCTGATCATAGCAGGAGCGTAACAGCAATAGCAGAGCCTCAGTTAGAACTTCATTGGTTACAGCATTGCCATCCATTACCCTCCCTGGGTACCCATTTTAGTCGCCTTATACGACATGCATGGGCTGGTATGTAAGTAAAGCCCTCTCTAAAAATTGAGACGGTCCCCTGGACCACTGCCTACGAGTAGCCGAATTACCGTCCAACTCAGCATTGGTTCAACACACAGTGACGTCCCCCCCCCAGAAAAAAAAAACTGGGCAGAACCGCTCATATTCCAGGGAAAAGCATCCATCGACAAAGCTCCTCACGGGTCAGACCCGACAACACTCTTTCCAGAGACTCAAAATGCTCTCTCAGGGCAAACTCCCAGAAATCTAAACCCCCCCCCTCACCGGGAGCAAAATTCCGGAAGAAACCTAAGAGAGCAAAACGCTAGTAATTCTGCGTCCATTTTAGTCGACTCTTACGACATGCATGTGTTGCAGGTGAGCTGGTATGTAAGTTAAGCCCTCTCTAAAAATTGAGACGATCCCCCGGACCACTTCCTACGAGTGGCCGAAAGACCGTCCAACTTAGCGTTGATTCCAGTAGAACCGCTCGTATTCCGTGGAAAACATCCAGCGACAAATCCCCAGATTGGCCACGCCGAAAACACCCTCCCCGAAGATTCAAAATGCTCTCTCAGGGCAAACCTCCCCCCCGCCACGAAATCTAAGCCCACCTCACTGGGTGCAAAATTTCGGAAGAAACCTGAGAGAGCGAAACTCTGGGTCCATTTTAGTCGCCTCTTACGACATGCATGGGTTACAGCGGCGATTTTTAAGTATAGCCGTGTTTAAAAATTAGAACGATTCCTAGACCACTCAACAGGGGCCGAAAGATCATCCTACTCAGCGTTTGCCCACTCACCCTACCAACGAGCAGAGCCGCTCATATTCCTGGAAAAGGCGTCCACCTACAAGACCCTACACGAGTCATACCGGAAAACCTCGGAGACTCGAAATGCTCTTTCAGGGCAAACCCCCCCGAAATCTAAGACCCCCCCCTCACCGTTAACAAAATTCCGGAAGAAACCTAAGACAGCGGAACTCTCGAAACGCTGCGTCCATTTTAGTCGCCTCTTTCAACATGCATGGGTTGCAGCGGCGATATTCTTAGGCCGGCCACCACACGGGGAAGAATTTTATCATTCTTTGTTAAGAGATACGTATTGAATTGTATTTGAGAAATTTAATGGTGGATTATTGAAATATATATAAAAAACATAAACATTTTATGATATTAAAATTAAGTACGGACTGTTAGAAATTATTAAAACAAGATATTTTAATGAATACTATTATATAAGCTTAGAATGAATTTTATGGAAAAACAATTTACTCCGTTTTACAAAGTTATGAAATAGAATTCATTTTCCCTCTTTAGACCTAGAAATAATATTTTAGCTTTTATGAAATTAAACGAAAAGACCGGAATTTTTGTGAGTGCATATAAAATTTAAATTATTACATCCTAAAGTGTCGAGAATACTTCTAGCACACTCAAATGTTTAAATACAAGCTCGAATAACGAAAACTTGAAACCATCGAGAAGCACAATTCCTTAAAATGCGATTTTAGTGAATTGTGCTCCGTTTGCTCTCTCAGCCGATGCCGTAACTAGCAACAGCTTCAAAATTAAATAAAAATAAAATAAAACCAGATGTGATTTTCAAAGTTGAAAATGCAGAATATTTAAACGAAACCTAAATATCTTAATAAAACGGAAGTGCAGAACAAGAGTGGACACAAACAAACTCCGATTATCTCATTCGTATCATCCGGATTGGAAAGATTTAACTTTTGGAAGTTCCGGCTGATCGCAACATGAAGGACGTTTCCCCCAAAATTCTTAAAGATGTTGAAAGTTTATTTTTCACTTGGTTAGAGTATAATAAATTTAGTTTAATCCTTTATCCAAGTGTGAGCAAACAAAGTTTGCGCCTGAAAGTATCTTCGGACTGGGTTAAGGTGGCACACACCAGGGCAACTCGTTGCAAAGGTGGAGCAAGCTACCAACACTCCTATCTCAGTATCTCCTATAATGCAAAACACATCTCCTTGCGGATATGCCTAATGTTATGCATTAAGGGAAGGGCCACTACCCAGACTAGTTTCGACCTTTATTGAGGTCTCTTCAGTGGGAGCAAACTTCAGGCGCAAACTTTGTTTGCTCACACTTGGATAAAGGATTAAACTAAATTTATTATACCCAAAATTCTTAGTTTTACATTACATACATCATACATAATGCCACATCATTATAATGCCGTCTCCACTACTACCATTAATTCTTTGTGAATTTTCAATACAAATCCTCTGATCTATATATAACATTAATCCCCTCAATTTAATTTTGTTTTCACCACGTTCAGTTTTTTTTTTCCTGTTTCTATTTTCTGTAGCATTATTTTCTGCTCTTTTCTAAGTTTCTCCTTTTTGTTTATTATCGTTTCTGGTTCTATTTCCTTTTGAGGTTCAATATCTCATTTTTTTCTTTCGAGATTTTCTGGAATTAATGACCCGTTTTGCCTTTTTTAGATGTTTTAGTTTATAATCTTTCGTCTCGACTTTTCTGAAAATTGGGTACCGTCTCTTCACAGAGTTATACGCTCGCCCATTTCTGTGGGATGTAGTTTCTGCATCACAATTACAATGATTGCGGTAGAGTATACAATCAAAGCAATGTCCACATAATCAGGATGCATCTTGGTAAGTCACTGCCATCCACTCATAGCTAAGAATTTCTCAAACTCAATAATTTCCTTGGATAGAATGAGATGCGATGGAACTTTTCCCATTTAATATTATGATTTCACCACAGAGTTGAATTCAATTCAGAAATTAATTATTTTCTTTCAGAGCTTTTGTATTCAAACTACACTTCTGATTTTCCCCTGCAGTCTTACAGTTTCAACGATGCTATGATATTTACGCTATGTGTAATAGCACATGATATTTTAATGAATGCTAATTATTATATGTGTAATAGCATAAGATATTTTAATGAATGCTAATTATTATATAGGCTTAGAATGATTTTTGTAGGAAAACAATTTACTCAGTTTTTGAAAGTAATGAAATAGAATTCATTTACAAATTAAACAATTACCTTTTAAAATGTACTTATATATTTTATATAAAAATAATTTAAGGGTGTTTTAAATAATCATAATATTCTTTAAAAATTTCAATATATTTAAAGAATTATGAAAAATCTCATATATTGTATAAAACTTCAATTGTATTAAAATTTCTTATTAAAACCTCAATAAGAAATCTGACTTAATCTATCATATGTAGTTAATCTTTCAAGTACAAAATTCATCAGTTTTATGTTTCGAAATAACGATTTTTTCTATCATTCAGAAATATTTAGGTAAAAAGCCAAAGTGCATTTACTTTTGTATTTTTCATTTTAAGTATCTTAATTTTTAGGATTTAATACGTTTTATATTTGTGATTTTGATTGCTTCAAATACGAGTAAAAAATATTTCCCTGTTTTCTCAACAAAGGTCGTAATGTAAGCTTTGGTGTTTCGAGACATTAAATTAAAATCTTTGATTTTACCTGACTTCTTTTCCAAGAGTTCTTTCAGCTTGGATTGGAATAATGTAGGATAGTTAGGGTTCAGTCTCCATGGGCCTGGCTTTCTGTCTACTTGGCTGTCCAAGTTGAATCTGAAGAGCACGTGACTATGGTCTGAAATTTCATTCTGGTCCTGGATTATTATGTGCATTATGTCCAACACCCAGACACGAATGTTCAAGGATACGTACACTCGATCCTCCCTTGAGCCCTTCTGCTGATCGAACCATGTGTTAGCACGTTTGTTGGGATTCTTGGTTCTCCAAATGTCTATTAATTGATGGTTAGCGAAGAATCTTCTAAGTTCTTTAATTCCCCTTTTCCGGTTGCTGCACTGCATCCGGAACGAGTCTCGCCAGTGTCTGATGCATAAATTGTTAGCAATCTGATAGTTTGGTGGCCGTATTTTAATCTTCCGCCAGTGCTCGAACTTCTATGTACATTAAATATTTTCCCTAAAAATGATCACTTGACCAATATCCCCCCCTCCTTTTTTTTTTGTCTGGGTCCACCAAAGCTCCAGAATGAGAATAACGGATAATGCATCGTAAATTGCTTGGATGTTGTCATATCTATAAATAAGGCGTTTTCTGTATATAATTGAGATTTGAATGCTATACAAGAGCATTAATTTCGAGATCTGGTCTTGTATTTTTTTTCTTTTTTTAGTACTAATAGTCCTCCGACATTTACAGTAGAGATAAACCTAGACATCCATCAGCTGAATGCTAGAAATTATTAATGAATTAAATTAAAATCTTTTGTTATTTTATTTATAAAAAAATCAAATAAATTAATAGGTGTATAAATATATTTAAATCTCTAAAAAAGTGATTGAAAATTTAAAACAAATTCTATAAAATTTCAAAACACTGCTAAATTTACAATATAGTTTTATAAGAAAAAGAAATTTTCTTTACCAAAATGGAAAAGAGTTTAGGAATGTATTTTTATCTTCAGAACAACACAAAAAAGATGGGTACTGGGTTACCGACAGGTAACTAATTGCTTCATTTTTAAAAAAATATATATTGTGGATTAAGAAAACACGATACAAAATATGAAAGGGGTTAAATATATCAAATTGTTTCCTAATCAGCCGAAGCATTATTTAATACTTCGGACGATTCTTAGAAATTAGACTGTTTCTTCTAAATATCTCGAATGATTTGGATTCTTGAATATTAGCACAATGAACGTCCTAGCGATGATATACAAGATCGCTCTATGTAATAATATTTTTCGTACTCTAAAATAGTTTTCAAAGTGCTCGCAGTTTTCAAAATGGTTCCCGAAGCTTGCTTCATATCACATGGGATTTGTCCATGGGATTTTCAGAGCTCTCGTACAGCACCACATTTCAAAGGCCATCATCTGTTGCCTTACTTTCTTCTTGAATACGAAGGTCTCACTCCCATATGTGAAAACTGGCCACACTAATTTCTTATCATTCTTTTCTTTGTCTCGATACCCACATAACCTCTGAGCAGATCGTTCCTTTTCCGGAAGACATCTTTTGCAATGGCTGTTCTTATTTATATTTCTTTATCTTACTTTCCATCTGCAGTAAAGTAAGTGCCTAAATATTTGTATTCTGTCGTATGTTCAATTTTCATATTGTTTATGAATATTTCTGCCTAGGATCTGTTTTATTTGGAGATTTTCCTAAATTTGGTCTTTTTTGCATTTATATTTAATCCAAACGCTTTACCTTCTTCAATTAGTAACGGCAGTAATTTGATTAATTTGTTTCTGTTTTCTGCTATTAGAATGGCATCGTCAGCATATCTAGGATGGTTGTATTTTATACCATTGATACTAATTCCTGTTTTTTATTTTTCAGTCTTTCTCATCACTGTCTCACTACAGATATCAAACAGATTTCGTGAAAGGATACAACCTTGTCTAACTCCTCTTTTTATTTTCACTACAGAAGTCTCAGAGTTATATAGCTGCATTTTCTGTTTTTGGTGTAAATCATCTTTATAATCTTAAGTACATGATCTTCTATGTTTAATTTATCTAATATATTGAACATTTTATTATGTTTTACCCGGTCAAAGGTCTTCTGAAAGTCTATGAAGCATATATAGATGTTCCTATTTCTTTCAAGTGATTTTTCTATTAGGATTTTCAGTTCCAGGATAGCATTAATGGTTCCCATTCCTCTTCTGAAGCCTTTCTGTTGTTCGCTGAATTCACCGATTAAGGCTCTTTTAATTTCTTTGTTAGCAATGGTTAAAATAATTTTAGATGCATGGGATATTAGGCTCACAGTTCTGTAATCCTCGCAATTTTGTGCATTATGTTTCTTTGGAATTAGTATACAGATAGCTGTTCTAAAAACTTTAGGTAATTGTATTGTTTAATAGATGTCCTGAATGGATTCCACTAAATAGTTGTTGTTATAGCCAATCAAAGCTTTCAGCATCTCAACTGGGATATTATCCCACCCAGGGGATTTATTATTAGGCTGATTCTTAATTACGTGTTCTATCTCCGTTCTTATCGGTAGAGTGGTATCAATTGTTATGCTTAACTTAAGGTGTAGTGAATCATCTAACATGTTACCATTATCATCATCATCATACAGATCTGATAAATACACCACCTTTATCTTTGCCTTATCAATGATTAAGTTTCTATCTTTGTCATTGATGTTTTAGACTGTGTACGTTTTGCTTTTCCGTTAAGTTCTTTCACTTTCCGCAATGCTTCTCTGGTTTTGTTCCTATTTAATAATTCTTCTGTCTCGGAGCACTTCCTATATATACTCAGATTTCTTTCAATCTCCTGCATAACTGCTTGATTCTTTTATCCAATCTTTTATGTCTTAATCTTTCTTCATTTGCTCCTCTTCTCCATGTTCTTCTTTCATCGATAAGGTTAATTACTTCTTGTGTTATGCATGGTTTTTTCTTTATTTCTTCTTGTTTATTGATTTTCAGCAAATCTTATGATAGCTGCTTGTAGTCTCTTCCACTGAGAGGGTTCATTTTCGTTTTCGAGCTGTGTAGACAGCAGTTCTGGAACATTTTCATTAAATTTTGATTTTAATATTTGATTCTGCCATTTGATGATCTCATTTTAGGGACTGACCTCGTTTAATTTTTATTGTTTTCGGACGAATATTCATCTTCATTAAGACCAGTCTACGATCAGATCCACAGTCAGCACTTGGCATCACCTTTGAGTTCCGTATTCCATTGAAGTAACATTTACTGACCACAATTATAGTCTAATTGATTTTTTATCTTCCATCGTGACTTTTCCACGTGTATCTTGCTGTTTGTTTATCCTCGAAATACGGGTAAGTGTTAGTTATGATGAGACTGTGATTGTTACAGAAATCAATCGGTTTTTGTCTTCTTCTCATTTTGTCTTCTCTCTTATCTGTGCTATCACCGATAGCACAAATAACTCGATCTTTCTTGCCTCCTGCTTTCTTTATACACCATTCTATTTCACGATACATGTTATCTATTTCAATAACTCATTCTGTTCTGTATGAGCATATATTTGAATGATCAGCATCTCTCTAGGTTTAGACTTCACTAGAATTGTCATCTCTATCTGATTTTTGATGACATGGATAATGTTTTTATTATTTTTCTTTTCTGCAATGAAAGCTACACCTCTCCTTGATATTTCACCACCTGACGTATATATTTTATATATCTTGCCATTTGAAAGTTTCGACTCAAAATCTGATGATCCTTTCCAAAAGATTTCACTTATTCCTAGTATACTAATAGTCAATCATTCCATCTCTCATCACATTAGCCAATTACCCACATTTATTCAATACTCTTAGTAGCAAAATCCAAGCAATTTCTGCGTTGAGTTTCTTTATAGCAGTCACAGACTGACGATTCCGCAGGACCGTCTACATCACCCAGCCACCCCTCCAAACATATTGAGAATACCAGTTCTTTATTTATTTTCTGTTTAGACAGAATCTTAGACAAAATTAGAAACTTTTATTTAATAACGTGCTGAACCTCCTTTAGCGAATGCCAATACAGACCATCTTCAATTTCCTTTGCATAGTTCTGTGAGATATGGATCGAGAGAAGCTGTCATTAAATGCTTCCGTGAATTGGTGCAACACAAGAAGTTCCGTTTTCCCCGTACAAGCCTGTGACGGCAATCTCGATCCTGAAAGATTACTCTTTGCTACTCTTAGGAACACAGTTACGCCTCTTCAGACAAAAAATGTGTGTTATTTTCCCACTGATTAAACACCCGGTATATTATATCTCACTATTTGAGAAACCAGTCATATCTTCTGTTTTCAAAATCATGACTCCAGCCAGACGGGCATCCAGAATAAGCCCTTTATCGAACTCCGAAAGATTCTTAGTTTTTCTCATTATAATCAGCAGACGATTCATTGCAAACTATTGACGATTAATCGCCACCAGGCATTCTGAAATAATTGCCTAAAACATGCGTTGACCAGGTAATTTGTATATACGCTGCGGAAGTGATGTTTATAAAGGTTTCGTATTTGGTGGCTGGTATGTGAAGTATACTGCTCGTGAACTCCTTCCAAAGTACATCACCTTACACTTCGCAATATTAAACTGGCGGCCATTTTCCTTTGTTCATAATCTTAGTTTATTTAAGTCTTCCTGCAGGCTCTCTGTGCATCACCTTCATTTACCATTGCACTTTGCTCTTTAACGTCAACATCAAACAAATGAATATTTCTTGTCAATCATTTTCTGTATCATTTATATAAACATTAAGCAGCAGAGAATCAGGTACTGATCCCTGTGGTGCACCACTGGTCACTTGCCTTCTCTTGAACTCAATTTCTCAATAAACGACTCTCTGATAGCGTAGCCATTTCCCTTATCCAAGACCGTCGTTACTTTATTATATAAAAGTAAACGAATTATAGTTCGCCCACCGATTTGAGGTCCCTCGACACTTCTGCGCATATCAGAAAAAGGAGAATCCATTCCGATAATAGGGTAATCAGTCTGTCTTCTGGGATGTAATAATAAACAAACTGAGTTTGTTTATTATTACAGGTCGGAAAATTTAGCTTTTCTTTTACGAACATTGCTGTTTTTAAAGTGTAACTATTTTGCTTGTATAACAGTTGGAAAAATGTACATAGAGTGTTAATACGTGCAAATACTGCGTTCTACATAAAACAATGTCACTTCGCTCCATGATAAGTTTCCTTTTATTCTGGGACTTTTTAAAACAAAATCCGATTTCATGAAGTATTTTCCTTAAAGTTTCTCTTTTCCAAGGAAAATTAATTTTTTCTTTAAGCACAGGAATCAATTTCGGAACGGTTGGCACTCTTTTCTCGACCACGTAAAATTCGTGAATAGCTCTTCTTATAACGTCTACATCAAAATCATTCAAAGCTACGGTTTCGATGGTTTTCTTTCTGTGGGGCTTTTTTTAGGAGATTTAAATTTTGGCTTACCTTCACCTTTTGATTCCCTACGAATTCTTTTAACAGTCGACCCCGATACGCCCGCAATTGCACTTGCACGTTTTATGACTTGAGAAAGGGGAATAAGAAGACGGCCTTCTGACGATTCTTTTTCGCAGAATGTCAGCACATTATTCAATATTCTTTTGCAAGAGCTACTGAAACGTTTAACAACAGAACTTGTTGACTGTACTGGATCCATCATACAAATTAATAATAAAAAAATGATGCAAAAAGAGAACAACAAAAATCAAGCTAGTACTAGTACAGCGACAGACAAGAAAGCACGTGATTTCGCATGTTGGCGACCAATTCGTACATCCTTCATTTCTTTCTCCCCTTCAGCATTAATCGACTATTCTTGGCACCAAGTCAAGAAGGGATCTAGAAATGGTGGGCGAACTATACTAAGGCAAGACCTATCCTTCACAAAATCATATCGTCTCTTATAGAGTGTCACATTCCTATCCACCTGTCCTGAATTCTGTCTCCAATTTCTTCAATATCTTAACCACCACTCCTGAGATGCTGATTGTTTTATAATTTGCTAATTCCGTCTTGGATCCTCCTTTTTTGCAGAGACAGAAACAACTACTAACAACTATCAGTAACACTAAGTAACAGCAATCCCATTTTTCCCCCCACTTCAATCTAAATAAAAGTGGGGCAAAATGGAATCCCCTATTTTGATTACAGCACGTTTTGTTCCGATTGCACATCTTAGTGAATTTAAACGCTGTTAATTGCCAAGTAAATCATTTCTCATCTTGTTCAACCATGTAAAACTGAAAGAAAAGTATCTTTCCTTTCTTACAGACATCTTCTGCAAGTGAAGAACTTCGATAAAATTCTTGAGATTAAAAATGCGTTTAAAAGAAATGATATATTATTTTGAGACCTTTTTTAATTTTATTTTATAAGAACAATAATTTGAAAATAAAATATCACTTACAAAGAAAAATTATCTTGCATATGGCACTGTAATTTTTAAAAAATTCTAATACTCGCATAATAACGCACTTTTAGAATAAGCCGAGAATCAAGATTTTTTTTTTTTTTTTTGTCGTTCTGCAAAAGGAAGGAGAAAGTATCCTTTCAGTGTTTACTTATTTTGGAAACCGATAGAGAGATGGTTATCTTCCAAAAGATTGCGTGCATTCCGAACACGCTCTATTCCTTATTCTAACCACTATATATTTGTATTTAGTGATGGTTTCCTGCAGTCGATTTTGATGATTTGCGATATTAAAACATCCCACTTGCCTTCATCAAAGATCAACTGACTGTGGAATCGAGAAAAAAAAAAAAAAAAACTATAATCAATGTCTAAATCTTATTTCTTCCTCAGATCTGGTGTAACAGTAATTACCAGATTATTACTACGGTCTTGACAAAGGAAAATAATATTAATAAACTGCTCGGGATTCCTAATAAAATAATATTAATGTTAAAAGATTAAATAGCCAGCCACTGTTGATTGGTAAGTTCCCGAGGATGGGGAAGAAGATTTTTTTTATTCAAAGTTTAAAAAAAAAAACATTAAAAATAGACAACTTGCATTTCGTGAACTATATACATGTTGCCTTTAGGGGATGCAGCAGAGGAGTGGCGAACCGGCTGCATTAATACGCCACTAACCCCTCATTAGGAGGGGAATCAACTCGTCCTAGGACGGACGAGAGGGATAGGTTATATATATATATATATATAGATAGATAGATTTTTTTTATTGTGAACATAACAATCTTATATACAGGATTAACCGATTTTTGGTTCTCTGCAATCAAACAGAGAGGTTACATGCTCATACTCTTGTTGAGGTATGTTACATTGAAGTCACTTATAAGGCGAATTACATTTTTTTTTTAGATTAAAGCCATTAAGAGTTATTTTAACATGATACTGTATAAGAACATAAATGCAGAAGACCATATGAGTTACTATAGCACAATATTATCTATTTACATGAGAGTGCCAGCTGATTAATTTTCGCACTCTTAAGCACAACAATCCTTCTTTCTTCCCCCTTTCTTTGGGGAGGGGTGTCACTTCTATGCTGGAAAGTGAATTATAATGCAGTCGCCCTGCTCAGCCAGGAGTTGATTCCGTGGATTCCAGTCTTGGTGCAAAAGATCTAAGGTGTTGTTTTGCCTATGGTGGTGATGCTCGTGTAGGATCCGACTTCTCACCTTTTGTAGGAAGGCTGCAGTGAGTTGGTCAGTTGCCTCTCTCTGTGAAGTTGCTGCGCTGTCTGGTCTTGTACGTCTGAGGTAGAAGTTGTATATTACCGCTTTCGCGGTGATGAAAAGGTAATTGCAGAATGAATGATTATTTGACTCCGCATAAACGAGATTGAAATATTCCTCTTCTGTATGAAGACTACCACAGGTGAGAGCTGCCATAGATAGATAGATAGATAAATGAAATGTCGACCCAAACATGGGGGTTGCTCTTCTGGTGTCTAGAACAAGCTCGGGATCATTAGCAACTTCTCTTCACCTTTATTTCTATATCCTCTCTCTCTCTCTCTCTCTCTCTCTCTCTCTCTCTCTCTCTCTCTCTCTCTCTCTTTCTAGACGATTTCCCCTTGGGGGGTATGTTTTCTGTGGGGAGATGTTGTTGATATGAATCACTTTTTTCAGATGACATATGGAGAAACATACTACAATCTTTATAGAATGCTTTTCTTAATTGAAGTAGTTTATTTATCACACAGAACTGGGAAATTCCAACTCACAGCGCCACCGCAGTTTTACAAAGTAAATGACAATACACGCTATTATAAACACTTCAAATATATATATTTTTTTAAATTAAATTTTTTTAAATTAAAATTGAAAAATTTATATGTAGTTTTATATTTAAACTATTATAATTATTTTATCTAAATAATATTAGTACAGACTTGTGAGCCTCCGTAGCTCAGTCAGTATAGACGAAGCTTTTTGGCCGGAAAGACCCGGATTCGATCCTCTCTCTTTCGACTAAAAGTGAGTTAGCCAGTCTCATACAGAGGTAGGGTTTTTCCCTCCGGGAAACTCTGGTTTTTCGTCCTCCAGAAGAGTCAAACTCGTGAACACACGTATCTACAGACAGGAAACACCGGGAGGCATAGGGCTTATTCTCGAGGCAGTGACGCTTGTAATAGGCTATGCGCAATAAGACCCTAAAGGTGAGCAGGAGTGCAGATTAGCATTCACCCAGGAGACTTCTTATTAAATGAAAAGCATTGGTCAAATTGGATCGATAGCAAAGGTTTAATCCATTCGAACTAATTTTTTTTTTTCAGAATCAAGCTCGAAGCATCTGAAATTAAGTACCACAGTTAATCTGTCAGAAATAATTTCGTATTAAAAATATATTCAGTTCGTCGTCAGTTGCATAAATTTTAGTCCTCAAACACATAATGGCCTGGATGTATGAAAATTTCTACACATCATATCTTTATAGAATCCTCTTAAATGATTTTTAGAAAAAACTTCATCGCAGAAACAGTAAAACAGAATTTTAGCTTAAGATGATAGAAAAATACTTGAATAATAACAATTCGTTTATCTTAATGGAAGGATACAACAACACATATTTTATATATTGTACATGCTTGTTATCGATGCTCAAAATATAAAAGAAATGAAATTTCATTGCAGTGAAATACAAACTTGGAAAGTATAAGCATCAACCTTGGTTTTTAAAATGGCAAATGCACAAAAGAAAGTCAGTCAATTGAGTTTTATGTTTAACGTTTCTTATTAGAACAAGATCGACATATTTCGCGATAAAAATTGGGTTTATTTTAGTTTCATCTTTCCCGTTATGTTATGAATATTAGGTATAAAATCAGTGACCAAAGAAAGAAATCTGGAATACTGACTTAGAAATCATCGGTAAAATGTAAAACAATTTAAAGCAGAATAATGTAAAAAAATAAATAAATAAATAAATAAAAATATAAAAAAATAAAAAAATTGGCAAAAGCGTATCACACAGAAGCATAAATGCTCACTTGTCTCCTAAAAGGCTAGATGGGCGAAGCAAGAATGCTTTTCATATTCTCCTTTATCTGTACAAGTAAATATAAGGATAGGTTATTGGGCTATAAGCTCTGGTCTTGGCGGGGTAACAGCAATAGCCGAGCCTCAGTTAAAACTTCATTGGCTAAAGCATCGCAATCCATTACCCTCCCTGGGTATCCATTTCAGTCGCCTCGTACGACATGCATGGGCTGCAATGGAGCTATTTTAAAATAAAGCTCTGTTTAACAATTAGAACGATCCCTAGACCTCAATAGTGACCGAAAGATCGTCTAACTCAGCGTTGGCCCACTCAGTGACAGGCTAACCCTGCCACCGAGCACAGCCGTTGTACTTTTTCTAATAGATTTATTTTATTTATAACTTAAAGAAATAATGCTTATTTTTTTGAAATCGCCATAGCAAACTCCTATGTAGTAATTTATTTAAAGAAAAACACCATTCGAATGAAGTCTCAATCTAGAACCGCTCTGCTAGTTAATTTAAAGCAGGCATTTGTATCTAACGATCTACATTATACTTATCATAATAAATATGCAATTATTGTGGAAACACCAAGTAGAAATGAAGAGATTTTCTTAATAAGTCAATAAGACTCACGATTTTGTTCTACTATTAAAATGAACAATTACAATACTTGTCTTTTTTTATGTATTTTTTTTCACAAATAATATTTTAAACTGTGTTGCGATGTACAAGAATAATTGGATAATTTTAATTTTTATCCATTCATGAATAATATCATGGAAAAATTACTACTTTGATGGATAAATTATATTTACTCATTTCTAATCCTGTCAAGAGCAAGATGACGCTACTTTGAATTTTGAGAGATCTTGTAAAAGGTTTAAGAAGCTTCGTGATATTTTCGTGCATAAAGTGTGTGTTAAAAAATGTTTCGCAAACCACGAAGTAGTTTCTACCTAATATGTGAACGAATTTACTACACTTGCAGCTGACGAACGCCCCAAACCAAAGCACCTTAAAATTATGATTAAACTGCGTTTATTGGAGCTACACGATGCGAACAACATTATGGACAAAGAAAGGTTCACAGAATTTAGATAGTATAAGGATAGAATGACTATGCTGTTGTGTTCAAACCTACTGACGATAGGAAATAAACGTTCTAGAGACTTAATTCTACCTCGTGCAAATAAAAATGCTCGATTATCATTAAGATTACTTTAAAATGGTATAAAAATGTGAGTGTTAAGTTCGCGCACACCACACGTCTGTAGCCCCATCGAAAAATTACAAAATTCTTCTGAATATAGATCGCTCACCCCAGAGCTGAATTCCAGTATTAGAAAAATCTTTTACAGTGTAATTTACCGCCAAACTGTACGTCTCTTATGCCAGCCCATGAGCAAGGAATGTTGTGCTCCGTGAAGTAAAAATCGTTCACTTTTGACGAAGCATTTGTCAGACGTAAATGCTGCCAATCTTGTAAAGACATTTATTAACGAAGTTAGCATACAAAGGCGTGAGTCAGTTCGTTGTAAAGATTCGGAGAAGATGCAGACGGAAATCCTAATTAGGGAAATGCCAGCATAAGTTGTGGTGTTTTTTTTTTTTTTTTTTTTTTTGATGTTTGGAAATTCTCTTAAAGAAAAAGTGAGCAATGATTTAATCTATTCTTTGAAAATACATCGAATAATAAGCCTCTTATTTTATTTTCATATCATTAACGATATTCTGAACAAATTGCTTGGAATTGATACAGCATTTTTATGGTTGTGAACAATGGCCGCTCATGGCTTGAAATCGTGGGAGTGCTGCAACTTTCGAAATATACATACACACTGTAAGTACAGTGTATAGAACAGGATTGTTGATTGTTGATAAAATTAAATATTATAAGCAAATATAAATAAATTAAAATGTGTAGCTCAGTAGAAATAGCGTTTGCACTCGATGGCGCTTGACAGCACGAAGAAAGGATTTGGTGGTTCAAATCTAGTCGCCGACTAGAAGAAATTTTTCTAAGCCTTTTATCGACCGGTTCCCGAATTAGTTGATCTCTGGGCACGGGCTAGCAGGTTTTTTTCTCCCGGAAACTCGGGTTTTTTGTCCCGTAAACTCAAGAAAATCGACCGTCGAACCCACACTATTTTCAGACATTAAAAATATTGCGTTAGGGTTAGGGACCACGAGATGGCGGCACTAGCTTGCCGCTTTCTTCACTGCGTACCGATGAATCAGTGATAACCTTGGGCCAGCTATCTCTCTGATTGGCTACCAGTGGAGATTGAACTGCCCACTCAGTCTCCAAAAATTAGATAGGGTAAACGGCCCCGCCTACTCCCTATACTGGAACAAATAGGCGTTAGTTGATTTTTATTTTATTTTATTTATTTATTTATTTTTTTTGATTGATCGAGAAAAACTGGGGATGCTGCAGTTCCGCAGTGCCTATGCACGAGCCGCCCCTGGTTGTGAGTAATCCGAATATGCCATTTGGTCTCTTTAATTCTGCTACGCATTTGATGCGATCGTTTCTGTTTTGCAATTATTTCTGTTAGCCGGTCTTGGGCGTAGACAGCAGGGTTCTTCCCCCCAGTTTATCTGGGGGGGTTTCAACACGCAAGCAGGCAAACCGACCTCGAGATATAGTCACACACAGATACAGTCAGGAATATCGCCCTTAGGGGATGCAGTCGAGGAGTGGCGAATCGGCTGCATTAATAAATAATGCAGTAACCCTTCATTGTGATGGGACTCAACCTGCCTTAGACGGATGAGAAGGATACTTCTGACTTTTACGCTACAGTTGCTGCAAAAAATTCAGTCTCGTTGTCACTACTATAAATCAAACTTCCGCTTCAGGAAGAAAGCGTAAGTTTGAAAATTTTATTTATGAACACTTCATATATTCAGTTATCAAACAACTTTCTTATAAAATAACATTGTAGTTTAACGATATATATGAAAATTAATAAAAAATAAATAAAAATTACAGAAAGAATTTTCTGATATTTTGACAAAATATTAACATATCTGAAGATTAATTATATAAGAGTCGTATAATCCAATAGAAATCGTCGTACCCCGTGTGGTGGCCGGGATGAGAATAGTGCTACTGTAGCCCATGCATGTCGTAAGAGGCGACTAAAATGGGACGCTCAGTTTCGAGTGTTTCTCTCTCTTAGGTTTCTTCAGGAATTTTGCTACCGATGATGGGGGGGGGGGCTTAGATTCCGGTGTTTTATCAGCTCTGTGCATACGGCTGACTTCAGTAGGTCTGAAGCCTCTTTTTGGAAGATCTGCTTGAACTTCGTCTGTTGTAATTGATTCTGTTACCCCTCTGACTTTGAGGTTCCTTTCATTATCGAGTGCACAGGTATCGTAGGGAAGGTTGCTATTATCCAGTAATTTAGTTAGTTGTCTGTAATCGGTAGGTGTTTTTACTTTGATGCGAATTCCTTCTTTTGTGTTGGTGGCTTTCTTAAATTATATTTCTACAGTTCGGAGTGAGGTGATAATTGATGTCCAATGATTTTTGCCCCTGAGGATGACTGGAGGTATTCTTTCTTTTGGATTTGTATTAATATAAGTCTCCATTTCCATTGGTTTGGGTGTGTCTCTAGAAGTAGCGGATGTTTTCCTTTTTTTTATTTTTAACTATTTGGAAATCCTCTTGGGTGACAGCTGCATCCGATATAATGTGGGCATCGGTTTGGAGTAGTGCCGCATCTTAGGGATTTAGTGATTGCTCTGATCCCTGTTGACTGATGTTTAAGGCTGTCACATTCTCATGGTTAAGGTCATCTAGACTGTCTTCCGTGACAGTTATGGGGGAAACGTGTCATAGAGCTTTATTTCTCCTGGTCATTTATTATACAGGGGTTACAACTCACAAGAAAAACACTCGAAATATTTATTCATTATTTTTAACAGATTTTGCTAATTAATTAATTCTTCAGAAATAGTAAAATCTGTAGCTGATGAATGTTTCAATTTTTCTTTTGTCAAAAGGAGTCCATTCATCAAGGTTTGTAGTTGAGTTCTTATTTTTGATTTATTTTCACTGCTGAAAATATTCAATCAGCTTTAACTAACGTTGTTAAATTAGGAAATAATTTTTCTCCTACCGCATTTTTTATTACAAAAGCTTTGTTCGAAAAAAAACATGAATTCTTGACCTTTTTCCAATGCTTCTTCAATCTTCAATAGTTGCCATTCTTTATCGATGTCTTCATAACTATTTTCTTCACTAACATTAGGAAAATTTACAGCAACTGGGATTCTACTGTAAAAACAGTCTGATTTGCACATTTCAGGATTCAGCATCGCTAAACTTCTTAATACAGGATCTTTGAAATTTTTTCGTTTGAAAACGTGGCTACAGAGCTCAACATAGAAGAAAAAAGATTTCACCTTGAACTGTCTTATGTCTCTTTCTGGAACTTCACTCTTATCTAAACTCATTAGAAGGGCTTCCACTCTCGCCCCTAGATATACATTTTCTATGTCTAAAAAGTGGCCAGTGTCAGCTGGATTTATCTTCAATTGGTGTATTTGTAACATATTGAGATTTCATGAAATATTTCATGATCATTTTCATTTTATCTCCTACTGATGCAATTCGAAGATGAAGACGATATTCAGTGCCTTGGTAATCTAAATTTAGATTTACTACGGTTGGTAGGATGAATGCTAAGAAGAGAAAATATGCCTTAATTAAGGGATTTTGTAGTGCAGTTAAAACTGATTTGACTTGTCAATTCCACTTCTATTACGCTCAAGATAAAGTATGAAACCAAAGCATTCCACTGTTTTACTTTGCACAACATCATGCATTGAGAGTCAACGAGTTTTACCCAACCTCAGCAAATTATGTGGTTTTAAGTTTGATAGTTCCTGAATTCGTTTAAATTCTGTTAATCTTTCGGTTTCTTTTGTATGAAATTGTGAATATCTGCACATAGTTCTAATGAATTTGGTAGTTTCTTACATGCTTCAGCTGCACATAAATCCCATATGCATCTGATGACATATAAATGTTCATTTAATAATTTAAGGCGAGCCTGAATGCTAGAATGTTGTCCCATCATAACTGAAGCATTATCAGCACCAAAGCCTAATAACTTGTTTCGTCACTAACATCAATGATTTTTTGAAATCATCATAGTAACGAACCAAAACTGCTAGATATTTATTTGCTGTAATGTCAGTTGACTCATCAATAATTAAAGAAAGAATAATTTTGAAGGTTTTTTTTTGAGATTTCATTGAGTGAATCTACAACCAAAACATTTTTATAAGACAGTTACATTTCGAGGGTCCACACTGTATTTTCTTAGCAATTTCACTATCAGGAGCAATTGTTTTCAATAGAGTTGGAAGAGTATCCATAAGCCTCAAAGGCTGATTGTGTTCTGCAACATATGCACATAATTTTAATTCTGCCTCTTTAAATTTGGTTTTCCGAGTGGTATTTGGAACTGGATTTAAACAATGCAATTATACCTGATGTGCTTCTTTTAGATTCTACATTCGGCTAGTGTTTTGGAGTGTTTGCATGACGAATTATTAGACGTTTGCTACCAGTAATGCTTTTATCACATAATTTATAATAAGCAGTTTGTCCTTTGCTTTTACCTGAACTGATCCATGATTTAAGAATGGGATCCTCCAACCAGTCTTCTTTGAATTTTTGCTTCTATTATTGTTTGAACTTTTTAGAAGAAACTTGTAAACGTGAATCTGAATCATAACTAGCATTACTTTCTTTTTTATCTGAATTACCTGTGTCAGAAGTGGTTTCTTGTGAGTAAGAATGGCCGGCATTGAGATCTTCACTTTCAATGTCTCGTTTATGTTCTTTCCTAACTGATGCACTGCACGTTTATCCCTGAGATTTAGAATCAAATGTAAATTTAGAAAGTTTTTCTTGCCATTCGTTTATGTTTAAAAGGAAAATCTAAATAATAATATTTTTGATGAAGAACCGAACAAGTTTTTTAATAAAATTAATAAAAACACTGGACTTTAAAACCCATTGTACTAAACAGACACCTACGAGTACTTCAAATCAAACTGCGACTGCAAGCAATGAATCGAAATTCGTACAACATCAATTGTATCTCATTGGTGAAGTTTGAAATTTTTTAAACATCCGACAGTTTAAATATCCTGACAATTCCATTCTTGTGCGCTATATAACGTCGAAAAAACAGAAACTTTCACTGACACCCTGGAGTTGCGATGTAGCTCTAACTACACGCATGCGGACTTACTATTCATTGAAAAAATTCACCGACACGTTCGTTGCGCACTTCGTCACACAGAATATACTCCTCCTAAGGAAGTATATTCTGTTATCAGGAAACTTAATAACAAAAGGCTCAGCACCTGATGATATTTCCAACAAAGTAATAAAAGCGCCCCCTCATAAAGCTGTCATAAATGCAGTAGCCATTGTTAATGCAATGCTCAGGTTCAGTTACTTCCCCATTCGTTGGAAACTGGGAGATATAATCCTCGTTCACAAACCTGGGAAAGCACCTCAGATCCTTCAGAACTACACACCCATCAGCCTCCTATCATGCCTGTGACAACTCGTCGAAAAATAATCCTTAACCGTCTGCAAGAGGAGACAAACAAAACCAACCTTTTCCCTAAAAAGCAATTTCGTACATGTCAAAGCACAATTCAACAGGTCCATAGATTAATAGAATGCGTTACAACTGGGTTTAACTGGAAGTAATACAGGAGCAATCTTTCTTGATGCGAGAAAAGCCTTTCATAAGGTTTGGCACAAAGGCCTCATTTACAAATAACTGCTAATTTTCCATTATGTCTCACCAAGCTCACTGATTCTTTTCTGAAAAACCAGAAATTCCAAATTAAATTGCGTGGGCTCCGATCCTCTACGAGAAGAATCGCAACAGGTATCTTACAAGACTCCCTGCTACTTTTCAACATCTATATTGCCGATGGAAATATACATGGAAATTATAACGAGATCACTCAGGCCGCACATAGCAACCCAGCGACAAATCTCAAAAAAATGGTTCAGGAAATGGAGAATAGACATCATTGCTGACAAAAGTTCCGCTATGCTTTTTACAAGAGAAACATTGCATCACGGGGTAATTTAAATGTTCAATATTGTTATCCCATGGCAACCCAAAGTCAAATGCAACTAGACAGTCGCCTCAGCTTTAATCCCCCCCCCCCCACATTTTACATGCCTGCAATAAAACCAATTCAGCAATTGTCTAGTTCTATCCTCTCATCAACCAGAGAAAACAAGTTAGCACCGAGAACAAGCTGCGCATCTACAAAACAATCATCAGACCCACTTTAACCTATGGATCACCTCCTTGGGGTCACACTTCCCTCAGTAACATAAAAAAACTGCAAGTTCTACAAAACAAAACAAAAAAAAAACTCAGAATGATCTTTGATGCCCCGTGGTTTGTCAGAAATGTTCTCCTCCATCGAGATGCAGCCATACCAAATATCTCTACGTTACTTCATGAAATTGCCTCCAAATACTTTGTACAGGCAGCTCTTCATTCAAACCAACTCGTTCAAGAGTCATCCAATTACATCGAAAATGGCAGATGGAAACACAAGCTCCCGAAGGCAACTCTGCTCTTGTCGGTACACGCGCTCTCACACAGCCCTCGATAAACTTTCCTCTACATAATCAACTTCTAAGCGATGAAGGGATAAAAATCCACCGGAATGTCACCCATCTTGTCATAACAGTGTTGTGTGCTAGGTTTTAAACGTGGAGCAAAATTTACATAAGTGGATCCAAATTACGGTATGCATCAATAAAAGGTGATTACTCATGTTAAAATATTTAATTTTCCCACTTGTGTTCATTGTGGTAATGATCTTATAACACGCGAGAAGTGTTTGAATAGCGAAGAATATATTTTCATTGGCTACTGCCAGTCAGATTGCGTGAGCATGGGGGAAGGGAAGAGAAGATTAGCGAACAGTGAGAGGATTGGGAAAAAATCATGCTTGTGTCGCTGAATGTGACATATGGAGAGGTGGGAGAAGAGAAAAAATATTAAACTCATATGCCTAACTCTCATATTATTGTTCGGAAGTAAAAAAGTACTAGATCTGTTGGTGAACACTAAAAATTTATAATATTTATAATAAAAGGTACTAGATCCAGTACGAAAGTACTAGATGTGGTCACCCTGCATCCACCACCCAAATTGATGGAGTGAAAGCATAAGAATATTTTTTTTATTATTAAATAGGCCAAAATGACCCACTATCATAAATTTTAATGACTTTGAATTTGAATCTAGCACAAAACAACGCTTCATTTGTTTCTATTTATTATATTTTGATAATAAAATAATTTAAGGGTGTATAGTTCTAATTATTAAAAAATAAAATAAACCCTTTTTATATTATTTATTATCAAAAATACAATACAATTATTAAACTCCATTATTATTTTATATGAAATTCAAAAATATAGAGGTAATAATTTGAATTTATAAATAAATTAATGACCGGCGTGTAAATTGCGTTTATTTAGTCAAACACACGAAATACATTTCCATGTATTCGATGAGTTCAAAAACACGTTTTTAATATTAATTATTAAAATTAAGTTAATAATAAATGGTTACTGTTAATTCTTAACACCTACACAAAAGTTATATTCTTTGTTTCGCTCATTAGTAATAAAAATTCTTTATTTGAAATTCGTAAATGAAGAATTGTCCTAGATGAGTTCTTAATACGGGTTTGGGATTCTTATTTTATAATATAATATTTAAACTTTTGCTTTACTTTTTTTTATAGTGCAAATTTGGTTTTCCTACTAAGCAAATAAGTAATTTTTTGATATACTCAAGTGCTATTTTTTCTGATGATAATGAAATTGTCTTAGACCAGGGTTGGGGAACCCTTGGCACGTGTGCCAAACGTGGCATGCAACCCCATGCCCATCTTAAAAATAATTAAATAAATAAATACATATCCAACATCTTCGCTGAGTTGTATATTTAAACTTAATAGAATGAAATTTTAATAAGTAGAGCGATGCCAAATACAATGCAATAAAGAAACAGACACTATCAACTGAATTAATGATAATAAGTAAAAAGAAAATGAAACAAACATTCTGTTTCCAAATCATCTATCTTCGTGATATACTGAAGTACAGGTTTTGTCCCGTTCATTGTTGGAAGTTTTTCCACTTGGTTATACTATAAATTAAAAATGCCAAGAAATTATACTGTTAGTTTCATCCTTTATCCAAGTGTAAGCAACAAAGTTTGCACCTGAAGTATTTTCAGGACAGCGCAACTCGAATACAGGAGCTAATGACTTCATATCAATTGCCTTAGTATCCCATGCTGCATGGCAAATGATATGAAGGCATTAGCTTCTGTATACGAGTTGCGCTATCCTGAAAATACTTCATGTGCAAAGTTGTTTTCTTATACTTGGATAAAAGATAAAAAATTAAATAAAGAATATAATTTCTTGGTATCTTTGATTTATAATATAAGTAATTGAAAAAATTCCAACAGCTAACTTTAATCAAACTATTTTAATAATAAGATATGACACCTCTTAGCTACTCATATATGAAAATATGACTTCTGCATTACTTGAGCGTTGGTTGATGTTTTGTTGAATTCAATAAAACTTTTTCACTACACTTTTGTTCTAAAAGTTCTTAAAAGAACTGGGCGATGGACTGAGTCCTTGACTTTCTATCCCGTCATCTGAATGAAGAAAATCTGTGTAGATGTAGATGGAGTGTTGTTGAGCCAAAAAGCTCTGGTCATGGCTGGGTAACGGCAATAGCTGAGCCTCAGTTAAAACTTCATTGGCTACAGCATTGCCACTTGTTACCCTGGAAGTCCTAAAAAGGACTTTTGGCTTGTCTCCCTCCTCACCACCACCACCACACACTTTTGTGTTGCACGCTGCAATTACTTATACTAGCCCCACTGTTACACCGAATTGTGGTTGTCGCGCATTTGTAACAAACTTTGTTTGTGTGCTCTGAAGATGCTGGATATATAATACCAGCGAAATATTAGCTTTTAAGTTAATAGTTATTTTCTTATCAATCTGTGTTCGCATCAATACCGTTTAAATCCAATTCAACATGTGTGACGAACACGCCTATCCACGCTTATTACTTATTGTTCTGAAATTAATTATTTCTTCATAAACTAGCCAAAGATGGCGCTACTGTTCAGGAGCTAGATTTTCAGTTAACACATTCTCGACAATACAATAACTGTTACTATAGCAACAAATTTCATTCTTACAAGTTAACTTACTGATGTAACGAAATAAAGCCATGCACATGACACTAATATTATTTGTTTAGTACAAAGTTAAAGGGATTCTTCCCATTTTGTTCTATTTTTCATAGACTTTTAATAAGTTTAAAATAGCAAAATAAAATAAAATTGATAGATAATTAAACATTACGAGCGAGCGAGAGAGAGATTACTTTTCTTTTTTATTTAATTTATATTGAACTATCACAATATGCATAATTGAAACACATTATGATGGAGATCACCGACGGTTCCGGTAAATGCTCAATCTCGAAGTTGGCTACCAATGTAACTGTGGGGGTTCGAAGGTATAACTGTTGGGAGAAAGATAATTTTAAATGGAATTTTCTAATAAACATTTGGAATTTGTGAGACAAAAATATTAATTATACAGGAATATTAGTATTTGGTTTCTTGTTAGAACACAGCAATGTCTTAAGCTTTCACAATTTTATTATTGATTATTTATTACCTCCTTAAGAAAGTCTGTAAGGATTGAAATGTTTCACTCAGAAATTCCGCATTTCTGTTTACTATTGAATTACTTGAGAAACAGAAACAGGAGACATTTGATGTCCAATAAGTCAATGAGAAACTTTGAGGATAAAGTATTACACGCACATGTGACAAAGCACTATCACCACCAAGCTAGTTGGTGACGCGAGTCAACCACAGAAACGAAACTGTCTTTAGGTATTTTCGACCAAATATAGAATGTCAACGACCAAGCGAGGCATTTGAGTCGACAGGTGGGTGCTACGTTTCACAAGGTTCCACAAATGGTCGATATGATTCAAATTAGAATTAATTGACCATCAGAGAGCACACAGAATGCTTGCATATGAACATTTCCTTTTCCTGACCTGTTTCGAGGCAAATGTGCAGTCCTGTGTGTGCGGAAACACACACAGAGTGGTCATGTTTTAGCTTACTAGTTTACACTGCTTGTAAAGAAATCAATGGACGTCCCCCTTGGGAAAATTACATCGTACCATGTTACGATGTACTGTGTTTGTAGCTGATATAAATTGGAGCAATATGATGCTCCCAAGTCATTGTAATTGTGTCCTGGTGAAATGGTTGCGAGAATGGAACTGATGGAGTCTGAAAGAAGGGTTGTGATAGAATGTTACGTTGCAGGCCTATTTGCTCGGCAAACTGTTGACAAATTCGGTCGTCCCAGGTCAACAATCAGTGATCCATACTAATATGCACAGAGAGTCAACTGCAAATACCACCCACAATGGACGGCCCACCACACGCATTTCAGGTGACCATGGGGTTCTATTGAGGATAATATGTAAAAACCACGATTCGTCGGCAGACATGTTGCATGCTAAGTTTCGGGCATCGACTGGAACATGAATCTGCTCAAAAACATTCAGAACCGTGGCTCACAACATGGGTTTCAATGGTAGGAGACAACTATATGCAAGCCAAACATTACCCGAACCAACTTGCAGTGTCGTTTACAGCGGTGAAAAGAGCGTGTACAGTGGGAGGTGCAAGCTTCGAAAGCTGTATTATGGAGCCACGAATCACGCCAGATGGACGGGGTGTGGGTGTGGCGAATGGTGGGTGAACGTCTCTTGCCAGAGTGCGTAAACCCAACTATGAAATTTGGAGACGACAGTGTAATGGTATGGTCCTGTTTTTCCTGGTTTAGTCTCCGACCTTTGTTTGTAATGTCACAAACACTGTACTCCGAGACGTATTTGAAAATTCTGGACAAAGCACTGTCACTTCATTGAATATGCCCTTCCAACCAGGTGTGCAAGTCTCATGATACGGGGCCTTGTCTTCCTGAGTGATCCAAGATCCATCGGGACAAATTGTCGGACAATTCATTGCATCCTACTTTGTGGATTTTCTACGGAACTGACCATTTTCTCTTTCAGCAACACAATACATCTTGTCACAAACCTGCTGCTGTAACTGCGTAGGCTGTGGTCATGAACGCCACCACACTTGACTTGGTTCCACTTAGCCCTGATGTCAACCTTATTGAACATCTTTGGAATAAATCGAGGTCTACATGAAGGATGGTCCAAAATTTCCATTGATTGCTATCGCACGCTAGTGGAAAGTATACCCGGTAGGATTGCTGTATTCATCCAAGTAAAAGATGGTCTTTACATCTTATTACGTTGGGCGTCTTAGTTCTTTGTTCCTCACAGTATGGTGTGCGTTGTCTTCGTTCCACGCAATTTATGTTAAAATGTTTTCAATGTTAGCTTGAGGGTGAAATTTTTATGGTGCAATATAATTCATCTCATTTTCTACTTTTGTTAAAGTTAAGTGATATTATACTAGACAGGAAATTATTTACTTACGTGTTAAGCTCCATGGCTTGTGATATTTAACTTGTGTTTACTCTCAGAGTGGTTTGCAAAGGTTTGAAGACCTCATCTTCTTACAATATACACTTGGTATATCATATCTATAGACTAGTGGTCTTCTACTCTTTCTTCCTCTACTCTCTTACTTCTTACCCCCCCCCAGTGCTATTAGAGCAATTCGAGGGCGAGGGGAAGGTGGATCTTCCCTCTCAAACTATAGTTTCCACTATCTACTAAAAAAGGCAAGCCTAGTTGTCTTCAGGTGGTAGCCCCGCTACTAGGATATCTATCGTCATGCTAGTGACTTGACATAGAGAAACACATATTACTTTCAAGTCTCAACGAAATCCAAACCGGACAGAAAACATGGGGAAAAGACCGCAAACTGGAAAAGGTTAAGAAACTTTGGAAAAAGAAAAACGCGGTGAAATATGCTACATGGAACATTAGAAGCATAGCACATAAAGAAGAAGAATTAGATAAAGTTTAAGTGACGAAAATATAGAAATATAGAAATTGCAGTTCTTACAGAAACAAAAAAGAAACTTAAAGGAACAAAAGAAACAACTAACTACAATATCATATATAGTGGAGTGGACAAACAAATACGTGCAAAAGCTGAGGTACTGATTTGGATCCATAAATCAATTAAAGCAAATATAACTCATTATACATGCTGGAATGAAAGAATATTAGAAGTGCGATTAAAATTAAATAAAGAAACTTTAACAATTGTATGCCCCTGAAGAAGGAAAAGAAGAAGAAAATAATTACTTTTACAAAGAGTTACAAAGAATATATGAAAAATTAAATAAAACAGACCATATAATTATAGCCGGAGATCTTAATGCCAGGATAGGAATGAAAAAGATTAACGATAACATACAAAAATTTGGAGAACCGACAGTTAACAAAAATGGAAAACGACTCATTGATTATATAATATATAATAATTTAAAAATAATGAATACATTTTTACAAAGATAAAAATATACATAAATATACATGGTGTGCAAGAGGACAAAAATCAATAATATTACTGTATAGCAAATGTTAACGTCAGAAGAGGGCCGGAAATCGACACAGGATTCAGTGCAGGGAAAAGTAAGGCTCCAAAAAATACAAAAAAATAAACAAACTAAAGAAACAAAATTTAATTACATAATAGACCATTAAATGATTCAAGTATAAGAAATGTTTACCAACAGAGGATTAATAACTACTTAGAAAAAATACAAGAAAATAAAGACATTGAGAAAGAATGGAATAATATAAAAGAAATTATTGCATCAGCAGCATATGAAAGTCTTGGAACACACACACACAAAAATAATAAAAATAAAACATTACATATATCGGATAACGAAATAAAAACAATAATTGAAAATAAAAAGCTGTTTTTGAAAGATGATTAAGTAGCAAAAATCAAGAAGATGAAATTGAAATAAAAGAAACTATAAATTTTGAAATAGATGTAAAAGAATTCTTGGATTACTTTACAGATCTTCCGACGGATAATACTAGCATCAAAAATAATTACACCAGAAACTTACAAAATACTTTAAATGATATGATAACAATCAAAGAATTAAAGGACAACCTAAATAAAATTAAGAAATTGGCAAATCAGCAAGAGAAGATGGGATAAACTCCGAACTGTATAAATTTGCTGGAAAAGAATTTCATCAAAGATTATTAAAATTTTTAAATAAAATATATACAAATGGACAAATACCAATAGAATGGAATATTTAAAAGAAAGGGGATAAAATAAAACTTGTTAATTTCAGAGGTAATAGTTTATTGAATACGTGCTACAAAATATATCGTAGAATACGTAATGAAAAACTGGAAATATACAGTGAAAAAATAATATTAGAATGTCAAAATGGATTATAAAAAAGACGCTCTACAATGGATGCAGCTTTCTGTTTAGAACTACTTAAAGAAAAAAGAAGAGAATTTAATTTAGAAACTCATTTTTTGTTTATAGATTACGAAAAAGCATTTGAGAAAGTAAAAAGATATATACAGTCTGATATATGACAAAGAATATAAATATACCCAATGTATTACTACATGCAATATTGAATATATAAAAAGATAATGAAATAGAAATAAAAATAAATGAAAAGTTGCCTGAAAAATAATCTATAAACCAAGGAGTAAGACAGGGATGTCCTCTGTCTCCAACACTTTTCAATATTTACATTAATGAAATATTAATACAGTGGAACACCTTAAACAATCCAGGTTAATAGAAATTTCCCCGGAATAATAAAATAAATACGCTATTATTGGCAAGTGATCAGGTAATAATATCAGATAAGGAAGACAATTTACAAAGAGCAGTTATATAAAATTTTATAAAAATACCACGTGACCAAACTAATATAATCGAACTTACGTAAAGTTCATTTTCTGTGAAAGTTTATCGATGAGATCCACAAAAATTTCTTTTGGCGTACGCAACCAATCAATTCTCCTCAGAAACTCCGTATTCTAAAACAGAGAGAAAATCAGCGAGAGAGAAAAACACGCAAAGAATTGAAGAGTAACACTGTTCAGTTTCTTTCATATATATTTTTTTTATGGTTTTTTTCAAAATCGTTTTCAAGTATTTACTAAAATAAAGAACCAAAGGCTTCAGGTCGGCGATGCAAAATTATAAAACTCAAGTGGATATTAAATCCAGCATTATTTCAAAGCCGAATACCGAAACTATAAACTTTTTGTATGAAATTTGACAACAGAGCTTACCGGAATACACTCGCTGGTCTTGACGAGCTGCCCTAGCCGGACCTTATAGGAAGCACGATCGCTATGCTATGTGTCCGCAAATATTTATCTTCCTATTGCTCCATTTTGATTTCACTGGCCTGACAGCTGTTTCAAACTGGTTGGTTTTCGTCAGAGACCAGGCAGCTTGTTAATGTGTGGTTCTGAAGGTTCATTTAACTCAGCGGTGGCTCTGCTCAGTGACAGGCTCACCCTACAACTGAGCAGAACCGCTCAAGTTCCAGGGAAACGCGTCCACAGACAGAGTCCCTACACGGGACATGTCGGAAAACACTTTCCCCCGGAGACGCAAATCTCTCTCTCAAGGCAAACCACTGGCTTTGAAGTGGGCTGAGTTTCTTATGTGGGGAATCAATGCCATCCACTATGGGACGCAATGGCACACTCCAACACACTGACATAATGGTCAGCTTTGACGTCTCCTCCTTATTCACAAATGTCCCACTCAAGGAAACCTTAGAGCTCATCTAAGCCAAATTTCCCCTCCGATATTCCAGCCTCATTCCAGTTCACAATGAACTCAGGCTATTTCGTTTGGTAGGGAAAATTCTATGGGTTCCATTCCATGGGTTCACTACTCTCTCCACCCTTGGCCAACTTCTTTATGGAGACTTCTGAAGGGAAAGCCTTAAACTCTGCCACACAAAAACCTACCATATGGCTTCGCTACATTGATGATGTGTTCGCTATTTGGCCACATGGCTCTGATACACTCCTCTCCTTCTTAACGCACTTAAACAACCAACACTTCAGAATCAAGTTCACCCTGGAAAAAGAGGAAAACAACAGCCTCCGTTTCCTAGACACACTAGTCACCCGCCAGCCTGATGGAGCCTTGGTTTTCTCAGTTTATAGAAAACCCACCCATACATTCACCAACAATCCCCCCCACACCCCTCACAAAAATATGGAGTTATTAAGACACTATACAACAGGGCTAAACTAATCTGTTCAAATGACAAAGCCCTAACCTCTGAATAAATCACATCGTTAACACTTTCTCAGCAATGGCTGCAACCCTCCAAAAATCCCAAAAATACTAAAACCAGTGAACTACAGCCCCCTCCCCTTTCAAAAAAAAAAGATTACTCTAAATCCATCGCCATTCCCTACATCCGGGGCACCTCGGAAAAAATTACCAAAATCCTGAATAAACATGACCTGACCTCTTGTTACAGACATTATAGAAAATTTGAATCCCTAATCCGCTCCACTAAAGACCAACCGCTTCCCCTAGACCTACCTGGTGTATACCAGGTCCCTTTCAGCTGTAAGCTGTCCTACTTTGGCCAAACAGGCAGGACAGCGAATATCATAATTTCAGAACACAAGGACTACATGCGTTTTCACCAGTACAGCCACTCTGGGCTTGCAGACCATGCCATAGATACACGCCACAGAATACGGTGGAAGAAAGCCACAGTAATACACAGCAGCAAGTATAAAGTTGAAAGACTATTCATGGAATCAGCCTCAGCCCTAAGAAACATACCAAACCTCAACACATTTGGATGCATAAGACTGCCCCAAATTTGGGAGACGTACATCTTGAGAACTTCAGCCCAACGGCCAAGAATACCTAACATATCCCGCTAGGGGGCACCATCAGGACTTTAGGAAAAGCAGTAGTTTCCTCACTTCTACCTCATTTGCTGTTTAGTGCTGCGTGCACGTGTCTTAATCTTATGTTCCCATGAAGATAGCAACGTGACGTTGATGAAATATAGGAAATATATATTAAAGTTATTTTAATTTATATTCCGGTATACGTTCTGAATTTCTTAAGTTATTTAGTAACTTTATTGTTGCCCTTTAAAAAAATGCCTCACTCTCTACAGGTTCCTTTGCTTAACTTCAAACACCATGTTTTTTATTTTTCTCTGAACAGGTATAATTGATTTTCATGACTACGTTGATGTAAGGAACAGTTTTTTCTGTAATTGAGTTTTATATTTATTTTCCAATCATTTGACTCAACTCCGCTGTAGAAGGTCACTCATTCTGGCCTTGTATATAAGTATCGGCCTTCTAAGCGAGTGAATAGCATCCCTTTTCCGCAACTTACAGGCTGAGGAGTTAGAATTTTATTGTTGACATGGATATTCCTGAATACATTTTCATTTTCATTCACTCTTCAGTCGATCTTGTTTGCAGATTTGAGTCGTTGAGCGCATTGAGAGAAAGTGCTGATTCACCAAATATGCAGGAAATGCTTACAATCATAATGTGTTTAAAAGTGATATCTAAGTATTTCTCTTTAAGGCAACTCCTTTAACTATACTATTATTAAGTGAAAAGTAACAATAATTAATACTAATTGTGACATGCATACAACACAGCTTCAGTTACTCTTATTCACCTACACCTTTACTGGTGTAAATTTGGATACCGATTTCACAGATGTTACGACAATTTTGTTTTTCTGAAAGTATTCAAGTGGTAAGTATTAATAGGATCATGCTTAGTTACAAATTTTACTATTCATTTTAAAGTATGGACATACCAAAAATTCTCTTTTGTTATCACAAGAACGGTAGTCAGTAGTAATGTAGTAGGTGTTGGTTTTCTTTATTTGACAGCACATAATTTACATCGTTTTAAAAGGTTTTTCTAATGTTTTTCTAAAAGTATCTAAATTAAATAGAAATTGGAATATCTCGACAGTGTGTTCGATAGCTCGAATCGTTTGTTAACAATTCCAAATCCCTCACTTCATTGATTTCATCTAGTTCTAAGAACAATATTCAGATGGATGTACAAGCGAATATAATAAAATATAATCTTACAGCATCCGTAGCTCAGTTGGCTTTTACGATACCCATTGGTAGGAACTTTTACGATACCGACTGCTGGGTTGAATTATGTCTAGAATGCAAAGAACATTTACCATGGCTTTCAACTGAGATGAGTTGCTAGTCTCATGCAGGTGGAGGGTTTCCTACCCCCTCTCAAGAAAACCAGGGATTTCAAGCCTCAAAATAGGAAACCTGTTTTATCAAATGAACAAAGACAGTTGCCATATATAGGGTATTTCAGGAATAAGGAGTAACCATCGTATTCTTTCGGATTTCGTTTAGAAAAACCAGTATAATCTATGTATAAGTGTAAAACAGGAAGGAAATTATAAAATCGGAAATTGTGGTCACGGAATTTAATCGACGCTGTTGTAATTTTCTACGGACTAAAGACGTTAGAACATCGATGGAATAAATGTATCTTAATGAATTTATGATATTCATTTTAGAATGTTTATATATAATTTTTCACATTTTTTATACCACATTAATGGAGGTTAACCGGATACTATATATGCAAATGATAAACGTAATTTTTGTAGACTGAAATCAAAGTATGTTTTAACCAAATATATATATTTACGACTTAGTAGTTTCGAATCATTCACTTTTACTGTATTTTCTGGAATTCTAAAAAAGCGGCACTTGAATAATTTACTTGTTTAATACCCCAAAAAAACGAAATATAATACGATAGTAGAGAATTCCACAGAAAGCATTGTAGAACGCGAAATATGATAATATCTTTTATAAACGCATTCATAAATGTGAAATACCCCAAGATACAAACAATTTGAATATATTTTATTTAAAATAACAAGCAAGAAATGGTTTAACTTACATAAAATGCTACTCGAAGATGATTCATCTTCTATTTCATCCAAAAGGGCGCGCATATATTACGTAAAAAGCGGATTTCATTTACATCCACACCCACCCATCCACTCACCCTGCAGTTTTACCCAAAAGAATACAAACTTTCATGCACACTCTCTGTTCCTTGTGGTCAGCCATCACAAAATCGCCTCTTGTAAGCAGTAACAAAAAAAGCAGCCACAACAACGAACCAGTTCATCCAGGATGACTCCACTTGCAGACTGGGGGCGGAAAACTGTACTTACGATGCATATTTTAGAAAATGTGCACGCGCCAAGTTCAGAATCCGGTTATTTTGGGGTACTCCCCTCGTATATTGTATATATGCCTGCGACTGAATTAGAAATATTTATGTACTTGTACGTAAACGTCACTTACTCAACGTATATGCAAAATGCTTGGTCAAACGAGTCATCAAGTGTTGTAGGCAACTATGTAAAAAGGGTTACTGTACAGTAATCGTCAATACTGTTCATCAGAATGAATAAAAAGACCGGAAAACGGCATGTGGACTAGTAATTCCTGGTACTGACGGTAGGCAGATAGTTTGACAATATTCTGATAACGATCAGCTTAGATTGCCATGATATAAACGCGACGAAAGGTTCTAGAGGTGATGTAAGGCATGTTCTGTTGGTACGAAACGGTTCCCCTGATACTGCTGGAAGATGCGATGTCCTTCAAAGAATATCTTAAGTTTATTGCAGATCAAGTTTATCCTGCAATGTTACGTTTATATCCATCTGGGAATGTTGTTTCAATGTCGACAATGCTATTATCCCCCACAAGACGAACAGTAACATTGTCGAACTGTGTATTGAACTACTGCTGAAGAATACTTGTTCAGCGAGCATGACGGCGAATTCCACCATCTTCCCTAGCAAACACAAAGCCCGAATTTGAATCCCATCGAGAATGTTAGGAAAATTTGTCCCATTATCACATCTCTTAGAAAGAGAAATCTCTTCCATGGAATCTTAACTCCTAGCAGATGTATGTCTGTCTTGGTCTGAATCTTCTTTTTAGAGAACAGTATGGATGAACTCTTCTATGGGTTTGCTTGGATCCTCCAGTCCATCAGCCACTTTGGTACTGAGAGAACCTACTAATAAAGCAGTATCATCTGCATATAATGCAGTGATTGTTGAACGTGGGTTTTGATGGACATCAGCTATGTAGATAGAAAATAGCAGGGGGAGTCCAGGAGTTAGCCCTGCTGCCTAGTTATGCTAAAGTCCTAAAAAGGACTGAGAGATGGACTCAGTCCTTGACTCTTTATCCCGTCATCTGAATGAAGAAAAGCTGTGTGGATGGGATGTTATTGAGCTAAAAGATCTAATCATGGCTGGGTAACGGCAATAGCCAAGCCTCAGTTAAAACTTCATTGGCTACAGCATTGCCATCTGTTACCGTCACTACAAGTCTCCCCAGTTTTGCTTAAAAGGGCTGGTTAGATGGGCGAAGCAAGAATGCTTTTCATATTCCCCGTTATCTGATGAGGGCAGTGTAAGGATAGGGTGTTATTTAGCTATATATAAAGCTCTGATCATGGCAGGAGAGAAACATCAATAGCCGAGCCCCAGTTATAACTTCATTGGCTACAGCATTGCCATCCATTACCGTCCTTGGGTACCCATTTTAGTCGCTTCATACGACATGAATGAGCTATATTGGCGATGTTTAAGTAAAGCCAACCTCTAAAAATTCGGACGATCCCTAGACCACTCCATAGTGGCCGAAAGACCGTCCAACTCAGCGTTGATGCCCCTCAGTGACCGGCTCCCCCCACCACCCAGCAGAACCGCTCATATTCCGAAGAAAAGCATTCACCGACAAGCCCCTCACCGGGCCGTGCTGGAAGACACTTTCCCGGGAGACTCAAATTGCTCCCTTAAGGGCAAAAAACCTTAAGAGTCCCGGGGGGGGGAAGAGAACAGCAACAGCCGAACCTCAGTTAGAACTTCATTGACTGCAGCATTGCCATTCATTACCCTCCCTGAGTACCCATTTTTGTCGCTTCATACGACATGCATGAGCTACATTGGGGCGATTCTTAAGTAAAGCCCTGTGCAAAAATTAGAACGATCCCTAGACCACTCAATAGTGGCCGAAAGATCGTCCAACTCAGCGTTGGCTCCATTCAGTGACGGGCCCCCACCACTGAGCAGAACCGCTCATATTCCAAGAAAAAACATCCACCGACAAAGCCCCTCACCGGCCAAGCAGGAGAACACCCTCCCCAAAAACTCAAAATGCTCTCTCAGGGCAAACCCCCAGAAATCTAAGTCCCCCTCACCGGGAACAAAATTTCGGAAGAAACCTGAGAGAGCGAAACCCTGCGTCCATTTTAGTCGCCTTTTACGACAAGCATGGACTTACGTTGAGGCTATTCTTATCCCGCCCATCACACAGGAACCCAGTTATGCTTATCCATATCCTTATAAGGACTGGCTTAAAGGGGGAAGCAAGAATGCTTTTCATCTTCCTCGTTATCTGTAGGGGACAGTGTAGGGATTAAGGTGTTATTGAGCTATATAAAACTGTAATCATGGCAGGAGGGTAACAGCAATAACCGAGCCTCAGTTAGAACTTCATTGGTTACAACATTGCCATCCATTACCTTCCAAGGGTATTAATCACCGCATCTCACGGTGGATTCTTCCAGTTATTTGCTCAAGTGGATCATAGGGTATCGATAGACCTAAAAGATCTAATGGGAAGTGAATTTTATAAAGTTCGGATGGCTATTCAGGCTCGAAGTCCTAAGGTAGTGGAATACATGGCATCTGCTCAAGTGGATCACAGGTTCTAATACACTTCGTATTTGGAATATAAAATGGTGTCTAGTCATGCTTAATAGACTTGCATATATTAAATATTAAATAATTGTTTCCATTTGATGTGGAGATTTCAAAAATTTGTTTGTAGCTTGTCTTTTAACAATATTCTAAACAGAGAACAACATTTTTATTTGTTATCGCCTACTATCGTAGAGATAATATTTCAGATTACACATTACTTAGATTTTAAATTCATATCACAGTTAAATCGAATTTCTTCAAATTGGTACTTGTGATCTGTACTGAATGTGTAGAAGCATTGCAGTTATATCTGATACTGAGTCATTTTACTGCTGAAAAATGATCAAAAACTACTTGAAATAATATAATGCCACTTCCTTTGGTCAGAATTTAGTACTATACAATAGAATGAATCTATTAAATTGATGAAGGTGCCAATTTTTGCCCAGTTATTGACGGTTCTAGACAGACTGAAAATCCTAAGGTAAACATTATACCTGAACTATTCATATTTCATAAGCCTAAAACTGATTCATTGGATTTTATAATTACGAAAATGCCATTGAATAACTTTTGAACAGATATAACATATGATAAGGTAACATAAGATACGACAGAAGCTAACAAACAAACAAACTAAAAGAAAACAAACTAAAAATAATCCTTTATTTTTCACAAGACTTTTATGAACCATTACCCTCCCAGGGTATCCATTTTAGTCGCCTCGTACGAAATGCATGAGCTACATTGGAGCTATTCTTATGCCCTGCCACCACACCCCCAGTTATGCTCAAGTGGATCACAGTTATACAGTTATGCTCTTCTAGTCCTTTTAAGGACTGGCATAAAGGGACGAAGCGAAAATGCTTTTCATCTTCCCTGTTGTCTGTAGAGGAGAGTGTAGGGATAATGTGTTATTGAGCTATTAAAGCTCTGATCATGGCACGGGGGTAACAGCAATAGCCGAGCCTCAGTTAGAACTTCATTGGCTACAGCATTGCCATCCATTACCCTCCAAATGTATTAATCACAGCATCTCACGGTCGATTCTCCTCCGTTTTTCACGCATCACCGTCATGCTCATTTCACGGTCGATCCTTTTGCTTAAAGTTCTTAAAAGAACTGGGCGATGGACTGAGTCCTTGACTTTTTATCCCGTCATTTGAATGAAGAAAATCTGTGTGGATGGGGTCTTATTGAGCTAAAAGCTCTAGTCATGGCTGGGTAACAGCAATTGCCGAGCCTCAGTTAAAACCTCATTGACTACAGCATTGCCATCCGTTACCCTGGGTGAGTCCTTTTGCTCGTAGAACGAAGAACCATACTGACTTGATGGGTGAAGCATAAATGCTTTTCTTATTCCCCTCCATCTGAAAGGAAAGTTTTTTGGGTGTAGAATTATTGAGCTTTAAGCTCGCCCTGAAAGGGCAGCGAGATTAACTGTGTTCAGCTGAGCATAGAATTGATTTGGTCTCTTGTATTTGCAGAAATCTGCTTCATTATAGTCTGAAGCTTGCTTGATCAGTGGGGTTCGGATGATTAATTGTCTTCATGAAGAACTTTTCAGCTAGGTCGTGAAGGAGAGTTGTGATATAGGGAATGTTGACTTCTCTGTGAATTTGGGAGTTTCTGATAAACGACGGGGCATCCAAACTCATTCTCAGACATTTGTTCAGTATTTTCTGCAGCTTTTTGAATATTTGTGTTCGAAGTATGACTCCATGCAGAAGATGCGTAAGTGATGACTAGGCGTATTACCATCTTGTATATGAGCAGTTTGTTCTGAGTGTCGAATTTACTTTTTCTGTTGATCATGGGGTAGATCTGCACTATTACTTTGGATGTCTTTGAACTTATGTGTTCTATATGATTGGTGAATTATAGTTTTTTTATCGAGAATTACTCCAAGATATTTGACTGTATTCTGCCATGGGATTTTAACTCCTGGCAAATATATATCTGCCTTGATTTGAGGCTTTTTTCTAGCGAACAGTATGGCTGAGCTCTTCTGTGGATTGGTTTGAATTCTCCAGTCCATAAACCATCTTTCCAGCGTGTGAATGTTGCTTTGGAATCTCTTAATAGCTAGTTTGGAGGTGAGGGATCTTGCTAATAATGCAGTATCCTCAGCTTATAATGCAGTGATTGTTGAGCTTGGGTTTTGAGGGACATCAGCTATATAGATAGAAAACAGCAAGGGGGCCAAGAGGGAGCCCTGCGGCACTCCCGCCAGAACCTTGCGTCTGGTTGATACAGTTTCATTTATTTTGACTTGCGTGTATCTGTCTCTGAGGTAAGAGTGAATTATTTTAACTAGATTGGTAGGCATATTGAATGTGATTAGTTTGTAGAGAAGACCCTGATGCCACACCTTATCAAAAGCCTTTGCAGCATCTAAAAAGACTGCAGCTGTATGAAAGTTCCGGTTGAAGCCTTCGGATATGTATTCGATCAGCCTGTGGATCTGCTGAACGGTGGAGTGGTTTTTTTTCTAAATCCAAATTGCTCATTTGGGATTATACCTAGTTTATCCGTTAGTGATTGAAGCCTAGTAAGGATTAATTTTTCTGCGATCTTTCTAAGGTTGGACAGAAGACTAATAGGTCTGTAGCTTTCAGGGAGTTGGGCGTTTTTTGCAATCTTTTTGATTGGTGTGACATCGGCTATCTTCCATGTGATAGGGATATATTTGAGTCTGAGTATGGCATTAATTATGTTGACTAGATGCACAATGGCTTTTATGGGGATTTGATCATTTGTTTGTAATTCATCTGAACCTGGAGCTTTATTTTTGTTCAGGTGGGTTATAATATTTATAACTTCTGTTGTAAAAATGGGTGTGAGAGTTTCTGGGTCATCTGTTTGTTGTCTTATGGCCTGCCTGACTCGGAGGTGAATCTTGTAGATGAGATTGATGTTCAAAGTTTCATAAGAGGGGTTGCATTGAGTTTCCAAGCTGTCAGCCAGAGCCTCTGCCTTTTCTTTGTCAGTATGGGCTATTCCTTTCGTGGTCTGAATTGGGGGTAAAAGTTGTCTTTTAGTGCGGAAGGTTCTCAGAAACTACCAAATGGAATTGTCTTCTGGGTATAATTTCGTTAGCTTAGATTCCCATTCTTGGTTTCGATGTTTTTGGAGGGCTTCTCGGACTTGTCTGTTTAATTTATTAAAATTTGTTTTATCTTGAGGGGGCTCTTGCGTTATGATACCTCTTTCTGGTTTTGTTTTTCAGTCTGATTAAATCCATGATTTCCTCGGGGATCCGACCACTTGGGTGAAAGACTATATTTTGGATAATTGACTTTATTGCATTTTTCATTTGACTGGTAAGGCTGTTTGCATCCAATTCTATCTCCTCTTTAGGGTGAATAGCAGGGATTGGGCCAATGTGATCAGGTAGGATTCTGGAGAGTTCGTCCCAAGATATGATAGAGTGGGGAGGGAGAGGGGAGAATTGTTCTTGTGTTCCGAATTGAAGCAGAATAGGGTTGTAATCGGACGAAAGTTCATTTATTGTTTCCAGCTGATATTGTATCTGATGTTTTTGAGGACGACTATGTCAAGTACATCTGAACTTCCAGTTGAGCTGTGATGGGTGGGCTCCATGGAGCCAGTTACAACAATAGAATGTTGCGTTGAGTAATGGTTTAAAGGTCGACCTTTTTGAATGCTTTTCATCTTCCCCGTTATCTGTAGAGGACAGTGTAAGGATAAGGTGTCATTGAGGTATTAAAGCTCTGATCATGGCAGGATGGTAACAGCAATAGCCAAGCCTCAGTTAGAACTTCATTGGCTACAACATTGCCATCCATTACCTTCCAAGGGGTCAATCACCAAGGTATCTGCTCATTACCATTAACATTACTGACAGGATGGATGAAGCACTAGTGATTTTCATATTCCCCTTTTATCTGTAATGAGAGTTGTTCGGGAATGGGAGATTTGTGAGCAATTAAGCTCGCCCTCTGAGGGCAGTTGTGTTAGTTATGATCAGTTGAGAGAAGAATAGACTTCGGTCTTTTGTGTTTGTAGTAATCAGTCTAATTGTAATTGATAGCTTATACGATTAGTGGGTTTGAATGTGAACTTGACTTCACGAAGAATTTTTCTGCAGGATTAAGAAGAAATGAGGAGATGATGGAATGCCGGTTTCTCGGTGAATCTGTGAATTTCTGATGAACCACGGTGTATCCAGGATCATCCTAAGGCATTTGTTTTGGCTTCTCTGCAATTTCGAAATGTTTGGTCTTGAAGTGTGACTCCATGCTGGTGAGGCGTAGGTAATGACTGGACGCATTACCATCCGGTAAAGAAGTAATTTATTGTGTAGGTTCAATTTTCTCTTGCGGTTGATCAATGGGTAGAGCTGTGCTATTACTTTGGAAGATTTGGAACCAATGAGATTGATGTGTTTGTTAAAAAAAGGAGTTTTTTATCCATTAATACCCCAAGATATTTAGTCTCTGATTGCCATGGGATCTTATGACCAGAGAGCAGGATGTCTTCTTTATTGCAGACCTTTCTTCTTGAAAACAATATGGCTGAGCTTTTGAGGGGATTCACTTGAATCCTCCAGTTGGTGAACCAGTTTGCTAGCTCATTGATACTTCCTTGGAGTCTGGTGATTGCTAGGCGAGGGCTGAGCGATCTAGCTACAATAGCGGTGTCGTCGGCATAAAGGGCCGTAGTAGTTGGTCCTGGATTGAGAGGAATATCTACCATGTAAGTTGTGAAAAGTATTGGGGCCAGAAGTGAACCCTGAGGTACTCCCGCCAGAATTTTGCGCCTTGATGACACAATTCCATTGAGTTTTACTTGCATGTATCTTTCATTGATATATGAATATATGAGTTTCACTAGTTTAATTGGGGTATTGTTTTCAATTAGTTTCAAGATAAGCCCTTGATGCCAGACCTTATCAAATATCTTGGCAACATCCAAAAATACAGCAGCAGTGTGAAGGTGCCAGTTAAAACCATCAGTGATATGTTCTGTTAGTCGGTGAATTTGCTGCACTGTGCTGTGAGCTTTGCGAAACCCAAATTGCTCATTTGGGAGTATTTTCTATTTGTCCACTGCTGATTGTAATCTTGATAGGATGACCTTTTCTATTACTTTGCCAAGATAGGAAAGAAGACTGATGAGCCTGGAGCTTTGGGGAAGTTGTGGGTTATTACCAGGCTTTTTCAGAGGTATAATGTCCGCGATTTTCCAGTCTGTGGGAAAGTACTGGAATCTTAAAATGGAATTGGTAATATTAACTAGATGAATTATGGCTTTCCGTGGGAGTAGCTTTATTATTCTATTGGTGATGCCGTCAGAGCCAGGAGCCTTTTTATTCTTTAGCTGGGAAATAATATTTATTATTTCTGTTGGAGATGTGGGGTTGATGGTTTCTGAATCATCCTTAGGCTGTCTTAGTGCATTTCTAACTTTACGATGAACTTTGTAAATATGATTGATATTTAAGTTTGCATAAGATGGGCTGCATTGATTTTCCAGATTGTCAATTAGGGCTTCTACTTTTTCTTCATCTGAGTGTGCAATTCCAAGATTGGTCTTCAAAGTGGGAAGCGGTTGTCTTTTGGTACGAAGAAATTTTACAAACTTCTACATGGAGTTATCTTCTGGGTTGATTTCCATGAGTTTGGATTCCCATTTGGAAATCCTGTGCATCTGGAGGGCTTCTCGAACCTGTCTGTGCAAGGTGTTTATGGTTGATTTGTCCTGCGGGGCTCTGGTGTTGTAATATCGCTTTCTGGCTTTATTTTTGGCAATAATCAGGTCTATTATGTCTTCTGGGATACAGTTAGGAGCATGGAAGACAGTGGTTTGAATGACTGATGCTATTGCTGTGTTGATTTGCCTAGTTAAATTGCTTACAGCTTGGTCTATTTCTTCTTTTTTTACGAATGACAGCGGGTGGACCGATGTGGACTGGGAGAACCTTAGAGAGCTTGTCCCATGGTAAGAAAGAATGATGGGGAGAGAGCTGATCTTGAAGTCCTAACCTGAGCAGGATGGGATTATAATCTGAGATAAGCTCTTCTACTGTCTCCAGCTGGTATTGATATTTGATGTTGCTGCGGATAACTATGTCTAATACATCAGAACTTCCTGATGGGTTGTAGTGGGTGGGCTCAGTGGGTCCAGCTACTATTGATGAGTTGAGTAACGTGTGGTTAAATAAGGTACGGCCTTTGGAGTTGATTGACGAATTGAACCAGGCCGTATGTTTGGAGTTTAGGTCTCCTGCTATAATTATGGAATCCTTGGAGCCGAGAATGGAATCGAAGTTTGCTGTCAATAGTGGAATGCTGGGACGATTGTACGCTGCGTAGATTTTGAGTTTGCCTGCGTTATTAGTGTGACCTCCAAACCTATCACCTCAAGGTTTAGAGTTTGGGGGTTGGTCAGCGAGTTGTGGCTTAAATAATTTTTAATAAAAATAGCTGTGCTACCTCCACTAGAGTTAAGTCTGTCTGTCCTATATAAAATATAACCTCGTAGTTTTGGGTTGTTTGATGGTCTGAGGTGGGATTCACTGATCAAGATTATGTCTGGATTGTATCTTTTTTGCGAATTCTTGCAGCTCGAGAATTTTGTTTGTTAAGCCATTGGCATTCCATGCTGTTATCATGAGGGAATTCGGTTTAAATTTTTTAAACATTATAGAGAGCTGTTAATATGATTGGGTTTCTAGATAGAATCTCTTTCTGGAAGATGGTGAGGTGCTTGCTTTGCTGAATTCATGAATTGCATTGCTGCAAGTGACGAGGTTAAAGCTGATGTGAGATTTGAGCTTGTTCTCTATTGCGATGAAGGAGTCTGGGTTCTTACCGCTTTCACATATGATTTGGACATGGATGAACGTCGAGTGCCTTCCTGTGAAGCCGAATGTGAGGTATTATGATCTGGAGGGCGACCTGTTTCGTTGTTTGTGTCATCGATGGAGGATCGTGGCTCGTTCTTGTTGATCCGCGGTTTTTTGGGTGGAAAAGGCATCCCTTGTAATTAGAGGGATGTGGTCTCTACAATTGGCACAACAGGCAGTTGTGGTTCTGGGCTTGGTGCAGGAGTTAGTTGGTGACACTCACCGCATTTTAGGCATCTGTGTGCAGCTCTGCACAGATTTTAGGCATGCCCGAACCTCTGGCATCTGTGGCACTGCCTTGCCTTCTTCCTTAGAGGTTCAGTTGTGATTTTAAGCTTACAAATGTCAGTAACTTCATAGATTATTTTTTGTGTATTGAAGATTTCGACCAACACCAGTGGCATTGGAGTTTTATCTGACCTCAACATTCTACTGACTTTGGTTGGGGTCAATCCTTGACTGATGAGGTCAGCTGTGATCTCATCAGTTGTGATGCCCTCAGCCACTCCTCTTAGAACCACCGAGAAGAACGTAAAGTTCTTCTCGCTTGCTAGTGCAAAGGTGTGGAAGGACAATTTAGAGTTGTCCAGCATTTTCGTCATCATGCGGTAATCTGTGACAGTGGTAGGATGAATCTTTACACCCTCTTCAGTATTTATTGCCCAGGAGAAATTGATATTTTGTGTCCCCTAGGGATCTTGAGACTGAGGTCCATTTATCTTTATCTCGAAGGATAACTGGAGGGACCTTTTCTTTTCTATCTTGGGTGACCTGATTTTGGAGAGTTGTTACATCTTCTTCCCTTCATCTTCCAATGTTCTGCGTCTTTTATTAGATTGTTCTTCCTGTGAACAGTCGAACTGTCGGGGAGTCTTTGTAGGTGTAATAGGTGTAATGTCCTCTTCTATGTCCAAGTTATCATCTTCGGTGTCATTTACGTGAGTGAAGAGATTCAAGCAACCAGGATAATTCGTTTCAAATTTCTTTAGGATGAATTTGAGAATGTCAAGTGACATATCTTTGTTTAACTGTTGAATGGCATCCTTGATATTTTTTACATTCTTCATCCTTGTGTACAATGGGGGAAGTTTCCAAAGTCTTATTCCTGACGATCTAGGTGGGTGGTCTATTGACAAATCCTTTAGACTCACTCAAGAGTCTACCAACTAAGAAATTAGTAATCACAAAAATAGACAAAACGATGAACGCTTACCTCTATATTTATCATTCGAGAATCCAGAAACTATCACACTTAATCAAAAACGCGAGACTACTCTGCGAGCTTCCATCTTTTTTCCCGACCCTGTTTTTCAAGTATCTGCTCCTTATAGTCCTTATAAGGACTGGCTTAAAGGGGCGAAGCAAGAATGCTTTTCATCTTCCCCGTTATCTGTAGAGGACAGTGTAGGGATAAGGTGTAATTGAGCTATTAAAGCTTTGATCATGACAGGAGGGTAACAGCAATGGCAAGCCTCGGTTAGAACTTCATTGGTTACAGCACTGCCATCCATTACCTTCCAACGGTATTAATCACCGCATCTCACGGTGGATTCTTCCAGGTGTCTGCTCAAGTGGATCATAGGGAATTGATAGACCTAAAAGATCTAATGGGAAGTGCATTTTACAAGGTTAGGATGAAAAACCAGGCTCGGGGCCAAAGGTAGTGGAACACGCGGCATCTGCTTAAGTGGATCACATTTTCTAATACACTTTGTATTTGGAATATAAAATGGTGTCTAGTCATTCTTAATAGACTTGCATACATTAAATATTAAATAATTGTTTCCATATGATGTGGAGATTTCAAAAATTTGTTTGTAGCTTGTCTTTTAACAATATTCTAAACAGAGAACAACATTTTTATTTGTTATCGCCTGCTATCGTAGAGATAATATTTCAGATTACGCATTACTTAGATTTTAAATTCATATTACAGTTAAATCGAATTTCTTCAAATTGGTACTTGTGATCTGTACTGAATTTGTTGAAGCATCTCCGTTATATCTGATACTGAATCATTTTACAGCTGAAAAATGATCAAAAACTACTTGAAATAATATAATGCCACTTCCTTTGGTCAGAATTTAGTACTGTACAATAGAATGAATGTTTTATATCTATTAAATTGACTAAGGTGCCAATTTTTGCCCCATTTATTGACGATACTAGACAAACTGAAAATCCTAAGGTAAACATTATTCCTGAACTATTCATATTTCATAAGCCTAAAACTGATTCATTCGATTTTATAATTATGAAAATGCCATTGAATAACTTTTGAACAGATATAACTTATGATAAGGTAACATAAGATACGACAGAAGCTAACAAACAAACAAACTAAAAATAATCCTTTATTTTTCACAGGACTTTTATGAACTGCGAGGCATTAGTATCCACGCAAATACTAAAACTATATAGCATTGCCAACATTAAAAATATTCATCACTAAAATGTTAAAAATATGCATCACTAAAACACTAAAATTCTAGCACGTCTATGTTAAATCCGACTGAGTGCGCTAATACGTACCGTGGCTATCTATCTTGCGAAAACCGCCGTTAGATGGCGTAAGAATAACATTGTCTTATAAACTAAAATTTTTATAATCCACTATTTTCTTAAAAAACTACGTTAAAAACGCAGTTTTTTAAACTATAACTATATAAAACTATTAATTGAAAGGGAGATGGTAAATCCGGTTTTATTTTATAGCCGGGTACGAAACTCGGGTCGAAATCCATCGACATCCATAGTTTTAATGCCGAAAAAACTATCGGTGGAACCAAGTGTAAATGATCACTTGGGTAGTACAACACCACGGCAACTCCATTCAAAGGTGGAGCAAGCTCCGTCACTAACTTTAATATTCTCTCATAATGTAAAACCCAACTCCTAAGAGATGTATGTATACTCTTTACTATGGATGTCGATGGATTTCGACCCGAGTTTCGTACCGGGCTATAAAATAAAACGGGATTTACCATCTCCCTTTCAATTAACAAATTCGCCGGTAAAATAGCCTTTAGGCTTATTATCTTTATATAAAACTATATTAATATATAAGAATGAATTTGTTGGTTATTCCGAATAATTTGCATTGGCTGCATGTGCTGTAAATTTAAATTATATAAGTTTGAAAATAGTTCTTTTTCAGTTCATTTATTTAATATAATCAATATTTTTGTCTTTATCAGCAATTTTAAGTACGAATTGTTAATACAATAATGATTCCATAAATCCCAATGTTGAATTTAATTACATAAAATCAAATTATATGATTTTATTGTTTAGCAAGCGAAAAATTGAATTTAGTATTAATAATAAACTTAAAAGAAAATTAGTACATTTTTCTGATTTAATAAAGAATGTAAGTTTTTTGAATTTCTTTATAAGACAAGAAAATCAGAACCACACCTTAAAGATATTACTATGATTTTAAACTTAATTAATTTTAACTTTAATTTTAATCAAAGTTAAAATAAAATTAATGTTAAAATTAAATGAATTTTAAATCTATGATTTTAAATTTAATTAAATAATTAAAATTAAATCTTTCCATGGCTCTTTCATTTATATGAAATTTACATGAGAAAAATGGCAAATTTTCTGGTTACAATAATTGCAATTTCAAATAATTTCAGTATTATATTACATACTGAGCTAGCAGCACAGGAGATTGTCTCAAACTCGCGATCTCAACTTTTTCTTGATAGAGACACTTCGCGAGTAAAATCTATCGATGGGTACAGAAGCTTCGTGGTTTTAAGGTTCTGCTCTCTGCCTGGTATTACTGATGACTTTACTTTCATATAATTTCATAAATACTGCTTGTCTAAAAGCAAACGAAAGAAACTAAGGTAAAAATGATATCTTACTAGGCCATACAGATTTGAAATGTCATTGTCATTATATTCCGGATATTATTTTAGAAACCGTTATGTTATTTTCCTTAATTATGTTATGTTTTTAACAGAAGGAGAGTCTGTGCCGATCGAAACACCGTAGCGAAGAATTGTGTTGTTTGGTCTGTACGCATGCTATTCCATGGAAACAGAGCTACCGAATTCATTAAGAATAGCACAAGATAAAACCATTACGGTCATGGACAGCTTGCTCTGCTAATTAAAAGAAAATAAACCAGTGAGGAAGGAATGAGATGTTCCCACTACCTGGATGTATTTGTAAAAATTAAGGGGATAAAAATCCCTTGTTGTTATATGGCCAGTAAGCGAAACTCAAGATCGAGAACTACGATCTATGAGTTTCATACCGAAAAACTATCGGCGAAGGCAATTCGAAGCAAGGGTGGAGCAAGCTCCCTCACTGTTCCCTCACTATCACTAATTAAGCGGCACTGCGTGACGCTTAATTAATGATAGCTTAATTAGAGTAGTTTGATGCAGCTTACAAAGCACATAAAGCGAAGTACCTTCTTAAAATATCTTTTTTTTGTCCAAGATCTTTATTTGCTAGTCGCTTATTTTTTTCTTACTTGATAATAATCATCTCTTCGTTCAGATTTCTAAATGAAGCAGAAGATTAATCACCTCCGAATAGTATTTTATGTGAGTAAAACAATTTTTTTCAATAAAATATCTTTATATTGTTGAACCATTAATGGTATGTCCGCGCAGTTATCCTAGTGGCTTTGCGCTTCGCAACCATATGCCTGAGGAAGGAGTGTCCTAGATTCCCATCGACAACGTGACGAGCTTAAGGATCTTCTTCAGACAGAGCGAAGTTAGCCGGTCTTGGGAGTGGACAGCACGGTTCTTCCCCCAGTTTATCCGGGGGCTTTCATCCCGCAAGCAGGCAAACCGGCCCCATGAACACACACACGGATACAGTCAGGAATACTTAAAACAATCCCTCCAGCCATAGGTCTGAATTGTTAGCTATGCCGGTCCCGAACTCAGATAAAAATGGGGGGGGGGGGGGAATTGAAGTGGTGCCGTACCTTCCCGTAAAAGGATCACGGCCGTTGAATCACCATACGAAATGAAATGAAATTAATAATATTTCGAATTGATGAATGCTGTTATATATATATAGAGAGAGAGAGATATCGATAGATGAACAGTCTACTTTCCATCCACTGTGGGGTGAAGGCCTTAAGTTTGCGCCTGAAACAAAGTTCAAGTCTAAAGATGGTACAACACCAGGGCAACTCATTGTAAAGGTGGATAAAGCTCTGATCACTATTCTTAGTATTTTCCCATAATGTAAAGCACATCTCACTAGAAGATGTATACTGCAATGCATTATGGATGGGGTCACTACCCAGACTGGTTTCAACCTTTTTTTGAGGTCTCCTCAGTGAGTAGCTAGACCCTAAATACCAAGGTTTTAGTAATACAGAGCCTTATCAACTTTACCTGTATAAGTTGCTATAAGGTGTTTTTTAATTTGAAAGAAACTCTGGAGGAGATATAGATGTAAATAGTTTTTTTTTTACCTTGGGAATAATGTATATCTATATCTCCTCCAGAGATTCTTTCAAATTAAAAAACACCTTGTATCAACTTATACAGGTAAAGTTGATAAGGCTCTGTATTACTAAAACCTTGGTATTTAGGGGAGGAGACCTCAAAAAAGGTTGAAACTGGTCTGGGTAGTGACCCCCACCCATAATGTATTGCAGTATACATCTCTTAGTTAGATGTGCTTTACATTATGTAAAATACTAAGAACAGTGATCAGAGCTTTAACCACCTTTACAATGAGTTGCCATGGTATTGCACCACCTTTAGACTTGATTCAGGCGCAAACTTAACTGTTTGCTTACTTGGGATTAAGAGTAAAATAACCAAGTGTATAAAATTACTTGGTAACCCTAATATACATTATTCCCAAGGTAAAAAAAACTATTATATATATATATATATATATTGCATTAAAGATACCAAGAAATCATATGTACTTGTTTTAATCCTCTATCCAAGTGTAAGCAAACAAGGTTTCCGCCTGAAGTATTTTCAGGACTGAGGCAACTCGTTGTATATCATAATGATATAAAATAATTTATTTTATATCATTATGATATAATGAGAAAAATGAAACATAATGAAAGAAAGTACTCTTTATCACCCTAATTTAAAGTAGTATTAAATGTTATTTCTATTTTGAAAAATTATAAACATAAATTATATGGATTATAATCTGTATTGCATGTGTACATTCTCGGTTCTGTTTTTTTATTTTTATTTTTATTTTATTTTATTTTACCAATTATATTATCTACAATATTCGAAGTAAGTGGTTCTTTTACATTTCTGGGCAGAAGAAAAGTGTTTACATTTTCCTCGTGATTCTTTTTGTCCACTTTCCTTTTTTCCAGGGAGAAAATATTGTAGTTTCCGTTGTTTGCGATCGTTTGAGTGAGTATATTTATTACTTCACGTCCTTTCTTTCAATAATGTCTCTGTGAGAAGTTAAAGAGGCTTTCATGGCTAACAAGGAAGTAATGCGGGAAAGCGCTTTTCACGGGAAATGGGGGGGAAAATAAATTTCTTCACATTGTTTCTGCACACATTGATGATTAAAGATTGTGCAGTTATAAAACATTATCTCTGAACTATTATATAATTTCAAAACCTGTTTCGATGTAGACATCTTTCTAAATACTGAATGTTTTCTCTTTCATTAAGATATCGCGTGTTATTTAAAACCATAAATATTTATTCCCTAAAATATTCATATTAATTGCATTGTGCTTTTTATGAGAATATATTCATTCTTTCTATAATAAATACCCATAACGGTTCAAAAGTGGAAATGGGGAGCTGTACAGAAGGATCAGAAACTGCAATGTTCGTCATCAATCAGTAATTTATGTGATAGTGTGTATGTGATGGCACACAATCAAATCCTCTGAGACCAGATAGTTGACATCGTTTAAACATGAAAACATGATGGTGGAAATTCGAGATAAAAGTTAGGGAACAAAACCTCAAGAAAAAGAGAATACAAATACATTCAGATAGTGCGATCATCTCATTCCTTCCTCACTGGTTTATTTTCTTTTAATTAGCAGATCAAGCTGTCGATGGCCGTAATGGTTTTATCCTGTGCTATTCGTTCTGCATTCGGTAGCTCTGTTCCCATGGAACAGCAGATGTACAGACCAAACAACACAATTTTTCGCTATGGAGTTTCGAGTGGTACAAACTCTCCTTCTGTTACAAACACAACATAATTACGGAAAATAATAAAATAACATATAATACACACAGCTGGGTTTCCAAAATAATATGAGGCATTCATGCAATTATACGAAAATAAAGTCATCTCTAATACCAAGCAGAATATGGCCCCTTTAAAACATGAAGCATCTGTACCCACCCATCGATCGATGCAGTTGTGGAGTCTCTATCAAGAATCAGTTGAGATTGCGAGTTGGAAGAATCCCCCAGTGTTCCAGCCAGATCACAAATAGTACTGAACTTCCGTAGTTACTTTTAGTTAGAATTATATTAACAAAAAACTTGTTATTTTTCTATATGTAATTTCGAGTAAGTGAAAGAACCATGAGTACAGTTGAAAGGCAGTAACGAAATTTGCATATAAAAACTTTAATCAAGACTTAAGTATGTTATGTCGATACGTACTTATAACGATTTTTTTTAAAAAAAATAAAACATTCATTAATTTATGTTTGAAATTCTTTCTAGCTCGTTAGTTTGATCTTTGTTTGTGAGGTTAATTTTTACGACACTTTCACTGTATTTTCTTATACAAACACGAAAATATCACATGATATTACATTTTTCCTTTTTGATATGCAAAGTATTCTCTATTTGTTTTTATTCTCGATTTCAGAAAGAAGTTAATACTATCTGTATAACAGTCATACTTGATAAACATTGAACTTAAAATCATAATAATATTTTAAGGTGTGGTTCTGATTTTCAAGTCTTAAAAACAAATTTAAAATTTGTTTTAATTACTTAAAATTGCTGATTTCTTATTTGAAATTGATGATACAAACAAAAGTATTTATTCTGTTAATTAAGTGAACTCTAAAATAGCTATTTTCGAACTTATGTCATTTTAATCTAGAGCACATGCAGCAAAGTACAAATCAATCGTAAAAGCTATTCTTGTCTATATCAAAATCCATACTCATGCATTAATATAAATTTATTTGTACAAAAAAGTGCAGTTTTCAAGCAGAATCAAAATCGATTCGATTTATCCTTCTGCATTGTATATAACTTCAAATATTTATACGCAAATTGAAGAATTTAATCTGAACACAATTTACTTAATGTTAGTTTAAATAATGGGAAGAAATGTCAGTTTTGAAGTATAAAAACTCAGACATTTGACAGTGAATGAAAAAATAAAATTTATTTTTTCCAAAATAAATTTTTAAAAATAATTTTTTGAAATATATCTTTTCAAAAAATATCGACGATATATTTTTAGAAAAAATCTTCATGTACCTACCACAGCCCCCGAATTACGTAAATTCTATTCTCAGTTTTTACATAAATTGAGATTTATCAAAAAGGACAGAGAGAGCAATAAAATAGTAAATTATAAAAAATTTAGTGAACCAGCTAAAGTTTTTCGACGCTATCTAACGTCGTACTTACCGAAGGTATAGATCTCTTTTCTCAGTCGGGTTAACATGGACGTGATATATAAAGTTTTAGTGCTTTAGTGATACATATTTTTAATGTTAGAATACTGTATATTTTTAGTATTTGCGCGGGTCCGATGTCTCACAGTTCCTAAAAGTCCATGAGAAATAAAATTGGAGTTCAACCTGATACTGTGATTTCATTTAAAAATCTAAGATATGTCTAATCTGAAATATTATCTCTACAACAGAAAGCGATAACAAAAAAAAACGGTTGTTCTCTGTTTAGAATATTTTATGAGATAAAAAAAGCTAGAACAAAATTTTAGAATCAGCACATTAGAAGAAAGCATATATTTATTATTTAATGTATTGCAAGTCTGCAAATAATGACTAGACACCATTTTATATTTTAAATGCAAAATATATTAGAATATGTGATGGGCAAGGAATCGGAGAAAGGGTGTAAAAACGGTGTAAAAATCAACCGTGAGATGCGGTGATTGATTCATTCAATCCAATACCCTTGGAGGGTAATGGATGGCAATGCTGTAGCCAATGAAGTTCTGACTGAGGCTCGGCTAATGCTGTTACCCTCCTGCCATGATCAGAGCTTTAATAGCTCAATAACACCTTATCCCTACACTGTCCTCTACAGATAACGGGGAAGATGAAAAGCATTCTTGCTTCGCCCCTTTAAGCCAGTCCTTATAAGGATAAGGAATCGGAGAAAGGGAAATGCTGTGGCCAATGAAGTTTTAACTGAGGCTCGGCTATTGCCGTTACCCAGCCATGACTAGAGCTTTTTAGCTCAATAACACTCCATCCACACAGATTTTCTTCATTCAGATGACGGGATAAAGAGTCAAGGACTCAGTCCATCGCCCAGTTCTTATAAGAACTATAAGAATCGGAGAGAATCGACCGTGAGATGCGGTGATTTAATTAATACCTTGGGAGGGTAATGGATGGCAAAGCTGTAGCCTATGAAGTTCTAACTGAGGCTCGGCTATTGCTGTTACCTTCTTGCCATGATCAGAGCTTCAATAGCTCAATAACACCTTATCCCTACACTGTCCTCTACAGATAACGTAGAATATTAAAAGCATTCTTGCTTCGCGACTTTAAGCCAGTCCTTTTAAGGATTTAAGGAATCGACCGTGAGATGCGGTGATACCCTGGGAGGGTAATGGATGGCAAAGCTGTAGCCTATGAAGTTCTAACTGAGGCTCGGCTATTGCTGTTACCTTCTTGCCATGATCAGAGCTTCAATAGCTCAATAACACCTTATCCCTACACTGTCCTCTACAGATAAAGGAGAATATTAAAAGCATTCTTGCTTCGCCCCTTTAAGCCAGTCCTTTTAAGGATTTAAGGAATCGGAATAGACCGTGAGATGCGGTGATTAATACCCTTGGAGGGCAATGGATGCATATGCTGCAGCCATTGAAGTTCTAACTGAGGTTCGGCTATTGCTGTTACCCTCCTGCCATGATCAGAGCTTTAATAGCCAATAATACCTTATCCCTACACTGTCCTCTACAGATAACGGGGAAGATGAAAGCATTCTTGCTTCGGCCCTTTAAGTCAGTCCTAATAAGGATATAAAATTAAAACTGTGAAAGTCCTTTTATGGACTTCCAGGGTAACGAATGGCACTGCTGTAGTCAATGAAGTTTTAACTGAAGCTCGGCTATTGCCGTTACCCAGCCATGACTAGAGCTTTTATGTGATGCATATTTATGTTATTGAGCTCAAAGCTCAATAACACCCCATCCACACAGATTTTCCTCATTAAGATGACGGGATAAAGAGTCGAGGACTCAGTCTATCACCCAGTTCTTTTTAGAACTTAATTAAAACTGTGCAAAGACATCCGATGGAGTTCAAGTCCGAGCTTTGTGGTCGCCGAGGAAGATGGTAGAAGTCGTCATCATGCTCGCTGAAGAACAATTCTTCAGCTGTGGTTTAACAAACAGTTTGATAATGTTAATATCTATATCACGATGGATATTAGCGTTGTCAACATTCAAACAACCGTCACCAGCTGGATAAAAAGGCAACATTGCAGAATGGACTTGATTGAACAACGTTGAGATATTCCTTGAAAGACACCCTATCTTCCAGCAATATCAGGGGAAACAGTTTCGTACCAAAAACACGTAAGGTTCTGGAGATGATGCTTTACATCACCTCAAGAACCTTCGATTTGAATCTACAAAAATTACGTTTATTATTTGCATATATACAGAATCCAGTTAACCTCAATTAAACTCGTAATGCACTTCTTCATATAAATGAAAATAACATTACATATTATTCGGCTAATTTTAAGGTTAAATTTCACGTTATTTACTTTTAAATTTAAATCTTAAGTTCCTTGAATTATTGCAGTGATTGCACAAACAAGATTATAATAAAAATTGCGTCGTGCGAAGTTGTTGTATTTTGATTGTCGCTTGCAAGGAAAGGTAAGGAATAATAATATGAAAATTAATTTAAAATTATAATATGAAAAAAGATTTGCAGTTTAGCAGTTTATTATTCACATCACGTATACAACTTATACATATTATATTATTCTATTATGGCAATATATTTCACAATACAATTCAATGCACAGTACAAATATTACAAAATAAAATTAAGTATTACTATCATATTCTGTTGGTACTAACATTTATTTTGGCTATTATTTTATTATGGTTAATAAAAAGTTTTCTCATATATTCAAGTAGAGTATAATATATTTCGAATGGTTTCATAGTTATGATAAGTAACTGGTTTAGAGTAATGTAAGTTAGTTAATGCAAATATGTGTAACCAAGGGCCGTAGCCATACTGGTTAGTAGAAAAGTAATTAGCTCAAAACAGACACTGAGAGTCCGGGGACCGCATCTAAGAGGGCTCCCTTACCAGTTCTAATAATGTACATGTTGATATTTTAATACCTAATTGAATGAACCAATTTTTAAATCAATACCTTAATTGGTTATGATATACGAGTTATAATGATCTCTTATACTATACGTTTAAAGTAATTATCAACATTGTTTAATCTCATAAGGTAGTTTCTTAATCTTTTTCTGAATACGTATTCTGAGGTTATAGATTTAATGTCATTCGGAAATTTATTGTAGTTACTCGTGGCAATGTACTCCAAAGATTTATGAAAAATGTCTTTGTTAGCCTTAGGTACTTCCAGCGTGTTTCGACCGCAGCGCAATCCATAGTCTACGTTATATACCAAGAAACTTTCAGTGTTTCTTTTTTACATATAACAGACAACCCTAGAGATATAGTTTCTGAAATGGTAGAATATTATGAACGATATACAGATCATTGGTTGAGTGTACGAACTCGGTAGTAGTTATGGCTCTAATTATTTTGTTTTGTATTCTTATTAATGGAAGCAGATGGTTATAATAGTCTCCGCCTCAACAGGTAATGCCATATTGCAGTGAGGAATTTACCCAGGAATATAAACATCTTAAGAATGCTTCATTTACAAATTTTTTAACACCAATTATTATTTTACCAATTACTTAGTCCTTATAAGGACTGGCTTAAAGGGGCGAAGCAAGAATGCTTTTCATCTTCCCCGTTATCTGTAGAGGACAGTGTAAGGATAAAGTGTTATCGAACTACTAAAGCTCTGATCATAGCAGGAGGGTAACATCAGTAGCCGAGCCTCAGTTAGGACTTCATTGGCTACAGCATTGCCATCCATTACCTTCCAAGGGTATTAATCACCGCATCTCACGGTCGATAGTACCTCATTCTCCCCTTAGCCTCATCATCAAATTTTTTTTAAACTAATATATTCTGTTAATTATGAATCTAAACTTATTTGTTAAGAAAGTGGTGTGGGAGTTCCAGGTCAAATTGCTATCGATATGAAGGCCCAAATATCTGACGGGTTTTTTTTTTATTAAGCTACATTTACAATTTAGAGTATCACTACATTTCCTATCATGCCATTTTATAGTTATACTGTGATCTAATTTGTCTATTAATGTAAAGTACATATATCTCGTTTTGTCGGTATTAATGTTAAATCCGTTGTTGCTAAGCCATATACTTAGTTTTAACATATCGCTATTAATCCAATTTTTTAGATCTTCAAGGGTTGTTTCGGTGTATAATAAAGCCATAATTTCAGCAAAGGATATCATTTTGCCAAACGCTTGTATTTACATAGATCATTAACATATATTATAAATAGGATCAGTCCCAGTACCGACCCTTGTGGGACTCCGTATTTTATTATGTTTGTTGTGCTTTTAAATATATCATAGCTGGTATATTGTTTTCTATTATTCATATCCTATCTGAATAATAGAAAAGTCATTAGTAATTTCCCTAATGCAGTATTTGGACATTTTCAGTAGCAATAGATCATGATGAACACAGTCGAACGCTTTAGATATATCAAGAAATACAGCTGCTGTGTGCATTCCTTCATTTATTCCACTATAGACCTTTTTATGAAACTCCAATAGCGCTTTTTCAGTATTACATTTGTATCTAAACCCATATTGATTAGTTGAGTAAAAGGATATTGAATTTAAATAGTTATTTAAGCGTTTTTGTATCAGAATTTCAATAACCTTTGAGACTGTGGATAGTAAAGATATTGGTCTGTAATTTTTTTATTTCATTTCAATTTCTCCTTTAAATAACGGTACAACTGAAGCAATCTTTTGATATTCTATAAATATACCATGTTCAAAGGATTTATTAATGATATTTGTAAAGAGTTGTAATTTATGCTTAATGACAATGTTCAGCTTTTTAACATTTATGTTATCATATCCCACTTTTTCCACTATTTTTTAATCCGATTACTACACTCTTCACTTCATCTTCGTTTACTGCATGTAGATACATGGAATTCTTAATCCACGGAAGGTGACTGACATATTTTGTCCCTTTCTGCAGGGTCGAAAACGCAACTGCCATAGTTGGTAAAGTGGTTATTCATTTTGTTAAGTATATCAGTGATGTCATTGCCCTCTGGAAATTCTCGCGTTTTCTGTTTTGTGTTACCTATTATCATATTGACCAACCTCCATTCTTTACTTTTATCATTACAACAAGAAAGAAATTTCGATAGCAGAGAATGTTCTTTTGCCTGTTTTATTTTATTTTTTCCTTTAGATGTTTAACGAAATTTTTATAGTCATATTCAAAATTTAAATTGTATGGATTTTTTTTATGCTTATAATAGAGCTTCTCTTTTGTCTTGATCATATTTTTTAGTTCATCTGTTATCCAGTGTGTGTGAACTTCCTTTGTAGTAACTGTTTTATGATATTGCGATTTACTGTCTGAATATTTAATCATTTTGATAAATTCATCATATAACTGATTTGTGTCTAATAAGTCAGTTTGTGGCAGTTGATAATATTTTATGTATCTTTCAATTTTTTTCTTTTATAATTGGTGCCAATTACATATTATTCTTTTATTCTGACTACCTGTGCAACTCATGTTAACACTATCAGGTATAGATAGTTTCAAAAGTATCGAATGGTGATCTGTTATATTACTAATGTAGATTGCAGTGGATACCGCATAGGCCATTCTGTTTCTTATGAATATGTGATCAATGCAACTAGTCGAGTTGTATATTCTCTCGTATTGCCATCGATATAAGCAAGAAACCCATGCGTAGATAATATATTTTTCTTTTCTTCAGTTTTATTATTACTCTTATAAAGGTCCAAATTTATATCCTCCACTAGTATGACATTGTCATATTTTAAGGTTTTATTTAGCTCTGTTAGAAAGATATCTACTGGGCCATCGCATGCACGGTATATTGCAATTATAAGTATATTCATTGCTGTATCGTAAATCATTACAGTTTCAGCACTTTTAAACGAATGTTGAATGAATTTTAAATGAATGTTGAATGTGTAGTCTTATACGAGGTTAGTCTGACAAGTTCTCTGCCTCGACCATAGATGGCGATACTATCGGCATCTATGGTCGAGGAAGAGAACTATTATATTATATTATACTTTCATATTATAAGCATCCATGTGGAATTGCAAGTCATTCTATCGTAGTTTGTTTTATACAGCTGTTTGAAGCAAAAGTGTTGTCTGCATCCCTTGAAATGGATAAAATTGAGTATCGTGCGGTAATAAAATTCTTTCTAAAAGAAGGTTTAACGCCAAACGAAATTCATTCGAAGTTCATAAAATTTTATGGGCACTCTTCTCCTTCGTTTTCAACAATTACGAAATGGGCTGCCGAGTTTAAACGTGGCCGTACCAGCCTTGAAGATGATTCACGTGAAGGACGTCCAAAAAGTGTAACAATACCAGAAATCATTGATCAAGTGCACGATATGCTATTGGATGACCGATGAGTCAAAGTGCGTGAAATTGCTGAGACTATAGGTATTTCAAAAGAACGTGTAGGATATATTTTGCATGAAGAATTGCATATGAAAAACTCTAGGCAGAAGATGGGTGCCACGCTTGCTCACAGCAGATCAAAAAACGCACTTGCATGAAAATCTCTGAACAGTGCTTGAAGCGTTTTAACAAGAATAAAACTTTTTTGCGTCGATTTATTACTATGGATGAGACTTGGATTCACCATTACACACCAGAATCCAAACGGCAGTCAAAACAGTGGACAGAAGCCGATTGGTCAGCGCCAAAGAAGACAAAGTCGGTTCCATCAGCAGGAAAGGTCATGTATCGGTGTTTTGGGATGTTAAAGGCATTTTGTTTATTAATTTTCTTGAAAAGGGTAAAACAATAACCGGGGAATATTATTCTGATTTCTTAACTAGACTAGACAAAACAATTCATGATAAAACACCCGGTTTGCAGAGGAAAAAATCATCTTCAACAGGACAATGCACCTGACACAAAGGTGTTTTGGCAATGGGAAAATTAAGGGATCTACACTATGAATTGTTGCAAAATCCACCCTATTCCCCCAGATTTGGCTCCCTCTGACTTCTATCTCTTCCCAAAACAAACTCTTCCTCCTGGTCAGCGTTTTTCTTCGAATCATGAGGTGATTGCAGCTGTAGAGAGGTATTTTGCAGATCTTACTGAGGACCACTACAGGGACGGGATAATGGCGCTGGAATAAATGTATTAGCCTTATGGGAGATTATTTTGAAAAATAAAAATAATTTTGAAATTATAAATAATATAATAATATAATATAACCAATATCAGTTTGGATTCTAATCCATGTTTCAACTAACTGCTACAAAGGCACGTTCATTTTTTGTGGTTTAATCACATGACATATTTGCATTGCTGATTTCGATGAACAAAGATAATTCGTTATGATGTAGAACAAACAAGAGTTTTGTTTTGTTTTCATTTAAATTTAGCGTAAAAATAGTAATTGTATTGTATTGTTATAAAGTTAACAAAATATCGTTTAAAGAGACCAACACTAGGAAATAAAATGGTCAAATAACTCTCTTCATTGACGATTACAATTTTCTATTTAATAGTTGCTTTTCTTGTAGGATCACACATGCTTATTCGACACTGGAATTCTTGTTCTGATGCACAAGCAGTTAATATGCAGAACGAAGGATGTCACAGCATTGATGCCCAAGAGATTGATTTCCAATTACGCCTTCATAATTTAATTTCAGTATGACTTTTAACTAGGCATATGAAGGGCTTGAATTTTAAGTTTTTTTTTTTTTTTGGTTTAATCCCTTGGCAGATTTGAATTGTTTATTTGGGTGAAGAAAGGCAGTTGGTTTTAATGTAGAATACCCAAAAGAGAATGACGAATATGAAGTAATTAAATATTGAAAATTGTTTTCTAAACCTAAACGAAATGTATCGGGGCGAGTAAAAGTATTGAATTATAAAAAATAAACATGGTTTATACAATTCATTATTTTAAATGATGTTATGGTATACGTAATAAATTAAAAGTCATAAATATTTTTGTATATGTAATAAACTCAAATTGAGAAAATAAAGAAAATATAATTACAAAATAACAGTAATACATAATAAATAATTAAAAATAAAAATAAAGAGTCCAAAAATAATTAAAAATATAAGAAAAAAATTGAAAATAAAAAAATAAAATAATTAAAAATAATAAAATAAACGCCAGTTTTGGTCTCTATTCTTAAAACCAATGTTTTTAATTAATTAATGACATTAGCGTGACGCTAATGTCATTAATGATTAATGAATGGTAATTTTTTCTGTAAATTTAACTTAATTATAAGAATGAAAAAAGAAAATCTTGTATGTCATTGTCACTCTAGAAATGTTACTGCTATTGTTGAATAGGATAAGGAATTAGCCAGGAACTCCAGGAGATTACCAACGTACTTCAGGACTCCAATACAGAAGAATGTAATCTCACAAGACGATGAAATCCACCAACCACGTAATCTCATTCACAAATAGCCATATCCACTGCTTGCTAATTGCTCATTATAGGAGTTATCAACTCAGCCCATCCAAACTGGAAAACAGTAATAAGATATCCAATCCTTTTCGTGTGGAGAATTCTTATTAACAGGGTTATCAGAATGCAGATTCACTTTGCTGCCTGCAGTAGATTTATATTACTGTCGGGTAGTCGACAAGTTAGTTTTTCTTTGTATTAATCACCAGTAACATTTGCAATTGTTATTTTAATAGGAATATTTTAAAACTTCAGTAATGGTGTTTTTGTGTACGTATATATATTTAGCCCATATACGAAAAGCACAAGAATCTATTTGGAGCGTAGGTAAGGATTGAAAAAGAAAACATCTGTTGATTATCCTCTGGATGGGCTGGAGTTGGAGTGTTAGGTCAGAGTACAGCCTTCCTCATAAACATATTATGAGGAAGGCTGTACCAGAGGAAAGAAACAGATGGAATAAATGATGGAAAGGAGAAGTACGTTCGGTGATTTGTTTGCATTTGTACTGAAACAGAATGCTGGAAAGTTTTTGCTTTTGTTTTAGTAGGCCCAACAGAAAATACAGGAATGATGTTGGACAGTTCACTGCAGTAGTGACTAGAGACGAATCTGTATAAGATACATGCAGCTCTAACAGTACATCCGGGAGATGAAGGACGAAGTTAACCTGTAGGAGAAGGTTCATTTATAAGCCGAATTTCTCTCCTCTGGACAGTATGAAGAATTTTAGGGAAGTTGTAAGTGTGCCACCTCAAATGTGTGAACAGTATTCTAACCAAGAGTAAATCATTATAAACAAAGGTAAATAGCAAATAAATTCGAATTTTCATAAGGCCCGTATAATAAGCACATGCGAAATATATAGGTATACATTATTTTTAAATGAAAAAGATATTTCATTTTCTTCATAATATACTCCATATAGTTATGTATAATAACCAAAACATAATAACTCAGATATTATATGATCAAAATAAAAAATAAAAAATCAGCATCTCCTAGACATTGGGTAGTACTTTACGTTTTTCCCACAGAATAGTGCCTTTGGAAATGGAGTTTAATTCTGTAAGGTCGGAGAAACTGCAAGAAAACCCGTTATAAGACCAATTCTAGTTGCACTAAGAAACATTTCTGGACATTTTTTTTCCAGCAAGTTACTGAATTAGCGATCATATGTAGGGATTATATTCTAGGTTATATATGAAGAAAAGTTTATTCATGGTCATGATAAAGATCATACCTTTTTAGAATATGAGAAATTGGCACCGTTCAAAGATTGATTGATTGAGCACATTAAGGAACAAGAAAAAGGATTTTTTTTTCCTCCTAAAAATAAATAAAACATAAAAAGCAGGCCAGTATTAACCGACGCCGCACATTTGTTTTTTTCGATGATAAAAACAGGTTCGAATTCACAAAAACGAATTCACATTTAATTAAAAATAATTATAACTTTTAATTCATCATCAAATTCATTATAAATTCCTCTGTTGCTCAATCGATATAACAATTCACTTTGGATAGAAAAACTGGGTTCGAATTGCGTGTATGATGCGAAAATCATTGTAAGGATTTTTGTTAGTAAGTGTTGTTTAAACTTCAAAATAAATTTAAAATAATGAACAAAACAAAATAAATATAATTGTTTTTTAAAGTACTAGAGATATATATTTCGATATTTGATAATACCAAGCAATTTTAAACCTGGTTTTACACCATTTCCCAAGTAAGCAAACAGACAAACAAGTCAAGTTTGCGCCTGCAAGTGATGCAAGTCTAGATGATCCTACAGGTAGTGCAAGACCAAGGCAACTTGTGGTAAAGGTGGCATAAGCTCTGGTATTGGTATTTTCTAAATCTTGGTATTGGTATTTCTAGCCTGGCTCCCACTGATGAGACCTCAATAAAGGTCGAAACCGGTCTGGGTAGTGGCCCCTTGCCTTTAATACAAAACATCATACATCCCCTTCTTGGAGATGTGTTTTGGTATTAAGGGTAAATATTAAGATGAGTGATCAGAGCTTATGCCACCTTTACCACAAGTATTCATGGTCATGATAAAGATTCCCTTCTTGGAGATGTGTTTTGGTATTAAGGGTAAATATCAAGATGAGTGATCAGAGCTTATGCCACCTTTACCACAAGTTGCCTTGGTCTTGCACTACCTGTAGGATCAGCTAGACTTGCATCACTTGCAGGCACAAACTTGACTTGTTTGTCTGTTTGCTTACTTGGGAAATGGAGTAAAACCAGGTTTAAAATTGCTTGGTATTTTTAACATTTATTATACCCAAGGTAAAATACTTTCTACATATATATATATATATTATTGAATCAAGATGATTGCCCCATAAGGGGCAATCATCTTGATTGTAAGGGAAGCGGCACTCCCATGGACCCCTAGCTGGATCTATCCTCTCCTTCACTTTGAGGAAGACCCACTTACTTTAATCTTTCCTATAAGGCCTTATCAGCCAACTCTTCTTACTTTATGACCTTTGTGCTATTAGAGTACTCGAGGGCCATGGGGTCTTTTCATTTCTGGCCTATCTATAAACCTTACTATATTTCTTCTATAATCTACCCTTTCCCCTTCAATATACCCTATTCCTCCTATGGGTTTAAATTCGGAAGAAGGCGAGTTCAGAAGCCTTAAAGTAGCAGCCCTACCACTGAACTATTCCATCGTCAGGCTAGTCCACTGACATGGAGAACGTAACCATACTTGTAAGCTGACAGAAAAAGATAATCGGATTGAATCTATGGGAAACGACCCTGGGATGGAAAAGGGAAAACGAAAAAGGAAACGACAAAATATAATACACATAGCAAACTGGAATGTAAGAGGAATAGCATATAAAGAAATAGAATTAGACCAGCTATTAAATGAAAGAAATTTTAAAATAGCAGTAATCACTGAAACAAAAAAGAAATTAAAAGGAACTATGAGAACTGAAAATTTTAATGTGATATACAATGGAGTCGACAGAGACCAAAGAGCACAAGCAGGAGTCATGATTTGGATTCATAACTCCCTTTCAAAACAGTTAAAACATTATAAATTATGGAATGAAAGAATAATAGAAGCTAGAATAAAAATAGATAGAGGTTATTTAACAATAATTGGTTTATATGCCTCAGAAGAAGGAAGAGAACAGGATAATATTGATTTTTATAATCAGCTACAAAACATATATAATAAAATAAATAAAAATGATTACATAATTTTAGCAGGAGACTTAAATGCAAGAATTGGAAACACGAAAATTAATAATAATATAGGAATACATGGAGAACACACTCTAAACAGAAATGGTAAAAAATTGATTGACTTTGTAGTTTATAATAACCTAAAAATAATGAATTCCTTCTATAAACATAAAGACATACATAAATATACTTGGGCAGCAAGAGGATGGAAATCAATATTAGATTACTTCATATTAAATGAAAAGACATCAAAATTTTCAATAAGCAGTGACCACTTCCTTGTTAAAATAAAATTAAGATTACCACCTGAATGGCTACAAGTAACAAGAACAGAAAGAAAAATTGAAACATTTGTTTATAAAACTAGACTATTGAATGACACAAATGTACAATGGCTATATGAACAAAGAATTAACCAGTATCTAGATAAAATAAAACAAAATGAAGAAATAGAAATAGAATGGCTTAATATAAAAACTATACTAAATGCAACAGCAAATGAAAGCTTAGGAAAGACCAAAAAATTCAATAAAAGAAAAAAACTGAAGATTTGGGATGATACAATCAAAGAAATAATCAAAAAGAAAAAAGAAGCCTATCACAAATGGTTAAGCAGTAAAAGATTAGAAGATGAAATAGAATATAAAAGAATAAGAGCCATAGCTAAAAGAGAAGTCAGAAAAAGACATAGAGAATCATGGAATAAATTTGTTTCTAATTTAGAACAAGATTTTGAAACACCTAAATGCAGATACCAAAGAAAACATAAAATTAAACACTGAATTGAAATTAGAAGAATTTCTAAATTACTACACAGAACTGTGGACAGACAAATATTTTAAAAAAGACAACTGGCAAACATTTAAAGAAAATGAAAAGGAAATAACTAAAGAAGAATTAGAAATCAGCCTGAAAGAAACAAGAAACGGAAAATCACCTGGAGAAGATAAGCTAGGTTCAGAACTATATAAATACGCAGGAACAAGATTCAAAGGAAGACTCTTATTATTTTTAAATAAAATTTACTCAACTGGTATCCCCCCAATAGAATGGAAAAAAGCAATTGTGATTCCTATCTTTAAGAAAGGTAATAGAGATGACCCTAAAAACTATAGAGGTATCAGTATACTAAATTCATGTTACAAAATATACAGCAGAATCTTAAATAACAAACTAATGAAATATTCCGAAAACTTTATTCTAGAGGTACAAAATGGATATAGAAAAGGACGATCATGTATAGACCCAGCCTTCTGCCTAAAATTAATAATAGAGAAAAGAAGAGAATATAATTTAGAAACACATATTGCATTTATTGACTTTGAAAAAGCAATAAATGCAATATGTCAAAGTTTCTTTTAACTTTGACAAAGTTAAAAGAAACATATTATTTAACATATTAAAAGAAAGATAAATACCAAATAATACCCTAAAAGCTGTCACAAGTATATATGAAAATAATCAAATACAAATAAGATTAAATCATGAGCTATCATATACAAGAGAGATAAACCAAGGGGTCCGACAGGGATGTCCCCTCTCAGCAACTCTTTTTAATATCTACTTAAATGAAATAATAATAAAATGGAGTAAAAATTTACATCAAGGAATTAAACTTTCGCCTACAGTTAACTTAAACACTCTCCTCTTTGCAGACGACCAAATAATAATTACAAATTCTGAAGATAACTTACAGAAAGCTATTTTAAATCTAAATGAGATATCCAAAGATTATAGTATGATAATATCAGCGGAAAAATCAAAAACTATGGCCTTTAAAGAACAAGATCCAGCAAGAACTAAAATAGTATTAGATAACAAGATCTTAGAACAGGTGAATTCATTTAACTACCTAGGATGTATGATCACATATGACAATGAAAAAGATATAAACGTAAAAATTGCAAAATATTTAAAAATAACAGGTGTAATTAACTCTATATTTAAACCAAACCTAGTTCAACAAACCAGGCTAAAAGTATACAATACATTAGCCCTACCGGTCTTAATGTATGGAAGCGAAATCTGGACAATAAAACAAGAAAGAAAAAACAAACAAAGATTAACAACAGCAGAAATGAAGTTTATGAGAAAAACTGCAAAGTATACAATATTTGATCACAAAAGAAACGAAGATATTATGAAAGAATTAAACCAAGAACCAGTAATAGAAAAAATTAAAAAATATAAACATAAATGGATGGAACACGTTGAAAGAATGAAAACAGAAAGATTACCAAAACAAGCCTTAAGTTACAAACCATTAGGGATAGGAAAACCAGGACGTCCTTTTAAGGGATTCAGCGATGATTTCTAAGGCCATATATATATATATATATATTATTCACTTATTTTAACTAACTACACATTCACTTGTTTTAACTATTATGGCAATCTAATTAACCGATACTTTTTACGGTCAACAACGTTATCAACAATTACAATACTGGAATATATGCACTTCTTATCAATTTTTTTCAGAAATTATAATAAAGTAATTTTTTTTCATTGGGAATTGGTAATATGGATAAGTCTAGAACAATAAAAAATAACGGAAATAAATATGAAACTACATGAAATTAGAAATTGCTTATAAAATTTAGGAAATTTCGAAACCCAAATGTTGCAGTAGCTGGTCCCTCAGAACCTACTCATCATGGTCTTTTTGTCAATCCAGATGTTACAGATATTGATGTCCTACGAAATATCAGATATCAGTATCAGCTGCAAACGATTAATGAGGTGTCATCAGATCACAACCCTATCTTAGTTAAATTAGGCAGTAAGGAACAATCCCCCCCCGCCTCCATTCCTTCATAACTTCAGAAAAATTATCCAAAGTAATCCCCGACACATTCGTACAGTACCCACCATACAAAACAAGGAAGGAATAGACGATGCAATAACCAAGCTCAGAAATCAAATTAGCAAAGAATTAGCAGTCACCAAGATTACAACTACTTGTAGTTGTAGTCTTGTAGCCCAACTGTGTAGCGGACGACCTTTTGAATTTAATCAGAAATAAGAACAAAGCCAGGAAAAGATATCACAAACATACGCCCTCCACAAAGTCGAAACCGCTTAACAAATTGATCAATCTAGTTAGAGAAGCTCTCAGAAACCAGAGAAATCAACAATGGGAAAATGAGTTACCCTCTTAGTCCTGAAGATCACTCAATTTGAACACTCTCCGTACAATATTTGAACACTCTCCCTATACAGGCCAAGCACGGTGTTGTATATACAGACGCAGAGAAAGCCGAAGCTCTTGAAAGCAATCTGGAAAAGCATATGAAACTATAAATATCAATTTCGTCTACAAGGTTCACGAACATGTCAAACCCTCAGAGCTGATTAACCCTACTTCTCTAGCAGAATTAATTAACATCAACAAATATGTCAACAACTAAAATGCACCAGAACCAGATAGCATCACGAACAAAATCATCAAACTGCTCCCAGGCAAAGCTGTATTGCAGCTTGTCAACATCATAAACGCAATACTATATTGCCGATATTGTTCCGCTACATAAAGCTAGTAAAGACCTGCAATTTCCTCAAAACTACCGACTCATCTTACTATCCGATCTAGGATAAACTGCTGAAAACAATCATCCTATCCAGACCTCAAGAATCAAAAGATAAATTAAACATCATTCCAAATGAAGAATTCAGTTTCCGACAAGGCCACAGTACAGTTCAGCAGATCCATCGACTTGTTGAATATTACTACAGGATACAACTGGAAACAGCACACTGGTGCTGCATTCCTAGACATTACAAAGGCTTTTGATGAAATCTGGTACCAAGGTCTTCTTTACAAACTCATCAAAGCAAATATACTAATAAATTTAAGACATCTAATTAATCATACCTAAGTGATATAACAATGCAAGTGAAGATCAGTGAAATAATCTCTACCAAACGAAAAAGTTTAGTTGAAGTTCACAAGACTTCTTACTGGCTATGCTTCTATTCTCAATCTACATGGCAGGTATCCCACAAAATCCTATGAAGACCATCACATCTCTACCCAGACGATACTGTAATATTAACAAGATCTCTGCGTCCTTTCCTTGTAACCAAGAAACTCCAAGATAATATCTGTAAGCTGGAAAAAATGGTTATTTGATTGGAGGCTTCAAATAAATTCTCAAACGAGCACAGCCATACTCTTCACCAGAAGGCTATCATCCCCAAAAGGAGATATTCAACTCTTTAATGTCAAAATCCCATGATAAACAGAAAGTAAATATCTTGGGGTCTAATTAAATAAAAGACTACGATTCAACAGTCACATCAAACTCATCTGCACGAAAGTATTCAAAGCTATTGCCCAACTTTGTCCATGATTGACAGTCGTAGCAAACTAAATAAAAGAAACAAACTATTACTTTATCAGATAGTGATACCTTACATAATTGCTTATGCCTCGCCAGCTTGGAGCTATACTTCCAAATCTAACTTACTGAGACTACAACGAGTACAATACAAATGATTATGGATGATATACTAGATGGTTCATCATAAATAATCAGATTCACGTGATACCAATATTCCGCATATCTCTTCTTTAATTCACTCTCTATTTTTTTCTTTTATTTCAAATTCAGCGGTGAATTTGATCACCGCGAGCACAATAGACTAAGGCAATTCTACAATCCACTGAGTATATTTAATCCCACAGCCCTCAAAGGACAGCTTAAAGCTCACAAACTATTTTTACCACCACGACTGAGATAAAGGGGAATATGAAAAGCGTTTTGCTTCACCCAGTAGAGTTGTGGTAATTGGATTCCACTATATACGAGGAACGGCCATAGTCACGTCAGTGATTTTTGGTATACAGACAGTAATGGAGAACGACGAAGATGGCGGTATGCTTTTGTGATCTGATATAGTGTTAATTTAAATTAATGTTATACATATTCGGAACTTTACGGATACTCTGCGACATCTGATCTTTTATTTTGTTTTGTTGAACTATCACTAGCAGTATAAAACAGGTAATGATTTCACTTAATTGTATAATTATGGTAAATGAAGAGACGAAAGATCCAGCCCAAAAAATAGATCGCAAACAGGCGTTCGCTCTTTTCAACAAACTGGTAAAAGGGGTGGAAAATGAATGACCAGGATATCTGAACATTTATTTCTTGACATCAAATAGTGAAGGTGAAGAAGTCTGTACAGATAATGAATACGTTAATTTGTTAGTCTCCCGACCAAAGGTTGTTCTCAGAGGTGTTACTAGGGGAATTACTACTGAAGAGGTAACTGAAGATCTTATTATGTATGGACTAAATCCTATTCAAGTTAGTTTGATGTAATAGATCAGAGAAGAAAAAAAAACCGGTCTCGTATTAGTTAGAGATAAATAAAAACCAAAAACGTTTTATGATACCACATCAATTTGTGAACACAAAATCAACCCTGAAATCCATCGAGAGAGTATCAACTGGACAAGGTCACAGATATCACAGATTTTTTTCATGCCCAGAACTTGTGCAGGGTGGCTACAGATGTGAGAAATGTGGTGAAAATCATTCATCAACGCCAGTGTAAAGCCCAAAACTGTAAAGCCCTCCAAATGCGCAAATTGCAGTGTGCCACATCCAGCCAATTATACACCCTGTGTCCAAAAAGAAACCGAACTTTTCGAAAATAGAAGAGACTATTGGCGCCACCTGTTGTATCTTTTTCTTTTTGTCGAAAGCGGCAACTTTCATTAGTGTTGTGTCAACTGTTTATGACATTCGTTTCATTAGAAGCCGAGTTATAGTGCCAAGAGTGACAGCGTGTTTTGACGAACGGTCGGTCGTCAGGATATTCATGCCGTACGAGACGAATTCTCGTTACCAATCGCTTCAAAACTTCGAGATAAAACTCACGATTGATCGTTTGGCCAGGTGGAACGAATTCTTTGTGGATAATGCCCTTGGAATCGTAGAAACAAATCAGCATTGTCTTTACTTTTGACTTCTCCAAGCGACTTTTTTTCGGATGCCCCTTCTTCTGGTGGTCTCCACTTAGCACTCTGAACTCATATTCAAAACACCACGTTTCGTCACCAGTAACGATCGTTTCAAGGATGTTTTAGTCCTTACGAGCGGTTTTAATGAGGTCCTTGCAATGTTCAATTCGATACATTTTTTGGTCGTCGGTCAACTTGCGTGGAACAAATGACTTGTGTGCCTTCGAATTCAATTTACGAAAGCCCAAACTCTCGCTCAAAATGTTGTGCACAGTTGATTTTGGAATCCCCAAGTCATCTACAATCAATCTCACTGACGATTTTGGGTTTTCTTTGATGAAATCGCGCACTTTTTGGATGTTAACTTCGCTCAGTCCAGTTTTTGGCCTGCCTGGCTTTTTGTTGTCCTCAAGCGTCTCACGACCACTTTGAAATCACTTAAACCACACTCGTAAACTTGAGTACGGGATAAGCATTCATCATCACCATATGCTTTTTGAAGCATTTGATGCGTTTCGATAAAACGTTTACCAAGTTTAATACAAAAGTCAATCGCAGCTCTCATTTGTTTGAAACTCATTTTCCGACCGTTCGTCAAAACACACACTGTCACTCTTGGCACTATAACTCGGCTTTTAATGAAACAAATGTCATAAACAGTTGACACAAGTCACACAACACTAATGAAGGTTTTCGCTTTCGATAACAGGTGGCGCCGCTAGTTTCTTCTATTTTCGAAAAGTTCGGTTTCTTTTTGGACACGGGGTGTAGATGCAGTTTTTATTCAAATAACCGAACTACTTGGAGAAATACACCGACCCTTCCCAATCTCCAACTTTTGGTTTATAAGGTTTCATTTAAAACCTTATAAACGGGAAGGAAATCTAAAATCAAATAAAACTTTTGTAGATATTGTTCGTATAACGAAAAACATCAAAACAAAAACATCAAAACATCAACTTGTGCAAAATGATCGAGACTAGGACTATTATATTTCTTCAACATAAGTTTATTCTGATTAGTGATAATTTAAGCAAACGCATCATGAAATCCCAACCCGTTAATGATACTGCAGGTTCTGATGCAAACTATACATTTCCTAATCATAAACAGTGTGCCCGCTAAGTAATGAGACAACAATTATTATATCAAAACAAAAAACTATATTTGGAATTATCAGTTTATGCAGATTCAAAACAATCTCCCTCCAACTCCACACAATACAATAATTCCAGCACCATCGAAAAAAAAAAAAAAAAACAGAAAAAAAAAGACCATTGTCTTGACACGTGATTTTTGCAATTTTTTGCAACCTGACTTTGTTCTACTACTATTACACTTCGAAACTTGCACTCATTTATTCAGTTTTAGATAATCATAATAGCAAAAGAATCCGTCAATTGCAACAGGTCAAAAAATGTGAACAGAAATTAATTTTTTTTTCTTTAAATTGTAGAATGGCTAAACTTACTCTAATTCCTAAAACTGATTTAAGTTCATTATGTTATTTATCATAAAAAAAGTATTTTTTCTTTTGTTTCCCATGTTGTATTTTTGTTACTTGTAAAATATTACAAGAAATGTTAACTCATACAGTAGACCAGGGGTGGGGGAACCCTTGGCATGCGTGCCAAACGTGGCACGCCAACGACTTTTTTTCCGGCAAGCAACCCAGGGCTCACCTTAAAAAAATAATTCAATAAATAAATACATATCTAACATCTTTCCTGAGCTGTATATTTTAACTTAAGAGAATACAATTTTATTAAGTAGAGCGATACCAAATAAAAATGCAATAAAGAAACAAACATTATCATCTGTTTTAGTAGTCATAAGTAACAAGAAAATGAAATAAACATCCTATTTCCAAGCTATCTATCTATCTCCACGATATACTGACCTATAAGTTTTGTCCCATTCAGTTGTTGCATCATTCGCGCAGCCAGACGTAGTGTGACTCCTTTATCATCATTTTATATATTTTTTCTTGTTTTGTGAAAAATTTTTCAGTTTTTTTTAAAGTGTGTATATATGTGGATTTGAATTAAATTAAATCGTAAGTCATTAAAATATTGATGTATTTATGGTCAATTAATATATTTAGTTTATCAGATAGAAATGCATATTTTCTTTACGTTCCCATAAACATAAATTATTGTTAAAGCTATGTGAAATGTATTATCAATATTCAGGATTACGAATGCTATCTGCACGTAATTAGATGGAATGCGTACCCTTCTCTTTCATTTGCACGTGTGTAGGTAGACTTATAATTGTACTAATTTTTGGTTTGCTTAAACTTGGTAGGTGTATACTAATCTATGGGTCTAGTGGTTCTAAGGCTTGTGTAGCTCAGTGGAAGTGGCAGTGAGTGCAGTGTGGATTTAGTTCTCCTAAAAGATATGTATTTTTCGTATTTTAGTTGATAATATTATGTTAAATTATTGTAGTAAGAGTCTGTGTAGCTCAGTGGAAGTGGCACGCCGCGCTCTGCGATTTTAAATGTGTAATGTCATGGCACATCCCTCGCCATTAAAGCTGATCGGTGGCGATGCAAGTTCGTCACTGATTCATTCGCAATTAACAGCGAAGGTCAGTTAACAAGTAAAGTAAGTAACCTTGAATCTCATTTTATCGTTAAATTCAGAAAACACGAAAATGGAAAATAATAATGTTAAACCGGCTAAGTCAACCAAGAGTAATGGCGAAGAGAATTTATTTCCGGTTAGTGGATCGAAGTCGGTAAATTCTGCAATTAGTAATTTAGACTTTTTAAAGTCATTAAACCTACCCTCGGACATGGACTGGTCAAAGACAGTTATCTTCAAATGTGACCTTAAGTTTGATCTTTATACAGAGGAAGATATAATAAAGGACTTGGAAAAGGAAGTAAAAGGAACTGACGTATGGCACCTTGGCCAATTGATGTACAATTATGGCTTCCTTCTATCCTTTAAAAAAATAGCGTTTAAGGAATGGTTTACGAATATGGGCAACATTAAAGTGAGAAACGAAACGTGCGAAATTATTAACATAAATTCTCCCAGGAAAGTAGAAATTCTCGTGCACTGGATGCCACCGCTTGTGCCAAACAAATTGGTTGTATTATATTTTGAAAAATATGGTAAAATAGAGTTTATAGACAATATCGCTACGATTAAAAATGATGATTGATCACATGTTCTCAGCAATAAAAAGAAAGTGGAATTTAAACGAAGGAGTGAAAATTGAGGAAATTCCGTATGTTATCCGGGTAAAGAAGATAACCGGAATTGTGGTGATTCCAGGAAGACCCCGTCGTGCTATAGGTGTAAGGAAACAGGTCATCTGAGAAGGCAATGTGTGGAAAATGCAAGAATTGCTTTCGCATCGGACATAGTGCTGATAATTGTACAGGAAGCACATATGCGTCGATTTTAAGGAGGAAATGAATGGATGATCAGGAAATGAATAAAATAGAAGAACTGAAAGATGACGTGCAAGATAATGAAACAGCAATAAATCTACAAACACAAGATTAAAGGATTCAGGATAAGAAAGCAATGATACAGGAAGGTATTCAGACAAATACTCATCCTGTGACAGAAACTACTGGGAAAAATGAAGAGAAAACTGAAGCAGAAGATGATAAAAGGTATCCAGGTATACCGAAAGATGATGCCGCAAAAGAACCTGAAACAACCATGAAAAATGAAGAAAGCATTAAAAAACAAACTATAAAATATACGGAAATAGAATCTGAGCAAGCGATTGAGAAAATTGGAAAAAAAGACGAAAGTATTAAAAAACAAAACGCAAAATGTATAACTACTGTGGAGACAGAATCTGAACAGGAAATGGAAATAAGTCAAATTGAGAAAAATGAAGAAACAAAGGGTGTTCCGGAAACCACTGGTAACATTAAAATGGAAAGAGAAGTAAAAAATATATTCCCACTAGAAACGAGTGGCTATAGTAACCCAAAACAGAGAAGGATGAAAATAAAAGTCACTCCAAATATCATAAGGACAGGAAATAAAAAAGTAAATAAGAAAAATGAAATCTGTACAAATAATAATATAAACAACACACAGCATGAAAGTGATGAGCCTAAATTTTAATGGTCTAAATCATAAGGATACTGAAAATGTATTAGCAAACCAAACATTTAAATCCTTTCCGGATATTATAATGCTACAAGAAACGAAAATTTGCTCTATAGAACCCATTCAAAATTTTGAAAACAAATAACTGCCCATTATATCTTAATCTACGAATCTGCAAATAATAGTAATAGTGGTGGACTGATAACGCTAATAAAATGCAACCCAGACATTCAGCTACTTTCTCATGAGGTATACTCATAAGGCATAAAGTTTTAGAAACAGATGTAGTAATAGAAAACAAAGTATGCACATTAATTAATGTAAATGGACCAACAAAACCTGCAGGAAAAAAAAAAACATTTTGGAAACAAATGAAACATCATCTATTGCAAAAAAAACATTGCCATAGTTGCAGGGGAGATGAATTTTATAGAAAATAAGTTAAAAGACCAAGAAAAAATATCTGAAGTGCCACAGAAGGAATACACTGACATCTTTAAGGATTGTGGTCTTATTGATGGTTTCAGGTTTTTATATCCGATGAAAAAAGAATTCACCCACTTCGCTCCGGGTAATGCATCTAGAATAGACAGAATTTACACTCCAATCCATCGAGGAATAACTGTAAAGAGCGTTAAGAATACTCCAGTTGTATTCAGTGATCACCACAAGGTATAGGCTAGACTTCAGTATTCTCAAAAAGAAAAACTAAAAACATTTATTAATCGGAACTTTCCATTATGTCAATTCAATGAAAAGCTAACAGAAGAAAGTGAATTTAATACGGAAGTAAAAATATAATAGTAGAAGCTGCAAAATATGATAACGCAATCAGTGGGTAGGAAATATTAAAATTAAAAAGTTATCCAGCTTATACTACTCAAACAGAACAAACAGACAAGTAAAAGCAGAAATAAATCAATTAAAAAAGAAAATAAAAGAATTACAATACAAGGAAATAGAAGGTGCGTGGTTACGAGCGCGTTTCAAAGCTGTAGAAAATGATGAAGGCTAAACATCCACTGCTTGGATATTCGAAAGAGACAGCAACGAAAGAAGGAGGATAAATTCTCTGCATTATGAAGAGGAAATTATGAGGGGCATTATGAGGGTTTCCTACAAACACCTTACAGCTGTATTCACAGGAAAAGAGAGTGATACCATTGAACGAAATAAATTCATGTCAATTCTACCCAAGACAACTCGAATGGAGGCTGAAGAGAGTGATGCCCCCATTATAATATCGAAATGCAAAAATACAATAAAGCATCTCCCGAAAGGAAAATCTCCCGGAGTAGATGGTTTAACTGGCGAATTCTACAAAAGATACTTTCAAAAGTTTGAAAACTTGTTTATGAAGATGATTAAACAAATGTTAGAAACACAGGCAAAACCAGAAAACTTCAACGGTGGATACATCCCATTAATACCAAAAGTTTGCGATCCAGAAAAACTGAAGGATATAAAAAAATGGAGAGGTATAACATTGTTAAACACTGACTATAAAATAATCTCAAAAATATTCACAAACAATACAGAGATGTCTACAGAAACTTGTATCGTCTAATCAAGCATGCCCAGTTAAAGGAAGAAATCTTACAGATACCATAATACATCTTAGATGTATATACGAATATTATCAATTGACCAACAGACCATGTGCATTACTAGGTTTAGACATCGAAAGAGCTTTTGACATAGTGAGTCATGAATACATCTTTGAAGTAGCAGAAGTATTAGGATTTGCAGCAAACTTTAGGAACTGGTTAAAAATATTTTATGAAAATGCACAAAGTCGTATAATCAGAAATAAAAAAACTTTCCGCACCTGTCCAAATCAATTGTTCCGTACGACAAGGGAACCCTCTCTCTATGGCCCTCTTTGTATTAGCAATCGAACCATTAATCACAGCAATAAACACAAATAAACAAATTCAAGGAACAAATATTCATGGAGAAAGAGCGAAGAAAAATTGATAGCTTATGCAGACGACATAACACTCACACTAGAAAATGAAAAATCCATGGAGGAAAAAATAAAAATATTGGACTCCTTTGCAAAGGCGTCAGCCCTTAGGGTGAACGTGGCGAAGTCTTGCTGTTTGGTGGTTGGCGACTGGAAAAAGGAACCAAAAATACCGGCTGGAATGTTGAGAAAAAACTACTTTTGCCGGTATTAGGAATAAAATTTGGAGGTATAGACACATATGTAGATCAGTGGAAAGAGTTGTATGAAGCCATATTTAAAAAATTATTAATATGCGAAATAGACAACTTTCCGTGAGAGGCAAAGCTAGGATTTGCAATATGTACTTAGCCTCCAGATTGTGGTACAAAATACATAACATTCCATACCATGGACAGTGGGCGGATAAAATTCATAGGCTCTTTGCAACATACATATGGGGTTCACAATATGAACCAATGCGCCGGTCTCGGCCTAGTTAACATACACCTAGAGACCTTGATTATCAGAGCCATAACTGCAGTAAAAGCACATAATAAATCATACCATGGATAGATATGCAATTGCTTTTCTACAAAAGTGCCTCCCTGACAAGGTCATCAGCTATCTTTCTTCGATCAAAAAGAGACCACCGAGAATGTTCACCGAAATGGCTGAAGGATACCGGTTTATAGAAAAAAATTTTGGCATTGAGAAATTACTATAAACGAAAACAAGAGCAATAAATGCAAAGCTAAGTAGAACCATTTTTCCAATACGTCAGCATCGAGAACAAAAACGAGGGGGAGATCAAACTAATTTCAGTGTTAAACAATATATTTCGTTTTCCAATAAATCCGTTCTACAAAACCTTTTTCTTTAAAGTTCATCATGCATTGCCAGCCAAAATGTGGGTTGTAACAAAAGGAATACCACTGGATAGTCTTGTAACCTGTCAATTCTGTAAAGAGCCAGAAACACTTTATCACTGATGATTTATTGTAAAAAAGCAGAAGACATCTGGAGTCTTGAGAAACAATGGATGCCAGAGAATGAAATAATTAATGAAAATCTGATATTTGGCTAAATGAGAAAAAGTTAAGCAGAGTACAAACGATCATAATTATCATAACAATGTATACTATCTGGACATACAAGTGTGACCATATGTATGACAGAACAGGCGGTGAAAACATCGAAACAAAATTCGATAGATACTGGCAAGATGTCATGAGGAATTCTATCCAATTGAAAAGGATGAACACAGAGGAATGGGAGTCCTTGGGAATTCACTTGCATCATGCTACCCTTCAGATAACCGAACAGGAAGAACATTCATAATTGTGTATGTATATATATATATATATATATATATATATATATATATATATATATATATATATATATATATATATATATATTTAAAAATAGATTTAATGACTTAAAAACCGAGATTACTTATAAAGACTTAATAAAATTAATACTAATGAAAATCTGATATTTGGCTAAATGAGAAAAAGTTAAGCAGAGTACAAACAATCATAATTATCATAACAAAGTGACCATATGTGTATATATATATATATATATATATATATGTGTGTGTGTGTGTGTGGTCTTTCTTCTGGTGTGTGGGAGAGGGCCAGGGCATCAATTATCAGGAATGCTAAGTGAACTTTAAGGACTCGAAATATGTAATCAAATAATGGTGTGGTAAAATAGCTAACAATTAAAATTGTTAATAACAGTAATACAAAAGTATTGAGATTTAAAAGCTGAATGTAACTAATAATGTAATGTCATGTAACTGTTCACTGTTAAAGGCTATGAGAATTAATTTCACAAAATGAATTACTCGTAACAAATGGTAATACCCTTAAGGAAGTTAAAGCATATGCAAACATATGATGAAAATATCTATCAATGATGTATCTATTTCACTGCTGTGTATTTATTTTTATTTGTATAATAACAGTAATACAAAAGTATTAAGAGTTAAACCTGAATCTAATTGAAATGTCATGTAACTGATCCATGTTAAAGACTATGAGAAGTAAATTCACAAAATGAAATACTTGTAACAAATAGTAATACAGTATCCCTAACAAAGTTAAAACAAATGTAAATATATGATGTATATATATCTACTTATGATGTGTTTATTTTTACTACTATGTATTTATTTGTTATTGGTCTGATAACAGTAGTACAAAGGTATTAAGAGTTAAACCTGAATGTAATCTGTATGTATATATCTATTTATGATGCAAATATTTTACTGCTATATATTTACTTGTTATCGTTTTAATAAAATATACTCAGTGGAAGTGGCGCTTGCATCCTTTGCGCCTGGCCGCTCGAAGTTGGACTTAGGTTCGAGTCTAGTCACAGACCGGAGGAACTTTTTCTGAGCCTTTTTTCTACTGGTTCCTGAGTTAGTCGATTTCTGTCACGAGTAAACGGGTTTTTTCTCCCGGAAACTCAGGTTTTTCATCCCATAAGCTCAAAAAAATCGACCGTAGAGCCCAACATTATTTCAGATAGTAACATATCCTGTTAGAGCGAGGTACCAAGAAACGGCAGCACATGTTTGCCAGCCTCTTCATCGATGGCTGCCTATAATTAGTAATAGACATGGGCCAGTTATCTCTGATTGGCTACCGATGGAGATTGAACTGCCCACTCAGTCTCCAAAAGCTACATAGGGTTTAAAGACCTCGCTTACTCCCTATAAGGAAATAAAAGGCGTTAGCGTATTACGTAGCTTATTACCTTGTGATTGCACAACTTTGGTCAGTCATTTGTAATTTACTTTTTTTCCTTTTTGCGTTATTCCCTTCTTGACTTCCTTTCTTTTTTTCTATTCACATTTATGCTAAATATATAAACATACCATTATTATATTTTTTTTTATTTGTTTCCTGCTCTTTACAGATTGCCACAACAACCAGCAAAGAAACATACTGGTAGACATTCAAATCAAGTGGATATTAGAAAATTTAAAGAATACTACGCTGAAAAATTTGGTACGATTAAGAAAGATAATAAAGCATTATGCATTATATGATTTGAATGAGTTGTTTATAGGACTTCTTCTGTGGAGAGATATTTTGAAACTGTTCATAAAAACTTAAGCAATAAAAGTGAGCAAGAATTACTTGTAATTCTTGCTCACTTTTCTTGTAAAGATAATTAATTTCTCGTGAATTAAGTAAGACAAAAAAAAAAATCCGATACTTGGATGAAATTTATTTCAGGCAGGCCTAGTTCCAACTTAGTTTTGAGATTTTAAAAGTTATTGCCCAACATGGAAAACCACTCAGTGATGGGAAGTATATTAAAGAAGCATGGCTAGAATGTGTTCCTTTCCTTCCTTTTGGACAATCTTTCAGAAAAGGTAAAAATTATTCATCGCATTAAAGATTTGTCTGTGAGTAGAAAAGCAGTTAAGGAAAGGATACTTAAGTTGAAAGGAATACAGCAAAACAATTAACAAAAGATTTGGCTTTATGTAACTTCTTTTCTATTTGTGTTGATGAGAGCACAGACATTACATCATCAGCTATTATTATTATTATTATTATTGTTCCGGGCAACTCCAAGGAGTCGACAGACTCGTCGAGGGAGGCCCAAACATCATGTCAAGAACAACTATTCGACATTGACACAGTATCTATCATACCTTGCCTTGAACTCATTCATGGTCGTAGCACCCACAACAGACTCTGGAAGCTTATTCCACTCATTCACCACTCTCCAAGTAAAAAACCTAGCTCTAACACCCTTGTCAACCACACTCTTGCCCAGCTTCCATGCATGGCCCCTAGTCCTCCCACCACCAGTCATATTTTCAAAAATATCTTCTGGATCAATCTTATAGAAACCCTTCAGTAATTTGAATGTCTCAATCATATCACCCCTCCTTCGCCTATCGTCCAATCTCTGCAACCCACAAATCTTCAACCTATTCTCATAAGGTTCATTCCACAGACCTTCTATCATCTTGGTCACTCGTCTCTGGATCCTCTCTGGGTCACTCGTCTCTGAATCGAGCACGATGTTGTAGGGTTGACGAAGTATGCGGAGAGATGATTAACCTTGTAACACTACCTGAACGTACCACGGAGGTTGAAATGTATAAAGTAGTTATGAACGAATTATCTATTCGGCAAACTGATATTTCAAAAGTGGTATTCGTCACAACAGATGGTGCACCCAGCATGATCGGTAAGGAAGCATGATTTGTGCTTCCTTACCAATCATGTATGAGAAGACTATATGCAAAAACTGGACTAAAGGAACCTCAAGAAGTGAATGTAAACAGTATTACAATATTACATTTCTGCCCATGCTTTCAATAAACGATAATTCCAGGTCTTGTTCTGAAATGATTTGTTGAATTCCTGATTGAGATAAATCTCTTTTTGACTAATCAACAAATATCTTATAAAGCAATCTGACATGCGTGTGGGTTTGTAAATTAATTTTTTTTTTTTTCAGATTTTTGCAAACATTTAAATGACTTGAACCTTAAACTACAGGGCTCTGGTAAGACTCTTGATATTATGTTTGATGACATAAAGACTTTTGAAATGAAATTAGGAGTTTTTAATAGGGATGTAGACAGTGAGAGATTTAGATATTTTCCAAACCTAAAGAATTACATCAATGAGCACCAAAAGGATGACAAAACGCCAGTGTCTTCAAAAAGCTTAAACATCAATTGTGTCAACTGTTGAGCAGTTCTCTCTAAGCTTTGTTAAGTTCAGAGAATTAGAAGAGACTGCAAAATTCATTGTTTCCAGACACTGTAAAACTGAATGAATTAAATTTGCAGATGTTTTCGTGGATAAATGCAGTTGATTGATTTTCAAAGTTGCTCAATCTGGAGGCAGAAATTTGTTGATCTCAGAGTTAATTTGGAAAATATTGAAAAGGAGACGGGAGTAACAGAGAAAAGTATGGAAAACGAGGTACTAAGAACTTGAAATACTATTCTAGAAACTTTTGTATGTTTAAAAACCCTTTTGCATCTACATCTTGTGAATTATTGTTTTCGATGATGAACTTTGTTAAGTCTCGTAATAGGAGTAGCCTTACAGATGAAACTAGGAGCGCATGCATATCTCTATCTCTAAAGGTTACAAATTATAAACCTGATATAAATTATCCGTCATCATTGATGCAGCAGCAGGTCTCATTGATGCTAAATAAATAAAACGTCCACTATTTTTCTTTCTATAGTTTTTATTTGATGTTTTCTTCTAAGAAAAAACGGTAAAGATTATCTTAACTTCTATTTAATATATTCTGTAGATAAAATAACATTTTTATCTGTATTTTTATGTATTATTCGTAAGGAATTAATAATTAATAAAAGAATATCTTTTATTTTATTTTATTGCGCTTTAGTCAAGTAAAACTATTATGAGATTGTGTACTGTAATATATTGGAAAAACTTGAAAACATTTATGTCTGATTGATCTATTAAAAAAAAAAAAAAAATCAGTATTATTGTTTCCTCTTTTGCTGATGATGTTAAAAATTGCGTCTTTAAATTGTGTGACTGTATATGGCAGCTAGAATTACACTTAAAGGTAAATAAAAAATATCCATGCACGCTATCAACAGGGTAGGAGGAGTTTGAAGCAAAACTTCCGTCACTAATTTTTATGTTCATTCAATCTTACATGACTTACAATAATGACACAAGATTCTTTTATTTTACCGCTCCATTGTGATTTTTGATTATTTGAAAAGGTTTTCTCAATACTTAAAAGACACCAAATTACAATAGGTTCCCCAAATTTTCGGTTGGCACGTGAGAAAATTTTGCATCAAAGATTTGTCGATTTTGACACGCACACTTAAAAAGGTTGCCCACCCTTTTTAACGTACTTAAGCAATTGTAACGACTGCCCTAGTGCAATCGTTACAATTGCTTCGCTGTAGCCCGGCTTATACACTAATGAATGAATCGTTACAAAATTTTTAGTTTAACTTTTATTAAATTTAACTAATTAATAACTTTATGCAGCTATGATTTAATACGCATCTCTTTACGTTTGTTAACATTTCTCTCAACTGCAAATGGCCATGTACAGTCTGCAAGTGTTTTGTATGCGTAAGTTATGATAAATTTTAATATGCACTTATGTATACAGGTAACCCTCGTATAACGCGGTCTACAAATTATAGTAACCCTTGTTGAACGCGGTACTTATACAACGCAGCTTGTCTTTCTCCAGGTTTGTCTGGTTTGTCTTATATGAAACCTTTCTCCAGTTTGTCTACAAAACTGCTTGTAGACAAACAGTTTTGTCTACAAACTGGAGTAACCCTTTATCTTAAAAATCAAATTTTTTAAGATAATTTTTATCTTCTTTAAATTTGCGTCTGCCTGTATCGCATGTAGTTATAAGTAGCGAATTTATATTAGGGGAAATACCCTTTAGCACGAATGTACGTCAATTGTTTACCGTATAAAATATTTATTGTTGAAAATTGTCTTCGTTTTCTGCCAGGAAAGCGCATTAAAAATCGTAAGTGTGTTCATCTCAAGCTGATCACTTTATTTTTGGGTGAGTTACATAATACGTAATGCTTTTTTTTATGTAAAAAACATTCTTTTTATAGTACTGGTCACTTAGAGCGCTTTTGCGATATACGCGTTTGTTAATAGGGATAAACCCACCCACTGCAAACTGCCAAGGTAACAATTGAACAAGACTGAAGATACATTCGGTTTCGATCAGCACATGAGACTCAACCTTCGCGAACTTTATAAGTGCTCCAATCTCTTCAATAGTGAATTAATTGATGGGGAAATAGATTTAAATGAGGAGGAACTGATACAATTAATAGATGACGTCGAACCAAATGGCGGGGAAAGTTCTGCCGAAGATTCTGATTGTGATGAATCCGTTAAAGAATTCAATTTAAAGAAATTAGCAGAAAGATTGGACTCGGCAAGAAAGTTATTTTATGGATAATGATCTTCCCCAATGGAGGGCTCCAGAAAATTCACGAGACAATTGGATATTTGTTTAGCTCCATATTAACTTAATAAAAAATTGCAGCATAGTGGTAAGCAAAGTCTTATTACTGACTTCTTGATAACTAAACTAGCCAAAGTATGCAATGAGAATTATACAAATGACGTCCAAGAGATTTCAAGTGATGACGACGTCCGGCCACTCGTAAATAAAGAACATCTACGAAATGTTAGTTTTGAAGAGAGTGGTGACGATTAAAATATAGTTTCTTTTATTTTGCCTAAAACATTTATGTATTATGTGCAATGAAGTTTACAATTTATAATTTTTTGTAAATTTATACTATGTATTTGCTTCACAGTTTATGTTTTCTTAACTTACATGAATTACCTGAATTAAATAATAAAAAAATATTTTTGTTGGATGTCATTGTTTATATAATCTTAAAAAAAAAAACGATTTTTGAACCTAACACTACTTTTTCAATGTGATCTGAATCTCGCATAACGCGATTTATATAACTCGGCATTTTTGTGGAATCTATATTTCTAAGCTATGGGGTTCGTCTGCGAGTTTTTTCAAATTGGCGCAAATCTCCAAAAATTCTTCCAATATAATTATCGAAAAAAAAAATCTTGTATAAGGTTTGTGGTATTACAATTCACATCTTAAATATCACAAACAGAATCATATTTAATTTCTTGTCAGAAAGTCTCTTATTCAAAAAATTAAGAGTTAATTATTTAAAAATATATTTGCAAGTAATATTTAATATGGAAAATTTTAAAATGTTTTAAAGATACTGAAATTTTTTAATAAAATCCATAAGTCATTCTTTCACCTTTTATGATCCCACAATATTATTTTTATTAGGTTCTTACAGTCAGCTGTATTTGTAACCCTCAAATTCCACTGCTTCTAAGCCTTAATGACTATCAGAAGATGTCATGAACTTAATCAGGGAAAAAAATAAGGCAAGATATCAATATATCATAATACCAGGGCACCCCCAAGACAAAAAGTTTCTCAACAAACTGAATAGTGCAGTTAGAGATGCACTTAAAGCCCACAGAAACAAAGGGAGGGGGGGGGGGGGAATCGGGCCAGATCGCCCCGATTTGTTCACTTGTTTTTATCCATTTATTAGGTTCTACGGGCTTTCAGACTTTGTAAACTGGTGTCTTTATAGTATTTTTAATATTCTTTTTTATTTTTCTCTTGTTAGGTTTTGAGTGCATTTTTTCCTTTTTGGGACTTTTCCTTTAATGAGTGAAAAGTCAAACGGCCGTTTTAGTAATACCTGGCAGTTAATAACTATTTCACTCTATTTTTCTATCTTCCTCTCTCTCTCTCTGCTGAATTTCAGTGCTACTTTTATTCTCAAAAGGCCAATGAGGAGATACTTGAACTCACAAAACACAATACAAATAATTTGGATGGAGAATAAAGGAGCAGAATCAATCAGTCGAATAATGTTGTAAATTGAGCTGAAAGACATGAGCTGCATTTAGTATTACCATTCATCGTTACAAAGATAATATCAGGAATATTATCTTTGTAACGATGGTCATTTGAATTTTTCACTCTTAAAGAAACATAAGTACCAAATACATAAAATATTCGTGTCATGAAATGTTAATAAATTATTAAATTACTAGGGCAATAAAGGTTGTTATAAAGTGCAATAAATTTATGCAATACAGTAAAAAGACATGAAATAAACTAAACGAGGTGGGGAAATTTATGGTTCAGGTGGTCCCATACTCAACTGGCTCGATATATATATATATATATATATATATATATATATATATAAACGGCAAAAGCCAGAGGTTAAATCTCAATCTACGATGCAAAGAATCTTCATAAAGAATTTTCAAATGAAAGTGCATTAGATGGTTTCTCATATACGGAGATGGTGGAATTTTTGTCCCAAACCTCAGGTGTTTCATGTCACAAAAGAGAAAAATAAACTGTCCGATACAATTATGAGACATTTTTGGGCTTAACAGTTTTATCGCAGTATTTTAATTATTTCTATACAGGTAAGTTATGTTTCGCGAAAGGCCATTAAACCTAAAATACCGAACGATGTTTTCTTGTATAGCGAGACCTGTTGAGTTTCCACAGTTAAACAATCACACGGTGCGACACATGCGAAAATTATATTTTACAATTACATATATGACATCATCAGTGTGAGAGAAAAACAGCAGTTAGGAATTTGAACAATAGAAGAGCACAGCGCATGTGCCAGATTTGAATCTCTCTGTATATGGTTGAGCGTTTGTCAAGTTAAAAACTATTGGGCTTAAAATGAAAATTAAGTTTATTAGTTAAAATATAATCTATTTAACACAGTTGAGTATAACAATTTCCCAAAATTTTGAGAAAGGCAGTCATTACGATTAAGGTTTGATTGACGAACTAGCGTTTCAGTTCTTCATTGAATAGTGGTTCCTATATATACATAGATCTGTGCAAAAGGTCTGTGGTTTCAACTGAATCCTATGATTTGCATTTTCAATTCCATGTTGTGCCAGGCTAAATTTGTGCGATTTGATCAGCAGAAAGAAAATTCCTCTTGATGTTTCTTTTTCTAAAGTTAATTTAATTCGGTGATGCAGATTGTTTTTTGCAAAAAATGAATAGTGTGGGTCTGTGTGATTTCATCCTGCAATTATATCATCTATGTATTGCAGCTAAACAGATGGTTTTGGGTGAAAAGCAAACGTTCTTTCTTCCAGATAAAAGTTTATCAGGTTAGTTGACAGTGACGAACCCATCCAGGTTCCTTCCTCACCACTTTTACCTGTAAGAAACTCCATGCCAAGAACTTCTAAGTAATCACTGATACAAACGCATCGTCTGTAGACATTCCTTAAGCGATGGATTTAAATATTATCCTTCCCACAAACCTTTCTCTTCTCTTTACTCAAATGCAGAGTTCAATTAAACATCAGCCCCATTCCATCTAGAGTGAGGCCTCTCAGAATAGATGTTCCTGGGAAGAGCAGCCAAGGGAAGTCACAAAAATATTTAGAGATAGTTGGAGCTGAAAACATTATTTTCTTTCTACCCCTATGGAGAAGAGGGATACATGGTAGTAGATGTCGAAACAAGAGACAAGCTATTAGAATGTTTTACTTTTAAGGACAATTAATAGGACCCATAATCATAGGAAGTCTGGCAATAAAGATCGATTCTTACAAGTTATGGTAAATTACCTCCGGAGAACAAAACACAATATTTAGGTTGTGGTTGCATAGAACGCTTAGGAGGAACAAAAGCCTGATGGATCCTATCCATCATTGTACAAGAATAACTACAGGTGAATTTTGCACATCGCCCTTTCGGTCTTGAAGCGAATGAACCTACTGTTTCACCTGTGGAAAAAATAGTCTCTGAACTGTCTAAAAAAATATTCTCTTCCAAAACATCCTATGTGAATCCATATTTTTGCTTACGTTCAGAAGCTCAATATCACTCGTAAGAAGACATCCTTTCGAACATTCGGTATGTGTTTGGAAGAAACTTTGAAAACTATTGCTGTGAATATGGACATTACTTGCACCAAACTGAGCAGCATTCCTCCTTGGCAGGTTTTTTCACTCCGTCATGCAACTGTGATGTTTTCTGACATACAAGAAGGGTCGTCTGAAAAGTTCTCGGTGTAACAATGAAAAAACGAATTTATAATTTCAAAATTATTTTTTTAACATAATATCCCTTAAGACTAATACATTTATTCCAGTGATGCCCTAGCATCATTATCCCATCCCTGTAGTAGTTCTCAGTAAGATTTACAAAATACCACTCTAAGCTGCAATCACCTCTTGATTCAAAGAAAAACGCTGACCAGCGAGGAAGAGTTTTAGTTTTGGGAAGAGATAGAAGTCAGAGAAATCCAAATCTAGGGAATAGGGTGGATGTTCCAACAATTCATAGTGCAGATCCCTTAGATTTTCCCATTGCCAAAACACTTTTGTGGGCAGGTGCATTGTCCTGATGAAAGATGATTTTTTTTTTTCTTCTGCAAACCGGATCTTTTCTCACAAATTTTTTCATCTAGTCTGGTTAAAAGATCGGAATAATATTCGCCGGTTATTATTTTACTCTTTTCAAGATAATAAACAAAATGCCTTTAGCATCCCAAAACACCGATGCCATGACCTTTCCTTCTGATGGAATCAACTTAGTCTTCTTTGGTGCTGAACAACTGGCTTCTGTCCACTGTTTTGACTGCTGTTTGAATTCTAGTGTGTAATGGTGAATCCAAGTCTCATCCATAGTAAAAAATCGACACACAAAATCAGTTTTATTCTTGTTAAAACGCTCCAAGCACTGTTCAGAGATTTTCACATGAATGCGTTTTTGATCTGCTGTGAGCAAGCACGGCACCCATCTTGCACAAAGCTTTTTTCATATGCAAAATATATCCTACACATATCTTCATGCAAAATATATCCTACACGTTCTTTTGAAATGCCTACAGTCTCAGCAATTTCATGCACTTTGACTCATCGGTCATCCAATACCATATCGTGCACTTGATCAATGATTTCTGGTGTTGTTACACTTTTTGGACGTCCTTTATGTGGATCATCTTCAAGGCTGGCACAGCCACATTTAAACTCAGCAGACAATTTCTTAATTGTCGAAAATGAAGAAGAGTGTCCATAAACTTTTATGAACTTCGAATGAATTTCTTTTAGCGTTAAACCTTCTTTTACTAAGAATTTTATAACCGCACGATACTCGATTTTATCCATTTCAAGGGATACAGATAACATTTTTGCTTCAGACAGCTGTATAAAACAAACTATTTGATAAAATGACTTGCAATTTTACATGGATGCTTATGATAGATGTACCAACTAAGAAAAAAAAAATCTTGCCAACAGTGTTGCCATGTCGAGGCCGAGAACTTTTCAGACCACTCTTGTAGTTACTAAACAGTGATGTGCAGTAAATGGAATGCAACATGCAATGTGAATAAGTGGTCTTTGTCTCCAACAGGATATCTAGTCAGTGGTAAAAGAATGTTGCAATGCAGAAACAAGATCCATAAGTCTCATGTAAATGTCACATTTGTCAATATAGCGAACAAAGTTTCCATCAGATTACTTGTAAACATTAATGTATTCGGTAAATGTTTGACCAAGAAAAATGCAGTTATGAAATAAGTAATGTGTGTTACATTAAGAGCTTCATTTTGACTTCAATCAAACCTATAGCCATGCCATTATATTTATTTATTTTTTTTTTAATATTTCAAGCAAAACAAGACACTGAGATATAACTATATTGCAGTCTTAAATTTTATATTACAGGATCATCTATTTTGCAAGATATAATTAATATTTCTGTACAAAAATTTCTGAATGTTTATCATATGAAAACAGTAAAGCAGTTTTATAGCACGGGGTATAAATTGATAAATCAGATATATACACATTTCTAAGCTTGAAATTTTCATATCAGGCAGTCTGTATAGCGCTTAGCTGATAATGCACATTTCTGTTTAAGTCTGTATTGCCCATAAGAGCAGTCTTTTCATTTTTCAATATCATATGTAACTGCATATGTTGAATTTTCCAGGCATCTGATTGTGGAGTTTTCACTAGCCCAAACACTTGATCAAATAATCCTACACAATCTGAAAATCTATGAATTACTCCACTAACAGTAACTTTAATCAGTCCATGAGGTTCTTGAACACATTTAATACCTCCAGTGCCACTGGTATTTGGGTCAAATATTATTCTTTCATTACAAATAAAATTAATGAGGCAACCTGATACCTTGTCAGCTCCAGTGTAATAATCATTCAATTCTTGACCTCCAGGCATAAGTATTCTTACACGTAAATTACAATCAGGCCAAAAATGATGTGTACCAAAATTTTCAGAGTTATTCAGCATTGGGAAGAACCATGTGACAAACTGGTGACCCATTTCAGCTAACCCATTGTCTGTATTCACTGATCCACCAGGAGATAATTCCTCTTCTTCCATTTCATCATCTAAGGCTGTAACTGTAGCAGGCTCAGTCTTTATACCATCAAGCAGTGACTCTGATTCATCCAATTCATCTTCAAATACAATAGGCTAAGGGAAGAAAATCATTATTAAAATGAATTAAGTTGCTGGTAAGACTATGCTGAAACAATTCTACATAATAACATGTTAGCAGACATCAACTTAAAATATCAAATGAGAATTTATTAGTTTATTAATTTGAAGTAATAGCATTACTTCAAATTCCTCTTTCTTTCTTCTAGAATAAAAATATTTACTCGAATATAATATTTTTCAAACCCCCCCATTCCAATCGATAAAGAGGAACTGCTAAAGTGCTAAAATCAGACTAAGGAAAATGAGATGGAATTGTATATGATCCTCCAAAATGCATCTTAAAAAGATTTTCTCCAAAACAAACTTTTTTCAGAATTTATCTGAGACCTCTGAAGATTTGCTATTATCAAGTGTATATAATGGGGGGCAAAAAAAGACTCAATTACAGTGAAAGAATCCAAAAATTATGCTAATAAAACTCAGAGAGAATAAAAGTTCTATAGATGAAAGTTTTCAATGCTGCTTTAATGTCAAAAGGCATGCACTGACATTACAGCAACATGGTAATAACAAATGGAAAGTGAAGTTTCAGACTGATTATTAGCACATGAGCAAATGGAGAGATAAAGAATAAAGCTAATTACTGGGTTGGTAAAGAAATTTCATCCCATCAGTTAAAAACCTTTCTACTTTTAGTTCTTCTCTTAAAAAAAAAACACCATCTATGTTTAATATGTACAAACCTGTTAAGTGATTTCTAGCAACCATCACAAGTGAAAGTATAAAATAATATTCCTACACTAATACCTTGCTTTAAACAAATTTAGCATTAGTGCTCTCATCATTCTGGCAATACATTCCCCCCATTTACTATTTTGCAAAAATTTGTAAATGGGTAGAAGTCCGTTGTGTGTAAAACACAACTTCTTGTGTTTTACACACAACAGACTATACTCTTGCCTTTCCTATCATCTACTACTATACTCTGTATAATATCTTCTATGTCTGATAGACTCATCTCACCAATTTCTACTCTCAATCACACTACTACTTTGATAACTCTGTAAATCCCATTCCCTCCTCACAACCCAAAACATTCTTATGCACTTGCCTGTAGTGTTTCCTTATCTCCCAGATCTGTGCATGGTAATCTAATCCAGATGTGTTGTAATGAATGCCTTATAATGGCACTATCCCTCCTTATCTGTACTTGTCAAGGTCCTCCTCTCATCATGGCAGCAATTCTTTGAGTGACTTTTACAACTTTGGCGACATATGTTTTCCCCCGAATTTCAATTCCCTCCATTCTCAGCTCAAGTTAAGCAAATCCTTTGAGTCCTTGAGAAACAAAGTATAGCACACTTGGCACAGAGGAGAGATTGAACAAACACTGAACTACCATATCTAGCACCAGTCGATCCAAATCCTCTAACAGCAATAATACCATTTTGGCATTCTCTACCATTATTCTTCACCATGTAGCATCAACAAATAACTATCTCCCTCAAACAATGAACCACATCAATATAAAAATTAAACAGCAGCAATCCAATAACAAAACCATAGTTCATGTCTGTTACCTTCCAAATAATTCAAAATTAAAAGGTGTACCATACTACCTAAAATAAACATTTGCAAGTACCTTTAAAAAATTGAATAGCACATTAAATTTAAAATATTTAATAAAAAAAAAAAAAACAGCAAACAGTAAATGCAAAACAATGGAAATGAATTTGCTTTCGGATCTCAAATTGATATGCAATACCTCCCCTCTTTCTTTCTTAAATCACCTATTTTCTGTCTACTGCTGCATTAAGGCCTACTCCAAATCTTCCATTCATTCATTCATTCCTATCTTGAACCTTTCTATGCCACTGAGTTTCTGTCATCTCTATGGTCTTTCTGTAGCTCTCTTTCCATCTCTAGGATACCATTCTGACATCAACTTTGCCCATTTTTGAGTGTTACTTCTTACAATATGATCTGCTGACTGCCATTTGGATCTTTTAATGGCTGTTATGTCTCTCACCCTAGTCTGAGTTCTGATCCAAGTATTGTGCTTTCCATCCAGAATAGTAATACTGAGTAATGCTCTTTCCATTTTTCTCTGGATAATCCCCAACTTGTTAGTCAAAGTCCATGTTTCATTTCCATATGTCATGACTGGAAGTATACAACTGTCGAATATTTTTCTAATAAACCAGATTGAGATGTTTCCTTTGAGTGCTTCACAAATGCTATCCAACCAAGTTAAATTCTACTTATAATTTCTTCTTTATAGTTACCCTCTACTGTGATCTTTTGTCCTAAGTAAACATAGGCTACTATATCAATTTCGTGATGTTCCATTTGTACTGCTTTTTTGTAATGTATTTATTGTACATTATTTTTGTTTTGTGAAGAACAAAATGAAGAGTGATCTGGACAAATTTAAAAATGGGAAACTGAGCAGAGTTATTTGTTTCTATAGTAAAGGAATTAGTTTAAGTAATCAGAGAGAGCAGCTGACAAATAAAAAGGAGAGATAATTCCTTGTTGCTATAGAGTAGAATAAGAAATGAATAGAAGACATAAAAATCTGAGAAAGCTAATAATAATGGTAAGTACTAGCTGGATTAGTGTTCAGGACATGGACTAATATTAATGTTACAAATTTTCCATACAAAGATATGCAGAAATTCAAATGGAGAGAATAAAATAAACAAGGGAAATAAGAAGTCTTGTTGATCATGTTATTGTTGATACTGATATCTTCAGACTAGTTGTAGGCCTGACTGGCCAAGTGGATGTGGCACTTCTGCTCACCAAACAATTGTGTATAGAGGATCTGAAATAGTAAGTTACCACCATTTAGTCTTGAACAGAGGAAAAATAAATATCACAATAAATAAAAATAAATAAAAAAAATATACAGTAGTGAACAAATTAAACTCCAACTTTACCTAATGATTTATATGTGCTCCCTCTATTCCTAATAGGTTGATTAATTTGCTTAGGCATGGACTCTACCAGTAGAGAACACATTTTTCTTATTTCTGCATTCTCGAAACCATACTTGGATAATGGATATTAAGTAATCATTTGTAACACAATTTAATTCTCCAAGTCTCTTTTTCACTATGGCCCACAAATTTTCTATTGGGTTAATTTCAAGAGAGTTACCTGGCCACTGAAGCAATTAGATGTTGTGATTTTTGAGGAATTCTCACTTTTTTTTTTAATATGTGGCATGGAACGAGAAACTGTTAAGAGTATGAGTTCTTTGTCTTTCTGGATCTGTGAGACCACTCTTTTCTCCAATGTTTTTATGTACTGGTCACTTTTAATCATACCATCAACAGGCACAAGTGATTCTGGACCATCATATGTAAACAACCCCCAGAACATCTTTTTAGCTGGGTGTTTCGGAGCTTGTTGAAGGTGGGCAGGAGAAGTGTTCTCAGCTGCTGATTTGCGAACATAAGATACTCTCTCTCCTTGGACAAAAAAATGGCTCTCATTTAAGAATATGACCTTCATCCACTTCTCAACAGTCCAATCTTAGTACACTTGATACGCTTTGACGTGCTATCATGTCAAAACATTAATCCCAATAGTTGCCAAACAGACAATTTTGGATTCATTTTACTTTTCCTACTGATCTTGAGTAAGTATAGTTTTCCTTTTTTGCCCACATTTTCCTTTTCTGTCAGGAGAAAAAGTATATATACCTGTCTCCCTTAACCTTTTTAAAATCATATTAACAATACTCAAACCAACACCACACCCACTGGCAATTTGTCTTTGAATCATGATGTGTGCTGATAAAATATTTTGTACATATTTTGAATGCTTTCTTGGAGATGTATCCATTTTATAGTTACACAAAATGAATAAAACACTATGAATGTCAACTTGTTTAACTAGTAAAAACGCACAGCACTATTAATAAACATTGTGAAGACAGTTAAAACACACAGCACTCAACCAAAATAGTGAATTAAAACCGAAACTACTGTGAACTGAAACAAAATTTGACAAATTTCGCTTGTTCATATTAATTTTTCTGCTACTGTATATATATTATGAAAAGATTTGAACTCAAGCAGCTTTCAGAGTAAACCGTAGACAAAAATATACAAATATTACTGAAGAAAATGAAAATTTGAAAACAATTAAACAATTAAGAGATTCAATGGCAAAATCTGGCCATGCAACTATTTGTAGTTATCTACAAATAGTTACACAGGAAAGAAGAAAAATCATATTTCTAGCAAGTAAGTCAGCATCTGCCTTCACAGAATACAGAGAAAATTGTAAGGTGAAGGAAGAGACTAGACGACTTCAGGATTAATATTCTAAAATAAGAAGCATAGCAGACAAGAACTGGTTCTTTCAAAGCGATCTGGCCCCACGGTTAGCCAAGTGGCTATGCACTTCACAACTATATGCCTGGGAAGGGAGTGTCCTGGCTTCGATTCCTGTCGTTGACGTGAGGAGCTTAGGATCTTTCTCAGACATAGCTAAGTTAGCTGGTCATAGGCGTGGACAGAAGAGATTTTTTTCTCCCAGTTTAACGGGAGTTTTCCATCCCGAAAGCAGGCAAACCAGCCTTCAGAACTCAATGCTTCTACAGACATAGGATACACTGGGAGGCATAGGGCTAACTACTTTACCCTTGTGTACGGTTGCGGTTAAATGAATAGAAAACCCTCGACACTGCAAGGAAAAAGAGAGAAAAGGGAAGCAGCAGCATAGCATGGAGTGCACTCCATGGAGGTGTCATGCACTGACAATAATGATAATAACAAATATCAATTCTGGTGATTGTTGAAAAATATTAGGAATGGGAAATAGTACTGTAAAATGAATCAGGGAATGTAAAGATTACAAAAAAGTGAAGAGAGGAATGTTGTGAATGTATGACAGTATACTGGAAGGCAAATACAGTCAAAGATGCTGGCCTGACTGAAAATGGATAGCACTGTCACTCTCAGCCACAAGCTGTGGCTTCAAATCTACTGAAACATCGATCTTCGTTTCAGTCTTAGGTAGTAGATGATTTTGGTCACCTGGTTTGAGACCACCACTGTTTACTAGAGGCCAGAATGGCCTTGGTTTGGTCCAAGTAGTTAGTATCTGCTCTCCAACCAAACCAACAGACATGATAGTTTGAATCTATATAGGCATAGGTGGGAAATGGATTTCAATGCCCAAGGGCCTGCCCAGAGTATGCATGCACTATAGATTCACAGATTTGCTTAGTCCTTTCATGGGTGGAGAAAAAAAAAAATTAAGCACATTGTGTCAGCTATTCAGACACAATGTGCTTAATGAAGATGGAAAATTAAATGTGGAAACAGACAACAGAATTAGCAAAGTTAGTAAGACATGAAGTCTGATGAATAAATTTATATGACATAAGACAAAAATTCACTAAAACACCAAACTTGCACCAATTAAGAGTATAAGACAAGTTTTACTTACAGTCTGCAACTGAGAAGCAAAACAGTTGACTGAAGACTAGAAAACACAGATATGAGAGTTCTGAGAAAAAAATTAAAAGAGTAAACAGAGGGCATCAATGTCATTAGCATTCAAGAATGTGTGACAATATTAATCTAAAGTGTTATGGTCACTTAACCTCTACTGGCCGAGGTGGATGAAATAGTGAGACCAACTTGCACTTCTCATCCATGTTATTCAATGTGTTAGAGAATCGTATCCAGCTTTATCTGGACATATATATATATATATATATATATATGTCCTGGCCAGTTGGGGTGTTAAACAGAATGGAGGGAAAGCTTGCAACAGGTTTCATATCAGAATGGCATGAAAGAGACTCACAGAAAGACTAAAATATATGAAAAGTGATAATGTTAGAACTTTAGAAGGATGAAATGTAGTATTATCATAGTATCCTGCACATGCCCTAAGGACACATACAATTATGTCTGATGAATTACAATAATGCACTGAGCATAATTGCAATATTAATATGTTCCATGCTTATTTTCTCACACCGATTCTCTTACTTTTGGTTTATTAAGTAGCACATATTAACCCGGCATTAGTAAGGTGGAGTGTCACAGATCCCAAAGATTTTAAATTGACTATATTTTTAACAACACGTGGCAGTGAGTCATTCCTCAGTATAGCTTCCCCTCCTGTAACCCGCTACTCGATGCCATAGACAAAAGCTGTTGCTTGCATGCAAGTTTAGTGTGCAGAGGTGTAAAGTGTGCTGGGGTCCTGCAGACCCCACCTTACCAAAAGTGCGACTATATTTACTTCTGAAACGCAAGTTTTTTTCACGTATATTCTACTAAAATATTATCGTTACTGCTGTGACTTCTATATTTTTACATACCAACTATAAGCAAATACGTTTTGTAAATATTTAGATGGTATTTTGAGAACAATATCTTTTTATACCAGGTGAGTTATGAGCAGGAAGAACAGAGGTTACGTCAATTTATAGAGCTAAAAGTAAAAATAAAGATGTTTAATTAAGTATTTTTGGGTAATAAAAATTTAATTTTGTGGATCTGTGTTTTTATTCTGTAAAATTACAGGACACTTAAACAATATGTAATCTAATATTGATTAAAAAGATATGGATTTCTATAATACACTACATTATTTGAGTGGGTCTGTGGGACCCCACCTTACCACTTTTGTTACATTTTCCCACCTCACCAACGGTGGGATAAATATGTGCTGCTACTTCATCAAATTCCTAACATGTATTTTCAAGGGGTGTACAGGATATGATAGTACTACATGAAAAACTTACATCATTACTAACTTCCTATCCACAATTTTCCTCCAAATCAATCTGTTACCTGTCAAGACTCCAACATTATCAGACCTTATATTTCTCTTCTAAGGCACTTTTTACTGTATCTATCCATCTATATCTTGGTCAAGTGTTCTCTGCCAACCTGGCAGAGAACACTTGTTTTGCTAATTTGGAGTGATTTAAATGAACAGCAATAATGCTACTTGCATCACTAGTACCATAAGAAATGTATTTTGGTCTTCGTGTAACATGATAGCCATTACTTCTGAACTTTAATAAACATTAAAATGGTTCAACAATTTTTTTTTTCTTAGATCTTAAATACTAAGCTTCATCAAAGCTGACTCATCCATTCTTGAGGTCATTAATGCAGGTGGACAGACATGAAGAAACTAATAGGCCATTTGCTTGTGATGACCACACTGAAAATTAGTCGTGGTTAACTTGCCTCTAATAAAATTATAACTGTTTACTAGCAATTACTAAACAAAGAGAAGCAATATCAATGATCATCTGATTCAATGGAGACAAAAAAAGATATAAGAAGAAGATGAGAAAAGAATATAATTCACAGAAAAAAGCATATCCTCTGTATGTGCACGGACAGGTTATAAAACACTTTAGGGTTAAATATGAAAGCAATTCTAGTCATGATAAATGTATATCATGTGGGTAAATTGTACAATGAGAAAGTTGCAGGTTTGGCACAATGAAACATCAAATAGTTTACCTGATTAGAAACCACAAACTTTTATAACATCATCTAAGCACAGAAAGGGAAAGTCCAAAATGATATTTGGATTTTCTTCTCCATAACCATTGTCTTCTAGCAGACTAAACTATATTTCATTTTTAACTGTTATTTTACGTAATAAAAAACATTAAAACTAAAGTACAGCAATAATACCTAATGGGCAGCAGATTTAAGATTACAAAGAAAATTCGTTTTATGTATATTTTTACCTCATTAACATCTGCAGACTTCCAATATTTCAAACATGTAGAAATAATTTCTGATTTCTCTGTTGTTACTGGCACTGCAATTCCTTCGCTGTTCAAATACTGAAATATGATAGCTTTTTTTATTTTACGTCTCTGAAGCAACTGTGATGGCTTTTCTGTATACATTAATATGGCCTTTATTGCTTCTAAAGAGATTTATTAAACAAAAAAATACTTCAAATGAATATTATACTGACAGGAAAATATGCAATAAATATTTCACAAAAAATCATTTTATATGATGTAATATAACAACTAATATTCGAGGATACATAGTGGTTGGTCGGCGAATTTAGTGCTCCAAGTTGGTGATTTTTGTCTGTTTTTATTGTTTTTTCCTTTAGAATAGAAAATTAGTGTTTTATAGTATATTAGTGTAGACTTTAGTGTTTTATAATGTATTCAGTATTTGATCATATATTTTTATTAAAATATTTTAATATTTAGTATACGTTTAAAATGGCGCCCAAAAAAGGGCAAGAAAGGTAATGCTAAAAAAAATGAATTAACCACCAAAATAGCAAAGTTGAAGCTGATCAGAGAGCAACGTGGGAATTGCAAAAAGTTGAGAGATGTTTAAATGAGCATAGGGAGAAAAAGAAAAATGAACAGGAAAATAAGAAACAACAAAGCAAGGAAACAGGTAAGTCAGGAAATAATGAAAATCAGGTAAGTGACGTTATTAGTAAAAAGAAAGAAGTTATTTGGTATGGCAACTCTATAATAAAACATGGTATAGATGAGAGTTATAATATAACATCAAGTTTTCCTAGAACGAAAATTAAAAATGTAATGCTGTTGTGTCCCATTTTATGATTTTTATTCTATTTTATGATTTCCGCTTATCTATGTTCTACTATTATCTATGCTCGAGATATCACCAAAAATTTTGCTAATACTTAAATTATTTCTCCCCTTAGTACCCCTAATATTTGTATTTATACTGCGCCTTTTGGGATATTTAGTTTAAGATATTATATACAAAAACAAGGAGAATGAACTCAAATATGTCTGAAAGTGAAACAATGTTGCAGTCGTGACACTTTATCCCGTTTCTTAACATTCATTTCCCACGTGATTAGGTTCATATTTTTCAAATGGTGCATTGGACAGCAATTTCAGACAACTGTTTTATCATTGGACAAAAGTTTATTAAATTCCTTAACATGGTACAATTCAATTTTTGTGATTACTCAATTTTATGCTAAACTAAATACTTACAAACTAACATTAGCTTATCACAAGTAATTAGGCTATGATCCCCTAAAATGGGTATTACGATCATGCCACCATAACAATTCAACACATAAATTCATTTGACATGGACAAATAAGATTAATTCACACTATTTAACTATTCAAACTTAAGTAGATTAACTAAACCTTTTACTGCACTAACACACAACTATGACATTTTAACTTTCCTATACGTTACAATAGACATGCAAAATTTTCAGGACACTTAATTATTCACATAACATTAACACTAGCCAGCTTACTTTTAATATATTCTGTCAGATACTAAAGTCCTAATATAAATTTTCCTTGGTCACTTCAACAGTTCCGTATTAGAATAATGATACCTATTACAGACAAATTTTAGTTAACATTAGATATATTTTACAGTACCTTTCTTTCTTGAGTTTTTCATATGGGCCTTTACCTTTTTCTGATTGAACTAGTTTGGTATAACCTCTCCGATAATCTGTTTCTCCTACGTTCCTTTTGGAATTGAACTTTGCTTACGTGGTCTTAACCTCTCGTAACTTGGGACACACTTTGAATCATCTATATAATGGCTGTACAATTCGCGACATGGATATCGATATCTTTACAGCTTTCCCTTTCTCGTGGTTGTCACTGAAGTTGAAACACAAAGAATATGTTTCCTTTTCTTTGACTCTATGGCATTCTTCGCTTCTTACATAGGAAATCCGGAGCGAAATCCCACTCACTTTTGTTTCCATTTTGTTACGACGGAGGTATAACCCCAATCTCCACTCAGGAAAACTGCGTGAAACCTATGCCACGGAGCTTGTAGAGAACTCCTCGGGAACAGAACCAAAACAAAAACCAAAAAGCCTCGTGGGGGGGGGGGGGGGTTTCCAACCCTTTTATACTTGCTCTCCTAACGGCACCCTCTTTAACTTCTTTTCTCCGCCCCTACTTGTTTTTACTTCACCGACTAATTAGGGTGGCGTTTTTTTTCCTGCCAAACGTCCTTTGGTCGGCGAGCCAAACAATGTCTCAATCCGAGAATCGGCCCTGAGCGATAGTCTGTTGTTTTTCTTCCGCTAGCGTCTAACTTAATCCCCTTTCCAAAATTTTTCTATGAATTCACTTAATATTTTAATCTCTAGCCTCTCACATACCATCTCTTATGACTAATCCTTTTCTGTCTTATTTAGTTAAATTTTCTCTTTTAAATCATATCACAATATTAATATATTCTTTCTTTTGTTAGTTAGTTTAACAAACACCTTTATTTTTTATATATTTTATTGGATGCAAGAATCTTTCTTTTTCTTTTAATTAATTCAACTATTATCTTTTATGCAGGGTTTTTAATTTATTTTATTTATTCTTCATGTTACACCATGATAGCTGAGAATTCTACATTCTTAAGATATTAGGTGTAACAATGCAAGTAATTCAAAAACAGAAAAGAAAAGTAAACAAAATCGTAGTTGTAGTAGGTATGAACAATTTAACTGGGGATAAGTTCATTATGAGAGAGGACATGAAAGGGTTGCTGGAAGAGGCGAGAGTGAAGAGTGAGAAAGTGAAAATTGTTAGCATTTTACCTTGCTATGATAAAAATGAATTAAAAAGAAGGGCTATGATGGCAAACGATTCGATGCATAGGCTATGTAGAAGGAATGGATGCGAGTTTTTAGATGTGTGGAGTGAGTCTGAGGGAAGATTGGATTTGTATAAGAGGGACAGCCTACACCTGAATACCTTTGGTATCAGGAGTCTGGAAAAACTAATAACTGGTATGAGACCTAACACAGAGAGTCAGAGAAACTAAATTATAAAGGAAGGAATGGTGTGAATGTGAGTGTAAGAGTGACAATGGTATATAACTGTGTTAATGACAGGAATGGGCTTTGTGATGGAAATATTGACGAGGAAAACAATTTCGGGTTTGTGTTTGTCCGGTTCGAACCCATCACGTGTGCAAAGATGTCTACATGTGTAAGGCATTAGGAAAGAATAGAGATCTGCAAGTTGTCCAACTGTGTCAGGCAGACTGCAAACAAAAGTATAAACAAAACTGAATACAAAACAACATGCAGGTAGATTATCATGTCTGTACACGAATGCTAGGAGTATCAGAAACAAAGGGAAAGAGTTTGTTGCGAACCTCAGATTGTAGGAATTAGTGAGACCTGGCTATCAGAATCAGACCTACTAACTGGTATCGAGTGTCATGGGTACAATATTTTTAGGAAGGATAGAGTGGATAGAAGAGGAGGGGGATGTGTGCTAATGAGATTGGATGACTTAAATCCAGTTAGAGTTGAGACCTATGAATGTAGTAATATTACTAACAATATTTCATGTGGCAGTGAGTTTGAAGCCATCTGGTGTGAGGTGGAATCTAACAAGACCAATTACATAGAGGGGTGTTGTTACAGACCTGGTGGATTGGTTACTGGTGATGAAGAAATGCATCACCAAATAGAAAAGGTGAGCGTGTAAAGAGTAATCATAATGGGAGACTTTAATTATCCAAATATTGATTGGGTAGCATTAGAATCTCATAAGAAGAATGAAAATGCATTTATTGAGCTTTTGCAGGACAGCTTGCTCAAGCAGCATGTGACAGAAGGAACTCGAGGTCAAAGAGTGTTAGATTAGATTATAGCGTCAGAGGGCGTTTCAGTCAAAGACGTAACTATTCTGCTCCAGTTGATGACAGTGATCATGTGGTACTCACTTGGAAAGTGACCAAGCTGAGGAGTATACTGAGTTCAGTGGAATGGGATCGGTTGCTGGATGGAAAGAATATTGACAGTGCACGGGAAGCATTTAAACAATACTTAAATGATGCGATATCAGAATGTGTCCCGAGAGTTCGAAGCATAAATAGAGTAAGAGTCAAATGAATGTGTAATCTTATTAGTACGGAAAGTAAAGTCTGATTATGAAAAGAAACTGGCTCTGCGTGCTAAAGACAACCCACAAGAATTCTATCGATATGCTGCAAGTAAGAGAAAGAATGAATATGAAAGAATAACTCTTCTAAATCCAGATGGCACGAGGATTACAGATGCTAATTTCTGGAGTCTTGTTTTGATTTTCCTATCCTTGCATACATCTTCCAACATACGTTCTGTTCAATCAGCATTTTATTCAGATTTTCCCATTAGGAATCTATGGCTTGGCCCTCATTTTCAAATTTTTCCACTTTTCTTTATAGATTTTTTTTTAACATGAATCACATCATGAAATGTAAACCTGTAGCATATTAGTACTGTGGGTGACTAAGGGTTAATAATCCAGAACTCTGCTCTACAGACTAAACATGGAATTGTGCAAGCCACTTCAGATCTCCAATAAGCAGGGTGATGCTGAAATGGAATTCATCTACCACTGCCAAAATATTTGCATATGTGAGTATACAGTTCAGATCTGAAAGCTGTTACACTGATCTAAAATTTTATCGTATTTTCCTATTAAGCATCTTTCTCATTTTCATTTTGATCAAAAAAAGATGATCACTTCCTTTTTCACATCCCCTGTATACAGTTGTATTCTGAACCACCGTGAAGATTTCAATAGCAACATAATTAGTAGGGCTGTTCATATTCTAACAAAAAATAAGATATTATTAGCAGCTTTTTTTTTTCCAAGGCAATACTAATCAGCGTTTCATTTTGTACTATGCTATTTATCAAAAAGTTTTCTTCTTCATAACTGGTTTTCCTTTTTTTCTTAGGTCAGTTCCCCTCTTGAATGAATGAAAGAATTCTATTGGTACTTTGTGGGATCACAAGCAAAAATAATTTGCAATTTCTCATTTTCAAAGTTGGTGTCACATCACTACTAGAAATTATCCCTCATTTAAGAAGTTCCTGTTTAGTGGAGAATACTATAGCTACTTTTACTTAATTACCACCACGTGAATTAAGTAAAACACTGATTAAGTAAAAGAAACTGACTAGTTTAACACTCTCACTATAGTGAATGTAGGGATCAGAATATTGTTATAACAGTAACTGTCATTTTGTTACTGTGAGTCTACTATAACATTGTTGATATAATGTTGGCTCTACACATCTCATATCATAAGCAAAGGATTCACTAATCTGAATAAGAAATTCTGAATAATAATTAATAATATGAAATACCACAAAGCAATCTAGAACAGAAATGAAGACACTACCATAGTAAATGGGATAGTTTCCATAAATTCATAATAGCATTTTTTGTAGCAATATATTGCTTTCTACAGCACCACCAAATGTTCTATTTCCAACATAACTCTCAAATCCATAAGTTAGGTCAGTCTTAAAAATTTTCCAAAAAAACAGCATTTAAAACACTTTACTAAAAATGGATTACAAAAAAACATTAAAAAGTCCTATCATATCATTTAAAGCAGAGCTTCTCAAACTTTTTTTTTTCTGACCACAACCACAATAAGAAATACATTTTACATCGCAACCCAGTACACACACTAAACTGAAAAGCTTCACTACACAATACATCCCCTTACTACGTATAATAAATTAAAACAAAAACTTAACAAAGTTATCAAATATGATTTTCTTAACATTTAAATACAACATAAAAAGTAAAAAATATATAATCAAATTCCTGAGATATATATATTCATTTTTATATAAACTGACTAAAAATCCGAGAACTATAACAAATTGAGATTTATTTGAAACGCAACATGTTATGTCGGGATCAACTTCATCAGGTGTTAAGAACATAGAAAGCTATTAAAAGACACTGAAAAAAACATTGACACTCTAAAGTTATACAATTATAAAGCTATAATATTTGACTGTAAATTACAGTTATTATGAACTTGAGCTATAGTCCATGTTAAAGTTCTATTGTTGTACATTTGTGCATGCGTGGAACCACGAGATCTCCAGTATCTGACAGTAGAGCTGAAAAGAGTCAGGCAAATTATAGCTGAGATTATTGTTCATATGAAGAGGGTCAAAGGTGATTTCTTTTGACTCAACAATGCGGCGTTCTACCTTATCGTGGCAAATGTGTAGGATTGAAGTTGTTGTCCAATTTACTTCATGTTGGCGGCTTTCGTTGTTCGTGTTTATTGAAAACAGGACATGGCCTGATAGGGCAGTAGCTCTGGTTCTCTTGTAAGCAATGTCTCTCTGGTGTTCCTCGAGACGTAGGAGGATAGATTTCTCCGTTTGGCCATAGTAAGGTTTTCCGCACTCACATGTGATTTTGTATACGCCTGAAATTGTAAAAAAGGTTGTGAGATTGTTTATAGTTGCTGAAACTTGATCTTATTTTATGAAGAGTCGAGAAGCACATTTGTATGTTGAATTTCTTTAAGATTCTACTCAGTTTTTTGGATAGTGTGCTGATATATGGCAAGGAGATATAACCTTTGGAGTGGTCCTGTGTCTCTACGTTGACGGTGGGATAATTGTTTGTTAATACTTTTTAAAGAGTAGCCATTGCTTTTAAAGGTCCATTTAAGATGTTCTAGTTCTTTTTTTAGTTCTTCATCTGACAGTACAAATCTTGCACGATTCGCAAGAGTTGATATAATACCCAACTTTTGCTCTGGATGGTGATGTGAGGACGCATGCAAATATCTGTCCGTGTGTGTTGGCTTTCTAAATATAGAGACTTTTATTGATTCAAGCGTCTTGGTGAGTTTAACATCTAGGAAACAGAGGGAACTATTTTCTTCAATCTCCATGGTCAATTTGATATCCTGATGGAGGTTGTTTAAGTGGTTGAGAAACCTGTGAAGATTCTCAATACCATGTTCCCATATGAGGAATATATCGTCCACATATCTAAGCCAAATTCTTGGTTTTAAACTAAAAGAGGAGATTTCCTTTTGTTCAAAATCCTTGAAAAAAATGTTGGAGATTGAAGACAAAATCAAGGCTATATGGTCTCCCTAAGGTACATAAAGAAAACTATCCACTGATACCTATAGTAGACAGCATTGACTCACCTACCTACAGGTTATCTAAATATCTAGCGTCATCGTTAAAAGCTTATGCGGGAAAATCTTCTTCTTATATTATAAACTCAACAGATTTTGTCTCTAAAATCAAAGACTTAAAACTCAAATCTTCTGACATCATGGTGAGCTTTATGTGGTAGCACTCTTTACCAACATTCCGACACAAGAAGTTCTCCATATTTTAAAGAACAAGATTTCAAATAAAATGTTCTCTCTACTATCTCACTGTGCAAACTCTGGCTATTTTGAATTCGAAGGTAAACTTTATGAAGGTCAAAGGATTAGCTATGGGAAGCCCCCTCTCTCTCCTATATTAGCCAACATTTTTTTCGAGGATTTTGAACAAAAGGAAATCTCCTCTTTTAGTTTAAAACCAAGAATTTCGCTTAGATATGTGGACGATATATTCCTCATATGGGAACATGGTATTGAGAAACACGAACGAAAGCCGCCAACATGAAGTAAATTGGACAACTTCAAGCCTACACATTTGCCATGATGAGGTAGAACGCCGCATTGTAGAGTCAAAAGAAATCACCTTGGACCCTCTTCATATGAACAATAATCTCAGCTACAATTTGCCTGACTCTTTCAGCTCTACTACCAGATACTGGATATCTCGTGGTTCCACACAAGCACAAGTGTACAACAATAGAACTTTAACACGGACTATAGCTCAAGTTCATAATAACTGTAATTTACAGTTGAATATTATAGCTTTATAATTGTATAGCTTTAGAGTGTCTCAATGTTTTTTTCAGTGTCTTTTAATAGCTTTCTATGTTAAGTTAAAGGGAGATGGTAAATCCCGTTTTATTTTATAGCCGGGTACGAAACTCGGATTAAAATCCATCGAATCCATAGAGTTTCATGCCGAAAAAACTATCGGCGAGCCCAAGTGTAAGTGATCACTTGGGTAGTACAACACCAGGGCAACTCCAAGCAAAGGTGGAGCAAGCTCCGTCACTGGTTTCAACCTTTTTTGAGGTCTCATCAGCGAGTAGGTAGACCTGGAATAACAAGGTTTTAAGTGAACCGAACTTACACATACCTCTGCTACGAGCCTTTTACTCGCCGGTAAAATAGCCTTTTGGCTTATTATAGTAGTAATAACAATATAGGAGTACACCAGTTCAGCAATTCTATAGTAGAGATATATGTAAGTTCGGTTCACTTAAAATCTTGTTATTCCCGGTCTACCTACTCACTGATGAGACCTCAAAAAAGGTTGAAACCGGTCTGGGTAGTGACCTCTTCTTATAATGTAAAACAATATATATACATCTCTTAGGAGCTGTGTTTTACATTATGAGAGAATATTAAGGTTAGTGACGGAGCTTGCTCCACCTTTGCTTAGAGTTGCCCTGGTGTTGTACTACCCAAGTGATCACTTACACTTGGGCTCGCCGATAGTTTTTTCGGCATGAAACTCTATGGATTTCGATCCGAGTTTCGTACTCGGCTATAAAATAAAACGGGATTTACCATCTCCCTTTAACTTATGTCACCGGTAAAATAGCCTTTTGGCTTATTATAGCTTTCTATGTTCTTAACGCCTGATGAAGTCGATCCGACGAAACATGTTGCGTTTCAAATAAATCCCAATTTGTTATAATTCTCGTATTTTTAGTCAGTTTATATAAAAATGAACATATCCCAACTCCGAGTTAATATTAGTAGTCATCATATATATATATATATATATATATATATATATATATATATATATATATATGCATCCTTACATGGAGTGTACAAGATAATTACAATAATATTATATGAAAAAGTTACCATTAGTAACTTCCGATCAACAATTTTCCTCCAAATTAATCTGTTATGTCAAGATTCCAATATTACATTTTATATTTCTGGATCTTTTCCCTGCCAACTTAGCAAAGAACACTTGTTTTGCTAATCTTTCCTATCTCATTCTGTTTAAGTGACCAAACCACCGGAGATTAGCTTTACTAGCACATTCTTGAATGCTAACAATGGCAAATTCTTTCCTAATATCCTCATTTTTAAAGTGATACTGCCATTGATACCTTCTGTTCACTCAATTGATCTTTCTCAGAACTCTGATATCAGAGGTCTCCTGTCTTTGATTATGTGTTTTATTTCTAGTCCAGCTCTCAGATCCATAAATTAAAATTGGTTTGAACACTATGTTGTATGCAGCTAATTTAGTGTTTTGACTAATTTCTTTCTTATTTCATATAAATTTATTCAACTGACTTCCGATCCTAACAACTTTACTAATTTTGTCTATTTCCATATTTAATTGACCATCTTCACTAAAAATTTTGCCTAAATAATTTAAATGTTTTACTTGCTCTATAGGTTCACCATTCAGGAAACAGTTGATATTTTCAATATCTGTCTTTTATTATTATTTTTACATTACATTACAGGTAACTCCAAGGAGTCCTTAGACTCATCGAGGAAGGGAGGCCCTAAACATCATATCAAGAACAACTATTCAGCATTCGCACAGTATCTATCATACTTTGCTTTGAACTCATTTACAGTCAAGGCACCCACAACAAACTCTGGCAGCTTATTCCACTAATTCACCACTCAAGTAAAAAACCTAGTTCTAACACCCTTAATAACTACACTCTTGCTCAGTTTCCATGGATGTCCCCTAGTTCTCCCATCACCAGATCTGTTCTGAAAAATTTTCTCTGAATTAATCTCGTAAAAACCCTTCAGTAATTTGAATGTCTCAATCATATCACTCCTTTTTCTGCCTATCAACCAATTTCTGTAACCCACAGATCTTCAACCTGTTCTCATAAGGTTCATTCCATAGACCAGCTATCATCTTGGTCACTCGCCTCTGGATCCTCTCTACTTCCTCCCCGCCAAGAAGAAACCCAGGGGCCTAGATCTGGGCACAGCATCAAGATGGGGGTCTTATCAAGGCTCGATAAAGAGGAACAATAATTGTCTTATCTCTGCTCGTCAAAGTATTCTTCAGTAACAAAGTGATCTGATGAGCTGATTTAGCCAATTTTGCTATGTGTCCCCTAAACTTCAACTCCCTATCCACCAACACACCCAAATCTCTGGCTTCGTTAACCTCCTGGAGTACAGTTCCAGTGTGATATACTGCTGCTAATTTCTCCACCCAAAAATGCATAACCTTACACTTTGCTACATTAACTGACATCCATTCTCATTAGCCCAGACTGTCAATCTATCCAAACCATCTTGCAAAAATTGGACATCATGTGCATTCACTATTGCTCTACCCAATCATCAGCAAATAAATGAACAGTTTCTCTCAGATCCTTTCCCATATCATTAATGAACAAATTAAATAGCAGTGGTCCAAGAATTCCATGTGGTATCCTGTCAAAGATCTTAGCAAAGTCCAGCAGTATCACTGTAAATCCATTACCGTTATCCAGTTCAGCCATCACTGTATTATAAAACTTGAGCAAGTTACTGAAGCATGATCTACCCTTCACAAAATCATGCTGTCCTCCATACAGTATCCGATTTTCATCTATCCATTCCTGTATTTTGCTTGACTAATGTCTCCAAAATTTGACAACAATTCCTGATATGCTGATCGGTCGGTAATTTGCAACAACAGTCTTGGAACCTTCTTTATGCAATGGAACTATTTTCCCCTCTTTCCACCCCCCCCCCTCGGGACTAACCCAGAGCTGAGACTTAAATTAAACAATATAGTCAAGGGAACTGATAATTCCTTTGCCGCTTCACGTAAGACTCGAGCTGGTAAACCATCCAATCCCACAGATGTGTTTACAATAAGGTTCTGTAATATACTATTCACCTCCATTTCTTTCACTTCAATTCCTGTATCAGTCATTCGTTCTCTCATTCTTGCAATATCATAGCCTGGATGATATACTCTTGCAAAGTGTTCACTTAGTAATTCTACTATTTCAGCTGATTCAGTTACCTCCCTGCCATCAGCATTCCTTAGAATCATTTTGCAGTAAAGTATACATTTTTTCTTTTACTTGCAGCATATCGAAAGAACTGTTTGGGATTCACTTTAGCTTGCATTGCTAATTTCAAAATCTGCTTTTGCATTTCTTACCACACTAGTTACTCTTCTGGCCTGTGCTTTGCGCTGTTCATGTGCCTGCAGGTCACCTTTCTCCTTAAATTTCATCCACAATTGTTTCTTTTTTTGCAGCTCAAGCTTAATGGTGTTATTCATCCATTTAACTCCACTTGATTTACTCTCTGTATTCTAGGTATGCAGTCAGCAAATTACCTCCCTCAAACACTCCTTAACCACTTCCCATGCACTATCATTGCTGATATTGCAATTATCTGTCATGCACTTTATTGCTGATATTCTGACCAAATTTATCACAACAGTTACTCAATTGAATAAGGGAATCTTGCAGACTTGTACCAATTTATTTATAAGTATGACATCTTTTTATCAGATTTAATACCACTTTCTTACATAATGTGATCCATATAGATAATGAATAACAATGAATATAATGTGTACCCTTGTCACATACCTGATTTTACCTCAAACCATCTTCCTATACCTCATTCAATTCTAACTGCTGACTTAAATAGTGACTATGTACTGCTTGATATAACATCCCATTTACACCATATAACTGTAGCATTTTAAAGAGCTTTCTTCTTAGCACCATGTCATATGCCTTTTCCAGATTGCCAATATTTCTCAACTATTTATATTAAAGTGAAAATCTGATCCTGACAACCTCTATTTGGCCTTAATCCAGTTTGTTTTACACCAAGCTTCCTTTCCACAATTTTTCTTAGCCATTTCTCAAGTATACTTCCATAGATCCTACCAGGAACACTCGGTAGGGAAATTCCTCTAATTTTCACATTGAGCTTTATTTTTTTTTTTTAACAGATGGGTACAATGAGCACTCTGCTCAAATCATCTGGAATTTGATCCTCTGACCAGACCAACTGAATTATGCAATGCAGCCACCGTAAAACCACTATATTTCCATATTTGAGAATTGATGGCAGAATTTATCTCCAGCTGTCTTTCCACATTTTAGATTTTGGATGACTTTTTCAACTTCAAGTATGAATATGTATTCCTGTTGAGAGTTTTCCACAATCATGCTGACACTGCTTGTTCCATTTGGAAGTCTTTCAAATTACTCCAGACATCTAGAATATCTTTATCTTCAGTTTTCATGTTACCTTTATCACCTCTGATTCCTTTTACAGTACTACTTTTTCCTCCATTTCTAAGCTTTTTCAATAGCCTCCAGAATATTTTGCCACCTTTCTGATATTTATTTTACATGTTCTTACCAAAGTCTTACCATGACTTTTGTTCAGCTAGTTTTACACAGTGCTTTGCTTTACTTTCTTAATTTTTCTCTGTATTCTTTAAGAGTACAAGATGACTTACTTGCCAGGAACTTCTGATATGCTTTCTTCTTCTTCTTCTCCTTCATTGCCTCTGGAGTTTTGATTTTTTCTATCCTTACAGATAACCTCACCACATGCCTCTTGGTTGAATCAATCATTGTTTTCTTCAGGATTTGCCATGGAATCTCCAAGGTTTGGTTCTTGTTTTCAAATTCTTTCATTTTTTCTTCAATGATAACATGTGTATATTGGAGTCTACAGTTCACCTCTGAAAGCTTTCTTTCTCTTCTTTTTAATGTGAAATTCAATTGTATCCTGCTCAGAACTAAATGGTGATCCCTTCCCATTTCAAATTCTCTATATACTCTTGTGTCCTGAACTAGTGAGAAAATATCACTATCAGCTATAACATAGTCCAGCGCTTCCCAAACTGTGGGCCGCGGCCCCCTTGGGGGCCGTAGGCTTTGTTGAGGGGGGCCGCGAAATAATGAAAGCAAATTTAAAATGTTTTAAGACTAACTAGATTTTTTTATTTAAAAAAAAACGTATTTAACTTTTATTATTTATTTATTTTTTTTGTTATTTTTTATATTTTAATGGAAAAATTCACACATTGGTGTTGGTTCACAAACTTTGCTTCCTGTGTATTTCGGCTCTTAATGAATATTAGTAAATATTGCTTATTCATGTTTCATTTCAAAGCATTGGTTAATTGTATTTACTTCGAATGCTCTCCAGGGAAGCTCCAAATCTTCCTGTCCCTTTCATCACGCGTTCGTAATCAGGGACTGTTGATATTAACTTTATATACATATCAAAACTTGTTTTATATTATCACTCTCATCCGAGCTAGTTTTCTGTTACCAATAAAAGTTTCGCATATACTTCACACATGAAAAAAAGCTTAAACAAGTTCATGTGAGGAGATAGTAACTCGCTTGCAGTGGGCCCTCCCTAACAGCCACTATACTGCAGAGGCAATAAAAACAAGTACTTTTATTATGCCAGTGAATAAGGTATGAGGAGTCTGTGTAATATATTTCTCAACAAATAGTGCAATTAGAGGCAACTGGGGTAAAAACACACTAATTAATGAATCACATGTCCCCTCATACAGAAACTATGCTGTATAGACTGAAACAAAACCATATGTTGCATGGGCAAACACAATATCTAACAAAAAACTATTGTTATTAATTAGATGTGTGTGAGTTCGATTTCCCAAGGCAGCAATAAAATTCAACCAAACATGTTAAAATTTGTAAAAGTGTTAAAACTAAGTAATATATATATATATATATATATATATATATATAATGATCTTGTGTTGTATACAAGTTATGGCAGTTTCACATATGGAATTCGGTTGAAGAGAGTTAGCATTTCAACTCAATTGTCAGCTATGCTTTTATCTTTCGGTTGCGCGATCTTTTGTTAATACCGCACCAATCATATGCAAGTTTTACAAACCTGCCTTTGCTGTCTGTTTCGCGTTAGGCTTAATTACCTTAAAGGGGAGAAAAGTCACAAAAGAGAAAAATGTTCCTGGTCTGGGGGATTCCCTTATTCAGGTAATATTCACTAATTTCATGTTATCAGTCTGAGGTGTGCCAGTATCGGTAAAGGGTGATATTATTTGATCTATTCTACGTTAAAAAATTTAACCCTGAGATGGATAAGTGACTGATAAAAAAAAAAAAAAAAAAATTCCCCGCGAACAATCAGAAGAAGCAGAAACAGACTCCAAAAAAGGACAGTATTTCATATTTTACCAGAACAGCCCGCATCGTCTTCAGAACCAAACGGTAAGAGGCAAAAAATGTAATATTTGCATTTGATTTTTTGCAATATTTGCTGTGTACGTTTTGTATTGAATATAAATACAATAAATATTATAATAATATATCTCTCTATTACGATTTTTTTTCGAGGGGTGCCGTGAAATATTTTAATTTTTGCAAAGGGGGCCCTGACATCCAGAAGTTTGGGAAGCACTGCACTATACGAATGCCATAAAGGTGTGCTTATATTTTGTAATTAAAATGAAAAGCCAAACGGCTAGTTTTGGGAGCTGTGTTTTACATTATGAGAGAATATCGAGAATAGTGAGGCAGCTTGCTCCACTTTTGCTTCGAATTGCCTTCGCCAATAGTTTTTCGGCATTGAAACTCATATAGATCGTAGATCTTGAGTTTCACTTACTGGCTATATAACAACATAGGATTTTTATCTGCTTAATTTCTATTAAGTTGCCAGAAAACTAGCCGTTTGGCTTTTCATTTTAATTACAATATATCTCTCTATTACGATTTTTTTCAAGGGGGGCCGTGAAATATTTTAATTTTTACAAAGGGGGGGCCCTGACATCCAGAAGTTTGGGAAGCACTGACATAGTCGATAAGACTTTTCTTAATTCTTGAATCTTCTCTCCATGTGAATTTGTGCACATTTTTATGTTGGAACATGGTGTTAGTAATAACTAATCCATGTCCTGAATAGAAATCCAACAGGCATTTACCATTATTATTAGCTTTGCTCTTTTCTCCAAATTTTTCCAAAACATTTCTAAATCTGGTAATTATTTCCTACTCAGCTATTTAGATCTCCAACAAGGACAAATATATCCTTTTCCATTGAGCCAGCTGCCTTCTTTAATGCCTCAAAAAATTACGGCATTTCTTCCTTGGTAGAACCTTTCGTGGGACCATAAGCACAAATAGGTTTAATGTCCAGTTCCCATTCTGATATTTGCTCACATCACTCTACTTGATATTGTCTGCCATTCAAGAAGATTATTCATCCTCATACTTAGTGACTAGTCAATCCCTCTTTTCCCACACTTATCATTGCCTGAATAAAACATTTTGTATTTGTCGCTTAGAAAGCTCTCACCTGTTTTTGTCCTCTTTGTTTCGGTCATACCTATTATGTCGATCTGTTATTTATCGAATTCTTCTGCTAGTTCCATTTCTTTTCCATTGATAGTACCAATCTTGAACTCTGTTGATGTTCAGCTGGGATGTATTGTGGGATTTGTTCCAATAGCTGACTTTTTTTTTGCTGTTTGCCCTGCTCCCTAACAAAAAAATGGGAGCCTTGTTTAACCAGGCAATGCCCCAGCCAGCATGAAATTCTGTCGTGTTGTACCATCATTTTACATTATGGTTTAAGCTAGTAAATGTACAATTTGGTCAGCTAAATTCTAAACTGTCAGTCCATCCTCTTCCATTCAATATCTAGGTAGATAGCTAATAGGGTGCATCACAAGAAGGTGAGGACTGGATATTATGTCTGAATCCCCAGTCAGTTCTCTGCATTCCCTTAAAGGCTACATGGAGATCTCCTCTCAGTTATACCGATTTGACCCTTAAGCAAGAAACACAAAAACAGAAATTAGGAAACATTTTATTTAATGTGACGGATGTGTTTGCGTGTTCATAAGCTCATTCCAATCAGGAATACACAAGGACAATGTTATGCACGTATTTAGTGCACTTTTTTTTTTGTTTTCAATTGGTTCAAGGTTGAAAATATACTTCTCAACTTTGATAGCTGTTCCTAGGTCGATTAAATATTATGACTATTGCAAATAATCATACTCATTAACATCACTTCAGAAAAAAAAAAATGATAATTTGAAACAGACATTAGTGTGACAGCTAAATGGAATGTTTTAATACTTATGAAGGCAGATACTATGAGAGGTCTCTAGTGAAAGCAAATGTCACTACCTTCCCCCCCCACACACACACACCACTGGTGCACATTAGCAAGCATAAACATTTTTAAGTATCAGATTTTAATACTCATACAAAATCAAATCAGAGGGTTTAAAAGCTATGAAATTTGTGTGATCAACTAATATTTTATATTCCATTTCATTTAAAAAAAATGCTGGTCGTGACCCATTAATGGGGTGCAACCCACAGTTTGAAAAATGCTGATTTAAAGGAAACAAAAGCCCTTATGCCTTGCATCCTACATGATTTAAGTTCAAAGACACAAATACTGTTTTATTTTTTCTAAAATGGAACTGGTTTGTCAGAAAAAAGTGTGTTTCATTAATGGAAATTAATGAAAGGTGCTTTTTCTAATGTATTTCATGACACCTCAGATATGATGGTTCTTCACTTATTCTGAATTTCTGATGACATCTCAAGCTATTCTTTATTACTAAAGTTGACTGCACTAAGTCAAGGTTAGTCAACTAAGTAGTACTGATGTTATATATTAATCTTAAAAAAAAATAAAATAAATAAATGAAGACAATAATACCTTTCTTAGTCTCTGCAACAATCATTCCTTTTGTTGTAGTAGCTGTGACTGCTATTAAATCTTTAATATCAAGGGCCAATAAGATGGCTCTAAGGCCCGTTTTTTCCTGTGGTGAAAGCATTGTGTGAAGACACACATTCAAAATATGCTAGAAAGGAAGAAAAAATTATTTCTTTTTTCTTATTTATATAAGAACTTAATATGTTCATTAATAGGAGAATAACAGCAGTCAATTTTATTTCTATGAAAGAGCTGTAATCATTACTAGGCTTTATGTGAAATTTAAAAATAGTAAATGCAGTCTTGAAATGTTTGAAATTAACTTTTTTGCTGCTAAGATAATAAAATCTGGTTAAACTCGCCTAGCTAACTTATTTTTTTATTTCTTTTATAATTTAACTTAAAAACCAACAAGCAAAAACTGGCTATTTGTTTTCAAATCAGGATTAACCAAAATTGACAGATAATTATTGTTTTAGTAAAATCTTAGTCAGTATTTTTATACAATACTGAACTACTCTGCATCATTATCATTATCAAAATTTAGACATCGTATGATAATTTTCAAAACAGAGATATATACAGAGAGCAATGACACATTTGTCACACATTTATTTTTTTCTTCAAGTGAGATATTTGAACACCCTTGGTAATACCTAGTAGCATTATTTCTATTTTGGTGTGGATGAAACCAGTAATGGGAAGTGTCTTTCTGTTAATCTGAGGGGTTCTTGTTTTAGTTGCTGATCTTGGCATATGGAAGATTTAAGTTAAAAATCAGTAAGTGTTATGTATTTTCCTGTTTTTACATTGTAAAGCAGCTGAGAATTTAGAACTATTACGTCCAAGATGTCAAAAAAAAAAGAAGTTTGTGCGCTTCAAGGACTTATGCACGCATTCAAAAGATGCATCATGGTCTTGGCCTGTCAAATGCTTCGATATTCTTAATATACTCTATTACCCAACGAGGCTTCATTGTGTCACGTGTCGCTTGCTATCATGTTATCAGTAAGATTTGCCTCTACCTGTCCCTTTTCTAATTTCTTTGTGAATTCTGACATCCTTTTAGTTTCTTCTAACTCTCCCACACGAACTAGTTTTGTTTTTGTGCAGTCAATCATAAAAAAAGAAAGCTTGAAATCATTTGTCTGTACACACATTACAGCCTGTTTTGTTAGTAATTCACCAGCAATGTTTGCAATATGGGAACCCCAAATTAATGATCTAGACCAGTGTTTCTCAACCTGTGGTCCGCGGACCACAGGTAGTCCGTGACGATGGGACAGGTGGTCCGTAGCAGACTTAAATTAATTAAATAAATATTTTTTTTTAATTACCCAAACAAAACAAATTAAAATTGAATAAGTAAAAATTATTGAAATCAAATGGAGCCTTAAAAAAAAAAAAAAAAATAGCATCAGAATGTTCAAAGGCAGAAGCAATAAAACTATATTGTTTTTCACTTCACCCCTCTTTTATTATTCATTCATTCTGCTGCTAAATTTGTAGCTGCAGAATGACGAATAATAAAAGAGGGGTAAAGTGAAAAACAATATAGTTTTATTGCTTCCGCCTTCCCTTGCTGTGTCAGATTTGAAGTGAACATATGTTATCCACATTTCAACCAATTGCTTGTTGTGTACTGATTTTTATTACTGAAGGTTTCCTTCAACCAAGGCTCAGTATATCTTCAGAAGTGCTAAGTGATACTTGAACAAAGTGTGTTGTGAGTTAACCCCAGTATTTATTTTTATATATTTTCCGGAAACATTTTTTTAATAATGGAAAAGTGGCTTAGAACTAGGACTTTGAAAAGAAGAGCAAATGAAACAGGTAATGCTAACCCTAATTGTAATACAGGTGTTGTAACGGCCAGTAAATCTGATACTATTAAAGTAGAAGAAACAAGCAGTTCAAAGAAAAAATACAGTAAGAAATATAACAGTTCATATTTGGAATTTCGGTTTATTTGGTGTGGAGATGAAAGTGAACAGAAACCTCAATGTGTTTTGTGTTATGAAGTGTTGTCGAATGAGTGCATGAAACCTGCAAAACTCCGATGACATTTAGAAACCAAACATTGTGATGTGAAAAATAAGCCAATTGAATTTTTTCAGCGATGCTTAGGGACATTAAATCATGGGAAAGATATAATTTCAGCCACGGGTTCCATTAATAGCAAAGCACTGGAAGCATCCTAGCTCTTAAGTTTGCACATAGCGAAAACAGGGAAACCTCATTCTAACAGGGAAAATTTACTACTTCCAGCTATAAAAGATGTGGTAAAAACTATGTTTGGCAACAAGTTACTAAAAGATGTTGATTTGATTCCTCTTTCAAATGACACTGTCGGTCGCAGAATTAATGGCAGGTGACAGAATCTCAGTTAATTGAAAGAGTTAAGAAGAGCCCTTATTATGCATTACAAATAGACGAAACTACTGATGTTACAAATGATGCGCAGTTAATATGCTACGTAAGATATGAGCATGATAACAACATTCATGATAATATTCTGTTTTGTAGAACTTTGTTATCCCGAACAACTGGAAAAGAAATATTTCACACTCAATAATTACATAATACACAAAAGGATCCAATGGGAAAAATGTATAGGCTTCTGTTCGGATGGCGCTCGCTAAGGTCAAAGAAGTAGCTCTGGATATGAATTGGGTGCACTGTTTCATACATAGAAAGTGTTAGCCTCCAAAGGAATGCCACCAGAATTTAAAACTGTGCTATACAACGCTGTCAAGCTAGTTAATTTTATTAAAGCTCGACTGTTAAATAACAGGTTATTTTCAGTACTCAGCGATGAAATGGGCAGTGAATATACACAACTTTTGCTTCATTCTGAAATTCGCTAGCTTTCCAGGGGCAAAGTACTAACAAGGTTATTTCAATTAAGGCACGAAGTTTTATTATTTGTAAATGAACGTAATTCTGATTTTGCATCACTCCTTGTTGACAAAGCATGCTTATCAACACTATCCTATCTTTCAGTCATGTTTTCAAAATTAAATGAACTAAATCTCTCCCTTCAGGGAAGGGAAATTTTTTAACTGTACTTGATGCCTACGACAAAATAAAGGAATTCAAGAAAAAAATGGTTTTATGGATTAATTATGTAAAAGACAGACAATTTGCACCTTTTCCAACATTGGAATCCTTTTTAGTGGAAAATAATATTTTTGTTCATTCTGAGTTTGTGGAAAGGGTTTGTGACCACCTCAAAAATCTGAAATGGAATTTTGAAACATATTTTCCGAATAACTTTTATAAGAAATTTCTGTGGGTTCGCGATCCATTTCAGGCTTGCAGTCACGAGAACGAACTTTTGTTATCAAAAAAGGAACAGTTAATTGAGCTTTCAAGTGACAGTGGGCTTAAAATACAATTCCGTGATTTTGGTTTTGCTCAATTTTGGATCTTGTCTTCAGTGAGAAGTGAATTTCCGGAATTATCTGAAGAAGCATTGAAAATAGTCCTGCAGTTTTCTACAACCTATCTTTGTGAGAAAGGATTTTCATCACTCCTTCAAATAAAAACAAAATACAGAAATCGTCTTAGTGTGTGTGTGCTGATCTTCAACTGAAGTTGACCAATATTGAGCCAGATATCCAGCAACTCTGCAAGGGCCGAGAAGCTCAACCATCTCATTAAAAGTAAGTAGTAACATAATTATATCATCTTTTTTATTTGTTTTATAAAAATTAAAACTTTGTTCAATGATGATACACTTTTAATTGTTTACTTCCAGTTTAATTAATTATGATGCCATATCTTTCAAAACATGCTTTTAGATTTATTATGTTATAAATGGCACAGTTTTTCCGAAATGTTCGTAATTCCTACATAGGTTTTTTTAAAAAAAATTACAAAAAGTCAAAACAAAGTATAGGAAAATAAATTAAAAACACTATGTTTATTTTTGAAGTAAAACTTTAATTCCAACATTCTAAAATGCTATTTTTCTTTCTTTTCTGTTTGCAAAATCGATCACATTGTCGAAGTCTATTTCATCACTCAGTTGCTGTTTTATAGAGTGTAAGGCAAGATTTCATAAATGCCAAAAAAGATGCCACCAGGGTCTGATCTCTCCTACCCCCCAGCTATGCCTCTGTAACTTAGTGGTCCGCAGAATTGTTTTAGGCACTTTACTGGTCCTTGGGGTTAGAAAGGTTGAGAAACGCTGATCTAGACTATTGGTATTTACAGTAATGCATAAACATTTATGCTAAATCTATGTTTTTTTGATGGGATGAATTAAACAAAGGAGAGATAACCCTTAAATAATACCAAACTCTCTCCTTTATAAGGAGAATAATAATAAGGCTGAATAGGAAGGTTGTTATTCTTGTTTTAATAAGGCATATCTGCACTGGTGCAAATAGATCTGGTTGCCTAGATTCTATGGGATGAAGAAGAGGTGGAGAGGATATGCAGGCAAGTGACAAAGAATGTGGCAGGTCTATGGAACATGCTCCTTATGAAAACAGACTAAAGGTCTGTGGGCTTCAAAAACTAGCTGATAGGCAAAGAAAGAAGAGACAAGATAGAAGCATATAAGTTATGAAAGGAGTTTTATAGGATTAACAGTTAAGACCTTTTTCAGTACACAGCAGTAAGGGAGAGAACCAATCGTCCATGAACATTGTGTGTGTGTGTGAGTGTGGTTAGCGAGTGTCAGAACTAGATTTTAAGCCTAGAGGGTGATGAACGGGTTGCCAGAAATAGCTGTGAGTGCTTCATCAGTGAACTCATTCACTGGTGAGGCATGATAGGTATTGTGTGAATAATGTTAGCATAGGTCCCCTGTGAATAATGGGTCTCCTGTAATGAGTCAGAGGACTCATTGTTGGAGACCCAAAACATGTTTCAGTTTATACAATCTTTCATCCTGAGGCTAATTTTTGTTCACTGAAATGTAACTAACAAAAAAAAAAAGCAATAAATATCTGTTTCAAGCCATTTCAGAAAACCTAAGGGTTGCAAAGAGAAAATCTTTTAACTCATATTCTGCAAGTGTCAATTTTTTTGCCATTACCATCAGGCACAGTAATGTCAGAGAAAACATAGTTCTTAAAGGGAAGTGTTTTTTTCACTGCTGCAAGTGTATTGCAGGTGGCAGTGTTTGAGTGAGAAAAAAAATACATGATGTTTTGGTTTTGTTTATTTATTGCAAGACATCTAGAGAGAAAAATTGCGTAGATTTTCAAATGATGTTGTTTCTTCAATGATATTATACCACTTAAACAAAGGACTGCTAGTACATATTTTTTTATGCTAGTGGATTGTTATTTGTACTTTCACTATCACCAATGGGTTCAAGAAAATCAACATTTTCAATATTAAATCTAGGATACTCTCTAATTCTGTGCTGGTAAGACACTGCTACCTATAGGTAGATAGACACCATTTCTCTTATCCCAGAGGGGATAGGGATAGTAATGAGTATTAATGGATAGGGATAGTAAAGGGATATAAAATATATTATTTTAAGAAATAAACAGCAATAAAATTGTTAGAAATGTCTGCTTTCTATTCACAGATATTTCTACATATTGTAAAAATGCCTGTGTTGTTCTTTTTGCTGCTAGATGGTCATAACATATGATGTGGGTGGGGGGGACTGAAAAGTTCTGATAAACACCTCAAATGAGGTTTCACCTCAATTCTTCATGGTGATTATCTCAACTTTTCAGCACACCCTCTTGCAGCATCCAAAATTCTTTGATGCAGTGCATCCCTAGTGATAATTTCTGTCTATGCTAATATAACCCTTTCACATGATCCTAGATGTAAATCTAAAAACACTAAGGTCAGGAAAGCCAGCTGGAAAAGAACAGAACTGCACCGAGTATTCCAGCAGTTGAACCAGCAATGGTTCTGATAAATACAAAACTTTCATATGCAAGGAAAATACACAATGCTGGTGAGTCAATAAAGATCCTCTAAAAATTTTGACAGTTCATTAAAAATATATATATAAATAAATAAGAATAAAAAAATTAAAGAACATGTCTCAACTGAGTTGACTGTTGAGTATATATGAGTAGTATATGTTAGATCATGGAGTAGGGACATTATTGCTGAGACTGGTTCCCAACAAGTCTGCACCACACATTTAATGAAAAATCCAACAGAAATTCTTTTCAACTGACACACAGAATTTTCATTTTTTATTAATAGTAAACCTATTAATACATGTAGTAGGGTAGGTTAAATAACACAGGAAGCCTGCTGTAGAACAAAATATGATACTTTTTCAAGCCCCTTCAGGCCTACAAATAAGCAGGATTATGGTCTTGCATCAGGTGACACAAAATATCTACCACCTTAAAGATGTTCATAAACATCTATCACAGTGGGATTCAAATCTACAGCATGCTAGCTAGAGATGCTATTCATTCAGCTACTTAGATAAGCAATCGACATTATTAGTTAATGTCCCTTCACTATGAATAAAGTATACCCATGCATATAAGAATTTCAGAGGACTCAATGGCAAAAGTTCATCTGAAGCTCATAATTTATACTTTGGTAAACTGTGCATATTGAAAAGTTTGTCCACAGAAGACTCTTTACAACTTTTGAGGGAAGCTGAAAAAAAAAAAAAAAAAAAAGGGATGAACATAAATGCCCTTTAACTTAGCACCTTCCAAAAGGATGTTTTAAGTGGTTGAACACACATAAATATTCACTGGGTGTTTAAGGACTGTGTTGCAATTCTTAGAATACATTATGAGATAAGTGATTATGTCATATTTAGATACAACATAAAACAATTCAGCTTAAGGACAACATGGCTGAGAAATCATCAGTATTTGCAATGCCATTACAAAACCTGTAAATGATGTGATGTCAGCATAACAGGTTTGCAGCCTTTCACATATAGGTCAGATATGGGAAGAAAAAAAAAATTCGTTTGAAAGTACATGCCTCATTTGTAAAAGAACCAGTTAACCCTAATTATACAAAACAGTGTGCAGAAAGATTGTAACCCCATAGTATTGTGGATTGGCTAAGATGTAAATAACCCAGAAACCACTCTAGAGACCAAACATAATTTTTTAAGCCACTTCAGATCTCTAATAAGTGAGGATTGTGGTCACACGCATAGGCAATGAAATTTGCCTGAAAATCTAATGACATGACATTCACAGAAGCCATTTGCAAACATCCATAACAGAATTCAAACCCTCAGAGTGCTGAGTGGTATGGTTACATCATCCAGTAGAAGAGTTTCATCAACGAAGATGCAAAATCTCCCCCTATCTGTCTGGAATCAAAACCATGTTGATATAAATCTGCGATGTCATTTGGTTAAAATCACTCAAGGAATCAATCCTTGAAGTTCAAAAGATTCCTACTGGAACATTCTGTATATTACAAGACATATGTTATGGGAAGTAATTATTCTAAACAAAGTATAATAATTATAACATGAAAGTATAATGTTTTTTTTTTTTAATCACATATACAGCTGTAGTTGAATTTCAGCAAACTGTGAAAACATAAAAGCATATAAAAGGCAGAAGAGGAAAGCAGTGGCAGATTCAAAGAAGGAATGAGGGTAAATACCATCTCCTCAATTAGTCAGGACCAAATGATATTACAAATTATTAGTTCCATAATTAAAACATAAAAAGAAACAAACCTACCTATATTCTTTTTATGAATTATGTGAATTTAGAAAATTTAAAATAAATTATTACTGAAAACTTGAAGTAAACTGAAATAAAAATGCCTAATAAGTATTTCTGAATCACTCTAGTTTAAAAACTAATGTTATGGGTGTCATTTATAGAAAGGCAAAACTAGACGTTGGTGGTATGCAGTGACAGCTAAGTATAATGAACATATTGTATTTTTTTTTTCTCTATGTGTAATATTCATGGAATTATTGTGCACTAATTAACAGTTATGCTATTGTTGAAGTAGACCATGTGAAAATTGGTATATTTTGAATCCACAGCTTGTTGTTCAATCAACAAGCTGTGGATTCAAATCTCACTACAGGCACATGAATGATTTTCAGTGATGAATGGGTGGTCTCACACAAAGTAATGAAATAACCAAGTGTGAGATTCCTACTCCGCTTACTGAAGATTGCTGAAATGGCTTTAAAAAGATTACACATTTGGAATCTGGAGCAGGGTTTTTTGGATTATCTAACATTTCGATTCACAGAAGTACAAGCAGACTACCTCCATGAAACACTTAAAATGAGATTAAATTTCATGTTTTGTATAATTTCGCTGGGTGTGCTTCGTACTTCATGAAAAATTTCGATGGAATTATTCCATGTACAATGCACTGCGGAAGTAACTTTTTTTCCCCAGAACATTTTCTACTTGTTCCCTAGTGCTACCGATTTACTAGATTCGGTATACAAATAACAAGGTCTTTTGTGTTTTTTTGTACAACCATTCTACTTTTCCAGATCCTGAATCACAATTTTATTTTATGATATGACATGTTCAGAGAACGAGAACCGAACGTATATCCAAGACTCATAAATTCTACCTTGTGAGGAAAATGCCGAGTTCATACAAGCACTTCTGTGTGCATAATTATAACATATTTTTCTGTAATCCAAAATTACACTTTATACATATACAAAACAATTTACCTGTGCAAATTCTAGAAAGTACGCATACTTCACACCATACTACGCATTTACCACCGAACATTCTAAATATGACGCTGTTCCACCTAGCAGCAAACAAAAAACGAAACAGAAAACAAATAAAAACAAAAACTATTATAAAATTATAGACAAATCCTTGAGATTTGGATTTATAAAAAGATTACCTCAAAGCATATTTGTTTCATGCTAAACGTTTTAGTTTTAGAAAAAACTAAAATTAAATAAAATTACGAAAAACTAGAACTCCGGTATGTTTTGTATATTATATAAAACTGTTTTGTTTTATATAATCAGGGTTAACTGGTTCTTTTACAAATGAGGAACTTTCAAACGAAATTTATTATTATTGCAGAGGCCAAATAATCATGATATAATTTTCAACACAGACATCAAATCCCGCCAAATAAATTATTATAATAAATTGCTAATATCTAATTTTATAAAACAGCATATCTCCTCTATACCCTTATATTCCTCAAAATAGGTATGCAGAACTCCTTTTTTCTTTGAACATTTTGCAAGACAGATGGCAGCCGGTCTCCATTCTTCACTGATAGTGATTGCAAGTGATCAACGAATCAAAGTTTTGACAGGGAGAGAGAGAGAGAACTGTCTTTCTCTCATGACCATAAATCCTAATTCTCGTATTACTGACTATAACACTGTTGGTTCTAAGATCGATTTTTTTAGCTTCGCAGTTAAAATCCAGAAATTTCAGTAAAAAAAAACCTATTTTCCAGTGGCAAAGACTGACTGAATTGAGAGAAGTCAAAGAAACGTCTAGACAAAAAGTTCTTTAGTCAGCGACTGGAGTCGAACATTATGTTCGAACATTACAAATGTGGATTTTCTGTCTTCGTAAAACACCTTTAAGCTGATGAGAGAAAATATAAAATTTACAGACATTGCATTAATTATATTTTTATCACTATTGAAATAATGCTGGATCTAATATCCACTGTGCTTATATAAATTTGCATCGCCAAACTGAAGCCTTTTGGCTATTTATTTTAGTAATTACTTTTACGCACTGACCGAGAGTTCGCTTACGAAAAATACATTTTTTCTGACATTTCAAGTTCCTTAGTACTGAACGAGAGATTTTGCTCCCTTAATGTATCTGCCTGGTCTCTGAAGAGAACTAACCAGATCGAAACAGCTTTCAGTCGAGTGAAACCTTATTAAAATTGATATTTAAAAGGCTATTATATAGATGCTTGGGCGATGCCTAAGTCTTTCAAGTGGCCCACGCTAAGGCAACTCAGAGATGCCGCAGAATGTATTCCTGCAAGCTCTCTGGTCAACTGACGAAACTTTCATAGTTTCTACGGTAGGTTTTTAAATAATGCTGGATCTAATAACCACTTTGCTTATGTTGTTATAACGTTAAAGAGGGAAAAGTTTTCGATATTAGTTAGTGCAACTTTGCCAAAAGTTATAGACATTACTGAGACTTGGATAACAGCAAATGACACAGATAGAGGAACAGAATGTGATGGATTTGTTATTTTTAATGAGTATAAAGTAGGCACGACAGGGGAGGGACACTGCTGGTGATATCAGATGAATTGCAACAAACAAGTTTAAGAGTCAGTCGGGCAGATGACAGATCTTTTGAGTCAATCTGATGTGAGATGGAAGCCATTAGGAAAAAATACAAAATTGGTTCCAGCTATAGATAAAGCCGCAACCAATGCCAGAGCTGATCTAGAAGACACATCAGGAGGTCAGTATGAGTACCAGCTTAGTAATTATTACATGAGACTTCGACTTCTAATTCAACTTTTTCTACTTAAACTTGAAGTAGAAGAAGCCATCGAGAGCCTGAAATGTGGAAACACAGCTGGCATAGATGATATTCGACCATAAATGCTCAAGTATAGAGGTATGAAAGTCTTGCAATAATTGCGCTGCATAGTTCAGAAGGCTTAGAATCACAGATGTTTGGAGTAGGGCTCTCAGAGTACCCATATACAAAAAGGGAAATAAAACTGAATGTGAGAATGACAAAGGCATTTCCCTACTGAGTGTTCCTGGTAAAATTTATGCAAGTATACTTGAGAAAAGGTTGAGAAGGATGGTGGAAGGGAAGCTTGGTGAAGAACAAGCTGGATTCAGGCCAAATAGAAGCTGTCAGGATCAGATTTTGTCTTTATGACAAACAGAAAATTGAGAATTCATGGAAATATAACAAATATCGGAATTTAAGTTTTGTAGAACTGCAAAAGGCATCTGACAAGAGTCCAAGAGAAACGTTACTGAAAACGCTACACGGTTTTAATCCTCTGTGTCTTTTTTCTGCCAACCTGGCAGAAAAAAGACACAGAGGAAAATAACAATTATTATTATTATTATTATTATTGTTATTATTATTATTATTATTATTATTATTATCTAAGACCTCCAGGGAGTCAAGGACTCATCGAGGGAGACTATAAATCATCCAAACCAGCTATTACACCTTCCCATAAACTCATTCACACTGGATGCACTCATTACCCGTAAGGGCAAATTGTTCCACTCACTCTGGGAGAAAAACCTATCTCTTACCCCTATCTTGACTGCAAATAAATTTAACTTCCATGGATGCCGCTGTTTTCTCTCCTCGCCTTCCATATAATGAAACATTTCATCAGTTGATATCCTATAACACCCATTCAAAAGTTTATAGACCTTTATCATATTACCCCTCTTTCACCTGTTAACCAAAGTCTGCAATCCACATACTCGGAATCTGTTCTCATAATCTAAATCCCATAATCCGGATATAATTTTTGTAACTTCTCTGCACCCCTTCCACAACTTCTTTATCCCCTTGAAACCTGTGAAACCAAATCGGCGCACAATAATCCAGGTGTGGTCTTATCAAAGCCTTATAAAGAGGGAAAATGACTTCATTATCCTTAGATATCAAGGTTCGCTTCAAGATCGCAATTATCCTCTAAGTTGTATTTGCAACTTTTGCTATGTGACCTTTGAACTTTAAATTCCTATCCACCAATAAGCCAAGATCCCTTGTCTGTACAGTTTCTTGTAGCATAACCCCGCTAATATATTATGCCGATGGAACTCTACGACAAAGTGCATAAATTTACCCTTACTAATATTAAATTAATAGCCATTTTCGTTTGCCAAAATTTCCAGTCTCATCAAATCATTTTGCAATTGCTGAATATCAGCAGCATCCCTGATTGTCTTGCCTTTAACGGCAAACAATTGCACATCCGATGTTAGATCCTTCGTGGTGTCCTTAATGTATAGATTAAACAATAATGGTCACCAAACAGAACCACTGGTCACTTTAAATCTGGCAGATTCACACCCACCCACTGTATTCCACTTTTAGATATCTGTCTGTCAACTATCCCTTGTTCCAAGTCAAGAGTTTACATTCCAATCCCACATTCTATAGTTTATGCAACAGCCTTTCCTGTGGTATCCTATCAAATGCCTTAGAAAAATTCAACATTCTCATAGTATATGCATTCTCTTTATCCAACTCGGCTGTAACATTGTTACTAAATATGAACAAATTGCTAAAACATGACCTATCTTTAGTAAACCCATTTTGTTCCTTGCAGAGTATAGCATGTTTATCTACGCATTTCTGTATGTGAGTTCTTACCAACTTCTCTTAAAATCTTCACTACTACACCAGAGATACTGCTAGGTCGGTAATTAGATACATCACTTTTTGCACCACCCTTGTACAATGGAACTATCATACATTCCTTTCATTCCTGAGCTGAGACTCAAGTTACACAAACATGTGAAATGCGTAGCCAATTCAACTGACCATTCCTTTAGCAAATGGGCTGATATTCCATCTGTCCCAATAGACAAATTCTTATCCAGATTATGCAACAGATCTTCAACCTCATTTTCATGAACCTCTGACTCTTCATCCAATTCAGGATGAAGAGTCAACGCACTATATTACAAACACGTGGTTGATATATCTTAGCAAAGTGAGCACGCATTAACTGAACAATCTCATTAGCTTCCGACACTCTTTTTATTCCAAAATGCATAACTTTACGCTTTTTCACATTAAATTTGCATACATTTGCAATATATTGTTAGGGTTAGGGACCCGACATTGTGGCACTTGTTATGCAGTCTCTTCACTGCATGCCGCTTAATTAGTGATAGCCTTGGTCCAAGCTATCACTGACTGGGTACCAGTGGAGACTGAACTGCCCACCCAGTCTCCAAAAGTTAGATAGGACTAAAACGGCCTCGTCTACTCCCTATACGGGAATAAAAGGCGTTATGTGATTTATTATTTTTATTTTTATAATAATAATAATAATAATAATAATAACGTCAAGCTACCTAGACGTGATGCTGCTGAGATTAAGGAAAACATGGTAGATGACAATCATGAATCAGATTATGATGGATACAGATTCATGAAAGATAATATATATAGGACTTCTTCAGTTATAAGGGAAGAAAATCGATAGACAAATATACTCCAAAGAATTAGAAAGGTGATATGTGTGATTCTGATAATCTTAAATTATGTTTGAACATAATTTAAAGTTCAGTCAAGAAAGAAGTTTATGCGGAACTAAAAAGTTGGCAATTATGACAAACGTAGGAGGAAATTTGGAGCAGTGCCATCATAAGAAACTATGTGGAATGAATGTCATTAATGCATGGAAAATATTCAAGGATTGTCTGAGCGAGACAATATCAGGGTGCATGCCTAATAGCACCGAGTACGGATTAAGTGGATAACTATCATTGTAAAGCACTTCAAAAAACGAAATCACGGTGGAAGGAATTTAAATGAAAAGGTGATCATTATGCCCATAACAGTATAAAGCACAAGCAAGAAAAGTAACTAACATGGTAAGGAAGGCTAAATCAGATTTCGAGAGAAAATTAGCTAAGCAGACCAAAGTAAATCCAAACGAATTTTTTCATTACGTATCAAGTAAAAGAAAGAATGATTATGGAATGATAAATTTCTTCAGTGCTGATGGTAAGAAAGTTACAGAAGCAGAAGAAGAAATACCTTAAGTGATCACTTTTCAAGGGTATATTTTCAAGATGGTGATTTTGCTGTTAATTAGGTGACAGACACTGATGTGAGCATTGAGAGAGATGAATTGGAGGTACTCACTATATTGAAAACCTCAATGCAAATTCAGCAGTGGACATGGACAGTATGTCACTCATGTGCTACAAGAATGTACAGGTGAACTGGCAGTGCCTCTGATGAAGTTATTTAATCTAAGTCTCAGCCTTGGCAAGGCTCCAATGAAGTGGTAAAAGGGTAAGATAGTTCCATGACATGAAGGTGGCTCCAAGATAGAAGCAGTATATTACAGACTAGTTAGTATCGTTGGAGTGGTGATTAAAATATTCGAACATTTGGTTAAAAGAAAAATTCAAAACTTGGTGGATAGGAATGTGATACTCTAGTGCAGTGGTTCTTAATCGGTGTTCCCTGAAACACTTGTGTTCAGCGAACTAGTTGCAAGTGTTCCGCCGGTGAAAGATGTCACTTGACACGGTTCTGAGTGTAATTGGCTAATTTAATCCTAACAACTGAAGACTACTATTGCAGGATATATTATATCTAAACATTGTTTTTTGCACAGAGAATCCCTAGTTTCAAAAACATTACCGGCAATATTTAAACCTGTACTGACCAAGTTGTAAATATGGTAAATTACATCAAGCCAAGACCTTTAAAAGCACAGCCTTTTTAAAAAAATCTTTGCATATCTATGGAAGCCAAGTACGACTCTTTGCTTTTGCTCACTGAAAATAAGATGGTTATCCAGGGGTAAAGTGCTGTTCCGAATATTAGAACTTAAGAATGAATTATTGGCCTTTTTTCAAAATGAAGGTACAGATGCTTTTGTAAAATGTCTTCAAAATGATATTTGGTGTGCTAAAATGGCATGTTTAGCCGATATTTTTAATTACTTAAATAGCATTAATACAAATCCAAGGGGAAAATGAAAACATTTTGACATTCACTGACAAATTGTCAGCTTTTGAGAAAAAAAAGTATCTCTTTGGAAAAACCGCACATCAGAAAAAAAAAAAAAAAACAGTAGATGTATTTCCTTCGCTCAATAATAAAAATGTCGAGGGAATTATTTCCGTTATAACAGAACATTTAACAATATTGGAAGAAAAGATTTCAAGTTACTTTCCGTCCTTGAATACACACAATCATGACTGGATACGAAATCCATTTGGCTTAGTACATTGAGTTGAAATTTTTCGTTACAAGAAGAAGAAAAATTAGTTACCTTGTCAACGGATAGTACTCTAAAAATGAAATTCTCTGAAATAACTCTTGAGGAATTTTGTATTTTTACTCAAGTCGAACACCCAGCTGTCTCAAAAAGGGCACTGAAAATTTTGTTAGTTTTCAACATCATATTTGTGTGAGCTCAGTTGCTCAATATCAACCAATATAAAAACAAAAAAGCGTTAAAGACTTACTAATATAGACAAAGAGATGGGGGTAGCTATATTGCATATTAGACCTGATATTGCTCAATACTGCAAAAGCCGACTCAAGTATCGCATTAAACTAAGTTCCATTTTTATAAAAGGAAAGTTCATGCATATTTTTATTGTTAGTTTTATGACCTAATGCTTTTGGTGTTTCCCAAATTTTCCTTATAATCAAAAGTGTTCCGTGACTTTGAAAAGGTTAAGAACCATTGCTCTAGATGGAGCAGCATGGATATGTGAAAGGTCGTTGCCTCAGTAATTTATTCATATAGTATAATAAGGTGACAGCAGATTTGGATAAAAGAAAAGGCTACACCATGATGCTGCTGGACATTTTCAAAGGCATTTGGAAGAATACCGCATAGAAAACTGTTATGTAAGTTGGAGCAAATGGGAATGGAAGTGACACTGGTGGCATTGATGGGATGGCTGATGAATAGACATCAGAGGGTGATGTATGATGGAGTAGGATCAAGGTGAATGAGGAATGAGGGTGACTAGTGGAGTGCCTCACGATTCTGTAACAGGACCACAACTCTTCCATTTCTACATTAATGGTCTGGCAGAAAATTTATAGGGGATTTTCAGTTGTTTGCCAATTATGCAAAATGAGGGAGGGCAATAGTCAATAAAGTCGTAGATATTTTGCAGAATGATTTAAATAAATTAGTAGTGTGGGAAAGGGACAATGGTGTCAAATCAGTGTTACAAAATGTAAGCTAATGCAGTTTGGGATGAAAAAGATTATACACTTCGTATTATATTGATGGTACTAGTTTATAGGAAATTGATGAGGCTTGGGTGGAAGTGGGGGGTGATGGTGGATAGAGAGTTGAAATTCAGAGCACATAGTGCAATAGTTGGCAATCTAAATTAGAGGATTACTTCTATGCTGAAGAATACATAGACAAGTAAACATTGGAAGATTATTATTTCTCTTTATAAGGTTATGATTCGCCCATATGTTGACTACTGGGCACTGGTGACCTCTGTTTCTTGAGAACTGAGAAGTGGTGGAGAGAATTCAGAGACCAGGGACCAAGCTGGTGACGGATCTGTGGAATGTTCCCTATGACGATTGATTGAGAGTATTTGGGTGGCAGAGGTTAGTTGACAGGCGGGGGAGAGGGCATATAATGGAAATTTGAGTTACTAAAAGGGTTGTATAAAATTTACACAGAAGAAATTTTTTTCAATACATGGGGAGTAGGGAGAATACAATGAGTCACACTTAGAAGTTGTCTAAGAGTGTGATTAGTAACGATGTGCAGACTAGGGTATTTACTTGGAGAGTGGTGAATGATTGAAATTCCACAATGAGTCTTTTGACTCTATGCAGTGCCCATATAATAATAATAATAATAATAATAATAATAATAATAATAATAATAATAATAATAATAATAATAATAATAATAATAATAATAGTTATTTATTAGTAATAAAAATATTGTTAGTAGTACTACTACTACTAATAATAATAATATTTCATTTGGCACTGAGTTTGAAGCCATCTGGTGTGAGGTGGAATCAAACAAAATCAATTACACAGTGGGGTGTTGTTACAGACCTTGTGGATCGCTTGCTAGTGATGAAGAAATGCATCACCAAATAGAAAAGATGAGAATGAAAAGAGTAATCTTAATGAGAGACTTTAATTATCTAAATATTGATTGGGTAGCAGTAGAATCTCATGACAAGAACAAAAATGCATTTATTGAGCTGTTGTGGGACAACTTCCTCAAGCAGTATGTGATTGGATGAACTCGAGGTCAAAGAGGGTTAGATTTGATTGTAGTGTCAGAGGGCGTTTCAGTTAAAGACGTAACTATTCTGCTCCAATTGATGACAGTGATCATGAGGTACTCACTTGGAAAGTGACTAAGTTTATGAATGTTCCATTTAGAAAAGGTTACATTCTGAACTAAAAAGCAGGAAATTATGAACAACTGAGGAGTATACTGAGTTCAGTGGAATGGGATCGGTTGCTGGATGGAAAGAATATCGACAGTGCATGGGAAGCATTTAAATAATACTTAAATGATGCGATATCAGAATGTGCCCCGAGAGTTCGAAGCATAAATAGAATACGAGTCAAATGGGTGTGTAATCTTATTAAGCAAGAGATTCGTAAGAAAAGAACGATGTGGAAAGAATACAATTTGCATAAGGATGACGTCGTTATAAACGTTATAAGGAGCAGGCTAGAATAGTCACAATTGTTCTACGGAAAGCAAAGTCTGATTATGAAAAGAAACTGGCTCTGCGTGCTAAAAACAACCCACAAGAATTCTATCGATATGCTGCAAGTAAAAGAAAGAATGAATATGAAAAAATAACCCTTCTAAATCCAGATAGTGTGAGGGTTATAGATGCAGAAGAGGTTGTTCAGTTAATGAGTGTCCATTTTGTTAAAAGGTATCAATGTGGTAAACCTAACATTGAGCTCACTGTGAAATCTTCACCAGATGAAGAAACGAAGGTGTGTGAGGCCAAGGTATTAGAACTGTTGCACAAATTGAGTAATAATTCAGCAATAAGGACTGATGGAAAATCAGCAAGTGTGCTAAAAGGATATTCAGCTGAACAGGCCATTACTTTGACCAGGCTGTTTAATTCGAGTCTCAGAACAGGGAAAGAATGTATGGTATGGCATCGGTCTTTGCACCACCTTTGCACAAGGGTGGTGCAAAGACCGATGTATCCAATTATCGACCAATTAGTATCTCAGCTGAAGATTTTTGAAAAATTAGTCGGCACTCGCATTCAAAAATGATTTCACAATGAATCTCTACTTTGCATGAACAACATGGATTTACTAAGGGAAGGTCATGTTTTAGCAACTTGCTGACAATCAATAACACTGTTACCTTTGAACTAGACAAGGGTAATGGATACAACATGATACATTTGGATTTTGCTAAAGCTTTTGACAGAATACAACATGACAGACTGTTGCATAAATTGGAGAAAATGGGTTTGGGTTATACAATATTAACATGGATAAGAGGATGGCTGACTGACAGATATCAAAAGATGGTATACAGGGGATCTGAGTCTGCAAGGTTTAGGGTAACAAGTGTACCACAAGGATCAGTGCTTGGTCCACTGTTATTCAATCTGTACATTAATGATATTGGGAAGGATTTGACAAGCGACATACAGCTATTTGCTGATGATGCAAAGATAGGTAGGATAATCAAGAATGCTGTTGATATGCAGAACTTGCAGAATGATTTGAATAGGCTGGAGTTGTGGGCATGAGAAAATGGGTGTCAGCTCAATGTGAGTAAGTGTAAATTCATTCATTTCGGCATGATTAGATATCCAATATCATATTATATTGGTGGGATTAGGCTAGAAGCAACAGATGACGCTAGGGATTTTGGAGTGTTAATAGATAGGAAGTTGAAGTTCAGGGGCCATGTGGCCAAGATTGCAAATACATCTCAAAAGATAATTGCAATGCTGAACGAACGTTCACATGTAAAGATAGGGATGTTATTTGCCTCTTTACAAGGCCTTCATAAGACCTCACTTGGACTATTCTGAGCATGTCTGGTCTCCTGGTTTCTCTTGTGATTCTGATATATCGGAAAGAGTACAAAGGCGAGTCTTAAAAATGCATCAGGATTGTGGAATACTGATTATGAAGACAGATTGAGAATTTCTAGACTGCAGACACTAACAAAGAGGAGAAAGAGGGATAATATGATGGCGACTTACAAACTGTTGAAAGGGTCATATGGGATTTCAGTTGATGGAATTTTTCAATTTATGGAGGATGGGGAAAAGACAAGAGGGCATCCTTCGAAGCTGAGAATGAAAGCCGCCAAGAAGGGTGTGAAGGCTAGATTTTTCTCTCAGAGGTGGTGTGTGATTGGAATGGATTGCACTTGGCTGTTGTGAGTGCAAGCAGTGTAAATGATTTCAAGAATAAGTATGATAGCCGGTGTGTACAGTATGTGGTCTCCCTCGATGAGTCTCTGATTCCGGGAGGTCTCTCTTAATAATGCCTGTGTAGCTCAGTAGAACTGGCGTTTGCACTTTACAACGCTTGACGGCATGAAGAAAGGATTTGGTGGTTCAAATCTAGTCGCCGACCAGAGAAAAATTTTTCTAAGCCTTTTGTCGACCGGTTTCCGAGTTAGTCGATCTCTGGCACGGGCTAGCGGTTTTTTTTTCCCCTGAAACGCGGGTTTTTCGTCCCGTAAACTCAAGAAAATCAACCGACGAACCCACACTATTTTCAGACATTAAAAATATTGTGTTAGGGTTAGGGACCACGAGATGGCGACACTATCTTGCCACCTTCTTCACTGCATACCGATGAATCAGTGATAGCCTTAGGCCAGCTATCTCTCTGATTGGCTCAGATTGAACTGCCCACTCAGTCTCCAAATGTTAGATAGGATAAACGGCCCTGCCTACTCCCTATACGGGAACAAATATGCGTTAGCTGATTTTATTTTTTTATTTTATTTTTTTATATGCCTTTATTTTCTGCATACATCGTGTGTGTGTTTTGCTGTTTGTGTTTCTTTGCATATAACCAGAAGGCATTCGGATGAATTGGTTATTTTTAACTAAAGAGCCTGTGTAGCTCAGTGGGAGTAGCGTTTTCATTCTATGATGCTTGATTGCATGAAGAAAGACTTGTGGCTTTAATCTAGAACGGAACGCTTTTTAAGCCTTTTTTTCGACCGGTTCTCGAGTTAGTCGATCTCTGGCATAAGCATGCGGGTTTTTTCTTCCGGAAAATCGGGTTTTCAGTCCGGTAAACTCATGAAAATCGACCGTAGAAGCGATACTATTTTCAGATATTAAAAATATTGTGTTAAGGTTAGGGACCACAAAATGGCGGAACTTTATAGCCGCCTTCTTCACTGCGTATGATTAATTAGTGATAGCCTTGAACTAGCTATCTTCGATTGATTATCAGCAGAGATGAAGCTGCCTACTCAGTCAGCTAGGGCTAAAATGGCCTCACCTACTCCCTATATGGGAACAAAAAGGAGTTAGCCGGTTTTTTCATTTGTAACTAATACTAATATTAGTGAGAGTCTCTGTAGCTCACTCGGTATAGATGAAGCCCTTTGGTCGGAAAGATCTGTGTTCGATTCCTGTCTATGGCATGAGAAACCTTGATCTAGTCTCTTTCGACTAATGGTGAGTTAGCCAATCTTATCGGCGTTAGAAAGTTTCCTACCTGGAAACTCTGGTTTTTTCATCCCCTCTGATACCATAATGTTAGACCACCAAAAGAATGGCTGTTATCATAGATTCACTTCTTGTCACCCAGTAAGAGAAACTCTTTCTACATTATTAGTTAGTTCTGGATTAGTAGATCCTTGGCACAGCACATAGTGTCATTTGCTTCCTAAATAAACCACAGGTTTTAGTCCTATAATAATACTAATCGGCTAATTCATTTTATTCCCTTACAGGGAGTAGGCAATGCCTTTTAACTCTGACTAGCTTTTATAGACTGAGTGGACGGTTCAATCTACACCAGCAGCCAATCAGAGATAGCTGGCCCATGATTATCATTAATTATAAGCAGCGACCGATGAAGAGACTGGCAAACAAGCACTGCCAACTCTTGGTACCTAATCCTAACAGAAAGTGTTTATTGTTTGAAATAATATGGGTTCTACTCTCGATTTTCGTGAGTTTACAGGACGAAAAACTGGAGTTTCTGACAGAAGATAACGACAGAGATCGATTAACTGGGAAACAGGTCGAAGAAACGCTTAGAAAAAAGTTCCTCCGGTCAGTGACTATCCCTGTGTTGTTATGTTCCATAGAGTCGTTTTCGACTCTTGGTCATTCTATGAACATATGCTCTCCATTCAGATCTGTCACTAGCCATATACTTCAGAATTTCCAGGCACATTCCAGTTGCTTCTTTATTCCATCCACCATCTACTTCTTGGTCTTCCTCTTCTCCTGCTTCTATCAACTTTAGCAAGCATCATCTTCTCTAGACTGTCATTTGCTCACACAATGTCCAAAGGATCACGCAAAAATTGTCATAATATATGACAAATTTTGCGTGATCCTAGCTTCGAGGGAGCGATCCGGCTTTATTCTGTCTATCCCTGATTTATTCGTTTGCTTTGCAGTTCCATGATATTCTTAGTAATCATCTCCAAACCCATCATCTTTCTCTTTCACATCCACAGGGAATACCATTGCTTTCACGATTCTGATTTTTGTTGCAAGGCTAATATCTTCATCTTTAAAGATCTTATTTAAATTTGTCATTGCTTTTTTTCTGAGTAATAATCTTCTTCTAACTTCTTCCGTGCAATGCTCATCTTTATCAATTCGGGATCCTAGGACCACAAAATTGTTAACTGCTTCCATTTTCTCCCCATCTACTTCAAAAGTATTAAGTTCACATTGCCATAACTTTTGTCTTTTTGAGGGCCATATTTAACACTTTCTTCTTTAACTTTCATAATAAGTTTCTCCAAATCTTCTTTCCATTTGTTAGCAAGGTGGCATCATCTACATACATCATATTATTATTATTTCTTCTGCCAAATTTATTTCCAACTGAATTAAAATTGGCAGACTACTCCATCCCCGCCATTCTTAAAATGTATTTGCTGTACAAGTTAAACAGGTACAGAGATAAAGTACATCCCTGTCGTACCACTTTACCTATTGTAATATACTCAGTTTCTTCAAGATCTGTTCGGACAGTAGCTTCTTGTTCATAATAAAGATTCCTCAGAAGGATAATCAAATGCACTGCTTCTCCCATTGTTCTCAACGCATTCCACAGTTTCACATGATATACAAAGGCAAAAGCCTTACTATAGTCAAGGAAACAAAAGTTGACACTCTTTTGATATTCCTGTGCTCTTTCTATTATTCATCTCACATTGGCAAATCTGATCTCTTGTTCCTCTGCCTTTTCGAAATCCTGCCTGTTCATGTGGCATTTCTCTCTTCATGAATGGTTCCAGTCTTTTCTTAAGTAAGACTTTACTTGTATGAGAAATCAGTGCTATAGTTCTGTAATTCTCTCTCATTCATCGCCTTTCTTCAATAAAAGTACATAAACTGATTTTTTTCCATTCCCAAGGCCATGTAGTTGTGATCCAAATTCACTGACACAGAGCTGTTAAAATTTTAACTGCCTCGTCTCTCAGGGCTTTGAGCAGCTCAAAGTGGTATCCAGTGGTACTGACTCCTGTGTATAATCCTGCTCTTCAAATCTCTCAGCAATTTTGGAGTCCTTTCTGAAAGGGCTTCTGTATACTCTTTCCATCTCTCTTTGATGTCCGTAAGACTAGCCTTACATTTCAAAAATATCGACCATAGTACTAGCACTATATTAGTTAAAAATATAGGTGTTTAGTAATATGAAGTTGTAGAGGTTGTTTACTAGAAACGCTCCCCAGCCTTTAAATCCTCGTTAGCCGTGCAGCTATCGATGATTTACATACATTATCGATAGACTGCATACCAATTTTTTCCAGGGCTAAAATTAATCTGCCTATTCCATTTATTAATTAGAAAAGCGTAATACTTATTTTTACAGAGGAAAAATATATAAGGGTTAGAGATGTCTCTCTGTAGCCCTATGCAAATGGTGTTTGCATCTATAGCACTAGGCTGAATGAAGAAATCCCATCATGAGTCTGATTCTATTGCTGACTAGAGGAACTTTTTCTGACCCTTTCTTTGACACTTTCCCGAATTAGTAGATCTCTACCATAGCAAGTGCAGATTTTCCTCTGGGAAACTCAGGATTTTAATCCCTCAGCTGAACAAAATGTAAAACTCAAACTGTTGCCAAACAACAATACGTTAGGATTTAGGGTCATGAGATGTAGTTAGTTGCCTGCACATGCTCCTTCACCAGAAAAACTTTGATTCCTTGATAGCTTGGATTCACAGTCAGTGATGGCTTGAAGGATGGAACTGGCTACCTATCTGTCGTTCAAGTTTGTTAGAAGAGTTCTGTCTTCTACTTTTCGGAAACAAATGTAATTAGAGAGCGAAAGACAGAGAGAGAAAGAATCTGAAATCAGTTTTGTGAATTCATGTCTTAGGCAGAGTACAAAAGTGATTTGGTGATGGTAGTGATATCGAAAATTAAGTTGTGGTTGTGCAAAATCCTAACTTTGTTGAATATGCTTGGTTTACTTAAAAGTTGTACAGTGAAAGATTCTCATGTCAAGCTTCTACTCATTGCGTGAAAGCAATTCCAAGTTTCTGTGACAATGTATTTTCTAACAATGAACAAATCCATATGGCAGAAACTCGGGTGACTTTCGTATATGATGGAACTAAGAAGCATAATGGAATTTCTTTCATCCCTGTATTACGAGAAAAAGATATCTGTTCAGTCTATCAACACAGTACTTTTGTTTTAAAATGATTAAGGACAGTCAATCCCGATAGCGTCTTCAGTTTCTTGACATGCATTCAAATTTATAACCAGTTTTAATACCGACTTAAAAGTAGTCTCACAAACTAAAATTATACTCTTATGAATATTTGATAAGCCTGATTTCAGTTACTTTATTTTCTCTTGGGAGAATCTCGTTTTTAATCCAGCAAAGCAGAAAAATCATGGAATACATGATTACATGGATACACGATTACTATACTAGTTACGATTAAGAACATGAGATGGCACCAGTTGTCTGCCTTATTCAAATTTACTCATTTTTTAAAATGTTTTTTAATTTTATCCATTTACAAAATAATGTGCAAAATTATAAATGGTCATTTTTATTCCCTATAGGGCAATAAAAGGTGTTAGTGGATGATATGACGCAATTAGATTAAATTAATAACAACAAAAAAGGAAAAAACAGAGATAATAAAATTTGAAGACAAGAACAGAATTTGGAATGGATATTAGTATGGACACCGAGTGCATCCTCTTCGACTTGCTAAGTAAATAATGAGAATGTGAGTCATAATTGCCGCTATTTCGTGTGTCGCTAATCTTAAATAGTCTTATATAAGTAACTAATCGTAGCTCTTAGACGTCGATTATTCAGAGTTGCTGAATTAAAAGCCTGTTTTTTTTCTCCCAAGACAAAAACACTACTACCTGCTGAAGATGAACTCGCTCAGCAATTGGTGGATACAAATAGGCTATGAAAAGTTCCTGTGGCCAGTAAATAGAATCAGTACAAAGCCAAAGACGGCTGTATTTGGCTTTGAATGTTTCGAAGATTATGAGTAGGATAACCCTGAACCTCCTTGTCACCTAAAGTCTAAAAGGCTTAGAAAGGTTCTTCGCATAATCCATGCGATTCGAATTCAGAACATCAGCAGGTTTTTCCATGAGCTGTGGAGACAAAATGTATAATAATGGAAATAAATTTATTGTTGAGATATTTGCATGACACTTTTTTTCACATGCTTTCTAATGTTTAGACACTTTCTCTACTGAATAGCCCAAATTGTATGACGGTTGGATTCACACATGAATGTTTGAGTGGGCAAAAAGTTTAAGATGGCCTGGGATGGGACGGGACGGGAGAGTCTGGGTGTGTAGAAGTTTGTAGGATTGGCGGTAATATAGAGGAAGAGACTTGGAAAGGTATTGAGAAGTTATATCTAAGAAATGATGTTCTTAGATATATTGAAATGAAGAAATGATGTGGAAGAGACTTGGAAAGGTATTGAGAAGTTATATCTAAGAAATGATGTTCATTGGACTTCTACAACCAGAAATGATTTATTATATAGGTATTTTTTCTGGGAAAACTCCCATGATACTCCTCTTAAAAATTATTATTTTTACGGCTATTTTGCCAGCTTTTGTTTAGGAGTGCCCCTGTTTTTAAATATCATTGGCTTTTTACTCAAGAATTCTTAGGGCATTTCAGATGATAGTTTTAGAGACAAATATACAGGGTGGCCATAAAATAACTTTCCCTCTTTGGAGACATCTGTAGCTAAAACCAATAAACGGAACGAGACCAAATTTTATACTGAGACATTTGAAGGCATGGGGAGATGATTTCCGCGAAAAATAGATTTAGTACCAAAAGTCGCCGATACGGGAAATTTTGGCACTGGCGGAGTCGAAAGCAGTCAAATATTTGCAGTAAACGCAGGTAAAAAAGATTATGCAAATTTTACTCTGTGTACGTGAGAGCAGCATGGCCACTTCGATCCCTGGACATCACTCCATGTGACTTTTGGCTGTGGGGGTATTTGAAATCCGTTGTGTATGTTGGTGGCGTTCCCAACTTGCATGTCTTGAAAGAGAACATAAAACAGGCTGTTATGTTCTTTATGCTCAGCTGTAGAGCATGTCGCACACCGGATGCAATTTGTTGCACACAAGAAAGGTCAGCACATTGAAAATCGTGTATATGGTCCAGAGGACCCTGATTCATTTAATTCTGATGAATAAAACATTATTTCCTCTGAGTTCAATAACTACATTAATCTCTGTCTCTCGCAAATTGTTGTTTTAGTTTAATTATTATTATTATTATTATTATTATTATTATTATTATTATTATTATCATCATCATTGTAACGCGCCACATATCCAGCTGGAAAGAGTGACGCGGCTGTCGCTTACACCGTCGAAATGTAATTATTCCATTTTATCTGCCTTTAATGTAATTATCCGCTTGTTTTCGGCTTCACTAGCGCCAAAATTTCCCCTATCGGCGACTTTTCGTACGAAATTTTTTTTTCGCGGAAATTATCTCTACATGCCTTCAAAAGTCTCAATATAAAATTTGGTCTCATTCCCTTTGTTGGTTTTAGCTACATGTGCCTCCAAAGAGGGAAAGTTATTTTATGGCCACCCTGTATGTAGCATAATAGAAGAAAAATCGCACATACCTTATCTGGATGTTGTTGCCTTTCTTCTTTCTGTGGAGTGCATACTTCTGCTGTTATGGTGTTGAAAGAGGAGTGGGGGGGGAGGTTGGCAATGTGGGAGAATTAATTTGAAAAAACCCGGGTTTTTTTATATAATATATACATATATTATATTTAAGGGTGGGCGGAGCATTTTTTGTAGTGTTATCCATTTTTGGCTTTGAAGTGTTCGTGTTATCGCCTATTGGTCGGGGTTGTGACCTAATTTTTATGTTACGGAGCTTCCAACACTCGGAGATTATGTAGAGTCGGTGGACGTTGATTGAGTTCTTGTCACATTTTAAAACATCGTTGAATTTAAAACATTCTTGTCACATTTTAAAAAATGATTTATCATGTTTGTTACTAATGCCAGAAGCATTCGGAATAACGGTAACGAAAATGTTGCTTTCATTGAGTTTATTTGCCCCAAAATTTTTGGTATAAGCGAGACATGGTTAAACGAGGATAACATCCTGACAGGAATAGAGATGGACTGATATGATAGTTTTTGCGAAGACAGACAGGGAAGAAAGGGCAGGAGTACTGTTAATGGTAGCAGATGAGTTCTGCCTATCTAAGGTGGATTTGCAAGGGGAAACTAGTGGCAGCTGTTTTGAGCAGTATAGTATGAAGTGAAGGTCAACAGGTTGAAATATTTTGTTGGGTGTTGCCATAGACGTGGTGATATGAAGGATAACGAGAAGGAAATGCATAGGCAAATTAACCTGATTAGCAAGAAATGAGTGATCATTATGAGTGACTTTAATTATGGTAATATAAACTAAAATCAAGAGACTGCATCTGGGGCAAAGAAAATGAATTTCCTGGAGTTTTGGCGAAATAGTTACCTGAGGTAGTACATAACAGAGGGTACACGAGGATGATGAAGAGTACTGGATTTGACCAATCATCTCATCAGACGATGTTAAAAATGGGGTGTAAAATCTTCCTCCAGTTGGTGAGAGTGACCATGAGGTAATCACTTGCAAGATGGCCAGCCACATGAAGACTTCTTAGAAAAGGATATATATATATATATATGGAGAATTATAAGGTCGATAATTATGAAAAGCTCTGAAAATAGCTTGTGGAAATAAATTGGAAAGATGAACTGGATGTAAAAAATATCAATGCTTTGTGAAGGAGTAACGTTGCATAATTCAATGTCTTGTAATGTCTCAATGACATCACCTAGATAGTTTCATATGCATTGCTCGAGATCGCGATGAGTGCGGAAACAGTGAACATATTTAAGGCATGGCATGATAAGCTCCGCGCGCGCGCGCGCGTGCGTGCGTGCGTGTGCGTGTGCGTGACGGTGGGTGTGACAGTAGGACCCACTGTGATGAGTATTTTGACTCCACGGTGGTTTGATAATAATAATAATTGCACTGTCTCCGTCCACCAAATATGGTTCTAATATTAATAAATGCTTTGAAATAATGTTTTAGGTATAAGGATTTCTCTTTTCCTCCCGAAAATGTGACATCACTTGAAAATAACCTCTCAGATGCTAAAGCAGTAATCCAATCTGTCTTCAATTTCTAACAAACCTATACGAAGTTAGGCGCAAATTCTATCAATGCATATAAATTATGTTTCTTTACTATTATTATTATTATTCAATAGACTATGTTGTTATTTATAAGATCGTTTTTTTTTTTTAAGTTGTGGAATTTACAAACCTGAGTTTTCTGGAAAAAATCATATTTTTCCTGTGCCAAAGATTGACTAACTCGGGAATTGGCTGTATTAAAAAAAAAAAAAAAAAAAAAAAAAAAAAAAAAAAAAGGCCTAGAAAGAGTTCTTATAGCAGGCGATTAGTGTCGAATTTATACATTCTTTCTTCTGTGGTCTAGTACCATGGAAGTAAACCCATTTCCACAGGGATATATACAGTAGTGAGCTATAAGGGGCTCGCGCGAGCACTTTGTTAAATTTTTCTCAAATTTGCGAGCCTCTTATTCTTCTTGTTTACTTTTTTATTTTTTCAAAAAAATAAAAATTTTTTTTGAACCATATTAAGCGACAAACTCATACGGTAACCCAACAAAAATCACTCTATTCGGCAGTGTATAGAGTGGAATTATTGTTTCAACTCCTCTATAACGAATGCGCCCAAGTTTGAAAATAAAATAAGCGCATGCGCTATCTTTACCCTTCTCCCTTCTGGTAGCCAATCGTATGGTAAAACCAGTAGCCAATCAAATGTTTGATAAAAGATTATAAAATCGATTTCATTCTCATTATATTTTGATAGTTAAAAAATGTTTTCCTTATGTAAGATAAATTAACACAGTTGATTGTGTGCAAATATCATGTTTAGATCATGAAATATTTGTTTAAAAATGGTAGCCTTTAGAGGTTGATCGTCCTCTCATACTTTTTGATTGGAATTTGTACATAAACTGTATTAATTAAAGTTTTTGTGTGAAATATGGCTTTTTTTTTTTTTTTTTTTTTTTTTGCTCGACGATGCGAGCCCTTTGTTAAAATTTCCATAGCTCACCACTGATTGTGCGTACATATATTATTAATGATGTCATTCCTTCTTCCTTTTATTCTCTTTTACCTTGCAGTGTCGAGGGTTTATTAATCATCGGACCTCAAACCGTTCACAGGATAAGGTAGTCAGCCCTACGCCACGGTGTGTCCTATATCTGTAGTGTTGAGTTCTTAAGACCGGTTTGCCTGCTTTCGGGATGATAAACCCAAGAAAAACTGGGGAAAAACCCTACTTCCCACGCCCAAGACCGGCTAACTTGGCTATGGCTGAGGAAGATACTTCAGCTACTCACATCTCCGACGAAATCGAACCTAGGACACCCCTTCCCCAGCATATGGTTGCGAAGTCCACAAGGATAACTGCGCGGATATAGTTCTCGGCTTCAACCATAAATGCAACACTAACGGCAAGATTTTTTTTTTCTAAGTTGGTAGATCTTTCATAAGCATCGATGTGAAATTGCAAGTCATTCTATCAAACAGTTTTTTTTATATACAGCTGTCGGAAGCCAAAGTGTTGTCTGTATCCCTTGAAATTGATAAAATTGCGTATCGTGCGGTTATAAAATCCTTTGTAAAAGAAGTATCAACGCCAAAAGAAATTCATTCGAAGCTCACTCATCTCCTTCGTTTTCGAAAATTAAGAAATGGGCTGCCGAGTTTGAATGCGGCCGTACTAGCCTTGAAGATGATCCATGTGAAGGACGTCCAAAAAGCGTAACAACAGACATCCTGATCAGTTCACGATATTGTATTGGATGACCGGCGAGTCAAAGTGCGTGAAATTGCTGAGACTATGGGCATTGCAAAAGAACGTGCAGGATATATTTTGCATGAAGAATTGCAAATAAAAAGGTTTTGGCAAGATGGTTGCGTTGCCGCACAGATCAAAAACGCACTCACATGAAAATCTCTGAACAGTGCTTGGAGCATTTTAACAAGAATAAAATTGATTTTGGGCGTCGATTTATTACTATGGATAACATTTGGATTCACCATTACACACCAGAATCCAAACAGCAGTCAAAACAGTGGACAGAAGCCGGTTGTTCAGCACCAAAGAAGACAAGGCCATGGCATCGGTGTTTTGGGATGCTAAAGGCGTTTTGTTTATTAATTATCTCGAAAAGGGCAAAACAATAACCGGGGAATATTATTCGGATTTTTTTTAGCCAGACTAGACGAAAAAAATCGTGAGAAAAAACCCGGTTTGCAAAATTAAAAAATCATCTCTCATCAGGACAATGCACCTGCCCACAAAGGTGTTTTGACAATGGAAAAATTAAGGGTCTGCATTATGAATTGTTGAATCATCCACTCTATTCCCCAGATTTGGTTCCCTCTGACTTCTATCCCTTCCCAAAACTAAAACTCATCCTCGCTGGTCAGCGTTTTTCTTCGAATCAAGAGGTGATTGCAGCTGTCGAGGGGTATTTTGCAGATCTTACTGAGAGACACTACAGGGACGGGATAATGGCGCTGGCGCATCGATGGAATGAATGTATTAGTCTTAAGCGAGATTATGTTGAAAAATAAAAATAATTTTGAAATTATAAATTCGTTTTTTCATTGCTTGGCCGATCCGTTTTCAGAGCCCCTCCACCCACGTATGTTAAAGATGCCAAGAAATTTTATAATTGGTTTTAATCCTTATTGCAAGGAAGGAAAACAATGTTTTGCGCATGAAATATATTCACGTCTGAGCTACTTGTATATAGTGGCTAATGAGTTCATATCATTTGCCTTAGTATGTATCCCATAATGCAAAGTATACACGCCTGAAAAAGGGGGGGGGGAGAGCCATTGCATAATGGCTCTTCCCATTATGCAAGGCATAATGGAAGGAGCCACTACCCAGACCGGTTCTACCTTTATTGAGGTACCATCAGTGGGAGCCAGACCCGGGAAAGATACCAACGTTGAAGTAATGTGGAAGGAGCGGCCCTTCTCATTATGCGTTGCATTATACACGCCCGAAAAGATGGGAGGTGCTATATTCAAGTAGTTCAGACGTAAATATATTTCACGCGCAAAACATTGTTTTGCTTCCTTTGGATAAGGATTAAAACCAATTATAAAATTTTTTGGTATCTTTAACGTATAATAAACCCAAAGTAAAAAACGTTCTGAACTAGCAAAGACATCAAAGTTGAAGATGAGATGATGAGACGCAAATAAAGGTCGAAAACCTTCTGGGTAGTGACCCTTCCCATTATCCATTGCATTATACACGCCCTATAATGCCTTGCAATATGGGATACATACCCAAGAAAGTGATATGAATCATTAGCCTCTATATAAAAGTACCTCATACACAAATATATTTCATGTGCAAACATTGTTTTGCTTCCTTGGGATAAGGATTAAAATCAAGAATAAATTTTCTTGGTGTCTTTAACGTATAATAAATCCAAAGTTTAAATATATAATAATAAAAATCACCTAACGCCTTTTTGCCATTATACCCTATTTAACTTTTGAAGACTGAGTGGGCAGTTCAATCTCCACCGATTTCCAGCCAATCAGAGATAGCTGGCCCATGTCTATCACTAATTATAGGTAGCCACCGATGAGGAAGCTGGAAAACAAGGGCTGCTGTCTCTTAGTACCTAACCCTCACAGGATATGTTATTGTCTGAAATAATGTGGGGTACTACGGTCGATTTTCTTGAGTTTAAGGGACAAAACACCCGAGTTTCTGGGAGAAAAAACCGCTTGCTCGTGCTAGAGATCTATTAACTCCAGAACCGGTCAAAAAGAGGCTTAGAAAAAGTTTCTCCAGTCGGCGATTAGACGCAAGCACCACTTTCACTAAGCTACACTGGCCTCGCCCAAAGTTTGTTAACCCAAAGACCAAATCCCCTCTGAAGGAAAGTAAATAACTTTAAAATTCCTTACCACACTTTTCAGCAAAATCATTAAATCAAGAAAAATACCAGAAGATTGGAGAACAGGAATTATCATACCAATTTACAAGAAAGGTGATAAGAAAAATTCATACCAATCATATTACTCAGCCATGCTTACAAAATATTTACAAGAGTATTACAGAACAAAATAAAGAACATACATGAGATCATTCTTATTGAAGAACAGGCAGGCTTCAGAAAAATAGCTCCACATTGGATCAGATCTTCGTAACACAAAGACTAGCAGAATTATACTGGGAACAGAACAAAAATATCTATTACTGTTTTATAGATTTTGAACAGGCATTCGACTCAATAAACGGATAACTTTATTAAGAATATTAAAACAGAAACAAATCGATAAAGATACCCTAGACTTCTTAGAAAATATTATAGCCTCACAGAAGCAATAATTAAATTCAACAGTATAACAACAGATAAAATAAACATCAGTAAAGGAATAGCCCCAAGGATACTCCATCTCCCCATACCTTTTTCAACATCTACTTAGAGGATATGGTTAACCAAGCCTCGGAAGGGGAAAAAAGGGTCAACCTAAATGGTTATAACCTTAATAACAGAAAATATGCAGATGACATTGTAATAATAGCAGTATAGCTAAAGAATGCAGCATGACCATAAATACAGACAAAACAAAAATCTTGATAATTGGAAAAAACGAAGTAAAAGTAAACTTCTGAATGGATCAACAATTGAACAAGTAAAACAATTCAACTATTTAGGAACAGGAATAACAGAACACTTAGATACCATGACAACTATTAAACATAGAATATCGACTGCATGGTCATCATTTAATAAGCTAGAGAAATCTGGAAAAATAATAAAATCTCCAAACCTCTAAAAATAAAATTATATAATGCAATTATAATACCCACTGTGCTATATGCTTCAGGAACTTGGACACTCAAGAAGACAGAGATAAGAAAACTGGAAGCTTTCGAGATGAAATGTCTCAGAAAAATAAATCAAACAAAATGGACAGAAAAGAAAACAAATGAAACTGTAAGATAAGATCTAAAATATAGACTCATTAATAGAAAAGATCAAAAGAAGACAACTTCAATGGTACGGACATTTTGAGAGAATGCCATCAAAAAGGCTACCCAACCTCATTCTGTATGCAAGATTAGAAGAAAAGAGAAAAAAAGGAAGACCAAGAACTAAATAGATAACACCTATAAAGGTCAACTCCGGATTACAAACATATAGACAGCTCACCAGCCATGCAAGAAACCGAGACTCCTGGAGGTTGTTGTGGAGACATGAAAGACTCAACCCGTCCCGGACGAAAGAGGGCAGTAAGTAAGTAAGTAAGTAAGTAAACCCAAAGTAAAAACTCTCTCTCTCTCACTCTCTCTCTCTATATATATATATATATGTTGCACTTGTAAATGTTCTTCCCCAAGCATACGCCCTTCTTCTACTGGTACCAAGAGTTGGCCCTGAGTGAGTTTTATTTTTATCCTCTGTCTTTTCTCCATATTGAAACCTATTTCATTAGATTAGCTGTTTCCTTATCAGATATTACATCAGTTTCACGGTGTTACGAATTTGATCACTATCATTCATTCTTCCTGTATAAATGGATGACGATATGCTGAAATATCCGTTTATGGTACTATTTCACTTCCCGTGAACTACCACTGTAGCCTTATATTAAATTTCTTATATGCTTGGCACGATTGTATCGAATAGAAAGTAATATTACAAACGAATATTGTACTACCATTCGACAATCATAAATCACTTTGCATGAAATCGAGTTTTCTAGATATATCACGTATTACATACCTCCATGGTATTTCGTGAGTTATAATAATTACTATTATAACTCACGCCCTCTATATGAACAAACGTTGTTTTTCAGTTACATCTATAAATGAGAGAAGAAAAAAAAAAGCCTCGTGACATACGTAATACATACGGAAATAAACTGAGATATGATGCACTAACAAACTGTGAACGGAACTTTTACAGGATATACTGAATTACAACAGATCATGGATCCTGAACAGTTCCGGATGTTATACTGAGGCGATTAACCCATCTGTATTAAGGCAACCCGAAAGTAAAGTCAAGAGCTTGGTATAATAAATAGCAGAAGACGAAAAAATATTTTAATCGTTTTTATCACATTAATTTAATTAATATTATTATTATGTTTTTCACGACTATGCATGAGTAATCAAACACTGCATAGACTATATATTCATTAATAAAAAGTGAAAACAGCTCAATTTAAAATGTAAAAAAAAAATAAATAAATAAAAAAACTCAACAAAATATATATTGATATAGATCATGAATCCCTTACAGCGAAAATAAACATCCATTTTCCAAGAAAAAATAGCACCCAAAGCAAAAATAATACACTTAAAAAAAAAAAAACAGTATACAGCCATCAGTATGGAAAACTGATTACAGGAAAATGTGAAGCAATAACAAAAGAAGAAAAGGAAATTTCTGGAATCGACTTAAACAATTACTAGACACAGCAGCAAAAATCCTGCGTTATTCCAAAAAGAGAACAATGAATAGATTATAGGAGACATTTTCGAACTAATAGAGAAGAGACAGATGAAAAGCAAGATATCACTAAAAAAAAAACTGAAAATAGAATCTCTTATACTGTAATTTTATAATTTACTCAAGAAATAAGTAGACAGAAAATGCAGAGAAAAAAAAACCAGTAGTTGAATGCAAAGTTGTATTTGAAAAAAAAAAAAAATTAAGCCAGAACTTTGCACAAAACAAGCAATCAAATTTCAAAGAGCTGCTTCCATTATCCAGTCAATATGCTTAATGGAAACAAGGTGACAGGAAACCTGACAGAAATAAAAACAACCTGGACAATATAATTTTCGCAGGTATTCAAAAATAAGAGATTGGGGCTAATCTGGGGCTAATCTCATTGGGCTATCATACTGTACAGACAGATCAAATAAAAGTCAACCTAAAACATCTAGAAGAAGAAATTATCAGGACAATAAAATCAATGAAGAATGAAGTCACCTCGATTGGACAACATCCCAAAAGAACTGTGGGAGGGAGGGAGGGAGGAGAAGGGACTATACAATATCTGAATCATTTAAATAACCTAATATTAGAAAAATAAAATCTCCGATCACTAGCGACTCAATAAAATCATTCCAATACATAAAAAAGCAGATAAAAGAAAATGCGACAACCATAGCCTCATTCATTGCTGAGTCATGCTTACAATATTTTTATTAGAATTATTCAGAATTGGATAAAAAAACATATGAAGTAATGGAAAAAAAAACAATGGGATTCAGAGATAGAAGAGGACCAGTGAAACAATCTTCTTTTGATAGAGACTTGCAGATTTCTCTAGGGAAAAGTAAAAAAGTCTTTATGTATGCTTTATGGACTACAAGTAAGTCTTTGATTGAGTTGATAAACGTGTATGACAAAAACTTTGCATGAAAAATGATTGAAACAATCCTATCTGAAAGTGCTATAACGACACATAGAAAATAGTCAAATTCAGAATATTGAAACCACAGAAGAGAGTCATGTAGTGATGCCTCTTCTCTCCCTACATATTCAACATGTTCCTCAGAGAGCTGGTTCGAGAATCCTTGGAAAAATGCCAAAGAAGTGTCACCCACTTAAAATATGCAGATGATGATCTGATAGCTGATAATTTACCGAACCTAAAATCAAGTATTTATATTCTAAATATAACCAGTTATAAATACAAATTGAAGATAAATGTCGATAAAACAAATATTATGGTAATAGGCAAAGTGAAACAATATATCAATATAAAAAACGGTATTAGGGGAAGCCGTTTTAGTTCAATCGCCCACTGGTAGCCAACTGTAGATAGCTGATCCAAGGCTATCACTTAAGCAATACGTAGTGAATTGATGGCTGGCAAATGCCGCCATCTCTTGATCCCTAACCCTAACAAAATATTTTTCATGTCTGAAATAGCGTGGGTTCTACAGTCTATTTTCTTGAGTTTATGGGACAATAAACCCGCTTGCTCGTGTCAGAGATCGACTAACTCGGGAACCGATCGAAAAAAAAAAGTTCAGAAAACCTTCCTCTAGCCGGCGACTAGAATCCAACTCACGACGCTCTTTCTTTAGGCGCTCTAGCGCAAAGGAGTGCAAACACCATTCCCACTGAACTCCACAGGTCCTCCTAGTGTCAATTATCTCGTATCATTAATCACTGAAGATCTAAGTTATATGAAAACTATCAAGCATAGAATAAATCTAGGATGGTCACTAATCAAAAAGTGAGATAAAATATGGAGAAAAAACAAACAAAAATTAGCCATAGCCTAATGACAAAACTCTTCAACTCAGTGATCCTTCTGATGGTACTATATTGAGTAGAGAGGCAAACAAGAAAAGGACAGATTAAAAGGTTTTGAATCAAAGTGCTTAAGAAGAATCAATGGCACAAAGTGGACTAACTCGGGAACCGGTCAAAAATAGGCTTAGAAAAAGTTCCTCCAGTCGGCGACTAGACTTGAAGCTAAGTCTAATTTCGGGCGACCAAGTGCAGAGGATGCAAGTGTCACTTTCGCTGAACTACACAAGCATCTAAGTTCTATCTGTAGTATAAATCAAGACAAACAAAGGCTCAGGAATCGACGGTCTAAGACCTAAGGATATCAAGCAACATGCGACTACCGTGGGCCCTATCCTACTAAAATTAATAAATAAAATATTTAAAACTGGGAAAATACCAAGTATGTTAAAGACAGTCATAATCACAAACATGGAAAAAGAAATTTAATCAATAAATACAGACCCATAGCAACACGACCAATTCTCAATCAAATTATGGAGGGATCGTACTAAGGAAACTCGCAACATATACAGAGAACTTTCATATTATCTCCAAAGTGCAATACGGTTTTCAGAAAAAATAAGGGAACAATATCTCTCTTGGAACATTTTACGGACGTAATTAATATCACCTTAGATAAAATAAAATTGTCATGGTAGTCTTTATCGATTTGACTAAAGCATTTGACACACTCACACATCAAACCTTATTAGAAAAGTTAAGACATGTTGGAATAGATGGGCCTCTGCACACGTGGTTTAGAATCTACCTTCAAAATAGAAAACATATCACACGTATGCTGTCAAACCGCAGTAGAGAGCTACCAGTAACCTGTGGAGTGCCACAGGGAGCTGTGTTCTCCCCAACTCTATTCAACATTTATACACACGATATTAATCAGCTACCTCTCACAGGTAAGATCTTCCAATACGCAGACGATACAGCAATAATATCCATCCATAATAACGCAAGAATAGCCAAACAAATATGCAACATGACATAAATCTGCTCAGAGACTAGCTCACCAAAAACTCCATACACCTAAACTGAGATAAGACAAAATTAATGATATTCAGAAATCCACTGGCTCGACCAGTTGATAACAAATATATAACCAGCCAACATCCACTCTCCAACACAAAAAAACACACAGACCAGTAAAACTACTACCATCACTCAGGTTGAAACAATACAATACCTTGAAAATTTACCTCGATGCAGATATGAACTGGAATAGCCACATAAACCATCTACAAAACAAACTCCAAACAATAACTGGCAAACTCTACAGGTTAAAAGACATAGTTCCCACACACCTGAAAACACTACTATACAAAGCACTATGCCAAAATATACTAAGATACGCAATAACAACTTGTGTGTTCTGTGCACCCTACAAACTAAATAAATTAATATCATTACAATACAAAATGATAAAACTTATATTTTGGGAATAAAGAGACAATACCGGCTTTATATACACCACAATGTCAGAAGACAAAATACTAACAGCAAAACACTTATGCCACTATGCAGCTATGCTAAAATATTATTTCCATGCCAACTAACTACAGGGCATGGAAATAATATAAATATAATAATAATCATATATAAATATAAACATATAAATATAATAATCATTACGGAAAATCCACTCGAAGCTTCTACATCCCAGACATGCTAACAAAACCACATTTTGAATACACTAACCTTACAATAGCCTGAAAGGAGCCTTAGGACATAGTATCAACAAGAAATACGCACCTTACACACCTTACAAACCTAATGAAACACAAATATTAGTTCAGACTTTCCAGTTCAGTGGCGCACCATGATATATCAAATGATTGTGTGTGTGTGTGTGTGTGTGTGTGTGTGTGTGTGTGTGTGTGTGTGTGTGTGTGTGTGTGTGTGTGTGTGTGTGTGTGTGTGTGTGTGTGTGTGCGCGCGCGCGCGCGCGTGCGTGCGTGCGTGCGTGCGTGTCCATGTAAATGAATTTCTGAACCTACGGCTGTAGTGGATATCAGACCTATCAAACATCAGCTTATTTCCAACACAGTAATCAAATCAATAAACAATAACTAACCGGTGTCATCCTCAGATAAGATTACTAAAAAGCTACGAGAATGCAAGCTGAGACATTACAACCCGACCGAGATCAACATTTTTTACACTTAAGTGCTGTAGTTAGAGCGCTTAAATACATTAAAGCAAAAATTGTAAATATATATAATTTATTGCTACTGTACAGATAACGTACTTTAAAAAATGTAACCTTATTCAACCGCAACTATAAATTTCGAACTATAGTAACTATTATTAATACATTATGCAAAAACATGAAAATTTGTATGAATTTTATTCAGAAACAAACCAGAATAATATGTTTTGTAAATGCATAATATATAATCATAATTTAATAATAAAAATTATTGATTTTTTTTTTGTTTTTTTATAGAAATCTAATCTGCAGCACTTTGTTCCTGTACTTTGTAAAATAACACGTGCCAGCAAAGGTTGGTCGATTGGTTGAGCCTCTGCTACTAATGGCTCACGCAAAAAGTTAAGCAAGTTTGAGCGCGGTTAGTAGTTGGAAGGTGTTCAATCGTTCGATGCTGTTGGCACACTCTCCCTCGATGAGTCTTTGGACTCCCTGGAGGTATCACATATAATAATAACATGTCGGATTGTCACTTAAGACGATTATTGTATATATGTAAATATCTCATTATATTTTTTTAATTCATAAAAAATTCTGCATAATCTTATTTGTTAATATTAAAAGAACATGTGTTGTAAATACAAACTATAGAGGTAAAAAAAGTATTATTAAAAACTTCAATTGAAATCCAATGTAGAAAATGAACCATATATGCAGCACACTTAGTGCTGAATTTTATAAAATTATAAGTTGAAATGTCACTCAAGATGATTATTGTATATTGTGTAAATATTTTAGAAATCAATAAAAAAATAAAAATAAAAATAAAAATTATCATTTTATTATTATTATTTTAAACACAAGCCTTGTTAAATCAAAGAGCTGTTAAGCTCGTCCGGAGCAGGATTTTAGAAACATTCATGCCCAAGATGGGATTGGAATTTATTATTATTATTGGTATACATCAGCTTCGTTCTATCTATCATGACACTAGACCGTAAAAAAAAAAGAAGAAAAACTCCAGTTTAACACGAGGTGTCGGTAGTTGCTTGCTGTACTCTCGTTATTTCTAAATCGACAAATATCAATAAATATTAAATCGATTGGTAGTAAATTAGCGAATATGAACTCATGGGGGGGGGGGGGGGAGTGAGTGCTAAAAGGGTTTTGCATTCTGTCTTTGGAAAATGAAAAATAACGTATAGGATTTATTTATTTTATGTTATTATTTTAATCGTTTGTTTATTTAATTTATTTTATAGAATTGTTCATTTTGTTAGAAATGTCTGAATTTACACTGTAACATATCGTCCAAACTATTTTTAATTCGGATATTTGGGTATTTTTCATTTCCAAATGATAGCTAAAGAAATTTATCTATCATTTTTGTAAATTAACAGTAAATCAAATTATTGCTTAAATAATGGGAACATTATTTAAGCAATAATTTGAACTAATGTTCAGTTTTATGCCTTTAACCAAACAAGTTCATTTTGTAATTGACTTTACATTGATAGCAGTGGTGCAAAACATTCTAGTAACAATTATAAGTAAACAAATTCCAGATCAATTGATTAATATATCGAAAGATTAATTCATTACATTAACAACGACTACAATTTCCCCCCCCCCCCCTGAGAATCCAAAGTCAGAAACGGTAGATTTGTTTTTTCAATGTAGAGATTCATTTGCACTTTTTAATTTTATTTATGCTTCTACTACGGCTGCCATTTGAGTTTACAAATTGTATCGAAAGAAGTTAGCACACAAAGGGATGAGGAAGTCGTGTCGACGGAAGCAGGCCGTTCAGTGAAATCAACTTCTTATCTCATTCTATCACGAGGCAAAGCTTTCAGAAAGAAACATCTCGTCTCTTAAAGCAGCCGCGCGCCTGTTTTAAGTCTTTTTTATAACCTCGTTCAGTTAACCAATTCCAGGTATTGCAAATCGCGAATGACGTTACGAAAGTTGCCGAGCCGAGGCGCAACAAACGCGTACTTGAGTACGTCAAAACATAAATATGAAATGTGCACGATGGCGTACGTGTTTTTGAGTTTCTAAGAGGCGAAGAAAGATACGAATAAAAATAAAGGAATGGCAGGTAAGATTTTGAAACTTTATAAATAAATATTTAACTTCCGACATTAGCAACAAATTTTTTCTCTTTGAAAAATCGGTTTAAATGCAGTAATTGTATAGTAAGTTATTTCTTTAATAGCTTTCTTTAAATAGATTTGGTCCTGTTATCCAGTTTCATATATATTATATATTATATTATGAACATCGGGAGAATTATACATTTATTACCTATAGGTGTGATTTTTATAAAATTATAAAAATATTAATACTTATAAACAACTTGTTACAAAGTATGAAATATATATATATATATATATTATAACCCAAAGTGAGTAAGCGAACACGTTTAGTCTTAACGTTGGGAAATCGGCAGGCAGCCGGTCTACACCCTTTGCCATTGCTACCATGAGTTTATTTTTACCTGCATTTTTGATGCCGAAAATGGCGAGAATACATCTCGCCATCACATGAGATGCTGACAGCTGATTCGAAAGTCTGTTTTCTGGATTGTGGGTTCCCCCTCATCCTCATCTCGCTTTCACTTGCAAAACTTGTAAAGATCTTCGTGTACTAGACGGGGTTTGAACCTAGGCCTTACCCATCAAAGTGGCATCTTCAATATAGACCATCGCAGGGTGCATATTTTACAGATAATTAACATTTGCATTTTCGTAATCTCAGTGGCTTAAGAATATTTACGGACCCTACTGCGAAAAGCATTCGATGGGCTCCTTAAGATCAGATCTTTGCTGGATCTCTCATACCTTCTTATGCCTAGTGTATGCGGTATAAGTTAGATTCTGTATGTTAGTAGGTAGCAGCAATGTCTCCATCAGTGAGTCCTTCCTGTGAGGATTTTACAAAGATGCCAATAATAATTTTTATCAATATCAAAGTTTATTATTATACAGCGTAATTATATATATATATACAATTAAAATATTAATATTACATTTTTATCAGTACAAATATTCAAAATAGTGAGTATACTCAGTTTTGAAAAACAAATCAGCTAATGCCTTTTATTTCCCTATAGAAAAAGGCAAGGATGTTTTAGCCCTATCTAACTGTTGGAGACAGAAGGAAATTCAATCACCACTGGTAGCCAATCAGAGATAGCTGGCTGAAGACTATCATTAATTATACAAGCACCGGTAAAGAGAGAGATGGTTGGAAAGTGCTGCCATCTCATGGTCCCTAATCCTAATACTATATTTTATTATCTGGAAATAGTGTGGCGATTTTCTTGATTACGGGACAAAAACCCTGAGTTTCCAGGAGAAAAAACTAACTTATCCATGCCAGAGATCGACTAACTCGGAAAAACAGGTCGAAAAGGGGCTTAGTATATTTCTGGTGTATTCCTCTAGGCGGCAACTAAGATTGAACTTACGACGCTCTTTCTTCAGGCGGTCTAGCGCTATGGATGGCACATGCCACTTCTACTGAGCTACACAGGCACCATTTATTCTTGATAAATAATTATTTTTAAATTTTACATATGTACAGTTAAAACGTAGAGCCTGTGTAGCTCAGTAGAAGGCATTTGCACTCTACAGTGCTTGACCGCACGAAGAAAGGATTTGGTGGTTCAAATCTAGTCGCCGACTAGAGGAACTTTTTCTGAGCATTTTTTCGGCCGGTTCCCGAGTTAGTCGACCTCTGGCACGGGCTAGCGGGTTTTTCTCCCAGAAACTCGGGTTTTTCGTCCCGTAAACTCAAGAAAATCGACCGTAGAACGCACACTATTTTCAGACATTAAAAATATTGTGTTAGGGTTAGAGACCACGAGATGGCGGCACTAGTTTGCCGCCTTCTTCTCTGCGTACTGATGAATCAGTGATAGCCTTGGGCCAGCTATCTCTCTGATTGGCTACCAGTGGAGATTGAACTGTCCACTCAGTCTCCAAAAGTTAGTAGGGTAAACGGCCCCGCCTACTCCCTATACGGGAACAACATAGGCGTTAGCTTAGCTGACCGTTACAACGTTATTATTACATATACTCTTCAATACAGAATACCGAGAACGTTCGTTTTTAATAAATATCCATGATTTTTTTTTTTTTTTTTGTCACTGCTGTGGCATAAAGTGTGCCTAATATTTTGCCTTAAATATTTTGAGTTCTGTCATTGCGGCCCGTATGAGTGTGGGAACCTGTCTTGTTTCCAGAATTCAGTTTTATTTTACATTGCAACGATAATAATAATAATTTTTTTGTTTGTTTTTGTTTTATTAGTATTATTCATGTATTACCTTCACCACGATAGGGACAAACAGTATATCTCAATTTAATAAATATGGTTAATACTGTGCCATTGAATTTACTCTATAATTTCTCATTCTACTAACTTTAAAATTCAAAACTATTAACATCTCTGTTATGTTGTTGAAATATTCGTCCCGCATCTGAAACTCATGAGAACAATTCACTTAATGTTGTGTTTCATGCTCTGTAATAATAAATGAATACCGTTGGCAAAGCGTGAATTTAATTAACTAAAAACTTTTGGGTTTGGGGATATTTTCCTCTAGGAGTGTAGAAGACAGCGAAAGCCGCTTCCGTGAACAGTTTCCTCTTCACGGAAAGTGAATAAGCATTTTGATTCATGAGTCACTGAAACCACTTTGCTTATGTTGGAATACACAGTCATATTGTTGCTGTGTATTTGCACAGCAGTTAGCTTTTGAGAGTTTTTTCCGGCTGTAGATTTAGGAAAAGTAGTACTGCTGTATTACTAACACTGCGAGTTTCAGTAAATTGATGTTTTGTTGACGATATATTTTTCTTAAAGACTTAATTTTTTTTTTTAAACTTAAAGACAGTTCTTTAATGAAACAATTGTTGATTAGTATGGGTAACATGCAAATGTATTTTCCTGTGGTTTAGTATTTCAAATATTAGTTCTGAAAATCATTTAAGTATATAAAATTTTTATACCAATAGCAAGCTTGTATATTATATTCTCGTTTTCCCAAAGCTTTAACTTTTTGTAATTATACGTGCATTTATCGGTTGTGCAGTTATTTTAATTACAGGTATCTTCTGCTTGTCAGATCTTGCAAATTTCACGAGCGCTTATATAAACAAGCAAATAAATTTATTTTTTCAAATGATGAAATACTGTCTACAGTAAAATTTAGGATATGTAAACAGGTATAATGAAGTTAAATTATATATTTTCAATGAAAACTTAAGCCAGTGAAACCAAAGCAGCAGCAAAAACTCAACAGAATAATTTTAAAAAACTATTAATAACATACGATACCAAAGATATTTAAATAAGCCTTGAAGTCATACAAAGAGAGTTAGGCGATGTTGTTTAGATGATGAGGCAGCTAAGACTATAAGAAAGGATTTTATGTCCATCTTTTTTATTAATTTATTGTTGTATATAAGCACTGTTCACGATGGGCCACAAGACATGTGCAGGGAATATGTTTATAATGTGTGTTTTCTGGGCCAGTTCGATCAAAGAGACGATGCAAGAATCGTTATGAATCAATTAAAATCAATGAATCAAAATTATAACCAATGTGGTTTTCAGGAACAAAACCCTAATTTCTTGTAAGAAAACTATCCCCGTTTGAGATCGAATATCTTACTTTCGATTGAAAAGGTCTTATAAACATTACCTGCATCCTAGATGAGTTTTGAACCGAGGTTTTTCCACTGATGTTACTTGTTATTCTTCCGACTTCTCCCGCAATTCCCTTATGTTAAAAAAAAAAAAAAGAAGAAGTGTTGTTAACTTCCGTAAGTTGCGATAAAGAACATTACAAAGAAGCGATCAATCATACCACTCAGCTGTCCCCAAAGCAAATTCTATGCATATTAGACAAAAACATCAACTAAAGATGAGCCCAAGCCGTTGCTTCAGCTGCAAACACAGTTAATAAACTAATCTTTTAGCTTACTTTTTAAGAAAGATTTATTTATTTATTTTTATGCATGCGATCATTATTATTATTATTTATTTATTTTTATTTTTATTTTTTCATTCCTTTTACGAGTTAATGCCTCAATCATTGGCGGCTGGCTTGAAATCGGGGGGGGGGGGGTGCTGCAACTTTCGAAATATACATACACACTATAAGTGCGGTGTGTATATATATATATATATATATATATATATATACATACACACTATAAGTGCGGTGTATATATATATATATATATATATATATATATATTAGGATAACCAAGCAATTTTATATGCTTGGTTATTTTAGCTCCTAATCCCAAGTGTGCAAACAATTAAGTTTGCGCCTGAAACAAAGTTCAAGTCTAAAGATGGTACAACACCAGGGCAGCTCATTGTAAAGGTGGTTAAAGCTTTGATCACTATTCTTAGTATTTTCCCATAATGTAAAGCACATCTCACTAGAAGATGTATACTGCAATGCATTATGGGTGGGGTCACTACCCAGACCGGTTTCGACCTTTTTTGAGGTCTCCTCAGTGAGTAGCTAGACCCTAAATACCAAGGTTTTAGTAATACAAAGCCTTATCAACTTTAATTATATAAGTTGCAACAAGGTGTATTAAGAGATTTTTATTAAAACTTAATACACCTTGTTGCAACTTATATAATTAAAGTTGATAAGGCTTTGTATTACTAAAACCTTGGTATTTAGGGTCTAGCTACTCACTGAGGAGACCTCAAAAAAGGTCGAAACCGGTCTGGGTAGTGACCCCACCCATAATGCATTGCAGTATACATCTTCTAGTGAGATGTGCTTTACATTATGGGAAAATACTAAGAATAGTGATCAAAGCTTTAACCACCTTTACAATGAGCTGCCCTGGTGTTGTACCATCTTTAGACTTGAACTTTGTTTCAGGCGCAAACTTAATTGTTTGCACACTTGGGATTAGGAGCTAAAATAACCAAGCATATAAAATTGCTTGGTTATCCTAATATACAATATACCCAAGTTAAAAATTTATTCCCATCCCATATATATATATATATATATATATATGAATAAAATATCAAAAATTATGGTAAAAATTTAAGAAAAAATTAAACATGAAATAATATTGTTTGTTATCGATAAAATTACAGTTGGGTATAATTCAAAATTGCTTAAAAATAAAATATATTCTTCTTGTTTTGTTTCATGGAAAAAATATTGTTTATTATCGATACAATTATATAGTTTAGTATAACTCAAAATTACTTAAAAATAAAAGCCATTATCGTAACCCCAATACTGTTCTAAAATAAAAACTATAACACATGTTATGTCTTTAATTGTAATGTCCAAATATTTAAAGAGGCGGAGTAAACACGATAAGCCAGTGGCGCACTCAGGATTTAATCTTGGAGGGGGCCGAGCACTCCAGATTTAATCTTAAAGGGGGGGGGGGGGGGAGTTCAGTAGACGATTTGAGAATACACACTACGCATTGCATACGAAATAGACTGGGCAATTGCAGTGATCGCCAATACATGATACCTGTGATCTCCTCTGGCCCGGCTCGTGCAAATGAAGTAGCGCCCAAACACTACTTCGTTCGCCTTGCGTTCACAGCGGCCAGATTTCCCGAGCGCTATAAGGTATTCCCGCCTTATGGAACCGCTAATTCATAAGTAGCATAGAAATAGAGAACACGACACAACATAAATTTAAAAAAATAAATAAATAAAATTTTAATTAGGAAAAGATTTTTGGAAATTATTCTAGTGTTTTTGTTTTTTTCCTTATTCTTTTGGAGGGGGCCAGGGCCCCTTGTCCCCCTCCCTGGGTGCGCCAATGCGATAAGCACTACAAACATTCTGCCTGGCGCAAACTGCATATAAACAACAGTGGAACTGGCGACGAACAGTGCCGTATTACGCTAATATCTCGCATTCATTATGACGTGCTTATGCTTTTGCGCGTCCTTCGCCCTCCTAAGTGCTACAAGATGGATTTTTATTATTTTTTATACAAAATAAGAGAATTGTATAGGATTGTTGATGATAAAATTAAATATTACAAGCAAATATAAATAAATTAATAAATATATTTATATAGGGCTAATGGCCTCGCCTACTCCCTGTATACGGGAATAAAAAGGCGTTAGCTGGTTTTTTTTTTTTTTTGATATATTTATATATCGAGAAAAATTGGGCAGTCCCACAGTGCCTATGCATGAGTCGCCCCTTAATCAAAAATCAGTCCCTCTATTTACTTCTTTTTCCTACCTTTTACTTCTTTTTTCTACCTTCTTCTTCTTCTTCTTCTACCTTCCTCTTCCATTTTGTTTAAATAACTTAACTTAAATGAGCTCTCCATACACATTCTTGAATATTAATATCAATTTTCTTTTTAATTTTTTTATTTTTTAAAAAATAAGAACTAAATTAATATGGTTTTACAAGTAGCGCCATCTATCACCGGCTCATTTCCTTAAGAAATGTCGTATCCATAGCCTCAATTGTTTTATTTCTAAACTAGCGTTCAGATCCATCTGCTAAGGACTCGATAGATTGGCGATGTCGGATAGCGGCACTGTGTAGTCGGATAACCAGTCTCTAAAGTCTAAAGGCTCATTGTCATTCAATTTTCTTTGTTTTCGTCCTTTTATGTGGTACGCAGACTCCAAAACCCAAGCATATCCGTCTCTTATTCCAGACAGTATTGTTTCGAACTTTCATTATCATTCATTTGTTATTTATTTATTAATTATTACCATTATTATTTATTTATTAATTATTATCATTATTTATTTATTTTTATCTTATTTTTTTTTAGTGTTGTCAAAAATGTACTATTCGGAAATCGGAGATGTTAGCAGCATTACGTGTTTAGATTTAATAAAAGGTCATTGTCAGAGCAAAGATAGAAGGTATAGATGACAAAGTGGAATAATGCATAATATTCTAATGAGATAAAATTTGTCGTCCGTTTTAGCTTTGCTCTATGGCCTGGGGTTTTAAGTAGAAAAGCAGAGCCACCCGTAGGTCAGTCGGTATAGACGAAGTCCTTTGGTCGGAAAGAAATGAGTTCGATTCTCGTCAATGAAGTGAGGAACCTTTATCTGGTCTCTTTCGACTAAAGCTGAGTTAGCCAGTCTCATACGGCGGTAGATGGTTTTTCACCCGCGAACTCTGGCTTTACATTCTTCAAAACAGACAAACCAGCTCGTGAATACACACGCGGATCTACAGTCATAAAATACATACTTAATCCCTCCTTGGGAGGGCTCAACCAGTCCTAAGGAACGGGAAGGGGGGGGTGGAACCTCATACAAATAAATAAAGTACAAAAGATAGGCAGTAGCGTGTTCTATCCAAATTAGAAATGAGCATGACCAGGAAACTACAATATCAAAAACGCAAGCTCAATGATCGCTCATAAATGTTTTATCGTCTACCATTGTCTCTCAAATCTCATCTTGTTGGTTTTGTTTTGAAATGTTAAAGGTCATCTTATCGTGATATCATCTCAGAGATCTCGATTCTATTCTTTAAATCGTTTAAAGACTTCGAAACAAGGGTACATCATGAAGTAACATCCCACTTATTATTATTATGTTATCCTCCAAGAAATTCACGGACATATCGCAGGAAGGCACTCCACTCCACAGTACCGTTTACAATATTTAATCTTGCATCTGTAGTATTCAATCTTCCATCTACATCACTATTTCATCACCATCTACACAAAACGCTATCTCCTATCCACTAACAGTATTTTTTGTTTGCTTTTTGTCTGTAAATTACATGTTGTCTCTGGCCCATTTATCCTATGCGGGATAAAAAAAAAAAACCTAAATAATAATAATAATATCATCTTACAAGGTTTTGCATTTTGCTTAAACAATCAATCTATTATCTAGCTTTGCATTCAGGAAATCGTTGAAAAACAAAATGCCATCACATAGTCGCGTGGTGTTTCTTAGTGTTTTCGAGCTATCTAGACTCTGCAAACCAGAAGAAAATTAAAGTAATAATAAAAATATGAGCATCCACTTCCTCCATGTGTTCAGACGACGACCAAGAATAGTCGAAACAGACGGCACCCCGTCAACCCCTTCCCCCCCTCTAAAAATACAACAACAACAAACTACAACACCCAGAAAAAGGTATATGCAAATTTCTTGTCCTCTATGCAACATATATTTATTGATAAATATACATCTACAATGCCCTAAGGATCCGTGAGATAAGAGCCAATGGCATTTAAACTGGGGCACTCCTAAACAGAAGCAGGCAAATAGCCGTAAATATAATAATAAAAAAATGGTATTAACTTTACGTTTACTAAGAGAGGAAATAATCAATGCACTTTCTTAGCCCTTTTTATACACTATGCATTCTGTGCCATTTCGTTAGGTGTATTGGCTGTACTTCAATGATGATTACAATCGCTCCACTTCAACGGATAGAAAACTTCCTGTCCTACATAGATAGGTAAATAGTCCGACAATTAAGTAATTAAAATAAGGAAAGGACCACCCCAAGGAAATTACTTCATCAGGAAGTACAGTAGGGCGATTGTGAAGGTTTGTAGGTGGAGTCTCCAAATTAGTTCAGGAGCTGGTTCAAACTTCCTTTTGATTTTCGTGTCCCAAATGCTGAAGGCTACACAAACCATTGGATGGTTTATAAAAGGAATTGTTTAGAAAAAGTTATTTAGAACAGCGACACTTATTCTTTTAGTTTGGCCCCATAGGTTTTTCTCAAACCCATTACATGCCTCAAATAGCTAGTAACTCTATTGAAAAATATTAAATATTTATAGCAGATTGTAAGCTTAGCTGTCGTGTAATACCTATGTACGAGGGTGGTCTGAAAAGTTCTTGGCTAACAATGAAAAAACGAATTTATAATTTTAAAATTATTTTTATTTTTCAACATAATCTCGCTTAAGACTAACACATTTATTCCAGAGATGCTGTAGCTCCATTATCTTGTTCCTGTAGTGCAGGAACGGGATAATGGAGCAAAATACCCCTCTACAGCTGCAATCACCTCTTGATTCGAAGAAAAACGCTGAAAAGTGAGGAAGAGTTTTAGTTTTTGGACGAGATAGAAGTCAGAGGGAGCCAAATCTGGGGAATAGGGTGGATGTTCCAACAATCCATAGTGCAGATCCCTTAATTTTTCCATTGCCAAAACACTTTTGTGGGCAGGTGCATTGTCCTGATGAAAGACGATTTTTTTTCTTCTGCAAACCGGGTCTTTTCTGAAGAATGTTTTCGTCTAGTCTGGTTAAAAGATCAGAATAATATTCCCCAGTTTTTACCCTTTTCAAGATAATTAATAAACAAAATGCCTTTAGCATTCGAAAACACCGATGCCATGACCTTGTCTTCTTTGGTGGTGAACAACCGGTTTCTATCCACTGTTACTGATGTTTGGATTCTGGTATGTAAAGGTGAATCCAAGTCTCATCCATAGTAATAAATCGACGCACAAAATCAGTTTTATTCTTGTTAAAATGCTCCAAGTACTGTTCAGATTTTCATGCGAGTGCATTTTTGATCTGCTGTGAGCAAGCTTTTTCATTTGAAATTCTTCATGCAAAATATATCCTACACGTTGTTTTGAAATGTCTATAGCAGGGGTCGCCAAACTTGTCGACCTCTTCAAGAGTTTCCTGACTTTTTATCGACCGCCCTCTATTTTACTATTAAGTAATTATAATAGGACAAGCAAAAAAGACGCTCATGTGAGTTTTTAGTTGTTTATTTTACAGTTACAGTGTTTATTGTATGTATAATATAGTGTATATTATTATATTGGCTTAACGTCAAAGGGATACGTTTTTGTTTTTGACGTCCTTCTTAACATTACATATTTGATAGGAGGAATAAATAATTTATAAAATATAAAATTTAATTTAGATAACAAAATAACAATAATACAATTTTCCTTATATATAAGACTTAAATATAAAAGAGCCAGTAGGCTTCACTTCGGCGATGTAACACTATTTAAATGTTAATAATAATAATAATAATAATAATAATAATAATAAATGAAGGGGATATTAAATCCCAGATTCGGCATGAAACTCTTTGATTCCGATCTTCGAGTTTCTTATTCTGCTTTGAAATAATGTGGGATTTAATATCCCCTTCATTTAAATAGAGAAAATAAGACTTTTATTAACTTAGCATACAATTTACTGACGTTGTCAATGTGAAGGGTGACTCTAGACAAGATTAGAAATGTTGAGTTCAAAATTAGTTCAAAGTTTCGGCCTTAAATCGCCACGCAATTCTATAACTAGCTTGTTTCTTTGTTTTTGTTAAAATGGAATTAACATGACTAAAACCAGCAGTGGCGCACTTAGGATTTAATCTTGGAGGGGGCCGAGCGCTCAGGATTTAACCTTTGGGGGGAGACGTTTTGCGAATACGCACTGCATCGCATACGACCTATAACTGAGCATCTGCAGTGATCGCTAATTCATAAGTAGCACACAACATTAATTAAAAAAAAAAAGAATTTTAATTAGGAAAATATTTTTGGAAATTTTTCTAGTGTTTTTTTCCTTTTCTTTGGGGGGTGCCCGGGCCCCTTGGCCCCCTCTGGGTGCGCCACTGAAAACCAGCTTCAACCATGTACGCGTCGGCCGGACAGGAACCACCGACATCTGTTTATTGGTAAATACGTCATTTTGGCCTACTTGATTGGCCTCTGTAACTATTTTCATGACCTTGCTCCATCTTATAGGTCCTATTCATGTCACTGTTCCCACGATTCACTCTTAATTGCGTTGCCATTCAGGATGGAGGTAATCCAAGTTAACTGAATTAAATATTACCTGTACAATGATTCTTATATTTTTCTATCGACCACTTTGGCGACCACTGGTCTATAGTCTCAGCAATTTCACGCACTTTGATTCACCGGTCATTCAATACCATATCGTGCACTTGATCAATGATTTCTGGTGTTGTTACACTTTTTGGACGTGCTTCACGTCCTCATCTCATGGCCATGTCATTGGAAACACACAGGTGAGAAAGCATCATAAGATAGTTCTATGGTGTGTGTGTGTGTGTGTACCATATATTTGAGAACTTACCAATATCCATATACTTCTATATTTTTTGCATGTTGGAGAGGAAGAAAAGATATTACTGTAGGATTTTGAAGAGCAATATGATAAAATCCTCTCCAAGAGATTCAGCTATGTTTTTGCAATATTGCAGTTGCACTACCTGGAAGTTTTGAACTCTTTGGCTTTCCAAAAATGAGACGTTTGCTAGTTATTTTTTGCAACTATTTTTAATTATAAACCGCTTTTTACCCGGTTAGAAAATTAAGTCTTGGATAAACTATGAGAATTCAAAGGGGAATAATAGACAGTGTGTTGATAAGGGTTATCAAGGCAGCGTGTTCGAGAATAGTATTTAAATAGTGCATGTCAAGCATTTTGAAATTTATATATGTAAAATTATAGCGACTTTTTTTTCTTGCACTTATTTTTCTGCATTTTCGCTATAAATTTAACACACGAAGTAGACCGGATGATTGAAAGATGTTATCACATAATTATCATCATAAAAATAAATAAATAAAATCAGCTAACGCCTTTTGTTTCCCTATAAGGAAGTGGAAATACTCCTCCTCGTAAAAAGGCATTAGCTGAATTAGCACCATCATATCTATGATTAAATAGTTAAAATCAGTTCTGTACCTTACTGAATAAATTCGAATTTGTATTTTATTTTCTTCCAGAATGGTCAAAAATACTTATAGCTATCGGAACCGCAGTGATATCCCTTTTCCTAGTAATTCTTGTATTTGTAATATGGAAACGTTACGTAACACGCTGCCGAAAGAAATCAGACAGTGAGCTACAGAAATCTCACCGAGTGATACTTTATAACCATGCTAACATTCTTCCAAAGACATACGAAGAGAGCATTTGTGTTAATGAACTGCCTAATACGGTACGTAATCAAAGTAAAGAAATTTCAACTAAGTCACATTTTCCACACATGGAACTTTTGAAGAGACAAAATCTATGTGATAGTTCAGATACCGATTACGATCCTTCTGGTGGTGAGGATGTTGATTCATCAGTGGAAATGGTTTATGAAGAAATGAAAGACGACAGTCCAACTTTAAACAAAGAAAAACCTGTTATAGAGTTTAGTTTATTTTACAAATCCAAGACACAAACACTTATGGTTCACGTCACTAGAGTTGCAAATATTCCAGCAAGATATCGTAAACATTGTTCATCCTTTGTTAAGGTCTCACTTCTTGCCAGGAAGAAGTCATCGCATCAGAGCCATGTGTTCAAGAAATCTTTGAATCCAGAATATGAAGAAAACTTTATATTTCCCGGATACAAACTTGAAGAACTTCAGTGTTTTATACTACGTCTGTGTGTATATATAAAAAAGTTCCGTTTACTTAAAGATCATCTCATTGGAGAATATCGATTCCCCTTGATTGAATCTGAACTTGAATGTGATGTACCAAAGATCTTTTCGAAGAAATTATCTCCAAAGAATCGTCCTCCACACTTGGTAAGTCATAATCTACTATGATTTTAGACCAGTAAAATTATATAATAATAATGATAATAAATGGGGTGATAACTTCTTTTCTTTATGCATTCAGATTATACTAATCTTAAGTGCAGTATGTCATGCAGTTCACAAAAAATTTACATGTAGAAATAAAATGTGTGTAAAACTCATTTGTATATTTTTCAAAACAGAGGACGTGTATTTCATTCTGACTGCACCACAGAGAAGTCTATGAAAGCCATTTTTGTGTTTATATGCACAAGTATTTCATTTCAGTAAATTAAAAAAAAAAAAAAAAATCAGACCAATGCAGTCATCTCTTCTAAAAACTACTATATATCGAACTCGATCGGTTAAGTTGGAAAAAAAGCTGGTTTTTTCGCGGTTTAATAATTAATACAAAAGGAAATTGCTGTAACAAACTATTCCTCGAGTCCCTAATAGTTTTTTTTGTGAGTGTACTGTATATTTAAGGCGAACTAAGATCACTTAAAAGAAATAATTTTTGAAATTCTTAGACCGTCAAGTATATTTAATAAATGAGAAAATAAATCTTCAAAGAAAGAGGGCAACCTTTATAAAGGACTAATATACATGACCGTGTGTGTGTGGGGGGGGAGTTAATATTAAAAATAAATAAAAGTAGACGTACGGGGTTCTTAGCAAGTTAGGGTATACAGTAACCACAGTTCTACTCCCTCACATAAATAAATAATGATCTGTGTAATCTTCCACTCCTCCAACCTTCCGAATTCTAAACTTCAAGCTCACTCCTTTCATTATTAAATTCATTTGCATTTCATTTACTCGTATTAAGCCAAATATCCTCTTACTAACGAATTTAGATGGAATTTTCCTAAATGTACTATGAAAGATGAGTTATTCAATTTCCAATTTGCTGTTAACCCCTTCTGCTTATAACGCCTGTGTAGCTCGGTGGAAGTGACGTTTGCATTCACGGCTCACGCCACCTGAAGAATGGCAAACTTGTTCAGTTCTAGTCGCTGACCAGAGGAATCTTTTTCTAAGCCTTTTTTTTTTTCGACGAGTTTCTTCGGAAGAAGAGATCGGATCTCTTCTCCTGGAAACTCAGGACTTTCATCCTGTAAACTCAAGAAAATCGACCATAGAAAGCACACTATTTCCAGATAGTAATTATAGTGTTAGGATTAGGGACCACTAGATGGCGGCATAGTTGTCAGCAGCCTTCTTTCACCTGATGCTCTGTATAATCAGTGATAATCTTGAGTCAGTTGTCTCTGAATGGCTACCGGTGAAGATGGAACTGTCCCCTCGATCTCCAAGCGTTATATAGGGCTAAAATGGTCTTGCCAATTCCTATAAGGGAATGAAAAGCATAAGCGGATTTACATTCACCTTATAATATATATGAAACTGGCTGATCAACCTTCATTTAAAAAGTCCTTATACTGTATATATGTTCTGATCTGAATCATAGCCATGTTTTTTTTTTACCAAAGGACACATCATTTCAAATGCCTTATGGGGTCTTTTTTGTTGTTGTTTCATTGTAAGTATTCGATTGTCATCTTTCTGAACGTGTTAGGCTCAATGGTCTGTCAAGGTCAAGTGACTTGGTTTCAACCTAAGTAATACGAAGATAGGAGAGTTAATCCTATCTGCTTAGTCTGTCTGTTAATTGTGCCCTTCTGACTGGCTTGTCTACATTGTGGGATGAAATACCGTAGGAAGGAAACTCTCCTACCTTCATATCAGACCGGGGTTAACTCGCCTTCATTTGAAAATCCTTTACAGATTCTTCGTGTTCTACGGGATTCCAACCCAGTTTTTCTAGCCAAAGGTCAGTCTTTACCAACTGAGCTATGGAGAATACCAAGATAAATTTCACGTATCCGTTGAATTTCATCGGAAATCGCAACTAGTATCTTTTCTTGACCAAACTCGAAAAAACATTCAAACTTTCCAAGGCTAACTATAGGATTTTGGAGTAGTTACATTCTTCAATTTTACAACTTCTTATAACCTGCTTTAGAGTACATTATCCAATTAAAGACTAATTTGTCATATTATTTCATGAGCCAAGTAGCTTTAATTTATATGAAAGCTGTATATCGTTCGACAACTTACATACGAGAGAGAGAATCCAGCATACCAGGATGGCTTCATTCGCCAATTCTGGTGACTAGTTTGTGGATCAGTTGTTCAATAAGTTCTCAATATGAGGGAAAAAAACTGAAATAATCAGTTATGAAAAGGAATAAAGAAGAAACGATTAGTTAAAATGAAAGAAATGAAATGTTAAGTAACATATTACAACATAACTTGAAATTTAATTTTCACTAATTTGAATATACAGCTTATTCCAGGAATGACTTCATGTTCATTCTTAGAAACTTGAAAACTGGAGCAGAATATTTGTTATAATTTCCGTTCTGGACTGCGAACTCGACCATCCAATAGAAATTCTTCTAGGACTTAACATGTTCTCACACAATGCAAATTACTCACGCACACCAGGTTTAAAATTGCTTGGTATTTTTAACATATATATATATATATAACAATTTGTAGTATTAATACTGGGATGTGTTCATATTTATATATATTGACTATAACCGAGACTAGAATAACAATTAAATTTATTCAAAACGCAACATATTTCATCGGATTGTCCGACTTCTTCAGGCGTGGGAAAATAGAAAGCAAATAAACACTATAAGAAACATCATATCACTATAAAACGACTATTATAAAATTCAGTTAGCTTTGAATTGTAACTACAGTCCGTGTTGAAGTTCTATTGTTAAGTAACTGCGTGCGTCTGATTTCACGCGTGTGCTAATATCGGATAGCAGAGCAGAAAGAGTCCGGAAGATTATAGCTAAGGTTATTATTTATGTGATGAGGGTCCATAACAATTTCCTTAGACTCGACTATGCGTCGCTCTACCTCGTCATGACATATATGAAGGTTTGAGGTTGTTGTCCAGTTTATCTCATGTTGACGGCCTTCATCATTTGTGTTTACTGAAAACAGTACATGGCTTGACAGGGCATTTGCTCTAGTTCTTTTGTAGGCAATGTCTCTCTGGTGTTCTTCCAGACGTAGGAGGATGGATTTTTCAGTTTGGCCATAATTCTGACGGGTATAATTTCCATCATACGAAAGCTTATGAGAAGACACTTAAGAGTATTGGACTCGCTATCAACAGACTTATCTTCATGAAACGTTGTAAGTTCTCTTCTATTATTCCTAAATTGTTACAATTCAGAGAAGCCATTACCAGTGAAAAGCACATATAATCTACCAAAAAGCAAAACTAGAACTTTTAGGAGAGAGGATTAACGATACCAAACGTAATTTAGCTCATCTTTTCTCAAAAATCATCCTTAGAAAACCATTTAGCGACCTCCTTAGACTGCGTGTCATGGAATCGCGTTCAAGAAATAAGTACACGTCGGGCATTATCATCTCAAAACTTAAACAAACATGCTTATCAGAAAGTTTAATTCGCTAAAAACACAAGAACAATCAACCCCTAATAATCTTCATGGAAGAAATAAAAAATTAGTGATACACCATCCGTCATGTTCTAAATCATAACGAAGAACAAATTCTTAAAAAAAGTCTCAATTTTGTCCTTGCACCTAAAACTATTCCCAAGGAAATGTTTTTAACTAAGATGGAGAAAGCTGCATCACTTCCTCCTGCAGACGCCAGTTTACTTCGCATGGAAGCAATACTTGCGATTAATAATGCAAGACCTCCACCTGATAACATCTCCCTTGGCGAAAGGCTAGCCATAAAAAGTCTTAAGAATAACAAAGACATCGTTATCACACAAGCTGACAAGGGCAACGCAACTGTAGTGCTAAATAAAATAGATTACCATGAAAATATCTTGGCATTATTAGAGTCAGATACATACTTGGAAATTGAGATAGATCCAACGAGGTAGATACATAACAAAACAACCTCTTACAAAAAGCCACAGAACTTCCACGAAACATACGCCTTGCCGTTCGCTGTTTACATCCACTCATCCCAAGGTCATATGGTCTCCCAAAGATACACAAGGAAAACTGCCCACTGAGACCAATTGTAGATAGTATTGACGTGCCTACCTACAACTTATCTAAGTTTCTGGCTTCATCTTTAAAAGGTTTTACAGGAAATTCTTCTTCATATATAAAGAACTCAACAGATTTCGTCTCGAAAATCAAAAATTTCAAAACTCCAGCCTTCAGATATCATGGTGAGCTTTGACGTGGTGGCGCTCTTTACAAACGTACCAATTCAAGAGGTTCTCGATATTTTAAAGAACAAGATTTCAAAAAGATGTTTTCCATGCTATCACATTGCGTTCACTCCGGCTACTTTCAATATTAGAAGAAAATCTACAAACAAAATAAAGGACTGGCAATGGGAAGCCCCCTGTCTCCTATATTAGCTAACATCTTTTTTGAAGATTTCGAACAAAAGGCAATCTTCTCAGCTACTCTTAAACCAAAAATTTGGCTGAGATTTGTAGATGACATATTTCTTATCTGGGAACATGGCACCGATAACCTTCAGTCTTTTTTAAATCATTTAAACAACTTCCACCAAGATATCAAATTAACAATGGAGGTTGAAGAAAATGGATCTCTTCCCTTCCTGGACGTAAGACTTACTAAGACATCTGATTATATTAAAATATCAATCTTTAGAAAATCTACACACACAGATAGATACCTGCATGTATCCTCACATCACTATCCTGCACAGAAAGTGGGTATCATCTCAACCCTAGCACATCGTGCCAATCTATACTGTCAGATGATGAAGATCTAAATCCACCACTGTCAGGTCTGTTTAGCCGTTGGGGAGTATGTCAAACATATTTTCAAGCATAGTGTGTTAACTTTTGTAAGGTGATCTTTATGGTACTTCTCACATACACCAAGTCCCATATACCTTTCTGACATTTTTCGCTCTCTTCATTTCATTGTCCTCCTCTTCTACACACCATCACATCAAATTTTATCCTGTCTCACAGGGCCATTGTTAGGATATATGATACTTCTATGCAAGCACTTTTTTGCCACCCTTAAATTTAAGAAAATATGTAAAATTAAAAACAAACAAAAAAAAAAGTAATGTGTTTATGATGTAGATTCGATTTTGTTTCCCTCCAAACTTGTACTCCTAGCATTGCCTTAGCTGTTTAGTGGCTTATGATGGCACTGATGCCTCATCGATTTTTATTGATGAGTGTATTAATAATCAAGTCAAAAATAATGTGCTAAACACTACAATGCAGTTCTGAAATATGCACTACCTCAATGGACGCATGGATTCGATTCAATTTGGAAAGCAGGGCCGTGCTTATGCAAGGTACACGAGGCTCTAGCTGGAGCTCTGAAATGTTAGGGCAAATTTATGGGTCCTGAACAGTGGCATGTAAAGGGAGCTTTTAGATCTATACCATTTACAAAATGTGCAACACTTTATAAAAGCCAGTTATGAGCTGTAAACTTGTAAACAATTCTTGATTGCATATAACTTATTCACTGATGGAACGAACCCCCCTCCCCCTTAATGTAAGAGAGAGAGAGAGAATACTTGTAACAATAACTTATGGGCGCTTATGACGGTTTTCATTAAACAGTTGAAAAAATTTCCATTGCAGGTTTTCCATAAATGCACAGTATGGAGTTCATGGAATCCAATAGTTGGAACCACGTGGATCACTTCAGTTCGAGTGGGCATCTGTGTGTATATCATAATTATTATACCTGCGGAGCTTCTACTTTTTTTTTCTTTCCCGATTATCTGATTCTACTCTTTTTCTTTCCCGATTATCTGGTTCTACTCTTTTTTCTTTCCCGATTATCTGATTATTGCTTCTACTCTTCTAATACCAGCTCTTAGAAAGTCACTGAAATTACATTCATCAGCATGAAATTGCAGTTCTTGCCCACTCTCCAAGTCCTGGTTCAGCAGAAAGTGAAACAAAATGGTAGAATTAAAAAAAAAAAAAAAAAAACTCAGCTTACCACAGATGGCTGCAAACAAGAACCTCAACCTCATACTCAGCTTATGCTGAAACATGCAATACATATAAAGCAACCATCATGAAATCCGAATATATATGACTTCATAAAGGCCAAAAGCACGAAACTTCTCTCCTGTCCAAATGGAAGCCATGCCTTCTGGTTCCTTCCAAAGAAAGTTAACGAAACCTTTACTCATTACCTGTGCTTCCAACACTTTCTCAACCAAATGATTCACTGTTACAACACTGAAAGATAAACCTTACCTCAGGGCATCTTTCTTATCCTCAAATACCTGCATAGATGACCAAGACAAATCACCTCCTGGTGGTAGCTTATCCTTTCAGTCGTTTCCGCCCCTAGGTGACTTCGTAGACTTCTCCACAAAGTGTTCTTGCTGAGACTTTTACAGCGTAGTTCACCATTTCTTCCCCCCCCCCCCCAATTTTGTCCGGGCTCGCGATTGGCATATGGCTGGGACGTATTCATGCCTGTAATACGTGTGTTCGTGGGACCGGTTTGTCTGTTCTGGGGGTCGAAAAACCTGAGTTTCAGGGTGAAAAAAATCCCTGCTTCTGTATGAGACTGGCTAACTCACCTTCAATCGAGAAATCAGATAAAGATTCCTCGACACTGACAGAAATCGAAGTTCTTTGGTATTTCCGACCAAAGGGCTTCGTCTATACTGACTGAGCTACGGAGACTCTAAATCATCTCCTACCATACCAGAAACTGACCACCTTATGCCTCCTGTGGGGAAAAAAAAAAAAAAAAACTCCAACACAAATAAGTCTTTTGGTGTTGATGGTATCACCTCCAATTGTACTCAAATATTCTCCAGAGGAAGCTCCTGTCTTCAATTGTCCTTACAATCTTCTATACTGGACTGACACTTATCGAAATGTATGGAAGCAAGCATACATCCAACCTATTCTAAAAAAGATATAAAAATCTGCAAACTACCGAACAATTGGTATCACCTCAAGAAACACAAAGTAATTCAACACAACAAGCAAACTAACAGAAAACAAAAATAGAATATCTATCTAAAAAATGATAATGGAGACAGTGCTTATGACTTGTGTATTAAGATGGCTAGCTATGTGATGGGAAGAATTTCCCAGTTCTCCATGCATCTTAGGCTTTAATATTTTTGATGACTCTTTGAATGTTCTAACAAAGAAATTGCAGTCAATGTAGCCAATTTTGTATGTTGCCATAGTATTTGCTATTTAGTGTCTATTGTATGTGCTGCTAATCCTGATCTGTTTTCTTTCCCCCCCATGTACTTGATGCCATCTCTCATGATCAAACTATTTGTTCAACATAGCAAATTTGACATCAATGAGTGAGATACTACTGGTTTTGAGTGGTGAGTAGGTAGGTTTTCGAGGTTGAAGGAGATCTGAGAAGTAGTTTGGTGAGGAGAAACAAATTTTTTCCTTTATTGAAATAATAATATTATCATTTAGGCCTCCAAGGAGTAAAAATACTCATCGCAGGAGGTCCTTACTAGGAAACACAAGTCTATCAAGACTCAACGTGGGAGGTCCCTCCACAAAGTCTATCATACCACTCCTGACAGTTCTCGCTCTCACCACGCTATGAGGCAATGCATTCCAAGAGTCAACCACCCTCCAAGCAAAGAAACCACTCCTCACCCTCTTGCTCACAGTTTCCTTTTGTAACTTCTAGGGATGGCCCCTTGTCATCACTCCTTCCCATTGTTCAACAAGTGAAAGAACTCCCCAGTGTCAACCCTGTAACTACCTCTCAACAGTTTAAAAGTCTCAATCATATCAACTCTCCTTCTTCTATACACCAAACTCTGCAGTCCACATTCCCTCAGCCAATCCTCATAACTTTGTACAGTCCTGAAACTGTCTTTGTTATCCGCCTTTGTACCCTTTTCACAGTTAATTTATTCCCTTCAAATCCTGCAGACCAAATCTGAGAACAGTAGTCTAAGTGTGGTCTGATTATGGTCTTATACAATGGAATGATAACTCTTTTATCTCTGCATGTCAGCATCCTTCTCATTATTGCAGCAATCCTCTGTGTTACCTTCACCACCTTTGCAATGTCCCTTGAATTTCAGGTTTCTATCAATCATCCCCAGATCTCTTGTTTCCCCTACTTCCTCCAGTATATCTCCTCCAATAGAGTATGCAGCATACCATCGATGTGTCCCAAACCTCAAGACCTTACATTTTGCTGCATTAAACCGACACCCCATTCATTTGCCCATCTATCTAGCTTATTCAAGTCCTCTTGCATGATTACATCTGCACTATTACTAATAACCCTTCCCAGCTTCACATCACCTCCTGCAATCCACTGACAATGTCATTGATAGGTTAAACAATATAGGTCCCAGTATTGAGCCCTGTGGGACCACACTTGTAACCCTCTGCCTCCTTGAAATTGCCCCACCATACACAACTCTCTGATACCTATCAGACAGTCAATCCTGAATCCAGTTGACCAATCTGACATCCAAACCCATGTGCTGCAACTTAAATATCAGCTTATCATGTGGCACCCTGTCAAATGCCTTCGCTAAATCCAAGAAAATGGCAGCATATGCCTTTCCCTCATCTACTGCTCTTGTAACTTTATTATAAAACGCTAGCATATTACTAAAACAAGAGCGCCCCCCTCACAAATCCATGTTGACTCTCACAGATAACATTACCCTCATCTGCCCAATGTTGTATATGGTCCCTAACTAATTTCTCCAGGATCTTAACTACTTATGACACACAAACTGGCCTATAATTAGACACTTCCAATCTGCTACTGCCCTTATGCAATGGCACTATCTTACCTTCCTTACATTCCCTGGGCACCTTTCCTGTAGCTAGACTTACATTGAAAAATCAGGTCAAAGGAGCTGTCAGTTCCCCAGCACACTCTCTCAAAACTCTTGGTGAAATACCATCCAGTCCTACAGCTTTACTGACATCCAGAGTAGTCAGTATTTGGAACACGTTCTCCTCCTGCACCTCTAAACCTCGAACCTGCCCTATCTCTCTAGTATTATCCTTGTTATATTGTCTGTAATAGATAAAGAAGGGATACTGCTCCTCTAGATTTCCTATTTTTGGGAGGGCTTTCTTAGAATGCTGAAAACCATTTATCAATTACATCAATTTTTTGAAGGATTTGATGGACGTATTTGAGGTCTTGGATTTTTTTCTGCAGGACAGGGTTTTATAACACCTATTTTTTGTGGTGAATAATGGATGAGACTTTGCATTGAGCAATGTAACCCCACTATCCACAGGAAAAATGGGTATTATAAAACCCTTTGAGATAGGACATATAACATTTCCAGCAGTATAAAGATGAGAAGCCAAACATATGAACATCTTGCAAATACCTGGTTTTAATTCTTCCAAGCTAGAGGAGCAGTGTATCAACAAAAAAATAAAAATAAATAAAAGTTGCTTTCTCCTTGCTAAACAAGATCTCAAATCTCCTTTGCCTCTGAACCCACACCACTCAAAAAAATCAGAAGTATTAAATTCCATGTAAACAAGTGATACTTGTTTACATGGAATTTACTATTTCTAACAGAAGGGCCAATCGGGAGTGATTACAAGCTCTTGAACATCATGGACATAGAGGGAAAAAAGGAAAACACAATCAGGATTAGCAGCTCATACAACTGACACTAAACATTGAAAAACCCACATCGCAACAAGAAATATGGTGTAGTCCTACATCAAGTTTTGTCATCTTTCATCAAAGGTGAAAGATTTGCCCGAGGAATGCCGATCTTGAACTTTCTTCTCATCATAATACGAGTCATGAGTCCATCGTTACTCATTTTCAAAGATTCTATGTTCATGTTTTCCATTAATTATTATTATTAACATCCAACCTCCATGGAGTCAGACTCATTGTGGGAGGTATGCACTATTGCGCACAATACTCATCTAACCGCATCTAAAACTGATTCAATGTGTCTACATTCACAACACACTCAGGCAATGCATTCCACTCACCAACTCCTCAAATCCTCTTTAATACAATTTCCAGTAATGGCCTCTTGTTCAACTCTCCTCTTCCATTCTATGAAAAATCTCTTCGCAACCTGATAACAACTCCTGATTAGCTCATATGTCTCAATCATATCCCCCCCTCTCCTCATGAGGCAATACAATTTACATTCTCTCAATCTGTTCTCATACTCCACATTCCAAAGACCACTTACAATCTTTATGAATCTTCTCTGGATACTTTCCAACATATCCTCATCACCATGAAAACCTGGCAACCAGATCTGTGCACAATAATCCATATGAGGCCTGATCAAGGCCTTATACAATGGCATCATTACCATTATCCGATGTGTTGTCTTCACAACTTGTGCAATGTGGTCCCTGAATTTCAGGTCCTTGTCTACCACCAGTTCCAGATCCCTCATTTAAAGTTTCCCCACCAAGTGTATACTTGGCATTCCATTGTTGCTTGCCAAATTTCAAAACCTTACACTTTGCAACATAATCGTTTCATATTTTTTTCATTTCACTCTCCAGGTAATATGTACTATACTCTATGCAGAATTAGTAGAGATTCATATTCAATTAAATTCGACAATGAACAGTTTACATGTGGAATTTATACCAGACATAAAACTGGTTAATAAACTTCATTTACAACCCTCACCTCTGTTACTGTTATGGCTACCTCTCACAATAAAATCAATAAGAGATGAATAAAAAAAATAAAAATAAACTTATAAGCTAGTTTTAAGGATGACAGTATAAATTATTTTCTAGCTTGCTTGCTTTTAGCAGGCATTTCCACTTGTCAGCAGCTGCCTATTATCAGATTCCATCCTTGGTGATTTTTCTAGTTGGCCTCCTGTAAGCCTCTTGTCTCCATCCACTGTGACAATGGTTCCTCTCCATGTAACCCTTGATCTTTCTCCTTCTGGGCATGACCAATTCTTAATTCTTAAAGGCCACTGTTCTCTCAATTTCTGGTACTGTCCATATCATTTCAAAATGTGCCACTTCTTGGTGACACATTCTTTGACTTCTATCTCTGTTCGAATATATACAGGGTGGCCCATAAGTCATGAAGGGGTTTAAATATTTAGTACCTTTTTAATTTATTATTTTTATTCTCTTTTTTGTTCTCTCAATCAGTACTGGAGATTTTAAAAAAAATTTTTTTATTAGTTATGAAACCACATCACGTAAATGCTATTTTCAACTTTGCAAAGACAGGCTCTTTCTACAGTATGTCTCATGATAGCTGTTAATGTTTCTGGTTGCAGAGCCCTAATTTCCTGCAAGAATGTTCTCCTTCAGCTATTGGATTGTCTGGAAGTTCACATACCCCTTTTCCTTCAGGTAACCCCAATGGAAGAGGTGGGGAACCGTTAGATCTGGAGAAAATGATGGCCAATTAATTGCAGATCTTCATGTTCTACTGAAGTTACTGCAATAACTTCAGTAGAACACGAAGATCTGCAATTATCTGCAGATAATAGCAAAATTGCTTTGATGTTGGGTTGTGAACTTTTCCATGATTAATTTCCCAAATTAATCTCCTCAGGAGATCTGAAAAAATTAATAATCATAAAACTTATTCACATTTTAAATCCCTTTGTGACTTATGGGCCACCCTGTACATTCCTCAGATGAATAAGTTCATACTGGATGAACTTATTCATCTTGGAAGCCAGATACTTGATGGTATCCAGTGATTTTATAGTTCTCACCTCTAACTCAATATCTGGTGCACTATCACCTCCAACTACTAGGTACTTCAGGCCCAATGCTATGTATGCAACAATTTTCTCATCTAGTAATTTACGTCTTCCTTGTCCTATGCAAAGATCACCTGATCATCATCATCAGAAAAAAAAAAAAGAGAAAGAGAGTGTGTGTGTGTGTGTAAGAATTGTTTGCTTATGGGTATATGCCATTCCAAAGCACTGTCTGTTCCAATGCTTTAAGACTACATCTATGTAGATCTTAAATGAATGACGCTGGTGATATACACATTCCTTTATGAGCCCCTTGTTAGTATTTTATGTTGGTCCTGAAAGTCAATTTCCAAGCACCAAGTAGGTAGAGGTGATAGTGCTTGTCACCAATCTTTATAGCATATCTAGATCCTTGGTACATCCTATGTGCCATTGCTATCATTCCACCTTGTACACCTGCACTCTTCAATGCCTGCTACATGTTCTTCCTTTGGACAGTACTGTAAGCTTTTTCCAGATTCACACAAAATCAGGTCTTTATTCTTAGCAAACATTTTTTGGGGGATATTTGTCATAAGGAAAATATATTATCCATACAAGACCTTTCTGATATAAGACACTGTTCTACTGACCTTATTATAATACATATCTTGAATTCAATTCTGTCCTTCACAATCTGATTACAGAGCATGACAATTATTCCTTTATAATTCTTAGGGCCTCTCTTACTGCATTTCCTATAAATGCCTGATTTATATGAGAAATTCCACTCATCTCTCTTAAAATCTTGAAGGAAAATTACACCAAATACTGCTCAAGATCTATAAGGGACACTTACCTATTGCACATACCACCAGGCATCAGTAACATGACTATATCCTACTAGGTGTTAAATTTCACAGTACTTTCTTTCTTGCACTTCTTCTTTAGCCTTAATCACCATTATCATAATATTACAATTCTTTTTACTGCTTAATCACCTCTTATATGCCTCTTCATTGCTTCTATCTTCTTCACTTACTCGTCGTTTGCTCATCTCTTAACGTTCTTCGAAGGCCCTCTTCAGCTGCCTCACATATACGTTTATTTTAATGAACATACAACTCAGATGCAGTTTTTTCTCTGATTAAAGACAATTTCTACTCAAGAAATTGTCGTCTACATAATCCCATATGTTATAGTCCCGTAACGGCCTTATTCTGTATCTAGGCTTCTGAATAGTTCTACCAATGCGAAGCATTTGGCCTCCTACGTGAATATGAATAAGTTTCATATTCACGATTTTACTTATTGCAATACAACAATATGTCCCACATCCAGCTCCATGAAAAACACTCACATCTTGCCCTACTGCAATTCTCAGTGGTCTGGCTATCATCACATGAATTATTAATTTCATGCCTTTAGTTGGTTGGGTCTTTGTAAATCTTCATGTGGATAATAGCCATTTAGGCACCTGACACCTGAATCAACCTGTGTCCATTGCCATTAACATGATCTTCACCACGACTTCTCACCACACAATAATAATTAAAGTCTCCTCTCCTAGTACTAATAATTCATTGTGTCTACCTACTGATTCAATAATTTCTCTTAGATTTTCAAAATATTCATCCAGTGAAGTCATCTTCATATGGGGGGGGGGGGACATAAGTACCAAGAATTCCAATCTATGAACTTCAAAAAGTTAGATACTCCTTTAGCCCTTTTGCTTTTATCCACTCCATTCCATATATGTAGATATTTACTTAGTATAAAAAACTGTCACCTTTCTTCTTTGTGTAAGAACCATAACATTTATTTTTTGTTTTTCTATATCCTGAATCACCACACTGCATTTAGTATTTAGATTGCATATATTCCTTGTCCATAAGGATTGTTTGTTTCTTGCCAAGTCATCACAAAGAAGATCTATCAGTACTTCCTTTTTTTCTGAAATTTAGAGCAATATTATATTTAGTCAGACAGGTGGCTGGACTATTGTGGAACCCCAATGTGTTGGATCAGGATTTGATTTCAGCATTATCTTCTCTTGGGCATGTCAACAACCTAGACTATTTTGTAACTCATCATCATCATCATCATCAAATTCCTGCCATGTACCCTCAAGGGGTGTACAGGATATGACAGTACTACATGAAAAAATTACTTCATTACTAACTTCCTATCTACAATTTTCCTCCAAATCAGTCTGTTACTTGTCAAGACTCCAACATTATCAGATCTTATATTTCTATCGTCTAAGGCACTTTGTACCGTATCAATCCATCTATATCTTGGTCTTCCTCTGGGTCGTTTTCCTGCCAACCTGGCAGAGAACACTTGTTTTGCTAATCTTTCCTCTCCCATTCTATTTAAGTGACCATACCATCTGAGATTAGCTCTGCTAACACATTCCTGGATGCTGACAATGTCAAGTTCTTTCCTAATATCCTCATTTTTAATATGATATTGCCATTGATGCCATCTGTTCACGCCTCTAATCTTTCTCAGGACTCTCATATCTGCGGTCTCTAGTCTTTGGTCAAGTGTTTTACTTCTGACCCAGCTCTCAGATCCATAAGTTAAAATTGGTTTGAACACAGTCTTGTATACAGCTAATTTAGTGTTCCGACTAATTTCTTTCTTATTCCATATGAATTTATTCAATTGACTTCCCATGATACCAGCTTTGCTGATTCTGTTGTCTATTTCTATATTTAGTTTACCATCTTCAGTAAAAATTGTGCCTAAGTAGCTGAAATGTTTTACTTGTTCCACAGGTTCTCCATTCACAACACAGTTGACATTTTCAATGATTCTGCCTATTTTCATTGTCTTTGTCATTTTATTGCTGACCTTCATACCATATCTATTACAACAGCTATTCAATTTAGTCAGAGAATCTTGCAGACTTGTAGCGGATTTATTTAGAAGTATAACATCATCCGCATAAAGCAAAGAGCTGACATTAACATCTCCAATTTTGATATCAGGTATAATACCACATTCCTTCATAATGTGATCCATATAGATAATGAATAACAGAGGGGATAATGTACATCCTTGTCTCACACCAGATTTAACATTAAACCATCTTCCTGTACTTCCTTCAATTCTAACTGCTGACTCACAACTCAAATAAAGACTAAGTATTGCTTGATATAATGCCCCATTGACACCATATAACTGCAGCGTATTGAATAGCTTCTCTCTTGGCACCTTGTCATATGCCTTTTCCAAATCGACAAAACTTAAATACAGATCTTTGTTATATTCCCATGCTTTCTCGACTATTTGTCGTAAAGTGAAGATCTGATCCTGACAGCCTCTATTTGGCCTGAATCCAGCTTGTTCCTCACCAAGCTTTTCTTCCACAATTCTTCTCAACCGTTTCTCAAGTATACTTGCATAGATCTTGCCAGGAACACTCAGTAGGGAAATACCTCTGTAATTCTCACATTCAGTTTTATTTCCCTTTTTATATATGGGTACTATGAGAGCTCTACTCCAATCATCGGGAATTCGTCCCTCTGTCCAGGCTTTCTGAACTATGCAGTGCAGCCACTGTAAGACTCTTATACCACCATACTTCAGCATTTCTGGTCGAATATCATCTACTCCTGCTGCCTTTCCACATTTCAAGCCTTTCATGGCTTTTTCTACTTCAAGTATGGATATGTATTCCTGACTCCATGCCTGGTCAGTGTTTTTTATCACTGTGCTGTCATCACTGCTTGTTTCATTTAGCAGTTTTTCAAAGTAATTACTCCATACTTCAAGGATATCTTTTTCTCCTGTTTTCATTTCACCTTTATCATCTCTAATTCCTTTTACAGCACTCTTTCCTCCATTCCTAAGCTTCTTCAACAACCTCCAGAATATTTTGCCACCTTCTTGATATTTATTTTCTATATTCTTGCCAAAGTCCTCCCATGACTTTTGTTTAGCTAGTTTTACACACTGTTTAGCTTTCTTACATTTGTCTCTGTATTCTGTAAGAGTAAAAGCTGACTTATTTGCCAGGAACTTTTGATATGCTTTCTTCTTTTCCTTCACTGCCTCTTTAACTTCCTGTGTCCACCAGGGAGTTCTGATTTTTTTATCTTTGCACACAACCTCACCACATGCCTCTCTGGCAGAATCAATCAATGTTTCCTTCAGAGTTTGCCACTGAATCTCCAAGGTTTGATTCATGTTCTCAAACTCTTTCGTTTTCTTTTCAATAATATTTCTGTATTTTAGTCTACAGTTTACATCTGAGAGCTGCTCAATTTTTATTCGCTTTAAAACTTTCTTACATGTTATTCTTTTCAATATGAAATTCAATTTTATCCTGCTCAAGACTAAATAGTGATCACTTCCAATTTCAAATCCTCTGTACACTCTGGTGTCCTGCACCAGGGAGAAAACATCACTATCAACAATAACATAGTCAATGAGACTTTTCTTATTCCTAGCCTCTTCTCTCCATGTGAATTTGTGCACATTTTTATGTTGGAACATGGTGTTAGTAATAACCAGTCCATGTCCTGAGCAGAAATCCAACACATATTTGCCATTATTATTAGCTTTGCTCTTTTCTCCAAATTTTCCCAAAATATTTTTGTATGTCTCACAATCATTTCCTACTCTACTATTTAGATCCCCAACAAGGACCAACTTTTCCTTTTTCATTGTGTCAGTTGCTTTTTCTAAAGCGTCAAAAAATTCCTCCACTTCTACCTTAGTAGAACCTTCTGTGGGACCATAGGCACAAATAAGTCTCATTGTCCAGTTCCCCATTCTCATATTTGCCCACATTACTCTACTTGAGACTGACTGCCATTCAAGAAGATTAGCCTTGTATTTTGTGTTGAATACTATGGCTACTCCTTCTTTTCCTTGATTGTTATTGCCTGAATATAACATTTTGTATTTATTGCTCAGAAAGATCTCACCAGTTTTGGTCTTTTTTGTTTCAGTCACCCCTATTATGTCGATCTGGTACCTATCTAATTCCTCAGCTAGCTCCATTTCTTTGCCATTCAGGCTTCTTACGTTGATAGTACCGATCTTTAACTCTGGTGATGTTGAGTTGGGGTTTGTTTTCAGATTTGTTCCAGTAGCTGACTTTTCGCTGTTCGCCCTGGTTCCCTGGCGAAAACAACGGGGGCCTTGTTTAACCGGGCGACACCCCAGCCGGCATGAAATTTTGTCATGTTGTACCATCATTTTTTATTTTGGTTTAACCAATAGGAATACAATTTGGTCGGCTAAATCCCAAATTGCCAGCCCATCCTCGTTCGTTCAGTATCAAAGTAGATACCCAACAGGGTGCACCACGAGAAGGTGAGGATTGGACATTAGGTCAGAAGCCCTGGTCGGTTCTCCGCATTCCTTTAAAGGCTATGTGGAGGTCTCCTCTCAGTTATACAGCTTTGACCCTTAAGCACCCCTATTTTGTAACTTCTAGTTCTAAAAAAAAATTTTTTTTTCTTAAAATCACTGAAGGAATCAAACCTTGAACTTTGGCAGTACATTAATATATTTAAATGTTTGATTCTACATTTTAAAAGTATACATAATTAAACGGCATTCCTAGAAGTCAATTTATAAATAAACTATAATTTCAGAAAAAGAAGGAATCAGAACATGGAAACTTTGGCCAACTCTTTCTTCTTCTTCAGTATCAAGCATCTGCTGATAGATTAAAGGTTCTGGTCAGAAAAGCTGAAAATATTCCTAAACCTAGTGGAATGTCTCTAGTTCAACCAGGTGAGTGGCAGTGCATGATATTAAAACAAAACGGAATAAAACTATTCAATATTGGGTTTGTAATGGGAGAAGAATTTTGGGGAGATGTATCATTTTTTTATCAGAACATGAACCATAAATTAATATCAGAATCTAATAATATTTTTTTTAAAAGTTTAAGCAACTAATAACTAGCTTTCTAAGAAGCAGAATGCAAATTCCAATTATGGGATGCTTAATTTGCTTGCTGAGTAAATTATAAACATTTCAACAGATCTCAGATTTTCATCACAATCAGGGAACAGTTTAAATATTAGACAACATAGAAAGAAACAGTTTTGTGTATTTGTGTGACCATTAATAATTCCTGGTTGTTATCATTCTTAATCCGTCCATGTATAAAATCAAGAGTTGGGAGATAGATAACAATGTCTCTCAATGTTTGTTTTTGCAAGTTGTAATGATGTCCTATAATCGAGGGATAGATTGGACATTTATAATGCCAAGCACTATCGATCTTTCTCAAAGGTTCATCAATTTATGCATCGTTAACCCATACTAATGGGCTAATGATGCATAACATAGTCTCTCCCATCTTCTGCAAGGCAGCCTCTTTATGCAACAGAAGCTCCAGTGTAAATACTAAGACAACCGATGTGAAGTCACTAGCCTCTATATATAAGAAGCTCAGTTGTGAAGATACTTCACAAGCAAAATCTGTTTGCCTGCACTTGGATAAAGGGTTAAACCAAGAATATAATAGATTGGGATGATGAGATGGCATCCAGAAGTAACAAAAATAAATTTCTTGAGTTTTTGAAGGACAACTACTTTAGGCAGAGGATTCAAAAGTGAGTGACAAAGATGGTAAGTGGTCTGTGGAATGTGCTCTGTGATGAGACTGAGGGTGTTACGGAATGCAGAAGTTGGTTGATAGGCATAAAAGAGAGGATATGATAGAAACATTTTAGTTACTTAAAGGATTTTATAGGATTGATGCAGGAGAAATGTTTCAGCACTTGGCTAGAGGAGGCAGAACAGGAGGTCATTCCTGGAAGTTGAGTAAAAGTGCAGTTAGTAGGAGTGTGTGAGGGCTAGATTTCTTGCTTGGAGATTTGTGAATGAATGGAATGGGATGCCAGAGTCAGCTGTGAGCACTTTGTCTGTTAATGAGTTCATGGAGAGAATGACAGATAGTTTGAGCCTCCCACAATGAGCCTTAGGACTCCATAGAGGTGCCTGTATAATAATATTCATAATAATAAACTTACATCCCTCTCTCTAAGTCAATCTCCCTACGACTGAGGACTTGTGACCTGATGTATTAGTCTTCGACCTCTGAGTGCATCCTCCAACTTTAGTCCAATATGAGCAGGAATTTGATCCCACCATCTCCCATGGGCCTGCCTCATTCTCTAGCTCCTGGCATCTTACCCTGCATGAAGAATTTTTCGATGTTCTCTCCCTCTCTTCTTAAGATGTATCCAAAATACCAAAGGATTCACCTCTCCACCATGTTGTGGAGGCTCATTTCAAGATTCAACTGACCTCATGCTCAAATTGGTTCTTTTCTCTGTCAAAGGAAGAATCAAAGCATCCCTCTCCAGGCCCATATCAGAAAATCATTGATTAAAAAAAAAAAAAAAAAAAAAATTAATTGCCTTGCTCCGTGTCCAAAAAGACTCTGGGCCATAAAGGACCGGAAAATCCCAAGGTCAAACCAGTATGATCTTTATGTTAATAGATATTTTCTATTCCTCCAGATCTTTGTGAGCTGAGTCACTGTAGATCTTTCATTGTAATTCAATTTCTTATTTCCTCCATATGATTCCCATTGGCAGAGAGAGAGAGAGAAATGAACCCACATAAATTGATCCACTTTATTTTTAACAAGCTGTCCTTAAGTTTTTTTCCATTATGATTCTTAGCTAGGATCATCAACTTTGTTTTATGCCATCAATCTTGAGTCTGTATGTCAAGCTATGCCATTGTATTCTTCCAAGATGTTCGCTCAAGTTATTTTCATTTTCTGTTATCAGTACTACATTTAAAATAAACAAACAAATAAAACTTGCTTATAGTTGTGGAAAGCTTTGTAAATAAAGTCAATTTTCAGTCATGGAAAACACAAATTCATATCCGGACTAATCACTAGAGGTAAATTTTGAATTCATTTTCTGTTGTTGTGTTGTGGTTTATAGGCCAAGTTCACTACTTTCTAGAGACAAACTAAAAGCTAAGTGAAACTACTTTTGGAATTAACATACCCAAGTAATAAATCCTTTCAAATTCTAAAGAAAAGATTTATAAACTACAGTTGAATTGATATCAGTATGCTGCATGCACATACAATTGATATCAATGACACATATACAATGGTATGAAACAATTTAATGTAAAATTTTACCAATAATTGAAAATAATTATGAATAACAATCAATTCAGTTTTACTTACTGATTTTGTGGACTTATTTATTCATTTTTTTCTCTTCCCTAGATTATTATATCATTGTCAGTCTGCTAAGAGATATTGAAGCTATAACATATAAAGAAACTCGACCAGCACCTGGGCCAAATCCGGTTTGGAATCAGCCATTCTTATTTGATATTCCTTCAAGTGATGTGAGTAACTATTGGTTACAGTTTTTGATCATGCATGGGAAAATTTATTCCAGAGATGGTGTTGTGGGACATGTACTGGTTGGTCCCAATACTACACCTACAGGTGCCATTCACTGGCAAGAGGCAATGGAACCAAGATCTCTGGAGTCTGCCAAGTGGCATAACATATATCCTTTGGACAAACTTTGAACACTCTTCAATGCATTCTTTACATAAAAAGGGTATTGCAGAAGTCAAATGGATAGTGTAAAATTACATAATTGTGTACTATGTATTATATAAGCTGTAATTATGGAGGGAGGGATCTCAGAAAATGTTACCACATCCTGACATGTTCCATATGATGGAGACCATCTTAATGGTTTAAAATTCACAATATTCCACTGTTCACATGCTATTTGTGAGTTGTTTCATAGCAAACATTTTAGCTTTTACTGTATCTCATATCTCACAAGCAGAAATCCATAAAAAGTTGGGAATGCAGATTTCCTTCCTAATTTAATCTATTAAAGTGCTGGATAATATTTAGTAACAGGAACAAAGATGATGAATTGGCATGCTCTCACTCAGAAGGTTAAAAATACGGCTGAAACTTAGCTTAAACATTACCAGTTAATGATCAGTCTCACAGCAATGGTATTGTAAATGCAGTAATCTGCATTTTGTTAATTAATTAATGTCTGAATTGCAATCTGATCCATTTAGTCAACAGACGATCTGGTTAGCTAGTGTTTCTGCTCTCCAGTAAGTGATGAGCTTGAATCCCAGTGCAGGCATAAATTTTTGTTAATACCTAAATTGAGGTAGTAGAAGAATTTTAGTCTAGGACCTGCATACTGGAGACTTGAAATGATTTTGAAAGAGTTCTATGCTTGATTTCTAGAATAGACTTCCTAGATTATCCTTAGACACTAACAACAGGTTTATAACCTTTTCAACATCACAAATAAATGAAAATATCAAGATGGCTAAAAAAAAAAAAAAGTTGTATAGTATTAATTACCCACTTCCCATCCTAAAAATGTATAGCATTCTCCTAGGACACAGTGTGTATGTATTTTATACACGTGTCCCAGCAGAATGTGTATAAATACAAACATAAGGAAAAGCTATTTCTCTTTGAAATGCACTGTTTCAAAAAATAATGAAATGCTGAAATGAAATTCAGATAATTATAATTAAATGGATTATATGCAAATACCACATGTATAACTAATATAACTGAGTTAGAAACAAAAGCATGTCATCTCAAAGCACATTTAAAAACTGGGAAAAAATGACAAGCTTATGAAAGCAAAGAACTGTTCTTGGAATTGTGGTCAAAATATTACTGTTGCTATTTATAGAATAGCAAATCTTATAAAACATGTCTTTCTGCACTGCTTTTACAGAAACATTCATACCACTCCTTGAACTCATTCACTGTTTGTGCTCTCACCACCTTATCAGGCAATGCATTCTATGGTTCAATCACCCTCCATGCAAAGAAACCACTCCTCACGCTCCTTCTCATTCCTTCCTTTCACAACTTCCAGGGATGGCCTCTTGTCCTCACTCCTTTCCCTCTATTCCACTAAACAAAAGAACTCCCCAGTATCAGCTCTATAACTACCTCTCAACAGTTTAAATGACTCAATCATATTACCTCTTCTTCTATCTACCAAACTTTGCAGTCCACATTCCATCAGTCTCTCCTCATAACTAACAATGTACAGTCCTAATATTATTTTTGTTATATGCCTCTTCACTCTTTACAACGTTAATTTATCTCCTTCAAATTCTGGGACCAAATTTGAGCACAATAGTCCAGATGCGGTCTCATCAGGGCTTTATGAAATAGAATGACAACTCTTTCATCTGTTGTTCAGAGTCCTCAGTATTACCCACTCCCAGTCAACCTCTGGGTTACCTTCTTCAACTTTGCAATATGTTCCCTGTGCTTTTACTAATAACCCTTCCCAGCTTCACATTATCTGCAAACAACTGAATACCCCCTGAAATCTATTGATTATTATTATCATTATTGCATGGGCACTTCCAATGAGTCACAAACTATCAACACAATCTCTATTGTACCTTTCCTTGAAACCAGTAATACACAAAGGATATTACAACTGATTCAGGCAAGCACTCCATTCAGTCACTACTCTCTCTCTCTCTCTCCAAGTGAATAAACTAGTCCTTAAACCCTTGCTAGCCCTACTCTTACCCAACTTCCAGGAATGACTTTCTGTTCTCTACCCCCCCCCCCCCTCTAGCCAAGTGCTGAAACATTTCCCTTGCATCAATCCTATAAAATTCTTTAAGTAACTTAAATGTTTCCATCATGTCTTGGTCATATCAAGACTTTATAAAGAGGAATGACTCCCTTATCTCTGCTTGATAGTGTATCCATCTATAATCAAGTAATCCTGTGAGCTACCTTTGCTACTTTAGAATATGCCTGCTAAACTGCAGTTCTCTATCTACTACTACCTCGAAATCTCTGGCATCGTGAATTTCCTGGAGTACAGTTACCTCATTGTGATACAGAGCTTGTGATATTTGTATTCCAACATGCATTACTTTACACTTTTCCACATTAAAGTGACATCCATTATGATTTTCTCATACTGTCAGCCTATTTAAATCATACTGCAAGCTCTCTACATCATCTTGATTAACTATTACCCAACTTTGCCTCATCATCAGCAAACAACTGAATATCTCCCTTCAAATTATTTCCTATATCGTTTATGTGCAAATGAAAAAGCAGTGGCCCAAGAACAGAGCTCACCTGCCCTCTCCTGAATTCTGCTCCTCCATATACTATTTTTTTGGTATCTGTCCATCAGCTACTCTGTTATCCATATCATAAGAGAGAGTTCCATGTGATATCCAGTTAAATGCCTTTCCAAAATCCAGCAGTATCATTATGTAGCCATTCCCTTTATCCAACTCAGTTGTCACTGTATTATAAAATGATAGTAGATAGTAAGGAATAACCGACTGTTCACAAATCCATGCTGTCCCTCATAGAGTATCATATTCTTATCCACTCATTCCTGAATTCTCTTCTTGACCAACTTTTCCAGATTTTACTACCACTACTGATATAATAATTAGTCAATAATTTGCTACCACAAACTTAGATCTTCCTTTATACAAAGGATTATTTTGCTCTCCTTCTACTCTCTTTGCTAGAGCTGAGACTTAAATTAACCAGCCTAGTCAAGGACAGGGGTTTGCCAGTTTCCCCTGCACATTCTCATAAAATGTAAGCTGATATCCCATCCAATACCACAGCTGTATTTGCATTCAGATTCTTCAATATACTAAGTATCTCCAATTCTTCAACCTCTGTTCTCACATCAGTCCCTGTCATCAATGTCATAACAATATCTTCACTTGGATGATAAACCCTTGCAAAATGATCACTCAATAGCTCAACAATTTAAAGTTAAATTATTGAGCTACTGAGTGTTTAAATCCCAAAGAGTTTTTTAATGTGTGGCAAATAGGAGGAAGAATGACTATAGTTATCCATCTATAGTCATTCTTCCTCCTATTTGCCACACATAAAAAACTCTTTGGGATTACCTTTTGCCTATTCAGCTAATTTCTTCTCATAAACTCCATGGCCTATAACAGCAACTAATTTTATATTTTGTTGCATTGGCCTCGATCTCACACTAGATTGACTCAAAGGAACTGCCATTCTGCATGACTGACTCCTACTCTTGTTGGCTACAATTCATCTGCTATCATCAGTGGTACCCCCCCACACACATCCTGTCTACTCTATCCTTCCTCTAAATACCAAATCTATCATATTTTATCCTTGTAACTATATCATCTGCTGTTAGTCGTCTCACTAATGCCTATAACATTTGGAGAGGTTGCACCAATCAATGCCAAAAACTTCTCCCTGTAATTCCTGATACTTCTGGCATTAATATATAAAGGTTGTTGTTATAAAGGTCAACTCCAGATTACAAACATATAGAGAGCTCACCAGCCATGCAAGAAACTGAGACTCCTGCAAGTTGTTGTGGAAACACAGAAGACTCACCCCGTCCCCGACGGAAGAGGACAGTAAGTAAGATATAAAGGTTAAATAATACAGGTCCTAGTACTGAACCCTGTGGGATCACACATGTAATCTTCTACTTCCTTGATACAGCTTCCTCATACATAACTCTCTGACATCTATCAGACAGCCACTCCACAATTCAATTCACTAATATATCTCAACTCTTATGCTATAACTTAAATATCAGCTGATCATTTGGTACTCTGTCAAATGGCTTTTGTAAAAAAAAAAAAAAAAGAGCAGAATATGCCTTTCCTTCATCTACCACTCTTGTTCGTTTATTATAAAAGTCTATAAGATTACTAAAACAAGAGCACCCTTTAACAAATCCATGATAACTCTCACATATAACATTACCCTCATTTGCCCAGTGCTGTAAACAATCACTCACTAATTTCTCCAAAATCTTAACAACTAATGAAATACAAACTGGTCTATAGTCTAACACTTCCGATCTACTACTACTCTTATGAAACGCTACTATCTTACCATCCTTGGGCACCTTTCCCATGGCCAGACTCACTGAAAAGCTAGGTCAATGGAGCTGTCATTTCTTAAGCAGAGTCTCTCAAAACCCGTGGTGAAATCCCATCCAGTCCCATTGCTTTATTGACATCGACACACTCGTCTTGCACTTCTAAACCTCAAACGTACCCCATTTCTATAGTATTAAAACCTACTTCTGCAGAATGAAATACCTGAATAAAGTATTCACAACTCCATTATGTTCTTTTCATCAGTATACAAAGTATCAATCAGTATGCGCTCTACTCCTATTTTTATCTAACAATGTCATTTTTCCACAATCATTCCTCCTCTTATTGACTATATAACAAAAGAATTCTTTAGGATTTTTCTTGGATCTCATAGAAAACCTCTTTTCATATTCCAGTTTTGCCTTCCTTATCATACTAGTCACTCTCCTGGGCTGTAAATTTGTTAAAAAGGAAATCAGAAAAATGTTTCTTTAAAAATATGTCTTTTTTTCTTTGAGTAAAAACTTTTTTTGGAGTCATTTATAGTACTTCCAAAGAATACGCAAAATGTATAAATATATGAAATATTATTAGTTAGTGGTAATACAAATGGTCCATCGAAAATAGTGAGATATAGATTTTCTTAAATTATTTTTTTACTATGATATTTAGATTGTACATATGAATACTTGCAGCAATTAAGTTAAAAAAAACAACTAAATATCTGTAATCAGAAAAATATAGCTGACCAAGTCATTTTCATAATTCAACAATGCTGTTCACATACATATTATTCAAAAAAGAGTAAGCATAGATATAATACAATTAAGCTAAAGAGGAGATACGTGATGCTGTCAAAAAGAAACTGGACTGTGCTGGATACTCAACAACAAACTGAGATACAGTCTCATGCCACATGGCTGTGCGCACTACATTCTTACCACATGTTTGTGACATTCTGTGATTTTGCCATGAACATGAAATTAGAACAAAGGACAAAATTTTGTAAAATTTTGCATAAAACTAGAAAATCAGCCACAGAGTCCCTTGAATTTCTTCATATGACATATGAAAATGAAGCCATGAATTGAACTCAGTGTTTGGAGTGACACTCATGTTTTAAGGACAGAACCACCTTGGAGGATGATGAGAAGCCGGGACAACCGTCCAACATCACAACCTGTAAAAATGTCAAAAAAATCCGACAGATCACCTGTGCAGATCGACATATCACCATCCAGAAAGTTGCTGACAGAGTTGAGATTTCGTGTGGAGCAGCTCAAGTTATCATCATGAGAGATTTGAAGGTATGTCACATCGTTGCCAAGTTCGTTCCCAATCTCTTGACTTCTGACCAGAAGGAGCACCGTGTGAATGTCTGTCAAGATCTTCGTCAAAATGTCATTGATGACCCAACCTTCATCTCGCGGGTCATCACAGGGGGACAAGACTTCGGTTTACAACCTGAAGACAAAACAGCAATCGTCACGGTGGAAGAGTCCATATTCCCCAAGACTGAGAAGGCAAGGAAAGTCAGAAGTGTGAGAAAGAGCATGTTGATCGTCTTTTTCAACATTAAGGGGATTGTGCACCAAGAATTAATTTGTCCCACCCAGTCAGACAGTTAAAACGTTGCAGTAGAATTTAAGGCAGTTGAAAGAAGACGTTCATCGAAAAGACTGGAACTGTGATGAAGATGCAACTGGTTCCTGCACCACGACAACATGCTCTCCCAGGGCCTTAACAATGTCATGCTATTGCCCAACAAAACTCTTTGCTGGTCAATAGCATGACATTCATTCCACATCCTCCTTACTCATCATATATGGCCTCTTGTGACTTCTTTTTCTTTCCAAAAATGAAACTCAAGTTGAAGGGAGAAGCAGTTCGACACCGTTAAGGAAATCCAAGATGAATCGCAAGAGGTGCTTGATGCACTTCAACAAAAAGACTTCCAGGAAGTGTTTGGAGCATGGTGAAAGTGGTGCGATCACTGCATGATCCCAACAAGGGGACTACTTTGAAGGGGGGTTGATTTAAATTGGGTAAGTTCTAAAGATTTTATTAGTCTAGTCTGGTTTCTTTTTGATGGTACCTCATATATTTCAAAATAAAAGATGAAGAATAGTTTTAAGTATAAGACTACTATTAATTTTCATATTTTTATTTAAGACAGTTTTATGTTTGAATGAAATGACTTGAAACTTAAATTAACCTGAAACATACACATTCAGCTCTCACTACAGAACTAGTAGGGACTAAACAAATTATTTGTTACAGTGAATATCCTTTAAAAAAAAAGCATAACTATATAGTTTTGGCTAGTACGTTCAGTATTTTGTAACAGTAAGGGCATTCACTATAATGGTATTTGCTATAGTGAGAGCAGAGTGGCTGTTTTTAATAGCTACAAATCACAATGCGTTAATCCCAACTGAAGACATGATGTACTTTATGTAACATCTGTAAAGTGAATGAGAAGAGCAATTTGCTGTTAATTGGATTCTTCTGCTGTTAATTGGATTTAAGTACTAAACTTTTTCATGTAAAAAGGTATATGTTATCATCAAATAAGCAACAAGCCAGCAGTGACTTAAAATTGCTATCTTTAGTGTTACTCATTATGAATGAGAATGAGTAACTACTCATGACAATCTGAAATATTATTGTCTCCTTGCAGGGTTGCACTTTTTTGTTCCCAGTTGATAACAGACATACTGTATTTGTCAACAGTGTACAATAATGTTTGACTAACCATTTGTATACAATTTCATTAAAAGAACTTATGCATCCTGATGTTATTTTGACATGACCTCTTTCAGCTCAATTATTTCTCCTAAAAAGGAGAAAGTTAATATCCTGAAAGTTAATATCCTGAATACTTACCATGGTAAGTATTCAGGATATTAACTTTTTAAAGGAAAAGCAATATTTATATTCCCAATCTTTACTTACCTGAAGGCTAGTTTATTTTTCAGTATAATTTTTTCAGCCACTTACATGTATGTATGTATATAGTTTACTGAATTAAATAAATAGAACTATACCACAGTATCGAAAAAAAAAAAAATTCTATTTTACTATTCATTCACTCTTTACTGTGCATACATTAACTTTTAAATAAGAAGAGAAGCTTTTCTTTTTTATGTACCTCTCAACCATGAAAAGCTTTTATAAGCATATGGTGCAATTGTACCATGGTGTGCTAAGGATTTATTTTCTATTTTTTTATTAATTTCATATATCATCATCATCAAATTCCTGCCATGTACCGTCAAGGGATGTACAGGATATGATAGTACTACATGAAAAAAATTACATCATTACTAACTTCCTATCAACAATTTTCCTCCAAATCAGTCTGTTACTTGTCAAGACTCCAACATTACCAGATCTTATATTTCTATTGTCTAAAGCACTTTGACAGTATCAATCCACCTATATCCTGGTCTTCCTCTGGGTCTTTTTCCTGCCAACCTGGCAGAGAACACTTGTTTTGCTAATCTTTCCTTGCCCATTCTGTTCAAGTGACCATACCACCTGAGATTAGATCTGCTAACGCATTCCTGAATGCTGACAATGTCAAGTTCTTTCCTAATATCCTCATTTTTAATATGATATTGCCATTGATGCCATATGTTCACGCCAATAATCTTTCTCAGGACTCTCATATCTGCGGTCTCTAGTCTTTGGTCAAGTGTTTTACTTCTGACCCAGCTCTCAGATCCATAAGTTAAAACTGGTTTGAATACTGTCTCGTATACAGCTAATTTAGTGTTCTAAGTAATTTCTCTCTTATTCCATATGAATTTATTGAATTGACTTTCCACCATACCAGCTTTGCTGATTCAGTTGTTAACTTCTATATTTAATTTACCATCTTCACTAAAAATCGTGCCTAAGTAACTGAAATGTTTTACTTGTTCCACAGGTTCTCCATTTACAACACTGTTGACATTTTCAATGATTCTGCCTATTTTCATTGTCTTTGCCTTTTTAATGTTGACCTTCATACCATATCTATTACAACAGTTATTCAATTTATTCAGAGAATCTTGCAGACTTGTAGTGGATTTATTTAGAAGTATAACATCATCCGCATAAAGCGAAGAGCTGACATTAACATCTCCAATTTTGATATCATGTTTAATACCACTTTCCTTCATAATGTGATCCATATAGATAATGAACAACAGAGGAGATAATGTACATCTCCTTGTCTCACACCAGATTTAACATTAAACCATCTTCGTGTACTTCCTTCAATTCTAACTGCTGATTTACAACTCAAATAAATACTACGTATTGCTTGATATAATGCCCCATTGACACCATATAACTGCAGCGTATTGAATAGCTTCTCTCTTGGCACCTTGTCATATGCCTTTTCCAGATCGACAAAACTTAAATACAGATCTTTGTTATATTCCCATGCTTTCTCAGCAGTTTGTCTTAAAGTGAAGATCTGATCCTGACAGCCTCTATTTGGCCTGAATCCAGCTTGTTCTTCACCAAGCTTTTCTTCCACAATTCTTCTCAACTGTTTCTCAAGTATACTTGCATAGATCTTGTTAGGAACACTCAGTAGGGAAATACCTCTGTAATTCTCAGATTCAGTTTTATTTCCCTTTTTATATATGGGTACTATGAGAGCTCTACTCCAATCATCAGAAATTCATCCCTCTGTCCAGGCTTTCTGAACTATGCAGTGCAGCCACTGTAAACTTTTATACCACCAGCATTTCTGGTCGAATATCATCTACTCCTGTGGCCTTTCCACATTTTAAGCCTTTGATGGCTTTTTCTACTTCAAGTATTGATGTGTATTCCTGACTGCATGCCTGGTCAGTGTTTTTTTACCACCGTGCTGTCATCACTGCTTGTTTCATTTAGCAATTTTTCAAAGTAATTACTCCATACTCCAAGGATATCTTTTTTTCCCATTTCCATGTCACCTTTATTATCTCTAACTCCTTTTACAGCATTCTTTCCTCCATTCTTAAGCTTCTTCAACAACCTCCTGAATATTTTGCCACCTTCTTGATATTTATTTTCTATATTCTTGCAAAGAATATTTGCTATATTCTTACAAAAGTCATGGAAGTCCAAAGTCCTCCCATGACTTTTGTTTAGCTAGTTTTACACAGTGTTTAGCTTTCTTACATTTGTCTCTGTATTCTCTAAGAGCACAACCTGACTTATTTGCCAGGAACTTTTGATATGCTTTCTTCTTTTCCTTCACTGCCTCTTTAACTTACTGTGTCTACCATGGAGTTCAATTTTTCTATCCTTGCAGACAACTCCACCACATGCCTCTCTTCAAGGCTTGTATCTGAATCTCCAAGATTTGATTCCTGTTCTCAAACCCTTTCATTTTTTCTTCAATAATCTTTGAGCATTTTAGTCTACAGTTCACATCTGAGAGCTGCTCAACTTTTTTTCGCTTTAAAACTTTATTACATGTTATTCTTTTCAATATGAAATTCAATTTTATCATGCTCAAGACTAAATAGCGATCACTTCCAATTTCAAATCCTCTGTACATTCTGGTGTCCTGCACCAGGGAGAAAACATCACTATCAACAATAACATAGTCAATGACACTTTTCTTATTCCTTGCCTCCTCTCTCCATGTGAATTTGTGCACATTTTTATGTTGGAACATGGTGTTAGTAATAACCGGTCCATGTACTGAGCAAAAATCCAACAGATATTTGCCATTATTATTAGCTTTGCTCTTTTCTCCAAATTTTCCCAAAATATTTCTGTGTGTCTCACAATCATTTCTTACTCTGCTATTTAGATCTCCAACAAGGACCAACTTTTCCTTTTTCATTGTGTCAGTTGCTTTTTCTAAAGCCTCAAAAAATTTCTCCACTTCTACCTTAGTAGAAGAACCTTCTGCGGGACCACGGGCACAAATAAGTCTCACTGTCCAGTTCCCCATTCTCATATTTGCCGACATTACTCTACTTTAAACTGACTGCCATTTAAGAAGATTAGCCTCGTATTTTGTGTTCAATACTATGGCTACTCCTTCTTTTCCTTGATTATCATTGCCTGAATATAGCATTTTGTATTTATTGCTCAGAAAGATCTCACTAGTTTTTGTCTATTTTTTTTTCAGTCACCACTATTATGTCTATCAGGTACTTATCTAATTCCTCAGCTAGCTCTATTTCTTTGCCATTCAGGCTTCTTATGTTGATAGTACCAATCTTTAACTCTGGTGATTTTGAGTTGGGGTGTGTTTTCAGATTTGTTCCAGTAGCTGACTTTTCATTGTTCGCACTGTTCCCTGGCGAAAAAAACGGGGGCCCTTGTTTAACCGGGCGATGCCCCAGCCGGCATGAAATTTTGTTATGTACGATCACTTTTTTTTTTTTTAATGGATCAAAAATTGGTTTCAAATGAGTATTCACAAGTATTTGAAAATATTCATAATTAGTTGCATTCCTAATGCTTTTCATCACAACACATAAGCATGCAACTGGCTTCTCTGCTTTTGTATTCTTAAAAAATAAGTACAGAAAAGGATTGGACTGTTTGGCTTAGTGGTTTATTCACTCTCCAACCAACAGATGCTGGTTTGAATCCCACCATGAGCATGGATGTTTGTAATTGTCTTTAGCTGGGAGATTAATTTCATCACTCAGTATGAGACTGCTGCCTTACTTATTGGAGGCTTGAAGTGGCTTGAAAAATGGTCATGTTTAGTATCTAGAGCAGAGTTTCTATATTACCTAAAAATAAATAAAAATGCAATATATATGTGAAATTATTATTTTTTTATTTTGGTTTAACCAATAAGAATACAATTAGCCGACCAAATTGTATTCTTATTGGTTAAACCAAAATAAAAAAATAATAATTTCACATATATATTGCATTTTTATTTATTTTTAGATAATATGGAAACTCTGCTCTAGATACTAAACATGACCATTTTTCAAGCCACTTCAAGCCTCCAATAAGCCAGGCAGCAGTCTCATACTGAGTGATGAAATTCATTTCCCAGCTAAAGACAATTACAAACATCCATGCTCATGGTGGGATTCAAACCAGCATCTGTTGGTTGGAGAGTGAATAAACCACTAAGCCAAACAGTCCAATCCATTTCTGTACTTCTTTTTTAAGAATACGAAAGCAGAGAAGCCAGTTGCATGCTTATATGTTGTAATGAAAAGCATTAGGAATGTAACTAATTATGAGTATTTTCAAATACTTGTGAATACTCGTTTTAAAACAATTTTTGATCCATTTTTGATTCATTCGATTTGTGAAATTTCTTGTTTCCATATTAATAAAGAGGATTTTGACTCCCAAAGGGGAGGTTGGGAAAACAAAACGAAACAAACAAACAAAAAAAACAATAAACAATTTCTTCTTTGAACTTAATGTGTGCCCACAAAACAAAGATTTTTAATTGTCGCTTTACTCTTTTCCTACCACTTTAAAAATATTTATCCTGAATATATATTTATTTATTTAAAATATTTACCTGATCTGAAACTGACCCATCCCCATCATTACTCAAACCAACACATTATTTCTCATGCTATGGCCAGCTTGGTTAGCACACCTGCTCTTCAACAGGTTGAGGGTTTGATTCCCACTGTGGGCATGGATGTTTGTGATCATCTTACCTTGTGTGCTGTTATAACCTTTAATGTGGTGCAGTATGACAGTATGAGCCATCATCTATTCAATGCCACTCTGAATTCAATTATAAAATCATTGATTAAATAGAAAACTATCATCAACCCTTGTTCTTGTTGGAAATGATTTACAAAACAAGAAAAATTTTCCTGAAAGTACTAGTAATTTAATTGTAATGTTACAAAACTACATTAAATTGGCAATCTCATCCACTTAAAAAACTGACTGTTTTGTATTTGATGTGAACTTTAGAGATATCTTCCAGTTCTATGTTTCAACATATTGTTATTGAATAGAGATGGTGCATGGTGACAAGTATAGTAAGGAAAGAGAAATTGGTATATGAAAAGAGGCTGAAGCAGCAAAGGAAAACCTTGAGAATTCCATAGTTATGTTGATAGTAGAAGAAAGGTTGAATATGAACGACTATGAATATGACTTTAGTTGCTGGAGATGGAATGTGAGTCACATCTGATGATGATATAGTGGAAATGTTCAATGACTATTTCATTAGTATATTTCATGTGTGTGGGTGGTGATACGAGTAACGGTGAATAACAACAGGAAGATGAAGGACAGAAGACCAACAGTTTAAGAATGGAAAGTGTTTAGAATATTAAGCAACCTTGATATTAATAAGTTTGTGGGACTAGATAGGATATCACCAAAGTATATTACAGGTATGTGAAAAAGAGCTGGCAATGACCTTAACTTGGTTGTTCAAGAGAAGTCTAACAACAGGAATAGTCCCAAAAGAGTGGAAGAAAGAAAAATATTGCTACTGCCTAAGGGAGAATCTGAGTTAGTAGTACCCAACTATAGGGCAGCATGTATAACAAGTGTAGTGGTGAAAGTGTTAGAGAGGCTGGTTAGAGACAAGTATAAACCTGGACTGATGAAAATGGAAATCTTTTAAGAGAAACATGGGTTTGTTTAGAAGTAAGGCTTTAATAACATGGTTCATTTTATAATAGGATGATTAGTGTATTGGACAGAGAAGACACTTATACAGTGATTTGTATGGATTCTGCTCAATTTCAGTGGTACTAAACTACCACTGAAATTGAGCAGGATGAAAACTCCAAACTCAATTACAGATGACCATAATTTTATCCTGATCATGAAACTTGTTTATGTTCATGTTAATATGAGTTATTTCCACATAAAGTGGAAAAGGCTGTCTCTTTCTTAAGATTGCCTTCCCTTATCATCTTGTCTCTTGTAGTGCAACTATATTATCATATCTTTAAATCATGGGTGAGTTAAGTTTGCACTACAAGGAGAATTATTTTTAAACAGAGGACTAATAATCATAAGAAAATAAGATATATAATGCTAGCATTACTTTTTTTTCTTTCTTATTTATTTTTAATCAATCCTGCTCATTGAGAGGCTGAAGAACCTATAAACACATTAGCATGAGTTTAATGTGGATGAATGGATGGACTTAAGAGCAAAGAAATCCACTGATGCTCTTTTTTTTTCTTCTGAATAGCAAGTTGCAGTCTTCAGTGAGCAACATGTCAGGAAGGTTGTTCCAGAAAATGCAGATAGACATAATAAAGGAGGATAAGGAGGTTCACGAAGTTCTGTTGCTATTGCAGACAGTGAAAGTAGAGGAATGACAGATGCAGTTCAGTGGAAGATGCCCATGAAAATAGCTACAGAAAAGACAAAGTAGAAACACCATGTGTAAGCAGCTAGAGTGAATCTGTGAGGATAATCAATCACTAAAACTGTTTTCTTTCCACCACCATTAAGAATATTTTGGGAAATTTCTGATACACCATCCCAAACACAATGCGGTATTCAAAGGTTGAGCAGATCTGGAATTTGTACAACAGTTTAAAAAGTAGCATTTTGGAGATTTCTGGAAGCTGAGATAATGTATATAATGGATTTATGCAAGGAAGGAAACACTAGAGGTAAACATTAGTTAAAGAGAAATCTGATCTTGTCTGGTGATCAGAATATTATCAAAGATGAGGAAAGGTTGTAATTATGGTCAAAAACAAAAACAATGAGGCTAGTACATTATGTTTGTTAATTGCATCTTCACTGGCTGGTTTAGTTTATAATATGAAAATGTGAGAAACAAGGTTTTTGATAATGTTGCAGCTGACTAGTTTGGCCTCGGTGTAGTGAAGAATAGTGGAATCAGTATTTAAGACATTGGTTATAGAAGAAGACGAAGAATTATAGACATGATTTCAGGACAGTGAGATAAGGTCATATGTACGAGTATATGAGAAAAAGGGTGGGCAGTAGAACAGAACTCAACATTCCTGCACTGGTGGAGATATTTGAAAGGGAGGATGCTATCCACCTACAACATGCAATGAGCAACCAAAAACAACCTGGCTATTTAATTCCTGAGTTAATCAAAGAATGACAATTTAGTTTCTAGTACTGAAGGAATACATCTTTATGAAAGACCTGATCAAGCATCCTAGAAACGTGAAGAGGAATAGCACAGAGTTTCCAAATATTTCCATGACGTGTTCAGAAGTGGATAAGCAGATCAAGTGAGGGCAAAGGATTGATAGTTTGAAACTGTTATTGCAGTTGAACATAGGCTCTTGCTTACATGCAGTGCACAGATGCCAGCTGAATTTAAAATAATGTAGAGATAATAAATTATTGATGCTATTTGTAGAGCACAACTCTGAAATATAATTTGAAAGCTGTGTTCTAGAAAGGGGTTAGAGAAGAGTAAACCATTAGGGACCACAAGATTTTTTTATAAATCTGCTAATACTTATATAGGTTATTTAATATCATTCTGATGTCTTTCTGGTGAAAGATCATAATAGAGAAAAAGATGCACAATTTTTAACACAGAAAGAGATGATTATGTTAGTAATTTTGGTAAGAGTTGGAGGAGAGAAAATAGTGTAAGGAGTCAACTTTGTTTTCAGGTATTTGCTATAGTGGCACTATCTGGATGAGAAAGAGAGAGAGCTAGAAGCAGAAATAAGTAGGATTTGTGCCTAATTATGACTATCATTTATACACTAGGAGTGCTTAAGGGTTAAAGCTGTATAACTGAGAGGAGACCTGCATATAGTCTTTAATGGAATGTGGAGAACCGACCACGGCTTCTGACCTAATGTCCAAATCTCACTCCTCTCATGGTGCACCCTGTTAGATATCTACCTGAATACTGAACGAACGAGGATGGGCTAGCAATTTGGCATTTAGTGGACCAAATTGTATTCTTATTGGCTTAAACCACAGTATAAAATGATTCTACAACATGATAGAATTTCATGCCGGCTGGGGCTTCGCCCAGTTAAAGAAGGCCCCCATTGTTTTTGCCATGAACCAGGATGAACAGCGAAAAGTCAGCTACTGGAACAAGATTTGGTGAGATTTGTGACATTAGGTCAGCTTCTGACCTAATGTCCAAATCTCACTCCTCTCATGGTGCACCCTGTTAGATATCTACCTGAATACTGAACGAACGAGGATGGGCTAGCAATTTGGCATTTAGTGGACCAAATTGTATTCTTATTGGCTTAAACCACAGTATAAAATGATTCTACAACATGATAGAATTTCATGCCGGCTGGGGCTTCGCCCAGTTAAACAAGGCCCCCATTGTTTTTGCCATGAACCAGGATGAACAGCGAAAAGTCAGCTACTGGAACAAATCCTACAACACATCCCAACTCAATATCGCCAGAGTTGAAGTGGATGCGAAAGTGATTTTTTTTGGTAAGTATTATGTATTTTTGTGTAATTATCTTAAAAGTAATCATTTGCTCACCTGGTTGGCTGTGTGGACAATGTATCTTCTTTCCAGCCAACTGGCTGAACATCTGAATCCAGGTGTCGGTATGGATGTTTTGTGAAAGTCTTTTAGGTGGGAAACTGAAATTGAAAACTGAAAAAGTTCCATATTTGTCTTTAGGGTTTCTAGATTAAGTAAAAAAAAAAATTATAGATAAATAAAAATCATAAAACAAAATAATAGGTTTACAAGCTTTCATCAGTGGGAGTCACAAATATATGTGTGTATATATATATATATGTATTTGTGACTCCCATATATATATATATATATATATATGGGAGTCACAAATAAGGGGGTGCTTAAGGGTCAAAGCTGTATAACTGAGAGGAGACCTCCCATAGCCTTTAAAGGAATGCGGAGAACCGACCAGGGCTTCTGACCTAATGTCCAATCCTCACCTTCTCGTGGCGCACCCTATTCGGTATCTACTTTGATATTAAACGAACGAGAATCGGCTGGCAATTTGGGATTTAGCCGACCAAATTGTATTCTTATTGGTTAAACCAAAATAAAAAATGATGGTACAAAATGACAAAATTTCATGCCGGTTGGGGCGTCGCTCGGTTAAACAAGGCCCCCCCATTGTTTTCGCCAGGAAACCAGGGCGAACAGCGAAAAGTCAGCTACTGGAACAAATCTGAACACAAACCCCAACTCAACATCACCAGAGTTAAAGATCGGTACTATCAACGTAAGAAGCCTGAATGGCAAAGAAATGGAGCTAGCTGAGGAATTAGATAAGTACCAGATCGACATAATAGGGGTGACTGAAACAAACAAGACCAAAACTGGTGAGATCTTTCTGAGCAATAAATACAAAATGTTATATTCAGGCAATGCCAATAAAGGAAAAGAAGGAGTAGCCATAGTATTCAACACAAAATATGAGGCTCATCTTCTTGAATGGCAGTCAGTCTCAAGTAGAGTAATGTGGGCAAATATGAGAATGGGGAACTGGACAATGAGACTTATTTGTGCCTATGGTCCCACAGAAGGTTCTACTAAGGTAGAAGTGGAGGAATTTTTTGACACTTTAGAAAAAGCAACTGACACAATGAAAAAGGAAAAGTTGGTCCTTGTTGGGGATCTAAATAGCAGAGTAGGAAATGATTGTGAGACATATAAAAATATTTTGGGAAAATTTGGAGAAAAGAGCAAAGCTAATAATAATGGCAAATATGTGTTGGATTTCTGCTCAGGACATGGACTGGTTATTACTAACACCATGTTCCAACATAAAAATGTGCACAAATTCACATGGAGAGAAGAGGCTAGGAATAACAAAAGTTTCATTGACTATGTTATTGTTGATAGTGATGTTTTCTCCCTGGTGTAGGACATCAGAGTGTACAGAGGATTTGAAATTGGAAGCGATCACTATTTAGTCTTGAGCAGGATAAAATTGAATTTCATATTGAAAAGAATAACAAGCCAGAATGCAAAATTTACTACCTTACCCCAGTCCTGAAGATACTTTCAGGCGCAAACTTTGTTTGCTCACACTTGGATAAAGGATTAAACTAAATTTATTATACTCTAACCAAGTGAAAAATAAACTTTCAACATCTTTCTCTAAATCCAGAGTAAATTATTAAAAAAAGGGTGGCACACCAATTGGCAATTCCTATAGGTAGAGATGACCTGCTAATGCTTCTGCCTGATATCTCCACTTGGGCCTGGCTCCCACTGAAGAGACCTCAATAAAGGTCGAAACTAGTCTGGGTAGTGGCCCTTCCCTTAATGCATAACATTAGACATATCCGCAAGGAGATGTGTTTTGCATTATAGGAGATACTGAGATAGGAGTGTTGGTAGCTTGCTCCACCTTTGCAACGAGTTGCCCTGGTGTGTACCACCTTAACCCAGTCCTGAAGATACTTTCAGGCGCAAACTTTGTTTGCTCACACTTGGATAAAGGATTAAACTAAATTTATTATACTCTAACCAAGTGAAAAATAAACTTTCAACATCTTTCTCTAAATCCAGAGTAAATTATTAAAAAAACGGTGGCACACCAATTGGCAATTCCTATAGGTAGAGATGACCTGCTAATGCTTCTGCCTGATATCTCCACTTGGGCCTGGCTCCCACTGAAGAGACCTCAATAAAGGTCGAAACTAGTCTGGGTAGTGGCCCTTCCCTTAATGCATAACATTAGACATATCCGCAAGGGGATGTGTTTTGCATTATAGGAGATACTGAGATAGGAGTGTTGGTAGCTTGCTCCACCTTTGCAACGAGTTGCCCTGGTGTGTACCACCTTAACCCAGTCCTGAAGATACTTTCAGGCGCAAACTTTGTTTGCTCACACTTGGATAAAGGATTAAACTAAATTTATTATACTCTAACCAAGTGAAAAATAAACTTTCAACAAGCCATGTCCTGAATTCTGCTGATGTTAATGAGGAAAACTTCATTCATCCAGTCTTATGGGACAAATCTGAAAATCACATGGTATATTCCAGTAATTGGAACACATTTTCTTTTTTTTTAAATTGTATAAAACACAATGAATTAATAAAAGACCCGACAAGTTTCGTAAGTCGTTTGACTTACATCTTCAGGAGTAAGAAGTAACTTAAAGTTTAAAACACAAAGAAAAGAGAAATTATTAATAACAGTTCATGCTATACAGTTGTAGCCATCTGACTATTCATAAAATTAAAAATCAGAATGCAGATTCAAAGCAGTGCTGAATTTAAACAATGCTGGATGTTGCCACGTTCTGTTGTTCATGTTCATAATGTCCGAGGTCTGACTGAGGTATATTTTTTTATTAAATATACCTCAGTCAGCTGACCAAACTTGGTGGAGAATTAATCCTTGATTTTTATTGCATTGTGTTGGTATTTCAAGCATGTTTGCAGCTTCTTTAAATTTCCTTATGTAACAGTTTTTTTCTATGTATGACACGTTTGTTTCCTGCCAAAGTATATTGTGGACGGTGGAAATGGTATGGAAAACTAGACCTGATTTGTGTTCTCTTCTGTTTTGCACATCCTTTTGGTGTTCGTTCATGCGAATTTCCCCTGATCTTCCTGTCTGTCCTACGTAGAAGATGCTGCAAGAACAATACATTTTGTAAACACCTGTTTTTTTTAAAGGATTATGAGGAGGTTTCGGGGGATGTAGAAATCTCGAAATTTTTTCCAGCGGCAGAAAGGCTACTTTGATGTTATATTTGTTAAGTAATTTAGCCATCTTGTCTGTAAGATTTTTAATACATGGAAGCATGATAGCATTTTTAAAATCTTGTTTCTGAGAGATGCTTGTAGGAGTTGTGTAGAGGATTTTTTTTATAGCCTTGGTTTCATAACCATTCTTTTGGAAGATCTGTGTTAGATATTCTAATTCTTCATTTCTCTGTTTTTCTGTGCTGGAAATGTTGTACGCTCTGTCCCTTAGGGTTTATTAGACCTATTTTTTGTGAAGGGTGGTGGTAGTGTGAGGCCGCATTAAGAAATCTTCCTGTGTTGGTAGTTTTCTATATATTGAGAAAAAGTTTATTATCCTTTTCATTGACTTCTAATATAATGTCTAGAAAAGGCAGTTTCCTAAGTTCTTCTTGTTCTAAAGTAAATTTTATATTATTATGGAAATTATTTAGGTAATCTTTGAAAGCAATGAGTTCATCTGTTAGACTATTACGCTTTTTTTATATAATCTTTGTCAAGTAGCTTTATTTTATCCTCCTACATGTTTTGCCAATTTTTCTATTGGCATCCTCAGGGAATACAAACTAGTAAGCTAAAATGAAGGTTACAGACTAGGTTATAACTGATGGTTCTAATTCATACAAAAAATTGGTATTGTCTGTGTATCTCTCCATTGAATTAGAACCATCAGTTATAACCTAGTCTGTAACCTTCATTTTAGCTTACTAGTTTGTATTCCATGAGGATGCCAATAGAAAAATTGGCGAAACATGTAGGAGGATAAAATAAAGCTACTTGACAAAGATTACATAAAAAAAGTGTAATAGTCTTATGAATAATTGTCAAGAAAAAATTCCACATAATGAGTTCATCTGTTGTTCCTGGCCATATGATGAATATATCGTCTACATAGCATAGCCACATTTTTGGTTTTTAATGATAATTGTTTAAAGCATTATTTTCAAAGTTTTCCATAAATAGGTTAGCTAAAGCCAGAGAGAGGGAAGAGCCCATAGCCAATCCTTCTTTTTGTTCCCAAAATTTGTCTTGATACATGAAAAAAAGTATTATTTATACAATGTTTATAAAGATCTACGATGTCCGGAGGAAAAAGGTCTTCCAGGAGGTTCACGGTTTCGTTTCTTGGAACATTTGTAAATAGGCTGATAATATCCAAACTTGCTAAGATGTCTGAAGGTCCAATATAAATATCTTTTATTTTTTTCAATAAAATGTGTACTGTTCTTGATGAAAGATGTTTTTTCTGTATGAGGTAAAATCATGTTGGTAAGATGTTTTGCTAAATTAGAGGACGGAGAGTCTCTACCATCTACTATTAGTCTTGGAAGGAAGGTTGATAACTACTTTGGGATAATCTAGGTGTTTTCTTTGTTTTTTGATTTTCGTGAAGAAGAAGTAAGTTGAATTTTCTGATTAAAGTATGCTTCTTCTGATCAGAGATTGCCGTAGCCTTGTTATATGTGATAATGTCAATATTGTTCCATAGGTTGGATGGAAGAGATGTGGCTAACTCACTATGTAGAGAAAATGTATCCCGGCTTATTTGTGCTAATTCAGATCTAGTGGCTGCAATCCTTTCTCTCAGAATAGCTAGTTCCATTCTTCGGTAAATTCTGTTGGCTTTATTTGTATGGAATGCACGCTTGATTTGGATGAACTTAGGAACAATTTTGTTATCTCTGCATCAGATTAAGAATATAAGATGGCTGATGAAATTAAGATGTTCAATACATAATTTCTCTAGTTGCGTAACTTTATACCAAAAGCACTCACCGTAAGTGGAGGTTTCTGTGATTTATAAGATATCTGATAAAATTTTTTGATGCTATGATGAACTGGAAAGAAGAATTGTGGAAAAAAAAAAAGAAATTGTCCTCAATTCAATACATCTCAACACCAACCTCAGCTATAATCTCTCAGACTGCCATCCAACTTTGGCATTCATGAATGTCTATCCATGTGTCTGATTGTTATGAGCATGTACATTGTTTTATATCAAAAGGCTTAAGCGAGAATTGCTAATCTAATCAAGTGGAGAACCAGACACGTGTTTTACTTTGTTCCCATTGTTATTTAGATGAGTTAATCAGAGATAGATATTTTGATATGTGTAGATTTAATCTTTGTAATTACCTTGATTTAGAATGAATAAACAGTTTTGTTCATTAATAGCTTACTTGATTCTACTTTGCCAATGCACTGTCTCATAAAGCATAGAACCTGTTTGGCTGGAAGATAGAATAGCCACAACTGACTGATTTTTAGTTTTAAACGTTGCTTGAATTAGAATTAAACTAGAGATATTTCTGTGTTGAGCTGGACATTTCTCTTGCATGTATGGAAAAGACACAATTCCTCTATGTGATATTCAATGGTGCAGTCGAAAAAACAAAATAAATTTTTAAAGATCAGTGCAAGAGAAAGTCAGCAAGATAGATAAAGGAACTGGTTCCAGCCCGAAGCACTTCTTGAATCTAGACTAAGAACATGTAAAAATTAGCCTACTTGCGACCTTGAGAAGGGGGGGGGAAAGCAAATTATAGCCAGAGAGGATTAAGAGTGATTGAACTAGCTCAACAATGACTACAAACTCGGTATTATGACTAATAGGGAAATGAATATAAAGGCGCAGTTAGAAAGTTTGATGATAACTAAATAAATAATAATTACAAGTACATAATTATACATATATATAAAAGTAAAAGAAAAGAGATAATATTAATATTATTATAAGGCAGTCCTAGTTTTGAAATACTTATAAAATATGTGTTTAGGGACCATTAAAGTCCTAAAAGTTTACCAGAACACATCCCGCACCATTTTCCAGGTGATAAAAAAGCCCTGTATAGCAATCCCTCAATTAGTGTGCCTAATGCGTTCTTTAAAAGAGGTGAATTAATCGAATATAATAACCTATGGGAAAATGCATAATTCGTTCCTCAGATTTCTTTTTTGACTCTTAATTTTTTTTTATAAAAGAATTAGGGTATGTCTCAGGGTCTAGTTAAAGGAAAACCATGAAGCTGAAAGACAATAAAACATATTCAGAATATAAATTTATTATTCTACTTCTTAACAAAGAATTGAGCTAACATAGTTTGATGGGCATTTTGTTTCTTCTTTTTTTCATACAACCGATGGTATGGCCCTATTACCTCTTCTGCAAATTTTACTGCTTCTCTCTTCATCAGGATCAGCCTCTAAGCACTGCTGCTTAAAAACTTTGATTGTACGAAAAATATTTTCAAATTGTTTCTGTGAAATCTCTTTTGACTGACTATCAGTGATTAAATTTTCTTCACATTCTTCGGGATCTTCCCACATCTAAATTTAACAGATCGTTAAATTTTTCAGAATGAGATTTCATTAACTCTTGGAGAAATTATTATTGAAGGGGAGAAAGAAATGAAGGACATACGAATTGGTCGCCAACACGCGAAATCACGTACTTTATAGATAAAATTTCCCGACTGTTATACAAGCAAAATAGTTACCACTTTAAAAACTACCATGATCATAAAAGAGAAGTTAATTTTCCAACGTGTAATAATAAACAACTCATCCCAGAAGACAGATTGTTTACCCTATCATTGGAATGGATTCTCCTTTTTGTGACATGTGCAGAAGTGTCGAAGAGTCTCAAATCTGTGGGCATACTATAGCAGACGACATAAATTTTGGCGGTAAAAATTTGGAACATAGTGTACATGGAAGTAGTGTAGTATGCCATTAAAAATAACTTTGTAAAATGTTTTAAATCGGTAACTAAATTATTTCATTCTGGTGAGTGATTTTTTAAAATAGTCAGCCATAAAAATGTATAGGTAAAAAATTTTTAAATTCTGTTCCATTTATTTTTAAGATGTATATAGGTGCACTAATTGAATTGGGTATTAAAAAAAATGAAGCACTAATCGAAAACACACTAATCAGGGGTGCATTAATCGAGGGATTACTGTATATATATATATATTACATATATATATGTGTGTGTGTAATATATATATATATTACACACACACATATATATATGTAATATATATATATATACATATACACACACAAAGAAAAAAAAAGGTGGGTTTAAAGCAAGCAAAGATCGAGTAACGTTGTTACTTTGTAGCAATGCATCAGGGAATCGAATTTGAAATCCCTCCTAGTAAATTGATCTCTAACACCACGTGCTCTGAAAGACAAAGATCTAAAACAGCTGCGGTACATTGGATGGCAAATACAAAGCCATGTTTCAATGAATTGTTGTCTGTGAATTTTCATACTGTAACTAAAATGTGTAAGTCAATAATACAAAAAATGTTTTATTTGATTTAGATTTCCTTTCAGATATTATTTGTCAGTAGAACTGCTGTATTTACTGAATGGTTCAATAATCGCTTTGTACCAGAAGTGGAAACATATATGAAGCAAAAATCTCTTGATTTTAAACTTTTATTAATTGTTGACAATGCACCAAGTCATCCACAAAAAAACACTACCTGCACATCCAAATGTGCAGATAGTGATTTTTTCACCCAATAAAGGTGAATGAAACAAGCATTATATCAAGGCATAATTGCTACTTTCAAAAAATATTACATTAAGAACACTTTTCAATTTATACTGGATAAACTAGAAAATGAATCATTAACAGCAACTGACGTTTGGAAAAAGAATTCTATTTTGGACTGTTTAAATGATGTTGCATCTGCTATCACTGAAATAAGACCACAAACTTTAAATGCCTGCTGAAAAGCAGCTTGGCTCGGATGTATTGCAAACAGTGTGACCATTCAAACATCTACATTATCAGCTGAAATCATTACTTTGGCACATGAAATTGGTGGAGAAGGTTTTGATATATTTAGCCAGCATGATGTGGACGAATTGCTTGTGGATAATGCCTTAAGTGACAACATTATTGGATATCTATTAACTTTAGATATCGTCGAAGATCCAGAAAACGATAGTGAGCAGAAGAAAAACCTGTCCCCCTCACTGCAAATATAATTCAAGAAGTTCTTGAACTGTGCAAGAAATTGGAAAATCATTTTCTTGTTAATGACACAAATTCTGAACGAGCCTTTAAATTCCAACGTGAGCTGAAGAACTATATGTCTGGATATCACAAGATATATAAAATATTAGTAAAATCATTATTAGTAAAATCATTAGTAAAATCATTATTGCAAAGTTTAATCACTGATTACATTGTCAGAAGAAAAAAATTAACACAGGAGGGTGAAGCTAATTCTGTTTGTGAAGAATCATTGCCTTTACCATACAGATTTCATGTGCTGACTATCTCTTCTGGTGTTTCACACCAGTTCGCAAATGTTACCAAATATTGTCTAATAGTGACAATAATTCTGATGAAAAAAATGTAAAAAAAATTGTAATTTTTCAATAAAATTAAATGAATAAAGCTTTAAAACAAACTTAGGCATTCTTATTTTCCTGAATTTCTATAAACTTTTTTAATGTGATTTTAGGTTTATTTTAATTCATTGCTTTGGTTTTATGGGGTTTTAGAAAATTATGGAATGTATCCCTAATTTTTCAACATAAGTTAGGTCTTTTTTGTGCGATTTTTTATATGTGGTTTTCTGTGGAACGTATCTACCACATAAAAAGAGACCCGACTGTATATATGTATACAGATTGTCTCCATTTTTAGGAATTGTATTCCTAAAATAGTAAGGACAATCCTGGATGTTTGAACATCTAATATGAATTCAAAGTAAAGTTAATCATTATTTCTATTCTTTCTTAGCATTCAATGTAATACTGAATTTTAAGTCATTTTTAAAATGTAATCAGTGGCTGATGATTAATCTCAATTTACACAGTCAGTACCACTTATTTCTAAAAAGAATTAACCTTTCATCCTCTTCCTTTATATTCAATGTTTAGACATTTATTTTTTGTCTTATATCTTCAAACTATTTGTGGTCCCAAAGACTATCAAACATTATACTACTGACTTGACTTCAAATATTTTACTGCTTTGAAAAGGAAGGATAGGCTAAAAAATTAGTTGTGTAAAGTTTGTAACACAGAATTTAGATGCATGAGAATTCAATTGGAATTAAATAAGACTAAATAAAATAATTAAGTGAATTATATATCTCTTATAAATCAATAGTAATGTAATGAAAAAACTGTATATCTCACAGAAATTGTGCATCTTTGCTTTTTCCTAAACATAACTAATAATTAATATTTCATAACTTGGTGTGTGATTCAACATAAAAACATGCATAAAAACTTAAAACAGTCAACTTATATTGGACATAATTCATAATTTATTTTGCATACCAAAAGACTAATTACAAGCTAAACATTCTATAATGGAAAAACGAATGTACATTTCATGTCTGTAAAGATGAAGCCCATATGTTACTTGATGGAATATCTGAAGCAACCCACTTGGAACATATACTACTGGAGTGAAGTGTCCCAGGAGGAACCAAGAAAACATCCCACTCACGCCTGAAAAGAGAGAGAGACATGAGTATATTTAAATAAGCTCAACAAAGGAAAAAAAAAAATATATATATATATATATATATATACACACACACACACACAGTAGACAAATTCCAATTCCAGGTGTGGGACCCCAATTTTCCCCCCTGTAGACAAGCTCTGGGGTGTCTTGATAAAGATTATGTTTATCAAAGAAAGAGCTATTCAGCTTCATTTTGGTGATGTACAGAAATAGTGGATATTAAAGATCTAACATTATTTCAAAACCAAATGTATACAGAAACTTCAGAAGTTTCAAAATTTTGACCAGAGAATTTATGAAAATATAATCCTTGGCATCAAAGTTGCCTTAGCTTGTATTACTTAAAAGACATGAGCATTGTCTATGCATCCATATATTCACCTTCTGTATTATATTCTCATAAGCTCTCTGCTCAAAAAATTTCAAAACTTCAAAACCTAGGTGCACCTTAGATTCAGAAAGGACTCAATGGTTAGCATGTATCAATTGAATTAGTAAACAGTAGCTACATAATACAAATGGCTTTAACATTCACAGAATACTTACATGTTTACAGATTTCTAACATAATAATGATTTTTTTTTTTTTTGCATATAACAGTTTTTCATTTCAGACTTTTAGTGTAATTAATTCATATGAATTTAGCTTACTCTAACTATAATAACTGCTGGTAGAGGCACAAATCAAAGTCAGCTATAAATGTATAGCTGAAATGGGACACCGTCAAGTGGCTTATGGTGGTAGGCGTGTTTGGAAAGCTCCGAAAGCTAAGTTTTTCTAGTTTTTTAAATAAAAATAGTGACATCAGTTAAAATTTGTATTAGAATTAGATTGTAATGTGGTGTTAATTAGATTTAAGTTAAAAGTTTTATTTTCAATATAGTTAATATAGTCTTTCTGCATGGTAAGATACGTAGCATAGCACATAACACTGGTGAAGTAGAACAATGGTGTCCTAGACATCACTGTTTAAAGAATTCAACCAAAGGGACTTCGTACAGTGTAATGTCTGTGAGATGTATGAATTACCAAAGGCAAATGGAATTTGGTTGGGAAATGATAGTGGTGGGAAAGTGTGCCGAAAATGCTATGAAAGCGAGGATCAAAAGTACAGATCAGGTAGCGAGGCAGTGGACTGAACAGAGAATACATGTGAAAATATCTGCGACAATATATAACAGAAGATAGCATTGAAACATGGGTTAAAAATCACATGATTGAGATAGAGAGTAAAAGTGTTGATTAAAAGAATAATAGTATGATGGATGTAAAGAATAAAGAGCTGGCTGTAATGAGGGAAGACTGCTCAGTTGTGCGGAGTGAGTAACCAAGTGGGTCAGCTGATATCAGAAAGAAAGAAAGAAAGAAAGAAGTTCAAGAAAAGAGAAATGAATGCTTGATTAAGAGAGAAGGATAAAATCAAAGGAGTGAATCTTGTACAGTGATGGTCAACCTTTTTTTACTACGCGAGCTACTTTGCTATAAAAAGTTATTTGGTGATCTACTCTCTTATATAGATCACGTTCCCCCAACCTGATATCTGATTATGCACAAATAAACAACTAAAAACTTTATTTGTGTATTTAAAAATTTATTTATCAATTTTAATTATTTGAATACAAAAAAAAAAAAAATATATATATATATATATATATATATATTGGAATAAAATATTTATTTCTCTATTTTGGAAAACGAAAGTTAGAAAAAACAACAGATTGATTACAAACTCACAAGTTACAGGAAATGCTGGTTGATTAAAAAAAAAAAATGAAATTGAAATTTGGCATTGTTTGGACCTCGCAATATTTTCATAGTGAAGTTGATATGAAGAAGTAGCCAATCGCAGATACCCCCCCCCACCCCCCCCCCCCCCCACCCCCCCCCCCCCCCACCCCCCCCCCCCCCCACCCCCCCCCCCCCCCACCCCCCCCCCCCCCCACCCCCCCCCCCCCCCACCCCCCCCCCCCCCCACCCCCCCCCCCCCCCACCCCCCCCCCCCCCCACCCCCCCCCCCCCCCACCCCCCCCCCCCCCCACCCCCCCCCCCCCCCACCCCCCCCCCCCCCCACCCCCCCCCCCCCCCACCCCCCCCCCCCCCCACCCCCCCCCCCCCCCACCCCCCCCCCCCCCCACCCCCCCCCCCCCCCACCCCCCCCCCCCCCCACCCCCCCCCCCCCCCACCCCCCCCCCCCCCCACCCCCCCCCCCCCCCACCCCCCCCCCCCCCCACCCCCCCCCCCCCCCACCCCCCCCCCCCCCCACCCCCCCCCCCCCCCACCCCCCCCCCCCCCCACCCCCCCCCCCCCCCACCCCCCCCCCCCCCCACCCCCCCCCCCCCCCACCCCCCCCCCAAGGTGACCAAAAGGCACACGAGTAGTACAAATCACAGCCCAGAAAGGCAAAAGCAGAGTAAATTAGGAGTGCAGGCCAAAAATAATCCCAAACAGTTCTTTTGATATGCTGCAAGTAAAAGGAAGATTGTTTATGGTAGAATGATTTTAATGAATGCCGATGGCAAGGAGGTAACTGAATCAGTCAAATATTAAAATTAGCACATTTACTTGAATATAACTTGTCAATGCACTTTTTTTCCTCAAAATGAAAGTTAAAAAATCATGGTGCGAGATATATGCAGGGATTTTTGGAAACTAAAGTTTTTCAGGAAAAAATTAAATGACATTTATAATTAAATTCTCAGTATTCATTATAATTTATAATTACTCACATTATTTATAAAATGAATGCATTTAAATTTTCATTATCAACATTATTTACACGATCGGCCACTCACCTTCATCATGCAATATATTTGAATCTTTAGCAATTCGGAATCATAAGATCACCATGATTTTAAAAAAAAAAATTGAAAATGGGTATGACTTACTAAGAATCTGCTATTCATTATCACTACTTCCAGTCTTACACATGATTGGTGTATTATTAACAAAAGATCGCACGACTCAACTCATCAACAAAAGGCAAGCCGAAGATTGTTGAATTGAAATGCTGATTCTCATAAACCGAATTACAAAATATTTGAAACTGCCATAACAATATTCACTATCTATTTCTTAATGTAAAATCGGGGGTGTGAGATATAAGTGAGGGAGAGTTATATTTCAGTAAATACGGTACACTTTGCAAGAGTATATCATCCAGGTGGAGATATTGCAGTAACAAGAGAGGCAAAGACTTATATGGGAAATTGAGGTATATTAAATGGAGGTGTATAGCATATTACAGAAGCCTGATGTGAATACAGCTATGGGATAAGATGGTATATCAACTCATGAAGGTCATGGAGAATTGTCAGTGCCTTTGACCACATTGTTTAGTCTAAGTCTTGGCTCTGAGTTAGTCCCAAGGGAGTTGAAAGAGGGGAAAATAGTTCCATTGCATAAAGGTGGCTCAAAGACTGATGCAGCAAATTACCAAACGATCAGCATATCAGGAGTTGTTGGAAAGGTACCGGAGAAGTTGGTCAAGAGCAAAATACGGGAATGAATAAATGGAAATGGGATGCTGTATGGGGACAACATGGTTTTGTGAAGGGTAGGTTGTGCCTCAGTAACTTGCTCATGTTTTATGATACAGTGACAGCTGAGTTGGATAAAGGTAATAGGTTTACAGTGATACTCCTGGGCTTTGTAAAAGCCTTTGGCAGGAGACACCACATGGAATTCTAATCAATAAATTGTACATATAGGGGATGAACATAGGGGTTGTGAGGTGGATAACAGGGTGGTTGATGAAAAGATATTAGAGAGTAGTTTACTGATAAGTAGAGTACAGAAGAAGGCCTGTGACTAATGGCACGACACAGGGCTCTATTCCCTTTTAATATTCAAATTAAAAGGGAACATTTACAGAAGGATTCACGTTAACATATATATATATACAATTTCATTACAATTCTTTTGTTATTCTCAATTCTTCCTAATTCAAACTTAGTTCTAATTTTCTTCCTTTAAAGCTAATTCACAATTTAGAATAACCTGTCAGTAATATATATATATATATTAACGACAATTAGGCATACCTTGTGTAAGCCTAATTAAATATTAATATACATTATCTCATAAACAGACACACTTGATATACATTCTTGTTCAGAAATTAATACATGTGTAACTACTTACAATTTGCCTTTTACATGAATCTTTTGTTCACATGTAAGTGCTCCTTCTTGTCCTTCTTTCCGTCTGCTGACTCATTCTTGATTTCCCACTAAATTTCTTCCTTGGCCAGGTCATCGATTATTCCATGCCCTATAGGATCCTTAACATGGCGGCAATGTGCAGCTCTTTCTTAGCGAGACAATCAACACAATACTTCTCATGTGGTGGCAGACCCAGGTAGAAGACTCCGAACCTATGACACTTCTCTTTAGATTACCAACAGCAGACCTAACCTGATGGTGGACCCAGATAAGTGAAGATTTGAGAAACCTAAGACAAAATTCCTTCTTGATGACTTCTCTTATATATGCCCAGACTTCCACTGTTTGCATGCATGTTTTACTCGAACTTTTCATATATGGTTGTGTATTGACATTCAGACATGCTGACATCATTCTTGTGCATCTTTGGAAATTTCCATCTATGGCAATTCTTAGAATTCTTCACTATTCTAAGAATTAGACTTACTGATTTGACATGAGTTAACAGAGTTACATGATGAATCCTGTGCCACATTATTTTAACAAAGGCTCATTACAAGATTATTATAGACAAAATAACATTTCTCTAAGTACATTCCCCTTGAAAAACATGTAAAAGCAAACATGATAAGTTACATAACTATATATCATGAGAGATTTTACACTACCTTTTATGCAGGCTCTGACAGATGGCTCTATGCCAGAGTTATGTCACAAATTTGATTAATTGCAAGAACTCAGTCACAGAGTTGTTAAAACCCTATGCAATATACAACCTCATTCTGTCAAGTCAATCGCACCTCCTCGTGTGGCCTGTTTTGAAAAGGGACTCTAGCATACCCAGCAAGCATTCCCAATACAATAGGATTTCTTTCTATTGGAGGAAACACCAATAAAACCTACTAGGTAGTCGATGACATTCACTAATTCAATTCCAAGTGTAAGCAAACAAAGTTATTATTATTACTGCACAGGCACCTCTATGGAGTCCTAAGACTCACTATGGGAGATCCAAACTATCAACACAATATCTATCATATATCTCATTGAAACAATTAACAGACAAAGCACTCACAACTGACTCAGGCAACCCATTCCATTCATTTGCCACTCTCAAAGCAAAAAATCTAGTCCTCATGCCCTTGCTCACCACACTCAACCTAACTTACAGGGATGACTTCTTGTTCTGTCCCCCTCTAGCCAAGTGCAGAAACATTTCCCTTACATGAATCCTGTGACATCCTTTAAGTAACAAAAAATAACTAACACTGGGTTTATAAGGTCGTAATAGTTATTTAATTAAACTACTAGTTTCGCAACATATTCTACTGGCTTGCTAACTCAGATGAAACTACTAGAATATGTGGTGAGATTAGTAAGTTTAATTACATAAAAAATACTCATCGTCCTTAAAGTAACTTAAATGTTTCTATCACTGCCCCCCCCCCCCTTTTTTTCATCTATCAGCCAACTTGTGCAATCCACAAATAATCTATCCTTATAGGAGGCATTCCACAGACCACATCTTAGTCACTTACTTCTGGATCCTCTTCACTACTTCCTCATCCCCATGAAACTCAAGAGACCAGACCTCAGCACAGAAATTCAGATGTGGTGGTATCAAGAATTTATAAAGAGGAATGACTCCCTTATCTCTGCTTGATAGTGTATCCATCTATAACCAAGTACTTCTGTGAACTACCCTTGCTACTTCTCTTTGTTTGGGAGTATAAGTTCTTATACTCCCAAACATTTTAGGACAGGTATGGGCTTATTTGAACAGAAACCATCAGAATTACATTTTCGGTTTCTAATGGCTTTTTTTCTATCTCTAGTATTGAAATATTCTACATTCTTTCTGAATATTTTCTTTCACCATTTTGTTGAATGGCATAACAGAACTCTACTCCAAATTTGTAATTCAGCCTTCCATCAAACATACTAATTATGCAATGTAGGCAAAATATTTTCATGTCTAAGCATTTTAAGACATGAAAGTCGACAGTAGATGGCGTTGGCGTAGATGATGTAGGTAGTTGCGGTTGGTGGAGTGGTATGAAACAGAGTTGTAGAGTAAGTGTCCTCCCTCAATGAGTCTTTGGACTCCCTGGAGGTGTTCTATAATAATAATAATAATAATAATAAAAACCCAAAAATGTTAATAATACCTTTAATAACCTCTAGTACTAAAATAAGTAGCTTGGTTAGGGTATCTGCTCTCCAACCAAGAGGCTGCGGGTTCAAATCCAAACAAGGGAATGGATGTTTGTGATTGTCTTTCACCTTCATACATTCATTCATCCAAGTACGTAGACTCTCCCAAGATGGACTGGGTCACCATCGGAGTAGCATGCCCCAACCCTCCTGCAATGGGAGAGGCCTTCACTGTAGTGGGTAGAAAAACTGGCTGTTCATCATCATCACTGAAATATTTACTTGTATTTAAATACAAGTACATACATGTTCTTTCTGAATATTTTCTTTCACTATTTTTTCATATGTTTTTATTTCAGAATGTTTTACTTTTAATTTTGTGAAACTAAAAACACTGGAAGAAAATCTACCAAAATATGCAAATTATTCCACACTTTCAAAAATATTCTTACAGTCAGTTTTACATTGCTTCTTACATACTTAGATATCTTTATTATTTATTTTATTTATTATTATTATTTTATGATGGTCTTTATTCCATTTTCAACATTATTCAGTAGGTGGTGCCCAAAACATTTGCCATTTTCATATTTATATCCTATATTCTTTCCAAAGTTTTCCATGAATTTTGTTTAGTCATATACTAAACAAAATTGGTAGGCAAGTTATATACATATAACTTGCCTACCAATTGTTCTCTGTATGCTGATTTCCTACCTGATTTATTATTTATCTAAACTACTTGTTTCTTATTATTATTATATCATACCTCCAGGGAGTCCAAAGACTCATCAAGGGAGGGCATCTACTCTACAACTCTTCGTGTTACTACTCCATCAACCGTCATCACCTAACGCCAACACCATCTACGGCCGACTATCACCACTAATACTTTCAAAGACAATCACAAACATCCATGCCCACAGCAAGATTTGAACCTACAGCCTTTTGGCTGGAGAGCGGATACTCTAACCACTTGGCCAACCAGGCTGGAGTAGTTAGAGTCAGATATTTATTTATATATAATCATCATCATCATCAAATTCCTGCCATGTACCCTCAAGAGGTGTACAGGATATGACAGTACTACATGAAAAAATTACATCATTACTAACTACAATTTTCTACAATTTTCCTCCATCTAATCTACAAATCTACATCAAATCTACAACTAATCTATAATTTTCCTCCAAATCAGTCTGTTACTTGTCAAGACTGCAACATTATCAGATCTTATATTTCTATTGTCTAAGGCACTTTGTACCGCATCAATCCACCTATATCTTGGTCTTCGTCTGGGTCGTTTTCCTGACAACCTGGCAAAGAACACTTGTTTTGCTAATCTTTCCTCTCCCATTCTATTTAGGTGACCATACCACCTGAGATTAGCTCTGCTAATGCATTCCTGGATGCTGACAATGTCAAGTTCTTTCCTAATATCCTCATTTTTAATATGATATTGCCATTGATGCCATCTGTTCACGCATCTAATCTTTCTCAGGACTCTCATATCTGCGGTCTCTAGTCTTTGGTCAAGTGTTTTGCTTCTGACCCAGCTCTCAGATCCATAAGTTAAAACTGGTTTGAACACTGTCTTGTATACAACTAATTTAGTGTTCCGACTAATTTCTTTCTTATTCCATATGAATTTATTCAGCTGACTTCCCACCATACCAGCTTTGCTGATTCTGTTGTCTATTTCTATATTTAATTTACCATCTTCAGTAAAAATCATGCCTAAATAGCTGAAATGTTTTACTTGCTCCACAGGTTCTCCATTCACAACACAGTTGACATTTTCAATGATTCTGCCTATTTTCATTGTCTTTTTATTGCTGACCTTCATACCATATCTATTACAACAGCTATTCAATTTAGTCAGAGAATCTTGCAGACTTGTAGCGGATTTATTTAGAAGTATAACATCATCCGCATAAAGCAAAGAGCTGACATTAACATCTCCAATTTTGATATCAGGTTTAATACCACTTTCCTTCATAATGTGATCCATATAGATAATGAATAACAGAGGGGATAATGTACATCCTAGTCTCACATCAGATTTAAGATTAAACCATCTTCCTGTACTTCCTTCAATTCTAACTGCTGACTTACAACTCAAATAAAGACTAAGTATTGCTTGATATAATGCCCCATTGACACCATATAACTGCAGCGTATTGCATAGCTTCTCTCTTGGCACCTTGTCATATGCCTTTTCCAAATCGACAAAACTTAAATACAGATCTTTGTTATATTCCCATGCTTTATCGACTATTTGTCGTAAAGTGAAGATCTGATCCTGACAGCCCCTATTTGGCCTGAATCCAGCTTTTTCTTCACCAAGCTTTTCTTCCACAATTCATCTCAACCGTTTCTCAAGTATACTTGCATAGATCTTGCCAGGAACACTCATAGGGAAATACCTTTGTAATTCTCACATTCAGTTTTATTTCCCTTTTTATATATGGGTACTATGAGAGCTCTACTCCAATCATCGGGAATTTGTCCCTTTGTCCAGGCTTTCTGAACTATGCAGTGCAGCCAATGTGAGACTTTTCCATACCTCAGCATTTCTGGTCGAATAACATCTACTCCTGCTGCCTTTCCACATTTCAAGCCTTTGATGGCTTTTTCTACTTCAAGTATGGATATGTATTCCTGACTGCATGCCTGGTCAGTGTTTTTTATCACTGTGCTGTCATCACTGCTTGTTTCATTTAGCAGTTTTTCAAAGTAATTACTCCATACTTCAAGGATATCTTTTTCTCCTGTTTTCATATCACTTTTATCATCTCTAACTCCTTTTACAGCACTCTTTCCTCCATTCCTAAGCTTCTTCAACAACCTCCAGAATATTTTGCCACCTTCTTGATATTTATTTTCTATATTCTTGCCAAAGTCCTCCCATGACTTTTGTTTAGCTACTTTTACACACTGTTTAGCTTTCTTACATTTGTCTCTGTATTCTGTAAGAGTAAAAAGCTGACTTATTTGCCAGGAACTTTTGATATGCTTTCTTCTTTTCCTTCACTGCCTCTTTAACTTCCTGTGTCCACCAGGGAGTTCTGATTTTTTTATCCTTGCACACAACCTCACCACATGCCTCTCTGGCAGAATCAATCAATGTTTTCTTCAGAGTTTGCCACTGAATCTTCAAGGTTTGATTCCTGTTCTCAAACTCTTTCATTTTCTTTTCAATAATCTTTCTGTATTTTAGTCTACAGTTCACATCTGAGAGCTGCTCAACTTTTATTCGCTTTAAAACTTTCTTACATGTTATTGTTTTCAATATGAAATTCAATTTTATCCTGCTCAAGACTAAATAGTGATCACTTCCAATTTCAAATCCTCTGTACACTCTGGTGTCCTGCACCAGGGAGAAAACATCACTATCAACAATAACATAGTCAATGAGACTTTTCATATTTCTAGCCTCTTCTCTCCATGTGAATTTGTGCACAGTTTTATGTTGGAACATGGTGTTAGTAATAACCAGTCCATGTCCTGAGCAGAAATCCAACAGATATTTGCCATTATTATTAGCTTTGCTCTTTTCTCCAAATTTTCCCAAAATATTTTTGTGTCTCACAATCATTTCCTACTCTGCTATTTAGATCCCCAACAAGGACCAACTTTTCCTTTTTCATTGTGTCAGTTGCTTTTTCTAAAGCGTCAAAAAATTCCTCCACTTCTATCTTAGTAGAACCTTCTGTGGGACAATAGGCACAAATAAGTCTCATTGTCAAGTTCCCCATTCTCATATTTGCCCACATTACTCTACTTGAGACTGACTGCCATTCAAGAAGATTAGCCTCATATTTTGTGTTGAATACTATGGCTACTCCTTATTTTCCTTGATTGTCATTGCCTGAATATAACATTTTGTATTTATTGCTCAGAAAGATCTCACCAGTTTTGGTCTTTTTTGTTTCAGTCACCCCTATTATGTCGATCTGGTACTTATCTAATTCCTCAGCTAGCTCCATTTCTTTGCCATTCAGGCTTCTTACGTTGATAGTACCGATCTTTAACTCTGGTGATGTTGAGTTGGGGTTTGTTTTCAGATTTGTTCCAGTAGCTGACTTTTCGCTGTTCGCCCTGGTTTCTTGGCGAAAACAATGGGGGGGGGGGGCCTTGTTTAACCGGGCAACGCCCCAGCCGGCATGAAATTTTGTCATGTTGTACCATCATTTTTTATTTTGGTTTAACCAATAAGAATACAATTTGGTCGGCTAAATCCCAAATTGCCAGCCCATCCTCATTCGTTCAGTATCAAGGTAGATACCCAACAGGGTGCACCACGAGAAGGTGAGGATTGGACATTGGGTCAGAAGCCCTGGTCAGTTCTCCGCATTCCTTTAAAGGCTATGTGGAGGTCTCCTCTCAGTTATACAGCTTTGACCCTTAAGCACCCCATTTATATATAATATATATTTAATTTATATATATATATATATATATTTGTGAGATATTTATCTCACAAATATTTTTATATTTTTCATTGTCAGTTGCTCTTTCTAGTTTCAATGGCACACTTGCTAAAGTCACTACATTTAGAGATGCTTGAGAAGTATAGGTCCTACAATGATCTAGGAATATGTTGAAATATTATACAATGAAAGCTGTGACGTTCTTATTCATTAGTCAAACTTAAATATGCATGATTGCCTAAAACTTTCCCATTTTATGGAAAGCAATTTTGTTTTAATATCCTTCACAACTGTATTTTTTTTTTTTTTACCAACAGCAATTTCAATGTAATTTCCTTTGAATTCTAGCAGTTACCGAATGAGCTCTATTCCTTCTTTTAACATCATATATTTTAACATGCACTATGGTTTTTCAACTGTTATCCTAATTTATTCTCTTTTTAACTGTATCTAAGTATCAATAACACAGAACATGACCAAAAATTATTATTATTATTATTATTACATGACACCTCCAGGGAGTCCAAAGACTCAATGAGGGAGAGCACCTATGCCACAACTCTCTGTCTCGGCACCATCTACCACCCACCACCACTAGTATTTCCACAGACAATCACAAACATCCATGCCCATGGCGGGATTTGAACCCACAGCCTTTTGGCTGGAGAGCATATATGCTAACTACTCAGCCAACCATGCCAGCAAATTCTGCAAGCACTACACGATTTCTTTTTAATGTAAGTAAAACCTTCTGCTATTTACATCTATTGAAATGATTCTGGAAATTGCTTATGTTGCTAACTCTTTCTATTCGCTGGTCATGATACATCAATGGATTCACTCCAGAACTCTCTGTCTCCACCAACTACAACTAACTGCAACTACACCAATGCCATCTACTGCTCACCACCACCATTAATATTTCCATAATCACAAACATTCATGCCCACGGCGGGATTTGAAACTGCAGCCTTTTGGCTGGAAAGCAGATACGCTAACCACTCAGCCAACCATACCAGCAAATTCTGCAAGCATTACATGATTTCTTTTTAATGTAAGTTAAACCTTCTGCTATTTACATTTATTGAAATGATTCTGGAAGTTGCTTACATTGCTAGCTGTTTAAAGTATTTAGTTATAAGAATTTTGCATGTAAAAGGCTTGCTTGTTATACACTTGAAACAAGAGATTGTAAGTTATGCTAATTCTTAGAAAAAATAGGTGAGTTGATAGAGTTTGATAAAGCTGACTCATAGGGTTACCTAGAACCGAAGTAAAGTCCAAGGTCACGGTTCACGATTGAGACACTGCCGCGGGTCAGTCGCGTGCACACGGCCCACCAAAGATGGAAAGTTCAGCAGGGAAACGCCACCCTAACAGGTTACGAGAAACGTATCCTAATGTTGGGGGAAAGAAAATTAATTGCAGAAGGTGCCATTAGGGTCATAATATAAAAGGGTTAGGGACCCCCCCCCCGGAGTCTTTTGTCAGTTTTCATTTAAAGGTTACCTTACGCAGTTTCCCGAGTGACGGTCAGGAGTTCCCTCCGTCCGCCACAACATGGAATATTAATAAGTGGGATTTAGGTCCCATTTTCCTACCATCGAGAACAAAGGACACCACATGGTCGGGAAGAAAGGTATTTACTGCATACTAAGCCAACCCTAGTCTAAAGGAAGGAGACTATCAGTGGAAATTGTGGATATCCTCATGGCGAATCTGATGACTGCAGAACAGCAGATAGATCATGTTTCCTTAGAAGAAGCCTGATATGCTGCAACTGAGATGGCCCTCTCATGTTCTGAAGTACCCCAAATATGTCCCACTACAGAAGGAAATTTTCTTCAGGAATCGCAGACAAATAACATCTAGTAGAAGAGTTTCGTCAAACGGTATTGTGAAAAGTTTTATGTTAATTCTGTTAATTTAGGATGTAATTGTAATTCGTATTACTAAGCAATCGAATTACAGCTAAAGTCCTAGTTCAACTCTCTTGAAAGAGAGTTGAACTAGGACTTTAGCTCACTTAATAGTATAGAGAAAGAGGAAACTAGTTTATCAGTATTACTGAACAAGCAATAATGTGTATAGATACTAGTATATGTAATTTACCCTTAACTGAGAAAGCTCAAGAGAACTGAATGTGGCGTTCACTGTAGTAATGGAATTGCTAAGCCCACATAACTCTTGTAAATTAATGTGTGTAATCCATTTGTGTCTAATGAAATTATTGTGCTTAAGCAGGTGAAAGATTTAAGCCAACTTAATCATTGACGGGAAAGCCCCTTTATCTTGTGTATGTGTATACAGAGTCCTTTGTGGAGGCATAACAGTTTATCCCACGTGCTAGTGTGAAATTTTCATTTTTTGTATTTTGCTAGTCTTATTAACATTGTATCATCTTAGTATTGAATTGTAGTTTTTAGAATTTAATGTACTGTATTGTATTTATGAGTTTAATAAACTTCTGCTTATCAAATATTCAGTTGTCTGAAATGGCCATTCAATGCACCGCTTGTTATAATGTACGAACCTAAGCACGAGGGGAAAAAGAAAAAGTTAAATTACGAGATCAAGGTTACGACTGCATGATTATTTCACTTCTAGACTTATTTAGGATTTTGCTTCTTGTTTTAAATTTCTTTATAAACTAAATATCCTAAATGGCGCAGCTTTAAAAAATAAATGTTTTAGGATATTAAGAGGAGCAAGAGCTTAGATTTCTAGTAAGGAGGAGGTGACGGTATGCGAAGAAAAAGGATAAGATATATAAAGGAAGGTAAAGTATAAGGGAAATATATAAATAAACAAGAATGGGACACAACTACAACAAACTGCAACTACACCAATGGCATCTACTGCCCACTACCACCAATATTTCCACAGACAATCACAAACATCGATGTCCACAATGGTATTTGGACCCGCAGCCTTTTGGCTGGAGAGCAGATACACTAACTACTTGGCCAACCATACCAGCAAATTCTGCAAGCATTACATGATTTCTTTTTGATGTAAGTTAAACCTTCTGCTAATCCTTATGTGAAATTGGCAACTCTCATCTGTTCACCTAAGGACAGATTCTCTCCTTTATCACATACAGGAGTCTATGAAGTGTCCTGTGACATGAACAGGAGTCTATGAAGAGTCCTGTTCATGTCATCGAGCCTACTATGGACAGACAGGAAGAACTGTGGACATCCGCCTCAGTGAACACAAAAAACATATCTGGCATACATTCTTTCACTATGGCAAGTCGGGTCTGGCAGGCCATGCTTTGGATACCCCCTGCACACAGGATCAATTGGAAAAAAACAAAAGTGCTGCACAGAAGCTTTTACAAGTCAGAGAGATTGTTCCTGGAATCAGCAGAAGCCTTGAAACATACCCCAAACCTCAACAAGTATGGCTATATAAATCTACCAGAGATTTGGGAGGCAGTCATCCTAAGAAGAAATTAATACCTGCTTTGTTTCTCCCAGTTTTTTTTTTTCCAACTTAGATGGTGCTCAATTAGAACTTTAGTCTTTGTGTTGCATGCTACAATTACTCATACTAGTCCCACTGTTACACTGGATTGCGGTTGTCTCACTACTGTAACAAACTTTGTTTGTGTGCTCTGAAGATGCTGGATAGAATACCAGCGAAATATTAGCAATTAAGTCAATAAATAAATAATTATTTTCTTATCAATCTGCGTTCGCATACCATTAAAATCCAATCAACAACTTCTGCTATTTACATCTATTCAAATGATTCTGGAAGTTGTTTATGTTGCTAGCTCTTTCTATTGGCTGGTCATGATACATTAGTGGATTTACTTCTGTGCAGATGCTTTAGATCCAAAGCAATCTATGATATGCAAATTATTTGTCTAATACATACCAAATCGGCATGAAATTTCTAAAAGAACATCAATTCTCCAATCATTATTATTATTATTTAGGTACTATATTTACAGTAGTCTGAGAATACTTACAAAATTCTATGATTCAAATCAATTAACTGAATTATGTTCAGTTTTTTTTTAATTATTTAATTATTTATTTATAATTCTAATTTTATTTATTTGTTTTTTTTATGGTAATCTCACACACAAGAGCTTATTCAACTTACAATTCATTAGAGCTGTGAATGGGCAGAAAGTTGAGGAGAAAGGAGAAACTTGTTAACACTGGCTTAAAGGCTTGTAAACTGTGCAGGCCTTGAAAGTGCGCCGTTTAGGAAATGCATAAAAGGGAGACTGTTCCAAATAATAGAAGTAGAAGAAATGAATGAAGGGCAAAAAATATCTGTTTTTTTGTTGTTTTTTTTTAAATTTGACACTGAAATGTGAAGGAATGATGAATAGCTGCTGGATGTATTTTAACAGATTTAAAAGAGAGTTTAGCAATTTTAATTACTGATGTAAATTCAGATAAGTTTATGACAAGAAAAATTGGAGGTTAGAGTAATCTCAAGCAAAAAAATCAAAAGAAAGACTGAAAGAAAAGGGATTCTTTTTTGTAAGATGTAAGATAAGATTGAATAGTTTTATTAGCATTCAAATTAACAAACTTTTAAGAAAAATAGTATGGGGATAGTAGGATTGCAGAAATTAATATTCTAGTAGTTGGATTAATTTGTGTAGTATTGATCAAATGAGAAAGAGGAGTGTAGAGTAATGTCATTGGTAAAATAGTGAAGTGGATTTTAAGTCAACTGCTGATATCCAGCAACTTTTTCCATGGTGTCTAGGTGAAAGAACAGAGCCTTGTGGAACCCAGCATTCATAACAAGGTTGAGGATAAAGATTCATCCACTAACACAAGTAATGTGTATCTAGACACATTAAAGATACCAAGAAATTACATACTTGGTTTTAATATTTTACCAAAGGAAGTAATACAATATGTTGAATTTTTTCTTGACAATTATTCGTAAGGCTATTACACTTTTTTATATAATCTTTATCAAGTAGCTTTATTTTATCCTCCTACATGTTTCGCCAATCTGTTTCTATTGGCATCCTCAGGGAATACAAACTAGTAAGCTAAAATGAAGGTTACAGACTAGGTTATAAATGATGGTTCTAATGAACCATCAGTTATAACCTAGTAAACTTGATAAAGATTATATAAAAAAGTGTAATAGTCTTATGAAGTAATACAATGTTTTGCATGTGAAATATATTCACGTCTAAGCTACTTGTATATTGAAGCTAATGACTCCATATCACTCATTCGTATGTATCTCATAATGCAAGCATACACCCTTTTGGACATGCAAAATGCTATGCATAATGGGAAGGGGGTCACTATCCAGACTGATTTCGACCTTTAACGAGGTCTCATCAGCGAGAGTCAGACCCAGGAGAGATACCACGGTTGAAGTAATGCAGAAGTCATGTATATCTCATATACCTTATTAATAAGGCATTATACATAGCATTTTACATGTCCAAAAGGGATGTGTGCGCTTTGCATTATGGGATACATACTAAGGCAAGTGATTTGAAGTCATTAGCCTCTATATACAAGTATGTCAGCCTGGTTGGACGAGTGGTTAGTGTATCCACTCTCCAGCCAAAAGGCTGCAGGTTCGAATCCCGGCATGGGCATGGATGTTTGTGATTGTCTGTGAAAGCACCAGTGGTGGTAGTCGGCAGTAGATGGTGTTGGTGTTAGATGAAGGTTGGTGGAGTAGCGAGACAAAGAGTTGTAGAGTTGATGCCCTCCTTCGATGAGTCTTTGGAATCCCTGGAGGTGTGATATAATAATAATAGAGCTGCTCAGACATAATTATATTTCATATGCAAAATATTGTTTTGCTTCCTTGGGTAAAGGATTAAAACCAAGTAAATTTCTTGGTATCTTTAATGTATAATAGGACCAAGGTAAAAAAAATTTCAATGTGTATCTAGATAGAAAGCTGCCATTCTAGTTGCAGAAGTTAAAGATAGGCCAAATGATGGGAGCTTGCCACATATTTTATAGGACTTTTTTGCCAAATCAAATGCTTTAGAGATATCAAGAGCTATCACTTGAGATTCATCGAAACTTTGTAATGGCATTTGTCCAAAGATGGATAACATATGAAAGATTTCTTGATTGGAAATCACAGAATCCATATTGGCAATCATTTATTAATTGGTAGGATTCTGAGTAGTGCAGAAGTCAAATGTTAATGGCTTTCTCCATTACTTTCAAAAGAACTAAAGTGAGTGAAAATAGACAGCAATTTGAGAGCAAAGATTTGTTGCCTTCTTAGGATGGTTAAATATGTGCTAGTTTTCAAGCTACAGGATAAATATTGATGGAATAGGAGAGAATGAAAAGATGACAGAGGACAAGGATCAACCAAGCAATACACAATCTTCCAAACCACTGGAAAAATACCATCGGGATAAGGAGACTTTCTAATATCTAGTTTGGACAAGATTCTTCTTATCTCCTTCTAGTGAAAAATCAAAGGTAGCATTAATGTTGTTTGGAATGGAAAGAGGATATTAAGATTTAGTCAGAATGTCTATGCAGGAACTTGAAGAAATGGGAGAAGAGAATTCCTCTTTATACCTGTGGATAATGATACAACAGAACCATTGAAGTGCAAAAAAAGTGAAAACAGAGTTGCATAAAATTAGAGCTGACATTTTTATCACCAGGGCAGAAAGCATGACTGCCAGTTGGAAATAATACAAGTTTCTTGTTTTTTTCTAAATTTTGGTCTTTGGTACTGATGAAAGCAAATGATTATATAGCCACTCTCTTATCCTACATGGATGACAGTAGCTGAGTACTAAGTGTTCCTCCATGGTTGAAGATATCACTAAATTGTGACTGAATTGCCTAGAGGACAACATTCACAGTATACTTCAAAGAGTATACTGTGATCAACAGTGTTTGGGGAGTGGCTAAGATTATATGGTGGGCATGTGAACAATTTGTTTGAGATGTGTTGGTTAGCAAATGCATCATAATCTCTACTTGCTAGATCAGTGTACTCCAAGAAAGATGACTTCACTACTAGAAAACTTATATTGAAGAAAATCAATACTTAAAGAAAGGAAATCAAAATCTTAGAATGTTTGGTGGCATTAGGAAAGTGATAAAAAAAAGCAAATGAATTTGGCAGAATAAGACAGGTTTTTTTTTTTGTGCCGAAGAAGATCAAAAAGAGAATTCTAGAAACTCTTTGACATGATATAACAGAACAAATATATACACCAATGTTACCTCTCTGAGATAAAAATAATCACAGGTTGTGCAACTAAAAAAAAAAAAAATGAAATAAGCAGTGCTTGAAGCTGAAATCTGAATTTCTGTGAAAAAGTATGTGTGGTTTTGCAGATGAAAATGAACATAATTTTAGGATGAAACTAAGCACATATATTTCAGACCAATTATGGAGACTACAACTGTGTTAGAATTAATTAATTTAATTTCTCAACATTTCAACCTTCATATTAAGGTCATCATCTGGAGTATACACATACATACAGAGACAATGATTTGATCAACCATTATTCTACTGCATGACCACTAGTGGAGGGGGAAAAACTACATCAAAGCTATATTCTGTTTATAAGATCATCAGAGAAAAATTCAAATAGATAGTTTTATTACAGCAAAAGTGGTGTCCTTATTTAACATGAGAATTGTTATATTAGAGTTAAGATCCTGGATTACTCACAGTCCTATCTTAGACGAAAAGGTTATGCGGATCCATATTCTTGGGATTTTTAGACCATCATTATTGTTCAGATTAGGGTGGTTGATAAAAATTTTACAGGCCTCCTAATTTACGTTCAACCACGTTTTGGTGTGATGTAAACAACAGTTGCCTTTCCAGTCAATTCTATGTAGAGCATTCAGGGCATGATCAGAAAGGCCAGATTTACAATAGTTATTATATTTAATGCGCCATTTTTGTTTATTTTTTCAGTAGGAATTGTGCATCCTATTTCACCTATATAGAGAAAATTACATGTGCAATGAATATGGTAAACTCCAGGCTGGGCCTAGAGATTAGGCCAGTAGAATAACGGTTGATCAAATTATTGTCTCTTTGGCATACTGTTTGAAATGTAATATAGCATGTTTCTGTATGTATGTGTGTGTGTGTGTGTGTGTACTCCAGATGATGACCTTAATATCAAGGTCGAAATGTCGGGAAATTAAAGTAATTAATTCTAACATGGTTGTAGTCTCCATAATTTGTCTGAAATGAATACTGATCACCGTGTAACACTAAAGGAAAGGATAAGGCAGGTATAATTGTGAAGTGATTTTGGAAGACTGGGGAAGGGAAGTGCCCTTTTTCAAGCATGCAATCTATTTCTCTTTTCTTGACTTTGAAGGGACATAAAATAAGCAGCAATGAATTCTTTATTATGCCATATACATAGATAATTTCACTCGACTCATATCATTATCTGCATTACTATGTTATTTTAGCAAAAATAAATATTACACCTTATCTGAAGAAGATTCTCCAGGTTGCCTTCAGCTCTATTGTAGTATTGCCAAAAGAAATACAGAGGATCAGTTGCATCTGGAATACCTTAAAGGAGAAAAATGAAAAAAAAAAAGTTTTCAATTGTGATATTAAATTTGTGAGGAGATTAAAAAAAAAAATCATTCATTATTTAGCCAAAATTTAGGGATATATAAAGCTTTTTCAAATTCGGGGGAAAATTAATTTTAACATAAAATTGCCACGAAATCCTACAAGGGCCAAGGGTAGACTCAGAGTAATCATAATGCTGTTTGTCCATTTTGAAATAAAAAAAAACCACATCTACTTAATAGTGTCATCATAGCCTATGTTTATATAGATGTGCATATCACTAGAATCTATAAACACTTTTAATGATCATAATGTAAATGCAATCAGTGAAAAACTTAACATGGGATATGAGCACCTTACATATAAAACTGCCAAGGAAATTTTGTTTGTCTACTAATACTAAAACTCTTCAGCACTTTATTTTGAAAATTACAATTCTTCTTTTGTTTGTGAATGTTAATGTTAATGTGCGGTGTGCTTTCAACGTTAATGAAAGCACACCGCACAAACAAATATCTGTTACTAGTTCCTTGAATATTCATCTCCAAGTTTTGACAATGTTCAAAATGTAGTGCTATGTCGGTTCCAGAGCCAAATATGAATACAATGGCTAGTCTTAGCCATTGTATTCATCCTGCCAATTCCATATGAAACTGGAATTAGAAAAATGCATGAAACTGGATTTTAGAATTACCTTCAGCAATTCCTAAGCGTAAAAGATTTTGACATTGCAAAAGAACAAATTCTTGAAATAATATTAACTTGCAGTATTTCTTGCCATAAACATATTACATCTATATTATTATTATTATCATCATATCACACCTCCAGGAAGTCCAAAGACTCATCGAGGGAGGGCATCAACTCTACAACTCTTCGTCTCACTACTCCACCAACCTTCATCATCTAACACCAATGCCATCTACCACCACTACTGCTTTCACAGACAATCACAAACAACCATACCCACAGCGGGATTCGAACCCGCAGCCCTTTGGCTGGAGAGCGGATACGCTAACCACTCGGCCAACCAGGCCGAGGATAAACATCTAGAACAAAATAATATTAAAGCAACTGTTGATTTAATATCATTTTTGTTCTAAGAGTTTATCAGAACTTTCCAGACACCCCCCCCCCCACCCTCGTATGTCTTAGAATCCAGAAAACTAAGTTTCTGCATTAATATAGATAGATAAAAATTCTTTGGCACCCATGCTAATATGCAGCTGAAGACAAGAAAAAACAAGAGGTTGTTGCAAAAATGTCATCATCTCTCACTGCCAATATTACCTGTTTTGTCCTTAATGACTAATTTACTTGTATCCATAAACAAACATCTCTCAGGAGCTCACATTGGTGATTATGACATGACAAACCTGAGATACCCGAGCTAGACCTGATCTTACTTCGTAAAATATACACTTGGTATATCTGTAGACTGGTCTTCTACTTTTCTTTCCCTCTCTCTCTTACTTTTAACCCCTCCCCTTTTCAATGCTATTAGAGCAATTCGAGGACAAGTGGGGTGACTCTTTCCTCTTAAACTGTAGTTTCCACTATCTACTAAAAAAAGGCAGGCCTAGTTGTCTTAAGATGACAGTCCCACCACTAGGATACCTATCATCATGCTAGTCACTTGACATAGGGAAACACATATTACTTTCATGTCTCAGCAAAATCCAAACCGGACAGAAAATATGGGAAACAAACCGCAAGCTGGAAAAGGTTAAGAAACTTTGGAAAAGAAAAACTTGGTGAAATATGCAACGTGGAACATTAGAAGCAGCACATAAAGAAGAATTAGATAAAATTTTAAATTTCGAAAATATAGAAATTGCAGTTCTTACAGAAACAAAAAAGAAACTTAAAGGAACAAAAGAAACAGCTAATTACAATATCATATATAGTGGAGTGGACAAACAAATACATGCAGAGCTGGTGTAATGATTTGGATCCATAAATCAATTAAAGCAAAACTAACTCATTATACATACTGGAATGGAAGAATATTAGAAGTGCAATTAAAATTAAATAAAGAAAATTTAACAGTTGTTGGAGTTTATGCCTTTGAAGAAGAAAATTATTACTTTTACAAAGAGCTACAAGGAATATATGAAAAATTAAATAAAACAGACCATATAATTATAGTCACAGATCTTCATGCCAGAATAGAAATGAAAAAAATTAACAATAATATACAAAAATTTGGAGAACCAACAGTAAACAAAAATAGAAAGCAATTCATTGATTATACAATATATAATAATTTAAAAATAATGAATACATTTTACAAACATAAAAATATACATAAATATACATGGTGTGCAAGAGAACAAAAATCAATAATAGACTACTTTATAGCAAATGAAAAAGCAGCAAACCTCTTCCTAGATGTTAAAGTTAGAAAAGGGCTAGAAATCGACACAGATCACTATTTAGTGCAGGCAAAACTAAGGTTTCTACCTAACTGGCTACAAAAAATACAAAAAAAATAAACAAACTAGAGAAACAAAATCTAATTACAAAGTAAGACTACTAAATGATTCAAGTATAAGAAATGCCAACAGAGGATTAAAAACTACTTAGAAAAAATACAAGAAAATGAACACATTAAGAAAGAATGGAATAATATAAAAGAAATTATTGCATCAGCAGCATATGGAAGTCTAGGAACACGCAAAAAATATAAAAATTAAAAAAGCTGGCTTTTAAAAGATGGTTAAGTAACAAAAAAAAAGAAGATGAAATTGAATATAAAAAAAGACAAGCAATAGCCAAAAGAGAAATCAGAAAGAGACACAGAGAAAGCTGGGAAAATTTGTATCATATCTAGAAAATGACATATACAAAATAAGACCCAATGAGTACAACAGAGATGTAGAAAAATTCTTGGATTACTTTACAGATCTTTGGACAGATAATACTAGCATCAAAAATAATTACCAGAAACTTACAAGATACTTTAAATGATATAATAACAATGAAAGAATTAAAGGACAACCTAACTAAAATAAAAAATGCAAATCAGCAGCAGAAGATGGGATAAATTCCAAACTGTATAAATTTGCTGGAAAAAAATTTCATCCAAGATTATTAAAATTTTCAAATAAAATATATAAAAATGGACAAATACCAATAGAATGGAATACAAGTACAGTAATACCTATATTTAAAAAAGAGGATAAAACAAAATCTGCTAACTACAAAGGTATTAGTTTATTGAATACATGCTACAAAATATATAGTAGAATACTTAATGAAAAACTAAAAATATACAGGGAAAAAATATTATTAGAATGTCAAAATGGATTTAAAAAAGGATGCTCTACAATGGATGCAGCCTTTTGCATAGAACTACTTATAGAAAAAAAAGAAGAGAATTTAATTTAGAAACTCATCTTTCGTTTATAGATTACGAAAAAGCATTTGACAAAATAAAAAGATATATACTGTTTGATATATTACAAAGAATAAATATACCTAATATTTTACTACATGCAATATTAATATATACAAAGATAATGAAATAAAAATAAAAATAAATTCAAAGTTATCTGAAAAACAATCTATAAACCAAGGAGTAAGATAGGGATGCCTCTGTCTTCAACACTTTTCAATATTTAGATTAATGAAATATTAATACAGTGGAACGCCTTATCTCCACCTCGATGATGAACTCCTAAACGTATATATAAATATATACAACCCCATATCAATTCACAAAATTTAAAAAATGTTGTGATTAACAAATCCTCTCACACACTTTCTCCTGCAGAACTTAGTGTGCTCTCAAAAGGCCTTAACTTCGTTCATTCTCCGACCTCCATTCCTAAAGAACTCTTTCTTACAAAAGTTGAAAAGGCAGCTGTGCAGTTACCAAAACAAACTGCAAATCTACTTAGGATCGATGCCATCTTTACCATAAACAACAGTCGTCGTCCTACAGATAATCTATCTCCGACAGAAAGGAAAGCAATACACCAACTTCGTAACAACAATGACATTATAATCTTACCTGCTGATAAAGGGAATGCAACTGTAATCTTAGACAAAGCTGACTACCGTTCAAAGATTAACAACTTATTAAGTTCTAATACCTATTCTATTCTAGAAAGTGATCCCACAAGAGAACTTCATAACTGTATAAACAATCTTCTGAAATCAACTTCTGAACTTCCTAGACACACAAGACTATCTCTCTGCTCTCTCCATCCCCTCATTCTTCGGTTGTACAGCCTGCCTAAGATCCATAAGGCTGACACTCCTTTAAGACCTTTTGTGGAAGGTATTGACTCACCTACGTACCAGCTGTCTAAATATCATGCAGCTTCTTTAAAACATTTAGTTGGCAATTCCTCCTCCTCCATCAAAAACTCTGAAGATTTCATCTCAAAAATAAAAAATTTGAATCTTATAGACTCTGACAGAATGGTGAGTTTTGACATCGTGTCTCTGTTTATGAATGTACCTACAGATGAAGTTATGACTCTTCTTAAGGATAAGGTTTCTAAAAAAATGTTTCCTCTTCTAACTCAATTGATCTGCATCAATTCGGCTATTTCTGCTATGAAGATAAAATGTATAAACAAACTAGCAGGTTAGCTATGAGCAGCCCTCTATCCCCAGTCTTAGCTAACATTTTCTAGGAGATTTTGAAGAGAAAGCTATTTCTTTAGCTACTTTAAAACCTAAACTGTGGTTACGTTACATTGATGACGTCTTCCTTATCTGGGAACAGAGTTTAGAGGAACCGCAAAACTTCCTAAACCATTTAAATAATCAACATCGGAACATTAAATTCACATCAGAACTAGAGATTAACGCGTTTTCCCCTTCTTGGATCTAAAGATTAGCAGATTACCTGACTATCTTAAATTTTCAATTTAAGACAGTGATAGATATTAACATGGCTCTTCTCATCACTTCCCTCCTCAGAAACTGGGCATCATCTTCACCCTTGTCCATTGAGCAAGATGTCTCACTTCCACAGAAGAAGACCTTCAAACAGAGCTTAACTTCCTGAAAAACACCTTCTTAAATAATGGATATTCATCTCGTAACATCACTAAACGTTTGAGACCACGCCAACATCCTCAAGAAGAAGATGATTCCAACCCTATTACTCATATACAGTTACCATTTATCAGCTCTCTTACCCCAAAACTATCTAGGATTTTGAAGAAATTCAACATAAAGACAGACTATACTACTCTGCCAAAATTTCGTTCTTTTCTGAGTCGACCAAAACCAAAACACAACCAACTGCATTTTCCAAGTTTTGTGCGATGTGGTCGACCTTATTTTGGCCAGACAGATAAATCTGTTTCACTTCGTCTTGAGGAACATAGACGTGACATCTCCTACAGTAGAACACAAGCGAGCGCCCTTTCCAGTTATGTCCTCTTCTCGGCAAACTCTAACCTTGAAGAACGGCCACACCAAGTTGATTGGGAATGCACTACTAATTTATATATATGCAAGGATGAATTTGAAAGAAGAATTATCGAATCAAAAGAAATAGTTCTGGACCCTTCACACTTGAACAACAATCTAAGCTACAATTTGCCTGATTCCCATAGTGCAGTAATCCAATACTGGCGCTCTAAAATTAGCTGTCGCACACATTCAACTCATGCCAATGGTAGCATGCGGTCACCTATTCAAATATGACTGTTACTATTCTACTTCTTTTTATTAAGCTGGAAAGTCCATGTTTTTTACCTTGTTATTTTTATAAGTCTTATGTTTTTTCTTTCTCACCTGAAGAAGTCGGAGCACCGATGAAACTAGTCGTGATTTATTAAAGGTTTTTGTTATACTTTCTCGGGTTCTAGTCAGTTAAATTAATTTTTATATATATATATATATATATATATATATATATATGTATTCCTGAGCTTCTACTCGGTTGTTATGGTACATTTTAAAAATAGATATTTAATGACTTTAAACCGAGATAAAATACTAAGTTTTAATGAGAATGATGCTTCTAGTTTCAGCCTTTTATAGCCTTCATCAGGAATCCACTAAAGGTAGAACACAATAATAAAAATTGAAGTTACAAAAAACTGAGAATTATAGGCAAACATGCAATACATAATTGACATAAAAAACGTATTTTTCAAGTCGTTCTATCCAGCGCGCCATTGTCTGTTGTGTGCGTGCTTGTAAGTTCTCGAGAACGCCAGTACTGAACAACTGCAGTATGGCTATCAGCGATGTTGTAACTTAAATTGCTGTTCAAATGTTCAGGATTAAGGAGGATTTCACTGAATTCCATGATTTTCCTTTCAAACTCATCACTGCAGCGAAAAATGTTTTCGGATTTATCCCAGCAAACTGAGTGACTTTGTAGATCATCATGAGGATTGTTTGAGAAAAGAACATGACTGGATAGTGCCGATGCATGTGATCTTTTATAGGAGATGTCTCTCTTATGCTCTTCTATACGTACTTCAATGGATTTGTTAGTCTGTCCAAAGTAAGGAATATTACAATCGCACCATAATTTGTATACACCTGGATATTTTAGGTTGTGATGAATAGGCTTCAGATGGTTTATAAGAGAACGGATTTTAGTGTAGTGAAAAATGTCCTGATGTTGTATTTTTTAAGGACTTTAGCCAATTTATTGGAGACTGAACTAATGTATGGGATGGAGATGCTACCTTTAAAATTAGTAGTTTCCGTAGTACACTGCCTCAAAGGATCCAGAAGAAATTTCTTAATCGTTTTTTCAGAATATCCATTTTGTTTAAAGATCAGAGAAAGGCGATTAATTTCTTTTTGGAGCTCATCTGGTTCATTTAAAAGAGAGCGTGCTCTGTGTCCTAAGGTAGAGATAGTTCCAAGCTTTTGTGGTGGAAAGTGATGAGATTGACAGTGCAGATATCTATTAGTATGAGTGGGTTTTCTGTATATAGAGATTTGAAATCTATCAGAGCATCGTGTAAGAATTACATCCAGGAACGGAAGGCAGTTATTTCGTTCTAGTTCGGCAGTGAATTTTATATTAGAATGCTGGTTGTTAAGATGATGAAGAAAATCAATCAGAGATGTGTGCCCGTGACTCCATACAATCCTCATGATGATCTACAAAGTCATTCAGTCTACTGGGATAAATTCAAAAACATTTTTCACTGCAGTGAAGTTTGAAAGGAAAATTGTGGAATCCAGGGAAATCCTCCTTAATCCTGAACATTTGAACAGCAATTTAAGTTACAACATCTCTGATAGCCATACTGCAGTTATTCAATACTGGCGTTCTCGAGAACTTACAAGCATGCACGCAACAGACAATGGCGCGTTGGATAGAACAACTTGAAAAATACAACATTTTTTTATGTCAATTACGTATTGCATTTTTGTCTGTAATTCTCAGTTTTTTTTGTAACTTCAATTTTTATTATTGTGTTCTACCTTTAGTGGATACCTGATGAAGGCTGTAAAAGGCTGAAACTAATCGTATCATTCTCATTAAAACTTAATATTTTATCTCAGTTTAAAGTCATTAAATATCTATTTTTAAAATATATATATATATATATATATATTTTTTTTTTTTAATTTTTATTTATTTTCCCCCCCAGCTCCTGTTTAATGGTAGCCCTTACCTATTTCATTCCAATCTGATTCAATCTCCTAATTCTCTGGGTATGCAAAGTCAGATGCTGTTTCCTTCATACACCTCTACCATTTCCAATACCATGCTAATATCTTTCCCTTACAGTTGCTGATGCCATTGCACTGGTCCATGCCATCTCCCAAGTTTGTTATAATATTACAATGGCTCTGTAATTTTACATATAGCCTTTCTAAAAATCCTCATGCTTAGCCACTTCCAGGGTTAAGATGTATAATCATTCTTCCCAATCAGAGGCAAAGGAGGACTATCCAGGTTATGGACAAATCATTTAATGTTATCATTAGATCCAGTACTCTTAAAACTCTGCATCTCCTCTCACGAACTATTTTAAGCAGTTATCTCTCAGAAGCTACATAAATTCTATTTCCATTTCAAATCATTCTTACCTGTCACATTAAACTTGCCAAAATTATATTCTTGTTCAATTCTTTATCTGCATGTAAGCAAAGTCTGCACATGAAGTATCTTCATAACTAGACTACTTGTATGGGGAAGCTAATGACTTCACATAAATTTTCTTAGTAGTCCATAATACAAAGCATGCTTCTGAAAGGAAATGTGCTTTATATAGCATGTGTAATGCTATACGTTAAGGGAGGACCACAATCCAGATCTATTTCAATCTTTATTGGGGTCTCATCAGTAGAGGCCAAACCCAAAAGAGATATCAAGGTTGATTTAATGCAGAACTCATACATTTCGCATATACAAGTAGTAAAAAGCCACATCACCTTATTATTAAAATACTCTGGATCAGAGATATTTGTATACAAGTGTATATGTATGTATTCCCATATACAAGTAGTAAAAAGTCACATCACCTTATTATTACAATAACTGTGGATTAGAGATATTTGTAGAACGTTTTCCCACTTGTTGCCAAATTAAATTAAACTTGATATCCTATTCATAGCTATGCTGATGATGAAATACTTAATTCCTCTTCTCATTTGACAAACCTCACAGAGCCCAATCCTTAAAACCTCAAGATATTCTGTAATCAATGCCCCTGATCTTCTTGATATTTCTGCAGTGAGGATAAATTTACAAACTTAAATGTTACCAAAATACAGCCCTCTTTAATTTCTTGCAAGAACGATTACATAACTTCTCCTTACTTTTGATAATATCACAGATCTCCAAACATGATCAAATTTCTCTTCTTGCTGACTTACAACTGCAGCTTTTCCTGGCACATCTCAGCCATAGCTTTTTCAGCTTCTATGAAACTTGATGTGATTTTTCTGAAGTGAAAGACGTTACTTCTCTAATACTGTATAAATCATAAATCTGTCCAACCATGGGATACTGCTCTCAGATTTGGGGTGATGCACCCAAAACCTCTCCTAGAACTGCTCAATGCTATACAGAAGACAGCAATCTGATTAACTGATGCTTCTTCTCTCAAAGTTTCACTGCACTTTCACAGATGTTTGATTTCTTCCCTGTTTCTATTCTGTAGGTACTTTCATGGACAATGTTCTGTTGAACTGGAATACCATCATCCCACTTCTTTCTGTAATAACAAGAGTAGACAAAATCCATTTTAACATCTGGTTCCAAACTTAATGAACCAACTTCTCTTCTCCTCTTTCATTGCATCTATCTCTATTCTTTGGAACAGCTTCCCTCAAAGACTATAACTTTCAGCTGTTCGAGAAACAAGTTAAGAGATTCTTTCTTTCTCCTTATCCTCTTATCCACATATAGCAGTGATGTGGATAAACACACACACAAACATATATATATAAATATGTAAAAAAGAAATATCAGGAGAATAAATTTCAAATACTTGTATTATATGGGCATTCAAAGGCATTAATATCCAGTGCTTTTTTTTTGGAAAACAATAGGTGCTGATACACATTATTTTCTTTGCAGGAAAAGTTGAATAAAACAATACCGCATCTGTAGCATGTTGCATGCAATTGTTAGTAAAAGTGGTGGCAAGTTTGTACTGCTGCATACTGTCCCCCCCCCTCAAAAAAGCACTGCTAACTATTCATAATAGTTACTTCATAATAAGTACCTTCATAACACAGTTACAAGAACAATGGGACATGCCTTCTTTGATCAGAAAAGAACGGAGCTTGATTCTCACCATCCTGATGAAAATAATCTTTATATAGGCTTTTTCAAATGACGCTACCTCTGTATGGGATTGGCTAACTCACAGTCAATCTTGTACAGAAGTAGCAAGGATTTTATACTCCCAGAAACTTGAGTTTTCGTGGTTATGCATAGTTTAACATGTTAGAGTCTTCACTTTTTCATTAAAATACATGAGTCAGTTCCAGTAATTCTCATTTATATACAGTACAATTTATTTATTTATTTATTTGTATGGCATGAATAACAAAACATGCAGTACAATACACTGTCACTTTAAAAACATATAAAATTGTCAAAAGTCATTTTAAAAACCAATAAAATTAAATGGGTACATCCATATTGGTCAGATAGTTCATAGCTTCAGGAGTAGTACTTAAAAAGTCCAATTTGTCTCCTGAATATGCTCTGAGATAACACTGAGTCACAATATGGTCCACAGTTTGTCTTTGAGCTCCACAATCACAATGCAGGGATGGTCATTTACCCCATTTAAGAAGCATGTCTGCACATACACCATGACCAGTTCGTATTCTATTAAGCTGAGTCCAGGATTTTCATGGGAGGTGTGAGCAAGCATCAAACTTTCTTGTAATTCTTTGAGAGAAAATTTCATGATGTCATCTGTCTGGCTCTCACACTGTTTTTGCCACTTTTACTTCAGGTCAAAGTTAGATTGTAGTAGTGGATGTCTTGATCTCAATCATTGTACACTTAAGTCTGGGAGATCTAAATGTATTGGTAGGGCTGTGTTCTCCAAGATTTTCTTATATTTCTGTAAGAGAGCCTTAGTCCTGCACAGATTCGGTGGAACAATGTTGCTAAGAGCTGGAAGGCAGTGTGTGAGCGTTGATTTAATTGTGCCAGAAATCAGTCTCATTGTATTATTTAGTTGGCTATCAACAAGTTTAACATGTGTGCTATTTAGCCACACTGGTGAGCAATATTCGGCAACAGAGAAAACTATACCAAGAGCTGTAATCTGCAGATTATCAGCTGTTGCTCGCCATGTCGTGCCTATTAGTTTTTGTATTATGTTGTTACGGGTTCTTACTTTGCAGAAACGTTTGTTAGGTGTTGCTTGTAAGAGAGTATGAGGTCCAGGGTCATGCTTAAGTACTTTGGAAACTTATTGTGTCGTAGTAAACATCCTTCAAAGAAGATATGTAAAGTGACATCTGCCATGTGATTATTAAGTTTTCGGTGTCGGGACATTTCATTTCCTAATATAACTTGAAGTATGCTGAAGTATGGTGGTATAAGAGTCTTACAGTGGCTGCACTGCATAGTTCAGAAAGCCTGGACAGAGGAACGAATTCCCAATGATTGGAGTAGAGCTCTCATAGTACCCATATATAAAAAGGGAAATAAAACTGAATGTGAGAATTACAGAGGTATTTCCCTACTGAGTGTTCCTGGCAAGATCTATGCAAGTATACTTGAGAAACGGTTGAGAAGAATTGTGGAAGAAAAGCTTGGTGAAGAACAAGCTGGATTCAGGCCAAATAGAGGCTGTCAGGATCAGATCTTCACTTTACGACAAATAGTCGAGAAAGCATGGGAATATAACAAAGATCTCTATTTAAGTTTTGTCGATTTGGAAAAGGCATATGACAAGGTGCCAAGAGAGAAGCTATTCAATACGCTGCAGTTATATGGTGTCAATGGGGCATTATATCAAGCAATACTTAGTCTTTATTTGAGTTGTGAGTCAGCAGTTAGAATTGAAGGAAGTACAGGAAGATGGTTTAATGTTAAATCTGGTGTGAGACAAGGATGTACATTATCCCCTCTGTTATTCATTATCTATATGGATCACATTATGAAGGAATGTGGTATTAAACCTGATATCAAAATTGGAGATGTTAATGTCAGCTCTTTGCTTTATGCGGATGATGTTATACTTCTAAATAAATCCGCTACAAGTCTGCAAGATTCTCTGACTAAATTGAATAGCTGTTGTAATAGATATGGTATGAAGGTCAGCAATAAAAAGACAACGACAATGAAAATAGGCAGAATCATTGAAAATGTCAACTGTGTTGTGAATGGAGAACCTGTGGAACAAGTAAAACATTTCAGCTACTTAGGCACAATTTTTACTGAAGATGGTAAACTAAATATAGAAATAGACAACAGAATCAGCAAAGCTGGTATCGTGGGAAGTCAATTGAATAAATTCATATGGAATAAGAAAGAAATTAGTCGGAACACTAAATTAGCTGTATACAAGACTGTGTTCAAACCAATTTTAACTTATGGATCTGAGAGCTGGGTCAGAAGTAAAACACTTGACCAAAGACTAGAGACCGCAGATATGAGAGTCCTGAGAAAGATTAGAGGCGTGAACAGATGGCATCAATGGCAATATCATATTAAAAATGAGGATATTAGGAAAGAACTTGACATTGTCAGCATCCAGGAATGCGTTAGCAGAGCTAATCTCAGATGGTATGGTCACCTAAATAGAATGGGAGAGGAAAGATTAGCAAAACAAGTGTTCTTTGCCAGGTTGTCAGGAAAATGACCCAGAGGAAGACCAAGATATAGGTGGATTGATACGGTACAAGGTGCCTTAGACGAGAGAAATATAAGATCTGATAATGTTGGAGTCTTGACAAGTAACAGACTGATTTGGAGGAAAATTGTAGATAGGAAGTTAGTAATGATGTAATTTTTTCATGTAGTACTGTCATATCCTGTACACCCCTTGAGGGTACATGGCAGGAATTTGATGATGATGATGATGATGATATAACTTGAAAGAAATGTTCAGTGAGCATGGAGGAAATTAAGTGTGCAGTCCGTTTAGATGGGACAAATGCTAAGAAATTTGTATACAAGACCTTCATGCTATACTGCATCATAGGCTGCTGTTATGTCCAAGAAGATAGCTGATGTTTTTTCTTGCTTCTGAAATCCAGCTTCTATGTATGATGTTAAAGTGAGCACTTGATCACAGCAACCACGCTTTTCTCTAAAACCAGCTTGTTCAATCGGGACAAGCTGCATAATTGGTATGGACAATCTGTTGTACAGAAGGCGTTCTAACATTTTATAGGTGCAATTCAATAAAGTAATCGGTCTGTAACTTTTTGCCTCCTGGGGTGGTTTTCCAGGTTTAAGAATAGCAACTATTTTTGACTTCTTAAACTGGTTAGGTAGTCGGCCAGTCAATAATATATCAGAAAAGAATTCACAGAGGCATTTTATAGTATTTGGCCCGCTATTAATCAGAAATTCAGGATGAACACCATCGAAGCCTGGGGCCTTGCCTGCTTTGATATCTTTTATGACGGCTTTTACTTCATCTATAGTGAAGATTGAGGAATATTGTGAGAAAGCAGGGGCAATTGTTTTTAAAGCTCTAAGTTCTTTCTTAACTTTCATGGTATGTTCACGGTCCCTTGGTGCCCTTGACATATTTGATTTGATTAGCAATTTTCTCAGGGGAGATAATTGTGCTTTTTCTTTTAGGTAGATTAGTTGTGGATAGGTGTTGGAGAAGATTCCAAGCTTTTCTACTTGATCATTTGAAGTCAAGGTTTTCAACCATATCAATCCATTTTGTTTTTCGAGATGAGTTCAGGCTATGTAGTAATTCATCTGCTATTTCAGGATCTTCACTTTTCAGGAACTCTCTGCAGAGTGTTCACTCCCTTCATTCCATCCGGAGACATAATCTTTTCTGTAACCTCTAGGGATATATTTTTTCACAGTTGATATGATTGCTGCTACAAATCTCTTATACTCAGCAACACTAGCAGGTATCCAACGAACACATTTATCCAATTCATTCACAAAATTTCTCCAATTTGCTTTTTTAAAATTCCAACGCAGTTGTGGAAAGGATCTTGCTATAGGTAGTGTCATACCAATTTCCAGTAACAACAGTTGATGTTGACTGTGTAGGAAGTTAGAAAGTACATATCGTCTTGCTGGTAATGGTTGCCCTTCTGTGTTTATTGAAACAAAACATAAGTCTGGATTAGACTCTGTTTGCCATGCTAATGATCTAAAGGTGTCTCTATCCTTGGCATCAAATACAAGGTGTATATTATTTAGTTCTGCCCATTGAACGAGAGTAGTACTGCAGTCGTTATCATGGTACTTCCATTCTTCATGATGGCTATTAAAATCACCAATCCATACTGTTGGATGTTGATAAGTAGGTATCACATCTATAGACAATGATGTTAAATGAGGTTTATAGACATTGACTATTGTTATGTTGTGAATTTTCACACTCACAAAATGGGTATCGTTATCACATCTCGTTTTCAGGACAGAAGCATTTTCTATATCATCCTTCATATATGTTGCAATGCCATAATTCTGGTGTTAGATCCTGAATGGACGAATTTTAAGAAATTATTCATTCAGAATCTAACATGAGAATTCTAGCTAACCTAGATAATACCTGCTCACCAGCAGAAAGTTCTGATTTGTTGTATAGGAAATTGTGTAATAGTATATAAATTTTATCAGAAATATTTGTAGTCGAAAACTAAACTGGAGAATTATCAGATATTATGATTTTTGTAAAAAGGAAATAGTAGTTAAAATTTGTCCTATTAAACTGTCTGAAACTTCGTAAATCGCCAGACAGTAAAGAGCATCAGTGCAAAGGTCGCGTCTGAAACGCACGTGTCGGCCGTAACGCTGCAGGGTACTGCATACACGGAAGATGACACAAGCGCGCTTCCCTAGAAGACAGCACCTAACGGCAGTAAGGAAATTGAGGATCATCTTGGGAGCATAAAATTTAAGGGTCATGCGAAAAAGAAGAGAGAGAGAATATAAGGCAATATGCGCCATATTGCGGGGCTTTTTGTTCCTGACTTCACCTCAAGGATTCCTGACCAGTGGACGGAGAAAGGACGAGCCAGGGTCCTATGATGTCGGACAGTCTTTCTGAGTATGCTGAACAAGATTCCACGATGAGCTGCTCACAAATCATCGGCCTATGGAAAAAATGTGCCAGTCGCTGGATGTCCCATTCAAAAAGGAGCAGAGATAACCCTCAGTCGAGGCAGTAAGAAGTTCGAGTCTGAAAAAATGTAGAAGGGACGACGTAGCCATAAGCCAGGCGCCGAGACAACCGATCGAAGGATAACCGAACAACACATGGCCATTAACAGACCTTCGGAAAGAACTGGGTAATGTAAAGACCTTTACTATGTGTTTTGAAAGAGATAGAAATTAATGTTAGGTTAAGTTATGTGGACAATCCATAGCGGACTCTGATAAGAATTCGTAATTTGAAATCGCATAATTCTGTTGAACAAAGAAATGTTAGGAATGAATCTATATAGTTGCGTGTGACTGAAATTATATGTGTATTTATATTTAGTGGATGACCTTTACCAGATAGTAACAAGTTGTATAAAATGTCTTTAAGAGTAGCATGCATAAGAGAATTGATTTAGAGTAATATCGTCATTTAGTTCTACTGTTTGGTGTGATTAGCATTGTGATCTGAGTGCATTTTGATTAATTTAGAATTGTGTAACTAGCTTAGCGTGAAATATTAACCTAGTAAGAGATTTGGAAGTTTTAGTATTTTAATCCAATTTTAGTTGTAATTGTCATTAGTTCCAATAAACATGATTTGTTGAATATACCCGACTCATGCCTGAATTCGAGATTTCAAATTACCACTTATAAAAATTAGAACTGCCATAGCAGGAGAGATTTTGATGAATGTGCTTAAGTAATCGTCATTGGCCACGATTGCAATTAGTACCGATATCTATTTAGAGTGTGTTAGAGTGAATGCCAACCAATCTAGGAATATTCCCTGAACCTGAATAAACTCATGTTATAGGATACTGGCTGGCGCAGCAAAAAAATATAAATTTGCCAGTGTCCGAAAAGGAATCATTCCTAGGTAGAGTCGAGTTAGGCACACATAAAGAAGTATATAAAAGAGGAGATTGTATGACTAAAAATATATACGTAATTTAATAGGTATAAAAGAAATAAAGACATATCAATATAAAATATAACAAAAGAAAAATAAAAAAATATAACACCGACGGTATGTAGCACCAATCAGAGTGTAACCAGTTATTTTTCCTCTTCTATTAAGGTCGTCTTCATTTTCGGCATGTGTTTCTTGAAGAAGCATAACGTCAGTGTTATGTTCTTGTAGTATTTTGCAGAGATAGTCACATTTTGCTCTGTTAATTCCCTCGATATTCAGTTGACACATCTTAAGGCTAAATCCCAGTTTTTTGTCAGCATCATCAATAAAATTCATCAGTGGCTGCCAAATCGCTCTAGCTCAATGAGCGTTACACAGGGTGCACGAGGAGGCGAGCTAGATTACAGCTAGATTAAATAGTACAATATCTGAGTTTGACAAATGGTATAATATTGAGAAGTTTTTTATTCTTACTTTTATCACCAAATAAGCATTTCCTAATTTCCTTCTGACGTGCATCTACAAGCCTTTTTATTCTCTCTAACCTTCGAGCAGCTTCTTCCTCACGCTGTCCTTCTTGTTCAGTTTCTAACATAACTTTCAAAGCTCTTTCTTCAGCTTCATAATCACATAACTGCCGTTGGATTAGTTCCTTAAGCGAGAAGACTGCCTTTTCAAATGCTTCATCCATTTCAAGAGAGACATGAAGACCTAAATAAATCCAATTTTAGTTATTTCTTATACATATTACTTTAAAATACTAACAAAATTCATTAACTTGTTAAGATAAATCTTGAATATGAAATTTCTAAATATAAAATCTGATAATAGTTTAAACAGTTTAAAATTTCTGAACATAAAGGTTCATATAGTTCTTGTTTTTAAAGACTATTTTGTATATCAAAATTTCCTTTATACAGAGCTTCTCCAACACAACCCACCCTAAAGGCTAATAAATTGTACTAAAAGTTTAAAATTTTGCTTACTAAATTTAATTCTTTGAAAGGAATACTGATATGAAGACATACGTGAACATCCTTGAGAAGGAAGTATTTTGTAGAATGTTCTTAATTACTTTGAAAGGATTTTTTGGTACAGAATTTAAAATAAGGCCAAAATTAATGGAATAATGAAAAGATAATACTACTCACAGTGAAAAGCCATAAAAAAATGAGAAGAATTAAAAGAAATTAGAAACACAGAATAACATGAATATGAACAAATAAATGTTTAATTTCAAAATAAGCATTAATATTATAATGCAAAAAAAATGATGATATGAAATGATAATATATACCATGTCAGTTTATATGATGATATTCAAAGTTAAAAAATAAATTGCTGACATTATGGGTTATCTTATGCTCTGGGTATAAAATCTTGCATTTGGTAATAAAAAACATTGGCAAGTCTGTATAGCTCTTGAAGCATGGATTGTGTAGCAGTGTTATGTTAGAGATTTGTACTATGTTTTAATAATATATTTAATATACATTTGCATTTAATAAACATATTCAGTAGGGCAAGCATGTAGTTTTTTTCATTTAAATCCTAATGAAACTGGTGCTCACATAAAATTACAATATATGAAACTGAAGAATGGTATAATTGTAACAAACAATGAATGATATAATCATGTAATCACAAGAAAGATATTTATTTAACCAAATATTTCGGTCTGGAAATAGCAGACCATCGTCAGTGGTATTACAAGAACAGTTTAAAAAATACAAGCTAGAATACTAACAATAGATCGTTAAAATTAGAACACAGCGCGTGATGTTATATCACTAAGTATGAAACGGAATATTTTGAAGTAGAAACATGATTGAATTTGCTATTAAAAAAATTAATTAACGAGTAATCTTGATTAGACTTTCCCAGATTTTTGATATAGATATACAGTCATTACGATTCAGGTTGGGACGATGGAGCAAGGCTTCCACACTTTCCTTGAACAAACATTCGAACCTATAACGGGATCTATGTAAGAGGCAAGTCCTGGACCAAAGGATGCTGTGGTCAGTTTCAATCCCGTGTTGAGCCAATCCAGACTTTTCAGGTTTGCTGTGAAGAATGGATGATTGATGTTCTTGGATTCTTTTTTCAAGAGAACGTCCAGTTTGTCCAAAATAAGAGAGATCACAGTTGCACGGAATTTGATAAACTCCAGGAAGAGATAAAGTTGAGCGTTTGTCTTTAGGAGAAGGAAAATGAGAAGAATTTGTTAATAGGTGAATACGTAGTTGTTAAATCATATTTCTTTAAAATTCTTGCGATAGGTTCTGAAATACCGGAGATATAAGGAATAGGCACTCGACGTATTGAAACTTTGTTGTTTTGTGGAGGATTATAAGAATTGAGAAGACGTTGAGTACTTTTTTCAGAAAAGCCATCGAGTTTCATGTGTTGTTGGATAGTAGAAAATTCTTTCTGTAGATAATCAAAAGTAAAACAATTAGTTTTGGCTCTTCTGATCTGATGAGGCATTTTATAATTCCTGTTTTTTGACATGGATGATGGGCTAATTCTTTAAGAATATAACGACCTGTGAATGTTGGTTTCCTGTATACTGTAGTTGTAAGAATATTTGAAGGTGATCAGATGAGGAGAATGTCTAAAAAAGATAACTGGTTGTTTTCGTCTAATTCCATAGTAAACTTTATGCGATGATGCAAGGAATTAATACTGTTTAAAAAGGAAGGTAAAGCATTTTTGCTGTGAGGCCAAATAGTAAATATGTCATCTATATATCTTACCCAAAAAGATGGTTGAGGGAAAATAGATGCAAAGAGGACTCAACGCTTTCCTTGAAAGCGTGGAGGCCTTGCTCCATCACCCCAACCTGAATCATAATGACTGTATATCTATATCAAAAATCTGGGAAAGTCTAATCAAGATTACTCATTAATTAATTTTTTTTTTTAATAGCAAATTCAATCATGTTTCTACTTCAAAATATTCCGTTTCATACTTAGTGATATAACATCACGCGGCGTGTTCTAATTTTAATGATCTATTGTTAGTATTCTAGCTTGTATTTTTTAAACTGTTCTTGTAATACCACTGACGATGGTCTGCTATTTCCAGACCGAAATATTTGGTTAAATAAATATCTTTCTTGTGATTACGTGATTATATCATTCAGTCTTATGTCGCAAGTATCCTTGAAACAACAAATGTAACAAACAATTTTACCAATCATCTCATACATTCAGACCATAAATGATAAAGAGAATACCTGAGGTGAATCCTATGCCTATTTTATAATATTCAAGTAAAATAATTGCATAAGAAACTGTCAGCATAAAATTTGTGGTGGGTCTTATAGTGAGCACAGCACAAAATAAACATTTTGAAAAGAGATTTTGGGGATCATCTTATATGCCATGCTACTGTGTATGCCAGCATATATGGTGATTAAAAGAAAGGATAATAAAAAAAATAACCACCATTATTTTATATAAAGTAGTTACAAAATAATTACCTTCAAAACTTAAAAAAAAGTTCTGAAAGTATCAAGGATAATGCTTTAATGATAAAGAGTTGATGTGATGCTTTAATCAAAAGTTGGTCTAGGTGACTGAGTGAATAGTGTATTTGCTCTCCAACCAATGGGCTGCAGTTTTGAATCCATGGTAGAATTCAAACTGTTTCAGACAATATTAAACCTGATATCAAAATCTGAACTATTCAACTCAGTTTCTCAATTAATGTAGATGATGTTATACTCTTGAATAAATCAAGTATAAGTCTTCATGATTCTTAACTAGTTGACATGATAGTTAACTCTGTTGACGAGGTGGCCAAGTGGTTAAGGCGATGGACTGCTAATCCACTGGACTCTACCCATGTGGGTTCGAATCCCATCCTTGTCGAAAATACTCTTTGGAGATAGTATGCATAAGCAAATAGAAGAAATGAGTGGAAGGAGGGTAATTATTATGGGAGATTTCAATTATAGTAACATTGATTGGGAGGAGGAGAGGACACGTGGGAGGAAAGAATTGGATTTTATGCCGTTATTAAGGGATAACTATCTGCGACAGCATGTAATGGAAAATACTAGGGGGTCAGAGAGTGCTTGACCTGGTAACTGCATCTGAGAATTTGGCTGTAACGAATATGACCATGCTGTCACCAATTGGTGAGAGTGATCATGGGGTCTTGACTTGGGAGGTGGCTAAAGGTGTGGAATTTACAATTAAGACAGGGTACATGTGGAATGGTAAGTATGATGACAAGCTTAGGAGATTGATTGGTACAGTGCCATGGCATGTACAACTGCAAGGGTTAGAAGTTGACAGTGCATGGGAGGCAGTTAAAACGTGTTTGCATGAAGCAATGGCTGACTGTATACCTAGAGTCAGAATAATAAATCAAGTAGGAGTTAAATGGATGAATAACACCATTAAGTTTGAGCTGCAAAAAAAGAAACTATGGAGGGAATTTAAGGAGAAAGGTGACCGGCAGGCACATGAACAGTATTAAGTCCAGGCCAGAAGGGTAACGAGTGTAGTAAGAAAAGCAAAAAAGGATTACGAAAGAACATTGGCCATGCAGGCTAAAGAGAATCCTAAACAGTTTTTCGATATGTTGCAAGTAAAAAAAAATGTATATGGCAGAATGATTTTAAAGAATGCCGATAGTAGGGAGGTAACCAAATCAGTTGATATAGTGGAATTACTGAGCGAGCACTTTGCAAGGGTATATCATCCAGGTGGTGACATTGCAGAAATGAATGAACCAATAGATTATATGGGAATTGTGGTGAATGAGGTGGAGGTGAGTAGTCTATTGCAAAACCTCAATGTCAATACATCTGTGGGATTGGATGGTATACCAGCTCGTGTCGTACGTGAACGGCTAAAGAATTGTCGGTACCCTTGATCTGAGTCTCGGGTCTGGGTTAGTCCCGAGGGGGTGGAAAGAGGGGAAAATAGTTCCACTACATAAAGGAGGTTCCAAGACTACTGTTGTAAATTATAAACCGATTAGCATATCAGGAATCGTTGTCAAAGTCTTGGAGAAACTAGTCAAGAGAAGAATACAGGATTGGATAGATGAAAATGGGATACTGTATGGGGGGGCAACATGGTTTTGTGAAAGGTAGATCATGCCTCAGTAACTTGCTCACGTTTTATAACACAGTGACGGCTGAACTGGATAAGGGTAATGGGTTTACAGTGATTCTACTGGACCTTGCCAAGGCCTTTGACAGGATACCACATGGAACGCTAATCAGTAAACTGGAGCAGATGGGGATGGATATAGGGTTGGTGAGATGGATAGGAGGGCAGTTGATGGAGAGATAGCAGAGAGTGGTTTATTAAGGAGTGGAGTCCAAAAGATGGCTTGTGACTAGTGGTGTGCCATAGGGTTCTGTTCTTGGACCACTACTTTTCAATTTGTTCATTAACGATATAGAAAAGGATCTGAGAGGAAGTGTTCACTTGTTTGCTGATGATGCAAAGTTGGGTAGAGCAATTGTGAGTGCACAGCATGTCAAAATTTTGCAGGATGATTTGGATAGTTTGGAGGACTGGGCTAGGGAAAATGGATGTCAATTTAATGTGGCAAAGTGTAAGGTTATGCGTTTTGGAGTGAAAAGATTAGCAGCAGTACATCATATTGGTATAACCATACTCCAAGAGATTGATGAGGCCAGGGATTTGGGAGTGTTGGTGGATAGAGAGTTGAAGTTTAGGGGGCACATTGCAAAAGTGGCTAAATCAGCTCATCAAATCACTTGGTTACTGAAAAATACTTTAACAAGCAGAGACAAACAAGTTATTGTTCCTCTATATCGAGCCCTGATAAGACCCCCATCTGGACTACTGTGCCCAGATATGGGTGCCAGGGTTTCTTCTTGATGGGGAGGAGGTGGAGAGGATCCAGAGACAAGTGACCAAGATGGTGGCAGGTCTGTGGAATGAACCTTATGAGAACAGATTGAAGATTTGTGGGTTGCAAAAATTGGTTGATAGGCAGAAAAGGGGTGACATGATTGAGACATTCAAATTACTGAAGGGTTACTATAAGATCAATCCAGAAGATAGTTTTGAGAATAGGACTGGTGGTGGGAGGACAAGGGGCCATACATGGAAGCTGGGCAAGAATGTGGTTAACAAGGGTGTTAGAGCTAGGTTTTTTACTCGGAGTGGTAAATGAGTGGAATAAGCTGCCAGAGTCTGTTGTGGGTGCTATGACTGTGAATGAGTTCACGGCGAGGTATGATAGATACTGTGTGAATGTCGAATAGTTGTTCTTGACATGATGTTAGGGCCTCCCTCAATGAGTCTGTCAACTCCTTGGAGTTGCCCAAAATAATAATAATAATAATTAACTAAATTGAATAACTGCTATAATAGGTTTTGTATAAAAATCAGCAATGAAAAGGCAAAAACCATGAAACTGGGCAGGAACCTCATGGAAAACAACTACAATCTCAATGGAGAATCTATAGGAGAATAAAATATTTTGGCTATTTAGGTACAATTTGACGACCTGGTTAGCTGAGTGTTAATGTATCCACTCTCCAACCAACAGGATTCAGGTTTGATTCCTGCCAAGGATCTGGATATTTGTGAATGTCTTTAGATGGCATCAACTGATGTGAGACCACACCCTGTTTATTGGAAGCCTGAAATGGTCTTCAAAAGTTTCATTTCTGGTCTCCAGTGAGGTTTCAAAAAAAAAAAAAAAAAAAAGAGAGAGAGAGAGAGAGTTGCCCACTTATATAGCTCTGATTTATACCACCTGACAGTTACAGACAATCTAAGCACAAAACTTCCATGAAACTGTGTATATCGGAGTCAGTGTTTGGCTGTGAATCATCGGACTCATGGCAGACTCATTCACTTGTTGCCAACTCCACTGAACAGATCTCACACCTCCTTTTTTTTTTTTTATTTTAATGAGATTTACTGGTTAATAATGACAAATAAAAGACCAAGATGTAATAAGATGGATCTGGAGATGAACATCATTAATAAGGTTGGGTATTGCAAACCCCCATGGGGCTTGCAGACACGGGCATGGTTAACCCGTGGTCCCAGAGCTATATATGATCTATTTCAAGCTTTTGGTCATACTTTTCTCTTATTCTTCCACTTATTGCTTCTACCCTCATACTAACATTCCTCCTAATGAAGGTTCTTTACTTTTAAGCTGAATATCTATCTCTTGTCTCTCTTACTAACCCCCCGGAGCCATTAGAGTATTCGAGGGCTAGGGGTGTTTCCTCCTCTTTCAACTAACTACTAAAATACCTAGCAGTGGGCAGCAGCGTTACCAGTATTAACCTCTTGTAGTATATATGCTACAAGAGGCAGAGATCCAGGGGACTGACTTGGCTCCAACATGATAACCTTGGGATATGGACGAATTGCTCATCTCTCTGGCCAGGATACTGTAGTAGAGAAGGCAATGGGAAACTACTCTACTATTATCCCATGATAATGATGCAGCCTTATAACAGAGGGGCAGCTGCCCACCCAGCACACCAAGGCAGTACCTCTAAGCACGGAGGGGAAAGGAATGTGCAACAAAGATCAAATTTAACTAGGCTGAGGAATAATGACGTCAACAAGACTGATGACAACCCCAGCCCACAAAATCACTAATCAGATCATCATAAAATAACTCTCAGAAAGACCTTCAAGATGGGAACATGGAACATCAGAGGACTCCTGCAACCTGGGAAACTAAACATAATACAGAATGAAATGGAAGACAATAAGATACTAATCTTAGGGTTGGCAGAAACTCACTGGAAAGAATGTGGTCATTTTTCAACACATAAGGGAAACAAGGTGTTTTTCTCTGGTCCAGACAATAACAGTGAAAAGGGAGCTGTCATCATTGTTAATAAAAACATAAGTAAAGCAGTAAAAGGATACAACCCAGTCAGTAACAGAATCATAACAGTAAGATTAAACACCAACCCAATTCCAACAACGCTAATACAAGTTAAGGGGATAATAAATCCCGTATTATTTTACAGCCGGATACGAAACTCGGACATCGAAATCTAAGAGTTTCATGCTGAAGAACTATCGGCGAGTCCAAGCGTAAGTCATCACTTGGGTAGTACAACAGTATGGCAACTCGTGTCAAAGGTGGAGCAAGCTCCATCACTATCCTTAATATTTTCTCATAATGTAAAACACAGCTCCTAGGAGATGTATTACTGTTTTACATTATGAGGAGAGGTTACTACCCATGTATATGAGTAGTAACCTCTCCTCATAATGTAAAAAATGGATTAATTCAAAAACTAAGGATTATTCGTATTTCCGGTTGGTTGTGCTGTGACATTCCACAGGTAAGGGATTGTATCCCATGCAATTTTGAAATTTTCCACACATCTCCTAGGAGCTGCATTTTACATTATGAGAAAATATTAAGGATAGTGATGGAGCCTGCTCCACCTTTGACACGAGTTGCCATAGTGTTGTACTACCCAAGTGATGACTTACGCTTGGACTCGCCAATAGTTCTTCAGCATGAAACTCTTAGATTTCGATTTCCGAGTTTCGTATCTGGCTGTAAAATAATAAGGGATTTATTATCCCCTTAACTTAATTTATGTTGCCGGAAAAATAGCCTCTTGGCTCTTTAACGCTAATACAAGTTTATGCACCCACATTGCAGAAGATGAATTAAGTGAGAAATTCTACAAAGACCTAAATGAAACTATGGATACAATACCAAGAAAGGATATTCGAATAATTCTAGGAGACTTCAATGCTAAGGTGGGATTCAAGGCACATGATGATCACTTAAATGGAATCATTGAAAAATATGGACTGGGAATTAGAAATGAACGAGGAGAAAAACTATTGGAGTTATGCATTGAAAGGGAATCAGCAATCACTAACACTATGTACAAACAGCACAAGAGGAGACTGGGAATCGATGTAAGAATCAAATCACCTACATTTTAATCAACAGAAGATGGAGGACACTAATCAATAACAACAAAACACTGCCAGGTGCAGACTGTGGATCAAACCATCAATTATTAATCTCTAATTTAAAGATCCATCTGAAAGCAAACAAGAATAACAGCAACAAAAGATATGACTTTTCACAAATGGACAACAAATTTACTATGAACATTGAAGCAGAGCTCAAGAAACAAAAAAGCACACAATCACATTGGACACACCTAAAACAAACCATTGCAAAATATGCAGCCAAACATCCCAATAAAAAGGAAGACTGCCAGTCCACGGATTAAAAAAGAAATCCTAGAACTAATTGAAAAAAAGGAAACAAATTAAAACAACAGATTGGCAAAACCCAAATTACCTGAACCTGCATAAAGCTATTAAGAAATCTTGTCAAAAAGATAAAAATAGCTCTATCCAAAACATCCGTAAAGAAATAGAAAGACACTCCAACTCTAATGAAACAACAGATTTATTCAAGAAGGTTAAGGATATAACCAAAAAATTCAAACCAAAACTTAATATAATTGCAGAGGAAAACGTCAAGATCTTAAATGACACTAATGACATAGCCAGAAGATGGAAAGAATATTGGAAAGCCGAGCTTTACAAGGACCCAGCTATTCAACAAGAAGACAAAGGAGCTATGGAAAACATGGAAATGGAGCCAGATATCCTCAAAAGTGAAGTAGAACAAGCAATGAAAAAATTAAGGAATAACAAAGCCCCAGGTCCTGATTCAATACCGGCTGAATGCTGAAAAATCTTGGAGAGAATGCAGTCAACTGGATAAATGATTTATGCAACAAAATCTGGAAGATGGCCAAATGACTGGACTAGTTCCACCATTATCCCAATCTACAAAAAAGGCGATTAAAACTTATCTCACATAGCAGCAAGATTTTGCTACACTTTATTAAGGAAAGATTGCAAAGTTTTATATACCATCAGATCTCAAAGCAGGATTCAGAAAAGGTCGAGGAACTAGAGATCATATATCTAACATCAGACAAATAATCAAAAAAGCAAGGAATTAAACTTAAGCCTTTATCTATGCTTTATAGATTACTCCAAGGCCTTTGACTGTATGAGGTGGGATATTTTATGGATATCATGCAAGAATCAAGAATCTCAAACCATCTGGTAACCCTCATAAAGACTTATATCAACAAAATCAAGCAACAGTAAGAATTGAAAACTCAATATCCCCTGCATTCCAATTTGAAAAAGGATCAAGACAAGGATGCATACTCTCACCATTACTATTCAACCTTTACAGTGAAACTAAAATGAAATGATCTCTAGAAAAGTGGAATGGAGGCATTAAATTAGGTGGCCGAACAATCACTAATCTACAATACGCAGATGACACAGTGATAATAGCAACAAATGAACAGGAATTAAAATCCATCCTAAATCAATTAGAATGGGAAAGCTTAAGCCATGGTTTACGAATAAATCAAGACAAAACCAAAATAATGGTTTTAAACAACACAGAAGAGATAGATATAGAAGGAATTGAAATTGTTGACAATTTCAATTACTTTGGAATGATAATAACAAAAACAGATGGATGTAAAAAAGAGATAAGAAGATGAAGAATAGCACTAGCTAAGAAAGCGATGACTGATTTAACTAAGATCTGGAAAGACAGGCACATCTCCAAAATTAAGCTTGTAGAAACCTTAGTTTTTTTCGATCTTTCTCTATGCTTCTGAGTCTTGGAATGACAAAAGATGACAGAAGAAAAAGAATTGGGGTATTCGAGTTCTGGTGCTGGAGAAGATTGTTAAGTGTGTCTTGGACAGAAAAACAAACAAAAGTATCCTAGAACTGAATATCCACACAAGACTGATAAACATAACTGACAAGAGAATAGTGCAATATTTTGGACACATATGTAGAAGGGAAGTAACTGCCTGGAAAAAATAATCATCCAGGGTAAACCAGATGATTATTTTGTAATTTAATCATTTACATTATCCCCCCCCCCAAAGGTGAATTGACCAAATATCAAGAATTCACTGGACTTAAACTAGAACAAGCAATAAGAGGAGCACAGAAGAGAAAGAAATGGTAAAGCATCATCAGGAAGGTCACGAGTCCTTAGACATGAGGAGATCTGAGAGAGAGAGATATTGCAAGCATATCACATTACTTGAATCTGGCTACACTAACTGTGAATACACAATCATTAAGGATGAAGTATGCATGAAAGAAGATGTTAAAGATATACATCATTGAAATCCACTATTATAATGAAACAACATTCTTTTGATTACATGGATGGAAGACTAGATACAAAAGTGTGTGTTTCTTTAAACCTAATAACTATTCAAACAATCAGGAGTGTGCCAAGGGAATTTCCCGCCCAGGTGCAAACTTTTATCGGCCGCCCGTCTTGTCATCCTGTCTGACATCTAAAAGTAAGGGTAATTAATATTATATTAGTTAATGTTGTGTTGAAGTCAATGTTGCTGCCCAGGTGCAGCGCATGCCTTGCACCCTCAGGTTGGCGCAGCCCTGCAAACAATGATGATTAGTCTTTACAATGATGTGAAATGAAAGCAACTGAATGAAGCCAAAAAAATTTGTTGCTAGTCAAGGCCAGTTTAAGAGATTTAAGAAACAGGTAGGTGTTTTCATAACATTAAACTACTAGATGAAGTTGTAAGTGGCAACGTGGAAGCAGCTGATGAGTGTAAAAATGTGATGTAAGAAGTTACTGAGAAAGAAATCTATGGCATACGTACATGAGGCTGGTTTATTCTATCTGGAAAAAAAATTATTTTCAGAGGTGGGAGGAGGGAAGCTGCCAAGTTTTAAAGCAGCAAAAGTTAGATAATTAACATTTCTAATTAACATAATTATAGTCACAAGTTGTTAATTAGATATTTAACAACTTGTGACTATACAAGCTAAAACTTTCCTTGTTTATTATTCCATAAATCCCTGTAAATTCTAAGGCATCAGTAAAGCTATACTTCTTCAAATACAAAACTAAGGATCACTATTCTTTTGCTTAAAGACATCCATTTTAAGATAATGCTTCTTCTGGATAATGAGCCTGGTCATCCTCTGTCTTTGGATTATTTTCATCCCAATGTGAAAGTCATATTTCTGCCACCAAACACAACTGACGAGATTAAGCCTTATCAGTGAGTTATAGCTAACTTTAAGGTGTTTTTTTTTTTAATTTTTTTATGCAAAGAACACCTTCCCAGGATTTGTAGTTTATAGAGAGTGGTAAAACATTTAGAGATTTTCGGAAGTATTACAATTTGCCATGGTATCCTAAGCACTGCAAAAGCCTGGGAGGTGGCTGAAAAAATGTTCATCATCATCAAATTCCTGATATGTACCCTCAAGGGGTGTATACCAAAGGATATGATAGTACTGCATGAAAAAATTACATCAATTCTAACTTCCTATCTACAATTTTCCTCCAAATCAACCTGTCAAGACTTCAACATTATCAGATCTTTTATTTCTATCTTCTAAGGCACTTTTTACCATATCAATTCAACTATATCTTGGTCTTCCTGTGGGTCTTTTTCCTGCCAACCTGGCAAAGAACACTTGTTTTGCTAATCTTTTCTCTCCCATTCTGTTTAAGTTACCATATACCTGAGATTAGCTCAGCTAACACATTCCTGGATGCTAACAATATTACGTTCAATCATAGTATCCTCATTTTTAATATGATATTGCCATTGATGCCATCTGTTCATGCCCTAATCTTTCTCAGGACTTGCATATCTTCAGTCTCTGGTCAAGGTCTTACTTCTCACCCAGCTCTCAGATCCAAAAGTTAAAATTAGTGTGAACACTATCTTGTATGCAGCTAATTTAGTATTTTGACTAATTTCTCTCTTATTCCATATACATTTATTCAGTTGACTTCCTACCATACCAGCTTTGTTGATTCTGTTGTCTATTTCCATATTTAATTTACCATCTTCACTAAAAATCATGCCTAAGTAGCTGAAATGTTTTACTTATTCTATAGGTTCTCCATTCAAAATGCAGTTGATATTTTCAATGCTTCTGACTATTTTCATTGTCTTTGTCTTGTTATTGCTGACCTTCATACCAAATCTATTACAAGAGTTATTCAATTTAGTCAGGAAATCTTGCAGACTTGTAGCAGATTTATTTAGAAGTATAACATTATCTGCATAGAGTAAAGAGTTGAGATTAACATCTCCAATTTTGATATCAGGTTTAATACTGTTAGATCACGTCTTATCATCTCTCTCTCTCTCTCGTTGGTATTTAATGGTTGTAGGTTGATATATCAATCGAATATGAAGAAAATTTATATTATACTGCGCCACTACATATTCAAAAATTGCAAGAGCACCTTTGATAAATCAACCTTCAACTGTAGCAGGTTATCATAAGTTGATTTTAGGTCGAGGTTTTTATTTTTATTACATAGGGTTCCCGCTGAGATTCGAATTATTTTAATGAGCGGTGCAATGAAACAATCAGGCAAATACAAGATTCAATTCAAACAAAATTATTTAATGCAGTGACACATAAATGACATCATAACACAATATTCCAACAGGGACATTATGATTGAACGAATATATATACTCTCATTAAGTCACTAGTATACTACTCAGCTGAGCTTAAGCTTTATAATTAAAGATTATATTTAACAGATCTTATCCTTCTTATTACAAAGAACTTATATCATCACTCTACTATGATTAAGGTTACATTTCAAAACATTTTTAAATATCAAATCAGTTCAAGATATTCAGAAGAATATAACTCATGAACATTCAGACATTCATTTGTAATTCTCTAGGCTCAGTTAATCAATTTCAGTTCATGTAAGTTCAAGATTCCTAAATTACAACAAATAGGCTTCACATTCTCATTCAGTTAATGAACACTTAATTCAATAACATAGCATTTATCACTTGAAGAGGGAAAAGTCTTAGCACATCACATATTAAATCTTGACTTGCTGAATACTACAACTGGGAACAATTTACTTTCAGAGGAATTAATTTTCGTTACTTCTCGCTAAGTATAGTAAAGGTAATCTTACCAGGATATAACTTCAACACATCATAAGTAGATCGAACAACAATTTTTAAGTCCTTGCTGACTTTTTACTATGTAGTAACACAAACTTAAAAGAATCTTCATTTCCACGACTGATTTATAGACTTGGGAGAATATAATCTTTATGCACTTGGTTTAAGTTATCTACTTATTTCTTCGTTTTCTTATACATATTAACCTATTTCTTGCACTATTTCACTGCTAGACGTTAGGAAGTTTTGGTAAAAATCCAACTCAGAAAAAGGTAAGTTAAAATACCAAGCGATTCCCGGTCCTTTAAATACCGTTTTCGGCACGTCAAAATCCCCTTCAATCTCCAGCTACTATTCTCTATACTCTCCTATTCGATTCTGTTTTTACTTTCGTTTTCGTATATCCACTCCCTCCTTTTTCCTGACAAAAACTGGTTCTCACCGGTTTAGCTCACATCAAACTTGCCTTTCCCTTCGTATATAGTAGTTCACGCTCCAGCACACGCTAGGAGAAATTTGCATGTTTTCTTATAACAACCAATCAAATGATACCACAAAGAATCTTCTGGATATATTAAAATTACATATATTACAGTTTCTTATATTATTATCAAAGGAATAAAGTAAATAAAATAATTGACACTTTAATACAGAGCCTTTTCATATCTATAATATGTTTTAAAATCAATAAATAAAATTAACTAACAAAACTTAAAAGGAATTACATGAATAATATTTTATAAGCAAGAAACTAACAGAATAAATTTAAATAAGTCCTGCTTATGATATGATAGATGATGTTAATTATGAATGAAGTATTATTATTATAAATATCTTCATTCACAATTTAACAATACCACTTTCCATCATAATGTGATTCATATAGATAATGAATAACAGAGAGGATAGGGTACATCCTTGTCTGACACCACATTTAACATTAAACCATCTTCCTGTACTTCCTTCAATTCTAACTGCTGATTTACAACTCAAATAAAGACTAAGTATTGCTTGATATAATGCACCACTGACACCATATAACTGTAGTGTTTTGAATAGCTTCTTTCTTGGCACCATGTCGTATACCTTTTCCAGATCGACAAAACTTAAATATAGATTTTTGTTATATTCCCATGCTTTCTCAACTATTTGTCGTAAAGTGAAGATCTGATCCTGACAGCCTCTATTTGGCCTGAATCCAGCTTGTTCTTCACCAAGGTGTTCTACCACAATTCTTCTAAACCGTTTCTCAAGTATACTGGCATAAATCTTGCCGGGACACTCAGTAGGGAAATACCTCTGTAATTCTCACATTCAGTTTTATTTCCCTTTTTAAATATGAGTACTATTACAGCTCTACTCCAATCATCAGGAATTCGTCCCTCTATCCAGGCTTTCTGAACTATGCGGTGCAGCCACAGTAAGACTTTTATACCACACCATACTTCAGCATTTCTGGTCGAATATCATCTACTCTTGCTGCCTTTCCCTATTTCAAGCCTTTGATGGCTTTTTTCTATCTTTTTTCTTCAAGTATGGATATGTATTCCTGACTGTATGCCTGTTGAGTGTTTTTTACCACTGTGCTATCACTGCTTGTTTCATTCAGCAATTTTTCGAAGTAATTACACCATACTTCAAGGATATCTTTGTCTCCCGTTTTCATGTCACCTATATCATCTCTAACTCCTTTTACAGCACTCTTTCCTCCATTTCTAAGCTTCTTCAACAACCTCCAGAATATCTTCTTGAGAATATCCAGAATATCTTCCATCTTCTTGATATTTATTTTCTATGTTCTTGCCAAAGTCCTCACATGACTTTTGTTTAGCTAGTTTTACACAGTGTTTAGCTTTCTTACATTTGTCTCTATATTCTCTAAAAGCACAAGCTGATTTATTTGCCAGGAACTTTTGATATGATTTCTTCTTTTCCTTCACTGCCTCTTTAACTCCCTGTGTCCACCATGGAGTTCTGAGTTTTCTATCCTTGCAGACAACCTCACCACACACCTCTCTGGCTGAATCAATCCAGGTTTTCTTCAAGGCTTGCCACTGAATCTCTAAAGTTTGGTTCCTGTTCTCAAACATGTTATTCTTTTCAATATGAAATTCAATTTTATCCTGCTCAAGACTAAATAATGATCACTTCCAATTTCAAATCCTCTGTACACCCTGGTGTCCTGCACCAGGGAGAAAACATCACGATCAACAATAACATAGTCAATGAGACTTTTCTTATTCCTTGCCTCTTCTCTCCATGTGAATTTGTGCAAATTTTTATGTTGGAACATGGTGTTAGTAATAACAAGTCCATGGGGAGATATTTGCATAAAGGAAATAAAGGAATAATAAAGGAATAAAGGAGTAAAGAAAGGTGACAGTATAAAGGTGCAACCCTCCCCCCCGTTTACATTACAGCTATGTGGTAGTTGCTCTTAAGATAACAGTCTTCCAAATTTTTGTCAAATTAGTGCAACCACATTTGTTCAGGTTAGGAGAATTCTTCATAGTCATTTCATAAAGGGCTGACTCAAAAAATAATCTCTCAGATCTGTAACGACTTCTAAATAGTACATTAGTTTTTTTCCATCTAATCCTGTGTAAAAGGGTGTCCAAAGCATGGTTTACCAGACCTGACTTGCCATAATAATGGTAGTGAATGTATTTTTTATGTTCTTCTAGGTGAATGTTAAGAGATCTTCCAGTCTGTCCATAGTAAGCTAAGTCAGTCACAAGGAACTTCATACACTCCAGGATGTGTTAGAGGGTGACGTTTATCCTTAGGTGAGCATATCAGCATTGCTAATTTAACATGAGGTTTGAATGTAGGGTGAAGGCCATGTATCATTAGTTCTTTGGCCAATAAAGTATGGCACAGATATTTGAGTTCTATGGACACAGCTGCATCTTTAGAACAAATGACTCCTTTTACAGCACTCATTCCACCATTTGTAAGCTTTTTTCAGTAGCCTGAAGAATATTCCCCCCCCCCACCCCTTTCTGATATTTATTTTCTATGTTCTTACCAAGGTTGAAGGCCCCCCTTTTTTTTCCCATGACTTCTGTTTAGCTAATTTTAAATAGTGCTTTGTTTTCTTACATTTTTTTTTTCTGTATTCTCTAAGAGCACAAGCTGACTTACTTGCCAGGAAATTTGGATATATACTTCTTTTCCTTAACTGCCTCTAATTTCCTGAGTGCACCATTAGTTATGATTTTTCTATCCTTGCAGACAACCTCATTATATGCTTCTCTAGCTGAATCAATTGATGCTTCCTTCAGTGTTTGCCACAGAATCTCTAAGCTTTGGTTCTTGTTTTAAAACTTTTTTTTTTTTCTTCTTGAATAATGTCTGTGTATTTTAGTCTATAGTTCACCTCCAATAGCTGCTCCAAACTTTTCAATATGAAATTCAATTTTATCCTAATCAAAACTAAATTGTGATCACTTCCAATTTTAAATCCTCTGTATCCTCTTGTGTCCTGAAAAATTGGGAACACAGTACTATCAACAATCACATAGTCAATTGAATTTGTGAATTTGTGCACATTTTTATTTTATATTATTTTAATAACACTATTCTTTACACAAAAATCCAGTATGCATTTACCATTATTATTATTATCTCTTTTCTCCAAATATTTCTATATATCTGGCGATGATTTCCTACTCTGTTGTTTAAATCACCAAGGACCAACTTTTCCAATTTTTTATTGTGTCAGCTGCCTTCTGTCTTCCCAGTTCTCTCTGTGGAACCATATGCACAACTAAGTCTCATGGTCCAGTTCCCCATTCTGATATTTGCCTGTATTTTACTTGATACTGCCTGTGATTCAAGGTATATTTTTGTTTAAAAAAAGTGATGGTATACTGCCCAACCTATAACATCAACAACTCATCTAAGTGGTGGCCTTGCAGATTTTTAGCATATACTATCTGTATGTGTCAAGCCTTTTATTCACTTGCTTTTTATTCTATCATCATCATCATCATATGTATCAAGGATTTAGGCCTAGCATGGCCTTAGAAGTCATCGTTGAATCGTTTAAGAGGACGTCCTGGTTTTCTTTTTCCTTCTATTTTATTCTATTTTTATTCTTTTTATTCTATTTTTTCTTTAATCCAGTTGATTTAGCACAGGTTTTCATAAAGGGCATTTGCTGTTATTAATTTAATTTTATTTTTTTGAGTCAATAATAAAATGTAATAGCTAGACTAAATTCAACAGACTGTGTGAGAGATCAGATAAATTTAACAAATATTTTTATTTAGAGAAAGTTATTAGTAGAGTTGTGGTATGCATGAATGTAATATTTATGTAAAATCTTTTTGTATCTTGCAACTGCTACAAAGATTTTAGACCTTAATAAATAACTTACGAGGGTGGTCTGAAAAGTTCTCGGCCTAACAATGAAAAAACAAATTTATAATTTCAAAATTATTTTTATTTTTCGACATAATCTCCCTTAAAACTAATACATTTATTCCAGCAATGCTCCAGTGCCATTATCCCGCCCTGTAGTGGTTCTCAGTAAGAGCTGCAAAATACTCCTCTACAGCTGCAATCACCTCTTGATTGTAAAGAAAAATGTTGACCAGCGAGGAAGAGTTTTAGTTTTGGGAAGAGATAGAAGTCAGAGGGAGCCAAATCTGGGGAATAGAATGGATGTTCCAACAATTCATAGTGCAGATCCCTTAATTTTCCCATTGCCAAAACATTTTTTTGCGGAGGTGCACTGTCCTGGTGAAAGATGATTTTTTTTTTCTTCTGCAAACCAGGTCTTTTCTCACAAATTTTTTCATCTAGTCTAGTTAAAAGATTGGAATAATATTCCATGGTTATTGTTTTACCCTTTTCAAGATAATTAATAAACAAAATGCCTTCAGCATCCCAAAACACCGATGCCATGACCATTCTGCTGATGGAACCAACTTTGTCTTCTTTGGCAACAACCAGCTTCTGTCCACTCTTTTGACTGCTGTTTGGATTCTGGTGTATAATGATAAATCCAAGTCTCATCCATAGTAATAAATCGACACACAAAATCAATTTTATTCTTGTTAAAACGCTCCAAGAACTGTTCCGATATTTTCGTTCGAGTGTTTTTGACCTGCTGTGGGCAAATATGGCACCCATCTTGTGCAAAGCTTTTTCATATGCAAAATTCTTCATGCAAAATATATCCTACATGTTCTTTTGAAATGTCTATAGTCTCAGCAATTTTAAGCACATTGACTCGTCGGTCATCCAATACCATATCGTGCACTTGATCAGTGATGTTACACTTCTACCTACCAAGACTGGCATGGCCATGTTTAAACTCGGCAGAGCATTTCTTAATTGTCGAACACGAAGGAGAAGAGTGCCCATAAACTTTTATGAACTTTGAATGAATTTCTTTTGCCGTTAAACCTTCTTTTACAAAGAATTTTATAAGCACACGAAACTTAATTTTATCACTTCAAGGGATACAGGCAACACTTTTGCTTCAGACAGCTGTATAAAATAAACTACTTGATACAATGACTTGCAATTTCACATGGATGCTTATGACAGATGTAACAACTTAGAAAAGAAAAAAATCTTGCCAATAGTGGCACCATCTATGGTCGAAGCCAAGAACTTTTCAGACCACCCTCGTATTATCTAAGAGGACTGAAAATATTTACTTTACAATAAATATTTCACATCGTTTGCTTCAAGGTTTAGAGGTGCAGGAGGAGAGTGTGTTCCAAATACTGAGTACTCTGGATGTCAGTAAAGCTGTGGGACTAGATGGTCTTTCATTACGAGTTTTGAGAGAAAGTGCTAAATAACTGACAGCTCCTTTGACCTGGCTTTTCAATGACAGTCTGGGAAATTTACGGGAAAGGTGCCCAGGGAATGTAAGAAAGGTAAGATAGTGCCATTGCATAAGAGCAGAAGCAGACTGGAAGTGTCTAATTATAGGCCAGTTTGTGTGTCATCAGTAGTTGTTAAGATCTTGGAGAAATTAGTGAGGTACAGTATACAGCATTGGGCAGATGAGGGTAATGTTATCTGTGAGAGTCAACATGGATTTGTGAAGGGTGGGAGGGGGGGGCTCTTGTTTTAGTAATATGCCAGTCTTTTATAATAAAGTTACAAGAGCAGTAGATGAGGGAAAGGCATATATTGCCATTTTCTTGGATTTAGTAAAGACATTTGACAGGGTGCCACATGATAAGCTGATATTTAAGTTGCAGCACATGGGTTTGGATGTCAGGTTGGTCAACTGGATTCGGATTGGCTGTCCAATAGGTATCAGAGAGCTGTGTATGATGAGGCAGTTTCAAGGAGGCAGATGGTTACAAGTGGGGTCCCACAGGGCTCAGTACTGGGACCTGTACTGTTTAAACTTTAAATCAATGACATTGTAAGTGGATTGCAGGGAGATATTCAGTTGTTTGCAGATGATGTGAAGCTGGGAAGAGTTATTAGTAATAGTGCAGATGTGGTAGCCCTGCAAGAGGATTTAAATAAGCTAGATAGATGGGCAAATGAATGGGGTGTCGGTTTAATGCAGCAAAATGTAAGGTCTTGAGGTTTGGGACACATCGATGGGACACTGCATACACTATTGGAGGAGCTATACTGGAGGCAGTAGGAGGAGACAAGAGATCTGGGGTTGATGATTGATAGAAACATGAAATTTAGGAGACATATTGCAAAGGTGGTGAAGGTAACACAGAGGATTGCTGCAATAATGAGAAAGACGCTGACCTGCAGAGATAAAACAGTTATCATTCCATTGTATAAGACCCTGATCAGACCACACTTGGACTACTGTTCTCAGATTTGGTCCCCAGGATTTGAAGGGGATAAATTAACTGTGGAAAGGGCACAAAGGCAGATAACAATGATGGTTTCAGGACTGTACAATGTTAGTTATGAGAATCGGCTGAGGGAATGTGGACTGCAGTTTAGTGGATAGAAGGAAAGGTGATGTGATTGAGACTTAAACTGTTGAGAGGTGGTTACAGGATTGATACTGGGGAGTTATTTTGCTTGGACAGCGGGAAGGAGTGATGACAAGGGGCCATCCCTGGAAGTTACAAAAGGATACTGTGAGCAAGAGGGGTGAGGAGTAGTTTCTTTGCATGGAGGGTGGTTGAACCATGGAATGCATTGCCTGATAGAGTGGTGAGAGTGAGAATGGTCAATGAGTTTAAGGAGTGGTATGATAGACTTTGTATTTCCTAGGAGGGACTTCCCACAATGAGTCTTGATAGACTTTGTGTTTCCTAGGAAGGACCTCCTGTGAAGAGTCTTTTGACTCCATGGAGACCTGAATAATAATAAGTATTGAATATGATAAAAATAAAAAATAAACTATAGCTAACTCCATTAAAGTTCATTTGTCTTAATAGATAAATAACTCAAATCTAAGTTTTGTGCAAATAAAAAATAATCATGCACATCATCAACATCCTACCTGGCTATTTTATTCTACTATATACTTAAATAGATAATTCATACCTATTTTTCTTGCATATAAAATAATCCTGCACATCACTGAAATCCTACTTGGTTCCTTAAGTTATGTACATCTTGGGAATGATATTATCATCTCTTTTTTTGGTGCTGTTTGTTTATTGTAGGAAATATTTTAATTTAATTATAAAATATAATATACTTGAAAAGAAATTATATTCTTGTTTTAATTCTTATTCAAGTGTAAACAAACAAAGTTTGCAAGTAAAGTAACTTCATGACTAGTCTACTTGTACAGAGGCTGTTGACTTCACATCAACAGCCTTAATATTCCATAATGCAAAGCACACTTTCTTGTGGACATGTATCAATGTCCATAAGGAAAGTACAAAGTTTAAATCAATATCTTCTTCTTCTTCTTCTTCTTCCTTAGTATTCTGTAATTGAGCAGGTTCTTCTTTTAGTAGCAGAAACTTTCCTTTCACTCTCTTGTTCTGAGCCTTCTCTTTCAAGGTTATGTACTCCATTGAGCATGTCATCTAGCATTGTTTTCCTTACTCTTCCTCTGGGTCTTTTTCCGTCTATTTTTCCTTCAATGGCATCTCTGATGATTCCATTCCCTCTCAGAATATGTCTGATCCAGTTTCCCTTACTTCTTTTTATCCTCCTTAACAGACTTCTTTCTTCTTCTACTCTTTTTAAAACCTCTTCATTAGTTATTTTATCTGTCCATTTGATTTTTTCCATCCTTCTCCAAATCCACATCTCAAAGCTTTCCAAAATCTTAATTTTTTCTTTCTTCAATGTCCAAGTTTCAGATGCATAGAGGGCAACACTCCACACATAACATTTTATTAGTCTTTTCTTTAGGTTTCTATCCATTTTACTTCTGAATAAATTCCATTTTCTATTAAAGGCATCTCTTCCCATCGCTATTCTTGCTTTTATCTAACTTTTACATCTCCCATCACTGCTAATAACACTTCCTAGATATTTAAATGTCTTTACTTGATTCAATTTTTTCCCATTTACTCTGATATCCATATTTGCCTCTTTCCTTGCTATTTTCATTACCTTTGTTTTTCTGATGTTAATTTTCATTCCATAATTGATACAGGATTCCAGTAATCTGTTCAAAAGATGTTATAGTCCTGCTTCAGTGTTTGATAGTAATGCCTTGTCATCTGCGTATCTTATTGCAAATATCTGTCTACCACCAATCTTTATTCCTTCTTCCGAATTCTCCAGTGCTTCTTTTAGCATTGCTTTGGAATACATGCTAAATAAAATTGGTGACAGAGAACAGCCTTGTCTTACTCCTCGTCCAATGATACCTGGTTCTGTTGTACCATATGTCTCTCACCATGGCAGTTTGTCCCATATATAGTGAGATAATTAGCCTAATAAATCAATATAGAAATCATATATTTTTCATTAAGTAGTAAAATGGTGTATCACTATATTATTAAAATACTCTGGATCAGAGAAAGTTGAAGGAAGATTTTCACTTGGTTAGAAAGTATATTATACTGGAGAAAAAAAAAATTATATTCTTGTTTGGTTTAAAACACCTGGTTTAAGGCATAAGCAAATAAACCATAAAATTTAGGAATAAGTGTTTTCTGGATTTTGCTTGTTTTCTTGGTTTTTTGGTGCTGGGCATGAGAAGCAAACATTAGAAAACTATTTACAAAGTAATTAGTCTTCTCACATGTGCTTCTCCAAGTGGATTTTATTATCATAACCTGTTCTCAAACAAACACAATTATGTACTAACAAGAAAAACTTTATTTTGTTTTCAGTGTTATATGTATCACTCTCAGTTACCTTTGCTAGCTTTTAATATAGGTCATAAGATAAATGCATCTCCAACATGGCAAGTCAGGGCAATGTTGGAGGTGCATCCAAATCAAACCATTCCTAGAAGTAACAAAAATAACTTGACAAGACTAAACTAGTATGGATGCATCAAACTCTCAAAAATTTGGAAGACTAATTCTGTGGCAGTAGAGTAGAACTCCAGCCAAATGACTAAGGCCATCACACAGCACACCTTAGCATACTGTATGCTGATGTCGTGCTGTCTGAACATTTGATATATGTGAATTAAACAATTTTAAACATAGAAGTTAAAATGAAATCAATTTTTAATTTAAATTGCTTAGTCAATTCTGTTTACCATTAAGCCAACATTATGGAAAACTTTACATGAAAATATAATGGAAATGTAACTTCCTTCAAGATATGTATAAATTAGATATCAAAATGAACTGCAGTCATTCAGATATCTAATTGATATATTTTTTATATATGTGAACATATTCAAATTACCTTTCTTCTGAGCATTTTCTTTCCTTGCATTTCTTAGTTTTCCTAAAACTCTAAGTTTTTCAAGAGTTTTTTTCGCTTCATGTATCTTTTTTCTAACTTCAGACAGAATATCATCAGCTTCTGCCTTAAGCTCATTTTCCTGAATAAATTATAAAAGAAAAAAAAATAGTTTGGATAAATAAAACTGTACTATAAGTAAATATATTGGAAAAATAAAATACTTTCAATTTAATATTTTGCTAGCAGTATAGTTGATAATGGAGCTAACCATAATACTAAAAGTAGCACAGTGAAATGTAAGCAAAAAAAAACTAGCAATTTATTATTATTATGATTACACCCTCCATGGAGTCAACAGACTCATCATGGGAGGTTCATTCAAGTAACAACATATTTATCACATAGAATCTTAAAGTCCTTAACACACTCCTTGAATTAACAACACATTCTGGTAATGCATTCCATTCTCTGACAATTCTCCAAGTAAAAAATCTACTCCTCACACCCTTCTTCACCACACTTTTACATAACTTCCAGGAATGACATCTGGTTCTCACCCCTCTAACCTTCTACTCTTTTTATAATCCCCTCTGGATTAATCTGATAAAATCCTCTCACTAACTTAACTTAAATATTCTATCATATCACCTCTCTTTCTCCTATCGACCAAACTCTGCAATCCACATTGCTTCAACTACTCTCCATAGCCAACATTCCAAAGTACCGATATTGTTTTAGTCACTCACCTCTGGATCCTCTCCAACATCTCCACATCACATCACATTGAAAACCAGGTGACCAGATGTGAGCACAATAGTCCAAGCGTGGTCTGACCAGTGCATTATAAAGTGGCACCACCACTTCCTTATCCTTGAATGTTAGAATACTTCTTATCATAGCAGCACAACAATGTGCAACCTTTGCAACCCTAGCAATATGCCCTCTAAACTTCAGTCTACTATCAACCATCACTCCCAAATCTCTAATCTCATCCACTTCCCACAGTACAGCACCATCGATATAGCAGACAGCCTTATATTTCTGCATTCCAAAATGCAACACCTTGCACTTATTGATATTAAAACTACAACCCCATTCTTTTGTCCAAGTAAAAAGTCCATTCAAATCTTCCTGAAGGGATTCAGCATCAGTAGTGCTACTTATAATTCTTCCCAACTTTGCATCATCAGCAAATAATTGAACATCCCTAGTCAGTCTACATGATATATCATTTACAAACAAGTTAAACAGCAGGGGCCCAAGAACAGAACTCTGGGGCACGCACACTAGTTACCCTTCTTTTTTTGAGACTGCTCCACAGAGCCAATCTCTGATCCATCTAACCAATATACTGTCTAATCCCATCCTCTGCAACTTGTACATCAATTTATCATGTGGTAATCTATCAAACGCTTTTGCAAAGTCTAAGAATATCACTGTATATGATTTTCCCTTATCTAACACTCGTCAACTTATCATAAAAAATGCAAGTAAATTATTGAAATGGGATCTACCCTTTAAAAATCCATGCTGACCTTCATAAAGAATGCCATGTCCATCAATCCAATTCTGTATTCTATTCCTTACCAATCTTTCCAAACACCTTGACCACAACTGCAGTTATACAGACTGGCCTATATAGTTGGAGGCTTCGGTCTTAGAACCATGCTTGTGAAGTGGAACTATTTTGCCCTCTTTCCACTCCTTAGGAACCTTAGCCACTGCAAGACTTTCATTAAATAACCAGGTCAAGGGTATAACCAACTGTGGTACACATTCCTTAAGCATACGTGGTGATATGTCATCCATTCCCACAGCCTTATTCACATCTAACCCAACCAACATCTGATACACTTCTGTTTGTTTCACTTCCAATTCTCCTAATACTTGCCTCTCTTCTATATATAATGTACCGGATCATTTATACCAGTATGATATATGCTGATAAAGTGCTTGTTCAATAATTCCACTATATCCTTTGCAGCTGTTTAGTCTGCTGCCATGACTATCCACCAATGTTAGTCTGCCATTCTTCCTCTTGCTTGCCATGTAATGGAAAAAATTCCCTTGAGTTAACCTTGGCCTGACTAGCCAATCACCTCTCATACTGCACCTTTTCTTTCCTTACAGTGCTGGTCACCGTTCTAGCCTGCACTTTGTACTCTTCATGGATCTGATCACCACCAACTGCATTGTACCTCCTCTATAACATTTTCTTTTCCAGCACAGCTTGCTTGATTTTGCTATTCATCCATTTCACTCGCACTCTATTTACTCGCTTAACCCTCGGTATGCAGATATTGGCAAATAAGTTTCCATGCATTGTCAACATCCTTTCAGCTCAGCTCATCTACCCAACTTACTGATGCTAACTGGCTAAAGAGCTTCCTATAATCACCTGCTTTATACTTCCACATGTATCCATTTTTGGCAGTGACCTTTTCTTGTTTCACTTCCCAAACAAGTAGTACCTCATGATCACTCTCATCAACTAGCAGCAGTGTCACCACCTCGTTAACAACTTCATCTTGTGAAGTTATCACCAAATTCAAAACATTAAAACCTCTAGTTGCTTCAATCACGTGCTGCTTAAGATACCTTTATTGAAAATTTTGACCTTTATTATCTCTCCCGGGTTTGGTTTCCACTGAAGAGACCTCAATAAAGTCAAAACTGGTCTGGGTAGTCGCCCTTCCCATTATGCATTGCATTATACATGCCTGAAGTGTGTGTGTGGGGGGGGGGGTGCTTTGTATTATGGGATACATACTAAGGCAAGTGATATGAAGTCATTAGCCTCTATATACAAGTAGCACAGACGTGAATATATTTCAGGAGCAAAATTTGTTTTGCTTACTTGGGAAAAGGATTAAAAACCAAGTATAAAATTTCTTGGTATCTTTAACGTATATTACACCCAAGGTAAAAAACTTTCTACATCTTCCTCTCATTCGGAGATTTTTATTAAGAAGGTTGAGCACCTTTTATCTACTTGTATATGAGATATATATGACTTCTGCATTACTTCCACCTTTGCCATCCAATACCCTTGGAGGATAATGGATGGCAATTTTTGGATGGCATTACCCTCCAAGGGTATTAATCACTGCATCTCACGGGCGATTCTCAATCTAGATACTAAGGTCCTTATAGTCCTTATAAGGACTGGCTTAAAGGGGCGAAGCAAGAATGCTTTTCATCTTCCCCATTATCTGATGAGGACAGTGTAGGGATAAGGTGTTATTGAGCAATTATAGCTCTGATCATGGCAGGAGGGTAATAGCAATAGCCAAGCCTCAGTTAGAACTTCATTGGCTACAGCATTGCCATCCAATACCCTTGGAGGGTAATGGATGGCATATATAACACCTCATCCCTACACTGTCCTCATCAGATAATGGGGAAGATGAAAAGCATTCTTGCTTCGCCCCTTTAAGCCAGTCCTTATAAGGACTATAAGGACCTTAGTATCTAGATTGAGATCGCCCGTGAGATGCAGTGATTAATACCCTTGGAGGGTAATGGATGGCAGTGCTGTAGCCAATGAAGCTCTAACTGAGACTCTGCTATTGCTGATACCCTCCTGCCATGATCAGAGCTTAATAGCTCGATAACACCCTATCCCTACACTGTCCTCTACAGATAACGGGGAAGATGAAAAGCATTCTTGCTTCGCCCCTTTAAGCCAGTCCTTATAAGGATAAGGACCTTGGTATCTCTCCTGGATATGGCTCCCACTGAAGAGCCCTCAATAAAGGTTGAAACTGGTCTGGGTGGTGGCCCTTCCCATTACATTGCATTATGCATGCCTGAAGGGGGGGTGCTTTGCATTATGGGATACATACTAAGGCACGTGATATGGTCTTTAGCCTCTATATATGTAACCCAGACGTGAATATATTTCACGCACAAAACTTTGTTTTGCTTACTTGGGAAAAGGATTAAAAATCAAGCAGAAAATTTCTTGGTATCTTTAAAGTACAGGGTGATTCAAAAAGATGGACTAAATTTCATAAGGCTATAATTCCTGAACTTTACATCGTATGTGAATGATCTACATAACATTTGAAAGAGGAGGTTCTAAAGTTTGAAATACTACTGCTAGAGCGCTTGCCTAGTGTACAGATGTGCAGTAGCGTCAGTTGTGAGCAAAATGGCTACTCTTCTTTTTCCATCTTTTTGAATCACCCAACATACCATTGCAAAATCTACAGCCAAAAACATTCCAATAAAAAAGAAGTGGTAGTTTATGGATTACAAAAGAAACCCTAGAACTAATTGAAAAAAGGAAACAAATTAAAACAACAGATTGGCAAAACTCAAATTACCTGAACCCGAATAAAGCTATTAAGAAATCTTGTCAAAAAGATAAAAATAGCTCTATCCAAAACATCTGCAAAGAAATAGAAAGACACTCCAACTCTAATGAAACAACAAATTTATTCAAGATGGTTAAGGATATAACCAAAATATTCAAACCAAAACTTAATATAATTGCAGAGGAAAACGTCAAGATCTTAAATGACATAGCCAGAAGATGGAAAGAGTATTGCGCCGAGCTTTACAAGGACCCAGCTATTCAACAAGAAGACAAAGGAGCTATGGAAACGGAACTGGATATCCTCAAAAGTGAAGTAGAACAAGCAATCAAAAAATTAAGGAATAAAAAAGTCTCAGGTCCTGATTCAATACTGGCTGAAATGCTGAAAAACCTTGCAGAGAATGCAGTCAACTGGATAAATGATTTATGCAACAAAATCTGGAAGATGGCAAAATGACTGGATTAATTCCACCATTATCCCAATCTACAAAAAAGGTGATTAAAAACAAATGTGAAAACTACCGCACCATTGCCCTTATCTCACATATCAGCAAGATTTTACTACACTTTATTAAGGAAAGATTACAAAATTTTATGGACCATCAGATCTCAGTTGAGGTCTTTTGACCTCAACTGAGATCTGATGGGATCTTTTGAGATCAATTGACTCAAATTCCCCACACATACACACACCACATTTCGATATATCAGCAACTATCCTCTCGTAAAAGCTAATAGTTTATAATCCAATCCCATATCCTACAACGTATGCAAAAAATAAGCCTTCCATGCTATACTATATCAAAAGCCTTAGCAAAAACCAAAAATATCATTATGTATCCATTCCCCTTGTCTAACTCAACCTCAACATTATTATAAAATGTGAGCAAGTTGCTCAAGCATGACCTTCCCTCAGTAAACTCATGTTGTTCTTTTTAAAGATTCTCTGTTAACCATTTCTGTATGTGAGTTCTTACCAACTTTTCCAAAAGTTTCACTAGCACTCCTGAGCCACTGATTGGTCGATAGACACATCAATCTTTATATCACCCTTCTGCAATGGGATTATCATATAAATTCTTGCCACTCCTGCAGAATCTTACCTGTTCTGAGACACAAATTATACCAGGTAAGTCACAGTCAGTTTGACTGAACACTTATATCATTCATGCTGATATCCCATCAGCCTCCTGCTCCCATTTTTTTTTTGCCAAATTCTTATTCAATTTATGCAAAGTTTCTTCATCTAGTGCAGAGGTAGCATTGAGCTCTATTCTGAAAACATCAGAATGACAGCTCTTATCAATATGGGCATCATTCCTTAGTTGAACAATCTCTTCTATATCTGCCACAAGCATATCATCTGCGGCATTTGGTAGTTATTCTTTCACATTCATTCTTTCTTTCTTTTACCTGTAGCATAATGATAGAATTGTACTCTTCTGGCCTAAACCTCATTATTTTCATACCTGACATCATCCTTGTGCAGACAATATTTCTTCCACATAAATCTTTTCTTAAGCATTTCTTCCTTAATAAAACTGCATATCCATTTCTTTCTAACCTGGTTTATTTTTGAAATTTTAGAGAAACATTTCAATATTGCATCGCATAAGTATTTTTTCAAATGATTCCCATATAGCAACCATGGGACTGAACATAGTATACTTTTCACTTGGTTATAATTTCCTGCTCTGTAGTTCTGCATGTAACCTTTCCTGAATTGAACATATACTTAACCACTTCCCAGGTCAGTACAGTATGATTACTGTCACCAACCAGAGGCAGAACAGTGATGTCTTTAATTGAAACCCCCCTCTGACACTATAATCAGATCTAACTCTTTGACATTGAGTTCCTTCTGTCACATGCTGCTTAAATGTGGTGTCATGCAATAGCTCAATAAATTCAGCTCCATTCTTCTTATGAGATTTCATAAACATTGAAATCTCATGAGATTTCAATGCTCAGATAATTGAAGTCACCCATGATGATTAATTGTTTAGCATCCATCAGGTTGATTCGATGATGAAATTTTGTCATCACCAGTGACCGAGCCACTAGATCTGCAACAACACCTCAATATGCATTTGATCTTGTTAGACTCCACCTTATACCAGATAGCTTCAAACTTACTGTTACATGGAAAACTGTCATTAGTATTGCAGTCATAGTAATATCATTAAAAGCATACACCCCTCTCTCCTATCTTATTTTCATCTTTCCTAAACATGCTGTATCCTTCACCCTCAGAGGCGGATATTAGTATATCTGCTTCTGAAAGCCATGTCTAATAAACACCTGCAACTTGAGGGCCAACATATTCACCAAGCCCACGAACTCTATCCCTTTGTTCATGATACTCCTACCATTCATGTACAGGCATAATAAATAATCTCTAGGCTTTTTTGTATATTCTCCTCTGTGGTCTCTATATTCTCTATACTCCCCAGTTCAAAAACTTGCATATCTATATTTATATTTACCTAATGACTTACATATGTAATGATTTTTGCACATATTTAATAAGTCTGAACCAGAAGAACACACGATCATTCTTTCATCATAATCACTTCTGAGATTAAGCATATTCATATCAATAACATAGTAGCATAACTTAGTCACTGCTCTGCATACATTCTCACCATTTCTCCCATTATGATTTAGTTTACCTGATTAGGTCTCATACCAATAAACAATAATAATAACAATAATAATTAATGCAAATTCAGTATTAACTACAGAAGTATTAGCTATACAAATAAAGCAGTCAAATATCTTTCTTCATTTTCATGTATTATTAAAATACTGTAAAAAATCATCATCATCATCAAATTCCTGCCATGTACCCTCAAGGGGTGTACAGGATATGACAGTACTACATGAAAAAATTACATCATTACTAACTTCCTATCTACAATTTTCCTCCAAATCAGTCTGTTACTTGTCAAGACTCCAACATTATCAGATCTTATATTTCTATCGTCTAAGGCACTTTGTACCGTATCAATCCACCTATATCTTGGTCTTCCTCTGGGTCGTTTTCCTGCCAACCTGGCAGAGAACACTTGTTTTGCAAATCTTTCCTCTCCCATTCTATTTAAGTGACCATACCATCTGAGATTAGCTCTGCTAACGCATTCCTGGATGCTGACAATGTCAAGTTCTTTCCTAATATCCTCATTTTTAATATGATATTGCCATTGATGCCATCTGTTCATGCCTCTAATCTTTCTCAGGACTCTCATATCTGCGGTCTCTAGTCTTTGGTCAAGTGTTTTACTTCTGACCCAGCTCTCAGATCCATAAGTTAAAATTGGTTTGAACACAGTCTTGTATACAGCTAATTTAGAGTTCCGACTAATTTCTTTCTTATTCCATATGAATTTATTCAATTGACTTCCCATGATACCAGCTTTGCTGATTCTGTTGTCTATTTCTATATTTAGTTTACCATCTTCAGTAAAAATTGTGCCTAAGTAACTGAAATGTTTTACTTGTTCCACAGGTTCTCCATTCACAACACAGTTGACATTTTCAATGATTCTGCCTATTTTCATTGTCTTTGTCTTTATACCATATCTATTACAACAGCTATTCAATTTAGTCAGAGAATCTCGCAGACTTGTAGCGGATTTATTTAGAAGTATAACATCATCCGCATAAAGCAAAGAGCTGACATTAACATCTCCAATTTTGATATCAGGTTTAATACCACTTTCCTTCATAATGTGATCCATATAGATAATGAATAACAGAGGGGATAATGTACATCCTTGTCTCACATTAACATTAAACCATCTTCCTGTACTTCCTTCAATTCTAACTGCTGACTCACAACTCAAATAAAGACTAAGTATTGCTTGATATAATGCCCCATTGACACCATATAACTGAATATTGAATAGCTTCTCTCTTGGCACCTTGTCATATGCCTTTTCCAAATCGACAAAACTTAAATACAGATCTTTGTTATATTCCCATGCTTTCTCGACTATTTGTCGTAAAGTGAAGATCTGATCCTGACAGCCTCTATTTGGCCTGAATCCAGCTTGTTCTTCACCAAGCTTTTCTTCCACAATTCTTCTCAACTGTTTCTCAAGTATACTTGGACAAATCTTGCCAGGAACACTCAGTAGGGAAATACCTCTGTAATTCTCACATTCAGTTTTATTTCCCTTTTTATATATGGGTACTATGAGAGCTCTACTCCAATCATTGGGAATTCGTCCCTTTGTCCAGGCTTTCTGAACTATGCAGTGCAGCCACTGTAAGACTTTTATACCACCATACTTCAGCATTTCTGATCGAATATCATCTACTCCTGCTGCCTTTCCACATTTCAAGCCTTTGATGGCTTTTTCTACTTCAAGTATGGATATGTATTCCTGACTGCATGCCTGGTCAGTGTTTTTTTATCACTGTGCTGTCATAACTGCTTGTTTCATTTAGCAGTTTTTCAAGTAATTACTCCATACTTCAAGGATATCTTTTTCTCCTGTTTTCATTTCACCTTTATCATCTCTAATTCCTTTTACAGCACTCTTTCCTCCATTCCTAAGCTTCTTCAACAACCTCCAGAATATTTTGCCACCTTCTTGATATTTATTTTCTATATTCTTGCCAAAGTCCTCCCATGACTTTTGTTTAGCTAGTTTTACACACTGTTTAGCTTTCTTACATTTGTCTCTGTATTCTGTAAGAGTAAAAGCTGACTTATTTGCCAGGAACTTTTGATATGCTTTCTTCTTTTCCTTCACTACCTCTTTAACTTCCTGTGTCCACCAGGGAGTTCTGATTTTTTTATCTTTGCACACAACCTCACCACATGCCTCTCTGGCAGAATCAATCAATGTTTCCTTCAGAGTTTGCCACTGAATCTCCAAGGTTTGATTCCTGTTCTCAAACTCTTTCATTTTCTTTTCAATAATATTTCTGTATTTTAGTCTACAGTTTACATCTGAGAGCTGCTCAACTTTTATTCGCTTTAAAACTTTCTTACATGTTATTCTTTTCAATATGAAATTCAATTTTATCCTGCTCAAGACTAAATAGTGATCACTTCCAATTTCAAATCCTCTGTACACTCTGGTGTCCTGCACCAGGGAGAAAACATCACTATCAACAATAACATAGTCAATGAGACTTTTCTTATTCCTAGCCTCTTCTCTCCATGTGAATTTGTGCACATTTTTATGTTGGAACATGGTGTTAGTAATAACCAGTCCATGTCCTGAGCAGAAATCCAACAGATATTTGCCATTATTATTAGCTTTGCTCTTTTCTCCAAATTTTCCCAAAATATTTTTGTATGTCTCACAATCATTTCCTACTCTACTATTTAGATCCCCAACAAGGACCAACTTTTCCTTTTTCATTGTGTCAGTTGCTTTTTCTAAAGCCTCAAAAAATTCCTCCACTTCTACCTTAGTAGAACCGTCTGTGGGACCATAGGCACAAATAAGTCTCATTGTCCAGTTCCCCATTCTCATATTTGCCCACATTACTCTACTTGAGACTGACTGCCATTCAAGAAGATTAGCCTTGTATTTTGTGTTGAATACTATGGCTACTCCTTCTTTTCCTTGATTGTTATTGCCTGAATATAACATTTTGTATTTATTGCTCAGAAAGATCTCACCAGTTTTGGTCTTTTTTGTTTCAGTCACCCCTATTATGTCGATCTGGTACTTATCTAATTCCTCAGCTAGCTCCATTTCTTTGCCATTCAGGCTTCTTACGTTGATAGTACCGATCTTTAACTCTGGTGATGTTGAGTTGGGGTTTGTTTTCAGATTTGTTCCAGTAGCTGACTTTTCGCTGTTCGCCCTGGTTCCCTGGCGAAAACAACGGGGGCCTTGTTTAACCAGGCGACGCCCCAGCCGGCATAAAATTTCGTCATGTTGTACCATCATTTTTTATTTTGGTTTAACCAATAAGAATACAATTTGGTCGGCTAAATCCCAAATTGCCAGCCCATCCTCGTTCGCTCAGTATCAAAGTAGATACCCAACAGGGTGCACCACGAGAAGGTGAGGATTGGACATTAGGTCAGAAGCCCTGGTCGGTTCTCCGCATTCCTTTAAAGGCTATGTGGAGGTCTCCTCTCAGTTATACAGCTTTGACCCTTAAGCACCCCACTGTAAAAAGTTCATATTTATAATTGGTTGATTACACTGTACAAGTTTTCAGATTGAAAATTCAATACTAAACCATTAATTACAATGACTTGATTTTTCTATTCTATTTCATCTAAGCAAAATAGGAAAGCAAAGATCACTTTTATTATTTTTCTTATAGGCCTTTTCATTTGAAAGATAATGATTTAGAATAGTTAATTCATATTACATAAATTTATTTGTACGTGTTTTAAGTACACTGTAGTATTGTCAAGAAATAGTCATACCATTGTCAGTAAATCTACCTGAAAAATTTAAGAAAGTTTTAAAGCAAATAACAGTTGAGCAGTTTTTAGATGTGAACTGTAGACTAAAATACATAAACATTATTCAAAAAAAAATGAAAGAGTTTGAGAACAATACCCAAACCTTGGAGATTTGGTGGCAAGCCCCTGAAGAAAACACTGATATATTCAGCCAGAGAGGTATGTGGTGAGGTTGTCTGCAAGGATAGAAAAATCAGAACTCCATGATGGACACAGGAAGTTAAAGAGGCAGTGAAGGAAAAGAAGAAGAAGAAAGCATAGGAAAAGTTTCTGGCAAATAAGTCCGCTTGTTCTCTTAGAGAATGCAGAGACAAATGCAAGAAACCTAAATATTATGTAAAACTACTAAACAAAAGTCATAGGAAGACTTTGGCAAGAACATAGAAAATAAATATCAAGAAGGTGGCAAGATATTCTGGAAGTTGTTGAAGCAGCTCAGAAATGGAGGAAAGATTGCTGTAAAAGGAATTAGAGGTGATAAAGGTGACATGAAAAACTGGAGAAAAAGATATCCTTCATGTACAGAGTAATTACTTTGAAAAATTGCTAAATGAAACAAGCAGTGATGACAGCAGCATAGTAAAAAAAAACTCAAGAGACATGCAATCAGGAATACATATCCATACTTGAAATAGAAAAGCCCATCAAAGGCCAAATGTGGAAAAGCAGCAGGAATAGACGATATTCGACCAGAGATGCTCAAGTATGGAGGTATAAAAGTTCTTACAGTGGCTACACTGCATAGTTCACAGACAGACGAATTCCAAATGATTGGAGAAGAACTCTCATAGAACCCATATATAAAAAAGGAAATAAAACCGATTGTGAGAATTACAGAAGTACAGTATTTCTCTATTGAGTGTTACTGGTAAGATTTGCGCAAGTATACTTGAGAAACTGTTGAGAAGGATTGTGGAAGAAAAGCTTGGTGAAGAACAAGCTGGATTCAGACCAAATAGAGGCTATCAGGATCAGATTTTCACTTTATGGCAAATAGTTGAGAAATCATGGAAATATAACAAAGATGTGTATTTAAGTTTTGTAGATCTGGAGAAGGCATATGACAAGGTGCCAAGAGAGAAGCTATTCAGTTAAATGCTACAGTTAAATGGTATCAATGGGGCATTATATCAAGCAATACTTAGTCTTTATTTGAGTTGTAAGTCAGCAGTTAGAATTGAAAGAAGTACAGGAAGATGGTTTAATGTTAAATCTGGTGTGAGACAAGGATGTACATTATGAAGGAATGTGGTGTTAAACCTGATATCAGAATTGGAGATGTTAATGTCAGCTGTTTGCTTTATGCGGATGATGTTATACTCCTAAATAAATCTGCTACAAGGCTGCAAGATTCCCTGACTAAATTGAATAACTCTTGTAATAGATATGGTATGAAGTTCAGCAATAACAAGACAAAGACAATGAAAATAGGCGAAGTATTGAAAATATCAACTGCATTTTGAATGGTAACCTATAGAACAAGTAAACCATTTCAGCTACTTAGGCATGATTTTTAGTGAAGATGATAAATTAAATATGGAAATAGACAATAGAATCAACAAAGGTGGTATGGTAGGAAGTCAACTGAATAAATTCATATTGAGTAAGAGAGAAACTAGTCGGAACACTAAATTAGCTGTATATAAGATAGTGTTCACACCAATTTTAACTTATGGATTTGAGAGCTGGGTCAGAAGTAAAACACTTCACCAAAGGCTAGAGACCGCAGATATGAGAGTTCTGAGAAAGATTAGGGGGCATGAACGGATGGCATCAATGGCAATATCATATTAAAAATGAGGATATTAGGAAAGAACTTGACATTGTCAGCATCCAGGAATGCATTAGCAGAGCTAATCTCAGGTGGTATGGTCACTTAAACAGAATGGGAGAGGAAAGATTAGCAAAACAAAACAAGTGTTCTCTGCCAGGTTGACACGAAAAAGACCCAGAGGAAGACCAAGATGTAGGTGGATTGATATGGTAAAAAGTGCCTCAGAAGACAGAAATATAAGATCTGATCATGTTGAAGTCTTGATAGGTAACAGACTGATTTGGAGGAAAATTGCAGATAGGAAGTTAGTAATAATAAAATTTTCCATGTAGTACTATCATATCCTGTACATCCCTTGAGGGTACATGGCAGGAATTTGATGATGATGGTACTATAACAAAGTGGAAAATCTTTCAACATCTATCTTTAAAACAAATAGTTGAGAAATCGTAGCAATATGACAAGTATCTGTACTTAAGTTGCGTAGATCCGGAAAAGGCATTCGACAAGGTCCCAGAGAAAAGCTTTTCAAAACACTACAATTATGTGGAGTAAATGGAACATTATACAGAGCAATATTTAAGTTGTCAGTCAGCTGTTAGAATTGAAGGAAATACAAGAAGATAGTTATATGTAGAGTCAGGGGTGCACATTATCTCCACACTTATTCATCATTTATATGGATCGCATTATGAAAAAAAAAATGGCATCAGGCCTGATATTTGAATTGAAGATGTCAAACTTAACTCTTTGCTTTATGCAGATGATTATGTACTCCTAAACACATCTAGTGCAAGTCTTCAGGATTCTCTAACTAAATTGAATAACACCTGTAACAAATTTGGCATGAAAATCAGCAATAAAAAGACCAAAATTAAGAAAATAGGCAGGAGCAAATAAAATTTCAGCTACATTCCGAATGGAAATTCTATAGAACAAGTAAAATATTATAGCTATTTAGGGACAGTTTTCAGTGAAAATGGCAAGTTAAATCCAGAAATAGACCACAGAATAAGCAAAGCCAGTATGATGGGTAGTCTCGAGTTCATCATAGCACACATACACTTCTAACATCCGTGTGTGGTATGATAAATTCGAGAGAAAGATTGTCGAATCTAGAGAAATTTCTCTAGATTCCTCTCATATCAACAACAGCCTAAGTTTCAATCTCTCTGATGCACACATTGCCTCTGTTCAGTATTGGTGCACTCGCGACAGCACGTAGTATACGTATGTTTGGAACTCAAGCTCGCAAACACGCTACTGTCTTTTTGTACTTGTTCTGTTATTACAATTTTAAGTCTCTCTAATTCTTTATATATTTCTTTGATTGTGATACCTGAAGATGTTGATCAATTCAACGAAACTAGTATACTAGTAGTATCTTTTCAAATATATCATATCATCTTTTTATATCTCAGTATCAGTCATTAAAGCTTGTTCATATTATATATATATATATATATATATATATAAATTAGCATATTAAACATTATTAGCATATTTAAAAAGTACTATCTCCCACAAAGGGGATAGATGTAGACCATCAGATCTGAACAATGGACAATGAACTAAAGTTTCACGTGTTTCTTTATGCCATTCTATGAGGAAATGAGTTTTGTAAGAGATAGTACATTTTAAATCTGATAATTTTTCTTAACTGTGTGTGTGTGTGTTTGTTTGAAGTTAGGAAATTATTGACTGTAATTCAGTTACCTTACATTAGCTATTTAAGTGGCTACTTAGAATTAATGTTTAAATTTTAAAATGTTACGTTAACTTAAATTAATGTCAATTACCTGATACTTCATAATAAACCAAATATATGCAGTCTGTATCTAAAATCAAAAATAACTTGAAACTTCAACAGTCAGCCAGCTTTATAATTAGCACCTTCAATTACAAAGAAAGAAGGAAGGGAAGAGTCTGCATTAGTCAGCTTAATTTAGGCTAACATGACATTTTGAAATTTAAACATTAATTCATCATTTTCATAATTTCACACACTTTTTTTCTTACATCTCCACTTATTGTTCGCATTTGTACTTTTATGTTGTTGTGTTGTTTGGATCCTGCCAATCCTTTCTGTTCTGTTGTCAATGTATGATTTTTCACAACTGGGAAATTGTAAAACAATTGTGACATCATTTGCTTGGATATTCAGTTCACTATCATGAATGTTTTGAGTTTTTACTGTTTGTAATAGTGAGCTTAAAATAGCATTGGTGAGGGACTTATCCATAGTTTGTAATGGTGCATCATTTTGTTATAGTAGGGTTTGCTATAGTGCACATCTACTATATAAATTTCAGATTTCGCATCACTAGAAAACAGTCACCAATGATTTAATATTGTTTTTGGATGACGTTATGATCCCATTAAGAATGAAACTATTACTGTAAATATTATACAATGGCTTTGATCTTATCAGGATATCACACCTGCCTGGTTAAGCAAAAAATAAAACCATACTTTATGTAATGAATTTTCACTTTTACAAAGACAGTTTAGTATCCTTTCCGTTCACCTCAATGACCTTAATTTCAGGAAACAGAAGCAAAAGACTAATAAGCAGTCTATAGGTCGTTTTATTTTCTAATTGCACAAGACATCAATTTAGTAAAGTACAGTTTAATTCATAACATCAGCTATCTAGTTCTTTGAATAATGCCAATTATTGACAAATTGGTTATTTCGAGAATAACTACTCTTCCCTGCAAATGATTCATTTTGGGTTAGTAATCAGCCTACCTTAACTCTATATAAGTCAATGACAACTTCATGATATGCTAAGTAAAAAATAAATCTAGATGGAATATGACTTTTCAAGATAATAAAAATGTATTTATTTAAGAAATTAAATAATTAAATCATGCTGAACCATCATATTTGTGGTTCATGCAAACACAGAGTAGAATTTGGTCAGCTAAGTCTGAAATTGACGGCCCATCCTCATTTGTTTAGTACCCAGTTTATACCTATTAATGAGACACACCATTTGAAGGTGAGGACTAGACATTAGTTCAGAAGCTCCAGCGAGTTCTCTGCATTCTTTAAAGGTGATGTGGAAATCATCATCATCATCATCAAATTCCTGCCATGTACCCTCAAGGGGTGTACAGGATATGATAGTGCTACATGAAAAAAATTACATCATTACTAACTTCCAATCTACAATTTTCCTCCAAATCAGTCTGTTACTTGTCAAGACTCCAACATTATCAGATCTTATATTTCTATCGTCTAAGGCACTTTGTACCGCATCAATCCACCAATATCTTGGTCTTCCTCTGGGTCGTTTTGCTGCCAACCTGGCAGAGAACACTTGTTTTGCTAATCTTTCCTCACCATTCTGTTTTAAGTGACCATACCACCTGAGATTAGCTCTGCTAAAGCATTTAGTTTAATTCAGTGTTCTGACTAATTTCTCTCTTATTCCATATGAATATATTCAATTGACTTCCCAATTTACCAGCTTTGCTGATTCCATTGTCTATTGCTATATTTAATTTACCATCTTCAATAAAAATCGTGCTTAAGTAGCTGAAATGTTTTACTTGTTCCACAGGTTCTCCATTCACAACACAGTTGACATTTTCAATGATTCTGCCTATTTTCATTGTCTTTGTCTTTTTATTGCTGACCTTCATACCATATCTATTACAACAGCTATTCAATTTAGTCAGAGAATCTTGCAGACTTGTAGCGGATTTATTTAGAAGTATAACATCATCCGTATAAGGCAAAGAGCTGACATTAACATCTCCAATTTTGATATCATGTTTAATACCACTTTTCTTCATGATGTGATTAATATAGATAATGAATAACAGAGGGGATAATGTACACCCTTGTCTCACACCAGATTTAACATTAAACCATCTTCCTGTACTTCCTTCAATTCTAACTGCCGACTTACAACTCGAATAAAGACTAAGTATTACTTGATATAATGCCCCATTGACACCATATAACTGCAGCGTATTGAATAGCTTCTCTCTTGGCACCTTGTCATATGCCTTTTCCAGATCTACAAAACTTAAATACAGATCTTTGTTATATTCCCATGCTTTCTCAACTATTTGTTGTAAAGTGAAGATCTGATCCTGACATCCTTTATTTGGTATGAATCCAGCTTGTTCTTCACCAAGCTTTTCTTCCACAATTCTTCTCAACCGTTTCTCAAGTATACTTGAGAAACGGTTGAGAAGAATTGTTGAGAAACTATGAGAGCTCTGCTCTAATCATCGGGAATTCATCCCTCTAACTATGAGAGCTCTGCTCTAATCATCGGGAATTCATCCCTCTGTCCAGGCTTTCTGAACTATGCAGAGCAGCCACTCTAAGACTCTTATATTACCATACTTCCACATTTCTGGTCGAATATCATCTACACCTGCTGCCTTTCCACATTTCAAGCCTTTGATGGCTTTTTCAACTTCAAGTATGAATATGTATTCCTGACTGCATGCCTGGGCAGTGTTTTTTAACCACTGTGCTGTCATCACTGCTTGTTTCATTTAGAAGTTTTTCAAAGTAATTACTCCATACTTCAAGGATATCTTTTTTCTCCTGTTTTCATGTCACCTTTATCATCTCTAACTCCTTTTACAGCACTCTTTCCTCCATTCTTAAGCTTCTTCAACAACCTTCAGAATATTTTTCCACCTTCTTGATATTTATTTTCTTTGTTCTTGCCAAAGTCCTCCCATGACTTTTGTATAGCTAGTTTTACACATTGTTTAGCATTCTTACATTTGTGTCTGTATTCTCTAAGAACACAAGCTGACTTATTTGCCAGGAACTTTTGATATGCTTTCTTCTTTTCCTTCACTGCCTCTTTAACTTCCTGTGTCCACCAGGGAGTTCTGATTTTTTTATCCCTTCAGACAACCTCACCACATGCCTCTCTGGCAGAATCAATCAACGTTTTCTTCAGAGTTTGCCACTGAATCTCCAAGGTTTGATTCCTGTTCTCAAACTCTTTCATTTTTTCTTCAATAATCTTTGTGTATTTTAGTCTGCAGTTCACATCTGAGAGCTGCTCAACTTTTATTCACTTTAAAACTTTCTTACTTGTTATTCTTTTCAATATGAAATTCAATTTTATCCTGCTCAAGACTAAATAGTGATCACTTCCAATTTCAAATCCTCTGTACACTCTGGTGTCCTGCACCAGGGAGAAAACATCACTATCAACAATAACATAGTCCATGAGACTTTTCTTATTTCTAGTCTCTTCTCTCCATGTGAATTTGTGCACATTTTTATGTTGGAACATCGTGTTAGTAATAACTAGTCCATGTCCTGATCAGAAATCCAACAGATATTTGCCATTATTATTAGCTTTGCTCTTTTCTCCAAATTTTCCCAAAACATTTTTGTATGTCTGACAATCACTTTCTACTCTGCTATTTAGATCCCCAACAAGGACCAATTTTTCCTTTTTCACTGTGTCAGTAGCTTTCTCTAGAGCCTCAAAAAATTCCTCCACTTCTACCTTAGTAGAACCTTCTATGGGACCATAGGCACAAATAAGTCTCATTGTCCAGTTCCCCATTCTCATATTTGCTCACATTACTCTACTTGAGACTGCCATTCTAGAAGATTAGCCTCGTATTTTGTGTTGAATACTATGGCTACTCCTTCTTTTCCTTGATTGTCATTGCCTGAATATAACATTTTGTATTTATTGCTCAGAAAGATCTCACCAGTTTTGGTCTTTTTTGTTTCAGTCACCCCTATTATGTTGATCTGGTACTTATCTAATTCCTCAGCTAGCTCCATTTCTTTGCCATTCAGGCTTCTTACGTTGATAGTACCGATCTTTAACTCTGGTGATGTTGAGTTGGGATTTGTTTTCAGATTTGTTCCAGTAGCTGACTTTTCGCTGTTCACCCTGGTTCCCTGGCGAAAACAACGGGGGGCTTGTTTAATCAGGTGACGCCCCATCCGTCATGAAATTTTGTCATATTGTACCTTATTGTTTAACCAATAAGAATACAATTTGGTCAGCCCATCCTCGTTCATTCAGTATCCAAGTAGATACCCAACAGGGTGCACCATGAGAAAGTGAGGATTGGACATTAGGTCAGAAGCCCTGGTCGGTTCTCCGCATTCCTTTAAAGGCTATGTGGAGGTCTCCTCTCAGTTATACAGCTTTGACCCTTAAGTACTCCTGATGTGGAAATCTCCTCCCAGTTATTTAGCTTTGACCCTTAAGTGACTAATTTGGAGGAAAATTGTTGATAGGAGATTAATAATAATGTAAAGTTAATCATGTAGTGCTGTTATAATAGTCCAAACACCCCTTGAGAGTACATCAGGAAAATTATGATGATGATGATGAATATTTCACTTCAGGCAATTTTTATTCCATAATTTACTAAACATGTAGAATTACTAAATTTTTATTTTGTGCAAGAAAAAGGTATAGAATTTTTGTATTCACTGTCATTATTAACTTGCCTTTTTGATTTGAAGGTCCTTTTCTTTATTATGCTCTATCCAGCTGTCCAACTGTCTATTTAAATCTTCTCTTTCTTGTTCTTTTTCTCTTTTCCACTGCTTTCTTTCTTCCTGCTGTCTTCGCTGTATAGCCTATAACAGCAGTTAATTCTACCTATGTAATATTATTTGTTATTGAAATTCCATGGAAGAACAAATCAGTATGTGTTAGACACACATACTGATTTGTATGTTAGAGACATATGTTGAATTCAATCAGAGATTTTGCATTAATACATATTAATCAGAAAAGAAAGATGTTAAAAGATAACATAAATAATAATGATGAAAAAAAAATTTATTTGAGTACAGTAAGGAACTGTTGTCTCAAATAAAATTATCAATTATTTTATGTAAAATTAAATAGAATAAATTTTACTCATTTTAAACAATTAATGAAGCTTCTATAACTGGAATAATATATAACAAAGTTATATAGGGTGTCCCAAAATTTACACAAGATTTAAATTTAGTGCCATTTGTGCAGTAAAGTGTTGCCAACGAGAAAAAAAGACAGCATGACAGCTGACAGTTCAGGGTTATTAAAAATGGAGCGCTATACAAAAGAACAATGCATTTTCATTGTTGAGCAATATTTTAAAAATAATGAAGGTTTGGCAGCTACAGTTTGCAATTTTCGTACAAAATATGGTCGAAATAGTGATTTAACTTAATCAACTGTGAAAAGATTAATTAAAAAATTCAAGGAAACTGGAATCAATTAGTGATCTTATACACTCTGGCTATCCTTCAACAAAATGTTCAACAGAAAACATCGAAGCAGTTCGTGAGAATGTTGCTGAGAGTCCAGGAACATCAATTCGGCACCGTGGTCTTGAATTGGGCATTTCGAGAAGTTCTCTACAACGTATTCTCACAAAAGATTTGCATCTTTATGCTTACAAAGTTCAATTGCCTCAAGAACTGAAGCCTACTGACCACACACAGCGAAGAGAGTTCGTCGAATGGATTATGGAACAACAACAAGTGGATGCTTATTTTTTCGAACAAAATAATCTTCAGCGATGAGGCTCATTTTCATCTTGATGGCTTCGTTAATCAATAAAATTGTTGCATTTGGGATTCAGAAAATCCACGAGTGATTGTTGAGAAACAAATGCATCCACAATGTGTCACTGTTTGGTGCAGATTTTGGGCTGGAGGCATCATCGGTCCATTCTTCTTTGAAAATGCGGCTGGTAAGGCAATAACAGTTAATGGTGCTCGCTATCGCAAAATGATAATCCAGTTTTTTGTGCCTAAATTGCAAGATATGGATGTGGGCAACATGTGGTTTCAACAAGATAGTACCACATGCCATACAGCCCGAGAAACAATTCAATTACTGCATGAGTCATTTCCTGGTCATGTAATTTCCCGTTTTGGTGATCAGAATTGGCCGCCCAGCTCATGTGACTTAATGCCATTGGACTTTTTTCTTTGGGGTTTTTGAAGTCTAAGGTTTATGCCAACAAGCCCGCGACCACCCACGCCTTGAAGGAGGAAATTGAGCGCTGTATCAATGAAATTCAGCTACATTTATGCAAAACGGTCATGGAAAATTTCGACAAAAGAGTGTGTATGTGCCAGCAAAGCCGTGGAGACCATTTACCAGATATGCTATTCCATGCACAACCCTATACTGTATACTTTAATGAATCAATAAGAAATTACAATTTTTAATTAAAAACCTGTGTTTTCTATCAAAATTACTTCTTGCGTGAATTTTGGGAGACCCTGTATATTATTGTATAATATATAACTCTGTTATATAATATATAACAAAGTGTGGGAAGGATGATCTTCAATAATGATCCTTCCAAGACTATGCATTCACAAAGTCTTAATATTAAAATGGATTAGTCAGGCTATTACAAAAACTTCAACCCACGTCATATAAAACGATGTGCTGGCTGATTGTTTTGACAGTTACAATTCGCTAAGGATTATGAAGTGAGTGTATTACTGAGGATATTTGTTACTGTTGTCCATTTTGTATGTTAAGATGAAAGTCTTCAATGTTTATTAGTTCAATACTGATGCTTTATACCATCATCCACCACATTCCATCCAAAACATTAACAGAGAAAGACTACCATCACATCACTTTTACCTTGTTATCTTGACTTTATTTCTAGAAGAAGTATGTAATATTATTGATACCAGGATAATTCATGTCTGGGATGTCAAGGATACCACCTTAGCCTAAGGACCTAGTGGGACATTCATGTGCTGTCGTCAGATATAATCTGATGTACCTGAGGAGTCTTCCTGTGCGTAAAGTGAGACTATATCTAATATAGATATACATAGGTGGTCTGAAAAGTTCTCTGCCTTGACGATAGATGGCGACACTATTGGCAAGATTTTTTTTTTTCCTAAGTTGGTACATCTGTCATAAGTATCCATGTGAAATTGCAAGTCATTCTATCAAGTAGTTTGTTTTATACAGCTGTTTAAAGCAAAAGTGTTGTCTGTATCCTTTGAAATGGATAAAATTGAGCACTGTGCAGTTATAAAATCTTTGTAAAAGAAGGTTTAACATCAAAAGAAATTCATTTGAAGTTCATAAAAACTTATGGGCACTCTTCTCCTTCATTTTTGACAATTAAGAAATAGGCTGCTGAGTTTAAACATGGCCGTACCAGCCTTGAAGATGATCCACGCAAAGGTTGTCCAAAAAGTGTAACACCACCACCAGAAATCATTGATCAAGTGCACGATATGGTATTGGATGACTGGTGAGTCAAAGTGTGTGAAATTGCTGAGACCATTAGGTATTTCAAAAGAACGTGTAGGATATATTTTGCATGAAGAATTGCATATGAAAAAGCTTTGCACAAGATGGGTGCCACAATTGCTCACAGCAGATCAAAAATGCACTTGCATGAAAATCTCTGAACATTGCTTGGAGTGTTTTAACAAGAATAAAACTGATTTTGTGCATCGATTTATTACTATGGATAAGACTTAGATTCACCACTGCACGCCAGAATCCAAACAGCAGTCAAAACAGAATTTCAGGTCATCAGTAGGAAAGGTCATGGCATTGGTGTTTTGGGATACTAAAGGTATTTTGTTTATTAATTATCTTGAAAAGGATAAAACAATAACCACGGAATATTATCCACAAAAGTGTTTTGTCAATGGGAAAATTAAGGGATCTGCACTATGAATTATTGGAAGATCCACCCTATTCCCCAGACTTGGCTCCCTCTGACTTCTAACTCTTCCCAAAACTAAAACTCTTCCTCGCTGGTCATCATTTTTCTTCGAATCAAGAGGTAATTGCAGCTGTAGAGGGGTATTTTGTAGATCTTACTGAGAACCACTACAGGGATGGGATAATGGTGCTGGAGCATCACCAGAATAAATGTATTAGTCTTAAGGGAGATTATGTTGAAAAATAAAAATAATTTAATTATAAAATTCATTTTTTCATTGTCAGGCCGAGAACTTTTCAGACCACTCTCGTAGTTTCCCTTCTCACAATATATTACATGACTATTCAAACACTGCTTTTCCAATTCCTTTAAATGGAACAATCATCTTCACAAAAAAAACTTTTCTCCTAGCTAAGTCCTTCACATCCATGTTCTGCAGATCTATTCATGGAGAGAAAAGAGTTGAGCCAATCTAAAACTTGCTATTATTTAGAAACATGATTCAAAACATTCAGGAAACAGAATTTCATTGAATATGTAACCAATGCCCACCTACACTGGATGTTATCTTCATGCCTCACCTATTCACCAACCATCACCAAAATAGGCATAATTCATTCCCCCCCCCCCCCCCACACACACAAAAATATTCACCTTCCACTAAAAAAGACAAAGATAAACAGAAAAAAGAAATTCAGTTACTGGTGTGCCAGTTCACCTTTAATGGACATTCAAGGAGTGCTGTTCAGAAGATACTGTTTCTTCTCCTCCCTAACCACAGTGAAATCCCAATATTCATTATAGAGACTGTTTCCATTTCAAACAAGGGAAATCACTTCATAAAACTGATGCACTACTCAGGTTATAATATCAGAGTTGCATATAAGCCCTTCTAAATCATATGTATCTTCCTTTAATCGCTCAAGTCAGTAGCTCCTTTATAAACATCCAGATGTTTACAGAATTCCATGGTCTTATAGTCTACTTTACATGGATCTGAATTTCAGAAATTTTGAAATAAGAAAGAAGGAACATCTCAGTGATGTGACATACAGAAGAGAAGAAAAATCGGGACTTGCTAGTCATTCTTCCAACACAAATCACATCATCAACTGAAATAAAGCTACCATTTTTTATCTTGAAGGAAACTTGAATCAAAAGAATCCACTACTGGCATTCCCTCACACAGCTTCCCCGAACAAAAAACAATTAATGACTTTCAAACATCTTAAATGATGTCTGGAAGTCATTAATGAGATCTCTCACCACACACAAGTTCAATTTTTCAAAGCATCACCTTCAAACAATTCTATAAGACAGGTGATGTGTGCCACACTCGTTCACTGTTCTGCTTTCTTTCATTATTAATACTCAAAAGGTTTATCTGGGATTTTTAAATTTGTTTTCAGCTGTAATCCTTACTTAATCTCCCACCTAGAGGAAGCCACTGGTTAGTGTGTAAAATTAGTTGGTACATATCGTATTGTTATTAGAGTTAAATAATAAATCCAGTCCTTATATCACTGAACTGTTAGTCATAAAATTAAATGTATATTTTTATGTTTTAAACTGCTTGACTTCCTTTTTCCTCACAAAAATTATGGACAAAAGCTGATGAATTATATAGCTGAAAGAATAGGAAAAATTTACTTTAATACTTTCACATTTAATTTAATGAATATTTCAATTCCTTCAAAGGCATATATGGGCTATACAGAATCCCTGTGCATTTCAACAAGTTTCTTTACATATGCTAAAGGTCACAATATGGATAAGATTTATAGTCAAGTTCATTATCAGGCTGTTTTTCTTTGAAGAAATCAATCAAACTGGACTTGTGCCCACATGGTCATGGCTGCGTGTTAATGGGACATGTTCAGGATGCCTGAACACAATAGTGTTGATGCAAGATGAAGCACCTCTATACATCGGAAGTGAGGTTTAATGATTACTGCATCACCATTTCACAGAGGATGGAGTAATGAGTTGCTCATTTTCTATGAAATGGCCACTGCATTTACCATACCTTAACCCCTGACTTTTGGGTTACCTAAAAAAAGCATGGCATATTGGGACAAAGTTCTGCCTTTAGCAGATTTGAAAGACAAAGATCACATCACATGTGAAACCTTTGGCAGATCAACTGCATTCTATTGTAGATAATAGTATATGGCAATATCAGCTATTGGTCCTGTCCAAAAGCTAAGACGTTGAACGTAAAGTCTATTGATCATTCGAATCTCCTTGATAGCTTGTTGGCTCTATGTGATAGGTTTTTTTGTATATCATTATTTTATGAAATGAGTGAAATAAACATTATTGAATAACATGTCAATGACTCTGAATCATACAATCACATACCCATTTGATCCACAATAATGTAATTTTCTCATGCTCACAGTGCCATATTTCTCATATCATTGATTTCTGAACTAATTTTTTTTATTTTCAAAATCTCTTCCCCAAATCTGCTAAGTTTGAGGGCATTTCTCTCTCTCTACAGATTGCTCTGAATAGGGGTATTTTAATATGAAATGCCCTGTATTTAAACAGAGGAAAGCAATAAAGAAATGCTTTGTAATTCAATTGATGGATTAAAATGAAAACAAAAGAATTATGCAACTGTTATTACTGAACAATTAAATACACATTTTACTATATAACAAAATAAGCTTTAAACACTTATGTACACAAAAAACTTACCCTCTTCTTTTTTATTTTCTCTAGTTTTTTCTTTAGACGGGCAGCTATACCACGCTGCAACAGTATTTTAGCAATATTTTGAACTTTCTCCTAGAAGAATAACAATTTTGTATATTCCCCATCAAATAACTAAATTAAAGCAAAAATTAAAACCAAATCCAAGTACTCATAAGAACTGTATCCCATTTTCTTTTTGGTTTCACATGGTATTAAACCAACACAGCTTCAATATATATATAGACAGTATGTGAGGTACAGGAATACTTCAGATTCTATACCTCACATGCTATAGATGTATAACATTTTTGTAGCATTCCAGTTTTAATTTATTTTGCAATCAACTTCCCTAAAAAAAAAAATAATACAAAAACCTTCTCAATATATGGAAGAAGGCTAGAAAATTTTAATCATCAGAATGAATTAAGATGAACAGCCAGTACTGAGACAGCACTACATTTCTTTGAAATCTAGTGCTGTCTCAATGACATAAAAAAATTACATATGCCTTAATAGTGTATAGGGACAGCTTGGTCATGAACACCCCTTCTGTTCCTTTAGGCATACTCTCCACTAGTCTGTAATAATAAGTGTCAGGTATTCTGGACCATTCTTTCTTCAAAACGACCAATAGTCCATGTAACATTGTGGAACTCAGTGGTCTGCACTGTACTTGACTGTCAGATTTTAGAGAAAGACAACATATACTAGAATATTAATTAAAAAACTTTAATTAATACTGCCTATATTTTGGTGACATTACTTTACCATCTTCAGGGGTCATAAAATAATGATATATGCATGAGGGCACTAACACTAAGCAAATATGACTGAAGAAAACAACTGAAGTTGGTCCAAGAGTCCTAAAGGTGTCTCCTAGTGGGCTAAATTGGGTTGTCTTGACTGTTGGGTTGATGTTCTTAGAATGCAAGCCTCCCATATTTGGGGCAGTCTCATCCATCCAAATTTGTTGAGGTTTGGGGAGTTTTTTTAGAGCTGAGGCTGATTCCAGGAATAATCTCTCATACTTATACTTACTGCAGTGTAGTAAAGTGGCTTTCTTCCAATGTATTTTGTGGTGGGTGTCCAAAGAATGGTCAGCAAGTCCTGAGTGGTTGTATTGGTAGAACCAGATATAGTCCTTATGTTCAGATATCCTGATATTAGCTGTCCTGCCTGTTTGGCCGTAGTCGGAGAGTCTGCAACTACAAGGGACCTGGTATCAAGGCAAGCATTTGCACGAGGTGGCAAAAATTGGCATAAACTATACAAAAAATAAGCAAGAAGGGGTGGCAAAATATGCTACCTGCACAGGGCAGCCCTGCCTGGTATACTCCAGGTAGGTCTAGGGAAAGTGACTGGTCTTTGGGGGAGTGGATAAGAAATGCCAATTTTTTATATGGTTTGTAACAAGTTGTCAGGTGATATTTTTTTCGGATTTTTGTTAGCTTTTAAGAAGTACCCTGGATATAAGGAATGCTGATAGATTTAGAGTAATCTCTGTTATGAATGGGGGGGGGGGGATAGGAGGGTTGTGGTTAGTTATTTTTCCAGCCATATTTGCTCAGTATTAGTGCCTGCATGCACATATCATTATTTTGTGATCCCTGAATATGATAATGTAACATTACCGAAATATAGGAAGTATTAATTAAAGTTTTTTAATTAATATTCTGGTATATGCTGTCTTTCCCTAAAATCTGACAATTATGTATAACCAACATATAAGTTTATCTACAAGAATTGTACTGCACTTAATGTACTAGTTTATTTCAAAAGTGGTCTATTGGATTGAGATTGGGAACTTTGCAAGTAAAAACAAGTTTTTCCACATCATTTTCCTCAAATTATGTGACAATAACACCTGCATTGTTATGTTGAAAGACATGGGTCCATCTGTTCTGGGAAGTACTGCAAAAGTATCTGCTGGCATTCCTCTTCCAGGCACAACCAAAGGTGTAAAGAACATTTTGACTGGTTTGTACAGTATTGGAAATCTATGAAATGAAGTGATGAATCATATCACACTCTTTTTTGATTCAATGGATTTGTGTGTGTGGAGGGGGGGGTGATTTCAGGAATATATTATGTGCAACATCCAAGCTGTGAAGTTTGGTGGCCTCCTTTCTAAAAGATTTCATCAATTCCAGTAATGCATGCACTGAGGCATCAACAAATACTGCCAATTTCTGTACTATAAAACTAAAAGAAATATCCTGTTTCTTAGTAAAACTTTCATTCTCTGTAAACTGCCTATAAACATAAATAAAGTTATGAAAAGTTATATTTACCATTAATTCATTTTAGGCTCTATGAGGTGCTACCCAAACCTTCAGGGAATTTGAATTCAGCATGTGAACAGGTTGCAGTACAGCCTTCTGCTGATATAAGGGATGAACTGTATTGTTTGTGAATCAGCATGCCAACAGCCGGCAAGCTGAGAGGCTGTGTTCTTTGGTTATGTGCATTTTTGTAATGTTATGTTTTTAGCAGATTGACAATTTTCTTCTCCAAATGAAATGTCAGATTTTAAGGTGCAAAAAATCTGCATCAAATGTTTCAACTCAAAAAAATTGCCAGAAACCCACCGAATGCTTAAGGAGATGAAATGAAGTCACCAAAGAACAGATGAAAAGAAGTAGCCAAATTCATTGCTGCCAAAAAAAGTGCATCAAGTTTACAACAATATCAAGTCAATGTTAAAGTTTTTTTGACAATCAAGGCTGTCCACAGGGAATCTCCCCCCCCCTCTCCCCATCAAACTGTCAACACCAAGTTTTACTCTGAGGTTTTGAAGCAACTAAGGAAGAGCATTTGGCACAAATGTCCAGACAAGTGGAAGAACAATGACTGGGTTCTCTACAGTGACAAAGTTTCCAATTTCCTGGCTTCCAGAAACATGACAGCAATTCCCTATCTTTTCTATTTGCCTGACCTTGCTCCCTGCAATTTTTAGCTCCTTCTTAAGATGAAATACTCACTGAAAGGGCACCATTTTAACAAGATTAAGGAGATCCAGACAAAATTGCAAGAGATGCTTAATACAGTTACATCTGAAAATTTCCAGGACATGGAATCATGGAAAAATTTCTAGGATCACTGATGCCCAAGGGGGGCATCTTAGAATATAGAAGAAGAAGATGTGGAAACTAGGAGTTACAATAAAAAAAAAATATATATATATTATTTTTATGGTCAAATTCCTCAAACTTTCGGGTAGCACCGCATATATTTTTTAAAGTATTCAAGTGCATATATTTATTATTTATTCTTAAATAACAATCATCATATCTCGTTTACATTTTTTCCTTGCAAGACAATCTCAATGGCCTCTCATAGCTAAGTAACTTGGCTTGTTTGAAACTTAACTAATGCTTTGATAGGGCAGTTAATCCAATCAGCATAGTGTGTTATGGTTGTCAATTGAATGTGTTCTACTGGCTGATTTAATTGCAAAACCCAAGTTTCTAGGAGGGAACCCCCCCCCCCTCCATATGACACCAGCTAACTCACCTTCAGCTGAAAAGCCCTGATAAAAGTTCTTCATGTCCTAGGTGGGATTCAAACAAAATGGCATCATCCTGACCTTGTTCTCTGCAACTTTTTCATCATCGAAACCATGAGCTATAGAGACGCTCATCATATTGCCAAATAATATTTTTCTTGCACTTCAATTTCTTTCCTACTCGAATATTATTTGTATTTTGTGTGTCTTCTATAACTTTTCCCCATACAATGCCAAAAATTGGAATTTCGCATTTCCAAACAAAAAAAGTTAGACATTCATGATAGATTTTTTAAGGTCTGTGGAAGTGGTGCTTGCATCCTCTGAACTAGGCTGCCCGAAGATAGACTTAAGTTCAAGTCTAGTCACCAACTGGAGGAACTTTTTCTAAGCTTTTCTTCAACCAGTTCCTGAGTTAGCTGATCTCTGCCACTGGTTTCTCCTGGTTTTCATCCTGTAAACTCAAGAATGTAGAACCCACACTATTTCAGACAAGAACCTATCCTGTTAGGGTTAGGTACCAAAAGATAACAGCAAGGAACTTTTTCTAAGCTTTTCTTCAACCAGTTCCTCAGTTAGTTGATCTCTGCCACTGGTTTCTCCTGGAAAATGGTTTTTCAGCCTGTAAACTCAAGAAAATCAACTGTAGAACCCACACTATTTCAGACAAGAACCTATCCTGTTAGGGTTAGGTACCAAGAGATAGCAGCACGTGTACCCATCTCTTCATCAGTTGCCACTTATAATTAGTGATAGTCATGAACCAGCTATCTCTGATTGGTTAATATTGAATTTCCCATTCAGTCTCCAAAGAGCTAGATAGGATTAAAAAGGCCTTGCCTACTCCCTTATAAGGAATAAAAGGCATTAGCTGATAGCTAGATTTTTTATTCCCTCATACTTAATTTTTCTAAGTGTATTATTTATACCTATACAAGGTAATCAAAATTAAAATATCCCTGTTTAAGGCATTGTGAAACACCATCCAGTGATCCAAATGCTGCAAAACATTGCAGGAATACGCTGTGTGTGCCATGTGGAAATGAGTAAAAATGAACAAAAAAGCAGTGACACATCAGTTGTGCCTGCAGGACTTTCAAAGTCGACTGACACTTGCTTTAACATTCCTTGCTCGAGTGAATTTGGATGTTGCGTGGCTGTGGATGCTTTTGTGGGGAGATGAGGCTCACTTTCACCCAAATAGAACTATAAATACCCACAATGGTGAGTATGCAAAACCTGCACTCATTTTGGAACAAAACTTTTGGAATTACTTTGTAATTCCAACATTTTTTAATTAAATTATTTTGTAATGAGTGCAGAGAACGAATATGAGCAAGAAAGAAGCGATATGAATAAGCAGGAGAGGAAGGAAGGAAAGATTGAAGTGGTGCTTATGAATGAAAAAGTGGGTAGCATGAATGTAGAGAATAAGAGAACAAGTGTGCAAGACAAGCAGGGAAATGGAGAAGCTCAGAATGGACAGCAGAACACAGCATGAGAAAGTTTGATGCTGCAAGAGGATGTGAATGCATGCGTAGATAAAAAGGGAAGGGAATGACCTGGGATGTAGGGAAAACAGTTGGATTTGAAGAATTATCTGGGATGGGTAAGGAGAAAAAGAAATGGCCGGAGGAAAGCATGGAGAAATCACATCTAATAAGTGGTGTCAGTGAAACTTGTTATAGATCCAGGAATGAGCTGTTATGTTTGTATACAAATGCTAGAGGTATCAGAAACAAGGGAAATTAAATGGTTGCATTGACTGAGTTCATTTACCCAAAAATTGTTGGAATAAGTGAGACACGGTTGGAGGAGGATGGCATCCTGACAGGAGTACAGATGGAAGGTATGATGTATTTCGTGAAGATAGAAAGGGTAAAAAGAAAGGTAGAATGATAAAAAAATGAGTTATGTCCATGCAAGGTAGAGATTCAATGGGAAAAAGTGGTAGTGATTTTGAGGCAGTATGGTGTGAGATAGAGGTGAATAGAATGAAATATTTCATTGGATGTTTCTATAGACCTGGTAATGTGGAGGATCACAGCAGTATTTTGAACAGGAAATATATAAGTAAATTAGTCAAAGTAGCATCCCAAAAATCTTCAGGCAAGTCAGTGATCTTCTGGTGACCAGCAATCCCATCCTGAGTTTTGCTAATAACAATTAGCAAAACTAGTAATTGCTAATTAGCAATTATTCAGGCCTCCATGGAGTCAAAAGACTCATCATGGGAGGTCCTTCCTAGGAAACATGAAGTCTATCATACCACTCCTTGAACTCAGTGACATATCTTGCTCTCACAACTCTATCAGGCAATGCATTCCATGGTTCGACTATCTTCCATGCAAAGAAACCACTCTCCACCTTCTTGCTCACAGCTTCCTTTTGCAACTCCCAGGAATGGCCACTTGTCATTGCAGCTTCCCACTGTTCCACCAAACGAAAGAACTCCCCAGTGTCAACCCTATAACTACCTCTCAACAGTTTAAAAGTCTCAATCATATCACCTCTCCTTCTTCTATCTATCAAACCCTGCAGTCCACATTCCCTCAGTCAATCCTCATTGTTCAGTCCTGAAACCATCTTCGTTATCCACCTCTGTACCCTTTCCAGTTAATTTATCCACTTCAAATCCTGGAGACCAAATTTGAGAACAATAGTCTAAGTCTGATCTGATCTGATTATACAATGAAATGATAACTCTTTTATCTCTGCAGGTCAACATCCTTCTCAGTATTGTAGAAATCTTCTCGGTTACCTTCACCTCCTTTGCAATATGTGGCACTATGTTCCCTGAATTTCAGTTTTCTATCAATCATCACCCCCAGATCTCGTCTCCCCTACTTACTCCAGTACAGCTCCTCCAATCGAGTATGCAGCCTCCCATTGATGTATCCCAAACTTCAAGACTTTACATTTTGCTGTACCCCCATTCATTTGCCCATCTGTCTAGTTTATTCAAATTCTCCTGTATTATTACTAATAACCATTCCCAGCTTCACATCATCTGCAAACAACTGAATATCCCCCTGCAATCCATTGACAATGTCATTGATATAAGGGTTAAATAAGGGTTAAACAATACAGGTCCCAGTACTGGGACTTGTGGGACTCCACTTGTAACCTTCTACCTCCTCGATACTGTACACAACTCTCTGATACCTACCAGACAGCCAATCCTGAATCCAGTTTACTAAACTGACATCTAACCCATGTGCTGCAACTTAAATATCAACTTATTGTGTAGCACCATGTCAAATGCCTTTGCAAAATCCAAAACTATGGCTGTATATGCTTTTCCCTCAACAACTGCTCTTGTCACTTTATTATAAAAGGCAATCATTACTAAAGCAAGGGTGCCCATTAACAAATCCATGTCGACTCTCACAGATAACATTACCCCCTCATCGGCCCAACGCTGCATATGGTCCCTCACTAATTTCTCCAAAATCTTTATAACTATTGATGAAACACAAACTGACCTATAGTTAGACACATCCAGTCTGCTACCACCCTTATGCAATGGCACTATCTTACCTTCCTTCCATTCCTTAGGCGCCTTTCCCATAGCCAGACTTTCATTGAAAAGCCAGGTCACCAGAGCTGTCAGTTCTTTAGCATATTCTCTCAAACCCATGGTGAAATACCATCCAGTCCCAGAGCTTTATTGACATCCAGGGTACTCAGTATTTGGAACACATTCTCCTCTTGCACCTCTAAACCTCGAACCTGCCCTATCCCTCTAGTATTAAATCTTACTTCTCCAGGATGAAATACTCCAATGAAGTGCTTATTGAACAACTCCACTATGTCCTCTGCATCAGTCACTCTATTCACATTTTTATCCTACAATGTCATTCTTCTACAATCATTTCTCCTCACACTGGTCACATAGCTAAAAACTTCCCTAGGATTATCTTTGGATCTTAGTGCCAGTCTCTTCTCACATTCCACTTTTGCCTTCCTTACCATATTAATCACTCTCGTAACCTGAGCCTTATATTCTTCATGCATCTGCTCTCCACCCCTCTCCTTATATCTCTTCCACAGCTGCTTTTTCACCTGCAGTTCCCATTTGATATTGTTTGTCATCCACTTTACACCAAAGTGTGTCATCTTCTTCACTCGTGGAATACAGCTTACTATTGCTGCCAACAAATATTCCTTCACAATTTTCCATGCACTAATGATATCCCTAATTATAATGAAACAAATTGGAGTTAATAATACTGTGTGCTGTTGTAATATTGGTATTTATGATAATTATACAGGGCCAACGGGAAAACAATTAAAAAAAAAACAAGCAGATGAAGCAATTTTAAGATAGTTTTAGGTATGATAGCAATAACAATATAACCAACCTTTATTCTGGTTGCACGACGGAGTTTATATTTCCACATATCATCATCTACATCAATTGATGTTGCAAGGTTTTCACGAGCCATTTCAAGTTCACTTAACAATGTGAATACTTGCTTCAATAGCATTTTAAATTCTGGTATCTAAAATTAAAGATTTCATTAGTATAATCTTGTAAAATTTACATAATTTATTTTGTAAAATTTTAATCTTGTAGGATATTTCTAACAATTTCAAAACCATAATTCCAATCTATCATCGTGTTTCTTTAACAACAAACATCACTGAAGTTCAACATCACCAAAAGAAGACTTTGGTGATATTACTCCAGACAATGAAAACCTCTACCATCCAGAGCATAATTAATATATATATATATATATATATATATATATATATACACAAACAATTATATACATATATGTTTACTAATGCTTACTCTTCATGTTAGTTTATATAATTACATGTGTATATACATACAATTGGGCTTCCATATGTGAAGATTCGTGTTTTCGCATTGGTGGTTGTGAAATTAGACATCTTCCGTCTGGCAATGACTGTCATCTATGTTGGAAGTTTATTTTTCACTTGGTTAGACTATAATAAATTTAGTTTAATCCTTTATCCAAGTGTACGCAAACAAAGTTTGCGCCTGAAAATATCTTCAGGACTGGGGTAAGGTAGCACATCAGGCAACTCTGAGCAAAGGTGGACCGAGCTCTCATCACTTGTCTCAGTATCTCCCATAATGCAAAGCACATCTCCTTGCGGACATGTATACTGCTATGCATTAAGGGAAGGGCCACTACCCAGACTGGTTTCAACCTTTATTGAGGTCTCGTCAGTGGGAGGTACTAAGGTATAATAAATTTAGTTTAATCCTTTATCCAAGTGTGAGCAAACAAAGTTTGCGCCTGAAAGTATCTTCAGGACTGGGGTAAGGTGATACAACACCAGGGCTACCAACACTCCTATCTCAGTATCTCCCATAATGCAAAACACAACTCCTTGCGGATATGGCTAATGTTATGCATTAAGGGAAGGGCCACAACCCAGACTAGTTTCAACCTTTATTGAGAATGTGTTTGAGAATTGTATTGAGAATGTGTTTTGCATTATGGGAGATACTGAGATAGGAGTGTTGGTAGCTTGCTCCACCATTGCAAGGAGTGCCCTGGTGTTATATCACCTTACCCCAGTCCTGAAGATACTTTCAGGCGCAAACTTTGTTTGCTCACACTTGGATAAAGGATTAAACTAAATTTATTATACTCTAACCAAGTGAAAAATAAACTTTCAACATCTTTCTCTAAATCCAGAGTAATTTATTAAAAAAGGGTGGCACACCATTTGGCAACTCCTATAGGTGGAGATGACCTGCTAATGCTTCTGCCTGGTATCTCCACTTGGGCATGGCTCCTACTGAAGAGACCAACCACTCCCCCCTAGACCTACACCAGGTAGGTCTAGGGGAAGTGGTTGGTCTTTGGTAGAGCAGATAAGGGATGCCAACTTTTTATATGGTCTGTAACAGGAAGTAAGGTCATATTTTTTGAGGATATTGGTTATTTTTTCAGAGGTGCCCTGGATGTAGGGGATGGTGATAGACTTGGTGTAATCTTTATTGTGGAGGGGGGGGGGGGGTTGTGGTTTACAGGTTTTAGTATTATTTGGATTTTTTTGGGGTTATAGCCATTGGCTAAGAAAGTGTTGAGGATGTGGTTTAGTTCAATAGTCAGGACCTTGTCATCTGAGCAGATTAATTTTGCCCTGTTATATGGTGTTTTTATCAGTGTTTTTCATAGTTTTTTTCTTAGCCAATGGCTATAACCCCATTATATATATTTTAGTATTTTTATTTTTTGGATTTTTTTTGGGGTTATAGCCATTGGCTAAGAAAAACACTGAAAAAACACTGATAAAAACACTATATAACAGGGCAAAATTAATCTGCTCAGATGACAAGGCCCTGACTATTGAACTAAACCACATCCTCAACACTTTCTTAGCCAATGGCTATAACCCCAAAAAAAATCCAAATAATACTAAAACCTGTAAACCACAACCCCCCCCCCCCCCCCATCCACAATAAAGATTACACCAAGTCTATCACCATCCCCTACATCCAGGGCACCTCTGAAAAAATAACCAATATCCTCAAAAAATATGACCTTACTTCCTGTTACAGACCATATAAAAAGTTGGCATCCCTTATCTGCTCTACCAAAGACCAACCACTTCCCCTAGACCTACCTGGTGTATACTAGGTCCCTTGCAGCTGCAAATTGTCCTACTTTGGCCAAACAGGCAGAACAACAAATATCAGGATTTCAGAACACCAAGACTACATCCGGTTTCACCAGTACAGCCGCTCTGGGCTGGCAGACCATGCCTTAGATACCCACCATAAAATTCGTTGGAAGAAAACAAAAATAATCCATCGCAGCAAGTTTAAATACAAAAGATTATTCAAAGAATCTTCAGCAGCTCTAAAAAACATTCCTAACCTCAACAAATTTGGGTGCATGAAACTGCCCCAAATTTGGGAGACTTTCATTATGAGAACTTCAGCCCAACTGCCAAGACTACCAAATTAGCCCGCAAGAGGGCACCATTAGGACTTTAGGAACAATATTAGTTTCTTGCTTTCTTCCTCATTTGCTTTGTGTTAGTTCCTGAGTGCACATACCATATCTTTATGTTCCCGAAGATGGCAATGTGACATTGCCGAAATATAGAAGTTATTCATTAAAGTTACCTTTAATTAATATACTTTATATGCGTTGTTAATTCCGCAAACTAATTACCAGTTATTAATGAATTTGAACAAGAAAGTGCAGATGTTAGATAAATGTCCAGAAGGGCTCAAATAGGTGCCCACAGGCTGCAGGTTTGGCAACAATGAAAATATTGTGATAAATAACTAAAGAAGAAATTGAGATCAGAGGAGCAGTGCAAACTGGTGGAATTCTTACTGCTAAATGGGCAGCTTATGTATGGGATAAAGTGATGTGAAAAATGGAGAATGCACTGTTCATTTGGATTAAAGACCAGCACAAGAAAAACTTGCCTGCGAACACCCTCTTTCTTCATAATACATTTAAGCAGCAAATCCCTATACCAGAGACATGTTTAATTGTAAAACACAATTAAACACATTTCTCTCTTCATCATCATCATCAATTTCCTGATCTCCAAGGGGTGTTCAGGCAGTTATTACAGAACTGCATGATTAAGGTTACATTATTAATAATCTCCTATCAACAATTTCCTTCCAAATTAGTCTATTATTTGTCAGCACTCCAATACTGTCATATCTAACATTTCATTCTTCTAAGGTACTTACGAGAGCCACCATAGCTCAATCAGTATCAAAAAGATACTGACTGAATCAAAAGGTTCCTCATGTCCATGAGATGAGGAACCTTTATCTGGTCTCTTTCAACTAAAGGTGAATTAGCCGGTCTCATATGGAGGTAGAGGTTTTTTTCACCTGGAAACTCGGATTTTTCATCCCCCATAACAGGCAAAATGGTTCCTCATGTCATGGACAGGAATCAAACCTGGGTTTGATTCCTGTCCATGACATGAGGAACCTTTATCTGGTCTCTTTCAACTAAAGGTGAGTTAGCCGGTCTCATATGGAGGTAGGGGTTTTTTTCACCTGGAAACTCAGATTTTTCATCCCCCATAACAGGCAAACCAGTCCCATGACACATGCATCTACAGACATAGGACACACCAGGAGGCATAGGGCCAACGACCTAATCCTCAAGACAGTCGCAGTTGTGAGGTCCACAGCTAAAGAACCTCAATGGTTCGTGAAAAGCTTAAGACAAGGCATTTATGACTGAATCGATCCACCTAGACCTTGGTCTTCCTCTAAGTCTTTTTCCTACTATCTTGGCAAAAAAAAAAAAAAAAAAAAAAAAAAAACACCTGTCTAACTAACTTTTCCACTCCCATTCTAAATGATCATACCACCTTAGATTACCATCCTACCCACACATGCTTGAATGCCAACAACGTAAAGTTCCTTTCTAAGGCTAATGTTTTCATTTTTAATATGATTCTGCCATTGATGCCATCTGTTCAGGTCTCTAATTTTTCTCCAAACTCTCATAGCTGTGGTGTCTAATCTTTGATTAAGAGCTTTATTTCTAACACAACTCTCAGATCCATAACTTTTGAACACTGACTTGTATACTGTTAGTTCAGTGTTTTGGCTAAATTCTCTCTTATTCCATATAAATTTATTCAACTTGTTTCCCACCGTACCAGCTTCGCTTATACTGTTGTCTATTTCCAGAATTAATTTGCCATCTTCACTCAAAATTGTGCCCAAATAGCTGAAATATTTTGCTTGTTGTGTTGTAATATTTTGTAACTGAAGTTTTCTATGTCCCTGTCTATTTTTCATAGTTTTGTTCTTTTTATTGCTGATCTGCATTTGAAATTTGCCACAGCTGTAATTCAATTTAGTTAGAGAACCAATTAAAGAACCAGTTTTCTGCATGGTCTCTGAGGAGAACCAACCACTTTGAAACAGCTGTCAGGCCAGTGAAACCTTATCAAAATGGACTAATAGAAAGAAAGCGAATATATAGACACTTCGACAGTGTTTATGTTTTCTAAGAAGTCCACGTTAAGGAAACTCATGAATGGCGGTGAGTGTATTCCTGTAAGCTCTCTGGTCAACTTATTTTTATGAAACTTTCATAGTTTCTATATTCAGCTTTGAAATAATACTGGATCTAATATTCATTTTACTTATATAATTTTGGATCATCAAACTGAAGCCTTTTCGCTCTTTATTTTAATAAATGGATCTATAATATCCTCAATATCTATAAAGCTGTTTCTATCTGCAGGAAACATTTAAAACCCAGTGAGGAAGCCATCTGAAGGCATTTGACTATTATTAATTTACATTAGCTCAGTTCACACATTTCCGAATGCTAACAATATCAAGTTTCTTCCACACTTTTAACATTATTCTAGCATTGATATCATCAATTCATTCCCCTAATTTTTCTCAGAACTCTCATATCTGTGATCTCTAGCATCTGATTATGCATTTTATTTCTAACTTGGCTTTCAGATCCATAGGTTAAAATTGATGTGAACACTGTCTGGTATAAAGCTAGCTGAGTGCTTTGACTAAGTTCTTTTTTATCCCACATATTCTGTTGACTCTCTACCATACCAGATTTCTAATTCTGTTATATATTTCCATATTTAATTTGGCATCTTCACTAAAAACTGTGCCCAAATTACCAAAATGTTTTACCTTTTATTCTATAAGTTTACCATTTAAGATGCAGTTGACGTTTTGATGATGTTCTGGTCTTTTTTATTGCTGATTTTCATACAAAATTTATTACAACTATTACTATTATTCAGTTTAGTTAGAGAATTCTGAAGACTTGTGTGGGATTTATTTAAGAGTGCAACATCATCAACACAAAGTAAAAAGCTGATTTGAATGTCTCCAATTTTGATATCAGGCCAAATGTAACTTTTCTTCATACTGTAATTCATATAAATGATGAACAGCAGCAGAGTTCATGTGCACTCTTGTCACACCTATTTAACATCAACAGCCACTGCAAAACTTTTATACCATGATCTGGTCAAATATCACTAATCCCATCTGAGGTTTTTGATGGGTTTTTCTACCTCTGGTATTAATATGTACTCCTTGTACTCCTGAATGCATTCCTCTTGAATATTTTCTACCACTCTTCTATTGCTTCATGTTTCATTTTGCAATCTTTCTGTTGACTTACTCCAGATATCCAGAATTTCTTTATCATTAGTTTTTATATTATCCTTATTTTTTTGTTTGTTTCTAATTCCTTTTACAGTACTCTAAGCTTTTTCAATAGCCCACAAAACATTTTGCTACCTTCCTTATATTTATTGTCTATATTCTTACCAAAGTCTTCCCATGACTTTTGTTTAGCTACTTTTACAGACTACTTTATTTTCTTACATTTTTCTATGTATTCTCTCAGGACACATGCTAATTCACTTACTTGTGAAGAACTATTAAGAGATGTTCTTCTTTTCCTTTCCATGACTAACTCTTTAATTTCTTGAGTCCACAGATGGTGTTCTAATTTTTTTTTTATCCTTGCAGACAACTTTACCATGCTTCCTGCCTGAATCAATCAATGTTTTCTGCAGTTTGCTACCAGGTCTACAAGGTTTTCCTATTTCAAATCCTATTTAAATTACTGTTGAGTCCTAAACTAGTGTATTGCTTGTGTCTTCTCTCTCTATATGAATTGCACGTCTTTATGTTGGAACATGATATCAGTAATGAGTAGTCGATGTCCTGAACAGAAATCCAGCAGGCACTAACCATGATTATTAGCTCTGCTCTCTTGTCAAAATTTCCCAAAACATTTCCATATGCCATATTTCCTACTCTGTTGTTTAGATCTCAGACTACCTTTTATCTTTGACTCAGCTTCCTTCTCTAAACACTCACAGTACTTCTGTAGTGCAAATAGACAGAGAGGACAACCTAAGGTTGATTCTCATGGTGACAAGAGGAATCTTAATTTGGACTTTTCAACTGAAGTTGAGTGAGCCAATCTCATAGAGAGGTAGCAGGGTGTTTTCTCCCAGAAACTGGAGCTTTTTCCTCATATACAAGCAAATTGGTCAGAAAACATATACAATTTACAGATAAAGATTACATTGCAACAACCAATTACTTTATATTAATTTCATAAAATAGTGACCTGTATGGGTCTCACAATTGTTGTCATCCATTATATGCTAAATAAATTAATAAAGAAATTTAAAGACTCAAAAAAATTCCATCTTACTTAGAAGAACCTTCTATGGAATCACAGGCATAAACAAGTTTCAATGTCTAATTCTCCATTATGATGTCTTCCCGCATCACTCCACTTGATATTATGCCATTCAAAAAGATTATCCCCAAGTTTTTAAAGTAATCACACTGTGCGTAAATGATGTAAAGAAAGCATTTCATTATATCACATTTAGATGACAAATTTCGAATAATTTTCACAAATGAAAAAGCTTTCTTGAATAGCTTGGCTTAAGGGAATATGCCAACCGGTTTGGTCATCAACTTACACTATTTGAAGTTTTTCCAGTTAGGCAATAAGATTGTCACATTTATGAATAATTGTAGTATTAACTAGTGTAGCACTACTTTTCACTTCATTAAGAACTTTATCTTTGTTTTAAACAACTGCAACAGCAGTGCGAGTAAGTTTAGTCTGCAGCCTATCTCAGTGTTCGACGTATCATTGTCACTAAATTTAATCATTTTAACCTTAGTATCTAATGAAACAAGTTTACGTGTCTTCTTTATTTCACTGTAAACAACAGCACCCTCACTTCTGCTATTATTAATGACAATAAAATAAAATAACAGCAAAACACAGGGAAGTAGTGAATAAGATAAAGAACTGGCTAGTGGTAGTGTGGAGAGAAAGAAGAGAAACTCACTGCAGTTCTATCAAGCTGTTTGTATATTTTTCCTTTGAATGAAAAATACCAAAATACATAATTCATAATAAACATAATTCTGAATAATTCAAAAATGTTAGAAGGGGAAATGTGGCTTAACAATGTAAAGGTATCTGTCAAAATCACATTAGTAAATAATAAAGTAATGTCAAAGCTCATCATGATTGCTGAATTTTTCAAGTTAAGATTTTTTTAAATTAAAATTTAAATAGTTTTAAAGTGAACAGAATTTTTAATGGAGGAAGAGTTATCCATGTGTGTGTGTGTGGGGGGGGGGGGGGGTGATTTTGCTAATGTTAAGTAAGTTTGTAAGTGGAGTTGTAACTTGTGGTTTATTAAGTTTGTAAATTTTTATGATCCTCATATATATATGTCTGACATGGAAGAATTTTACTTTTTGGTAATTTCTTTGGGCCAAGATGTAATTTTTTTAAAAATAATTTCTGTACTTTTTTTTCCCCCTTTCAAGACAGGTATATTTCAATCTTTAACATAAAGGTATGTAAAGGAGTCTTTACATACCTTTTTTTTTCGGATTATATCCAAAAAAAAAGCCTCGTTTTTCAACTGCTCATTTTTCGGATATAATCCATTTGATGATCCATAGGTCAAATATATGCACCCACTTCCAGTCAATTCAGATGAAGAAATTAATAATTTCTATGAGGATTTCTCCAACACTATCAGAGATAGTACATGTCACTGGAAAATTGTAATGGATGATTTTAACTGTAAAGTGGATGTTAAACAACATGAGGAAAGTGCTTTAGGTGTGCAAGGTTTGGCTAAAGAAATAAGAGAGGTCAAAGGCTTGTTGAATTTGTAGGAAGCAATCTAACAGATAAGCTTAGGTGTTGATGGTTATTCATGACTTATTTTTCACTGTATTAACAACACCACACACTTTTTTCACAAAGATGGTTTATTAACGCTTATATTTCGTTGATTTTCAACTCAGCATCAGAGCACAACACATGTACACGCGACAGTGAGCGAGTGAAACAATATAATTGCAAAAGACAAAAGATCTAAAGTACTATTTTTGGTGCCCTCTAATGAAAAAAAAAAAAAAAAAAACAGCTATGCAGAAGTTTTTCTTAGGATAACCGTCTCCCAAATTTTTGGCAAATTGATGCAACCATATTTGTTAAGGTTGGAAGAATTCTTCAAAGCCATTGCTGATTCAAAAAATAACCTTTCAGATCTATAATGACTCCTAAATAGCACATTCGTTTTCCTCCATCTAATCCTGTGTGAAGGAATGTCCAAAGCGTGGTCTGCCAGTCCCGACTTGCCATAGTAATAGTAGCGAATGTATCTTTCATGTTCTTCCAGGCGGATGTTCACTGATCTTCCTGTTTACCCATAATAGGCCAAGTCACAAGGAACTTCATACACTCCTGGGTGTGCTAAAGGGTGAAGTTTATCCTTAGGTGAGCAGATCAAAGTAGCCAGCTTGACATGAGGTTTGAAAGTAGTGTGAAGGCCATGTTTCAAGAAAACTTTGGCTATCTTTTCCGACGTACCTCTGATATAGGGAATAGAAATGGTCATGTTGTATTCTTGTGTATTAGGGGAGGACAGATTAATGGCCCTATGTAGTATTTTATCTATTTTGTAGGGATTGTAGCTGTTGGCTAAGAATGTATGGCGCAAATATTGGAGTTCTGTGGGCAGAGCTGTATCGTTAGAACAAATGGTTCTGTGTGTAAGTGTTTTTAAAATGCATACTGTTGGACTGGATGATGATGTGATTGTTTATGTAGGTATCTTCCTGTGTGTGTAGGCTTCAGTTGCACATGAAAAAGCTGTGTGCACAATGGGTGGCGTGACTGTTGGCTGTCGATCAAAAAAGCATGCAAAAAGACATTTCAATGCAGTGTTTGCCGATGTTTAATTGCAATTTGCAGGATTTTTTGTGTTGATTCGTGACTGTAGACGAAACTTGGATCCACCACTACACACCTGAGTCCAAGCAGCAATCAAAACAGTGGACAATACCCAGTGAAGGGGAAAAAAAAAAAAAAAAAAAAAAAAAACGAAGACCATTTCATCAGCTGGGAAGGTGATGGCCACTGTTTTTTTGGGATTCCCAAGGAATTATCGGAGTCTATTATGCATCATTGTTGGACTGTTTAAAAGAAGAACTGAAGAAAAAATGGCCAAGATTGGCACACAAAAAAGTGCTCTTTCATCAAGACAATGCACCGTCGCACACATTGGCAATCGCAATGACAAAATTGCACAAATTGGTTCCACATCCACTGTATTGATGGTAGATGATCCACCTATGTGTGAACACTTTGCTTGCCAGATGGCAATGGCACAGTCTTTGCCCCATGTGACTTCTTGTTCCCAAACTTAAAAATTTGGCTCAGTGGGAAAAACTTTGCTTCGAACAAGGATGTCATCAAGGCTGTCAAACTATGACTATTTTGCACAATTTGACAAATCCTACTTTTTAGATGGGATGAAAAAAATTGGAAACTCACTGGACCAAATGTGTAGACCTCGATGGAGACTATGTTTAGAAATAAAAGTGATTTTTTTCAAAAAAAAAATGTTTAACTTTTATTTTTTACCAAACTTTTCAAACAACCTCATAATGAATGAAAGTTAACTTACTTTTATTGATGTAGTTTTAGTTTCAGTGCTGACTGGAGAAGGCTTTACTCTTTTGGCAAGCCAGCTTTCTAACCATCTCTGATCACTATCTTTCTGTGATTCAACACGTGGTAGCTGGGCAAGCATATTTGGCTGAACAGAAGTGGGAACAAAATCCATTTTTGGAAAAATGTTGGCAGATGATGGAAGTGAAAGAGGTGGAGGCTGTTTTATATTTAGGTCACTATGGTGAGGTAGAAAATTTGCATTTGCAGAAGTTATTGGCTGCTGAGGCGGAATAGCAGCAGTAGCAGAATGAGATGAAGGAAGGAATAATGAAGATTGATTTACAGATGGAGTACCTGAAACATGATTCACATTACTTGAGGTGACTGGAATGTTTTGTTTAAGAAAATTTGAAGATGGTGGTGGTGGTTGATGTTGAGGAGGGGCAGTCTGAAATGACTGTTGCTGTTGCTGATTTAGTTGATATCTGTTTACTGGAGAAGGGCCTGGAGGCCAGGAGCTGATGTTCTGGTTTAAATTATTCTGAAAGTTAAAACCATGTGATGACTGTATTTGTAATAAAGAAGTTGAAGGTGGTGGAGGTGTTGATAATGGTACTGCTGAAACTATCGATGGTACAACTTGCACAGGTGTGGTCACTCTTACTATTGATTGTGGGAGTGCTGATGGGCCTGTTGGTGTCATTGCCACTGAAGGTGGAAGTGCAGATGGTGCCAATGCTATTGAATGTACTACTGGTGCTAATGATGGTGCAAATGCTGATGGTAATGGTGGTGGTGGTGGCAATGCAGTTGTTATTGATGATGGGGGAGGGAGTACTGGTTGAGGCACTGTTGCTACTACTGATTGTGGATGATTTAGCTGGATTGATAGTGATGATTGTGGTTGGTTCTGCTGAAACTGGGAAGCAGAACAAAACTGAACTTGCACTGATGGTGATACTGGTGGTGGTGGCAATGATGTTGTTTGATGAAAATACATTTGTGGTGATCCTGATGGTCTTACATTTTCTGAAGGTGCTAAAGAATGTTGTGGGATTGATGGTAGTGGAAGATTAGCTGATTTTCCACCTTGTGAAAAAGATGAAATTTCTCTGTTAGTAACATTAGGCCATGGAGAACAGCCTGTTGGATGAGAGGGTGCAGGAACTGACCACAGTCCAGCTGGAGGATTAAATGACATTTTTCAGTTTACCTACAAAACAAGAAATGAAAATTAGTATTAGACATATAAGCATAAACAACTTTATGTAGACTCAATAAGAAAACTCTATAAAGTTGTCTCACTACAGCAAACTTGTAGGGAATGCATGAATAATTTTTCTATAATGAATAGTTTGCTATGGTAATTTTTTTAGCATGGCATTGTGTCTAGGGAACTTGGGTTGGGACTTGTCAGCAGTTATAGTGAGGAAATTGTTTATAATGGTGTTTGCTGTAGTGATAGTCAACTGTATTATTGATTACAACAATGAATTGCTAACTATTGTGGAGTTTTTTTTTACCAGTTTTAATAGACAACAGAAGATAATAATAATAAGAAAATAAATAATATATTTATTTATTTAGATCTGGGAGGCAGTCATTTTAAGAGCCAATTAATACTTATCAACTCTCTCTCTCTCTTTCTTTATTTAACAACAGATGGCACCATTTAGGAATTTAGTTCTTTGTGTTGTATGCTACAATTTTAGACTGTTCCCATTATGAAATGATTGTTGTTAATTTATTATTGTCTTGCATTGTGAATTAAAACCATTAAATAAACTCAATATGAGCCAACATATACATCTTTCTATATGTCTGAGGATTCTTCACACAGATGATATCATACAAAAAGCATGGCAATTCGGTAAGTGAAAGGTGAAACTGGCATGTATGATCATCTTTCTTCACTTTTGGAAACAGCAGATCCTAATTAGGGCAGGAAGTTTTGAGGAAGTAATATACGAATATTTAAGTGTTAATATGCAACAGAAGATTCCTAGACATAACTCAAATACTCAGGTTTTGCTGACACTGCTGGACAGCAACAGTGTAGAGAAGAATCACAATTGTTATGCAGGAAGAAGAGTAAGAAGTTCCAGAAATCTCTTAGTGATTCTAACTCTGGTGATCAGATGCTATCATTTGGCACAGATCTGGATTTACCAGAAGCACGAGAGAATTTTGTTAAGAAGGAGTATAATAAATTTAGTTTAATCCTTTATTATTACTATTATTACTATTATTACGGGCAACTCCAGGGAGTCATTGGACTCATCGAGGGAGGCCCCAAATCATATTCATCACAACTATTTGACATTCATACAGTATCTATCATACCTCGCCTTAAACTCATTCACTGTCACAGCATCCACCACAGACTCAGGGAGCGCATTCCACTCATTCACTACTCTAAAAGTAAAGAACCCAGCTCTAACACCTTTACTAACCACACTTTTGCCCAGTTTCCATGGATGTCCCCTAGTCCTCCCACAACCAGCCCTGTTCTCAAAAATATCTTCTGAATTAATTTTATAGAAACCCTTCAGTAATTTGAATGTCTCAATCATATCTCCCCTCCTCTGCCTATCAACCAATTTTTGCAACCGACAAATCCTCAACCTGTTCTCATACGGTTCATTCCACAGACCTGCTATCATCTTGGTCACTCGCCTCTGGATCCTCTCCACCTCCTCCCCATCAAGAAGAAACCTAGGTGACCAAATCTGAGCACAGTAGTCTAGATGGGGTCTTATCAAGGCTCGATACAGAGGAACAATAACCTGCTTGTCTCTGCTTGTCATCGTATTCTTCAGCAACCAAGTGATTTGATGAGCTGTTTTGGTCACTTTTGCAATGTGTCCCCTAAATTTCAATTCCCTATCTACCAACACTCCTAAATCTCGTGCCTCATCAATTTCCTGGAGCACGGTTCCACCAATGCAGTAAACTGCCGCCAATCTTTTCACCCCAAAATGCATAACCTTACATTTTGCCACATTAAACTGACATCCATTCTCCTTAGCCCAGACCTCCAATCTATCCAAATCATCCTGCAAAATTTACGTCATCTGCATTCACTATTGCCCTACCCAACTTCGCATCATCCGCAAACAAATGAACTGTTCCTCTCAGATCATTTCCTATATCATTTATGAACAAATTAAACAGCAGTGGTCCAAGAACAGATCCTTGTGGCACACCACTAGTCACAGGCCGTCTTGTGGACTCTACTCCCGAGTAAACCACTCTCTGATATCTCTCCGTCAACCACCCTCCTATCCATCTCACCAACCCTATGTCCATTCCCATATGCTGCAATTTACTGATTAGAATTCCATGTGGAATCCTGTCAAAGGCCTTGGCAAGGTCCAGTAGAATCACCGTAAACCCATTACCCTTATCCAGTTCAGCCGTCACTGTGTTATAATACGTGAGCAAGTTACTGAGGCATGACCTACCCTTCACAAAACCATGCTGTCCCCGATACAGTATCCCATTTTCTTCTATCCAATCTTGTATTTTCCTCTTGACTATTTTCTCTAAGACCTTGACAATGATTCCTGATATGCTAATCGGTCGGTAATTTACTACAGCAGTCTTGGAACCACCTTTATGCAGTGGAACTATTTTCCCCTCTTTCCACCCGCTCGGGACTAACCCAGACCCGAGACTCAAATTAAACAAAATGGTCAAGGGTACTGACAATTCTTTAGCTGCTTCTCGTACAACACGAGCTGGTATACCATCCAATCCCACAGATGTATTGACATTGAGGTTATGCAATAGACTACTCACCTCCACTTCATTAACCACAATTCCCGTATAATCTACTGGTTTATTCGTTTCTGCAATGTCACCACCTGGATGATATACTTTTGCAAAGTGCTCACTCAGTAACTCAACTATCTCAACTAATTCAGTTACCTCCCTACCATCGTCATTCTTTAAAATCAATCTGCCATGTACATTTTTCCTTTTACTTGCTACATATCTAAAAAACTGTTTAGGATTCTCTTTAGCCTGCATGGCCAATGTTCTTTCGTAATCCTTTTTTGCTTTTCTTACCACACTCGTCACCCTTCTGGCCTGTGCTTTATACCGTTCATGTGCCTGCCGGTCACCCTTCTCCTTAAATTCCCTCCATAGTTGTTTCTTTTTTTGCAACTCAAGCTTAATGGTGTTATTCATCCATTTAACCCCTACTTGATTTATTATTCGGACTCTAGGTATACAGTCAGCCATTGCTTCATGCAAGCACTTCTTAACTACCTCCCATGCACTATCAACTTCTAGTCCTTGCAGTTGTACATGCCATGGCACTGAACCAATCAAACTCCTAAGCTTGTCATACTTTCCAGCCCGATAATTCCACATGTACCCTGTCTTAATTGAAAATTCTACACCTTTAGCCACCTCCCAAGTTAAGACCCTATGATCACTCTCACCGATTGGTGGCAATGTGGTCATATTTGTTACAGCCAAATCCTCAGATGTAATTACTAGGTCAAGCACTCTCTGACCCCTAGTATTTTCCATTACATGCTGTCGCAGATAGTTATCCCTTAATAACAACCGCATAAAATCCAGTTCCTTCCTCCCGTGTGTCCTCTCCTCACTCCAATCAATGCGACCATAGTTGAAATCTCCCATAATAATCACCCTCCTTCCACCCATTTCTTCTATTTGCTTGGGCATACTGTCACCACCATCTTTTCCATCACCTGGTCTATAGCAGCACCCAATTGTATATTTAGTTCTGCTAGCCACAATCTCACACCAAATGGCCTCAAATGTGCTCTTTTCTCTATCCTGCAATTCAACTTCTATTCTCCTTGGCTGGAGCTCATCAGCTATCATCAACAATACTCCTCCCCCCATTTTATTCTCTCTGTCATTCCTGAACACACTATACCCATCACATTCAATCCCACTAGTTATATCATCTACAGTCAGCCATGTTTCACTAATACCTATAACCTGTGGTCTGGAAGTGCCAACCATGGCCAAAAACTCTTCCTTCTTGTTCCTAATACTCCTAGTATTAGTGTACATGAATTTAAGACCCCCATTAGCCCCAACCCTACCTTGATGCCTTATATTAACTATCCCACTCAGATTTGTTGTCCTTATTTGCTCTGGCATATTATATTCATTCTTACATTCAACTGCCTCCATAAGGACTGTATCTCTACTCCCCCCCCCCCTAACAAATCTAGTTTCCCTGAATTTGCACATCCACTACATTCAGCAACACTTTCTCAAGTCTTCTTACACCGTAACCATTCAAATGCAAGCCATCCATCTTATATAGATCCTTTCGCCCATCAAACTCACTCCACACATCCACAAATTCCACACCACTCGTCATACATAACCCACGCATAAAGTCATTTGCAATTATAGCCCTCCTTTTAAACATTTCACTGTCATACCGTGGCAAAAGACTAATCATTCTAACTCTCTCACTCTTTTCTTTTGCTACCTCAAACAATTCATTCAGGTCTTCTATCATTTCCATTTTATCTCCTTTCAAATCATTCGTACCTGCCACAACAATCATTTCTTTCACCCTTTCCTTTTGCTCTCTAATAGACGCAGTTACGTCCTTTATGGTCGCACCAGGTTGGTACGATTTTGTCAAATCCTCTACTAACACACCTCGTACTAACGAGTCTCCATACAGCACTCTATCCTTCATTTTGTTCATGTTCACATTCATACGTCTATTTTTCCTGTCATACCTTTTATTATTGGTTGGTTCATTCAGTCTACTTTTGTTCATGCACTCTAGCTGCTGTTTTGCTCTTTCTATCGCACTATTCAACAACGCGATCTCACTCAATGCATCTATCTCATCTTTTTTGTTCTCTGAGAAACCATTTATACTATCATTCACACTTTCTACATTCACACTCTCACAATTTTCATGTACAACCTTGCCGTTTCTTGTCATATCCCTGTTTCCTTCATTCTGAAGGTTGACAAAAATATCACACTCACGATCCGAAATACACTTCAATTCTGCATTCTCCCTACATTTTCTACACACATTCAATCCAAGTGTAAGCAAACAAAGTTTGCACCTGAAGTATCTTCAGGACTGAGGCAACTTGTAGTAAAGGTGGACTAAACTCTCTTAGTAAGGAGTATCAAAGCAAAGTAAAGCGTTGCATAGGTCAACCTCAAATGAGTAAAGATATTTCTTTGGAAGTGGGATCAGTTATTGTAACAGATAATTTGCTAATTTTTTTTTTTGGATAATTTATTTCAAGCACTACTCAGTTAGCTATTCCTATAAATGTTAAAATGTTAAATAATCTGACATTCATAATTTTCTTGGAGATAAATTCATTCAATTCTTCTCCCTTTTCTGCACCATCCTGCATTAGACCACTTTATTCAAGACAAGACACAGGATTTCCAATTTGGTTCTCAGGTATCATCTGTTGCTAGTCCTTCACATCGTTTATTTAAAAATGCCTGGAATATCAGAAATAAAGAATATAAATGTTTAACTGATAGGGTTTATATGCCTCAAAATCACTGGAATAAGTGAAACATAGTTGAATGAAGATGATATCTTAATGGAAATAGAAATGGAAGGGTATATTGATTTTGAGCGAGTATAGACAGGATAAGAAAGGAGGTGGGGGAGTGCTGATGATGATAACAGGGAAATTATGTCCTCATAAGGTAGACATGAAAAGAGGGATATAATGGCAATGGTTTTGGGGCAGTGTGCTGTGAGGTAGAGGTTGACAGGAAGACATGTTTAGGGAGATGTTGCTGTAGGCCAGGGAATGTGGACGACGTTGATGAAGAAATGTATAAACAACTTGAGTTAGTGAACAAAGGAAGGGTAAATATTATAGGCGATGTTAATTATGGTGGTATAGACTGGAACGAAGAGATAGCATTTGGGAATAAGGAAAATGAATTTAAATTTCTTCAGAGATAATTATCTCAGGAACCATGTAAAGAAAGGCACACAAGGACTGAGAGTGTAGATCTGATCGTTTCATCAGAAGATGTAACTGTGAGTGGGGTTTTGTACTTTACTCTAGTTTGTGAGAGTGATTATGAAGTGATCACATTGGTTGTGGCTAGCCATATGAAGACTTCTGTGAGCAAATGATATATGTGGAATTATAAGGCTGGTGATTATAAAAAGCTTAAGTGACAGCTTTGAGCTGTGACAGGGAACAAGGAGTTGAGTGGTAAGGAAATAAATGCTGCATGGGAACTGACAAAGAAATACATAATAGCATCAATGTGTGAATGTATTCTGAAGGCAAAAGGCAGAATAAGGTAGGTGTAAAATGGATAAATGTGGAGCTTAAGCATGAATTTTGAGCAGTTTGGAGGCAGTACAAGATAGATAATTGTAATAATCAATTATATGAAGAGTATAAAGAACAAGCCAGGAAAGTGACTCAGTAAGTAAGGACAGCAAAAGTGTGATATGAGCAGAAATTAGCAAATCAGGCAAAAAAAAAAAAAAAAAAAACTCTAGAGTTTTTTTTAGATATATAGTAAGTAGAAGGAAGAATGATAATGGTAAGATGATGTTCATGAATGAAAATGGCAGAATGATAACTGCTGCAGAAGGTATTATTATAGTATTCAGTGATCACATCACTTTATAGGAATGTTTCATCCTCATCAGGGTGAAATCATGAGAAACTCAAGTGTAGAGATCATAGGAGAGGATGGCTTAATTGTGAGTGAGCAGGAGGTATATAAGGAAATAAATAAACTTGATGTCAATAAGACAATAGGATTTGATGACATATAACCATGTCTTAAGGGAACATTCCAGGGAATACCCAGTAGATTGGTATGCCTATTTAATAAGTCTTACAACAGCACAGGTTCTGAGAGAGAGAGAGAGAGTGGAAAGAAGGTAAAATTGTTCCACTGCATAACGGTGGTGATAAGGCTGTGGCTAAAAATTATAGGCCAATCTGTATATCTGGAGTTGTGGTGATGGTATTCCAGAGATTGGTGAGAACTAGAACACAGAAATGGGTTGATAACAGCAGTATTCTCTGTGGTTGTCCGCATGGGTTTGTTAAAGGGAGATCATGTTTTATTAACTTATTTATGTACTATAACAAGGTGACAAACGTCTTGGACAAGAGAGAGATGCATTTACAGTGGTATACTTGGATTTTGTAAATGCTTTTGATAGACTGCCACATGACAAGCTGTTAAATAAATTGAAATGGATGGGATTATATAACAGACTTCTCGGTTGAATTGGTGACTGGCTTTCAGATAGATATCAGAAAGATGTGTATGAAAGTGCAGTATCCCGAAAGAGGAAAGTCACTTTCATAAAAGTGGTGTTCCACAGGGGTCAGTTTATTGACTATTGTTATTTAATTTATATATTAATGATACTAGGATGGGTTTAACTGGTGATATGCAGCTGTTTGCAAATGATGCAAAACTGGGGAGAGCAATGCGGAGGGAAGCAAATGTTATGCCTTACAAGAGGACTTGAATAGATTGCATTAATGGGCAGGATTGTGGAACTGTCAGTTCAATGTCAAATGCCTTAGTATCCCATAATGCAGAGCACACCTCCTTGCGGACATGTATACTGCTATGCATTAAGGAAAGGGTCACTACCCAGACTGGTTTTGACCTTTATTGAGGTGCTGTTTAAGTAAAGACTTCTCTAAAAATCAGGCAGTCCCCAGACCACTCCCTACAAGTGACAAAGGACCGTCCAACTCAGCGTTGTTCCACTCAGTGAGGCTCACCCCATCACTGAGAAGAACTTCTCAGCACTGGTTCTACCTAGTGGCAGGCTCACCCCACCACCAGACAGAGCCATAATCTCAGCAGTGGCCCCCCACTCAGAGACAGGCAAAAAACTATCCCAAGCAGAGCTTCTCAAACCTCAAAGAAAGTGACCACTTCTACACAAAAACACATCAGTGGGAGCCAGACCAAGAGGTGGTGATACTAAGGTGGAAGTAATGCAGAAGTCATATCACCATATACCAGTTACCAAAAGGTGTCAACACCTTATTACTAAAATAAATTTAGTTTAATCCTTTATCCAAGTGTGAGCAAACAAAGTTTGCGCCTGAAAATATCTTCAGGACTGGGGTAAGGTAGTACAACACCAGGCAACTCGTAGCAAAAATAAACTTTCAACACCTTATTACTAAAATTCTCTGGATTAGAGATGGTTGATAGAAGTTTTTTCACTTGGTTATGCTACCAATTATATATTTAGTTTAATCCTTTATCCAAGTGTAAGCAAACAGTCATATGGTGATATGACTTCTGCATTACTTCCACCTTAGTATCACCACCTCTGGGTCTGGCTCCCACTGACGAGACCTCAATAAAAGTCGAAAGCAGTCTGGGTTGTGACCCTTTCCTTAATGCATAGCAGTATACATGTCTGCAAGGAGATGTGCTTTGCATTATGGGATACTAAGGCAAGTGATCAGAACTTATCCCACCTTTACAAGTTTTCCCAGTCCTGAAAATACTTCAGGCGCAAACTTTGTTTGCTTACACTTGGATAAAGTATTAAACCAAATATATAATTGGTAGCATAGCCAAGTGAAAAAACTTCCATCATGCAGAATAATCAGAGCCACATTTAAGGCTTAGGCAGAAGGTTCTGTTCAAGAAGTATATTACAGTATCCAACACAAGTCATTGTTACTGCAAACGAGGAGTACAGACAGTATGGGATTAACCTCAGAGGTGAACTTTATATTGGTACATGATATGTAGTTTCTGTCTACTGATGGATACTCTTGATACTATTGGTAAACAGATGGAAAGGAATAAAAAATTGACATCCTGGGTATGACAGAGACAGATGGAATGAAGAAGGTCATTTCAAAAGAGAGGATGATGAGCTAGTTCTTTATTCCTGAGGTAACTCAAATCATGAAGTAGCTATGGTACTGACAAAAATTGAGGCAATAGCTCATCTTGGTTATAATCCCATTAATAACATGATACTTTGTATTAGACTTAAGGATTCTCCTACCAATGTATCAATCATTATGGTTTATGCACCCCACACAGATAGACCTGATGAAGAAAGTGAGAAGTTCTGCCAAAACTTACAGACTATGTTGGGATATACTTTTCATCTTAGGGAACTTTAATGCAAAAGTAAGAAAGAGTATGATACTGAGGTCCTGATTGTGGCATGTTTGGTCTGAGTGAATGTAACACCTGTAGTGAAAAACTGTTGGAATTTGTCCATGCTAACAGACTAGTTATTACCAATACCTGCTTCTGGAAACAGGTACTGATACCTAACCCACGATGGACCTATACTTGGACATCTAATATTGATAGGTCAAGGCACCAGACTGATATCCTGGCTCTTCAACACTGGAAGACAAGCATGTGTCTAGGAGCAGACTGCGGTACTGACTATCATCTAATAGGAGCCAAAGCAAGACTGAGAGTGCAAATCTTCTAAGTCAGGCACATCCCACAAGATTGGATGTCAGAGTAATCTCCCTAACAGGTTCACAGAAGAAACATCAACCGGATGATCTTTTTGGGACTAGTAAGGAGAACTCACCTGAAATGCTGTGGGAAGGGGCGAAGGTTAAAATAAAGGATACAGCTAAGAGTGCAAACCTTCTCCCACAATATTGGATGTCGTTCACAGAAGAAACATCGACAGTTGGATGATCTTTTTGAGACTAGTGAGGAGAACTCACCTGAAATTTGTGGGAAGGGGTCAAGGTTATAATAAAGGATACAGCTAAGAAGTATCTAGGCCTAATTAGAAGTTCAAGAGACCCATGAATATCAGATTCAACATGGGATTTGATTGAAAAGAAGGTGGTTGGAGAAACAAAGAGACACAAAGACTGATGAATATAAAAGATTACATAGAGAAGTCAGAAAAGATTGGAACAGAAAAGGACAAGGAAAAATTTTATGCTAATAAAAAAGTGAAGAGATACAACTCCAGATGAAGTGGCACAATTATGAAAGGATTTTCATTTAGTTTGTGACCTAAAGCACAAGCTTAAGCTCAAACTGAATGCCATCAAATGAGGAATGGAGCAGTACTAACAGAAGTACTGGGAATCAAAAACAGATGGAAAGAGTACTGTGAGGAACTGTATAGCAGAAAAGATAAAGAAATTTGGAGTTGCCTTCTTACCAAGAAAATTTCAATTTGGAACTTCCTCCACTTAGGCATGAGGTTGAAGGAGCAATTAAACAGATTAACAACAATAAGGCCCAGGGCACGGATGGAATGCCAGCAGAGTTAATTAAGACCATGGAGGGGAGGGGGATAAGTGTTTCATAGATTGATTACAGGGATATGAGAAACAGGATCATGGTCTAGAGACTGGAAGAAATTGGTTTTCATACCACTGGAGAAGAAGGGATATGTGAAGAATTGCAAGAACTATAGAACTAATAGTTTAATCTCTCATGCAAGCAATATTTTATTAAAGATCATTCTAAATAGGATTGAGGCCAAAATTGAGGCAGAGTTAAGGAAAACTAAAACAGGCAGGTTTAGGAAAGGAAAGGGTACCAGAGATCAGATCCTTTGCCTTAGATAGATCATTGAAAATTATAAAGAATTTAGATTCCCTATGGTGATGTGTTTTTTCATAAGACTACTCCAAACCTTTTTGAAATGTGTTCAGCATATGAAATTGTAGGAGGTAATGAAATTACTGTGTTTATTTCAACTCATTATCAGGTTGAAAGAAAACTTGTACATTGAACAAGAAGCCATGGTAAGAAGTGCTGGATTAACTGATTGGCTTCAGGTTGGCAAAGGAGTTAGGCAAAGATGTGTAATTTAACAAAGAAAGAATTGAGGAATTCAGTAAGTTCAAATACCTAGGATCTATTATTAATGTGAAGAATTTCTGTTCAGAAGACATCTGAAGAAGACGAGGAATGGCAAAAACAAGTCAGAGACTTCTCTAAAATCCGGAAGGAAGGATCTATCTCCAGAACAAAGTTGAGAATTCTGAATGCTGCTGTTTTTCCAGCAGTGATTTATGGATGTGAGACATGGAGCCTAAACAAGTCTGATAAGAAATGATAGTTGCTTTTAAGAAGGCTGTTGAGGATATATATACTGAAAGGCAATCAAATGGATGAATGCAAAAAAGATAGGCAGAACTTTGAGGCTCCTTAATATTGACAGAAGAAAGCTGAAATACCTTGAACACATTGAAAGGATGGAAAGAGGACTTCTCAAAACAATAATAGAAGGTAAAGTTCCTGGAAAAAAGAGGGATAGACCTTCAATGAGATGAATGGATGTATGGTGTGTCTGAAGTGACTGATTTGCAGAGTGCTGAAGCCTCCAGAAAAGTATATGACAGGTCCACACCAGTCCTTGTCAGGTGGTCAAGGAATGAAATCCAGGAAAGGAGTGACGATAAAGCATCTGATGATATCCAATGAATAGATGGATGGATAACAAAATTAATTTGGAATTCATCTAAATCAATAAATCAATATAGATGCATTACCATATTATTATTATTATTACAAGGAGTCTGAAAACTCAATATAGAAGACCAACACTAAGCATTTATGCACAAAAGACCTGCCATAAATCTGAAGGAAACATTGATTGATTCTGCCAGAGAGGCATGTGGTGAGGTTGTGTGCAAAGATAAAAAAATCAGAACTCCCTGGTGGACACAGGAAGTTAAAGAGGCAGTGAAGGAAAAGAAGAAAGCATATCAAAAGTTCCTGGCAAATAAGTCAGCTTTTACTCTTACAGAATACAGAGACAAATGTAAGAAAGCTAAACAGTGTGTAAAACTAGCTAAACAAAAGTCATGGGAAGACTTTGGCAAGAATATAGAAAATAAATATCAAGAAGGTGGCAAAATATTCTGGAGGTTATTGAAGAAGCTTAGGAATGGAGGAAAGAGTGCTGTAAAAGGAATTAGAGATGATAAAGGTGAAATGAAAACAGGAGAAAAAGATATCCTTGAAGTATGGAGTAATTACTTTGAAAAACTGCTAAATGAAACAAGCAGTGATGACAGCACAGTGATAAAAAAAAACTGACCAGGCATGCAGTCAGGAATACATATCCATACTTGAAGTAGAAAAAGCCATCAAAGGCTTGAAATGTGGAAAGGCAGCAGGAGTAGATGATATTCGACCAGAAATGCTGAAGTATGGTGGTATAAGAGTCTTACAGTGGCTGCACTGCATAGTTCAGAAAGCCTGGACAGAGGGACGAATTCCCGATGATTGGAGTAGAGCTCTCATAGTACCCATATATAAAAAGGGAAATAAAACTGAATGTGAGAATTACAGAGGTATTTCCCTACTGAGTGTTCCTGGCAAGATCTATGCAAGTATACTTGAGAAACGGTTGAGAAGAATTGTGGAAGAAAAGCTTGGTGAAGAACAAGCTGGATTCAGGCCAAATAGAGGCTGTCAGGATCAGATCTTCACTTTACGACAAATAGTCGAGAAAACATGGGAATATAACAAAGATCTGTATTTAAGTTTTGTCGATTTGGAAAAGGCATATGACAAGGTGCCAAGAGAGAAGCTATTCAATACGCTGCAGTTATATGGTGTCAATGGGGCATTATATCAAGCAATACTTAGTCTTTATTTGAGTTGTGAGTCAGCAGTTAGAATTGAAGGAAGTACAGGAATAAGGTTTAATGTTAAATCTGGTGTGATACAAGGATGTACATTATCCCCTCTGTTATTCATTATCTATATGGATCACATTATGAAGAAAAGTGGTATTAAACCTGATATCAAAATTGGAGATGTTAATGTCAGCTCTTTGCTTTATGCGGATGATGTTATACTTCTAAATAAATCCGCTACAAGTCTGCAAGATTCTCTGACTAAATTGAATAGCTGTTGTAATAGTTATGGTATGAAGGTCAGCAATAAAAAGACAAAGACAATGAAAATAGGCAGAATCATTGAAAATGTCAACTGTGTTGTGAATGGAGAACCTGTGGAACAAGTAAAACATTTCAGCTACTTAGGCACAATTTTTACTGAAGATGGTAAACTAAATATAGAAATAGACAACAGAATCAGCAAAGCTGGTATCGTGGGAAGTCAATTGAATAAATTCATATGGAATAAGAAAGAAATTAGTCGGAACACTAAATTAGCTGTATACAAGACTGTGTTCAAACCAATTTTAACTTATGGATCTGAGAGCTGGGTCAGAAGTAAAACACTTGACCAAAGACTAGAGACCGCAGATATGAGAGTCCTGAGAAAGATTAGAGACGTGAACAGATGGCATCAATGGCAATATCATATTAAAAATGAGGATATTAGGAAAGAACTTGACATTGTCAGCATCCAGGAATGCGTTAGCAGAGCTAATCTCAGATGGTATGGTCACTTAAATAGAATGGGAGAGGAAAGATTAGCAAAACAAGTGTTCTCTGCCAGGTTGGCAGGAAAACGACCCAGAGGAAGACCAAGATATAGGTGGATTGATACGGTACAAAGTGCCTTAGATGATAGAAATATAAGATCTGATAATGTTGTAGTCTTGACAAGTAACAGACTGATTTGGAGGAAAATTGTAGATAGGAAGTTAGTAATGATGTAATTTTTTCATGTAGTACTGTCATATCCTGTACACCCCTTGAGGGTACATGGCAGGAATTTGATGATAATGATGATGATGATTAATTTAAAAAAAAAAAAAAAAAAAAGGAATGCTGTAAATGGACATGGAAAAGTCTTGATGACCAGAACTTTAACAAAATAGATTTTATAATGATAAATAGGAAATATTATAATTGATGTAACCATTTTAAACAATTTTAAAACAGGAAGTGATCACAAAATGGTGAGAAATTTTTTATTTTAAAAAATATTAATTATTATTATTATAACCCCAAGACCCCATGGAGTCAAAGACTCATCTAGGACGTCCTATAATTATAATTAATAAAAATCTGAGAAAGAAATAAACTAATTAAACAGAAATTCAACACAACAAACATAGAAAATTTAAAAGTTGAAAATAGTAGACATGAAACTGATTTAAAAGAAAACCTTCAAATAATAAAACAAGAGAGAGCAAAGAAGGCGAGGAAGACCTAAATGAATTATCAAAACTGAGAAATACTATAATTAACATATCCAATGAAATAAATGCAGTTATTAACAAAGAAACTTGAAACTTAAAACTGGAAAATGCAGTGAAACAAAAAAGAGATGCTACTATAAAAAAATTAATACAATACTCAAAAATAGCCAAAACTAAAAAAGAATGACACATGAAATCTGATCTTTAATTACCCAAAAAAATAAAAGAAACCATTGAAACTAATAAATATGTGAAAGTTATGAGAAAAGCTTTTGGCAGTAGGGTAAAAAGAAACTGTTGCTCTGACAGGAAAGGATTATAAAATAATGAAAGATGGAAATGAAATAAATAGAATTAATGAAGATTTTGAGGAGCTTGATAGTGACAAAGAAAAAAACTGTGTATAGGTTTTCTATACACAGACAGGTTGATACTGTTATTGGTTTGTTTTTTTATTAGGATGTTTAGAAATGGAAGTTTTTCATCTTTTTCAATTTTTAATGTGAATTTGATGGTATGGTGGAAACTATTGATTTTGTTGAGATAATCCATTAGTTCTTCTTTTGTATGATTCCAAATGATAAAGATGTCATCATCATAACTGTACCAAGTTTTCAGTTTTGGGGTAATTTGGGATAAGATTTTATCCTCTAGGTCAGGGGTTCCCAACCTTTTTGTTTCCTAGAGCACATTTTAAAATACCGGTATGTCGACGGGCACCATCTATTTTTTCAAGCAAATTTTTTGAATTCATTTGTTAAATGAATACATACAAAGTTTACATTATAATCAAATGTTTTATTACTTAAAAGTTTACATTACATAAAAATTTAAATATATATATGTAAGTTAGTGTTCCATTTCATTGGCCAGTGCTTCATAATTGGAGAATATGATGATATTCCAGTTCTTTAACTGGAATGAACAACTTCGAATGCGCGTCTACTTTACATTGTATGCATTTAATACTCGTCATGTGTCATTAACGCATGCATCATATAGCATGCCATGAATTGTTGCGTGATTATTTCAAACTATACGGCACACGGTTGAACAGCGGTGGGCACACACAAATAGGTCGACGGGTGATGGTGCTCGCAAGCATAGGGTTGGGAACCCCTGCTCTAGGTCTTCCATGAATAAGTCAGCGCAAGAAGGAGAGAGGGGGCTACCCATGGCTAATCCAGTAAATTGTTTGTACACTGTTTTTTTGCCAAATGAAATAGTTCGAAGTTAAACGATGATTGAACAAAGTAGTGATGTTTCTTGGGAACAAGTTGTCTAAGATGTTGATGACTTAAACAACTGGAATGTTTGTAAACAGAGATGTGACGTCAAGGCTTGCTGGTATATCATCTTCAGATATAAGGATATCTTTTAATTTTTCACTAAAATGTTGTGAGTTTTTAATATAAGTATTTGAGTTGTGGATGTGTTGTTGTAAAATCTTGGCAAGATATTTAGACATTTGGTAAGTAGGAGAATAGATTCCATCAACAATTGGACGTAATGGCATACCTTCTTTATGTATTTTAGGAACGCCATACAATCTTGGAGTCAACGGGTGCATGGATTTTAGCTTTCTTATTAAGTCTATAGGCCAGTTAATCATTCCACATAATAGTTTATTGGTGTCGTTATGGTTTTTTTGCGTAGGATCTGTACTAAGGACATCATAGACAGACATGTCCGATAATAGATTTTTAATTTTTTCTTCATAATCTTTAGTATTTAAGATAACAGTATTGTTGCCTTTGTCCGCTTTAAGTATGATGATGTCTTTATTATTCCTTAATTTGAGGAACTTCCTTAATGAAAGTTTTTCATCTTTTTCAATTTCTAATGTGAATGTTCTTCATTCCATTTGGTTAGAGTTGGTGTAAGGAGATCTTCACGGAGCAGAAAGGATTATGCTGCTTTTTAGTCGTAAGTCATTAGCTATTGGATGTGGTAGCAATGAGATAGCTTTTTCTAAGTTGCAGATGAACTCTATTTTATAAATAGCAGTAGGTTTTAAGACAAAATTGAATCCTTTTTTGGGAATTGAGATCTCTGGTTTTGTTAAAATGTGTTTAGATAGGTTTATTATCACTTGGTTATCTGGTAGAGACAGTTTAGAGTTAATGTGATTATCAAACAGCAAGTTGAATTTATCAATTTGCGTCTTTTTGCTGTAACTAAAGTTTTTGGCATAACTGTTGCTAATAATATTATCTAAAAGTTGCCAGGTCTCTACGTCAAGGTTATTAGAGATGTCTGTGAACAAGTCATAGCATCGTGAGTCTAATTGGCTGAGCAAGGTTCTCGTATGGCCAATTCTTTCTCGGAGAAGGGCAAATGAAGTTCGGTGGTAAATAATATTAGCTTTTTTTTGTTTTAAAATATTGTTCGAGACGAAGAAATTTTGGGATAACGTTCTTGTCACGACATCTTTTTAAAAAAGTCAGATGGTTTAAACATCTAGCCTTTTTGCATTTTAAACCTTCAAGATTGCATGCCTTTCGTTTGGTGATCTCGTCGATCCTGTTCATAGTGATTTTCTTCCTTGACTACTTGTATAATAACTAAAACACTTTTTTTGAATGTTAGCAAGTGGGTTTTAATTTATTGTCCTATTCGCCGATTTTTGCTATTGGCATCTTCAGGGAATATAATTGGTAAGCTATATGAAGGTAACAGACTAGGTTTTAACTGACAGTTCTAATTCATACAAAATTAGTGTTAACTAATATTTAAGGAATTGACAGCGTATACTAGAAATATAAATTAAATAAACTTTAATATATACTTTCCGATATTTCGGCAAACGTCATGTTGCCATCTTCTTGGGAACTTAATACAAAGACACGTGCACAGAAGTACTACATAACAGCAAATCACCATTTGTTGGGATGCAGAATTTATGCTTGGTGAGAATATATTGTTGGAAGTAGAGGAAATAAGAGATCTGGGGGGTGATAGTGGATAAGGATCTAAAATTTAGGGGACACATCGCCAAAATTGTGAAGACAACACAAAGACTTCTGGGAATGATGCGGAGGACACTGACGTGTAGAAGTAGGGAGATTCTTGTTCCATTGTATAAGGCTTTGATTACGCCACACATGGACTATTGTGCCCAGATTTGGTCACCTGGTTTTCAGAAGGATGAAGAGATGTTGGAAAGGGTCCAAAGGCGACTGACTAAGGTAGTTTCTGACCTCTGGAATGTCGAGTATGAGGAAAGATTGAAAAGATGTAATTTGCAGAGTCTAGTGGAGAGAAGGAAGAGGGGAGATATGATAGAGACCTACAAGTTGGTAAGGGGTTGTTATAGGCTCAATGGTGGAGAAGTTCTACAGAGAATAGTGGGAGATCAGGGGAGAACCAGAGGTCATCCCTGGAAACTGTATAAAGAGGATGTGAGTAGGGGAGTGAGAAGAAGGTTTTTTTCGTGCAGAGTTGTGAGTGATTGGAATGCCTTGCCTGAGAGTATGGTGTCTGCAAGGAGTTTGAATGTGTTTAAGACGTGGTATGATGAGCTGTGTGTGAAATAAAAGGACCTCCTAGATGAGTCTTTGACTCCATGAGGTCTTGTTTAATAATAATAATAATAATATATTAAAGTTTATTTAATTTATATTTCTAGTATACGCTGTCAATTCCTTAAATATTAGTTATCATGTTTAACCAGCGTATAAGCCTCTCAACAAGAATACAAAATTAGTGTTGTGCGAGACAACGCGCGTCTCAGGAACATGATTTATTTGTTACGAGACATAATTTAATTGGCGTGAAAGTTCATTTTTTGATGTTTAGTGATATGATTACATTCCAGTTGTGGAAGTCATCAACATCTTAGACAACTTGTTCCCAAGAAACATCACTACTTTGTTCCATCATTGTTTGTTGTTACCTTCGAACTATTTCATTTGGCAAAAAACAGTCTACAAACAACTTACCGGATTAGCCATGGCTGCTTCTTGTGCTGACTTATTCATGGAAGAACTAGAGAATAAAATCTTATCCCAAATTACCCCAAAACTGAAAACTTGGTACAGATATGTTGATGACATCTTTATCATTTGGAATCATACAAAAGAAGAACTAATGGATTATCTCAACAAAATCAAGTTTCCACCATACCATCAAATTCACATTAGAAATTGAAAAAGATGAAAAACTTCCATTTCTAGACATCCTAATAAAAAAACAAACCAATAACAGTATCAACCTGTTTGTGTATAGAAAACCTACGAATACTGGAAGTTACTTCCATTTCAACTCATCTCATCATATATCCCAGAAACTTAGCATTATCCATATGCTTAAGAAAAGAGCTATACATTACACAACAGCCCAAGATGACTTACAAAAAGAATTAACTACAATATCCAGAGAGCTATTCTTAAATGATTATCCTAAAAGACTCTGCAACAATATCCTCTTTTCGGATATACCACAAAGACAACATAATGATACCCAATACATCAGTACTATAACTATTCCATTTGTCAGCAGTATTTCCAAAAAATTGGCTATCCTTCAAAAACCACATTAGAGTAGCATTCAAGCCAGTCAATACTATTCAGAAATTTTTAAGATCACTGAAAGACCCTCATCCATTCTACAAGTACTCTGGAGTATATAATATACCTTGCTCCTGTGGTGTTAGTTACGTTGGGCAGACCTCTAGAAGCTTCGAAACGAGACAAAAAAGAACACATAGGATATGTCAGAAACAACAGACAAGATATTTCAGGCCTTTCTTGCCACTTTGCCTCTACCAACCATCTCATTGAGTGGGATAAGAGTCATATGCCTTATATAGAAGAGAACTACCATTCCAGAACCTTCAAGGAGGCTACTACAGTCGCCCGTTCAACAGGAAACCTAAATAAGAATCAAGATCTAATCCTACCAGAAATTTGGAAAGCTTTAATCAGATCACTAAACATCAAAGAAATGAACTTTCATGCCAATTACATTATGTCTCGTAACAAATAAATCATGTTCCCAAGACACACGCATTGTCTCGCACAAGACTAATTTTGTATGAATTAGAACTGTCAGTTAAAACCTAGTCTGTTACCTTCATATAGCTTACCAATTGTATTCCCTGAAGATGCCGATAGCAAAAATCAACAAAACATGTAGGACAATAAATTAAAACCCACTTGACTAACATTCAAAAAAAGTGTTTTAGTTACAGTACCATTAGTTCATCATTGGTAGTACAAACCATTTACAAAAATAATAAAGACAGAATAATTCATCAGCTTGAGAATATGCAATCGGAGCAAGCAAGATTTAGATGTAATAACAGTAACAAAGATCATATCATTCCTCTTAGGCAAATTATAGAATCATAGCCATACTTTCAAGTAAATTATAAAAAAAGACATATATAGAGATTTATTATATATATATATATATATATATATATATAAAATAAACCTCTCTGTTCAGCCTTCATGGGTTATGAAAATGAATTTGATTCCATTAAAACCTCAAATATCCTAGAATCATCGTTAAATCAGGATACAGAAGAAGAATACACATACATGGAAACCTTGAAAAAAATAAAAATAAAAATAATAAGATATATATATAATATAAATAATAGCTGCTGGAGTGCAATTGGAAGAATAGCAAAACATTGTGCCTTCAATTGGAAAAGACCTGAGTTCGATTCTCGTCGTGACAACATGAATCCTTATATGGGCTTTTTCATTTGAAAGTGAGTTAGCCGATCTCATATGGTGGCATGAGGATTTTTCTCCCAGAAACTCAGGTTTACACACAAATTGGCCTTCAGAACACACGCAATTTACAGACAAAAAATACTGGGTAATTAGTAGTAGTAGTGGCGAGGATGAGATGTGTTTAGCGAAGTAGAGTAATGTGCCCTTCCACGATGAGTCCTTGGAATCCCTGGAGGTGTCACGTAATAATAATAATAATATATATATATATATATATATATGTATGTATATGCGCACATGCGTGCACACACACACAGCCATGCCATCTCTGTCATTAAACTGCATAAGAAATGTGAACATTTTTCTGATGTAGGGATAAGATGGGAAGAGGAAAAAAATTTCCAGAACTCTACATCTCCTTTGATGAAGTTTTTCATGAATTGAATTAGAAGAATAAATGAGTTAAAATCAACAAAAAGATTATAACTCATCGGCATGTTGCTGATGATATAATTCTCTGGGAGGAAGATGCAAAAGGCCTACAAACAAAATTAAGGGAAGCAGATGATCTGTCCATTCAAACTGAAATGAAGATAACCTTAAATAAAATTTAAAAAACTAGGATTATTTATTAGGTCATTATGATACAAAGATAAAATTAACTGACCCGTTTCACTACTAATAATGTGTTGCTTCTTCGGGATAAAAACAAGTAGAAATGCAAAGCTAGAAGTTGTAAACTATAAGTTAATAAGCAAAATTTGCAAGAACTGTTGGAGTATAAATAACAGAGAGAAATGGAAACAGTGGAAGGTGGCACAAGTTATCTGCTTTCCAGCATTGTTTGGTGATGATTAGCTGAAATCTAGCATGTGAAGAGATCTGATAAAATATTTCCAAATGTTGCTTAGAATCAGCCCTTGATTCTTATTGAGACAGTCATGAGAAAAAAATGACAATGGTTGATTTCTTTATGATGAATATATGAGAAAATCGATAAACTAAACCTGATCTTTCTTCTCTATTATGAGCCGCATCTCTTAGATGTTCTTTTTTTCTTATCTCTAAACTTCTAAACTCTGAAAACTGCTAGATGGCGAAAAGACCATACTAACAAGGAATTCTGTAAATCCCAAGATGTTTATAGGAGTTAATGGTTCTATGGTTCCATTATGTCGAACCATAGAAGGTTCTACTAAGGTAGAGGTGGAGCAATTCTTTGAGGCTTTAGAGAAAGCAACTGACACAAAGAAAAAGGAAAAGTTGGTCCTTGCTGGTGATCTAAATAGCAGAGTAGGAAAAATGATTGTCAGACATACAAAAATATATTAGGAAAATTTGGAGAAAAGAGCAAAACTAATAATAATGGCAAATACCTGTTGGATTTCTGCTCAGGACATGGACTGGTTATTACTAACACAATGTTTACAAGATGGCAATGAGAGCGGTGATCAAAGAGAGAGTGAAAGCAACTATACAGAGTGAAAAAATAGTTTAAATGATGAAAAAAATGAGGAATTATTTGTAGGGAGTGAGATCGCTAGGTTGCAAGCGGTGATACACATTGCGCAGCGAGAGTTGGAGCACCTGCAAAACTCTTTCCAGAGTGCCTTGGCTAACAGAAATAAACAAGTGTTTGAAAAGAAAAATAAGCACAAGAGTGGAAGAGTTTCTGAAATGAAGGAAAGAGTGTTGTATGGTGACTCGTTATTAAGAGGAGTGATAGATAGGAGTTTAACTAAATCGTACTTACCAGGTGCAAAATTTAAGGATGTAAATGAGAGTATTAGAGCGCAAAAACAGAGAGTGAAGGAACTGATAGTTGTGGCATGTACGAATGAATTGAAAGGAGATAAATTTTTTATGAGAGAGGACTTGAAAGTATTGTTAAAGGTAGTGAAAGAAAAGAGTGACAGAGTTAGGATGGTAAGTCTGTTGCCGCAGTATGACAGAGAGGATTTTAGAAGGAGGGCCATAATCGCAAATAACTTTATGCACAGGTTATGCAGACGGTGTGGAATTCGTGGACTTGTGGAATGAGTTTGATGGGCGAAAGGATTTATACAAGATGGATGGCCTGCATTTGAATAGATTTGGGTGTGCAGAGACTGGAAAAAGTGTTGCTGAATGAAGTCAAAATGGATGTGCAGAACCAGGGAAACTAGAACTACCAAGGAGGGGGGGGGGGGGAATGGATATGCGGACATCAGTGAGACAGTTGAGTGTAAGAATGTATATAATGTACCCGAGCCAGTACTAAGGACAAGAAATCGGAATGGAATAGTTAGAATAGCGCATCAAGATAGGGGTAGGGCAAAGGGACTTCTGCATTTCATGTATACTAATGCCAGGAGTATTAGGAACAAGAAGGAAGAATTTTTGGCCTTGATTGGCTCTTCCTGGCCACAGGTTATAGGCATTAGTGAAACATGGCTGACAGAAGATGATATAGTTAGTGGGATAGAATGTGTAGGTTATAGTGTGTTTAGGAGGGACAGAGAGAATAAAATGGGGGGGAGGGGTGTTATTGATGATAGCTGATGAACTGCAGCCAAGGAGAATTGAAGTTGTATTGCAGGATAGTGAAAGGAGCTCATTTGAGGCTATTTGGTGTGAGATTGAGACTGGCAGAACAAAATATATAGTTGGGTGCTACTATAGACCAGGTGATGGAATAGATGGTGGAGATAGTATGCATAAACAAATTGATGAAATGAGTGGAAGGAGGGTAATTATTATGGGGATTTCAAGTATGGTAACATTGATTGGAAGGAGGAGAGGACACATGTGAGGAAGGAAATGGATTTTATTCAATCATTAAGGGATAACTATCTGAGACAGCATGTAAGTGAAAATACTAAGGGTTTGAGAGTGCTTGACCTGATAATAGCATCTGAGAATTTGACTTTAATGAATATGACCATGTTGGCACCAACTGGTGAGAGTGATCATAAGGTCGTGATCTGAGAGGTGGCTAAAGGTGTGGAATTTTCGATTAAGACAGGGTACATGTGGAATTACCGTGGTGGCAAGTATGACAAGCTTAGAAGATTGCTTGGTTCAGTGCCATGCATGTAAAACTGCAAGGGCTGGATGTCGATAGAGCATGTGAAGTGGTCAAGGAGAATTTACAGGAGGTTATGGCTGATTGTATACCAAGGGTCCGAATAGTAAAACAAGTAGGGGTTAAATGGATGAATAACACCATTAAGCTTGAGCTGCAAAAAAAAGAAACAACTGTGCAAGGAATTTAAAGAGAAAGGTGACCTGCAGGTACACGAACGGTATAAAGCGCAGGCCAGAATGGTAATGAGTGTGGAAAAAAAAGCAAAAGCGGATTATAAAAGGAAACTAGCTATGCAAGCTAAAGAGAATCCCAAACAGTTCTTTCAATATTCTGAAACCAAAAAAAAAAAAAAACTGTACACGGCAGAATGATTTTAAGGAATGACAATGGTAAGGAGGTCACTGAATCAGTCGATATAGTGGAATTACTGAGCGAGCACTTTGCAAGAGTATATCATCCAGGTGGTGACATTGAAAAAATGAAGGAACCATTAGTTTATATGGGAATTGTGATGAATGAAGTGGAGGTGAATAGTCTATTACAGAACCTTAATGTGAATACATCTGTGGGATTGGATGGTATACCGGCACAGGTTTTACATGAAGTGGCTAAAGAATTATCAGTGCCCTAGACCATGTTGTTTAATCTGAGTCTTGGGTCTGGTTTAGTCCCGAAGGTGTGGAAAGAGAGGAAAATAGTTCCACTGTATAAAGGAGGATCCAAGAGACTACTGTTGCAAATTACCAACCGATCAGCATATCAGGAGTCGTTGTCAAGGTCTTGGAGAAAGTAGTCAAGGAAAAAATACAGGAATGGATTGATGAAAATGAGATACTGTACGGGGGACAGCATGGCTTTGTGAAGGGTAGATCATGCCTCAGTAACTTGTTCAAGTTTTATAACACAGTGATGGCTGAACTGGATAAGGGTAATGGGTTTACAGTGATACTACTGGACCAGGCTAATGCATTTGACAGGATACCACATGGAATTCAAATCTGTAAACTACAAATGGGAATGGATATAGGGTTGGTGATATGGATAGGTGGGTGGTTGATGGAGAGATATCAGAGAGTCGTTTATGCAAATAAGTCAGCTTGTGCTCTTAGAGAATACAGAGACAAATGTAAGAAAGCTAAACACTGTGTAAAACTAGTTAAACAAACGTCATGGGAGGACTTTGGTAAGAACATAGAAAATAAATTTCAAGAAGGTGGAAAGATATTCTGGAGGTTGTTGAATATGCTCAGAAATAAAGGAAAGGTTGCAGTAAAAGGAATTAGATATGAAAAAGGTGACATGATAATAGGAGAAAAAGATATTCTTGAAATATGGAGTAATTACTTCGAAAAATTGCCAAATGAAACAAGCAGCGATGACAGCACAGTGGTAAAAGACACTGACCAGGCATGAAGTCAGGAATACATATCCAGACTTGAAGTAGAAAAAGCCATCAAAGGCTTGAAATGTGGAAAGGCAGCAGGAAGTAGATGATATTCAACCAGAAATGCTCAATTATGTAGGTAACTGAGTAATTGTTCAGAAGGTCTATGCAGTGCAGCCAGCACTGCATAGTTCAGAAGGTCTGGACAGAGGGACGAATTCCAGATGATTGGAGTAGAGTTGTCATAGTACCCATATATAAAAAGGGAAATAAAACCGAATACAAGAATTACAGAAGTATTTCTCTACTGAGCGTTCCTGGCAAGATATATGCAAGTATACTTGAGGACAGGAGCTGCATATAGGCATTGAGCACCCCAATATTTCTCGATATATAATAATAATTTATATATCGAGAAATTTATTAATTTATTATCGAGAAATTTATTAATTTATAATTAATAAATATATTTGCTTGTAATATAATAAAATAATAAATAAATATAATTGCTTGTAATATTTAATTTTGTCATCAACAATACTATACAATTCTCTTATTTTGTATAAAAAAATAAGAAAAATCCATCTTGTAGCACTTAGGAGGGCAAAGGACATTAGCAGCACTGTCTTTACCACAGTGTCATATTGCTACGCATGCAAGCATATGCACGTCATAGTGAGATGCGAGCTATTAGTGTAATGTGACACTGTCCATCGCACAGTTCCACCGATGTTTATATGCAGTTTGTGCCAGTAGTAGAGTGATCGTAGTGCTTTAATTACAATTAAAGTAATGGATTTTATTTTTAAGTAATTTTGAATTATACTAAACTGTATAATTTTATCAATAATAAACAATATTATTTTCGTGTTTAATTTTTTTTTTAATTTTTACCATAATTTTGATATTTTATCCAAACATGTACACTGTACTTACAGTGTGTGTGTATGAATATTTCGAAAGTTGCAGCGCCCCCAAGATTTCAAGCCATGAATCGCCACTGCTTGAGAAACAGTTGAGAAAGATTGTGGAAGAGAAGCTTGGTGAAGAACAAGCAGGATTCAGGCCAAATAGAGGCTGTCAGGATCAGATTTTCACTTTATTATTATTATTATGGGTATCTCCATGGAGTCAGTAGACTCATCGCAGGAGACCCAAACTATCAAAACAATATAAAACATATCTGTTCTTGAATTCATTCATGGATGAAGAACTCACAACTGAGTCAGGCAATGCATTCGACTCATTCACCACCCTCCAGGTGAAAAACCTTGTTCTCACACCCATGTTAACGACACTTTTCCTTAATTTCCAGGGATGACCTCTTGTTCTTCCATCACTATCATACAACAGAAACATTTCCCCTGCATCAATCTTATAAAAATCTTTTAGTAATTTAAATGTTTCTATCATATTCCCTCTTCTCTGCCTATCAACCAACCTCTGCAATCCACAAGCTCTCAATCAATCAATGTAAGGAGCATTTTTTACATCACTCACCAACTTAGTCACTCTCCTCTGAACCCTTTCCACAACCTCCTTATCTCCAAGGAATCCAGGTCACCGGACCTGAGCACAATAACCCAAATGTGAAAGTATGAACGCTTCATAAAGGGGAATAATAACCTCTTTATCTATGGATGTTAGTGTGTTCCTCAATAACGAAGTGATCCTATGTGCAATCTCAGACACCTTAGCAATGTGTTCAGGGAACACATTGCTAAGTCCCTAGCCTCATCAGTCTCTTGGAGTACCGTTCCATCAATGTAGTACACAGCTGGTAATCTTTTAATCCCAAAATGCATAACTTTACACTTTTCAACACTGAACTGACATCCATTTCCTTTTGCCCATTTTACCAGCTTATTTAAATCATCCTGCAAACTCTCAACATCAGCTTGCTTTTTTATTGCACTACCCAACTAAATATCTCCCTTGAAGCCATTTCCTATATCATTTATGCACAAATTAAACAACAATGGCCCAAGCACAGAGCTCCGAGGCACACCACTGGTCACCTCATCCTGGACTCTGTTCCTCCATACACCACTTTCTGGTATCTCTCCCTGAGCCATTCTCCTATCCATATCACCAGTTTAGTATCCATCTCCATCTTCTCCAATTTGCGCAACAGTATTCCATGGGGTATCCTTTCAAAAGCCTTAGCAAAATCCAGAAGTACCACTGTGTAACCATTTCCTTTGTCCAACTCAGATGTCATTCTATTATAAAAAGCTAATAAATTGCTAAGGCAGGATAGACCTTTAACCACCTTAACGGCCATTATGGATCAAATATGTATCCATCATATATTTCAATGTAATATCAATGGTATTACAATTTTAACATACACTTTGCATCCATGGTAACCTGGACATATATATACATCTTGGCCAGTAGCATGGTTAACAAAACAATGTTGGTCCCTATAGAGTATCATATCCTGATCCACCCATTATAGAATTTTGTCTTTAAGCAACTTTTCCAATACTTTTACCACCACACCGAGATGGTGATTGGTCTGTAATTAACAACCGCAGTTTTAGAGCCACCTTTATGCAAAGGAATTACTTTGCCTTCCTTCCACTCCCTAGGAGCCATACTAGAGTTCAAACTTAAGTTAAATAACCAAGTAAGAGGCATTGACAATTCCTTTGCACATTCATGCAAAACCCGAGCTGATATTCCATCTAAACCTACTGCAGTGTTTGCATTTAAATTTTGCAATATATTAAATACCTCTGATTTCTTAGCTTCAATTCTCACATTAGTTATTGCTACAGGTACAGAGATATCCTCAGTTGGGTAATAGACTTTAGAAAAGTGATCACTCAGTAACTCTACTATTACATCTGAATTGGTTACCTCGATACCATCTGCACCCACTAAGTTTATCCTTCCGAAGTCATTCTTCCTTTTACTTGCCAAATAGCAGAAGAACTCTTTGAAATTACCCTTGATCTCCTTGGCTAAGTTCTTCTCATAATCTGATTTAGCTTTTCTTACTATGCTGGTAACCTTCCTAGCTTGAGCCTTGTACTGCTCATGGGTGTACTGATCACCTTTCTCCTTGTAAATTCTCCATAACATTTTCTTTTTTTTGTAGATCATGCTTGATACTACTACTCATCCATCTAACATCTTGTTTGTCTTCCTGACCATGGGGACACAATCTGATATTGCCTTCCTCAGATACCCACTGATTTTATCCCATGCACTGCTAACATCTTTCCCCTGCAATATGTTCTGCCATGGGACTGCTGCAAGCTCACTCCGAAGTTTGTTATAATTGCCTAACCTGTAGTTCCGTATATACCCCTTCTTAAGAGAGAAATCCACAAATTTTGCAACCTCCCAAGTCAATACCACATGATCGCTCTCACCAATTGGAGGTAACAAGGACACTTTACTTAGCAGCGAAAACACAATATATACAACAGAATTCCAAACAATAACACCACTGAAGGACACCTGTATCCAACTTAAGCACAACTGGAGCACAATTTGAGACAAAAAGGCACACTATACTTTAATTTAAAAACACATTTTCCAGCACAATCCAACACAGCCGCCACGTTCACTAATGACACTCCTTTACAACAGATAGTTGAGAAATCATGGGAATATAACAAAGATCTGTATTTAAGTTTTGTAGATCTGGAAAAGGCATATGACAAGGTGCCAAGAGAAAGAAGCTATTCAAAATTCTACAGTTATATGGTGTCAATGGGGCATTATATCAAGCAATACTTAGTCTTTATTTTAGTTGTAAATCAGCAGTTAGAATTGAAGGAAGTACAGGAAGATGGTTTAATGTTAAATGTGGTGTCAGACAAGGATATACCCTATCCTCTCTGTTATTCATTATCTATATGAATCACATTATGAAGGAAAGTGGTATTAAACCTGATGTCAAAATTGGAATGTTAATCTCAGCTCTTTGTTTTATGTGGATGATGTTATACTTCTAAATAACTCCGCTACAAGTCTGCAAGATTCCCCTGACTAAAGTGAATAACTATTGTAATAGATATGGTATGAAGGTCAGCATTAAAACGACAAAGACAATGAAAATAGGCAGAACATTGAAAATATCAACTGCATTATGAATAGAGAATCTGAACTAGTAAAACATTTCAGCTACTTATTTACAATTTTTAGTGAAGATGGTAAATTAAATATGTAAATAGACAACAGAATCAACAAAGCTGGTATGGTAGAAAGTCAAATGAATAAATTTATATGGAATAAGAGAGAAATTTTCCACATAATTAGCCAAAACACTAAATTAACTGTATACAAGACAGTGTTTAAACGAATTTTAACTTATGGATCTGGGAGCTGGGTCAGAAGAAAAACACTTGACCAAAGACTAGAAACTGCAGATACGAGAGTCCTGAGAAAGATTAGGGGCATGAACAGATGGCATCAATGACAATATCATATTAAAAACAAGGATATCAGGAAAGAACTTCACATTGTCAGCATCCAGGAATACGTTAGCAGAGCTAATCTCAGGTGGTAAGGTCACTTAACCTCCCAAACGGCCAGGACGTCTATAGACGTCCAGCTAAATCTGGATATGATTCAGCCCACCTGCTTAAAGAACCAGGATAAGAAGTGCAATTTGACCGTCCTGTCCATTAGAAGGTGTGATAAACCCTTACGCTGAAGAGAACGGTTAATCGGATTATCTCATGTTTGTAGCTACCTCTCAGTTGCCTATAACAAGAAACACAGATCCTTGTTCTATGCTGGGTAACTGAATTTTAGTTATATAGGATAGACTAAAAATAGAGAAATTATTTATATTTTTGTTTTCTCTTTTTATTGTATAATACAATTTTAATTTCTGGACAAAATAAAGGTCTTGCATAATTTCTTCACTTAAATATTGCCTTACCTTGGAGAACCAATTTCATTTTCAATTTTTTGCATTAATTTTTTTCTAAAAGCTTTCTAGACAAAACATTTTGCTTTGTTCTCGAAGAAATTAATTCACAATAATTATTTGAAATATTCTTTTAAAGAAAGAAAAGAAAACCAGCTGCCAACATTCCAGATTATATTGTTTTTATTTTTGTACAAAACCATCGAAATCGAATAATACTTCACAGATTTCCTTTTTGACACGATGGAGCAACTTTGCTTTATAAAGAATAACATGAAATTCTTTAATCATATCACTAAATTTTTTCTTTATATTATATAGTAATCTACTGTTCTTTGTACTTTCACTTTCTTGGTTTCCCTGTATAATCAGTCTTTATAGAATAAAATAAACAGTTATGATTTAAATTGATATGTATATATTTTCTGCTAGTTTATATATTTTTTGCCAATTTTAACATAAGTGATACTTTTGCGTATATTCTCTAATACAAAATATGTATATGTGCATGCATCAAGTGTGAAATTTTATATTTTCACAATAGAAATGAACTTTATTTTGACTTTGATAGCATCACCCCTCCCCCTCCCGTTGCAACATTACCAGACACCCCAAAAGCTTTTATGAAACATGGGTACAGTTTTTATTTCATTCGTGATTTTTCCATAATAATTGTTCCACATAACATTTATTTTTTTCAACACAGAAACTAAGTTTTGATTATTATAAATTTGCAAATTATAAATAAGAAAATATACATATTATTTCCCTATTATTATAAATCACGAAGTTATGTGATGTTGGCTAATAGAGGAAATTAATATTTAAAAACACTGTCATCCTACAAATGCAATATCAGAATATGCTTTGAATGTCTGCTAATCAATCAGAAAGATGGAAAAACAGAACAAGGAATTTCTGCCTGTAAAATATTCAGTTATTGCACGAGGTACTTTAGTGTGCTGCCTTCTGGGCATGTTCTTTTGATCTAGTTCCCAGTGTGTGTGTGTGGGGGGGGGGGGGGGGTTAGTAATCTCCATTAGTCTACAACTTGTTACTGGGCAGAAAGGAACATTAGAAAGTATACCCAATATACAATTCATTTGTGAGATGACAAGCAAGCAATAGCAATACTGCTATTGCTGCTGCTCAAGACAGCAGCAGCAATAGCAGTAATTTTTTTTCAAGATAATTATTAAATAATTTAGAATTTTTCGAAAATAAAAGTGAAACTGATCACTATAAATAAAGAAATTATTTTTGGCATAAATACTGCATCAGCCTGTAAAAGAAATGTCAGTTTTACTGTGTTAGGATATCTGAACAACAGATAGCCCATAACTTATCAGTTATGGGCTAACAATTCAGTTAGCTCATAACTTATGAGCTGCAAAAATAGAAATGTTGTGGAGGGTATACAAGTAGAAACATGATTAGCTAATTCATGAAAAGTATAAGGATCAAGCAAGAAAGTTGACCAGCTTGATAAGCATGGCAAAATCAGATTATGAGAAGAAATTAGCCAAAGAGGTGAAAGGAAACGAGTTTTCTCATTATGTAGCAATGAGGGAGAATAACTTTAATGAGTGCAGATGACAGATGAAAAACTGTTGAGCTACTGAGTGACCATTTTTGTAAATGTATATCATTCAAGTGTTGCATATTGCAGAATCTGAATACAAATACAACTGTGGAATTCGATGGGATATTGGCTTGCATTTTAAGAGAATGTGCCGGGGAACTGGTGATGCCTTTCACTAGGCTATTTAATTTAAATCTCAGCTCTGGCAAAGTCCCAAGAGAATGGAAAAAGAGCAAAATAATAATTTTGCATAAAGTAGAATCTAAGCCTGTGGTAGCAAATTATAGACCAATTAGTATTTCAGGAGTGGTGGTAAAAGTACCAGAAAAATTAGTCAAAAAGAGAATTTAGGAATGGGTGGATAAGAATATGATACTCTAGAGAAACAGCATGACTTTGTGAAGGGTCATGCTTAGTAATCTGTTAACTCTTTTTATAATAGGGTGACAGTTGACTTAGATAAAGGAAATGCAAAGGCATTTGACATGATACCACATGGAACTCTATTATGCAAGCTGCAACAAATAGGAATGGATATGAACCTGGTGATATGGATAAAAGGGTGGCCTCATGAACAGATACCAAAAAGTAGTATATGGAAAAGAAGAATCCAGGAGAAGGCAGGTGACTAGTGGTGTGTTGCAGGGCTTTGTGCTTGGACCACTCCTGTTTAAAATGTACATAAATAATATGGGAAATAATTTGAAGGGAGATCTTCGGTTGTCAGTTGTTTGTTGATAATGCAAAGTTGGTAGGGTAAGGTAACAGTTAATCAAGGTGATGTAGAGAGCTTACAGGATGATTTGAATCAGCTGACAGTATGGGCAAAACATAATGGATGTTAGATTAATGTGGAAGAGTATAAAGTTATGCACTGTAGGATACCAAGATTACAAGCGGTGTACCACATTGAGGGAACTGTACTCCCTGATATGGATGCACCCAGGGATTTGGAGATAATAGTAGTAGTAGTAGAGAGAAAGAGAGAGTTGAAGTTTAGAGGGCATATTGCTCACGTAGCCAGGCAGGAGCAGATTAAACCAGCTGGGGGCCTCTAGTGGTAAAATTTATGGGGCCCCATAAAAAAAAATTCTACATTTGGATTGACATTTCTCTTGAAGCCTGGTATACTTGTGTGGCAGTATTGAATTTGTCTTTATATTCTTTTAAAAACAGTGGTTCCAATTCATCATCAAAATGCATAATATCTATATCATTTTTATAATCTCTTTTAATTTTTACAGATAGCTCAGGGCCCGTTGCAGCTTCCAGGTCCAACACCTACATGATCTGCCTCTGTAGCCAGGGTGGCTCACAGATTACTTGGTTACTAAAGAACACACAAACAGAAATAAGGGAGTTATCATTCCTCTTTATAAAGCCTTGATATGATCCCATCTGGATTACTGTACTCAGGTCTGTTCACATGGGTTTCTTGGAGGATGAGGAAGTGGTGGAGAGAATTCAGAAGAAAGTGACCAAAATAGGAGTAGTCTCAAGAATGCTCCCTATGAAGATAGATTGAGGATTTATGGATTACAAAGGTTGGTTGATAGGCAAAAAATTGGACATATGATAGAAACATTTAAGTTACAGCAGAACATGAATTCATCCCTGGAGTTGGGTAACAGTGTGATTGGTAAGGATGCGAGGACTAGATTTTTTGCTTGGAGAGTAATGAATGAATGGAATGGGTTACCTGAGTTACTTGCAAGTGCTTTGACTGTTAAATGGTTGCAAGGAGAGGTATTATTGTAAAAGTAGGTGCCTATTCGTCATTTTATCTCAAATCCTCATTTCTGTAAAAACACAGCTGACGAATTATCTCATATACTGTATGAAACGAATATAAAATATTAAACAAATAAATATATATATATGTGCGTTCGTTGTTTTAAGTTAACTACAGCATGTAAAATAAAATATTTTACTATTTTCATAAAAAATTACGACATATACCTAATTTTTTAAGTAAACGACAATACATAATACTTCACATGCACATTACAAATCTATTTACAGCGCCCTCTTTAATGCTAATACAAAATTATGAATATTTTTTACAAAAATTCATACATAAAAAAAAAAAAATAAATAAATAAATAAAAAATTCAGCTAACGCCTTTTTATACATTGCAAATTCATTCATGAATTTTTACAAAATTCATAATTTTGTAAAAATGCATGGATGCATGGTTGAATGTTCAGCAGATCACTGAAAAAACTTTACATATAGTTTCTACCATCGGAATACCGCATTGCATAATAGATTAAAAATAAAAGGGTGAATTAAATTCGAATTATAGCAGAGTGAGCTAATGGAAGATATTGGAAAATGGAAGATAATTAAAGAGAACAGAAAAGAGAAAACGAGTCTGAAAAATTGCGATATATTTATTATTTTTTATTATGTAACACCTCCAGGGAATCCAAAGACTCATCGAGGGAGAGTGTCCCAACAGCATCAAACGATTGAATCCCATCCAACTACTATCCGCGCTCAAACTTGCTTAACTTTTTGGGTGAGCCATTAGTAGCAGAGGCACTACCAATCGTCACATGAAAAAAGTAAATTTTCTTAGAAGGATTTTGATCTTTTCAGATGAAAATGCAACTCATGACATAGGTTAAAAATCTCAATTAAAGATGACAACTGAGAGGGAGCGTATATGCAGCGTGAAATTATTACATTGGTGGATATAAAATACAGTAGAACGGTGCAAGAGAATCAAGTGAGAAATAGCTGATAAACAGAAATAATTCATGAGTGGCACTGTCTGGGGATTCTGCTTTTAGAGTTGTGAGGAATGAGAAGGTGCATAAAGTTTGTTTTCCAAGAAGAAAATCTCTCAGGATAGTTGAATTTCGGATAAAGTAGAAATGACTAGCAGAGATAATATTCCTAGGCGAATGGAATGATTTCGTTGCACAGAAGTAATGGAAAAATGGAAAGTTAACTAAAGAGACTAGAAAGATGCACTGTAGTAGGCAAAATAGTCAGTGTGGAGCTCAAGATGAGATGGCAAGCAGATAACGAATAGTACGCTGAAAAGCTGTGAGAAGGAGGTGCAGTTTGTGAGATGATGCAAGATGAATGTAAGTATAATAGCAATGTTACAGTATTATTGTCATTACATATGAAGGGACGAGTTACATGGACACATTGCGACCGGAAAGAGAGTAATGAAAAAGTTAAAGGAGAATGAGAAATATCAGAAAATATGAAAAGATAGAAATGTGTAGCTCAGTAGAAGTGGCGTTTGCACTCTAAGGCACTTGACCCAACGACGAAAGGCGTTCGAATCTAGTCGCCGACTACAGGAACTTTTTCTAAGCCTTTTCTCGACCGACTCCAGAGTTAGACCATCTCTGGCAAGAGCTAGCGGGTTCCCCCCCACGGAAACTCAAATTTTTCGTCCCGTAAACTCAAGAAAATCGGCTGTCGAACCGACACCATTTTGAGACATTAAACAAATATTGTGTTAGGGTTAGGGACCGCCAGATGGCGGCGCTTACTAGCGCCTACTTCACTGCGTGCCGATTAATTAGCGATAGCCTTGGGCTAGCTATCTCTGATTGGCTACCAGTGGAGATTGAACTGCCCACCTAGTCTCCAAAAGCCACTTCTGTAGCTGAAATATTATCTTTTTCCATTAAGCTCATGTATGTTTGCAGAGCCTGTGTAGCTCAGTGGATGTGGCGTTTGCACACGACGGCGCTTGGCCACACGAAGGAAGATTTGGTTTCGAGCCTAGTCGGCGACTAGAGGAAATTTTTCTAAGCCTTTTTTCGACCGGTTCCCGAATTAGTCGATCTCTGGCACGGGCAAGCGGGTTTTTCCTCCCGGAAACTCGGGTTTTTCGTCCTGTAAACTCAAGAAAATCGACCGTAGAACCCACATTATTTCAGACATTAAATATGTTGTGTTAGGGTTAGGGACCACGAGGTGGCGGCACATTTGAGCCGTCTCTCTTCACTGTGTACAGCTTAATTACTGATAGCCTTGGGCCATCTATCTCTGATTGGTACCAGTGGAGATTGAACTGCCCACTCACTCTCCAAAAGTTAGAAAGGTTAGAATTAGATAAGGCTAAATGGCCTCGCCTACTCCCCGTATACGGGAATAAAAAGGCGTTAGCTGATTTTTTTTTAAGTTATATATTAACAACTTGTCTACGTGGTGTCCTAAACACGTCAGCTCATACTTCACACAAAACAGATGAAATTCAGAAAACAAAAACAGCAACTCATGACAAATGACAACGTTAAATGGAATTGGTTGACATAATAACCACTTATAATAACTAACAATAATAATAAAAAAATTAAAAAAAAAACATCCATTGATTTCTGGGTGCTGTTGTCTTTGCACCCCCCCCCTACATAGCTTTCTTTGTGCTTTAAAGCCACTGGAATGCTAAGAATTTGACCCAACGCTCAAAAGTATCCGTATGTGTGTGGCCACACACGCGGGCTATTAAAGCAATGTCGAGAAGTGTTTTGTTCAAGAAGCATTAGCATACTATGTTTAATTTTTGGAATCGCTCGAAGTCAGGGACAATTGGGAGTTGCAAAAATATAGGCGTCAGCTAGAAAAGGCGTTAGTTAGTTATTATTATTATTTGCTATTTCCGTGGGTATGCACCGCACACTTAGCACACCAGGAATACATTTTCCTGGTGATTAGTACAGTGAGGAAGGACAAATCAGACTATGAGAGAATAATTAGACAAACAAGTTAAAGTAAACCCAAAAGAGTGTTTTCGTTATGTTGAAAGCACGAGGAAAAATGGTTGTTGTAGAATTACTTTGAACAATGCTCATGGAAGAAATAGTTGAATTGCTGAGTGACCATTTTGCTAAGTGTATCATTCAAGTAGTGATTTTACACTTACTGGTGTTACAGATATACATATCAACATTGCGATAGATGAACAGGGTGATCGGAATATTAAAAAAATATGAACGTGAACACAATAGTGGGCCTGGATGGCACATTAGCCCGTGTGCTACATGAAGGTGCAAGAGAAATTCATGTTTCCTCTAACGAAGTTCTTCAATCTAAGTCTCATCTCTGGCAGGGTTCGAAGGGAGGGGAAGGGGTAAGAGAGTGCCATTGCATAAAGGTGGCTCCAAGACAGAGGCAGCAAATACAGACCAATTAATATATCGGAAGTGGTTGTTAAAATATTGGAAAAGTTGGTGAAAGGTAAAATCCACAAGTGAGTAGAGAGGGATGCGATTCTCTATATAGCTTTTTAAAGGGTAGGTCCTATCTTAGTAATTTATTCACATTTTATAATAAAGTGACTGCAGAATTGGATAAAGGTAATGGCTACACCATGACACTACTTTGTCAAAACAGTTGATAGAGTGCCACATGAAAAACAATTACAAAAACTGGAGTAAATGGGAATGGATATGAGGCTACTTGTGCCAATAGCGAGTGATTAATGGACAGATGCCAGAGAGTAGCATATAGTAAAGTGGAGTCTAGGAGGAGGATGGTGATTAAAGGAGTACATCAGGGTTTGGTACTAGGGCAACCAGGGGAATGTCAAGGGTATTTGTCATCAGGGTGCAAACTTTTATCGGCCGCCCTAATACTGCATTGTAATCCAAATTAGATATTAGCTACATAAAATGTCGCCCTATCAATGCTGCCGCCCGGGTGCGGTGCACCCCTTGCACCCTCGGGTTGGCGCGGCCCAGAGGGCCACTACTCTTTAATTTGTATATCAGTGACATAGGGAGGGATTTAAGAGAGGATGTTCAGGTTGCTGATGATACACAACTGGAGAGAGCACTAATTGATAATGGCGATGTAGTTATCCTTCTTTGAGTGCCATCTCGTATTGGCGACCATCTTGGCAAATTTTGGAGTGATCTGCAGCCACTCTGAACAGTTGCTTAGAGCTCATGCCAGTCTGCTGTCTAATGTCAGTAAGCCAAGATGTTCTCCATCTTCCTTGTCGACTTTCATTTATCTTCCCTATTATAATCATTCGAAGTAGCTTATATTTTTCATTACGAAGTAGGTACCAAGATATGCAGTTTTTCTTCTTTTTATGGTATCTAAAAGTTCACGTGATTTCCCCATTTGTTTAATTACATATTGATTGGACGCTTTTGCTGTCCATGGGATTTTTAACATTCATCTGTATAAACAGATGGCCTTCTGGTTACAATATACGTTTTGGAAGGTCCTGAGCATTACAGACATACAGAATAAACTCCATTGCCATCTGCAATTTTCTAATCAAAAGCTTTACCATCATCAGGAGACTTCAAATTTGTGTCAGTTCTGACAAAAATGCTTCCCTTTTTTAGATGATTGAATCCTTTAATTTTCCTTGTAACCCCAGGTAGGGCCCTAACCAGGTACTGACAGCCATAGCCAGCTGAGCCCGAGTTGTTTATAGAGGGCTAAAGTTCTTCCGCACATTTCAGCGTTGGGATATGAACCCTCTTCTGCTGAGTTCTCCGTTGTTCTTCATAGGGGTCACAAAAAGTCGCAGGGAGCACGACGGGACTTGCCTGCTTCCCCGTAGATATCCTGCAAGATGACTTAAATAAATTGGCATTTTGGACACAAAGGATAATGATGGCCAATTTAATGTTGCATAATGTAAGGTGGAAAATGCACTTCGGGTTGAAAAGGTCGCATTTCGCATATCATATTGATGCTATTCGTTTGCAGGAATTGATGAGGCTAGGGACATGGGGATAATGGTGGACAAAGAATTCTGGGGGTATATTGCAAAAGCTGGTAAAATAGCTCAACGAAATACGTGGATGTTGAAAAACATACTAACATGTAAACATAACGAAGTTGTTCCCCCTCTTTATAAGGTTTCGACCACATTTTGACAACTTCCTACAGATTTAGTTTCCCGAGCCCCAGGAGGTTGTCGACATGATTCAGAGATCAGTGAACAAGATGGTGACACGTCTGTGGAATACTCCCTATGAGGATGGGTTGGAGGCCTGTTGGTTACAAAGTTTAGTTAATAGGTAGAAAAGAGGGAGACATGATAGAAACGTTTAAGATATTAATGGAATTTTATAAAAATCGATGCAAGTGAAATTTTTCAGTATATGCAAGTGATCAGAAAAAGTAGGGCCATCCGTGGAAGTATTGTAGGAGTGGAGTTATTAGGAGTGTGTGTGCGTAGCAGACATACACTCCTAATAACCTCACGATTAGTAACCCGAAGATTTTTTGCATGGAGAGTGCTGAGTTAGTGGAATGGATTGTCAGAATTGGTTGCAAATTCCCTGACGACGAACGGATTTAAGGAGAGAGATTATAGGATCTGTGTCCATGATGGTTGACTTCGGTCTCCTGCGATGAGTCTTCGGACTCCATGGAGATTCTGTAAATAATAATAATAATTCGATAAGATATGGGTTGGGAACAGACGTCATTAAATGCTTCGTTCAATTCCTATACCGACGATGGCGATCTAGTTCCTGACAGACTGTCATTGAACCCTATTTACAACTCTTAAACGGCAGTGCGAGTTATTTTTCTACTTTAAAACCCGGAATATCTCAAATTTTAAGAAATCGGTGTCCGTTGTTCTGTTTACAGTCTCATGGCTCTAACCAGATGGGCATCCACAATAAGCCCTTTGTCGAACTCCAGAAGATCATTTGTTTTTCCCAATTTTGATCAACACTATCGGCGATTACACTAGCAGCATTCTTATATAGCCACTAATAACACATGTTGACGCATGAAACCAAGTATTTTGTATATATGCGTTGTAAGTGACGTTTACGTACTTCTGGATAAGCGTTTCTAATCCAGGGTCCGGTATGTGTAGAATCTTGATGTGAATACAGCTACGGGATTAGATTTTCACCGATGCGATTTTTGCGAAAGGATTCTAGCACATTGGCAATGCCTTTAACCACATTGTTTAATTTACATCTCAGCTCTGGGTTGGACCGAAGGGGTATAGAAAGAGGCCAAAATACTTCAATTGCATTTTAGGAGGATCCAAAACCAAGGTAGAAAATTACTGACTGATCAGTAACTTTCTAGTTGTATTAAAGAATATGATAAAGGGAAAATTACAGAGGCAGGTAGATGTGAATGGTATACTACATGGGTAAAACATGATTTTGTGAAGGGCAGACAATTCCTTAGTAACTTTACCTTTTGTAATAGATCTACTGCTGAGCTTGATTAAGGCAATGGGTTTAAAATGACACTGTTGGACTTTACAAGGGACATTTATTGATTAGAATTCCATGCGCTATCCTGTCAAAGACATTTGACAAGATACAGCAAAATTCTAATCACTATTTCGCAGTACATAGCGATGGATATAAAGTTGCTGGAAGGGTAGAGGGTTGTTGCATAGACAACAATAAAAAAATCAGCTAACACCTTTAATTCCTTTATAAGGAGTAGGCAAGACCGTTTTAGTCCTCTCTAATTTTTGGCGACTGAGTGGACAGTTCAATCTCCACTGGTAGCCAATCAGAGGGCACACAGTCAAAAGACGGCTAAATAGGGTCGCCATATCGTAAACATAACCCCAACACAATATTTTTCTTGTCTAGAATAGTGTAAGTTCCACAGTTAATTTTCTTAATTCATGGGAGATAAACGAGTTTCTGGGAGAAAAAACTGCCTATCCATGGCAGAAATCGAATAACTAGAGAGGCGAAACTAAAAAAGAAACCTTAGAAAAGTTCATCTAGTCTAAGAATAGAATTCAACTCAGGACACCTCTTCTTCTGGCAGTTTAGTGCCCAGGAGAGCACCCACCACTTCTTCTGATCTACACAGGCGCTCATAGACGAGGGTTGTTTGAAATGTTTGGTAATTTTCCCACAGACAGCAACACAGTTCGTTCATTCATACCATTGTCGGCACGTATAATCTTTGTCATGATCCCTTGCAAATTTTACCCAAGTGCGAAGCGTAGTTCTCGTTTGGCAAACATTTAAAACGACCCGTGGTCGCATTTTTCATAAAAAAATGGAAAAAACGAGTTTCGTGCAGTGATAAAACACTTTTATTTGAAGAAGTGGACGGCCGCGTAGATGAAAGTCGAGTTAGATGCAGTTCATGGGGACTCTGTACCAGCATTAAAGACTATTTATTTTTGGATAAATGAGTTTAAATGTGGTCACAAGTCCATCGAAGTTGAAGTGCTCTCGGACGCCCGACTGAGGTCACTACGTAGGAAATGATTGAAAAAATCCATGGTGTCGTTATGGAAGACTGACGAGTGAAAGTGAGAGAGATTGTATGCAACGCAGTGTTTGGCGATATGTTTAATCGCAATTCGCGGGATTTTTTGCTTCGATTCTCGACTGTAGAAGACTCTTGGATCCATCACTAAACAGCTGAGTGCCAAGTAACAATCCAAAAAGTGGTCAACTCGGTGAAAGAGCACCAAGAAAAGCAAAGACCGTTTTATCAGCTGCGAAGGTGATGACCTCTGTTTTTTGGGTTTCCCACGGAATTATCATGATAGACTATTTGGAAAAGAGTAAGACAATGTAACGTCCCACACATCGGCCGTTGCAATGGCAAATTTGCACGAAGTGAGATTCCAATTCGTTCCACATTCATCGTATTCTTCGGACATTGCTCCGGATAATACGGTGTGATTTCTTTTTGTTCCCAAACTTAAAAGTTTGACTCGGCAGGAAAAAATTTTCTTCGAACGAAGATGTCATCAAGGCAGTCAATGACACTTTTGCACAATTTGATAAATCCTACTTTTAGAAATGGCATGAAAAATTTGGAAAGTCCCTGGAAAATTGAAAGGTCAAAAACTCTTGGAATTGACGATGATTCGATCCTCTTGTCCTAATAATGTTGACGACAGTCACAATAACTTTCATGACATTCTCAAATCCAATAGTTTTCGCGCACAAATTCTCCTGGTGGATTAAACAGTGGTAATGGACGAAATCTTTTCCTTCTAGTTCCGGTACTTTCCGGTAGCAGCGCAACAAACCCTTCGTACTTTCCCACCATAGCAGGGGCACCATCAGTTACCACACCCTAGAGGTTGGTTAAGATGAGATCGAAACGCTGGAGCGTTTTCTTGGTGGAAAGATTCAAAAATTGATATTTTAGAATCTTTTATGTAAAGATTAAAAAATATAAATGCCTTTCGTCATTCCCTTCATAGGTACGAGGGCTAGCAGTTCCTCTGTCACATTGAATTGTTAATCAATGCCACGAACAAAGATAGCCAGTTGTGCTGCATCCTTCACATCTAAAGCAAGTGAATATATATGTAAATTCGAACGACTGTTTTTTTAAAGTTCCATCAATGTCATTGGCAAGTTGTTCTACACGCTGTGCTAGTTGCCCCAGAAAAACTCGGTTTTTTAAACACTTCCTTATTATTTGGGCACATAATATCCCCCAGCAGCGATGAGACACTCTTTCACAAACTCGCCGTCCGAGAAGGCTTTTGATTTTTTAGCAATTTTTTCAGCTATTACATAACTTACTTTGACGCACGCTTCGCTCTCTTCCCTCTGCCTTTTAAACGTACCCTGCTGGCATTTAATGAATTTGGAGATGGTTTACTTTGTCCACACGAAGCTGCCCTTGAAGATGATCGAAATCGGAAGCATACTTTGTCTCATAGTGTTGTTTTGCGTTGTATTCTTTTGATACACGACAAATTAAACACACTGGATTATCGTCGGTCGGCACAAAAAGTACAAACTGGTCCCCTCTTCTTTAAAACCCCGTCAAGAATCACTTGATTTACGCTTTTCACTTGTAGACGATATAATAATGGAAGGTGAACCCAAAAAATGATCCAAAATGGCCGTTATTATCCACTGAATATGTCTCACACTAATGAAAAAAGTCTGGCAATATAAAACCACAATAGGCTATGGCTAACACGACGAACCTGCAGCCGCATATACACGAATATCACACTGTTCACGACTGACTGATTGTGGATGAGATCCTCTTGTATTTATATAAAAAAAAATCAGCTAACGCCTTTTTATTCCCGTATACGGGGAGTAGGCGAGGCCATTTAGCCCTATCTAACTTTTGGAGACTGAGTGGGCAGTTCAATCTCCACTGGTACCAATCAGAGATAGATGGCCCAAGGCTATCACTAATTAAGCGGTACACAGTGAAGAGAGACGGCTCAAATGTACCGCCATCTCGTGGTCCCTAACTCTAACACAATATATTTAATGTCTGAAATAATGTGGGTTCTACGGTCGATTTTCTTGACTTGATGGGACGAAAAACCCGCTTGCCCGTGTCAGAGATCGAGTATCTCGGGAACCGGTCGAAAAAAGGCTTAGAAAAATTTCCTCTAGTCGCCGACTAGACTCGAAACCAAGTCTTCTTTCGTGCGGGCAAGCTCCGTGGTATGCAAACGCCACATCCACTGAACTACACAGGCTCTCTTGTATTTATTTATTTATTATTATTTTTTTTTGTTGTACTACTTTAGCACGTTATGCACGTTTTCATGAGATTCTATTGTAATCATGCGCCCTAACTGTATGTTATTCCTAATTTTTGTTTAAATACTGTACTGATGATGTCTTAAGATACTTAGGATGAAATATTTACAATTAAATAATTTTCACTGTGGTTTATACGTGTGTTTCTTCTAATTCTCTTGTATTTATATTTATATATATATTTATATAAAAAAAAACGAAGTATCGAGAACCTTTGATATGTATCTGCAAGGCACTAGACAGTGCAATCGAACGAAATACTGCTTCAGCCATCTACCTGCGACGTTAGTACTAGTACTTAAGTACCGCTTGGCGCTGGTAGATGGCTGAAGAAGCATGTCTATTTAATATTTATTTTTATAAGATTTTATGTAAAGTATCAAATGCACAGCGTTCCTTCTGAATCTGGAAAGCATCTTAGAATTCTAAATTCCGCAGTATAACTTAGTGGTCCGCGGGCTTCATTGAAATTATTTTTTATTTAATCGGGTTTTAATGTTAAGTAGTTATTTTTTCAAAATGGCAGGAGGGCCACGGCAAAGAGCTCTTTACCATGGCCTTCAATGTATGACCCACGAACACAGATGGCCCGTCGGCTATGCGTTGAAGAGAAAAAGGTGGAGAAAGAATGTGAAGAGAGAAACTTGGGTTCAGGCCAACTTTTGGATGTTAAGTTCAGATTTTCGCTTTACAAGTAGCCGAGAAATCATGATGACATGACAAGCATCTGTACTTAAGTTTCGTATATCTGGAAAAGGCAAATGGTGCCAATCTATTCAGAGAAAAGCTTTTCAAATCCTACAATTATATTCGTGGTAAATCGACATTACACAGCATATACATTGATTGGAAATTAGACAACGGACACCATAGTTTGAAGATCAAGCAGCCATGGCGTCCACCTTAATAAGGTGTAGAACTGTAGTCGAGGAAGTTAATAAAGCCAGGAATTTTGATGTATTAATGTGTAGGGAATTGAGGACATATTGCTATCGTGGCTGAAACAGTTCATCGGATTACTTCGTTTCTGAAAGCTCATGTAGCTGAGTGGAAGTAAAATTGGTATCTACAGCTCTAAGCCTACTGAAAGACTAGTTCGTCGACCAGAGGAACTTTCTCCAAGACCTACTTCACCCAGTTCCCGAGTTAGTCAACGTCTGGCACAGGCAAGAGAGTGTTTCTCAGAAAATCAGGTTTTTCATCATATGTCCGCAGAACATCGACTATAGAATCCACGCTCTTCTAAACAGTGGCATATTGTGTTATAATCAGGGACTAAGAAATGGTGTCAAATCTTTGCCACCTTCACCAAATGATGTTTAATATTAGTGAGTCTTGGACCAGCTATCTCTGATTTGCTATCAGTGGTGATTGAAATGCCCACTCAAACTCTAAAAGCTGGATATGGTTAAAACAACTTGCTTACTTTCAATAAGGAAATGAAAGACATTAGCGGATTTATTTATGAAGAATATTCTGATCAGCAGAGATCAGCACAGTATTTTCCCTAATCATAGGGCTTGAGTAAGATCCCCATTCCATCTGGACTACTGTACATACACAAGTCTGATCACGTAGGTTTCTTGGAGATATGGAGGAGGTGAAGATGATCCAGAGGGGAGTAACTAAGATGGTGGCTGTTCAATGGAATGCACCATATGAAGATAGGTTGAAGATTTGAGGGTTACAGAAACTGGTTGATAGGAGTGATATTATCGAGACACAAATTGCAGAAGGATTTTTACAGGATTAACAGAGAGGAAAAATAGGACTACAGGACTGATGGTAGAAGTGGGAGCCATTCTTGGATATTGAACAAAAATGTGGTCAGCAATGGTGTGACAAATAATTTGTTCATGGAGAGTGATGAATGAGTGGAATAAGTTGCTAGAGACTGGGAATGAGTTAAGAGCATAGTATGATGGATATCTAGTGAATATTAGATAGCACTTGGCACAATGTTTAATGTCATCTTCAATAAGTCTATGGACTCCGTGGAGTAGTACATATAGTGTTAAAAAAAAAAATCAGCTAATGCTTTTTATTCCCTTATAGGCGAGGTCAGTTTGAGCTCAATCTACATTTTTTTTCGAAACTGTATGGGCAGCTCAATCACCACTAATAGCTAATTCGATATAGCTACCCCCAAGAATATCACTAAGTTTAAACAGCATCCAGTAAAGAGATGGAAAACAATTGTTTGCCATGTCTTCACTGTTCTCCATCTCGTGTTTCCTAACACAATGTTATTGCATGAAATAGTATGGGTTTTATTGCCAATATTGTTTCCAGAAGAAAAATCCAGCTTTCCCCACAGATATCAACAAACTTGAGAATCGATGGAAGAAAGGGTTGGAAAAAGTTACTCTAGTCGGCAACCAGAATCGTACTTGTTTTTCTTCGGGTGTCTGGTCCTGTGGATGGAAACTACTGAGCTATACAAACGTCCCATATAATACACACACACACTGATTACGCTTCACACGGCGAAGATAGACATGCCTGCATAACATCACATCCGTCCAACCTACTTGTGCAAATGTGTGTTCTCGCTTGTCATTTTAGTGAGATGCACTGTCAAAGATCTACACTAGGTGTAGTTGAAGAAACTACTGTGGAAAGAATTACGATGCTGTGACTATCAGATGTTAAAGAAAAAAAAGATTTTTTTTTTGTTGTTTGCTAATGGACAGAAATTAGTCTTTTAAAAATCACTTGTAAAAATTTTAATTTGTATCGAACTGCTACTTAATAACATAATTCAAAGGTGGAAATATTGGATGTAATATATGTAAAAAATTGAATGAAGTCCCCCATTCCTATCAATTTTATTTAATTTTTAACCAATAATTGCCCATTTGTTCAGATCGAATATCAACCACCGCGATTTCTGAGCCATATATGTATTATTACTATTACTATTATTATTATTATTATTATTATCAGAGGATGATTAAAGACTGTGCTAATAAATGAAATTGACCTAACCAACAAAACGTGTCTAATCGACTCAAACACACAAAATATTTTTCAAAAGGAAATTATTGCTTTTATCATTCTTTACCTTCATTGAAAAAGTCCTCAAACCGATTATTAAATTTTCGCAATTAGTTCACGTCCATGCAGTCCCTTTCTATTCGAGAAATGTGCGTTTTTACAAGGCATGTCACCTCAAATCAGTTTTGAAGATTTTGATCACTTGAATGATCGAGACTATGTTACACTAAGAAATATAGTTGTAAAGGGTCATTCCATTTTATTATTCCATAAGGGATACTTTGAGTTCACCTCTCCCACCACGATTATCCCTTCATTAGCATCGAGGAGTTGAGAGAGAGGTCCGAAGTTAGAAGTTTGCCAGGATTGTATACCGAATATAATTTCAGGTTGCCTGCGTTGCTGGTACGGATTTCATATCTCGTTTCTTCTAGATTTGTGGCTGTTGCCTTCTTGATTTTGTTGTAGCTGTGCCTCCTCCTCTGGCATTGGGCCTGTCGTTTCTGAGTAAAGAATAATATCTGAGTTTGTCGCAGGACCGAAGGTGAGTTACATTAATTAAGAGGATGCCAATTCTGAAACAGTCTGCAAATTCCTGGAGCTCAAGAGGTTTGTTGTTGAAACCGTTAGCCTTCCAGTATGCTATTTGTATGGAGTCATTTGAGATTGTCCATTATTAAGCATTGAAAATATGACTTGGGTATGCTTTAGAATACCCAAGTTTGTATCGCTCTGGTTGGGATTGGGTTTGCTAAATGTGATTAGCATTTCTCCTAAGGTAGAAGCTAGTGTAGCAGCAGAGTTTTGACTACTTTGGATGGGTGATGCCGGTTTAGTTTGTGAGGCGAATGCTGCGACATAAGAGCTGTGCGTTGTTGACCGCAGAGTGTTACCTACTACGGCACGTGTTGCACGCTTCTGTGTTGGTGGGGTTCCTGCTTCTCTAGTTTTCGACACATTGGCTGGGTGAAGTGCACAGCCTTCGTAGTTCTCCGGGTGCGGGCCACTACAATTCACGCATTTGGCAGGTGTGGTATGTGGTTTGGAACATGTATAAGTTGAGTGTTTTTCCCTGCATTTGACGCAACTGTGTTGTGCCCTACAGAGCTTCTGCTCGTGTCCGTATTAATGGCAACGTTGGCACTGGCCTGCTGATGGTTTTCTTCTAAGTGGTTCCATTTTTTATTATTATTATTAGATTGCATAGTTTTCAGATCGTAAATCTCACTCTGTTCCTTGCTAATTTCACTCAGAATCATCGGCATGGGACGTTTGGCAGCAAGACATATATACGAGAAACCTTTATGGGTTCTAGGCCTTGTGACTTTAGGTCATTAGCTATTTCTTCTGTTGTTTTTGTTTCAATTATTCCTCTAATAACTACTTTTAATTTTTTCTCACTCTTCAGTTCAAAAGTATGGTATGGGATATCCAATTCACCCAAAAGTTTAGTAAGCCTACGGTAGTACGCTGCACTTTCAGGCTGAATGCGAACTCCTTCATCTGAGTTTTTGGCCGAGGTGAATTTAATCTTGGCGTTTTTGGTAACCTCTCCGAATATCAACCATTGATCTTTCGCTATGAGAATTATGGTGGGATACGTTCTTTAGCTTGTGTTGCTGTGTCCATTAGTGCTTCAAGTTCTACGGCTAGTGCTTCCTTCCGTCTCTTTTTCCTACTATCTACCTGATAGTCATCAGGGTAAGTCCAAGGTCTGAAATTCAGCTGCTGGTATGTAGCCTCTGGTGTTGTTTTGAACAGTACTTGGGAGGAGGGCAGTGGGATTGTTTTCGAGTGCTACAGCTGCTGGGATTTTGTGGAGCTGTATTCTACCAGGCCATTTGGTGTTGAGCATTATTCCGACTTTTCGAAAAACTGAAAGAAGTTTCTCAAAGTCTAGTTCTTCAAAAGGAAAGTTCTCCATATTAAGACTAGTGATACATACAGTAAGAACAACACTTAGATTGCAAGGGAGTGAAAATATTGTATATGCTATCAACTGTGGGGGAGGGGATAACTCCATCTACAACTATTAGAATTAAAAGAACTACAATTTTATGAAACACAAGAATGAGGAGTGTTACTTAAGATGACTTCCGCAAATTGCGAAAGTTTAAGAATTGTTTACGTTGAGGTTCGGAATGTGAACGAGGGCCTCACAACTTTTATTTATATAATCTTTCAAGACGAAAATAACTTTTGTATAGGACTTTAGTTTTATTCCAATGAATTCTATGCCTAGTGGATAAGGGCGGCTGGTCAAACCAGACTTATTATGCTCTTAACCCCTTAACGTACCAATGAAAAATCAGAGAGCGGTCGTTTTTCTGCCAATTTTTTGGGCGAGGGTGATTTGCTGGATCAAATTCGTCATTCTTTGAAAAATAATAACGAATTTGTGCAAACGCAAACGAAATAGCCGATACACGCTGTTGGCAACTTTTCTCGGCTGAAAGGAAATAGGCACAAGATTGTGTAGCGTCTATATTCGGTTGTATTTATATGTGAAACCAAAATTCAAAATCAATTTTGGTGCAATAAACAAAAGACGTGTCACAGACGTCTTTGTACGTTAAGGGGTTAAAGTGGTAAACTGAATGGCAAACATCTGACATCCTAAACAATTAATAAAATATAAATAAACCGATTGGAAAAGGAAGGTAGATTTCAAAAGAGGATATTAGATGTATAATGCAACTGGAGCAGACCCATATGGTCTACCTATATCCGTAATTATCGTTATGACGTCGATGATGAAGTATATTCTTGTTCTTCTAGATAAATCTAAGCTAATTGACCACTCTGTCCATAATAACAAAGGTCACATGAACAATTTACATTCTTTCAATCAGTCTTGTATTCCATATTCCAAAGACCACTGATCACCTTTTTTGTGAATCTTCTCTGAACCCTTTATAACATATCCTAATCACCATGAAAACCTGTTCATCAAATCTGTGCACAATAATCCATATGAAGCCATATCAAGGCCATATACAATGGCATCATAACCCCTGTTTCTGCATGTCAGGGTCCTCCGTATCATTGCCATTATCCGATGTGATGACCATGTTTCACTTATTCCAATGATTTTAGGACGAATAAACTCAATCACTGAAACCATTTAATCGCTCTTATTTCTGATACCTCTGGCTTTTGTAAACAAACACAGCAGTCATTTTTATGTCTATAGCCAGTGCTATTTAAGTCACTTGTTGGTTGTGACTTCCTCACCACACCTGCCCTTGCCTAGTCACATTTATCACCACTCACCACATATTTTCCCACTCACATCGCAATACTCCATCACTATACACACACATTTACTGATACTTTCAACATCCACTCTCACTACGCCATGTCTCCCTGTTCTTCTTGCATTCCCATTCTCTCCATCTCTCATGCTACTACTGTTTCCACTGCCAAGCACTTGTGCCTCTTTAATACAACTCTCCTGATCTCTTACTTACATCACGCACTGCACTTTCATCTAACAACACTGTCTCCAGTGCACTCATTCCAAAACTATTCAAATGTAACCCACCCCACCCGTATAATTCCATTCTTCCCTCAAACACATCCACAAACTGTTCTCCTAACAGATCTCCGCTAGCATTCAAGGATTTAATTTTAATTTAAATGTATATAATATAAAATGTTTTACATATTTAACTGACAGCAAACTCGTGTTATCTTCACGTCCTAGAATATGTTTTGGATGCATGTGATGACAATGATCTTAGCTATCAGCAAAGTACTTTTTTTTTTCTTTTTTAAGATAATTGTTTACAGTATCTTGAGAAAGTTAATATAAATGTACTTGTTGGAACTTAAGGCATTTGGATGAGGACAGTGGTGGCATTTGCACCAGCACTAGGCTACCAGAAGAGTAACCAAGGTTCAATCCTGGTCACCAACTCGAGTAACTTTTTCTAAGCCTTTCTTTGACTGGTTCCCGAGTTAGTTGAGTTTTTTTCATTGGGTTACTCGAGTTTTTCACCCTGTAAACTCAAGAAGATCGACTGTAGAAGCCACACTATTTCACAAGTTAAAAATATTGTTAGGGTTAGTGAACATGAGATGACAGAACTTGTTTGCCACCTCTTCACTTGATGCTGCTTAAAATTAGTGAGTGTTGGTCAGCAATCTCTGATTAGCTACCAGTGGAAACTGAACTGTCCATTAAGTCTCCAAAGGTTAGATAGGGCTAAAACAGTCTTGCTACTACCACTAAGGAATATACGGCATTAGCTGATTTTTTTTAAGTTCCTCTGGGTTCATGTATCCAATGCATAATTTACTAGAATGATTTTCCTATATCAGTTTTAAATGAGGAGGAGGAAGAAGATAATCATATATATCATTGTATGAAACTCAATCACTAGAGGTGTGATGACTAATAAAGTACACAAAACATGCTCTATTCGCAGAACACTGATACAAAATAACTGATAATTTGCAGAGAAGGAAAGAGCAGGCATCAGACAAGTGCTAGCTGTGAGCACAAATGACTTAGTGAAAAAGGAATGTTGATAGAAACTTGAAGTTGTTGTTCAAGGAGGTCAACGATAATAGTGTTGTTGGAAAATCATTAGTGTGTCGCCAAGATATGACAATAGTCAGTTGAAAAGGAGAGCAGATATAATAGCAAAATGGCCGAATTGTATGATGCAAAGTGGGTTCGGTTTGTGAATATGTGGTACAAATTCCAAGGAAAGTTGGAATGCTTTAAAGTTGGATTGCACTGAATAGGTTTGGTGTTGAGCATTTATTATTATTATTAATACATGACACCTCCAGGGAGTCCAAAGATTCATCGATGGAGGGCACCTAGTCTACAACTCTGTCTCCACCAACTACAACTACTTTCATCATCTACACCAACGCCATCTGCTGCCAACCACCACCACTAGTATTTCCATAGACGATCACAAACATCCATGCCCATGGCAGGATTCGAACCTGCAACATTGGCTTTTGTTAGGAGAGAAGGCACAGAATCAAGAGACAAATGTACCTGATGATCAAAGAGTACTTGTGAAGCAGGATAGTACAGCTAAACGGGTTGTATGAAGGAGAAAGATAGACATGAGATTTAAGATGTGGTAGCAGCAGAACAAGCTGATGGAATGCATAAAGGCTTCACCTTTATGCATTCCATCAGCTTGTTCTGATGCTATCACATCTGAGATAGGTATGAATGACATTCAGGGAAATGGGAGTTGTCAGACCAAACAGAACAGAGCAGTAAATGTTAGTGCTGATAGAATGCCCAAAGGTAATTGGTATAAGTGAAACTTAGTCATCTGAGGATGATGTGATGTCGGGAATATAAATGGAAGGATAGTGTCACAAGTGAGTGTAGCAGTAGTTTTGAGCTGTAATAAAAAAGTGTTTTTAATTAGTGTACAGTGTGGCTTTTTGTCACAAATTGTGATGCATTTTTATCTCTTTCAGTTTAGATACAAGTGTCCTTCAGTGATGTTGTTGAAATTCTTTTTTGTTTCGACCTTTATTGAGGTCTCGTCAGTGTGAGGCAGACCAAGAAGTGGTAATACTAAGGAGGAAGACTTCCAACATCTTTCTCTAAATCCAGAGTAATTTAATAATAAGGTGGTACACCCTTTGGCAACTCGTATAGGTAAATATGACCTCTCCATTGCTTCTGCCTTAGCATCACCACTTCTGGGTCTGCCTCCCACTGACAAGACCTCAATAAAAGTTGAAACCGGTCTGGGTAGTGGCCCTTCCCTTAATGCATAGCATTATACATGTCCGCAAGGAGATGCGTTTTGCATTAAGATACTAAGATAAGCGGTGATGAAAGCTTGGTCCACCTTTGCTACGAGTTGCCAACAGATGTACCACCTTGCCTCAGTCCTGAAGATATTTTCAGGTGCAAACTTTGTTTACACTTGGATAAAAGTTTAAACTAAATTTATTATGGCAGACTAACATTGGTGGATAGTCATGGCAGCTAACAGGATAGACTAACAGCTGCAAAGGATATAGCGGAATTATTGAATGAGCACTTTACCAGCATATATCATACTGGTATAAATTATCTGGTAAAATATATAGAAGAGGGGGCAAGTATTAGGAGAACTGGAAGTGAAAGAAACAGGAGGTGTATCATACATGGTTGGGTTAGATGTCAATAAGGTGAGGGAATGGATAACATATTACCACGTGTGCTTAAGGAATGTGCACCATAGTTGGTTATGCCCTTGACCTGGTTATTTAATGAAAGTCTTGCAGTGTCTAAGGTTCCTAAAGAGTGGAAAGAGGATAAAATAGTACCACTCCACAAACATGGTTCTAAGACAGAAGTCTCCAACTATACGACAGTGTGTATAACAGTTGTGGTCAAGGTTTTGGAAAGATTGGAAAGGGATAGAATACAGACTTGGGTTGATGGACATGGCATTCTTTATTATTATTAAGAGACAATCAGGGAGTCAGAGACTCATCGAGGGAGGCCACATACTACACACACACCAGCTATCATACTTATTCTTGAATTCATTCACACTGATTGCACTCCCAATATCCAATAGCAATCCATTCCAATCACGCACCACCTTATGAGAGTAAAATCTAGCCCTCTCATCCTCACTCTCCATAAATTGACAAATGCCATCAATTAAAATCCTGTATGACCCTTTCAGAAGTTTATAAGTCTCAATCACATCACCCCTCTTTCTCCTGTTTGTTAGTGTCTGCAGTCTACAAATTTTCAATCTCTCTCTTCATAATCAGTATTCCACAATCCTGATATCATTTTTAACACTTTCTTTTGTACTCTCTCCAATATATCAAAATCACAACAAAATCAGGAGACCAGACCTGCACACAATAGTCCAAGTGCAGTCTTATCAAGGTCTTGTAAAGAGGCAAAATAACATCCTTATCTTTACATATGAACGTTCGTTTAAGCATTGCAACTATCTTTTGAGTTGTATTTGCAATCTTTGCCACACGGCCCCTAAACTTCAACTTCCTATCTATTAACATTGTAAGATCCTTAGCTTCATCAATTTCTTCTAGCCTAATCCCACCAATATAATACGACATTGGATATCTAATCATGCCTAAGTGAATGACTTTACATTTACTGACATTGAACTGACACCCATTTTCCCATGCCCACAGTTCCAGCCTATTCAAATCATTCTGCATATCATCAGCATTCCTGATTACCCTACGAATCTTTGCATCATCAGCAAATAACTGTATGTCACTTGTCAAATACTTCCCAATATTATTAATGTACAGATTGAATAACAGTGGACCAAGCACTGATCCTTGTGGTACACTTGTTACCCTAAACCTTGCATATTCAGATCCCCCCGTATACCACTCTTTGATATCTGTCAGTCAGCCATCCTCTTATCCATGCTAATATTGTATAACCCCAGGGACAAATTCTCCATGCTTGCTGCGCAAGCTCATTACTTGAGAAAGAAGTAATATTCATTTGTTAATAAATGTGCATTTATAAGCATTCTATTTAATCTTAAGCTTGCATGGCATTAATTGAGCATTGCATTGCATTGTATCGAAGGTCAATGCTTGCTCGTCTAGTCAAAGCTACCTTGGCTTGCTCGGTTGTGTGAGCTTCCACGTCCTCGCTACAGCACTGTGATTTCATGTGTGTGCATAGCCATTTCGCGCTCCTTTCATGTCATCTTAAACACAGGCCATATGCAATGAAAGTAGCTCTAGCCAGTGAGCTTCAGCCAGCCTTTACAAGTGTGCATGTTGCTTGGGAAAATTAAGTTACAATCAACTTTTTATGAGATGTTATTGACCAGTTCATAAAGAAGAACATAGGGTAATTCAAGTAGCTAAATTGAAAAAGACAGAATATCATTTGTAAAATAAATGTTGTATTTGTATAATTAAATGTACATAAATTTCTAAATATATAGTTTTAAGTAGTTGGTAATTCATTATTATTTAGTCACTTCCCAAGTGAGTACTGCATGATCGCTGTGACCAACTAAAGGCAAAATAGTTACATCTTTAACTGAAATGCCCTCTGACACTATAATCAACTCTAACACTCTTTGACCTCGAGTTCCTTCTGTCACATGCTGCTTGAGGAAGTTGTCCCGCAACAGCTCAATAAATGCATTTTCATTCTTGTCATGAGATTCTACTGCTACCCAATCAATATTTGGACAATTAGTCTCCAATTATGATTATTCTTTTCGTGCTCAGCTTTTCTATTTGGTGATGCATTTCTTCATCACCAGCAACCGATCCACAAGGTATGTAACAACAACCCACTATGTAATTTGTCTTGTTAGATTCCACCTCACACCAGATGGCTTCAAACTCACTGCCACATGAAATATTGTTAGTAGTATTACTACATTCATAGGCAGTGGCGCACCCAAGGAGGGGACCAAGGGGGCCCCTCCCCCCAAAAGAAAAAGGAAAAAAACACTAGAAAATTTTACAAAAATATTTTCCTAATTAAATTAGCAAAAGATTTTTGGAAAATCATTTTTCCAAAAAATCCAACTTAAAATTTTTCCAAAAAGTCATTTGGAAAAATGGAAAAAAATTTGGATAATCATTTTCCAAAAAATGATTTTTTTGAAAATCACTTTTCCAAAAAATCTAATTTAAAATTCATTTTTTAAATTTATGTTGTATCTTCTATTTCTATACTACTTATAAATTAGCGGTCACATAAAGTGGGAATATCCTATAGCTCTTGAGAATCCCGACAGCTGTGAATGCAAGGTGAACGAAGTGGTGCTCTTGCAGACCAAACGTCACTTCGTTTGCCCGTGCGAGGCCAGAGGAGATCATAGTATTATGTATTGACAATCACTGCAGATGCTCAGTCATGGGTTGTATGCAATGTAGTGTGCATTCTCAAATCGTCTACTCAACTTGGTCATTAAACATTTTGTTGAACTAGCCCATACCATTCATCATGCCAATTGGGCTGGTTCAATCAACCCAGTGAATCCTCTACAATATTAAAGCAGTTATTTGGGATTTCATAAGGCTGAATGCTCTACATGGTCTCATGAACCATTGCATGTAATGAAAATCTTTTTTTGTTTGTTTAAGAGGATGTGGAGCCAATAGTCCCACAGCATATTTGCACTGTGTGAGACAAGAATTAAGGAAGAAGGAATCTGTTTTATTTTTTTGAAGAGCTGGACATGGCATTGATTAGAAGCACTTCATGAGGAGACTGTTTCCAAGTGCAGATTCGGACTGAATAAAAGATGAAGAAAAAGAAGATTCAGTGGGTCTGAAGTCACTCTGTAAAAGGATGTTGAGCAGTTGTAACTTTATTTTTTTTTAACAAGCTTAGTGGAAAGCTGAGAAATGACAGATACTAGTTGAGTAGAGCCCATGGAAGTACCTACAGAAAAGAGAGAGGAAGAGATAAGGCCAAAATGGGCTATCTGTGAGATAGAAGTCGAAGTAAATTACTGATCATCTAGACCAGGGCTGTCCAACCTTAGGTAATCCGAGGGCCGCATAATAATGCATATCAAGTAATTTGGTGAGCAGTAGCGACACAACCTCGATAGCTGAACAAATGATCAACACTAATCGAGTGTCACATTCCCTGTGAGCACCCGTAGCATGCACGTTGGAAGAACAAAACAGCGTAAGAACGCTTCAACATATCTAATATTTGAAAAACATGCGAGTATATAGTGATGTAAAAACCCCAAATAAAATTACCAACATCAATATTATCAATTAGTGATAGAATTAAAATATCTAATATGCATTCGATTCAAATGATTTTATTTTTTTGCTTGTGAAAATCAAAACCCACAGGCAGGCCACACCCGACCCACAGGCAGTGCTTTGGACAGCTCTGATCTAGACCATGCTTATTTGCACAATACCAAGAATTTTTTGGGAAATTCTTGGTGCACTGTCCCAAATACAAGAATAATATTCTAATGTTGGTTAGATTTGAGATTTGCACAGAATTAGGAACTGAGCAGGTAAAAGAGTAGCATTTGAAAGCAGAAAAGGAAGCCACATTTTGTGGAGGCTGAGAAGTCTCTAAATATGAATCTGACACATGAAAGGTTGTGAACCTGACATTTAGTGCTATAGTAGGTTATGGTTTGATAATCTGGTTCTCCTGCTCTTGGGACTAAACGTGGGTCTTTTTTTTTCCAAGTCTCTTTGGGCTTCCAATAAGCAAGGTGGTAGTAGTGTTATCTACCACTAAATGAAACAAACATGCCAGTGAAATTAATTTGCTACCTGAAGACACAAATATCCATGCAGAGAGTGCGATTGTGATTCAAACCCACAACCCATTGGTTGAAGAGCAGTGATGCTATCAACTCAGCCAGGCTGGCAATTAAATGTGTGTTTATGCAAGACTAGAGGGAAAATGTCAGTCTGAAGGGAATGATCTGATTCTGTCTGGTGAAAAAGAATTCAGTGACAGTAATAAATGATCTTTCTGTGACTAATAACTCTATTCATAGGCTTATTGGTCAGTGACTGAAGGTTATTTATGTAAAAGAGAAATAGAAAAGGATGGGCAATGAACAGAACCCTAAACATGAGAATTCCTTTGCTGGTGGGGAAGTCCATACAGAGAAGCAATCTATAATGTGCAGTGAAAGCCCAATCAGAAAATTGGCAGTTATCTAATTACAGAGAGCCACACAGACTAAAGAATGGAAATTTGCAGAGGCCTTTATGATAGACCTGATCAAGTGCCGCGAAAATGTTAAAAGGAGTAGCACAGGCTTCATTCTTTTCTATAGCATGGCAGTGTCTGGAAGTAAGTGATGTAGAAAAGGAAATCTGCTATGGATCTAATATGGTGGAATCTATACTGACAGTTGCTGATTGGTGGTGTACATTTTCCACTTTTTGAACTTGAAAAATCGGAACTTGTTTTCGAAAACTAACTAATCTTACAATAACAAGTCATATATAACCTGGTGACATTCAACATTGAGTGATGTTTCTACATCACTGGATGAAGAAACTCAGGTGCACGAGAAGGAAATATTAGAGCCATTGCACAAGCTGAATAAGAATTCAGCAATAAGGACTTATAAGATATCAGCACAGATGTCGAAAAAGTGTTCAGCTGAACTGGCTAAATTTGAGTCGCAGATCAGGAAAGATTCTGCAGGAGTGGAAAGACTAAGATAACCCCATTCCACAAAGGTGGTGGTGAAGATTCTGGAAAAGTTGGTTAAGGCTCACATTCAGAAATAAGTTGTAAAGTAGAGATTCAGAGAATCTCGACTTTGCAACAAACAGTATGGGTTTACTAAGGGAAGGTAATTTTTAACAACTTCCTCACGTTCTATAACAATGTTATCACTGAGCTAGATAAGGGGAATGGATACATCATACAAAACTCCAGTAATGGAGTTTGCTAATGCTTTTGACAGAATACAGCATGGAAGACTGTTGCATAAATTTGAAAATATGGGATTTACTTATAAAATATTAGTGTGGATGGCTGATGGACAGATATCAAAAAGTGGTATATGGGGGATGTGAATCTGCAAGATTTAAGTAACCATTGGTATAACCACAAGGATCAGTTCTTGTTCCACTGTTAATCAATCTGCACATTAATGGCATTGGGAGGGATTTCACAGGCAGTATACAGCTATTTGCTGATGATGAAAAAATAGGTAGGGTAATCAGGAATGCAGATTATATGCAGTACTTGCAGAACGATTTGAATAGATTGAAATTGTGGGCATGGGAAAAGTGATGTCAGTTCAGTGTCAGTAAATGTAAAATCATGCACTTTGGCATGATTAGATAGCCAATGTTGTATTATATTATATTGGCGGGATTATGCTAGGGAACTTGCAATGTTAGTAGATAAGTTTAAGATAATTGCAATGCTGAAATGAACTTTGACATGTAAAGATAAGGATGTCATTTTTTGTTGGCAAAGTTTTCTAATAAAGTGACGGTGCTTTTTGTTTTCTGAAAGCCTTTTGGTTTTGTGAGATGTTGTACTTCTGTAAATAGTTCTGTATTCTGGTGCATTGGTGCACCCAGGTAGGGGACCCAAGAGGCCCTTCCCCCCCCCCCCTCCACACACACACACACAAAAAAGGAAAAAACACTAGGAAAGGATTTTTGGAAATTTTTCTAATTACAAGTTATATTTTTTAAAAATTTGTTTTGTCATGTCTTCTATTTCTATGCTACTTATGAATTAGCGGTCACATAAGGTGGAAATACCCTATAGCCCTTGGGAATCCTGGCCGCTGTGAACGCAAGGCGAACGAAGTAGTGCTCGAGCGCTACTTCGTTTGCATGAGCCGAGCCAGAGGAGATCACGGTTATCATGTATTGGCGATCACTGCTGATGCTCACTCATAGCTCGTATGCAATGCATAGTGTGTATTCTCAAATCATCTACTCAACTCCCCCCCACCCCCCAAGATTAAATCCTGAGTGCGCCGCTGGTCTGGTGTGTGTTATATTTTCTAGAATTTTAGCTATTGGTCTGTAGTTCTGAGTATCATTTCTTTTACCACGTTTGTAAATTGTGTAATTATTGCAGTTTTTAGCTGTGGAATAATGCCAGTGCCGAATATTATGTTCACGAGTCGCAAAAGTATTGGATTTATTTCGTCAAAGTGTGTTAAAAGGTCTGAAAGTCTTATTTTGTCTTTTCCTGGAGTGGTCTTTGATTTTAGCTGTAAGAGTGCTTCCTTCAGTTCTTGTTTTGTTACTGGTGGAAAATACATAGTTTGTTGTTGACTTTGTGTTGGTAGTTTTTTGTATTATAATAATAATTATGTATATAATAGTAATAATTGTATAATAATAGTGTAATTAATATAATTAATTCAAACATTACAATTTCAATTGTCCCTCTGTCCTGTGTAAAAATCATAAGATATTTGCTGTTGGAATAGCACAAAGGATAAAGTTATACTTTCAAATAATATAATAAATTCAGTTTAATCCTTTATCCAAGTGTAAGCAAACAAAGTTTGTGCTTAAGTATCTTCAGGACTGAGGCAACCCGTGGTAAAGGTGGACCAAGCTCTCATCACACCTTGTCTTAGTATCTCCCATAATGCAGAACACATCTCCTTGCGGAGATGTATAATATTATGCCAGTGACACGCACTCAGAATTTAATCTTGGAGGGAGCCCGAGCACTCAAGATTTAATTTTTTTTTGGGGGGGGGGGAGGGAAATCTGACTGAGCATCTGCAGTGATCGCCAATACATGATACCCGTGATCTCCTCTGGCCTGGCTCGGGCAAACGAAGTAGTGCCAAGGCACTACTTCGTTCACAGCGGCCAGGATTCTAGAGCGCTACAGGGTATTCCCACCTTATGTGACCGCTAATTCATAAGTAGCATAGAAATAGAAGACACGACACAACATAAATTTTAAAAAAAAAAATGAATTTTAATTAGGGAAAGATTTTTAGAAATTTTTCTAGTATATTTTCCTTTTTCTTTTGAAGGGGGCCAGGGCCCCTTGGCCCCCTCCCTGGGTGCACCAATGTACTATGCATTAAGGGAAGGGCCACTATTTGCAGACCGGTTTCGACCATTATGAGGTCTCATCAGTGGGAGCCAGCTCCAGAGGTGGTGACACCAAGGTGGAATCAACGGAGAAGTCATCTTTACCTATATGATTTGCCAAAGAGCTTGAACCTCCTTTACCATGAGTTGCCTCAATCCTGAAGATACTTCAGGCGCAAACTTTGTTTGCTTACACTTGATAAAGGATTAAACTAAATTTATTCTAGTCTAACCAAGTGGATTACTTCACTAGAAAGTAACATAAATCTTCAAAATCTTTTAATTCAACTTGACTTTGTATATAACCAAGCTCTGAATTGCACTTGTGACAGTAAAAGAAACACTGAAACACATATGCATAAGAGACTTAAAAACACTTTATTAAATCTTTTGATACAGATTACTTCCATTGAAGAGACACTTTAACAGGGTAGAATGACAAAGGTATTATCAACTGTGTGCATGCACAAGCTGTGTGAATGAATTCAAGAAGTATGATAGCTTGTGCATGTAGTATGTGTCCCCCCCCCCCCTCAATGAATCCCTGACTTTTTGAAGGTCTCCTAATAATATTAATACTGTTCAAAATCATATTTATTAAAAGAACAAAAAAAAGTATAAAAATGAGATCACTTACAAATCACAGAACCAGAGTAAATAATTTAACAACATAACAGTTTTATATAATCCAATTTTTAAATTCATATATGTATAGTGTGGTGTGATATATAAACAAAATGCTACTGCTTCGCAAGCTACAAATGCACAGTAACGCTGTAACAATATACTGCTCTCTATGCATCTCAGCTGCTACTTCCTTATTCTAAAAAGTTTATTTGGTGTAGCACTGAGAAAAGAGCAGACATTTAAGTTTCATAATGCACACACCACATTATGTTTTTCCCATGCAAATGAAAAGTTAATTCCATTGCATGCTGCAATTTATTAACTTTATTACAATCAAGCATGCATACAGCAATTTAAAAAAGTAACACAATAAAACAGAAGAAATAGCAAATAATATATTTAATAACCAAATATTTCAACCTGAAAATTACAGGTCATCATCAGTGGCATCAGGCAGTTAGAATATGAACAATGAACAATGAATTTTTTTAAAATAGTAAGAGCCATGTGACGTTATATATAGAACAATGCAAATGGATAACAGAGGAAACGTGATATTTATTATTTAAAAAAAAAGTTTTTTTTTAAAATAATACTTTAAAAAAACATTCAAACTTATGGAAGCAATAATGGAGTAAGCATGTTTCAGACTATAGGATATTAATGTGTTTCAGTATCAATTCTATGTTGTGCAAGGCCAGATTTCTTATAAACGATGTAAGACTGGTGTTCTTGCAAGCTCAATTAAATAATCCATTGTTAACGTTTACTTTGTATTCAAACTGCATGATGCCACCATGATTGCCTGTAATTTTCAGATTGAAATATTTGGCTATTAAATATATTATTCACTCTTTTCCTTGTGTTATCATGTTAATTTTTGAATATAAGATAGTAAAGAAGTGGTTAACTATTGAGGACTTTCTGTATTATTTTAAAGAGAAATGGATAGGTAAGAGCAATGACTGAAAGAATGCAGACAACTCCAAGCGGCTGAAATGGGGTTCCTTTGAAATGGGCTTGCGAGGCTGATAAGACTCGACAGCGTCAGAAGCTCTGCAATTCAGGAAACCATCAATATTCAACTGTTGCTTCTCAGTGTTGAGAGATCACAGTTACGTTGGTATGGGCACCTGGTCAGAATGCCACAAGAGAGGCTCTCACAGAAGGCCCTCTTTGCCAAGACAGAGGGTGGGAGGCCACATGGAAGGCCAAAGACTCTCTGGATAGATTATATCCAAAACCTTCGGAGGACATGTTTGGGAGTCCCACCAGAACACCTGAGCTTGGTGGCAGAGCATTGTGACCATTGGAAGTTCCTCTTGCAGCTGCTGCCCCCCACAACCCAGTTAAGAAAGGTGGGCCTTCAAGATGAATGAATGAATAGATAGGTAGTTGATAGCAGACCCCCCCCCCCCCATCTTCTTTGGAGTGGCCTGAATATAAGCTTGCTTTCATATATTGGGATAGATGCTAAGTAGAAAAGAGAATAATAAATTTAGTTTAATCCTTTATCCACGTGTAAGCAAATGAAGTTTGTGCCTGAAAATATCTTCAGAACTGGGATAAGGTGGTGTAACACCAGACAACTACGAGCAAAGGTGGACCGAGCTCTCATCCATCGTTGTCTCAGTATCTCCCATAATGCAAAACACATCTCCTTGCGAACTTGTATACTGCTATGCATTAAGGGAAGAGCCACTACCTAGACTGGTATCAACCTTTATTGAGGTCTCGTCAGTAGGGTGAGCCCCAACCGTGGAGATACTAAGGTAGAGCAATAGGAGAGGTCATATTTACCTATAGGAGTTGCCAACAGGTATACCACCTTATTACTGAATTACTCTGGATTTAGAAAAAGATGTTGGAAATTTATTTTTCACTTGGTTAGACTATAATAAATTTAGTTTAATCCTTTATCCAAGTGTAAGCAAACAAAGTTTGCACCTGAAAATATCTTCAGGACTGGGGTAAGGTAGTGCAACACCTGCAATAACAAGGAGTGATGAGAGCTCGGTCCACCTTTGCTCAGAGTTGTCTGGTGTTGCACTACCTTACCCCAGTCCTGAAGATATGATATAGAACAAGTGCTACTTTTAGGGTGCAACTTTTGAACAAGCTGATATCAGGACCAGAGGAGTTTTTAGTATCTAAGGTTATTTAAGATTCTTTTGATGTTTTTCTATCAAAAGACTACACAAGGTATGTGGGCAGTATTTCTGTTTCATCACCACATTCTGAAGGCTACTTATACAAAATGGTGAAAGAATAAGAAGTTGACCAGCAGTCAAATTGTAATGCATCTAATAACAAAACATAACTTTCTACTCTATACATTCTGCTGTCCTGCACCAGGGAGAAAACATCACTATCAACAATAACATAGTCAATGAAACTTTTCTTATTACTTGCCTCTTCTCTTCATGTGAATTTGTGCGCATTTTTATGTTGGAACATGGTGTTAGTAATAACCAGTCCATGTCCTGAGCAGAAATCCAACAGGTATTTGTCATTATTATTAGCTTTGCTCTTTTCTCCAAATTTTCCCAAAATATTTTTGTATGTCTGACAATCATTTCCTACTCTGCTATTTAGATCCCCCAACAAGGAACAACGTTTCCTTTTTTTCATTGTGTCAGTTGCTTTTTCTAAAGCATCAAAAAATTCCCCCACTTCTACCTTAGTAGAACATTCTGTGGGACCATAGGCACAAATAAGCCTCATTGTCCAGTTCCCCATTCTCATATATGCCCACATCACCCTACTTGAGACTGCCTGCCATTCAAGAAAATTAGCCTCGTATTTTGTGTTGAATACTATGGCTACTCCTTTTCCTCGATTGTCATTGCCTGAATATAACATTTTGTATTTATTGCTCAGAAAGATCTCACAAGTTTTTGTCTTTTTTGTTTCAGTCACCGCCAATTACATCAATCTGGTACTTATCTAATTCCTCAGCTAGCTCCATTTCTTTGCCATTCAGGCTTCTTATGTTGATAGTACCGATCCTTTAACTCTGGTGATGTTGAGTTGGGGTGTGCTTTCAGATTTGTTCCAGTGGCTGACTTTTCCCCTAGTTCCCTGGCGAAAACAACAGGGACCTTGTATAACTGGGCGACGCCCCAGCCAGCATCAAATTTTCATCAAATCTTCTATATAGGTTTAAGCCAATAAGAATACAATTTGGTTGGCTAAATCCCAAATTGCCAGCCCATCCTAGTTCGTTCAGGTAGATGCCCAACAAGGTGCACTACAAGAAAGTGAGATTGGACATTAGGTGAGAAGCTGGTTGGTACTCCGCATTCCTTTAAAGGCTTTGTGGAGGTCTCCTCTCAATTATACAATTTTGACCCTTAAGCACCCCCAGAGGATTTGAAATTAGAAGCGATCACTATTTAGTCTTGAGCAGGATAAAATTGAATTTCATATTGAAAAGAATAACATGTAAGAAAGTTTTAAAGCAAATAAAAGTTGAGCAGCTCTCAGATGTGAACTGCAGACTAAAATACACAAAGATTATTGAAGAAAAAATGAAAGAGTTTGAGAACAGGAATCAAACCTTAGAGATTCAGTGGCAAGCCTTGAAGAAAACCCTGATTGGTTCAGCCAGAGAGGCATGTGGTGAGGTTGTCTGCAAGGATAGAAAAATCAGAACTCCATGGTGGACACAGGAAGTTAAAGAGGCAGAGAAGGAAAAGAAGAGAGCATATCAAAAGTTCCTGGCAAATAAGTCAGGTTGTGCTCTTAGAGAATACACAGACAAATGTAAGAAAGCAAAACACTGTGTAAAACTAGCTAAACAAAAGTCATGGGAGGACTTTGGCAAGAATAGAAAATAATATGATAAAATGATAGTTCCAGGATAGCATTAAGCACAGCAACATGTATAAAAAAGAGCTCCTGACTGGGATAAGTTTTCTAGGAATAATTAAATATATGCATAATTTTTTTGAGTAAGAGAGGCTGTAAACGTTGTGTGCTATCGGTTTTATTAGTGTGGGTTTTTTTTTTTTTTGACAAAACTTAATTACGAAATCGTTATTATTAGACTTAGTAACCTGCCAAAAATGGCAGTGGTATTGTCATTCCATGACTTTAATTCAGATTTCAGTCGTTTCGTTACGTGTGAGGTCTGTTATATGTATTCTTTCGTTACATAAATGATTTGTGGATATTTGGCGAGGATGGAAGGAGGTGTGCGAAAAGTATGACCTGAACGAGGAATTGATGAATGCAAATATTAAATTGATGACAGAAAGTGCTAGTAGCGAGATTGTCGCGGGGAAAATGGGTTCACGTTTGAAAGAGAAGGCTGGTGAGAAAGAGAGGCAAAAAAATGTTAAAAAATCAGTAAAAAAGAAAAAGAGCAATTTGAAAACCATAATGTATGTTAAAAGGGATGAAAGTGAGGTGAGTGGCAGAAGGAAATGAAATTGAGAGAACTAATGAAACTAGAAATGGCGTGACGCAGAAATCGAAAGTGAAAAAAATTGCAAGAATGGAAGATAGTGAAAAATGAATGAACAATAGCAAAAGTTCGATGCATGTTGGACTGAAAGAACAGAAACAAAGAAAGATGAATGAGTGTGAAAATGGGAAGAATGATAGCAAAAGTTGGACCGAAAGTATGGAAACAAAGAAAGATGAATGTGTGTGAAAATGGGAAGAATGAAAGCGAAAGTTGGACGCATGTTGGACCGAAAGTAAGGAAACAAAGAAGGATGAATGAGAGTGAAAGTGAGAAGAGGGGGGGGGGGTCGAGAGAGTTAGAAATATTGAATCTTAGAGAGAATGTGTGCGAGATTCTGATGTTGAATTGGATTGGATGAGGCAAGATATGAAATGGATGCGGAATGAAATTAAGAAAATTCAAGTAAAAACTATTAAAATAAATAATGATGGAATGAAAGAGTTAACGAAAGATGAGCGAGTGGCATTGTATGGCGACTCCATTATTAAAGGTGTGCTTGAGGATAAAATGCACAAGGTATGTTTTCCAGGTGCGAAAATGAGTAGAGTGATTGAGAGATTGGATATGAAGCAGGAGCGAGCAAAAGAGTTGAGAGTATTAATAGGTACAAATGATTTGAGAGAGGACAAAGAGTGTGTCAGAATGGATATCAGGAGGCTGCTTAGAAGGATAAAAGAGAATAGTGTAACATGAAGGGTAGTTAACGTGTTGCCTAGGTATGACTGTGGTGAAATGAGGCGGAGAGCAAAGATTATGAATGATATGCTGGCTGAAATATGTGAGGAGACGGGAGTACAGTTTGTTAATGTGTGGAATAAGTTTGAGGGACAAAGTGAGCTGTACGTGAGCGATGGACTGCATTTGAGTGGTTATGGTGCGAGTCGCTTGGAAAGAGACTGCTGCTGGAAGGTAGAGAAGTGAATAGAGAGAGAATGAATCAGATCGAGTCGGAAGTGATGTGGAAGAGTAAGACAGGAGAGATTGAAGAGGTAGTTAGGAATGGGGAAGTGAGTGGTATGAGTATAGAAAATGAGAGAATGGGTGTGTAAGAGGAGCAGGGAAACGGGGAGGCTCAGGGTGGACAGGGGTACACAGCATGAGAAAGGTGGATGCTCCAAGAGAAGGTGAGCATGTGTAGGCAGGAAAGGAATGGGATGACCAGGGATCAAGAGGAAACAGTTGGAATTGAAAAGGGTTTTAAAATGAAGAAGCAGAAAGGGAAATAGACCCAGTCGAGCACGGAGAGATCACATCGAGTGAGTGGTAGTATCAGTGGAACTAGCTGTAGATCCAGAAATGAGCTGTTGTTTGTATACAAATGCTAGAAGTATAAGAAACAAGGCAGATAAAATGGTTGCACTAATTGCATCTGTTCACCCCAAGATTGTCGGAATAAGTGAGACATGGTTGGAAGAGGATGACATCCTGACAGGAACAGAGATGGGGGTATGATGTGTTTCATGAGAACAGAGGGGGTAAAAAGGGAGGGGGGAGTGCTATTGATGATAGAGAAACAGTTATATCCATATAAAGTGGAGATACAAGAGGGAAATAGTGCCAATGGTTTCAAGGCAGTATGGTGTGAGATAGAGGTGAATGGAATAAAATACTTGGTTGGATGTTATTATAGACCAGGTAATGTGGATGGTGGTGATAATGAAATGTACAATCAAATTAGTCAAGTAAATAAGAAAAGGGTGATCATTATGGGTGATTTTAATTATGGCAATATAGACTGGAATGATGAGCTAGCAACTGGAAGTAAAGAAAATGAGTTTCTTGAGTTTTTGAGGGATAACTACCTCAGACAGTATGTAAAAGAGGGCACACAAGGATTGAGGGTCTTGGATTTGGTCATCTTATTAGAGGATGTAATTGTAAATGAGGTGTCAAATCATCCACCAATTGGTAAGAGTGACCATGAGGTGATTACCTGGGTGGTTGCCAGCAGTGCGAGGACCTCTGTGAGAAAAGGGTATATGTGGAACTACAAGGGGGGTGATTATGAAATGCTCAGGAGACAGCTTGAGGATGTAGAATGGAATGAGGGGTTAGCCGGAAAAGAGATCAATGCAGCTTGTGATTATGAAATGCTCAGGAGACAGCTTGAGGGTGTAGCATGGAATGAGGGGTTAGCTGGAAAAGAGATCAATACAGCTTGAGGGATTTTCAAAAACTGTTTAGTAGATGCAATGTCTAAATGTATTCCAAGGGTGGGAAGGTTAAATAAGGTGGGTGTGAGATGGATGAATAAAGAGATTAAGCATGCAATATAGAGAAAAAGGGCAAAGTGGAGGCAGCATAAGAGAAGTGGAAATAACCAATTCCATGAGGTCTACAAAGACCAAGCAAGGAGGGTGACTTGGTTGGTGAGGGTAGCTAAAGAGAGGTATGAACAGCAGTTGGCTAATGAAGCCAAAAAGAATCCTAAGGAATTCTTTCGATATGTAGCCAGCAAAAGAAAGAATAATTATGGAAGGATAACATTGATTGGAGAAAATGGTATAAAGACAGCTGTAGCAGAATGCGTGGTGGAGATAATTAATGAGCAGTTCATAAAGATCTTTTAATCTTGTGAATGTGACTTCATGGAGGGATTGAGAGCAGTCGATGATGGGGAGGAGAGACTGACTGTAGGTGAGCAAGAGGAGTATGGGGAATTGAGTAAACTAGATGTTAATAAGGCTGTGAGATTTTATAATATATCACCACATATTCTGAACGAATGTGCCAGGGAGTTGATGCCAGCCTTGACATATTTTTTTAATATGAGTCTTATAATATAAGTTCCTAAGGAGTGGAAGGAGGGCAAGATGCCACTTCATAAAGGAGGTGATTGAACTCAAGCATCAAACTATAGGCCTATCTGTGTGTGTCAGGTGTTGTGGTTAAGTTGTTGGAGAAGCTTCTGACAACTAGGATCCAGAGTTGGGTTGATAACAATGGTATTATCTTTGATGGACAGCATGGATTTGCAAAAGGGAGGTCATGTTTTAGTAATCTACTTACTTATTACGATAAAGTGACTGCTTCCTTGGACAGAGGAAAAGGATACACAATAATATACTTGGATTTCTCAAAGGCTTTTGATAGAGTACCTCATGATAGGTTGACAGTGAAACTAGAGCAGATGGGGTTGGATATTAGATTGGTGCATTGGATTGGAGAAACTGGCTATCTGATAGGTATCAACAAGTTGTGTATGGGGAGCAATATCCAGGAAAAGGAAAGTCACTAGTGGATTGCCTCAGGGGTCTGTTTTAGGTCCATTGCTGTTTAACTTGTGTATTAATGATATAGGTGAAGATTTGGATGAAGATATTCAGTTGGTTGCAGATGATGCAAAGTTGGGATGAACCATGAAGTGTAGTGAAGATGTTGTGGCCTTACAGGAAGACTTGAATAGATTGAGTGATTGGGCACGGAAAAAGGGATGCGAGTTCACTGTTGCAAAATGTAAGGTTTTAAAATTTGGAAAACAAAGATGGGATGCAGAATTTATGCTTGGCGAGAATATTATTATTATTATTATTATTATTTCGGGTGACTCCAGGAGTCCTTAGACTCATCGAGGGAGGCCCTAAACATCATGTCCACACAACTATGCGATTACATTCTCACAGTATCTATCATACCTTGTCTTGAACTCGTTCACCGTCATAGCACCCACAACAGACTCTGGCAGCTTATTCCACTCATTTACCACTCTAAAAGTAAAGAACCCAGCTCTAACACCCCTGATGACCACACTCTTGCCCAGCTTCCATAGGTGTCCCCTAGTTCTCCCACCACCAGTCCTGATCTCAAAAATATCCTCTGAATTAATCCTATAGAATCCCTTTAGCAATTTGAATGTCTCAATCATATCTCCCCTCCTCCGCCTATCAACTAGTTTCTGCAACCCACAAATCTTCAACCTGTTCTCATATGGTTCATTCCATAACCTGTTATCATCTTAGTCACTCGCCTCTGGATCCTCTCCACCTCCTCCCCATCAAGAAGGAACCGAGGTGACCAAATCTGGGCACAGTAGTCGAGATGAGGTCTTATCAAGGCTCGGTACAGAGGTACAATAACTTGCTTATCTCTGCTCGTCAAGGTATTTTTCAACAACCAAGTGAGTTGATGAGCTGATTTAGCTACTTTTGCAGTGTGCCCCCAAAATTCATCTCCCTATCCACCAACACTCCCAAGTCCCAGGCCTCATCAATCTCTTGGAGTACAGTTCCACCAATGTGGTATACTGCTGCTAATCTTTTCACCCCAAAATGCATAACCATACATTTTGTCACATTAAATTGACATCCATTCTCCTTAGCCCAGAACTCCAATCTATCTAAGTCATCCTGCAAGACTTTGACATCTTCTGCATTCACTATTGCCCTACCCAACTTTGCATCATCAGCGAACAAATGAATTGTTCCACTTAGATCCTTCCCTATATCGTTAATGAACAGATTAAACAGCAGTGGTCCAAGAACAGAACCCTGCGGCACACCACTAGTCACAGGCCGTCTTTTGGACTCTACTCCTGAATAAACTACTCTTTGATATCTCTCCATCAACCAACCACCTATCCATCTCACCAACCCTATATCCATTCCCATATGTTGTAGTTTACGGATTAGTATTCCATGTGGTATCCTGTCAAATGCCTTTGCCAGGTCCAGCAGACTGTAAACCCATTCCCTTATCCAGTTTAGCCGTAACCTTGTTATAAAACTTGAGCAAGTTACTGAAGTATGATCTACCCTTCACAAAGCCATGCTGTCCCCTGTACAGTATCTCGTTTTCATCAATCCATTCCTGTATTTTTCCCTTGACTACTTTCTCTAAGATCTTGACAACGACTCCTGAGATGCTGATCGGTCGGTAATTTGCAACTGTAGTCTTGGATCCTCCTTTATGCAGTGAAACTATTTTCCCCTCTTTCCACACCTTCGGGACTAAGCCAGACCTGAGACTCAGATTAAACAACATGGTCAAGGGCACTGATAATTCTTTAGCCGCTTCACGCAAGACCCGTGCCGGTATACCATCCAATCCCACAGATGTGTTCACATTAAGGTTCTGTAATAGACTAGTCACCTCCACTTCATTCATCACTATTCCCGTATATACTAATGGTATATACGGGAATATATTGTTGGAGGTAGAGGTAATAAGAGATCTGGGAGTGATAGTGGATAAGGATCTAAAATTTAGGGGACACATCGCCAAAATTGTGAAGGCAACACAAAGGCTTCTGGGAATGATGCGGAGGACACTGACTGTAGAAGTAGGGAGATTCTTGTTCCGTTGTATAAGGCTTTGATTAGGCCACACATGGACTATTGTGCCCAGATTTGGTCACCGGGTGTTCAGAAGGATAAAGAGATGTTGGAAAGGGTCCAAAGGAGACTGACTAAGGTAGTTTCTGAAATCTGGAATGTCGAGTATGAGGAAAGATTGAGAAGATGTAATTTGCGAGTCTGGTGGACAGGAGGAAGAGGGGAGATATGATAGAGACCTACAAGTTGGTAACAGGTTGTTATAGGGTCAATGCTTGAAAAGTTTTACAGAGAATAGTGGGAGATCAGGGGAGAATCAGAGGTCATCCCTGGAAACTGTATAAAGAGGGTGTGAGTAGGGGAATGAGAGGCAGGTTTTTTTTCGTGCAGAGTTGTGAATGATTGGAATGCCTTGCCTGAGAATGTGGTGTCTGCAAAGAGTTTGAATGTGTTTAAAACATGGTATGATGAGCTGTGTGTGATAAAAGGACCTCCCAGATGAGTCTTTGACTCCATGAGGTGTTGGGGTGGTAATAATAATAATAATAAATATCAAGAAGGTGGTAAGATATTCTGGAGGTTGTTGAAGAAGCTTAGAAATGGAGGAAAGAGTCTGTAAAAGGAGTTAGAGATGATAAAGGTGACATGAAAACAGAAGAAAAAGATATCCTTGAAGTATGGAGTAATTACTTCGAAAAATTGCTAAATGAAACAAGCAGTGATAGTACAGTGGTAAAAAACACTCAACAGTCATACAGTCAGGAATACATATCCATACTTGAAGTAGAAATAGCCATCAAAGGCTTGAAACGTGGAAAGGCAGCAGGACTAGATGATATTCGATCAGACAATGCTGAAGTCTTACAGTGGCTGCACTGAATAGTGAAGAGTGCTTGCACAGAGGGACGAATTCCCAATGATCGGAGTAGAGCTCTCATAGTACCCATATATAAAAAAGGGAAAAAAAAACTGAATGCGAGAATTACAGGAGGTATTCCCCTACTGAGTGTTCCTGGCAAGATCTATGCAAGTATACTTGAGAAACGGTTGAGAAGAATTGTGAAAGAAAAGCTTGGTGAAGAACAAGCTGGATTCAGGCCAAATAGAGGCTGTCAGGATCAGATCTTCACTTTACGACAAATAGTTGAGAATGCATGGGAATATAACAAAGATCTGTATTTAAGTTTTGTCGATCTGGAAAAGGCATATGACAAAGTGCCAAGAGAGAAGCTATTCAATACCCTACAGTTATATGGTGTCGATGTGGCATTATATCAAGCAATACTTAGTCTTTATTTGAGTTGTAAGTGCGCAGTTAGAATTGAAGGAAGTACAGGAAGATGGCTTAATGTTAAATCTGGGGTGAGATAAGGATGTAAATTATCCCCCTCTGTTATTCATTATCTGTATGGATCACATTATGAAGGAAAGTGGTATTAAACATGATATCAGAATTGGAGATGTCAATGTCAAGTCTTTGCTTTATGCAGACGATGTTATACTTCTAAATAAATCTGCTACAACTTTGCAAGATTCACTAACTAAATTGAATAACTGTTATAATAGATATGGTATGAAGGTCAGCAATAAAAAGACAAAGTCAATGAAAATAGTCATAATCATTGAAAATGGCAACTGTGTTGTGAATGGAGAACCTGTGAAACAAGTAAAACATTTCAGCTACTTAGGCATGATTTTTAGTGAAGATGGTAAATTAAGTATGGAAATAGACAACAAAATCAACAAAGCTGGTATGGCAGGAAGTCAATTGAATAAATTCATTTGGAATAAGAGAGAAATTAACTAAATTTAGAAATCACTAAATTAGCTGTATACAAGACAGTGTTCAAATCGGTTTTAACCTATGGATCTGAGAGCTGGGTCAGAAGTAAAACACTTGACCAAAGACTAGAGACCGCAGATATGAGAGTCCTGAGAAAGATTAGAGGGGGTGAACAGATGGCATCAAACGCAATATATCATATTAAAAACGAGGATATTAGGAAAGAACTTGACATTGTCAGCATTCAGGAATGCGTTAGCAGAGCTAATCTCAGGTGGTATGGTCACCTAAACAGAATGGGCGAGGAAAGATTAGCAAAACAAGTGTTCTCTGCCAGGTTGGCAGGAAAACGACCCAGAGGAAGACCAAGATATAGGTGGATTGATATGGTACTAAGTGCCTTAGACGATAGAAATATAAGATCTGATAATGTTGGATTCTTGACAAGTAACAAACTGATTTGGAGGAAAATTGTAGATAGGAAGTTAGTAATGATGTAAATTTTTCATGTAGTACTATCATATCCTGTACACCCCTTGAGGGTACATGTCAGGAATTTGATGATGAACTTTCTACTCTTAACCTTGATTGCAGTTGCTGAAATTTAATAAGTTTCAATGTGTTCTTTCAACCATATAATAAATAACTAACTTTGGTGCTAATTTTTTCACATAATACTAGTCTGAATTGTGAGATGGTGCATTTCTCCTGACAGCCATTTTGTAGTCTACAAACTCATTAAACTAGTACAAACACTGCCAAATTGATTACATACAAAAGTTTTATATTCACCATCATATTACATAATTTACAAGCAACTTGGATTTCCAGAGGCAAAATATTTGTTAGTGTATGCCACAGGATTGAGATGCATGATAATATCAATTTGTATTTGGCAACACCTTGGATAAACTGCTGATCTGTTTGAATGCTTCATCCGAAGATTCAAATGCTGTTGCAATTTCAGAAATGTTCAAGTGATTAAAACTTTGCCTGTTTTCGTAATAGAATTTATCGCTGCCAATTATCTTTTTTGAGCAGCCTTCATTTTCTTAACCTGTGCTTTCATCTGTTTGAAGCTACAAATATAACTTTGTATCATAAACTGTACATATTTCCAATATATTCTTAATATAAAGATTGTGAATGCATGAAGAATATGTGATGCAGATTCTTTATGCATCACTCTTCATCAGTACATTTCATTCATCATTCTCCTAACAAAAGACAATTCCCACCTCTCATCTTAATACAACACAACTTCAGAGACAGAACCATGTTCTCCTGATCTTTTCCTCTATGAATAATCTCTTCTACCAATTTCGTATTAGCTCCTTACCAATTTATATATCACAGTCAAATCACTCCTATTCATTATGCTCACATACAGGATTCCTTCCATCTATCATCATATCCAATATTCCAAGTGCCAGACATTAACTTAATCACAATTCTTTTCCCAAAGTATCTTCACTCTCAAAAACCAAACAAATCTGTATGGCGGCACAGGTTTCTTCATACTTTTTAATTCAGTCTGATTGGGGGCTAGCAAAATGTAACTATTCTTATATTAATAGAAAGCATGCATGACTTATTTAGACACTTAATCACTTTAATTTTATCAGAATGAAGCCGAAAAAAATTTTTTAAATTAACTATGGAATCACATGTGCACCACAGTAAAACTTAATTTATTATATAGATATTTCATCTTACATATTGTAAGACATCATCAGTGTGAACAGTGAACAATAATAAGGAATTTGAATAAAGAAACAGTAGGGTATAGCATTAAATTCGAATTTAATACCTGTGCCTTTTATATAAATTCCTCTATATATACAGATGCATGTTCATAGGTTAAAACTACTGAATGAAAATAAAAATTGAAATAGATAAGTTAAAAAAAAAAAATTCTGAAGCCCTACGTCATTGACCTAACCTCAATTATAATGACTACCTTACTATTCCTAAAGTGTTTGTGAAATTGTCATCCTCAACTGTATTAAATAAATTTCAATTTTTTTGAAAAACTGATCTATTTTAATTTTTATTTTCAAGAAGTTGTATTTTTAATAAAACAAAAAAAGTTGTATTAAGTATCCCATAATGTACTGATTCATGGAAAAAAATAAGTCATTCTTCTGATAAGTTTCAACTTTAAGTGAGATCTCAGTAGGACGATTGATCACTGAAGATAGTTGAGTTAATTCACTAGCTGAAGTCATACTTCTTTATAGAATTTCTTGTCATATTTATTATATTTAACACACCAAAATCTCAAATACAAGATGGTTTACACAAGAGGGATACTGTCTCCTTCTAATGAATGAATTTCTGGAGATGCTAAGGAATGCATGGATATAGCTAGAATTGAAATAAATAAAGATTCATAAGTGCTTTTACACAGAAATGGAGATTACATGTAAAAATTCAAAGTAAATTTTATAGGTTTCTGCATAGTCTTAGAGAAGTCTTATCTTTAAAAGGATGTTTCATACTACTTATACTACATAAGTAGAAATGTGACAATAAACAGATACAAGTTTATAGCTGTTTATTTATACATTATCAAATTCTTTATGCTATCCAATTTTCTACTTATATGCAACTCTGAAGTAAATCTTAATAATGTTCATTCACAGCCACAGATGAAACAAAATGGATGGTTTTAGAATAAGAACAAATCACAGTACAGAAGTTTAATTAAAGTTAAAAATTAGATATGGGGTATATTGGGAATATATTGTTAGAGGTGGAGGAAATAAGAGATCTTGGGGTGATAGTGGATAAGGATCTAAAATTTTGGGGACACATTGCCAAAATTGTGAGGACAATACAAAGAATTCTGGGAATAATGCAGAGGACACTGACTAAAAATCCTTGTGCAGTTTTAAACTTTAATAACTTAAGATATATAAATGTTATAAACTTACAGTACACATGATTCAAAAAAGCTTGATTACTGAAGTTTATTATGCAATGCAGGTTTATTCTCCAAGTTCAACATATAACCACCATCATGTATGATACATTCTTCAAGCTGATTTTTGCAATTTTTGAACTCTGAAAACATTCATCAGCAGCTGCTCAGTGACTGAATGGATTGCATTGATAATAGTTCTAGCCCTAAGATCACCCAAAGAACAAAGTTTTGATACAAAGACAACTGTTTTGACATGACTCAACAAAAATAAAGCAAGTCTAATAGCATTAGGTCAGGGTGCCCTCCTGCACCATTCTGCGTGTCTGAGAAAGTGCCATTCAGAAATTTCTGTTATGCAAAGCATAATGACGGTGCATATCTTGATGAAAGAAGGTGTTATTTAAAACATTTAACTCTTAAATAACAGTCTTCCTCAGGAGGCACCATAAAAATTAAAAAATAAATTCATTAGTTCAAATTCACAAAACTAATGTATAAACAAACTTCAATAATTAAGCTTTTGGGTGTTTACTATAAGTTTTCAGCATTTATACATCTTAAGTTATTAAAGTTTAAAACTGCACAAGGACTTTTAGGACATGTACACAAAAAAAATTAAGGAATGCAATTTTATTGATGATTTTCCATATTTCTGGTACAGAAAGTCCATCACTGAGATTTGGATGATGAATATGAACTTCATTCTTTTGTTTGAAAAGATGTTCAAATTTTTAGATACTTCTATGTTCTTCTATGTATGATAATGCTCAGCATTATCCAATAGGATCCTATGAACAGTGTTATTAATTCCATGTTCTGCAATGCTGAACTTATAAGAGAATAGATATTCTGTGACAGTCACCTTTTCTTGTACAAACAGGAGAATAAATGTGATGATTGATTGTCTATCATTCTTGATTCATAATCTAGAGATGAGGTTTTCTTGATAGTGGGGGTTTCCTGTTTAAAAGATGCTGCTGAATTCCTTATAACTGAAACTTATCCTATTTTGGAGACAAACTAGCTGCACCATCGCAAAATTCAAAAAAAATTCTGAACATCAATCCTATACTGACCTACATAAGCATCATAAGTGTGGTCTTGCAGAACATGGAAGTAACAACACCAGCACAGAATTCTTTGGGATAATGCTAGACAGTGTGACCAAGATAGTGAGTGATCTGTAGAACACTCTATGAGGATAGATTGAGAGTTTGTGAGTTGCAGAAGTCAGCTGCAGCTAGAGATGCACAATGGAAAAGAGTATATGATAGAAAGGTTTAGTTTATAAAGTTTTATAGCACTTAATACAAAATAAATTTTTCAGCACTTTGGCTAGAGGGAGCAGAACAAGGGATTATATCTGGAAACCAAATAAGAGTGGTTTGTAAAATCCTCAGGACTAGATTTTTTTGCTTGGAGAATATGTTCAAGGAAAGAGAGAGAGAGAATAAATATTGTGTGGATTAGTCTGAGCCTTTCATGAGGATTTGGATTCCATGGAGATTACTATGCAATAATACCAAAACCAAGCCTTTCATTACATAGATGTCATCTGAGCAAATTACTCATTTTCTGCAAAAACAAAAAAAATAAAATAACCTAGGCTGGATAAAGAAAATGTCTATACTATGATACTCCTAAATTTTTCAAAAGCATTTGGAATAATAGCTCAGAAACCTGTTATGTGAATTCGAGTAAATGGAGATGGACATGAAGCTGAACTAAGGAGAAGATTTACTTAAATGAATAAGGCATTTGAGAGGTTAGTGACCAAGATGGCTAGTGGTCTGTACAATATTCCATGTGACAAGAGTTTTTTGTAGGTTGCACAAGTTGGTTGATAGGTGAAACAGAGAAGACAAAATAAAAACCTGCAAGTTACTCAGGAGGTTTTAGAAGATTGACGCATAAGAAATTTTTCAGCACATGGCTAGAAGCAGCAAAAGAAGAGATCAATCCTGGACAAAGCAATAACATATCAATTTCATGCAGCAGGATCTGTGGATAACTATTAATAGTCCAGCATTACTAAGGAGCCATATATAGCTTCATTTTGGTGATGTAAAATTAAATAGACAAAGTGGATATTGGATCCAATGTTATTTCAAAGTCGAATGTTTGTAGAAACAATGAAAGTTTCATAAATTGACCTGAGAGCTTACAAGAATATAATCCTCAGTAATCAGCTCGGCATCAAAGTTACCTCAGCTTGCACTATTTAAAAGACATGAGTGCTGCCCAAGCATCTATATATTTGCCTTTTATTAGTGCATTTTTTAAGATTTCACTTGCCTGACAGCTGTTTCAAACTGGTTGCTTCTCTTCAGAGACCACGCAGAAACCTAAAGAGAGCAAAAACATTAAAAAATGCACTAATAAAAGGCTGATATATGGATGCCTGAGCACCACTCAGGTCTTTTAAGTAGTGTAAGACAAGGCAACTCCAATGCCAAGGATTGTATTCTCATAAGTTCTCAGGTCAATTTTAGGAAACTTTCACAGTTTCTACAAACATTTGGCTTTGAAATAATGTAGGATCTAATATCCACTTTGGCTATGTAAGTCCTACTACATATTCATTTTGACTGGGACAGTTCAAGTTCCAGTCTCTTGTTGTAATTGGTTCATAAATATGTCCAGGTTTGTAGATTACTTCTGTCGGATTTGGTACTTCCATGACAGAATTCTTTCAACCTAACACTAGCCAAAGTGATATTCAGTTTCGTTAATGTTGTTGGGCCGAATACCCGTGGTGAGCTAGGAATATTTTAACAGTGGGTTTGCATTTCATTTGTTTCTTCTTTTCTGCACTTTTTTTTTTTTTTTTTTACAATTAAAACTGAGAAAGTTTGGTTTTAATAAAAACTACTATTTATCACAAAAAATTAGGAACAACATGAAATGTTCTTCAAATTGAAACCAAAAATCTCCACAATGCAATCTGCTCTAGCTCAAGATTATACTGCGTCACTTTATAGCTTTCATTTTCATCTTTTAAATTCAGAGAATTGTGCTGACCTTGTTGATTACTTTTCGACTCTAAGAGTTTTCATAGTTTAATTACTTGAACTGAAAGTTATCTTCCTAGGGGCATTTAATGTTTATTGAGTAGCCCAAACTGCCCCCACTTCTTTAACTTCACAGATCTAGCTGGAAGAGAAACTAATCTGGTATGGAGATGCTTAGACACTGATAGTTAATGTTTAGTGGAATAGACACACATTTATAAATAATAAATACTAACTAAATTTATTTAGTTAATAAATTATTATGCCAATGTTTCATCTTACAAGACCGTTAGCAAGTTCCCACCATTGCACACTCTGGGAGGGAGGACACCAGTTAGGACTGAGGATCGCACCATTCACAGGTGCAATCTTATAGTCCTGTATCTGGCAAGAAAGCACACTATATGCTTTTCTTGCCAGTGTGCCCTTGAAGATGCCTTAGTATTCTGGTGTATTAATTTATTAACTAAATAAATGTAGTTAGTATTTATTATCTATAGAAGTGTTTATTCCCTTAAACATCAAGGGAAGAGAGGGTTCACCATTTATTATCGGTTATAATCTACCAAAACTGTTAACTTGTCAAACAGAATATCCTTATCATTCTTTCAACCACTCTTACTTGATCAAATCCAAATACAATGATGTTTCTTTTCCTTTCCTTTTAGCAACTTTGACCATAACTTTATCTTACATTTCCTTTTCTTCAGATTAATCTTCTCCCAGCAATCAGCTTCATACCCTATGGAATTATCATGGTGCCAAGATGTGTGACCTCCAGGGGTGCAGTAGGGCCATGCCCTGGTACTATTCTAAAACTACCAAAATTTTTAAATTCATTATAATAAATTATAAGAATTATAATAATGAGACTTATAATGCATTTCCAGCTTTCGGTCAAAAAATAGCAGCTTGCTGCTCTTGTCATTTTCGTTTCAGAAAACAAAGCAATGGCCTGAGTCCATGTTCAATTTCGAAGTTTCAAAACCAAAGAAAACTGACAATATCGCACCCCCATCCAATGCTACATCGCAGTTGGTCATTTGTCATCCTTACACCCCTAACAAGTTCAAAGGACTTGACAAGTTAAAACGTGTAGTGTGCTCTGTGAAACTGTGTTCTCACTATAGTTTGCTATATGGTGTTGAAGAAAGTATTTTAAGAAGAAAAGTGTAATAGTGCATCAACAATATGAAGAGAACCAATGAAAACAAATTAACCAATTACTTCTCAAAACTTAAAATATATCAATAATAATGCCTCAAGGGCTCACTTTAGTGAGTACAGCATGGCAAACCTGAGGTACCTGATGCTGGACCATGCCTTACTTCATGTAATATACATCTGTTATATTATCTGTAGACTGGTCCCTCCCCTTTTTTTCTTTCCTTCTTGCTCCTTCACCCCAATGCTATTAAAGTATTTGAGGGCTAGGAGTGAATCTTTCCTATTTTGCTCATCTTATGTGGAAAGGGCCTCTGCAACCCTACCACTTTCTTCTTGCAGTGACTTCACTCCAAAATTCTCATATGGTTGTGCCTTATAACGCATCTCACGCTGCATCAGCTGTTATGCAGAATAATCAGCGCCATGTTCAGAGCTTAGGCAGAGGGGCCTGTTCGAGAAGTATATTACAGTCTCCATCAAAAGTCAGTGATGCTGTGAATGAGCAACACAGAAGGTATAACATTAATCTTAGAAGGGAATTTTACATAGGCACATGGAATGTCAGGGGTCTACAGATGGGTACTCTTGAGATTGTCCGTAAACAGATGGATAGGTATAAAATTGACATCCTGGGAATTACAGAGACCAGATGGAATGAAGAAGGTCACTTCAAAAGACAGGATGGTAAGCTAGTTATTTACTTAGGTGGTGACTCAAAACATCATGAGGTAGCTGTGATACTGAAGACAGCTCAGGCAAGAAGCCTTCTTGGTTATAACCCCATTAATACTCTCTATTAGACTTAAGGCTCAGCCTACCAATGTATCAATTGTGGTAGTTTATGCACCCCACATGGATAGGCCTGAAGAAGAGAATGAGGAATTCTATGAAAACTTACAAACTGTTTTGGACTGCCTACCAAGGAGAGACATACTGTACATCTTAGGGAACTTAAATGCAAAAGTGGGAAAGAGTATTAGAGTTAGGCTGGAGTGTAGCATGTCTGGTCTGGGTGAACGTAACACCCATGGTGAAAGACTATTGGAATTTGCCCATGCTAACAGATTAGTTATTACCAATACCTGCTTCCAGAAACATCCACGATGGAGCTATACTTGGACATCTAACATTGATAGGTCAAGGCACCAGATCGATTACATCCTGGCTCATCATTGGTGGAAGACGAGCATCTCTGATGTGAATACTTGTCCTGGAGCAGATTGTGGTACAGACCATCAGCTAGTAAGAGCCAAAGTAAGACTAAGACTCTGAAAACTTCTAGGTCAGGCACATCCCACTAGATTGGATGTTAGAGTAATTCCTAGTGGATTCATAGACGAAACATCAACTTGGTTGGATGATTTTTTGGAGACCAATGAGGAGAACTCACTGGAAATGCTTTGGGAAGGAGTCAAGGTGATAATACAGGATACAGCGAAGAAGTATCTTGGCTCAATAAGAAGACCAAGAGACCCATGAATATCAGATTCAACATGGGAACTAATCAAAAGAAGGCAGTTGGAAAAACGAAGATTACACAGAGAAGTCAGAAGAGCCATCAAGCAGGACAAAAAAAAAGTTCTATACTAATAAATTTAAAGAGAGAGTTCCAGATAAGGAGGCACAATTATAAAAGGATGTTTTATTTAGTTCGTGACTCAAAGCACAAGATTAAGCCTAAATTGAATGTCATCAAAGAGAGGAATGGATCATTACTAACAGAAGAGTTGGAAATCAAAAACAGATGGAAATAATACTATGAGGAACTGTACAGCAGAGTGGATAAAGAAAATGTGGAGCCCCTTCACCAGGAAAATTTTGATTTGGAACCTCCTTCACTTAGGCATGAAGTTAAAACAGCAGCTAAGCAGCTTAACAGCAATAAGGCCCCAGCTGCACATGAAATCCCAGCAGAGTTAAAGCCACGGGGGGGGGGGGGGGATAGAGGGATAGCAGTGTTTCATAGATTGATTACAAGGATATGGGAGACAGAATATGATTCTGTCTCCCATATCCTTGTAATCAATCCCATGGGCTAGAGACTGGAAGAGGTCAGTTTTCATACCACTACATAAGAAAGGTGATATGAAGGCGTGCAAAAACTATATAACTATTAATTTAATATCTCATGCAAGCAAAATTTTATTGAAGATCATGATAATAGGATTAAGGCCAAAATTGAGGCAGAGATGCCTGAGGAACAAGCAAGTTTTAGGAAAGGTAAGGGCACCAGAGATCAGATCATTTGCCTTAGACAGATTATAGAAAAATATAAAGAATTCAGACTCCCTTTGATAATGTGTTTCTTAGACTACTCTAAATCTTTTGACTGTGTTGAGCATGTGAAACTGTGGGAAGTAATGAAAAGAATGGGTTTTCCTCAACAATCTATCAGATTGATAGCCAACTTATACGGGGAGCAAGAAGCAATGGTAAGAACAGGTGTTCGATTGACTGACTGGCTTCAAGTTGGAAAAGGAATTAGGCAAGGATGTTTACTTTCTCCTCACTTGTTTAATATATATATATATATATATATATATGCAGAGGACATCATGCGTGAAGCATTGGATGAGGACAGGAATTAGGATAGGAGGTAGATTGATCAATAATCTGAGGTATGCTGATGATACAGTACTCCTTTGTAATGACATGGAAGAACTAGGACCAACTCTTGACACAGTTAACAAGATCAGTAATAACAGAGGACTTCAACTCAATCCTAGGAGACAAAGATTATGGTTCTCAAAGGAAATACAAACAGAGAAGCTCTTGAGAAACAAGTGTACCTTAATGGAGAAAGAAGAAAGCAAGTTTGGGATCCATTATTAATGTGAAGAATTGCTGTTCAGAAGAAGGTTAGCAATAGCTAAAACAACAGTCAGAGACCTATCTAAAATCTGGAAGGATGGATCTATCTCCATGGGAACAAAGTTGAGGATTTTGGATGCAGTTGTTTTTCCAACAGCGACTTATGGATGCAAGACTTGGAACCTAAAGAAGTCAGATATCTGCTCTTTTGAGATGTGGTGTTACAGAAGGGTGTTAAGGATATCATATACTGAAAGGTATACAAATGAATGGGTGTTAGAAAAGATCAGTAGAACTTTAAGGCTCCTTAAGGATAATGAAAGAAGAAAGTTAAAAGTTTTGGACACATAGAAAGGATGAAAGGGGAATTTCTCAGAAAAAGCAATAGAAGGTAAAAGAGGAAGGGATAGACCATCAATGAGATGGATGGATGGTGTGTGTGGAGTGACTGATCTTGAGAGTTGAGGCTGCCAGAAAAGCAAACAACAGTACTACATGGTGAGGCTTGGTGTGGCACATCACCAAGCATCAGAGTGACCATACAGCATCTGTAGATGCCCAGTAAACATATAGATAGATCATTGATTTGGAAAAAAGCCTTTGATAGTGTCTCAAGAGATATGGAGAAGCTTAGGAAGAAAATGATCCCAGAAAAGTATGAATATCTCTTGTACAAGAGAAGTATAATGGCAGCAAAACAAGGGTGAGATGCGGGGAACCACTGGCATTCCCATTAAGAGTTCATCAAGGATGAGCTTTGTGCTCCTTATTTGTCATGCTCTTAGATGTGTTGACAGAGAGACAGTAAGAACTGAATCACTCTGGATGATGATGTTCACTGATGTGCTGATTTGTATAGAGTCTAAGCAGGAAGTAGAAAAAAGAATTGAACAAGACAGTGGCTTAAGGATCAGCAGAAATAAGACAGAGTATATATTTTGTAGTGAAGCAGCAGTGAGTATAACATTACAGAGCACAGACATGCTACAAGTGACCAGGTTCACATAACTAGGATCATGTGTTTAAAATGATGGATACCAGGACTCAGAACTCAGTAGGAGAATTCAATCAGCGTGGATAAACTGGAAGGTTTTCTGGTATACTGTGTGATACAAATACAAAAGTATCTAGCAAGTTAAATGGAAAGATATATAAAATTTTAGTAAGACCAGCACTGATGTATGACAGTGAGAGCTGGCAGATGGCCAACAGATGGGAAAAGTGAGTGCTGAGACTTACAAGTGGTTTAAGTTATGTTGGAAGGAGAGTGTGCTAGAGATGAAGTGATCAAAAGAGGACAGCTTGAGTGGAGGACTTTCAAGATCTTGGACTAGAAGAAAACATGACCTTAGACAGAACTGAATAGAGGAAGGAGGCTGCAGCAACCACTTGAGTGGAAATGAAGCTGAAGAAGATTAATATTTGGTTAGATAAATTATTACAACTGTAGTAAAACACACAGCATTCAATTAGACTGTTGTAGAAACAATTCATTTTCATTGAAGAAGAACTAATGTCCTATCAAGGTGCCTTCATTTTTTTCCATTTAACTTGGCAGATAAAATGAAGCTAATTCACAGAAATCAGGCTAAATGTAATCTTAGAGTAACTATCTCCCTGATCTTTGTGAAATTAATACAGCCATACTGGTTGAGGTTAGGGGAGTGTTTCTTACCTGATGCCGATTCCAAAAATAACCTCTTTAGATTTATAGTGATTTCTTTGCAGGACAGTTGTCCTCTTCTATTTAATGCTGTGTGAATGGAATATCCAGAACACGATCTGTCAGTCCTGACTTGCCATACAAATGATTCTAGATGCCTGCCCTGATTTCATGTTTGTCACAGTTTGCATAATACACTCAATCATAATTCACTGCACTGCTGATAGGAAAGAAGCTGACCATTGCAGAATGGAATTCTGCTAAGGAGGAGAAGGCAAGCTGGTCAGGTTGCTTGATTTTTCACCATGATATCCATGATGGAGTACATAATTTCCCATGCAGGCAAATGTATATCATGGGTAAGTGATCCTCAAAAATAAGTTTTCCATTATTTCCATCAGTTTTCCACTTAAAAAGTGGAAAACTGATGGAAACTACCGGCCTGGTTGGCCGAGTGGTTAGCATATCAGCTCTCTAGCCAAAAAAAGGTTACAGGTTCGAATCCAGACGTCAGCATGGATGTTTGTGATTGTCTGTGAAAATACTAGTGGTGGTCAGCGGTAGATGGTGCTGTTGTAGAAGATGAAAGTAGTTGTAGTTGATGGATCTAAGTGGTGGAGAGTTGTGGAGTAGGTGCCCTCCCTTGAGTCTTTGGACTCCCTGGAGGCCTTATGTAATAATAATAATAATAAACATATGTTGAGTAGGCAGTTAAGTTAACGAAAGTGAATGTTCTCTTTCTCTGATGTTAGTTTGGTCACTATCCCACAGAATGTGAACATTTAAATCATCCATTAAGGTAAAGTAAAAGTAATTACAATATGACATCAAGGTGAGAGATATCTGCAGCAGGAGGCAAGTAGATGCTGCATGCCATTTATAAGAGATCCAATTGAGCATTGGATGGCAACTGCCTCTACATTTGTATTAAGAGGGACTTGCTCGAAGGGGCGTATTTATTATTATTAGACACCTCCAGGGAGTCCAAACACTCATCGAGGGAGGGCACCTGCTCTACAACTCAGTCTCTGCCACTCGATCCACCAACTGACTGCAACTACACCAATGTCATCTACCACTGCCCATCACCACCACTAGTGTTTCCAAGGACAATCAAACATCCATGCCCATTGCAGGATTCAAATCCGCAGCCTTTTGGCTGGAGAGTGAATATGCTAACCACTCGGCCAGCCAGGCTGGCCACCATCCTTATCCATAAGGATGGTGGCAACTCCATGGGTAGGTCCATCCTCCCTACTTTCTCTATGAATGATGGCCACATTTAGTAATTACAGATCCTCACTGGGGCTTCAAAAGTATTTTCTACAAGCAAAAGCAGATTAGTTTATACTTTTGCAAGAGAGCCTCGATTTTTTTTTCGACAGAAATCAAACAATTACATTGCAGAAATGTTTTTATTATTTATTTTTGGTGGTATCATCTGATTTCTAATGATGTGAGGTTTTGTTTTCACTGGCCTTGGATTCCGAAGAATTGTTCATGGCCAGTGTTCATCATATTTTCTTCATCAGGAAAAACATCCAAGATGCTATCAAATTGGACTCTCTCTCTGTGAAGCACTATATATATTAATGAGTCCAGAGACATTTCTCTGATCGTGTTCAATGCATGTTCCATTATTTTTTTAATTAGTGGATTCTTGTGTACTGGCCCATTTTTGTCATATCTTTTCAGTAGTGAAATCGTATTTTTTTTCCCTCTTTGATAACTTCTAGAGAAACAAATCATTGCATTCAGGGATGCTGTGCTTATGAGAAAGGGTGTGTGTGTGGGGGGGGAAGTCCTTACTGACACTTGCTTTACACTGCTTACTCAGCATAGGATCATTTACTCATAGATGTTACTACTTTTGTCGTACACTGACTCTTCACCTCCTGATATGGCATACTCTGTTTAGTTTATCTTCTTTTCATCCTTCCACCTTTAGCATGCTCAGGAGTAAGTATGCTTTGTGATATCACTCACAGTTATGGCATTTGGGCATTCTGCTCTTACAGTGTTTGTTCTCATGATCTTTACTGCCAATTTGGGTACAGATAACAGAGCTATGAGTTTAAGAATGACTCATGCTTCTAACATTTAAAGCAGCACAAGGGGTTCAGGATCTAGAGCTTAACTTGGCAGTTTAGATATCCTGCTTCCACAGATGTTGGTGGTTTAGGTATGTTGAAAGTAAGGATGACATTCTGGTGGGAACCAGGTGACTATCCCTATAAATGAGTATTCTCTTCATGAATGTCACTTTTTGGTCTTACATTTCAGAGCTGATCTCTTCAGCTGGTACAATGAGAAGGTAATACTCTGATATTACTCCTTGAGAGTAGTTCAAAGTTTTGTGAGGGATGACTTCTATTGGTATTCTTTTGCCAAATGTTGCATGAGGAAGTTGTGCTAATTGTGTATGCGAGTTTTGGTTTCTACAAGAATGGATCCTGAGTGGAGCTTCTTGACTGATTTTGGAAATCCTACTAACCCCTTCCAAACCCTTCTGGGTGAAGGGTTTGGAAGGGGTTAGCAGGATCTCCAAATTCAGTCAAGAAGCTCCACTCAGGATCAATTCTCAAGAGTTTAATATTAAAACGCTGATGCTGCAGTGGTTTCTAGAAATGGTTAGGGCTTGTTGATGGTCCTGATAAAGTTGAATAAAAATTATTTGCTCTAAAAGGGATTTTTGTTTCAGCATCAGAACTCTCCACCCATAAGGAAGGAGATTTACTGTGACATCATTGACCTCTGCAGGCCAGCCCACTAGCCAAATGATCCCGGACAGGCCACACAGTACCTCCTGCCTTGCCCTTGCAGAGTATAAAGAGCATGTCCCTTTCTGGATGCCCATGGATTGCACCGCATGGCAAACATGGCAGAAATTGAATCCCAACAATGGTCATCTGGAAGAGGTTAGTGAAAAAGACTCAGATACAGCAAAGCATACAAGAAGAAAAGCAAAGAAAAGGAGCAAGAATGAAAACATCCAGTACATCACTAGAAGGTCCCACTCCTCCATGAACATATGTCCTGGAGGGAATTGTGAAGGATGTTGACCAGCAGAGAGAAGGGTAGTGGTTTCATTGTATATACATCTGATCAGATCATATCTGGATTACTGTACTTAGATGGATGAGATGGATAATGAAAATGAGTTTGGTGGATAGAAGATGGGGAGATGAAGAAGGGGGACTGAGTAAAGCTGGCTGTTGAAAGGTATTTACTGGATTTACACTGGTAGAATTTTTTATATATTAAAATGAGAGGAAGAAACAAGGACAGGGGATCATTCCTGAAATTTGCTAAAGGAAGTATTAAGGCCAAGTGGTTAGCAGATACTCTCTCCAATCAGCAGGATACAGGTTTGAATCTCACCATGGACAAAGATATTTGCAAATCTTTAGGTGTCAGATAAATTTCACTGCCCTGCTTATTGGAGGCCTGATGTGACTTGAGAAGGCTCTGTGTTTGATCTCTGGAGCATGGTTTACAGAATATGAAAAAATCAATTCCAAAAACTAAAAATTATAAATAGAAAATAAAAATTAAAATTAAAAATCGAAAAAAAACTATCCCACCCACAGCACTAATACACTATAGCTCTAAAACTTTTCATGGGTGGGAGTCACAGAAAAAAAAAAGTAAGCTTTTTGTATGAACAGTGAGTGATAAGAGCCTTGAATGTATTACCTGAGAGGGTAATGAGAGAACAAATTGTGGATGAGTTTAAGAAGTGGTATGACAATGAGTTGTTTAAAGTGAACCTTTCATGATGAATCATATTATTCCCATGGAAGTTGGGAACAATAATAATAATTGAACAAAACAAAGCATCATTAAAAACTTTGTCCTTTATTTCATTTACTGACTAATTGAATGCATATTGTTGGAATTTTTTCTTCAACAATGCTAAAAATCTTTTATATTTGCTAACCATTTTTTATATTTATAATTACTATAACATTTGCTTCCAATCCTCCAACCACTGGCATATATCAGCCCCCCCCCCCCTCTTTCAAGTCGATCGGCTACAAGGGGATTGAGACTGACTAGTGAAAATCCATGGTTTATTATATATATACACTATCTGAATTATATATACATTATCTCATGATATAATTGAAACATACAGTTAATTATAGTGAAACATACTGATGACTAATTTATTATCACTTGTTAATTTAATAGCAGTTAATTTACACTGGTTTCTAGAAGGCTATTTGTTTCTAGACCTCAAAAGAGGATATTAGATGGACAATGAAACCGGAACAGACCAACATAGCCTATATCTGTAATTAGTGTTACAATGTTGATGAATAACATGTCCCTAGTTCTCTCCAGATTAGAGCATGTCTGGTATCATTTTGTAGAGAAAATCAGAACTCTTCTGTAAACAATTCCAACTCCTAGTAGTCTTGGGTAGAGCTGATGCGAAGTCTGACCCGTTTCCAATGTTCTGTCCTGTGGCATAGGATGTTGGTACACAGACTAGTTGGTGGTCTGGTTGGCCGAGTGGTTAGTATAGCTGTGGGTTCGAATCCAGCATGATTCAAATTTGCATAACAGATTCATATGTTGAGATGAATTTCATTGCCTGGTGCAAGACTACTGCCCTGCTTACTGGAGGCCTGAAGTGGCTTGTAAAAGTTCCATGGTTGATCTCTACAGCAGAGTTTCCAGACCATGTAAAAAAATAAATGAAAAATGCAAAAAATATATAAAATTGATAAAAATATTAAAACCATTTGTTAGTCTGCCCATGGTACAAAACGTACTATAGGTTTGCAAATAATCTTTCATGGATGGGAGCAACATAAAAAAAAAAGCTACTGTTTGTGACCACCTTTGTGAAGCCTTCTGTGTACAGTGGAACCAGATACTAATCTCACTATAGCCAATGCAAAGTCAGATCACGGCTGTTTGAAGATAGCACTCCTGTTCTGGTTCAGTTGTATTCCATGGCCTTCCTTCACTGGATCTCCAGAATGCTGTTTTATGACTGTTAGAATTGGTTCCATAGTGTGTGAATCATGGAACAACTCAACCATCTGGCTGTCTGACTTAGGGCAGCCTCTAGTTTTACGATGGCTCAGCACCTGATTCATTGGTTAAATGATATCTTGCATCACTTAAGACTGTCTGCAATTCCTGAATGGCATAAAGTTGGACTGTCTCATTAGAAGATTTTCTGACAGTGTCTATAACTCCGAATCAATGTAAGTCAAGAACTGCCTGTATATTAACCTTCACATGTGACCATTTCAGGATGAATATCATCTACTCCAGCTGCCCTTCTACATTTCATGTTCCCGAAGGTTTTTCAATCTGAAGTATTGACATGTATTGACATGATGGCTCAGCACCTGATTCATTGGTTAAATGATATTTTGCATCACTTAAGACTGTCTGCAATTCCTGAATGGCATAAAGTTGGACTGTCTCATTAGAAGATTTTCTGACAGTGTCTATAACTCCGAATCAATGTAAGTCAAGAACTGCCTGTATATTAACCTTCACATGTGACCATTTCAGGATGAATATCATCTACTCCAGCTGCCCTTCTACATTTCATGTTCCCAAAGGTTTTTCAATCTGAAGTATTGACATGTATTTCCAACTTGAATATCTTCTGTCAACATTCTGTTGCTGCTTCTCACTTTCATTTAATGATTTATCGAAGTAATTTTTCCTGATATCCAGAATATCTTTATCTTCAGTTTTATATCACCTGTCATTCCTTTAATGGTATTCTTTCTTCCATTTCTATTATTTTTCAAACATCACTAGAACATTGTCATGATGGTATTTTTCTTTACATTCTTACCAATACCTCTGTAGTGTCTCTAACTTCTTGAACCCACAGTAAATTTCTGACTTTTTCTATCCTTATAAACAACTTTGCCATATCTCCCTGGCGATGAATGAAACATTATCTTCAGATTATGCCACTGAGTCTCAAAGGTTTGGTTCTTGAATGGTACTGTTACTTTTTTTGAAGGAGATGATCTAACAGTATGATCGCTGTTAAGCAAGATTTTGGTGATACCCATTTTTTTAGATTGGTAATGAGCAGAATTGAGTACTTTTCAGTGAAAATAGGTTTGCAAAAGGATAGGGTGAAAAAATAGACTGCTAAAGCTCAAAGGCAATATGAGAAGGTATGATGTCTAGGAAAGGAAAACTGTCTGCATCTCCTTTTAACAACAAATGTGATATGAGGATGAATTCATTTTTTTGGGTGTGAACAAATATTAAAATTGCATTTGCATACTGTACCCAGAAAGAAAGCTCAGGATGAATGGAGGATAACAAAGTGTGTTATCGAAGGGAGAAGAGAAAGAAAGAGGATTCTCCTCGGCAGCAGCTTCTTTGATGAGTTTATTATTATTATTACTCTAAGACCATATGGAGTCAAAGACTCATCTAGGAGGTCCCCTTTGTCATACACACAGCTTTTATATTTATATAGTGGGTTCTATTATTGATTTATAGTTGTTATTTCTATTACAATAATGTTTAGTCAGAATCTACTGATGCATTGAGCTATTAATTTTTAAAATTGTTAGGACGTAACACATACGGGCTCAACATATTAATAACACAAAAACTTGAAAGATTTGCAGTTGTGGGCATAGCTCAATGGACTAGAGCAAAAAATAAAAGCTCAACGGGCTAGCGCAGTGAACCGGAATTCCAAAGATGCTGGTTCGACTCCAGCTGGCCACCCTGCAAAATGTTTTCATTTTTCTAGTGTTAAAACAAAAAAAGTTATTATTTCTATTATTTATTTTATAAATCAATGCCGAAACTTCCGAGATTCCGAGAAATGTTTTTCCAATAAACTATCGATTTTGTTCATAGTTAAAATGTATTGTTTATGGATGTAATAAAAATTTAAACTTTAAAATAAATTATAACAAAAAACGACAACAATAATTAAACACACTAAAAACAATAAAACAGATCAACAACGAGAATAAATAATAAGACAAAGAAAGAATCGCTCGCTATTTACATACAAATGCAGTGACTGGGCCAGACTAAACTGGCCCCAGCGTTGCGCCCGGTAAACAAAGACAATCGCTAGTGCACGTGCTTCACAAAGAATCATGCGCTATGTACATACGTGAAAATACAGTGACTGGGCCAGACTAAACTGGCTCCAGCATTGTGCCCGGTAAACAAAGATAATCGCTAGTGCACGTGCTTCATACATGCCCTGTGTTCTACACGTATAAAATAGGGCCAGCCATGGCTGGCCCCAGAGACCGTACTAAGTCGCATTATACAATATTGACACAAAATACTACAGTAATTTTTTTTTATTAAACAATAAAACGTGTTGGAAATAGATTAAAAAATAATAATTACAAGAAACATTTTTTAAAACTACAATTATTGGGCTAGTTATCCAAATATAGGTGGGGCCCGGCCCCTATAGATGAGTCGCCCCTGCACACAGCTGATCATAAAGTGCCTTAAACACATTCAAATTCTTTGCAGACACCACCTTCTCAGAAAAGGCATTCCAATCATTCACAACTCAGCAATCAAAAAAACTGCTTCTTATTCCTTTGTTCACACCTTCCAGGGAAGGGATGACCTCTCTCTCTCTCTTCTGATCTCCCACCATTTTATAAAAAAATCTCTTTAACATTGATTTTATAATGATAGAGACGTACTAACTTGTAAGTCTCTATCATATCACTCCCATTCTTCCTACCAATTACACTCTGTAAACTGCATCTTCAACCTTTCCTTATATTAAACATTCCAGAGATCAGAAATTAACTTTGTCATCTCTGCTCTGGATCCCTTCCAATATCTGTTCATCCTTTTGAAAAATCAGATGATGAAATCTGTGCACAGCAGTCCATGTGTGGCCTGATCAGAGCCTTATACAATAGAACAAGAATCTCCTTATTTCTAAAAGTCAGTGTCCGCAGCATCATTCCCAGAATTTGTTGTGTTGTGCTCACAATTTTGGCAATGTGTCCTCTAAATTTTAGATCCCTATCTGTCATCAGCCCAAGATCTCTTATTTCCTCCACCTCTAATAATATATCCCCACCAACCATAAATTCTACATCACATCTTTGTTTTCCAAATAGAGAGTATAGAGAATGAGAGAACAAATATGCAAGACGAACAGGGAAAAAGGGGAGGTAGGCTCAGGGTGGACAGGGGAACATAGTGTGAGAAAGGTTGGTGCCCCAAGATGATGTGAATGCATGTGTAGATAAAAAAGGGAAGGAGATGACCTGGGATCAAAGAGGAAAATAGTTTGTGGATGCTATTCTGCAACTAAAATAATCTGAACTCATCTGACTGGTAAGGATAAAAATAATCAAAGACTTTCAACCAAGAGAATATTAGTAATTAAGAGTTGATGTCAAAACTTATCATTAGATGAACAGGCTGTAAAGAAAGGTTCATGATCCATGCTGAATTTGTGGTAAAAGTGTTTAACAACTTCCATGTGAATGTAATCTTACATTTGATGCAATCATATATCAAGCATGCAGTTTACACTAAAGTGATCACATTACAAGTGTCTACATTATGTGCAACTGGGAATCACATATCAATAACACTGCAACAATAATATTATTATTATTATTTTTTTTTTACAGAAAAGATTTGTATATTATCAGTTCATCACAAATCAAGATATCAGTAATAGAGATATAAATGTAACTTATGGCAAGGGGTGGTGGAGGGAGAACTCAAGGTTATCAATGGAAGCCAAGTATGGATTTGGTCAGAAAATTTGAGATCTAGATTTTTCTAATAACATAGGACAGGTGTAAGGGGAATGGACAACTGTTAGGTACTGGAAATACATCTTTGGTGAATGCATTCAAAGAGAGATATGACATTTCCATAGAGTTTCAGAATTCATTGTAGGCATCCATTCTGTTCTATATGATCCCCCCCACTCCCACTGCAATGCACTAATATTTTGTCTGTTAATCATAAGTCTTTGACAAGTTTGTTTTGCTAGAGGAAAACCCCTAAGTTTCTGTAAGGAAAAAATACTACTGCTTCTATATGAGACTGTCTAACTTGCCTTCAAATGAAAAAGCCCACATAAAAAAATCCTGAATTCATAATGCGACTTAAACCTAAGTCTTTTCCAATCAAAGGGTGGATGTTTTGTCAGTCTTCTGTGCCACAGAGCTGCCATGAAATGATAGGTATTTAGGTGCTGTCTGACTAAAGGTTCTCTCTACCATGATGAGTCCTTGGATTCCCAGGACTCATCATGGTAGAGATGGAGGAGTGTGAATTATGAGAATAGTTGATGAATGTAACAGGTATTAGTTCACATCATAATAAAAATCAGTCTGAAATATAATCTGCAAAAACTATATAGCTAAATTATGCAACATGTACTGTGTTGCATAATTCACAACTGTGTTATTATATTAAAGTACAGTTAACATCCAATATATTTTTTCCTGTACAAATAAATGAAGTACAAATACAAATAAATGTGTAATCTATGTAATTAGACTTTCCTTTAACAGAGGAATTAATTTGTGATGCCAAAAATAAAACATTTATTTACAGATTAGACAAGTCAAGTAATTTTATCATACAAAACAACTTTGATGAACAAGATTATTTCTGCATCTTCATGCAAGCAAGTATGACTAGATTAACATAATGTTGTAGTTACATCATGTTTCACATAACATTATTTCTTTGAAGTATTAGTTTGATAGTAAGCTTATATTCTGGTAATATATATTATAAGCTCTTAAAAAATTTTATCATACAAAACACTTTGATGAACAAGATTATTTCTGCATCTTCACGCAAGCATGACTAGATTAACATAATGTTGTAGTTACATCATGTTTCACATAACATTATTTCTTTGAAGTATTAGTTTGATAGTAAGCTTATATTCTGGTAATATATATTATAAGCTCTTAAAAAATCTTAAAAAATTTTATCATACAAAACACTTTGATGAACAAGATTATTTCTGCATCTTCACGCAAGCAAGTATGACTAGATTAACATAATGTTGTAGTTACATCATGTTTCACATAACATTATTTCTTTGAAGTATTAGTTTGATAGTAAGCTTATATTCTGGTAATATATATTATAAACTCCAAGAAGTCTTGTACAAAACAAAACACAAAGGCTATCACATTTTAAAATAGCCACTAATATTCAGGCTAAGAAAGCAGCATTTCCATTTGATTACCTAGGATAATGCAACGTATTATTCATGTCAAAGAAAGGAATCACCCTGCATTCAGATCAATTCAGAGTAATAATCGAAAGATCAAATTTTCAGATAACTTATTAATTTATAGAGAGGAAGAAAGCATGACACTTAAAAATGATATACCTAATTTAAGATTTTAAATGCACCAAGTAAAGCAACTCTTTCTCATAGATATTATTCAGATTAATCTAAGTAAACAATATGGAGAGGTATATAACAGGTACAATAGAGAAAATATACTTATCCTTAAGTAATAGATTTATGAACTGGTAATGTAGGGATGCATACCTACACCAAATTTATAAGGTTTCTTTTAAAAAGTATATAATTTTAAAATGTTTTACCTGAATAATTTTTATTTAACATAATAATTATGCATAATTTTATAAATTTAGCTTTATAATAATTTAATATTTTACAATGACCAATTCCATATGTGAGGTGGGGGGGGGGAAGAATTTAAGACAGTGCAGTATTTGCTAAACAGGCAGGCTACAAAAGTGGGAATGTGGCATCACAGCCAAGGGGGAAAAAAGCCAATGACAAAATAATATACATAAAATGTAAAATACAGAGAAATACAAAACTCAGGTTTTTCATCCTATAAAACAGGCAAACTGCCCAGAAGAACAAAGATTTACAGATTTACATTTCCTCATAGCAGTTTATAAAAAAAAAAAAAAAAAAGGAAAGCAACAAAGAGAAAATATAGTTATTCTCAAGTGATGCATTTATGAATGAGAAAGACAGACATTACCCACATCAAATTTGTAATGTTTCTTTAAAAGTGTACACTTTTAAAATGTTTTAACTGAATAATTTCATTTAACATAATATTTGAATAATTTTATAAATTTATTATAATTTAAATATTTTATATAAAATTTCTTGAAGAATTATACAGTTATGTAGTCAGGAACGATTAAGAAAAACAAGAGAGGAAGTATTGTTAAATATCAGGAAAAGGCATTGATGACTCATTACATATGTACAGTGGTGAAGAATTTCAAACAGTGTAGTATTCGATAAACATGCAGGCTGTAAAATTACAAGCAGAAGTGTGCTATTTATCAGGAGTGTGTTTTATATGCCAGCAAAGAAAAAAAGCAACAGCATTATGAACAAGTTCACTGAGATTTAAAAAAAAAAAAAAAAGAGAATTAATAATGGATGATTTTAATATTGATGATAGTGAGCAGGTAAATGAAACAAGAGTAAACTAAATAGGTAGCAACAACATCATAAATCAACTTTGGAAAATACGATATTAGATTTAACATGAATATAGAGGAATAAAGAATTAGTCATATCACTTACATAGAGCCACTGTGTGGTAGTGATTATTTAACCCTGGCTTGAGAATTAAGGAAAGAAAGTGTCACAAGAAAGTGCAAAGCTGCAATTTTAAGAAAGATGATTTTCAGGATATGGTAAGAGATTCAGAAAGAAAAGATTAGAAATGGGAATATCATGGGATTTTAAAGATATTCTTCTTAACTGAATGTCTAAAAATATCCCAAGAATTAAACTCAAAACATAACTGGAAATGGGTCAATAAACAGCTCTTCTCTTAAAGAAATCTGCCATAAGAATAAACTTTGGAAGTTTATCTGAGAAATCAACTGATAAGTATGATAAATACAAAAAATAACTATTAACTAAACCATTAATTAAAAAGTGAAAAGCCATGTTTGAATTAGGACCAGGAATGTTAAAACCCATTTGCAAAATTCACCCTCCATGAAGGTGAATTTTGAGGTGAGCAGACTCATTGTGGGAGATTCATTCAACTGATAACATATTAATGGGAGTATTGTTAATGGCATCAGAGGAATTTCGTCCTTCAAGAGTCAAAGTGGAAAATGGTAGTACATGTGAAGATTTTGAAGCTGTTTGGTGTGAAGTTGAGATCAGTAGAGTATTATATCTAATAGGATGCTGTTATAGGCCAGGAAATGTGGAGAGTATTGATTGTGAAATGTTTAGACAAATTGGGCAAGTAAAAGGCAGATGATCCTAATGGGAGATTTTAATTATAGGAATGTGGATTGGAAAGAAGAGATAGTGTATATTAACAAGGAGAGTGAATTTGTTGAGTTTCTGTGGGATAACTATATGAAACAGCATGCGATGGAAGCAACACAAGATTTATAAGTATTAGATTTGGTGATATCCTCATGGGATGTGGTTGTGATTGAGATATCAACACTGCCACCTGCTGGTGAAAGTAGTCAGACAAGAAAATGTTATCGAGCAGGTCTATATGTGGAACTATAAGGTGGGTGATTATCAGAAACTCCATAGTCAACTAGCATAAATACATTGGATTAATGAATTGTGTAGAAAAGATGTTGACAGTGCATGGGAAATGATAAGGCAGTATTTAACACAAGCAATGCATAACTGCATACCAAGAGTTAAGTGAATAAATAAGGTAGGAGTGAGATGGTTGAACGTGAAATCAAGCAAGCAGTGTTACAAAAGAAGTTGCTACAGAGGAAGTACAAGACAGTCTGCAGTGAACAGATGCATGTGAATGACATATCACTGTATATTTTTAAAGAATGTACAAAAGCGTTAGCCATGCCCTTGTCCTGGTTATTTATTGAGTCTTGCAGCAAGGAAAGTTCTAAGGAGTAAAAAGAAGGCAAAATAATACCGCTCCATAAGCATGGTTCAAGAACAGGTTTCCAATTATAGACCAGTCTGTATAATCTGCAGTTGTGATCAAAATGTCGGAAAAATTGGTTAGAAACAGAACATAGGAATGGGTTGATGAACATAAAATTCTTTGTGAAGGGCAAGTCTTGTTTTAGCAATCTGCTTATATTTTATGATAAAGTGATAAATGAGTTGGATAAGGGGAAGAATCATAAACAATGATATTCTTGGACTTTGTAAAAGCATTTGATAGATTACCATATGATAAGTTGGTGTACAAACTGCAGAGGATAGGAATGGATGGATCGGAGATCGACTCTCTGAAAGATACCAGCAAGTTGTGTATAATGCAGCCATGTCTCAGGGGGGGAAAAAAGTTACCAGTGGTGTGCCTCAGGATTCTGTACTTGGGTCCCTACTATTTAACTTATTTGTTAATGATATGACACATGGATTGACTGGGGATCTTCAGTTGTTTGCTAATGATGCGAAGATAGGTAGAATTATCAGCAGTAGTGCCGATGTCAATTCTCTATAGGAAGATTTAAATAGGCTTTTAGCTTAGACAAATGAGTGAGGTTGCAGTTTTCATGTTAATAAATGCACTTTGGGACACAGAGATAAGGCTACCTACTGTATTGATGAAGTGGTACTTCAGGAACTGGATAAGATTCAGAATCTTAGAGTGATGGACAGTGTACCGAAGTTCTGAGGGCACATCACTTGTGTTGCAAAGACTGCACATTGTATAGCTGCTATAATGTGGGAACAGAGGTGGATGAATTGGAGGTTCTTCAGATATTACAGAATCTCAATGTAAATACAGCTGTGGGATTAGATGGGATATCAACTAGGGTTTTGCTGTGCAATGCCTTTGAGTCTCAGCTCTGGTAGAGTTGAGACTTAAAATAAGATTCTAAGACTACAGTAGCAAATTATAAACCAATCAGTATCTCAGGCATTGTAATAGAAGTACTGGAAAAATTGGTCCAAAAGAGAATTCAAGAATGGGTGGATAAAAATATGACACTGTATGAGGGTCAGTATGGCTTGGTGAAGGGTCGGTTATGCCTTAGTACTAATTTTTTTATAATAGAGTAAGAGTTGGATAAAGGAAATGGCTACATGATGTTTTTTTTGCTGGATTTTGCGAAGCATTTGACAGAATACCACATGGAACTCTGTTATGGAAATCAGAACAAATGGGGATGATGTGACATTGGTTAAGTGGATAAGAGGGTGGCTGCTTAACAGAAGTGAGGTGAAAACAGGTGACTAGGGTGTGCCACAAGATTCAGTGCTGGACCCATTTCTGTTTAATTTGTACATAAATGATATAGGAAATAACCTGAAAGGAAATATTCAGTTGTTTGCTGATGATGCAAAATTAGGTAGTGTAAAAGTTAATCAAGGCAATGTGGAGGGCTTGCAGGACAATTTAAATAGGCAGTCAGCATGGGCAAAAGTTAATGGATGTCAGTTTAATATTGAGAAATGTAAAGTTATGTATTTTAGGATAAACAGATTACAAACCATGTATCACAGTGATGGCACTATATTCCAGGAAATAGATGAAGCTAAAGATTTAGGGGGGGGTAGACAGATTAAAGTTTAGAGGATATATTGCTAAGGTAGCCCATAAGATTACTTGGCTATTGAAGAACACATTAACAAGTAAGTTGTTATTCCTCTTTATAAGGCCTTGATATGCCCATATCTGGATTACTGTGCTGAAGTCTGGTCCCTGGTGTCTTGGGGATGAGGAAGCAGTGGAGAGGATTCAGAGGTGAGTGACCTGTGGAATGTTCCCTATGAGGACTGATTGAAGGTGTATGGATTGCGGAAGTCTGTTGATAAGAGAAAAAGAGGGTATATGATAGAAACATTTAAGTTGCTTAAAGGGTTTTATAGGACTGATGCAGGAGAAATGTTTCAGCACTTAGTTAGAGGGACCAGAACAAGGGATTATCCCTGAAAGTTGAATAAAGGTGTAGTTAGAAGGGGTGGGAGGACTAGATTTTGCTTGGAGAGTTGTGAATGAGTGGAATGGGTTGTCAGAGTCAGTTGTGAGTGCTTTTTCTGTTAATAGGTTCAAGGAGAGGTATGATAGATTGTATAGACAGATTGGGTCTCCAGCGATGAGCTTTCTGATTCTATGGAGGTGCTCGAATAATAATAATAATAATAAAAAGTACACTGAGAAATAGGGATAAAAAGGTGTGATGCCTCTATATAAGACATTGGTCAGACCACATATGGACTATTGTGCTCAAATTTGGTCACCTAATTTTCATTATGATGTGGAAACACTAAAGAAGGTCCAAAGATGAATAACCAAAGTGATAACCTCAAACACTCTTCATAGCCAACACTCCAGGACGCTGGAGTGTTGGCTATGAAGAGTGTTTGAGGGAATGTGGATTACAGAGGCAGGTGGATAGGAGAAAAAGAGTAGATATGATAAAGATCTTCAAGTTAGTTAAGGATTCTATCTGATTAATACAAATGAAATGATAAAAGTGTAGACAATAAGACAGAAAGAATGAGAGGCCATCCCTGGAAGTTGTATAAAGGAGCAGATTTTTTATATGGAGAGTTGTTAGCGAATGGAATAGTCTGAGTGCATTGTGAGTGAAGGTAGTGTAAATAACTTCAAGGCTCATTATGATAGACATGTTGATGGTTGAGTGGGCCTCCCATGATGAGTCTGTTGACTCCATGAAGATTACCAAATAATAATAATAAATATACACACAGCATATAACTATTGATATATTCACTTCTAGTGCTCAAACTTATTTCCATGCCATATTTTCATGTAGTTAAACTCCAATTATGCAATCTTTCTCAAAAAATCAAGTATCAAGTTCTTAGAATAATCTTGCTTCTTTTTGTCAACTTTCCCTGACATAAATATGTTATTGCATTTTCAAGCTTTGATCATCCAGAAATCTCTCTTTTTTTTTTTTTTTTTTGTAACTGTTATCCTGTATAAATAGATAATTTGCCTTATCCAAGATGTGGTAACAGAAAACTGTTATACTGTTATCACACCAAGGGATGTATGCTTAACACTTTTCCTTTACATCTGCAACATTTGTCAAAGCTTGTGAATGGATTAGCTATCATATATTTAAATTAGAAAATAGTCAAGCACTTCAAGTTCAATAAACTTTTGCATTTGAGATTAACATAAAAAAAAAAAAAAACTAGCTAGGCATACTTATGTTTGCAGCGCCTTCTTTTCTTTGAGCATGAGCAAATGTCAGAAATATCTGTTCCAAGGTGGTATCACTAATTAGGTAATCTTCTAATTGCAATTCTTGTTTAGCTTTTTCCATTGTTGCAAATAATTTAGCCCAGGATAAAGATGCATCTGTGATATGGTAATGCACTATTCCCTATAAACAGAATTATACCAAGTGAGATATGCAAATAAGTGTGTTTAAGTTTCTAGGCAGCTGAACAAATTTAACCACATAAGTATAACAAATTTCAAAGATAGAGAAATATTTTAGCACTATGTTCTAAATAATGGCTTCAAGGTTAAAACTTTTATTTCACAATAATGCACTTTTCGCAAACATAAATGAATCAAAGCCCCACAAAAACAACAAAAAATATATTAGAAAATGTTACCAGTTATCAGCAATTTTTATACCATATAATTTTATACAGAACTCAACATAAATACATACATATGTTCGATAAGATAAGGTGATCTACACTATTAATCTGAAATGCGTGCAAGTGTGCACATGCACTCACGTACATTGAGTCTTATGCTCATATAATTTAAAAAACTTTTGATTTTGTGTCATACATGCTTACAAGAAATAACTGTTGCTCAATAAGACACTTGAACTCAGTGACGTGAATTGATATCATCATTTGGAGTCTTCACAAATCCCAGGACCTAGCACAGGAGGAACACACACACAGGTCTAATGATTATCATACTTCATCAGTTTGTTCACTGCACGTCATATCCCGCTGACATATGATAGTCTATTCACTTACCAGCTGCCATGACAGTAACTACTTTTTCATTTGCTTGTTGCTTAGCACATCCCCTACTCAACTTTTAGAGGTCACTACACTCCTCTCATTTCCTTCTACCATAAGCACTGGGATAGAGAACAAAAGAATTACAATTAAGTATAAACATGATAAGTATAGCTAGGACATTAGTCATAAACAATGAGGAAATTTAATTATACATTTTGTAGCTTGAAAAATATACACACACATGATTCTGCAAAGCAGAGTTTCTGGGTTACATAATCCTTAATCCATCACCCATGGTATAGTAATGCACTACAGGTTTACAACCTTTCATGTGTGACATTTATACAAAAGGAAAAACTTTTTATTCCTATTTCCTCAGTGTCCTCCTGAATACTGCAGCTATTCTCTGCACTACATTTACCATTTTTGCAACATGTTCCCTAATTTCCATTCTCTTTCCAGTGTTACAAACTAAAGATCTTCTTTTTTCAGTTTATCAAGGCAAAGTCCAGCAAGTCTACGGTTTACTCAGTGCAAAAAAACTTTTAACATTACACTTTGTGACATTAAACTGACATATGTTTTCTCGAGTTACAATACCAGTCTACTGACTGCCTTGATAAATATCTAGAATAGTGATTAATATATTTGCTTCTGTCTTTGTAATGTACATTTTCTTAATTTTCACTATTTAGTTGTTTAAGAAATTAGGGAACTGCATTTATATATAAATAAAATAAACTTTCAAATGTATTTTATTCCCTATTGGTAGTGGGTGGAACTCTTTTAGCCATAATCAACTTTTGGAAATTGGTAGGCAGCTAGTCTCCACTCTTAGTTATTATTGGTAGTTGAGTTCATGGCTGCTGATGATTTTGAAGACTTCAGAGTGAGAATGAGGCAATTACCATTTCTAGATTACTATCTAGAAACATTGTCACAAGGCTTTTATATATATATATATATATATATATATATATATATTTATAAAAATAAATTTAACTGACTAGAACCCGAGAAAGTATAACAAAAACCTTTAATACATCACAACTAGTTTCATCGGTGATCCGACTTCTTCAGGTGAGAAATAAAAACATAAGACATAAAATAACACGGTAAAAAATGAACTTTACAGCTTAATAAAAAGCAGAATAATAACAGTCATATTTGAATAGGTGACCGCGTGCTACCGTTGGCATGAGTAGAATGTGTGCGACAGCTAATTTTTGAGCGCCAGTACTGGATTACTGCGCTATGGGAATCGGGTAAATTGTAGCTAAGATTATTGTTTAAATGTGAAGGGTCCAGAACTATTTCTTTTGATTCGATGATTCTTCTTTCGAATTCATCCTTGCAAATATATAAATTAGTAGTGCGTTCCCAATCAACTTGATGTGGCTGTTCTTCAAGGTTAGAGTTTGCCGAGAAAAGGACATGACTGGAAAGGGCGCTCGCTCGTGCTCTACTGTAGGAGATGTCACGTCTATGTTCCTCAAGACGAAGTGAAACAGATTTGTCTGTCTGGCCAAAATAAGGTCGACCACAGTTGCACAAAACTTTATAAACACCAGGAAAATGCAGATGGTTGTGTTTTGGTTTTGGTCGACTCAGAAAAGAACGAAGTTTTGGCAGCGTAGTATAGTCGGTCTTTATGTTGAATTTTTTCAGAATCTTAGCTAGTTTTGGGGTAAGAGTGCTGATAAAAGGCAACTGTATATGAGTGATTGGGTTGGAGTCATCTTCTTGTCGAGGATGTTGGCGTGGTCTCAAGCGTTTAGTGATGTTACGAGACGAATATCCATTATTTAAGAAGGTGTTTTTCAGGAAGTTAAGCTCTGTTTGAAGGTCTTCTTCTGTGGAAATGAGACATCTTGCTCGATGGGCGAGGGTGGAGATGATGCCCAGTTTCTGAGGTGGGAAGTGATGAGAAGAACCATGTAAATATCTATCAGTGTGGGTGGTTTTTCGAAAAATTGAAAATTTAAGACAGTCAGGAAATCTACTGATCTTTAGATCCAAGAAGGGGAGAACGCCGTTAACCTCTAGTTCAGATGTGAATTTAATGTTTTGATGTTGGTTATTTAAATGGTTTAGGAAGTTTTGCAGTTCCTCTAAACTATGTCCCCAAATAAGGAAGACGTCATCGATGTAACGTAACCACAGTTTAGGTTTCAAAGTAGCTGAGGAAATAGCTTTCTCTTCAAAATCTTCTAGAAAAAATTAGCTAAGACTGGAGATAGAGGGCTGCCCATAGCTAAACCGCTAGTTTGTTTGTATATTTTCTCTTCGTAGCAGAAATAGCCGGAATTGATGCAGTGAGTTAGAAGAGCGAACACTTTTTTAGAAACCTTGTCCTTAAGAAGACTCAGAACTTCATCTGTAGGAACATTCGTAAACAAAGATACGATGTCAAAACTCACCATTCTGTCCGAGTCTAAAAGATTCAAATTTTTTATTTTTGAGATGAAATCTTCAGAGTTTTTGATGAAGGAAGAAGAATTGCCAACTAAATGTTTTAAAGAAGCTGCAAGATATTTAGACAGATTGTATGTAGGTGAGTCAATCCCTTCCACAATAGGTCTTAAAGGGGGTGTCAACCTTATGGATCTTAGGCAAGCCGTACAACCGAGGAATGAGGGGATGGAGAGAGCGGAGAGATAGTTTAGAGGAACTGCAAAACTTCCTAAACCATTTAAATAACCAACATCAAAACATTAAATTCACATCTGAACTAGAGGTTAACGGCGTTCTCCCCTTCTTGGATCTAAAGATCAGTAGATTTCCTGACTGTCTTAAATTTTCAATTTTTCGAAAAACCACCCACACTGATAGATATTTACATGGTTCTTCTCATCACTTCCCACCTCAGAAACTGGGCATCATCTCCACCCTCGCCCATCGAGCAAGATGTCTCATTTCCACAGAAGAAGACCTTCAAACAGAGCTTAACTTCCTGAAAAACACCTTCTTAAATAATGGATATTCGTCTCGTAACATCACTAAACGCTTGAGACCACGCCAACATCCTCGACAAGAAGATGACTCCAACCCAATCACTCATATACAGTTGCCTTTTATCAGCACTCTTACCCCAAAACTAGCTAAGATTCTGAAAAAATTCAACATAAAGACCGACTATACTACGCTGCCAAAACTTCGTTCTTTTCTGAGTCGACCAAAACCAAAACACAACCATCTGCATTTTCCTGGTGTTTATAAAGTTTTGTGCAACTGTGGTCGACCTTATTTTGGCCAGACAGACAAATCTGTTTCACTTCGTCTTGAGGAACATAGACGTGACATCTCCTACAGTAGAGCACGAGCGAGCGCCCTTTCCAGTCATGTCCTTTTCTCGGCAAACTCTAACCTTGAAGAACAGCCACATCAAGTTGATTGGGAACGCACTACTAATTTATATATTTGCAAGGATGAATTCGAAAGAAGAATCATCGAATCAAAAGAAATAGTTCTGGACCCTTCACATTTAAACAATAATCTTAGCTACAATTTACCCGATTCCCATAGCGCAGTAATCCAGTACTGGCGCTCAAAAATTAGCTGTCGCACACATTCTACTCATGCCAACGGTAGCATGCGGTCACCTATTCAAATATGACTGTTATTATTCTGCTTTTTATTAAGCTGTAAAGTTCATTTTTTACCGTGTTATTTTATGTCTTATGTTTTTATTTCTCACCTGAAGAAGTCGGATCACCGATGAAACTAGTTGTGATGTATTAAAGGTTTTTGTTATACTTTCTCGGGTTCTAGTCAGTTAAATTTATTTTTATAAATGTATACATCCCGAGTAAATCCTAATTTCAACAATATATATATATATATATATATATATATATATATATATATGATTTTTTTTTTAAACTAATCGTTTTGTTTGTTAAATACAAAGAAAGTCTGAAGTACAGGGTGTTCGGGATAAATTTGACAGTTTCGTAAGGAAAAAGAAAATCTTCTTTGTATCTATTAAATTTAATGAATTGACAAAAAAACATTACAGGCAGAGTTAATTACAATACTATCAACAAGATTTACTCAAAATAACCACCATTAGCATCGATCACAGCTTCAATTCTGCTTCGGAACCTCGAACAAGCTGATGCTACAGTCTCCCTGGGAAGGGCCGCAAAAACTGTTTTAATTTTATCCATTAACTGGGCTTTTGTATTACTGGAAGTGCGATTGGTGTCTTTTTCAACTGCGCCGCATACAAAATAATCCATGGGGTTAAGGTCTGGGGAGTTTGGAGGCCAAACATTTGGACTGGTGAAGTCGTAGAAATATTCAGACAACCATTTTTGACTTTTCCCAGAGGTGTGGCAAGGGGCCGAATCCTGCTGCCATACATACGGCCTACCATTGGCTACCCTTGTTATCCAGGGCTTGACTACAGTTAGCAACTCCACGAACAAAGCCCGAATTCCAATGCCAGGGTTCTTCAACACCTGTTCCTGCAGATTTGCGAGGAATTCTGCTGTACGAACGCAATCAGATCGTCTGCTAGGGATCTTTCTTCTTGCTACATCCTCGTAGTCACCATTGCAAGTCTCTAGTTCATGCCTGATTGTTTTTACTGTATTCAGGGAGCATTGGGCAGCAGTCGTAATATCCTTATTTTGATGGCGGGCACGAATCATCATGATACAAGTTATTCTCTTCCATGATTCAGGTGGGTTCCAGCTATCCATCCTTTCTGACATCTTGTATATGAATGAAGAAGGGTCCAAACTTTTAAATGAAGAGAAGTGTGTGTTAATACATGTAACTTACGGAAAAATATAATTAATTATAAATATGTCAAATTTATCCCGAACACCCTGTAGATCATCATCATCATCAAATTCCTGCCATGTACCCTCAAGGGGTGTACAGGATATGACAGTACTACATGAAAAAATTACATCATTACTAACTTCCTATCTACAATTTTCCTCCAAATCAGTCTGTTATTTGTCAAGACTCCAACATTATCAGATCTTATATTTCTATCGTCTAAGGCACTTTGTACTGTATCAATCCACCTATATCTTGGTCTTCCTCTGGGTCGTTTTCCTGCCAACCTGGCAGAGAACACCAGTTTTGCTAATCTTTCCTCTCCCATTCTATTTAAGTGACCATACCACCTGAGATTACCTCTGCTAACGCATTCCTTGATGCTGACAATGTCAAGTTCTTTCCTAATATCCTCATTTTTAATATGATATTGCCATTGATGCCATCTGTTCATGCCTATAATCTTTCTCAGGACTCTCATATCTGCGGTCTCTAGTCTTTGGTCAAATGTTTTACTTCTGACCCAGCTCTCAGATCCATAAGTTAAAACTGGTTTGAACACTGTCTTGTATACAGCTAATTTAGTGTTCCGACTAATTTCTCTCTTATTCCATATGAATTTATTCAATTGACTTCCCACCATACCAGCTTTGCTGATTCTGTTGTCTATTTCTATATTTAATTTACCATCTTCAGTAAAAATCGTGCCTAAGTAGCTGAAATGTTTTACTTGTTCCACAGGTTCTCCATTCACAACACAGTTGACATTTTCAATGATTCTGCCTATTTTCATTGTCTTTGTCTTTTTATTGCTGACCTTCATACCATATCTGTTACAACAGCAATTGAATTTAGTCAGAGAATCTTGCAGACTTGTAGCGGATTTATTTAGAAGTATAACATCATCCGCATAAAGCAAAGAGCTGACATTAACATCTCCAATTTTGATATCAGGTTTAATACCAATTTCCTTCATAATGTGATCCATATCGATAATGAATAACAGAGGGGATAATGTACATCCTTGTCTCACACCAGATTTAACATTAAACCAGCTTCCTGTACTTCCTTCAATTCTAACTGCTGACTTACAACTCAAATAAAGACTAAGTATTGCTTGATATAATGCCCCATTGACACCATATAACTGCAGCGTATTGAATAGCTTCTCTCTTGGCACCTTGTCATATGCCTTTTCCAAATCGACAAAACTTAAATACAGATCTTTGTTATATTCCCATGCTTTCTCGACTATTTGTCGTAAAGTGAAGATCTGATCCTGACAGCCTCTATTTGGCCTGAATCCAGCTTGTTCTTCACCAAGCTTTTCTTCCACAATTCTTCTCAACCGTTTCTCAAGTATACTTGCATAGATCTTGCCAGGAACACTCAGTAGGGAAATACCTCTGTAATTCTCACATTCAGTTTTATTTCCCTTTTTATATATGGGTACTATGAGAGCTCTACTCCAATCATCTGGAATTCGTCCCTCTGTCCAGGCTTTCTGAACTATGCAGTGCAGCCACTGTAAGACTTTTATACCACCATACTTCAGCATTTCTGGTCGAATATCATCTACTCCTGCTGCCTTTCCACATTTCAAGCCTTTGATGGCTTTTTCTACTTCAAGTATGGATATGTATTCCTGACTGCATGTCTGGTCAGTGTTTTTTTATCACTGTGCTGTCTTCACTGCTTGTTTCATTTAGCAGTTTTTCAAAGTAATTACTCCATACTTCAAGGATATCTTTTTCTCCTGTTTTCATTTCACCTTTATCATCTCTAACTCCTTTTACAGCATTCTTTCCTCCATTCCTAAGCTTCTTCAACAACCTCCAGAATATTTTGCCACCTTCTTGATATATATTTTCTATATTCTTGCCAAAGTCCTCCCATGACTTTTGTTTAGCTAGTTTTACACACTGTTTAGCTTTCTTACATTTGTCTCTGTATTCTGTAAGAGTAAAAGCTGACTTATTTGCCAGGAATTTTTGATATGCTTTCTTCTTTTCCTTCACTGCCTCTTTAACTTCCTGTGTCCACCAGGGAGTTCTGATTTTTTTATCCTTGCACACAACCTCACCACATGCTCTCTGGCAGAATCAATCAATGTTTTCTTCAGAATTTGCCACTGAATCTCCAAGGTTTGATTCCTGTTCTCAAACTCTTTCATTTTCTTTTCAATAATCTTTCTGTATTTTAGTCTACAGTTCACATCTGAAAGCTGCTCAACTTTTATTCGCTTTAAAACTTTCTTACATGTTGAATTGTTTCTCAGGCTGTATGGCATGTGGCACCATCTCGTTGAAACCACATGTCGTCCACATTCATATCTTGCAATTTAGGCACAAAAAACTGGATTATCATTTTGCGATAGCGAGCACCATTAACTGTTATTGCCTTACTAGCCGCATTTTCGAAGAAGAATGGACCGATGATGCCTCCAGCCCAAAATCCGCACCAAACAGTGACACGTTGTGGATGCATTTGTTTCTCAACAATCACTCGTGGATTTTCTGAACCCTAAATTTTGTCGATTAACGAAGCCATCAAGATGAAAATGAGCCTCATCGCTGAAGATGATTTTGTTCAAAAAATAAGCATCCACTTGTTGTTGTTCCATAATCCATTCAACGAACTCTCTTCGTTGTGTGTGGTCAGTAGGCTTCAGTTCTTGAGTCAATTGAACTTTGTAAGCATAAAGATGCAAATCTTTCATGAGAATATGCTGTAGAGAGCTTATCGAAATGCCCAATTCAAGACCACGGTGCCGAATTGATGTTCCTGGACTCTTAGCAACACTCTGACGAACTGCTTCGATATTTTCTGTTGAACGACTTGTTGAAGGACGCCCAGAGTGTATAAGATCATTAATTGATCTAGTTTCCTCGAATTTTTTAATTAATCTTTTCGCAGTTGAAGTTAAATCACTATTCCGACCATATTTTGTACAAAAATTGCAAACTGTAGCTGCCAAACCTTCATTATTTTTAAAATATTGCTCAACAATGAAAATGCGTTGTTCTTTCGTGTAGCACTCCATTTTTAATAACCCTGAACTTTCAGCTGTCACGCTGTCTTTTTTTTCTCGTTGGCAACACTTTACTGCACAAATGGCGCTAAATTTAAATCTTGTGTGAATTTTGGGACACCCTGTACAATGGAACAAGAATCTCCTTACTTCTACAGTCAGTGTCCTCTGCATCATTCCCAGAAGCCTTTGTGTTGTCTTTACAATTTTGGCGATGTGTCCCCTAAATTTTAGATCCTTATCCACTATCACCCCCAGATCTCTTATTTCCTGTACCTCCAACAATATATTCTCACCAAGCATAAATTCTGCATCCCATCTTTGTTTTCCAAATTTTAAAACCTTACATTTTGCAACATTGTACTCACATCCCCATTTCCATGCCCAATCACTCAATCTATTCACGTCTTCCTGTAAAGCCACATCTTCACTACACTTCATGGTTCATCCCAACTTTGCATCATCATCTGCAAACAACTGAATATCTCCATCCAAATCTTTACCTATATCATTAATATGCAAGTTAAACAGTAATGGACCTAAAACGGACTCCTGAGTTACTCCACTAGTGACTTTCCTTTTCCCTGGATATTGCTCCCCCATACACAACTTGTTGATACCTATCAGATAGCCAGTCTCCAATCCAATGCACCAATCTAATATTCAAGCCCATCTGTTCTAGTTTGACTGTCAACCTATCATGAGGTACTCTATCAAAAGTCTTTGCAAAATCCAAGTATATTACTGTGTATCCTTTTCCTCTGTCCAAGGAAACGTTTTACAAACTATTTTGGTAGGAAGAATTGATAGCAAAGGAACTAGAGGAAGAAAAAGAATATCTTGGTTTGACAGCATCAAGACATAGACAGGAAAGAGCAGTATACAACTGCTCAGATTAACTCAAGAATGTAGTTTGTTTGCCAAGATGGTCGCTGACCTTCGATAGAAGATAGCACCATAAGTAAGTAAGTATCAATAGATGGAGATTTTGCAGTTGCTGGTTTGACACACTGATACAAAAATTGAGGTAAGAACTGGAGGTGCTCAGCATATTGAAAAATTACAATATGAATACAACAATGGAACTGGATGGCATGTAGTAGGTGTGCTAAGAAATTCGGTAATACCTCTGATAAGTGTTTAATCTAAGTCTCAGTTCTGGCAAGGTTCCAAGGCAGGTTGAAAGAGGATAAAGTAGTTCCTTTACATAAAAGAGACTTTATGTAAAGGAAGATAGAGTAGCAAATTACAGCCCAATTAGTATCTCAGGAGTGGCGGTTAAAGTATTGGAAAGGATGGGAATTGGGAAAAGGGTAAAATCCAGTAATGAATGGATAAGAATTAGGAATATGATAGATTCTCTATTGGGGGGGGGGGGGGCAAGGCTTTATAAATGACAGGTCCTGACTTAGTAATTTACTCAATTTTATAATAGAGTGATAGCACAATTATATAATGGAAATTACCATACCATGATACTAGTGGACTATGCAAAGGCATTTGACAGAATACCACATGGAAACTGTTATATAAATTGGAGGAAGTTGCAATGGATATGAAGCTGTAGTATCAAAGGGGAAATAGCTGAAATGCAGCATCAGAGACAGTACATGGTGGAGTGAAATCTAGGGAAATGAGGGTGACTAATGGAGTGCCTCAAGGTTCTGTACCATTACAGAATGTTTTTAATTTGTATAATGATGATATAGGAAATGATTTAAAGGGGATTGGGGATATTCAGTTGTATGCCAATGATGCAAAACTGGGGAGGATAATTAATAATTCATGAAGGTTATGCCTGCAGGATGAAGTAAATAAATTGGCATTATGGGCAAAGGATAATGGTTATCGATTTAATGTAGCAAAATGTACGGTTATGCACTTCAGGTTTAAAAATGTTACATAATGTGTATCACATTGATCGTCATACTGAATTGGAGGAAATGAAAGAGGATAGGGATTTTTTTTGGGGGGGGGGGGGGGAATGGCAGACAGTTAAAGTTCAGAGGGCATACTGCAAAAGTTGGCAAAATAGCTCCAAGTATTATTTGGATGTTCAAGTGCACAATGACAACTAGAAACAGCTGTATCTTGACTAGTGTGCACGGATTTGGTCATCTGGGTTTCTTGGATTTCGGAAGGTGGAAGAGAAGATGCAAAGGTGAGCGACCAAGCTGGTAAGTAAAATGTCTGTGGAATGCTCTCTATGAGGACAGATTGAAAGTGTGTCAGTTGCAAAGTTACTCGATAGTCTGAAATGAGGGGCATGATAGAAACTTATAAATGCTTTAATATACATGACAAAAAGCACGAGAGAGAGAGAGAGATCTAAGGGTCATCCTTGGAAATTGAGTAAGATGTGGTTAATAAGAGTGTGCAGACTACTTTTTTTTTTTTTTGCTTTGATAAATGAGTTGTCAGAAGTATTTGTGAATGCCCTGACAGTGAATGAATATTTAAAGAGAGGTATGAAAGGCATTGCATGTATAACAATTAATATAGGTCTCCAGTGAGGAGCCTTCTGACTCCATGGAGATATCCAGATAATGATGATATTATTATTTAATAACATGAAATTATCATTAAGTACAGTACCTATGCATGAAATTGGTCTTTGAGAATGAAAAAAAAAATAGCATGGAAAAGATAATTATTTATCACAATATAATGCTGCATAGTAACTTAATTACAAGCTATGTATATAATAAAATCCTGAAACATAATACTGATATATAGTTATAAATAGGGCTAGATAAATATGCATGCCCACAGGGAGTAGATTTTGCAAATATCTACTCACTGTGGTGATATTATATTTTCTCCAGTTTGCAAGCAACTGCAAACTGGAGAAAATATATTTATTTTTATTTAATATATTTTTATTTAATAAAAAATTTTCTAAACTTTTGTTTTTAACTTTAAGAAAAAAAACAGAATATGTATAACTTAAATAGCCATTCTAGTAAAAAATAAATTAATGTAAAAAATCATATTTCCACAAAAAATCAATGTTATTTTTATTGTTGTTCTTATTATTTACTGACTTATATTTCTTCTTAGGACAGTTTTCACATAATGGAAATATTCTTCAAACAATGATACAGTATCATTATTCACTTGGAACTCCTGTTGACTTAATGGGACATATTATCAAAAATGGGGGAGGGGGGATCTTTGGTGACCCCTGGTTAAAAATCAAAACAAAGCATAAATTTTATTTCATTGTTGGGTTCATTTAGTCAAACAACTTGTAGCAATATTTGGAGGATGGACTGATAGTCTAAAATCTTGTTCTGCATCAAGCTTATTTTAGTATTTCAACCACAATGAGGTGCAAGTTGAAAAAACTCTCTCGAATCTGCAGGTAGGTGAAAATGCAAAAAGATTTTCACAGCTTTTTCACTAAGTGATGGATATCCATTACTTAGTGATGCAAAAAAGGTGATGCAAAAAAAGAACTAATTTTCTAAGTTGGCACAAATGATCTGAGAGGTGAGAAGTATTATATGAGGTAGGATGAAAAGGAGTTGTTAAAAGAAGCAAACCTGAAGAGTGAGAAGGTGAAGATTGTAAACCTCCTGCCATGGTATGACAAAGATAAACTGAATAGGAGGGCATTGGTAGCAAATGAATCAATATGTAGGTTGTGCAGAAGGAATGATGTAGGATTTGTGGATCTGTGGTCTGATGGAAAGAATGATTTATATAATGCTGATGGACTGCATCTAAATGGTTTTGGTGCTAGGTGTCTAGAGAGCTTTGTTCACCAAACATGCTGAAGTGCAAATTCAAAGGAAAAACTTAAGCAATTAGGGTGGAAGCAGGTGAGTTTGTGTGAAGGCACCCATAAGGAATGTGAGTGTGAGAATGAACAAGTGCAGAATGTAGTTTCTCAAGCAAAAATATTGAATAGGGTAGTCAATTCAGGAAGTAAGGGTGATTGCAGTCCTAAATGAATGCTGCTGTTTCTATATACTAATGGCAAATATATATCAGGAATAAGAGGGAGAAGTTTTTGGTGTTGGGTTAGTGCAGCCTCGCCAAAAGTAATAGGTATTAATGAGACTTGGCTAGATAGAATGTGAAGGGTTTAGGATTTTTCAGGGAAGATAGAGAAGATAAGATTAGAGATAGATGTTGAAAGTTAATCCACTTGTATTTCAGTAATAAGGATCGACACTTTTTGGTTACTTGTATATGGAAATACAACTTCTGCATTATTTCACCCTTGCTATTACTTCTGGGTATGGCTCCCACCGACGAGACCTCAAAGTAAGTTGAAATCGATCCGAGTAACGTCTCTTTCCCATAATGTATAGCATCATAGAGGTCTGTAAAGATGTGTGCATTGCATTATGGGATACTAAGGCAATTAAGATGAAGTTATTAGTCTTAGACTAATGACTGTTGTTTGGACTCAAGATCACAGTGATGAAGCCATGTTTCATCAAGAGTCACAATATGAGCCAAAAATGCACCTGATTTCTCAAAATGATCCAAAATCTTTTGAGATGACAGCACATATTCTCTCTGTTGGTCAACATTCAAACAGCTGGGGACCCACTTTGCTGAGAGCTTCTGCATGTCCAGATATTGGTGGATAATGATCCCCAAAATTGTTCCCTGGATATCCCCAGAATCTTTGCAATGTTTTTCACTGATATTCAACTATCATCAACGATCATGGCATGCATTGCATCAATGTTTTCGGTAGTGATCGCCGTGGAAGGCCTTCTTGACCTGGGGGTATCTGTTGTCTCAGGATGCCCAGTTTTAAACTTGGTCACCAATCTGGCAACTATTGATCATGCTGGGACACAGTCCCCTTAAGTCTCACACAAAGTATAAGGTAAGTTACAGGTGAATATCAGTTGCAGACTTTTCTTGTAGCATGAAAAACTTGATCAAATTTCTTCAAAACCTCTGACATGTCATATATACTAAAAGAAAAAGAACAAATTATTACAATTTGATCAAACATGGGAGTTTAAAGGTTTTGAGATATGTTCTTTCTTTAGGTTATATCAGGTGCTTTAATATATCATTTTTGCTCTAGGTGTTTATCAGAACTTTTACCCCCCCCATAGATTCTTTTACATTAAAACCTATAGCTTGGCTCTCAGACACGTTGACAATGTTTTTATTATCTGGTCACATGGCCACCAAACTATAAACACCTTCCACAAGCACCTGAACAAACAACACAAGTGAATACAATTTACTACTGAAAATAAAAACGCACTTCCTTTCTGGATACATTGGACATACGTCTTTCCAGGCAGCCTATCTTTCACCGACTACCCCACAAGTCTATACATAACAGCAAATATACATGCTAACTCTTATCATTACCCTTCAAAAAAACTTGAATTCATTAACATCCTTAAAAACAGAGCTATAACAATTTTCTCTAATGAACGCTTTTAAACAATTACAAATTATTAGGAATACATTCATAAACAATGGCTACAGCAAAATTACCATCAATAAAGTTCTTCATAAAACTTAATCAAAAAATGTGAATAATAGAGATTACAGCACAATCATAGCTATCCCATAAATGAAAGGGTTATCAGATAAAATAAATAGCATTCTACACCATTACAATCTTAATGCTACTTTTAAACCACCTATAAAATTAAAAATATATTCAACTCCTCCAAGGATCCCTTTCTCTTAGTCCACCCTTGGTATATTGAATCTATTGCACCTGTAATTTACCTTATATCGATGAAACTGGACGCACAATTCTTATCCATAAAAAGGAACACAATGACAATCAAGGAAAAGGAGTAGCCATAGTATTCAACACAAAATACGAGGCTAATCTTCTTGAATGGCAGTCAGTCTCAAGTAGAGTAATGTGGGCAAATATGAGAATGGGGAACTGGACAATGAGACTTATTTGTGCCTATGGTCCCACAGAAGGTTCTACTAAGGTAAAAGTGGAGGAATTATTTGATGCTTTAGAAAAAGCAACTGACACAATGAAAAAGGAAAAGTTGGTCCTTGTTGGGGATCTAAATAGCAGAGTAGGAAATGATTGTGAGACATACAAAAATATTTTGGGAAAATTTGGAGAAAAGAGCAAAGCTAATAATAATGGCAAATATCTGTTGGATTTTTGCTCAGGACATGGACTGGTTATTACTAACACCATGTTCCAACATTAAAATGTGCACAAATTCACATGGAGAGAAGAGGCTAGGATTAAGAAACGTCTCATTGACTATGTTATTGTTGATAGTGATGTTTTCTCCCTGGTGCAGGACACCAGAGTGTACAGAGGATTTGAAATTGGAAGTGATCACTATTTAGTCTTGAGCAGGATAAAATTGAATTTCATATTGAAAAGAATAACATGTAAGAAAGTTTTAAAGTGGATAAAAGTTGAGCAGCTCTCAGATGTGAACTGTAGACTAAAATACACAAAGATTATTGAAGAAAAAATAAAAGAGTTTGAGAACAGGAACCAAACCTTGGAGATTCAGTGGCAAGCCTTCAAGAAAACACTGACTGATTCAGCCAGAGACGCATGTGGTGAGGTTGTCTGCAAGGATAGAAAAATCAGAACTCCCTGGTGGACACAGGAAGTTAAAGAGGCAGTGAAGGAAAAGAAGAAAGCATATCAAAAGTTCCTGTCAATAAGTCAGCTTGTGCTCTTAGAGAATATAGAGACAAATGCAAGAATGCTAAACACTGTGTAAAACTAGCTATACAAAAGTTATGGGAGGACTTTGGCAAGAATATAGAAAATAAATATCAAGAAGGTGGCAAAATATTCTGGAGGTTGTTGAAGAAGCTTAGGAATGGAGGAAAGAGTGCTGTAAAAAGAGTTAGAGATGATAAAGGTGACATGAAAAAATAAAAGATATCCTTGAAGCATGGAGTAATTACTTTGAAAAACTGCTAAATGAAACAAGCAGTGATGGCAGCACAGTGGTAAAAAACACTGACAGGCATGCAGGCAGGAATATATATCCATACTTGAAGTAGAAAAAGCCTTGAAATGTGGGAAGGCAGCTAAAGTAGATGATATTTGACCAGAAATGCTGAAGTATGGTGGTATAAGAGTCTTACAGTGGCTGCACTGCATAGTTCAGAAAGCCTGGACAGAGGCATGAATTCCCGATGAATGGAGTAGAGCTCTCATAGTACCCATATATAAAAAGGGAAATAAAACTGAATGTGAAAATTACAGAGGTATTTCCCTACTGAGTGTTCCTGGCAAAATCTATGCAAGTATACTTGAGAAAGGGTTGAGAAGAATTGTGGAAGAAAAGCTTGGTGAAGAACAAGCTGGATTCAGGCCAAATAGAGGCTGTCAGGATCAGATCTTCACTTTACGACAAATAGTCGAGTAAGAATGGGAATATAACAAAGATTTGTATTTAAGTTTTGTCGATTTGGAAAAGGCATATGACAAAGTGCTAAGGGAGAAGCTATTCAATACGCTACAGTTATATGGTGTCAATGGGGCATTATATCAAGCAATACTTAGTCTTTCTTTGAGTTGTAAGTCAGCAATTAGAATTGAAGGAAGTACAGGAAGATGGTTTAATGTTAAATCTGGTGTGAGACAAGGATGCACATTATCCCCTCTGTTATTCATTATCACTATGGATCACATTATGAAGGAAAGTGGTATTAAACATGATATCAAAATTGGAGATGTTAATGTCAGCTCTTTGCTTTATGCAGATGATGTTATACTTCTAAATAAATCTGCTACAAGTCTGCAAGATTTTCTGGCTAAAATTGAATAACTGTTGTAATTGATATGGTATGAAGGTCAGCAATAAAAAGACAAAGACAATGAAAATAGGCAGAATCATTGAAAATGTCAACTGTGTTGTGAATGGAGAACCTGTGGAACAAGTAAAATATTTCAGCTACTTAGGCACGATTTTTACTGAAGATGGTAAATTAAATATAGAAATAGACAACAGAATCAGCAAAGCTGGTATGGTGGGAAGTCAATTGAATAAATTCATATGGAATAAGAGAGAAATTAGTCGGAACACTAAATTAGCTGTATACAAGACAGTGTTCAAACCAGTTTTAACTTATGGATCTGAGAGCTGGGTCAGAAGTAAAACACTTGACCAAAGACTAGAGACCGCAGATATGAGAGTCCTTAGAAAGATTATAGGCATGAACAGATGGCATCAATGGCAATATCATATTAAAAACGAGGATATTAGGAAAGAACTTGACATTGTCTGCATCCAGGAATGCGTTAGCAGAACTAATCTCAGGTGGTATGGTCACTTAAACAGAATGGGCGAGGAAAGATTAGCAAAACAAGTGTTCTCTGCCAGGTTGGCAGCAAAACGACCCAGAGGAAGACCAAGATATAGGTGGATTGATACGGTATGAAGTGCCTCAGATGATAGAAATATAAGATCTGATAATGTTGGAGTCTTGACAAGTAACAGACTGATTTGGAGGAAAATTGTAGATAGGAAGTTAGTAATGATATAATTTTTTTATGTAGTACTATGATATCCTGTAGACCCCTTGTGGGTACCTGGCAGGAATTTGATGATGATGATGAAAAAGGAACACAAATGACACATTAAATTTAACAATTTTGGTAAAGCAGGCCTCTTCAGATCATGCTCTTAACACTCTACACCAAACTGATTTGAAAGGTACCTGTTCTTTACATCATACAAAAAACTGATATGAATGCAAATTTAAAGAAGCCTGTGAAATTTTGATCAACCATCCTTATCTAAACAAGTAACATGGCATAAAAATCTCAAGAATTTGGTGTCACACATTCAGCCCACTTAAATTCAAGTTCTCCAGCAAAACCTTAGTTTAGCACTCTAAGCAATAATTTCAGTTGTTATTGGACACTATCTACACTGTTTTGTTCTGGTTTATGTGAGAGCATGCTGCTCTCTAGCTTAATATATCTCTTAGTGATTTGTAACCAAACAGATAATAACAGGACTCTAGCTCTGAAGTTTTTTTTTTTTTTTCACCAGAGGCCAGGCCAGGCCAGCAGTGGTAACAGTTGACCAAATTAGTGTGACTTTAACATACTGTGTATGTAATGTACCTTATTTCTTTGTATGTGTGTGTATACTCCAGATGATGACCTTGATATGAAGGTTGAAACATTAGGTGATTATTTTGGTTTATATTAACTGAAGTTTTAATATAAGACATTGTTTCCAGAATTTTTTAATAATGAATGGCTATCTCATAGCATTGAAACCAAAGGAAATTAACCACAGAACTTTCTGCTGTAATATATACTGTTTCTTTTGTACTTAGTACTTAACAATAGTGAGAGAGTAGCATGACAAAAAGTTTGTATAAAATGTTTTTTTTTCACATTTCATAAAAAATAAAATTTCTATTACCTGATTTACATCCTTCAGTATAGATGCCGGAAAATTTCTTGTAATATAATCTTTTAAATTTTGTAATGCACTAGGGTTTTGGACTTGTTGCCTTTGTAGCTTTGCAATAATAGTAAATCCCTGTCCAAACTTTGATTTAAGGTACTGAATAGAACCCATGCAGCGAAACTGACCATTTACCATAATTGCCAGACGACTACAAAGTCCTTCACATTCCTCCATGCTATAACAAAGAAAAATACAAATACTTAAATATTAAGTCAGTTTTATGCAATTACTTGTATATGTCATACCATATTTTTAACAAACAGACAAATACAAACTTCTTATTCTTTTTCAAACATAGCTATTATTTTTTCAATATTTAATTCCCCCCCCCTCCCCCCAAGAAACATACTACACTATGTTAGACAGATGGCATTTTAAGACTGTGAGACATAGCTACATCCAGTATTGGTAATGTACGTAGTTTTCCAATGTTTTTAATGTATTACTCACATATTATTTTATAAGAGAGAGGAATGACTTGAGGAAGGCATGGAGAAGTCACATCTAATAAGTGATTTCAGTGAAACTTGTCATAGATCCAGAAATGAAATATGAATGCTAGAAGTATTGGCAAGTAAGGGGAACAAAATTGTTACTATGACTGAGTTCATCCACCAAAAATTGTTGGAATAAGTGAGAAGTGGCTGGATGAGGATGACATCCTGACAGAAATAGAGATAGGAGGATGTGGTGTTTGACTCCGATATTAAAATTTTACTCTGTAAACAAATGTATACAGAATAAATGTTTGCTACAGATATTATTATTATTAACATCTGATCTTCATGGAGTGAGAGATTCACTGTGGAAGATGCATACTATCGCACACAATGCTCATTCAACCATCTTAAACTGATTCAATGTGTCTACATTCGCAACACACTCAGGCAATGCATTTGACTTACCAACCACTTTCCATGCAAAGAACCATCTCCTCACTCCTCTGTTCATACATACCCTTCTTTCCAGCAATGGCTTCTTGTTCTACCCCATTTCCATTCTACGAAAAATCTCTTCCATGTCAACCTGATAACAACCCCCTGACTAGTTCGTATATGCCTCATTCTCCTTCCTGCTCCTCCTCCATTATGAGACTTTGCAATTTACATTCTCTCAATCTGTACTCATACTCTACATTCCAAAGACCATTGACTACCTTTGTCAATCTACTCTGGATCCTTTCTAACATATCCTGGTCACCATGAAAATCAGGCAACTAAATCAGTGCACAATTATCCGTATGAGACTTGATCAAAGTCTTATACAACGGCATCATAACCTCTTTGTTTTTGCAGGTCAGCGTCCCCCGCATCATTGCCATTATACGATGTGATGTCTTCACAACTTGTGCAATGTGGTCCCTTAATTTCAGGTCCTAGTCCACCACCACTTCCAGATCTCTCATCTCTTCTACCTACATTCCATTGTTGCTTACCATTTCAAAACTTACATTTTGCAACATTGAACTAATAGTTCTTGCAATCTATTGAAGTCCTCCTACAAGGGCAAAATATCTGCTTGACTCTGCATTGCTCTCTCCCCAATTTTGCATAATCTGCAAACAGCCAAACAGTTGCATATCACTAGTTAAACCCATTCCAATATCATTAATATACAAATTGAACAACAATGGTGACAAAACTGATCCCTGTAGCAGCTCACTTCAGTGACCTTCCTCTTTCAAGTTACTGCACACCCATATACAACTTTCTAATACCTATTCTGACAGCCAGTCACTGACCCAACTGAGAAGTCTTATCCAATCCCATCCATTTTAATTTACTTAACAGTTTGTCAAAAGCTTTTACAAAACCTAAGTATACCAATGTATATGCATTTTTTTTTTGCTTGGAGAGTGATGATGAGGGGAATGTATTGCCAGAAGTATTTGTGAGTGCCCTGACAACGAATGAATGAAAGAGAGGTATGAAAGGCATTGTTTGTATAACAGTTAATGCAGGTCTCCAGTGAGCAGCGACTTTGTTTGCTTACACTTGAATAAAGGATTAAACCAAGTATATAATTTCTTGGTATCTTTAATTTATAGCATAACCAAGTGATAAAACTTCCAATAACTTTCTCTAATCCAAAGTAATTTTATAATACGTTGTGATACCTTTTGGCAAAGATTAATAACAGCAGAAATGAAGTTTATGAGAAAAACTGCAAAGTATACCCTATTCGATCACAAAAGAAATGAAGAAATTATGAAAGAATTAAACCAAGAACCAATAATAGAAAAAATAAAAAAATATAAACATAAATGGATGGAACACGTTTGAATAATGAAAACAGAAAGATCACCAAAACAAGCCTTAAAGTACAAGCTATTAGGAAAAAACCAGGATATCCTCTTAAACGATGACTTCTAAGGCCGGAACAGGCCATGCTAGGCCTAAATCCTTGATACGCATGATGATGATGATGAACCTTTTGGCAACTCGTATATGAAAATATGACTTTTGCATTACTTCAACATTAGTATTACCTATGAAAGGTATTGTCTGTATAACAGTTAATGTAGGACTCCAGTTGGCAGTGACTTTGTTTGCTTACACTTGGATAAAGGATTAAACCAGGTATATAATTTCTTGGTATCTTTAATTTATAGCATAACCAAGTGAAAAAAATTCCAACAACTTTCTCTAATCCAGAGTAATTTTATAATAAGTTGTGATACCTTTTGGCAACTCGTATATGAAAATATGACTTCTGCATTACTTCAACATTAGTATCACCTGGAGGGTAATGGATGGCAATGCTGTAGCTAATGAAGTTCTAACTGAGGCTCGGCTATTGCTGTTACCCTCCTGCCATGATCAGAGCTTTAATAGCTCAATAACACCTTATCCCTACACTGTCCTCTACAGATAACGGGGAAGATGAAAAGCATTCTTGCTTCGCCCCTTTAAGCCAGTCCTTATAAGGACTATAATTAATTAGTATCACCTGGGAGTTCGATTTGATGATTGAGATGGGGGCTCATGTTTTGTATATTATTGATGGTGAATCATGGATAGATTGAGAGATTACAGACCGAGTGACCGGCAAGTGATATTTGTTGTAAATGTGTCCTGAACACCATGCCATTATATATCAGTGCTCCTACCCAAAAAATTCAGAGTCCTGCATAAGTGCTGGTAAGGCTTCAACTGCACTGTAAGCATTTTTTTTTTTTTTTTTTAACTTTAGATACTTCGCATTGATAGTCATGGAAAAACAGCTAAATGAGACAATATTCAAGGAGGTATATAGAGAACTTATAAGACTAGGTGAACTATTTAACATCGATTGATGTTAAAAACAAGTTTCCCCCGGAAAGTGTCACAGAAGATCAGTTAGAATCGGTGCCTTCTACTCCTTCAGACTTTATGGAAGGGCGCACTCGCAAAAAGCGAAGAACAGCACAAAGACAACGAAATGGAACAGGATGCTCAGGGTTCGGACGCCACTATTTCTCCCAAAGAAAAGGTGCCTCCGATCATCCTTAGAGAAAAGCAGAAATGGGTAGCTTTAAGATCCACAATGTCCAATCTGCACATTGGCTTCCTTACGGCCAAAAACATGAATGAAGGCATAAAGATACAGCCAGCAACAGTGACAGACTATAGAAGGTTGACCAAAGATCTGGAGGATAGAGGCATCCAGTATCATATCTTTGCGCTCAGCTCGGAAAAAAACTTAAAAGTGGTCCTTTGTGGTGTCTGTGAAGACATTGACACTGCAGAAATAGCTGCTGACCTTAATTCTCAGGATCTGCCTCCAGTCAAGGTCAGCAGAATGTACAAAGCAGACAAGACTCCCATGCCATTAGTCCTAGTAGAGATTCATAAAATTTATGAATCTCTACTAGGACCTGAACCACTCCGGAAAACATCTTCTGGGCAGTGCCACAGGTGCCAGAAGTTTGGCCATGCCCAGAATCTATGTAGAGCAGAATATGGATGTTTGAAATGTGGGGACAGCTACCCAACCAATACCTGCACAAAGCCGAGGACCACCTCAGCCAAATGTGCCAAATGCGGTGGCCCTCATCCTGCGAACTACAAAGGATGTACTCAGCACCCAAAGAACAGAAGGATGGAGGCAGTCAATCAGCCTTCCTCCTACAGTATAAGAACACCAGAGGTCCAGGCATCAAAACCAGAGACTCAGCAGCCACAGTCGGGGACCTCCAATAATAGAGACACCCAAAAGCAAACAACAAGTTATGCTGAGGTGACCCATACAAATAGACCAATACCAGAACAAAATCAACCAATAGCACATAAAAATCTAACAGCTGTTATTACGGCCTCACTAGCAAATATGCTACAAGATTTCAGCCTGTCAAACCCTACTGCAACCTCCACTAAAAGATTTCTTTGTGAAACGCAGGTCATCCTCACAGCTCTCATAAATGAATAGTAACAAACTCATTCCAGCATATCTTCAGATCGTTGTTTGGAATGCAAATTGTCTCAAAAACAAAATTCCGGAACTCCGAGATTTCACATATAGGTATCAACCATGTTATATTAATCAGTGAAACTCATTTAAGACCCTCAAGACAATCCTAAAATAAAGGGTTATCGCCTATACAGAAATGATAGATTACTCTACAGAGGCAGCAGCACTGCCATCATCATTAAAAATTACATTACGCACCACCCTTCAACCACTAACCTTGAGATTGCAGGCGTGGAAGTAATCACCAGCTCCGCTGACAGATTGAAAATCTACTCAGCTTACAACCCTCCCCAAAAATCTCTACTACACTCTGATCTTACAACCCTCCCCAAAAATCTCTACTACACTCTGATCAAAATGCCATCTTATGCGTCAGAGAGCCCACCATTATAGCCGGGGATCTGAACTCCAAGCACCCTGCGTGGAATTGCACAACCACCAACAAGAATGGTTGCATCCTTTCCAATTACTGTTGTGGCAGGCCCCACTGAACCAACTCATCTCAGTACGTTTGGCACTGCTGACATCCTAGATATAGCTATCCTGCAGGATATCCAACTTCAATACAGCATTATATCTATGGATGAACTATCATCCGATCACAACCCAATTCTACTACAGCTGGGGAAAACAAGAATACCTGTCTCCTCCTTCTCACTCCTACATATCATGGGAAAGACTGTCAACAGCACTCAAGGATTATATTTACCTGTTCCTCACATATGAACAAAAGAAGAAGTAGAAACTGCAGTTACAAATCTCACACAACAAATTAATTCTGCTATAAAAGTAGCTACCTCCTACAAATCTGCTCGCAAGCCAGATCATTTGCCTGAAGACATCATGAACTTGATCAGAGACAAAAACAGAACTAGGAAAAGATTCCATAACACGTGTGCACCACAAGATAAAACAGCTCTAAACAGATTAAATGGGGCAGTAAGAGATGCACTCAAAGCTCACAGAGACCCAGTATAGGAAGAAAAGTTAGCCTCTATTTCACCTACTGATCACTCCATCTGGGGACTAATGAAAAATATCAGAAACAAAGACAGATCCCTTCCCCCAATATTCTCTGACCAGGGCCTTGCTCACACAGATGTAGACAAAGCAGAAATTATAGCAAACAATTTGGAGGAGCAATGCAGGCCTTCGTATGAAAACCTTGACTTTGACCACATATATAAGATTCACAGAAAGGTCAGACACTCACTAAAACTTCCTGACACCAGCACTGACCATACTGCACCAACATCACCTGCTGAGATATATGACATTATTAAAAAATTAAAGAACAAAAAAAAGCTCCTGGGCCAGATGGCATTACTAATCGGGTAATCAAACTTCTGCCCCGAAAAGTAGTAGTGCACCTGACCATAATGATAAGTGCAATCCTAAGTCTTCACTATTTTCCTTCCACCTTGAAACTGGCCGCCGTAATTCCTATACATAAGCCAGGTAAGGATCCTCACCTACCTCAAAGTTATCGTCCAATCAGTCTCATCTCCAACCTAGGCAAGATTGCGGAGAAGGTCATCCTCACACATCCTCAAGCCTCAATAAATGCACTAGACATCCTTCCTAAAGAGCAGTTCGGCTTTCGGCAATACCACAGTACTACTCACCAAATCCACAGAATTGTAGAATATATTACTACCAGCTACAACTGGCATCAATACACGGGAGCTGTTTTCCCTTGACCTATCCAAAGCATTTGACAAAATATCGCACTTTGGATTGCTACATAAATTTATCTCAGCTGGTATCTCAATGAAATTGACACATTTAGTTAGTTCATATCTGCAAAACAGGACCATATAAGTCAAGATTAACGGCACTACCTCATCTCAGCAACCCATCTTGGCCGGAGTGCCACAGGGATCACTACTGGCTCCACTGCTGTTCTCTGTATACATGTGTGATATCCCGCACAACCCAATGACATCCATCATGGCCCAGTATGCAGATGACACAGCATTATCAGTCAGATCTCTCTGACCACATTTCGTTACTAGGAAACTTCAAGAAAATCTTCTAAAATTAGAAAGATGGTTCTCCAAATGGAGACTGCAAGTAAATCCCCTAAAAAAAAAAGTTCAGCTATTCTCTTCACAAAAAAGGTCGATATCTCCTGTAGGAGACATCTTATTATTCAACACCAAAATTCCCTGGCAGATGGAAACAAATTACTTAGGTGTCATCCTCAACAAAAAATTAACTTTCAACCAACACATCAAGGCTACATGTACAAAGGCATCTAAAGCCATCGCTCAGATCTACCCCCTAATAAACAGAAGCAGCAAGCTAAACATCAGAATCAAACTGCTTTTATACCAGCTGATGATTCGTCCTATAGTTACTTATGCTTCTCCAGCCTGGAGCCACACCTCCACTACAAATATTATCAAATTGCAACTTTGTTTGCTTACACTTGGATAAAGGATTAAACCAAGTATATAATTTCTTGGTATCTTTAATTTATAGTATAACCAAGTGAAAAAACTTCCAACATTATGTATTTCTTTGTCGGTTCCCAAGCAGCATTTATTTCCTTACTGCTCAACTCCTCATTCCATGCTATCGCTTCAAGCTGACTCCTAAATTTTTTGTAATCATCAACCTTGTACTTCCACATTTATCCTTTCCTCACAGAAGTATGGCTAACCACAACCCAAGTAATCACTTCATGTGCACTCTCACCAACTGTAGGAAAGTGCGAAATCCCACTCACAATTACTTCATCTGATGAAATGATCAGATCTAAAACTCTCGATCCTTGAGTGTCCTCCTTTACACACCGACTGAGATAGTTCTCTCTTAAGAAATTGATTTTCCTTATTCCTATATGCTATCTCTTCATTCCAATCTATACTGCCATAATTAAAATTGCCCATAATAATTACCTTCCTTTGTTCACTAATCCAAGTTGTTTATACATTTCTTCATCACCACCCTGCCCTAGAGCAACATGCAACTAAATATGTCTTCCTGTCAAACACTACCTTACACCACACTACCTCATAACCATTGCCACTATTTCTCTGTTTCAAGTCTACTTTATGTGGACATAATTCCCCTGCTATCATCAGCAACACTACCCCCTTCTTGTCATTTCTATCCTCACGAAAAATACTGTATCCGTCCATTTCTATTCCCAATAGGATGCCGTGTTTCATTTATTTTAACAATTTTGGGGTGAATAAACTCACTCAGTGAAACCATTTGCTCTCCCTTATTTTTGATACTCCTGGCATTTGTAAATAAGCACAGTAGTTAATTTTTAAGTCTATAACCGGCTTATCCAAGTAACTTGTTGGTTGTGATTTCCCCCACTACACTTGCCCCTGCTCAATCACCTTTATCACCACTTACTACATATATCCGCTCAGTCTCAACTTCCCCATCCACATCATAATGCACATCATTTCTATGCTGATCAACTCCATACACACACACACACATTCACTACTACTTTCCACATCCACTCTCTATGCCATGCCTCCCTATCCACCTGGGCTCGCTCCATTTTGCTATTCCTCCTGCATTCCCGTTCTCTATTCATCTCCTCACACTATTATTGTTTCCACTTCCTCTTCAATACCACTCTCCTGATCTTTCACTTCATCTCTTACTTGCTTGCATTACACACTGCACTTCCTACTAGCAACACTTTCTCCAGCACACTCACTCTAAAGCCATTCAAATGCAACCCATCACACCTGTATAATTTCATTCTTCATATGTTCTAATATTTCTAATTCTATTTTAATTTGAGATATTTTAATATCTCAAAGACATTTCATTTTGTCTGGCATCAAGACTAGGTTTAGTATGGGGCTGAATAGTACAATGATAGCTAAGATCATACTAAATCAAAACATGTCTCAGCAGTACATAAGATAATAAATAAATAAAAGAATCAACAGATATAAAAATCAGTGTGGAAAACCAAATGTAAAAAGTGCATAAAAACAATTGAAAAAAATGCATAAAAAACAAATAAACCAGGTGTTAAAAGTTTATGCACAATACACTGAACAGATAAAACTAATATATACAATATGTGCAATTTATATATGGCAATGATTAATGCTTTGTAATAATTTAAAAATAGAAATAACATTTGAATCTGATAAAATGTGCTTGATTGTACAGGACTCAAACCGATTATGAATGTGACTAAAATAGTGATCACACACATTGATGAAACAAGGGCAGTCAATTAAAATATGAATGACGATTAGTTCAATGTCACACAGCTCACACATATGCATGTCATAACTCCCCAATAGGAAACAATAGGAAAGAGAATATAAGATGTGCCTGACCTATGTGGAGCCAAGATAAAACAACTTTCTTTTTACAGTTACTGCATATGTCACAATTTGATTTCACGGCTAAAAGTTTGTCTGATGACCTGCAAGTAATTGGTGTATGGGATATGCAGATGGTGCAGGCTTTGGAAACAGACTGATCTCACTGCAGCTGCATTTCTCTTAAACCCAGTGTGGCTTGAAATCCAACAGAAGCATACATGCAAGTGTAGCTTCCATATCTGCTAACAAACATGTTGGATTTGAGAGAGCCCTGGATTTCTGCAGTTCTAGACATCTTATTGCCTATAGATAAGTATGATTCCGAATGTATTATGAGTTGTACAGATGCAAGCTCCATTGCATACAGCTCAGCAGTTGTTACACTCTAGTTCTATGATTTTCAACTAGGACCTATGATTTTCAACCATTAGTGTAAATGTCAGAAAATCAGTATTCAATTCCGTGAAAGAGCTGCTCAGAGACCACAGGAGAAGTGGAAAATTTGCACAGCCGGCAGAAAGAAAAGTTGCATGGTGGTATATAAGACAGGTGTTTAATTCATTAAAAAAAAAAAAAGAGAGAAATGTCAGCTATAAACTATCATTCCACTGCCCTCACCTCAATCCTTACAAATTAATAGAGAAGATCATCAATAAACAATGGTATTTTTCACTACCTGAAGAACCACAAATTAATTAGTGGTCATCAATATGGCTGGCTATCTTCCTCAGAGATTTTGAGAAACTTATGTAGTTACTCTTGCCATATCCAAGGCATATCATGTTTGACACTGTGTCACACATGTTAGCTTGCTAAAGAGACTGTGTCATGGTTGACACAGTCTCCTTAGCAAGCTACCATCTCATTGTCTGCATTTGATCATTTGCAGTTGGACTGCCAGTTTCGTTTCTGGTCATTCATTATATGCCATGGGGGATGGCTTCTTCTCTTTGAATTTCTCTCATTGACCAAAATATTACTGTAACATTATCCATATTGCTCATCTTCATTTGACAAACCATGCAGTATAAAAATTATTCAAACTTTAGAATTCAAAAGTTCTAGCAAGTAAATGAGTATGTACCCTAGGAGAATAAAGACAAAAATGTAGGAAAGCTAAGATATGTGCAATAGTAGCTAAACAAAAGCCAAAGCCATGGGAAGACTTTGATAAGAAGATAAATATCAGGAAGATGGCAACATGTTCAGAAGGCAATGGATGATACAAGAACAAGAGATCATCTCTGGAAACAAATTGTACAAAGTTCATGCAAGTAATTTTGGTGGGTGGTAAATGAGTGGAATGCACCACCAGAGAATAATATTAAAAACAAATATATTAGGAAAGAACTAGCCACTGTTATCATTCAAGAATGTGTGAGCAAAAAGTAAACTCACGTGGTATGATCATTTAAAACAAATGGGAGGAAAAACCCAGAGGAAGAATAAATGTAGGTAGATTGATGTAGTTTATTGCACCTTAGAAGACCAAAATATCAAATTTGATATTGAAGTTCTGACAAATAACAGACTAATTTGGAGGAAAATTTTTGATAGGTAATAAGTAACAAAAAACAACAAAAATCAATTGGTACTATCATAGTGTTCCGTGTAACACTAGAGGATATATATATCAGGAATTTGATTATAATAATCATAATTTGTTTAAAAAAAGCAAGTAAAAATAAGAATATTGTTAATAGAATGCAGAGCATCATTTGCATGGTTACTTATATGAAGAACTTATGGACTCAAGTTCTGAATTGATAGTCTCAGGTTTCTTTATGTAAATATTTATCAGGATTTGAATTTCTCAATACTATATATGGTTGTAATTCTTGTAGAGAGGCTTATATGCTGGTTAAACATGATAACTAATAATTAAGGAATTGACAGCATACACTAAAAATATATAAATTAAATAAACTTTAATATATGCTTTCCGATATTTTGGCAAACGTCACGTTGCCATCTTCTTGGGAACTTAATACAAAGACAAGTGCACGCAAGTACTACATAAGAGCAAATGAGAACCGAAGCTAGGAAGCTACCGTTTTCCTAAAGTCCTGATGGTGCCCCCTGGCAAGCTATACTGGTAGTTCTTGGCCTTTGGGCTGAAGTTCTTCTGATAAATGTTTCCCAAATTTGGGGCAGTCTCATGCATCCAAATTTGTTGAGGTTTGGCATTTGATTTTTAATAATTAAGGAATTGACAGTGTACACTAGGAATGTAGGAATATTCCAAACCTCAACAAATTTGGATGTACGAGACTGCCCCAAATTTGGGAAACATTTATCAGAAGAACTTCAGCCCAAAGGCCAAGAACTACCAATATAGCCCGCCAGGGGGCACCATCAGGACTTTGAGAAAACAGTAGCTTCCTAGCTTCGGTTCTCATTTGCTGTTATGTAGTACTTGCGTGCACGTGTCTTTGTATTAAGTTCCCAAGAAGATGGCAATGTGACGTCTGCCGAAATATCGGAAAGTATATATTGAAGTTTATTTAATTTATATTTCTAGTGTACGCTGTCAGTTCCTTAATTATTAGTTATCATTATTATATATGGTTGGCGTAGACATGGTAACTTTCTACTAAGAAAATACTCCTATGAGATTTGATAGGGGTAGCATATACTATGAATAAAGATAAAGGTTGTGTTACTCAGATTACTCCATTCTGAATGGAGAATAATAGGTTCATTCCTTGGTATTAGTTGCTAGATGGGAAAGACATTGGCAGTATAGGGGCAGTATTAAAAAATAATTAATGATGCAATATCACAATTTGTTCCTAAATTTCAAAGAATAAGCTGGGTAAGAATGAAATCAATATGCAGTCTTATTAAGTAATAGATTCTTAAGAAAAAGATCATGTCGCAGGAATACCATACAGGATTATATCAGTTATGAATATTATACAGTGCAGGCCACAAAAGTTACATGTATTGTAAGGAAAGTTTAGTATAGAAAGGAGGACATACTACAGCTGTTGCATATAAACTGAATAAGAATTTGGCAATATGCTGATAGATATCAGCCCTTTTGCCAAATTCTTATCATACTTTTCAGAGGAACTGGCTATAGTTATACCTTTAACTAGACTTTAAAATTTGAATAAGATTCTACAAGAGTGGAGTATAGAAAGTGGAGTATAGTATAGAAAGGAGGACATACTACAGCTGTTGCATATAAACTGAATAAGAATTTGGCAATACGCTGATAGATATCAGCCCTTTTGCCAAATTCTTATCATACTTTTCAGAGGAACTGGCTATAGTTATACCTTTAACTAGACTTTAAAATTTGAATAAGATTCTACAAGAGTAGAAAGAATGTCCAGTTATCATATTGCATATGGCTGGTGAAAAGCCTGATGAAACTATTGACCTATCAGTATCTCTGGAGTGGTGGTGAAGATTTTCGAAAAGTAGTAAGAGCTTGCATACAGAAATGGGTTGACAGCAAACCTACTTTGCAAAGAACAGCATAAGTTTACTGTTTAGTAAGGGAAGGTTATGTTTGAGCAATTTGTTCATATTTTATAATTTTATGGTGGGGCTAAACAAGGAGAATGGATACATTATAATACTTTTGAACTTTGCTAAGGCCTCTGAAAGGATACGGCATGGAAGGCATTAGTTGGAGTATATGGCATTGAATTATAAACTATTAGCTTGGATAAGAGGATGACTAGCTGATTTACAGATATCAAGAAGCGGTGTATGAGGGAGTCTGCAAGATTTAAAGTGACTAGTGGTGTACCTCAGGGATCAGTCCATGGTCCACTGCTATTCAATCTTTATATTAATGACATTGGAAAGGACTTAGTGACATACAGCTGTTTGCTGATTATGCAAAAGGTAGGCAGAATAATCAGGAAAGCAACTGACATGCAGCACTTGCAGAATGATTTGAATAGGATGGAACTGTTAGCACATGATAATGATTGTCAATGTTAGTAAATATCAAGTTATGTGCTGTTATGTAATGAGATATCCAATGGCATATTATATTGGTGAGCTTAGGCTAGAAGAAACTGATCAGGCTAGTGATCTTGGAGTTTTAGTAGACATGAAGCTGAAGTTCAAGGGCCATACAGCAAAGACTGCAGTTACAACTCAGAGGATAACTGCAAAATTGCTAAAATGAACATTGATATGTAAAAATAAGGAAGTCATTTTGGCTCTTTACAAAGTTTTGATATGACATCATCTGGACAATACTGTGCACAGATCTGGTTTCTGTGATGCGCATACAATGGAAAGAGTGCTAAGGAGTGTTAAAGATGATAATGAGACAGTGGAATGCAGATTATGAAGATGGTAGAGAATTTGTAGACAGCAGCAAATGGGAGAAAGAGGAGTGATATGATAAAGACATACAAACTTCTGAAAGGATTGTGGAGAATACAAATCGATGAATTTTTAATTTTATCAAGGATAGGGAGAGGATGGAGAGTATTTGTGAAAGGTGAGAATGAATGCAGTCAAAAAAAGGGGTGAGAGCTTTTAGAGAAATGCATTTCATCACCTGGTGTGAGACTACTGCCCCACTTATTGGATGCTGAAGTAGCTCGAAAAAGTTCCATGTTTGGTCTCTAGAGAAAATATGAAACTTTATTCATGTTTCCAGACTATATAAAAATAAATTAAAAATACAATAGAAATATATAAAATTGATAAAAATATATTAAAAAACATCCTTAGCCCATCCACAGTACAAAATATACTATGGGTTGCAAATACCTTTTGTAGGTGAGAGCAACATAAAAAGAAAAAGATTTTTCTCTTGCAGAGCTGCAGGTGATTGGAATGGACTGCCTTTGGAGGTCATGAATGCTAGTAGTATGACTGAATTCAAGAAAAGGTATGACAGGTTGCATGGTTGATATGGGTCTCACTCAATGACCCTGACTCCATGGAGATCTCTGGTAATAATATCAGGTCAGTATGAGAAGAGTGGATGAGATGTTTAACTTAAAAGCAGCAATTTGGTAATTATGTGTGCTATTAATTGGTCAAGAAACATCAAAAAAAGATATTCCCTATGATAAACAGAACTGAAAGGAAACCGTGGATGACGAAGGAAATAATCAGAGTGATGGAAGAAAGGAGAACATTGAAGAACAAACCATGTTATAAGAAAGTGAACAAACTAATAAAAGAAGAATGCAGGAAGCAAAGAAAGCCTGGTATATAAATAAAAGCAGAGAGAAAGAAGAACTGGCTAATGCACACAAAGAAAGACTTATACAACAAGGTAAACGAACTATAACAAAACAAGATAAACGAACTATAACATATAACAAAAGCAAGGGGGAACAGCATCTTAAAATCACAAGATGGCAAACCTATCATTAATAAGGAAGAAATACTGAGAAGATCGCAAGAATACACAGAGCAAATGTACTATGCATATAGAGATGAAAAACTTAACACAAACAACCTAGATGGTCCTGATATTCTTGCTAGTGAAGTATATAATGCAATAAAGGGACAAAAGGATAAGAAAACAGCAGGAAGTGATGAAATCACAATAGCAATGTTGATCATCACCATCATCATCAAATTCCTGCCATGTACCCTCAAAGGGTGTATAGGATATGATAGTACTACATGAAAAATTTACATCATCACTATCTACAATTTTCCTTCAAATCAGTCTGTTACTTGCCAAGACTTCAACATTAACAGATCTTATACTTCTATTGCCTAAGGAACTTTGTACTGTATCAATCCACCTATATCTTGGTCTTCCTCTGGGTCGTTTTCCTGCCAACCTGGCAGAGAACACTTGTTTTGCTAATCTTTCCTCCCCCATTGTGTTTAAGTGACCATACCACCTGAGATTAGCTCTGCTAATGCATTCCTGGATGCTGACAATGTCAAGTTCTTTCCTAATATTCTCATTTTTAATATGATATTGCCATTGATGCCATCTGTTTATGCCTCTAATCTTTCTGAGGACTCTCATATCTGCGGTCTCTAGTCTTTGGTCAAGTGTTTTACTTCTGACCCAGCTCTCAGATCCATAAGTTAAAACTGGTTTGAACACTGTCTTGTATGCAGCTAATTTAGTGTTCCGACTGATTTCGCTTTTTTTCCATATGAATTTATTCAATAGACTTCCTACCATACCACCTTTGTTGATTCTGTTGTCTATTTCGATATTTAATTTACCATCTTCACTAAAAATCATGCCTAAGTAGCTGAAATGTTTTACTTGTTCCACAGGTTCTCCGTTCAAAATGCAGTTGACATTTTCAACAATTCTGGCTATTTTCGTTGTTTTGGTCTTATTATTGCTGACCTTCATTCCATATCAATTACAACAGTTATTCAATTTAGTCAGGGAATCTTGCAAACTTGTAGCGGATTTATTTAGAAGTATAACATAATCCGCATAAAGCAAAGAGCTGACATTAACATCTCCAATTCTGATATCATGTTTAATACTACTTTCCTTCATAATGTGATCCATATAGATAATGAATAATAGATGGGATAATGTACATCCTCGTCTCACACCAGATTTAACATTAAACCATCTTCCTGTACTTCCTTCAATTCTAACTGCTGACTTACAACTGAAATAAAGACTAAGTATTGCTTGATATAATGCCTCATTGACACTATATATCTGTAGTGTATTGAATAGCTTCTCTCTTGGCACCTTATCATATGCCTTTTCCAGATCGACAAAACTTAAGTATAGATCTATGTTATATTCCCATGCTTTCTCAACTATTTGTCGTAAAGTGAAAATCTGATCCTGAGAGCCTCTATTTGGCTGAATCCAACTCGTTCTTCACCCAGCTTTTTTGTCCACAATTCTTCTCAACCGTTTCTCAAGTATACTTGCATAGATCTTGGCAGGAACACTCAGTAGGGAAATACCTCTGTAATTCTCACATTCGGTTTTATTTCCCTTTTTATATATGGGTACTATGAGAGCATTACTTCAATCATCGGGAATTCTTCCCTCTGTCCAGGCTTTCTGAACTATGCAGTGCAGCCACTGTAAGACTTTTATACCACCATACTTCAGCATTACTGGCCAAATATTATCTACTTCTGCTGCCTTTCCACATTTCAAGCCTTTGATGGCTTTTTCTACTTCAAGTATGGATATGTATTCCTGACAGCATGTCTGGTCAGAGTTTTTTAACCACTGTGCTGTCATCACTGCTTGTTTCATTTAGCAATTTTTCAAAGTAATTACTCCATACTTCAAGGATATCTTTTTCCAACGTATACATGTCACCTTTATCATCTCTAAGTCCTTTTACAGCACTCTTTCCTCCATTTCTAAGCTTCTTCAACTACTTCCAGAATATTTTGCCACCTTCTTGATATTTACTTTCTATGTTCTTGCCAAAGTCCTCCCGTGACTTTTGTTTAGCTAGTTTTACACACTGTTTATCTTTCTTACATTTGTCTCTGTATTCTCTAAGAGCACAAGCTGACTTATTTGCCAGGAACTTTAGGTATGCTTTCTTCTTTTCCTTCACTGCCTCTTTAACTTCCTGTGTCCACCAGTTCTGATTTTTCTATCCCTGCAGACAACCTCACTACATGCCTCTCTGGCTGAATTAGTCAAGGTTTTCTTCCCACCGAATCTCTAAAGTTTGGTTGCTGTTCTCAAACTCTTTCATTTTATCTTCAATAATTTTTGTGTATTTTTAGTCTCCAGTTCACATCTGAGAGCTGCTCAACTTTTATTCGCTTTAAAACTTTCTTACATGTTATTCTTTTCAATATGAAATTCAATTTTATCCTCTCAGGACTAAACAGTGATCACTTCCAATTTCAAATCCTCTGTACACTCTAGTGTCCTGCACCAGGGAGAAAACATCACTATTGACAATAACATAGTCAATGAGGCTTTTGTTATTCCTTGCCTCTTCTCTCCATATGAATTTGTGCACATCTTTATGTTGGAACATGGTGTTAGCAATAACCAGTCCATGTCCTGAGCAGAAATCCAACAGATATTTACCATTATTATTAGCTTTGCTCTTTTCTCCAAATTTTCCCAAAATATTTTTGTATGTCTCACAATCATTTCCTACTCTGCTATTTAGATCCCCAACAAGGACCAACTTTTCCTTTTTCATTGTGTCAGTTGCTTTTTCTAAAGCCTCAAAAAATTCCTCAACTTCTACCTTAGTAGAACCTTCTGTGGGACCATAGGCACAAATAAGTCTCATTGTCCAGTTCCCTATTCTCATATTTGCCCACATTACTCTACTTGAGACTGACTGCCATTCAAGAAGATTAGCCTCGTATTTTGTGTTGAATGCTATGGCTACTCCTTTTCCTTGATTATCATTGCCTGAATATAACATTTTGTATTTATTGCTAAGAAAGATCGCACCAGTTTTTTTCTTTTTTGTTTCAGTCACCCCAATTACATTGATCTGGTACTTATCTAATTCCTCAGCTAGCTCCATTTCTTTGCCATTCAGGCTTCTTATGTTGATAGTATCAATCTTTAAGTGTCTGGTGACGTTGTGTTGGGGTGTGTTTTCAGATTTGTTCCAGTAGCTGACTTTTCGCTGTTCGCCCTGGTTCCCTGGTAAAAACAACGGGAGCCTTGTTTAACTGTGCAACGCCCCAGCCAGCATGAAATTTTGTCATGTTGTATCATCATTTTGTATTTTGTTTAAGCTAATAAGAATACAATTTGGTCGGCTAAATCCCAAATTGGCAGCATATCCTCGTTCGTTCAGTATCCAGGTAGATACCCAATAGGGTGCACCACGAGAAGGTGAGGATTGGACATTAAGTCAGAAGCCCTGGTCGGTTCTTCACATTCCTTTAAAGGCAATATGGAGGTCTGCTCTCAGTTATATAGCTTTGACCCTTAAGCACCCCCAGCAGTAATGTTAAAAACCCTTAATGATATAAGCATAATTGCTTTGACAATAGTATGCAACCAAATTTATAATACAGAATGTCTCCCAAAACACCTGAGACACTATCCTCATATCCATTCCAAAAGAGCACAATATACAGAATGCTCAGAGTATAGAAGAACTACCATCATGAGTCATGTTGCTAAAATACTGATAAAATTATTCTGCAAAGAAACAAAAGAAAATTCAACAGTGAAATATGTGAAAATCAGTTTGGATTCAAAGAAAAAGATGAAACAAGAGATAGTATCTTCGCTTTAAGAACAATAATAGAAAGATATCTAGAAAAAAAAACAGAGACCATATGAAATTGACAGGTGCCATAACCCCCCCCCCCCCCAACCAGTCAGGACATATATATATGTCCAGATCAATCTGGATATGATTCTGTAACACCCATTGAATAACATGGATAAGAAGTGCAAGTTGGTCTCACTATTTCATCCACCTCAGCTGGTGGAGAGGTTAATTAAACTGGAATGGATGGAAAACATATAAGGCTGTTAACAAATCTATACTGGGAACAAACAGCAGTGATAAGAATTGACAATGAGATATTATTATTATAATTACACCCTCCATGGAGTCAGCAGACTCATAGTGGGAGGTTCATTCAACTGACAACATATTTATCATATAGAATCTTAAAGTCCTTAACACTCCAAGTTAAGGGAATAATAAATCCCTCATTATTTCAAAGCCGGATACGAAACTCGAAGATAGAAATATAAGAGTTTTTTGCCGAAGAACTTTCGGCGAGTCCAAGCATATAGTCAAGTATGTAAGTTCGGTTCACTTAAACCTTGGTATTATCCAGATTTACCTACTCACTGATGAGACCTCAATAAAGGTCAAAACGGGTCTGGGTAGTAACCTTCCCTCATAATGTAAAACAGTAATACATCTAATAGGAGCTGCGTTTTACATTATGAGAAAATATTAAGGACAGTGATTGAAACCTGCCCCACCTTTGCTCCAACTTGCTCTAGTGTTGTACTACCAAGTGTTGACTTAAGCTTGGAGTCGTCAAAAGTTCTTCGGCAGAAAACTCTTAGAATTCTATCTTCAAGTTTCGTATCTGGTTTTGAAATAACGAGGGATTTATTATCCCCTTAACTTAATTTACGTCGCCGGAAAAAAAATAGCCTCTTGGCTCTTTATCATCCTTAACACTCCTTGTATTAACAACCCATTCTGTTATATCTGGTATAATGAATTTATAATCCAAAGAGTGTATACTATCCCCAATACTCTTTAATTTATATACAGAAGAAATATACAAGGAAGTTGAAAACATAAAAGGATTATCAATAGGAGGAAGGAACAAACAATCTAAGATATGCTGACGATACAGTTCTGTTCGCAGAAAATAAAAATGATCTAGAAAATCTAATCAACAATGTAAGAGTTATGAGTGAGGAATATGGTTTGCTTTTAAATCCCAAGAAAACCAAGACAATGGCAATAACCCAGAAAAAAGACAATATCCAAAATTGATATCAAAATAGATGACATATCTATTCAGCAAGTAGACAAATTTATGTATCTCAGCACCTTAATAACAGAAGATGGAAGATGCACAAAGAGAAATAAAAAGATGAATTGAAATAGCTAGAGAGAAATTGAACACAAAAAATTCCCTGACATCTAGAGATTGCAGCCTAAAAATGAGGAGGTTGACACAAAATGCTATATAGAGTAGGGCTGAGACATAGACAATATTAAAGGAAGCATAAGATGAAATTTAAGCTTTTGAGATGTGGATTTTAAGAAAAATTTGAAGGTATCATGGACTCAGAAGAAAACAAATGCAGAAGTTATACAAATGATGGGAGAAAAAAGAAGTCCTCTTAAAACTATAAAAAGAAGAAAGGCCAAATATTTCAGACATTTGCTAAGACATGACAAAAAAGTGGTTCTGGAAGGAATAGTAGAGGGAAATAGAGAACAAGGAATGCAGAGAATTACTTGGAGCAGCAATCTTAAGTCTTCATTTCTAACAATTGACTTACTAATCAAATATAGACTCTGTACTGACTAATACAGTGTCCTATTTATTCCATATAATTGTAACATTCTGAACAGCTTTGTCCTATTTATTCCATATAATTGTAACATTCTGAACAGCTTTTCTGTTCGCATCTTGTCATATGCTTTTTACCAGATCTAAAAAATGTAAATACAGATCCCATTATATTCCCATGATTTGTTAACTATTTGCTTAAAGTGAAAATCTGATCTTGACAACCTCTATTTGATCCAACTAGCTTGATCTTCTCCAAGCTTCCTTCCACAATTTTTATTATTACCCAAGACCCCATGGAGTCAAAGACTCATCTGGGAGGTCCTTTTATCATACACACAGCTCGTCATACCGTGCTAAATAAATACACTCAAATTCTCTGCAGACACCACACTCTCAGGCAAGGCATTCCAATCATTCACAACTCTGCATGAAAAAAACCTGCTTCTTCTCACTCCCCTACTCACATCCTCTTTATACAGTTTCCATGACTTCTGGTTCTCCTCTGATCTCCCACTATTTTCTGTAGAACCTCTCCAGCATTGATCCTATAACAGACCCTTACTAACGTCTAGGTCTCTATCACATCTCCCCACTTCCTCCTGTCCACCAGACTCTGCAAGTTGCATCTTCTCAATCTTTCCTCATACTTGACATTCCAAAGGTTAGAAAAAACCTTAGTCAGTTGCCTCTGGACCCTTTCCAACATCTGTTCATCCTTCTGAAAACCAGTTGACCAAATCTGGGCACAATAGTCCATGTGCGCCTAATCAAATCCTTATACAATGGAACAAGAATCTCCCTATTTCTATAAGTCAGTGTCCTCCGCATCATTCCCAGAAGCCTTTGTGTTGCCTTCACAATTCTGGCTATGTGTCCCCAAAATTTCAGATCCTGATCCACTATCACCCCCAGATTTCTTATTTCCTCCACCTCCAACAATATATCCCCACCAAGATTAAATTCTCCATCCCATTTTTGTTTTCCAAATTTTAAAACCCTACATTTTGCAACATTGAACTCACATCCCCATTCCCAATCACTCAATTTATTCAAGTCTTCTTGTAAGGCCACAACATCTCTACTCTTCATGGTTCATCCCAAATTTGCATCATCTGCAAACAACTGAATATCTCCATCCAAATCTTCACCAATATTATTAATATACAAAATAAACAGCAATGGCACTAAAACAGATCCCTGAAGCACACCACTAGTAACTTTCCTTTTCATTGATATCGCTACCCCGTACACAACTTGTTCATAACTATCAGATAGCCAGTCTCCAATCCAATACACCAATCTAATATCCAACTCCATCCACTCTAGTTTGACTATCAGCTTATCATGTGGTAATCTATCAAAAGCCTTTGCAAAATTTGAGTATATTACTGTTATCCTTCTCCTCTGTCCATGGAAGCAGTCACCTTATTGTAATAAGTAAGTAGATTACTAAAACAAGACTTCCCTTTAGCAAATCCATGATGTCCATCAAAGATAATACCATTGTTGTCAACCCAATTCTGGATCCTAGTTCTCACAAGCTTCTCCAACTACTTAGCCACAACACCTGACACACAGATAGGCCTACAGTTTGATGCTTGAGTTCGATCACCTCCTTTATGAAGTGGCACAATCTTGCCCTCCTTAGGACCTTCACCCAGTGCAAGATTCGTATTAAAAAAATATGTCAAGGCTGGTGTCACCTCCCTGGCACATTCGTTCAGAATATGTGGTGATATATTATGAAATCCCACAGCCTTATTTACATCTAGTGTGCTCAACTCCCCATACACCTCTTGCTCACTTACAGTCAGTCTCTCTTCCCCATCATCAACTGCTCTCAATCTCTACATGAAGTCACATTCACAAGATTGAAAGACCTTTATGAAACTGCTCATTAAGTATCTCAACCACACCTGCAGCAACAGCTGTTTTTATAACATTTTCTCCAATCAACGTCATCTTTCCATAATTATTCTTTCTTTTGCTGGCTACATATTGAAAGAACTCCCTAGGATTCTTTTTGGCTTCATTAGCTAACTGCTGTTCATACTTCACTTTAGCTACCCTCACCAACCAAATCACCTGCCTTGCCTGGTCTTTGTAATCCTCATGGAACTGGTTATTTCCACTTCTCTTATGCTGCCCCCATAATGCCCTTTTTCTCTGTATCGCATGCTTAATCTCTTTATTCATCCATTTCACACCTACCTTATTTAATCTTCTCACCCATGGAATACATTTAGACATTGCATCTACTAGATAGTTTTTGAAATCCCCCAAGCTGCATCGATCTATTTTCCAGCTAATTTCTTATTCCATGCTACACCTGCAAGCTGTCTTCTGAGCTCTTCATAAACATCCCCCCCCCCTTGTAGTTCCACATATACCCTTTTCTTACGGAGGTCCTCACACTGTTCGCAAACACCCAAGTAATCACCTCATGGTTACTCTCACCAACTGAAGGGTGATTTGACACCTCATTTCTGATTACATACTCTGATGAGATGACCAAATCCAAGGCCCTCAATCCTTGTGTGCCCTCTGTTACATACTGTCTGAGGTAGTAGTTATCCCCCCAAAACTCAAGAAACTCATTTTCTTTAATTCCAGTTGCTATCTCATCATTCCAGTCTATATTGCCATAATAAAATCACCCATAATGATCACTCTTTTCTTATTTGTTTGGCTGATGTGATTATACATTTCATAGTCACTACCATCTACATTACCTGGTCTATAACAACATCCAAGTATTTCATTCCATTCATCTCTATCTCAGACCATACTGCCTCAAAATCACTGGCACTATTTCCCTCTTTCATCTCTACTTTGTATGGACATAACTCTTTCTCTATCATCAACAACACTCCCCTTCCCTTTTTACTCCTATCCTCATGAAACACTTCATACCCTTCCATCTCTATTCCTGTCAGGATGTTGTCCTCATCTATCCATGTCTCACTTATTCCAACAATTTTTGGGTAAACAGAACTCAATTAGTGCAACCATTTCATCTGCCTTGTTTCTTACACTTCTAGAATTTGTATACAAACAAAACAGCTCATTCCTGGATCTACAGCTAGTTCCTCTGATGCCACTTATTGGATATGATTTCTCCATGCTTTCCTCGAGCATTTCTTTTTCTCTTTACTCATCCCAGATCCAACTGTTTTCCCTACATCCCAGGTCATCCCCTTCACTTTTTGTCTACACATGCATTCACATCCTCTTGCAGCATCAACCTTTCTCATGCTGTGTTCCCCTGTCCACCCTGAGCCTCCCAGTTTCCCTGTTCCTCTTGCACACCCATTCTCTCATTTTCCATACTCATGCCACTCACTTCCTCATTCATAACCACCTCTTCAATCTCTCCTGTCTTACCTTCTACTCTTCCACATCACTTCCCACTATCTGATTCATTCTCTGTACTCACTTCTCTACCTTCCAGAAGCTGTCTCTCCAAGCAACTCACACCATAACCAGTCAAATGCAGTCTATTGCTCCCATACAGTTCACTTTGTCCTTCAAACTGATTCCACACATTAACAAACTGTATTCCCCTTTCCTCACACATTTCAGCAACATATCATTCATAATTCTTGCTCTCCACCTCATCTCACCACAGTCATACCTAGGCAACACATTTACTACCCCCTTTCCTGTCACACTATTCTCTTTTATCCATCTATGCAGCCTCCTGATATCCATTCTGACATGCTCTTTGTTCCTCTGTCAAGTCACATTCGTACCTATCAAAACCATCAACTCCCTTGCTCGCTCCCTCCTCATATCCAATGCCTCAATCACTCTAATCATTTTACCACCTGGAAAACATACGTGGAATGCATCCTCTCATCCAGCACACCTTTAATAATGGAGTCGCCATACAATGCCACTCACTCGTCTTTTGTTAACTCTTTCGTACCTACTTGATTTGTTTTTATCGTTTTCACCGGAATTTTCTTAATTTCACTCCGCATCCATTTCACTCTTGCCTCATCCAACCCAATTAAACTTTTAATTCTCTTTTCTTAACCTTTTCTCAAGTATACTTGCATAAATCTTACCAGGAGCATTCAATAGGGAAATTCTTATGTAATTTTCAATTCAATTTTATTTCCCTTTTTACAGATGAGTACTATGAGAGCTCAACATCAATCACCTGGAATTTACCTCTGCAACCAGGTTGGAATTATGAAGAGTAGCCACTGTAAAACTTTATATTTGAGCATTTCTGGTAGAATATTATCAACTCCAGCTACCTTTCCACATTTCAGGTTTTTCATGATTTTTTTTTTCTACTTCAAGTATTGATATATAGAGTATATATCATTAATCTTTTGAATACTTTCGACTACCATATTTTCACTGTGTGTTTTTGGCAATCTTTCAAAGTAATCACACCAGACATCTAGATAATCTTTATATTCAGTTTTCATGTCACCTTTATCATCTCTATTCCTCTTACAGTACTCTTTCTTCCATTTCTAAGCTTTTTTAGTAGCCTCCAGAATATTTTGCCATTCTCCTGATATTTATTTCCTATGTTCTTACTAAAAGCCTTCCCATGACTGTGTAGCTAGTTTTACACAGTAATTTGCTTTTTTCTTTTCTTTGTATTCTCTCAGAGCACAAGCTGACTTGCTAAGAACTTCTGATAAGGTTTCTTCTTTAACTTAACTGTGTAACTTTCTAAGTCCACCATGGAGTCCTGATTTTTATATCCTTGCAGACAACCTCACCACATACCTTTCTAATTGAAGAAATTTTTTTTCCCTTCCAGGGTCTTTCACTGAATCTCCAATGTTTGGTTCTCAAACGCTTTCATTTTTTTTTCAGTAATATTTGAGCAGCATAGAATTCATATCTGAAAGCTGCACCACTTTTCTTTTCAATATGATATTCAATTTTATCCTGCTCAGAACTAAATGGTGATTAGTTTCGATTTCAAATCCTCTGTATACTTGTCCGAAACCAGCATGAAAATATCACTATGAACAGTAACATAGTCAATGAGACTTTCTTATTTTTCGCATCTTCTCTCCATGTGAATTTGTGCACATTTTTATGTTGGAAACATAATGTTGGTAATAACATACATGTCTCAAACAGAAATCTAGTAAGCCCTTATCATTCTTGTTAGTTTTGCTTTTTCCCCCCAAATTTTCCAAAAACATTTGTATATATCTGATAAACATTTCCTACTCTGCTGTTTAGATCTTCAAGGACAAACTTTTCCTTTTTCATTGTGTTAGCTCTAATGCCTCAAATATTCCTCACCTTCCTTAGTGGAATCTTCTGGACCACAAGCACAAAGAAGTCTCATTGTCCAGTGCTCCCCCCCCCCTCCCCAACACATTCCGATATTTGCCCACATCACTCTACTTGATATTGCCTGTCAATCAAGAATATTATCCTCATATTGAGTGTTGAATGCCATAGTTACCCTTCTTTATCCTTATCATTGTCTTAATATAACATTTTGAACTTGTTGCTCAGAAAAATTCACCTGTTTTGTCTTCATTTCAGTAATGTCTACATGTCAATATAGTACTTATCCAATTCGGCCAGTTTTATTTCTTTTCCATTAATGCTTCTTATGTTGATGGTGATGACAACCATGAACTCTGCTGATGATGAGTTGGAATTTGTTCCTGTAGCTGACTTTTGACTGTTCTCCTGGGTTTCCCTGATGAAAACAGGGAACCCAGGAGATCGGGCAATGTCCCAGCCAGCAAAAATTCTGTCATGTCATACCATCATTTTGGATTTTGGTTTAAGCCAATAAGAATACAGTTTGGTAGGATCAATCCCAAATTGCTAGCTTGTGCTCATTGTTCAGATACCTACTAAATGGATGCACATTGAGACGGTAAGGACTGGGCATTAGATCAGAAGCCAGAGTTGGTTTTCCATATTCCTCAAAAGGCAATGTGGAGGTGTCATCCGAGTTATCCATCTTTGACCCTTTGAGTGAGTAATAAATTAAGAATTTAAGCTTGTTTGAGTAATAAATTATATCTGATTTACTATGAAGAACTGCTCTATAAAACTTAAAATTATGTTAGAAAACAATCTCTGCTGCTAGAAACTGATTAGAACAAAGGTTTCTAAACTTTTTCAATTAGAGATGGGCAAGAAGCACTTAATTTTTTTTTTTTTTTATGTTCTGTATTTCCTCTTTTATGAGTATAATAATTATTCTTCTTATATAATTAATCTCATGTAAATTAAAGTTTTTTTTTTTTACAAATTAAATTTCAATCTAACAAAAATTCAAAGTAATAACAGGATATATTATTTGAAGCTAGAAGGGATTTTTGAGGAAGTAGTTTTAATAAAAAACATTTTAAGTATGACTGCACTTCCTTAAGAACATTATGTCTTTGATTTCAAAATGTTTGAGTTCCTGCTTTCAGTTAACATACTGAGGCATATCACAACATGAAATCATTCTTAATTTTTTCTTACCGAAATTTAAAACAAATAATAAATAGTGTATGGGAACAAAGAGAGCAAGTTTGTGGAATTTCTGAGAGAAAAGTATCTTAAGCAGTACATGATTGAAGCAACTAGAGGCTTTAATGTTTTGGATTTGGTGATAACTTCAGAAGATATAGCCGTTAACGAGGTATCGACAATGATGCCAGTTGGTGAGAGTGATCATGAGGTACTTGTTTGAGAAGTGATGAAACAAGAAAAGGTCACCACCAAAAATGGATACATGTGGAAGTATAAAGCAGGTGATTACAGAAAGATCTGTAGTCAGTTAGCATCGGTACATTAGTTAGATGAGCTGAGCGGAAAAGATGTTGACAATGCATGGAAACTCATAAGGCAGTATCTGACAAAACCAATGTATGAGTGCATACCAAGTGATAAGCAAGTAAATAGAGTGGGAGTGAAATGGATAAACAGCGAAATCAAGCAAGCTGTGCTGGAAAAGAAAATGTTATGGAGGAGGTACAAGACAGTTGGTTGTGATCAGATCCATGAAGAGTATAAGGTGCAGAATTAACTCATGTAAATTATTCTTTCTTCGTAGAATTTTCACCTGAGTATCATAGGCATCATCAGTACAGGTACAAGGCTAATTAAACAATAACTGTTATATTCACAAAGCGCCACCTAAGTAGCTAAGGTTAAATTTCCTAAACTTATTTAATTATTATTATTTTTTATTTATTTTTAATTATTTAAATTTAATTATCAATTATAATAATTAAAAAAAATTAATATAAAATATAAATATATTTTATACTAAATTAAATATAAATTATTTAATTTAATTATTTAATTATGTTTTATAATTTAATTAAATAATAATATAAATTTTATAAATATATGAATTTTTCCACTACATGGCAAGCAAGAGGAAGAATAATTATGGGAGACCAAAATATCAAAATTTCTGTCAAATTTACTCACTTTTTCAACTAGAACTGCTACATATATAAAAAATTCTGTGGACTTCAGAAATAAAATTTCTGATCTGCATCTAGACGATTCGGAGATTATGATTAGTCTAGATGTTGTTTCGCTATTTATGAATGTTCCGTTGGCGAATAGCATAGAATTACTACACCAAGAATTCCCTCCAGACATTATCAAATTATTTGAATTTGTAATGAAGTCTGGTTATTTTTCCTTCAAAAACCAGTTATACCAACAAATCGAAGGGACAGCAATGGGTAATCCAGTATCTCCTGCTATTGCCAACTACTTCATGGAGCATTTCGAACAGCATATCTTTGACAACATTACACCCAGACCTAACATTTGGTTCAGATATGTGGACGACATTTTTGCCATATGGAAGGGCATCTCAGAACTACAACAGTTTCTCTCAAAAATTAATGCACATCATCCAAGGATCCAGTTCACCCTAGAAGTAGAAGTAAATAAGCAGTCAGCCTTTCTAGATCTCTCGATTCTTTGAAAACCAAATGGTTATCTACAATTTACAGTCTATAGGAAGGAGACTCATACAGGCCAGTACATCCACGCTGAATCACATCACCATCCCAGCCAAAAGGCAGGTACTATAAAAACACTAATTCATAGAGCCAACTCCTTTTGTTCTTCAGAAGAACTTTTACAAAAAGAATTACAGTATATTAATTCCTCCTTCATATCCAATGGCTATAAGAAGTCCTTCATAAAAAGAGCTTTAAGTAGTCATGCTCCAGCATCCTCTTCAAGTACAGAAGAACCTACACGTATACCTATCCCTACGTACACAGGGTTAGTGAACGCATAGCTAAGGTGCTAAAATACTAAATATCTGTGTGACTTTTCGACCCATCAGAACAATCTCCACATTCCTAATGTCTCCAAAGGACAAGCTCCCACATCTCAGCTATCCAGGTGTCTACCAGATTCCCTGCTCGTGTGGATTATCATATTTTGGACAAACAGGAAGATCTGCTCAGATCCAGTTAGAAGAACACCAGTCGTACATCCAGTACCTTGAACCCGAAGTCTGGAATTGCAGAACATGCCATCAACACCAGACATAGAGCTAAGTGGAACAAGACAAACGTCATTTACAAAAGTCGGTTCCTAATGGAACGGCTATACAAAGAAACATATGAAACATTACTTTACTCCCTAACCAAAGCAGATCCAATGGTCTACATCTTTCCCCTTTGTGGGAGATAGTACTTTATAAAGCAGCAAATCTTTCCAAACATATAATTGTATACACATATATTTATAAACATTTAAATTATTATAATTGAATAATTAAATAATTATTATTTAATAATTAAATAACTAAATAATTACATTTAAATAATTAAAATATTTTTAAAAATATAAATAAATAAATAATAATTAAATAAATTTAGGAAATTTAACCTTAGCTACTTAGGTGGTGTTTTATGAATATAACAGTTATTGTTTAATTAGCCTTGTACCTGTACTGATGATGATGCCTGTGATACTCAGGTGAAAATTCTACGAATAAAGAATAATTTATGCGAGTTAATTCCGTTATTATAATAGTTAGTAATATGTCTACTCATGGTATTTCCTTACTGAAACTTATAAGGTGCAGGCTAGAAAGGTGACGATCATGGTAAAAAAAGAAATGGTGCAGTATGAAAGGAGATTGGCTGGTCAGGCCAATCTCCTTTCATAAGGTGAACTCGAGAGAATTTTTCCACTACATGGCAAGCAAGAGGAAGAATAATTATGGGAGACTAACAGTGGTGGATAGTCATGGCACCAGACTAATAGCTGCAAAGGATATAGTGGAATTATTGAACAACACTTTATCAGCATATATCATACTGGTATAAATGATCTGGTACATTATAGAAGAGGAGAGAGGCAAGTATTAGGAGAACCGAAAGTGAAAGAAACAGAGGTGTATCAGATGTTGGTTGGGTTAGATGTGAAATAAGGCTGTGGGAATGGATGACATATCACCACATATGCTTAAGGAATGTGCACCACAGTTGGTTATGCTCTTGACATGGTTATTTAATGAAAGTCTTGTAACAGTGGGCAGAGTTCATAAAGAGTGAAAAGAAGGCAAAATAGTACCACTCCACAAGCATGGTTCTAAGACAGAAGGCTCCAACTATAGGCCAGTCTGTATAACTGCAGTTGTGGTCAAGGTGTTGGAAACATTGGTAAGGGATAGAATATAGAATTGGGTTGATGGACATGGCATTCTTTATGAAGGTCAGCATGAATCTGTAAAGGGTAGATCCTGTTTCAGTAATTTACTTGCATTTTATGATAAGGTGACAAGTGTGTTAGATAAGGGAGAACCATACACATTGATATTGTTAGACTTTGCAAAAGCATTTAATAGATTACCACATGAAAAAGTACAAGCTGCAGAAGATGGGAATAGTATATAAGTTAGATGGATCAGAGATTGGCTCTCTAAACGACACCAGCAGGTTGTGTATGATGGAGTAGTGTCTCAAAAAAGAAGGGTAACCAGTGGAGTGCCACAGAGTACTGTTCTTGGGCCAGTGCTATTTAACTTGTTTCTAAACAATATATCATGTGGACTGACATTTAGTTATTTGCTGATGATGCAAAGTTGGGAAGAATTATATGTAGCACTGCTGATGCTCAATCCCTTCAGGAAGATTTGAATAGACGTTTTACTGGACAAAAGAGTGGGAATCATAGTTTTAATATCAATAAGTGTAAGGCATTGCATTTTGCAGTGTACAAATATAAGGCTGTGTATTATACTGGTGGTGCTGTACTGCAGGAAGTGGATGAAATTAGAGATTTGGGAGTGATGGTTGACAGAAGACTGAAGTTTAGAGGGCATATTGCTAGTGTTGCACATTGAAGTGCTGCTATGATAAGAAGTACTCTAACATGCAAGGATAAGGAAGTGGTTGTGCCACTGTATAAGGCACTGGTCAGACCACACTTGCATTATTGTGCTCAGATCTGGTCACTGGTTTTCGACGTGATGTGGCCCAGAGACAAGTGACTAAGACAATATCAGGAGTTTGTAATGCTGAATATGGAGAGAGGTTGAAGATATTTGAATTACAGAGTTTGGTGGATAGGATCAAAAAAGGTGATGTGATAGTGACGTTTAAGTTAGTGAGAGGATTTTATCAGATTAATCGAGAAGGGATTATAAAAAGAGTAGAAGGTGAGGGGGGGGGGAAACCAGAGATCATTCCTGGAAGTTATGTAAAAGTGTTGTGAAGAAGGGTGTGAAGAGTCTATTTTTAACATGGAGAATTGTCAGTGAATGGAATGCATTGCCAGAATGTGTTGTTAATGCAAGGAGTGTTAAGTAGTTTAAGATTCTATATGATAAACATGTTATCAGTTGAATGAACCTCCCACGATGAGTCTGTCGACTCCATGGAGGGTGTAATAATAATAATATAATAATCATAGGATTATTATTAATAATAATAATTATAGGACTAAAGTCCTATAATTATGCCACCCATTGGCTTTGGTTGGATGTTCTTGGCCATTGGGCTGAATGTCTGCTGATGAAGGTTTCCCATATGAGTGGTTGTATCAAATTCATATTTAAATTTGCTTTGGAGGAATAAAATGGCTTTTTTTTTTTTTCAATGGATCCCATGCCAGGTATCCAGGGAATGGTCTGCTAATCTTGAACAGCCATAATGGTAGAAAGAGATGTAGACCAGGTACTACTCTAATACACAGATGGTGATCAAACAGGCAGAACAGCTAACATCTGCATAACAACTGTCTTAAATTATTCACTGTATAGCCAACAGTGAATAATTTAAGGAGAGGTGTGATAGGTTTTTGTGTGTATAATAGTTAGTTTGAGTCTTCCACGACAAGTTTCTGGACACCATGAAAATACTATATAATAATAATTTGGTAATAACAACTCCTTGCCTTCTTCTATTCACAAGGCTCTGCAAGTTGTATTCCCTCAATCTCTCTCTACTCATCTGACATTCTTCAGACCAGACACTAACTTAGTAAACCTTCCTGAAACCTCTCCAATACATTCTCATCTCCTTCGAAACCAGGCAACCAAATCTGTGCATAGTAGTCCTTATGTGGCCTGATCAAAGCCTGATACAAGGGAACCATAACCACTCCTTCTCATATCAATGCCCTCCTTGGTCGATAATCTACCATAATTGGCTATAATGTTCTTACAATTTTAGTAATGTGATCCCTGAACTTCAAGTCTCTGTTCCACTATCACTCCTAGATCTCTCATCTCTTCCACCTCATTCAAAATTTCTCCATCAATTGTATACTAGACATCTCAACCTTGATTACCAAATTTCAAGACCTTGATCTTTGCGATATTAAACTGACATTTCCACTCATTCGCTCACTCACATAGTCTATTGAGATACAAGGCAACAACACCTGCTCTACTTCTCATTGTTTTTCCCAACTTTGCATCATCAGCAAATAGCTGCACATCTCCAGTTAAGCCAGTCCCAATGTCGTTAGCATACAAGTTAAACAATAATGGTCCTAAAACAGATCCCTATGGCACTGCACTAGTGATGTTTCTCCTTTGGGATACCATTCCTCCATACCAACAACCTGATGATGATACTTATCTGACAATTAATGAGCTATCCAATCACTAGTCTGTTATCTACTCCCACCTATTTCAGTTTAGCTACCAACTTATGTAGAAGTCTATCAAATGCCTTTGAAAAATCCAAGTACACCACTGTATATGCATCTCCATTAACTAGTGAACTTGTTACCTTGTAGTAATACATGATTAGACTACTCAAGAATGACCTCCCCTTACAAAATATTATTATTATTACACCCTCCATGAAGTTGGCAGACTCATCGTGAGAGATTCATTCAACTAACAACATATTTATCATATAGAATCTTAAAATCCTTAACAGCCCTTACATTAACAATGCATTCTAATAATGTGTTCCATTCACTGACAATTCTCCATGTATAAAACCTACTCCTCAAACCCCTCTTTACCATGCTTTTAAATAACTTCCAGGGATGACCTCTGGTTCTTCCTCTCTCACCTTCTACTCTTGTTATAATCCCCTCTATATTAATCTGATAAAATCCTCTCACTAACTTAAATGTCTCTATCATATCACCTCTATCCACCAAATTGCAATCCACATTTCTTCAACCTCTCTCCATAGCCACCACTTGAAAGTCCCGACATTGTCTTAGTCACTCATCTTTGGACCTTCTCCAATGTTCCCACATCACATTGAAAATCAGGTGACCAGATCTGAGCAATAGTCAACGTGTAGTCTGACCAGTGCCTTATACAGTGGCACAACTACCTCCTTATCCCTACATGTTAGAGTACTTCTTATCATAGCAGCACAATAACGTGCAGCCTTTGCAACACTAGCAATATGCCCTCGAACAGTCTTCTATCAACCAAATCTCTAATTTCATTCACTTCCTGCAGTACGGCACCACCAACATAATACACAGCCTTATATTTTTGCACTGCAAAATGCAATGCCTTGCACTTATTGATATTAAAACTACAATTCCCACTCTTTTATCCAAGTAAAAAGTCTATTCAAATCTTCCTGAAGGGAATTAACATCAACAGTACTACTTATAATTTTTCCTAACTTCGCATTATCAGAAACCAACTGAAGATCCCCCAGTCAGTTCACATAACATGTCATTTACAAAGAAGTTAAACAGCAGGGGCCCAAAAACAGAACCCCGAGACATGCCACTGGTTACCTTCCTTTTTTTGAGACACTGCCCCATCATACACAACCTGCTGGTATCATTCAGAGAACCAATCTCTGATCCATCTAACCAGTACACTATATATTCTCATCCTCTGCAGTTTGTACACCAACTTATCATGTGGTAATTTATCAAACACTTTTGCAAAGTCCAAGAATCCCTTATCTAACACACTTGTTACTTATCATAAAACACAAGTAAATTACTGAAACAGGACCTACCCTTTACAAATCCATGATGACCATCATAAAAAAATGCTATGTCTGTCAACCCAATCCTGTATTCTATTCTTTACCAATCTCTGCAACACCTTGACCACAACCACAGTTATACAGACTGGCCTATAGTTGGAGATGTCTGTGTTAGAACCATGCTTGTGGAGTGGTACTATTTTGCCTTCTTTCCACTCCTTAGGAACCTTACCCACTACAAGACTTACATTAAATAAGGTCAAAGGCATAGCAACTGTGTTGTGCAATCCTTAAGAATACATAGTAATTCCCACAGCTTTATTAACATCCAATCCAATCAACATCTGACACACTTCAGATTCTTTCACACTTCCAATTATCCTAATACTTGCCTCTCTTCAATATATTGCACAGCATCATTTAACCAGTATGATATATGCTGATAAAGAGCTAGCTCAATAATTCCACTATATCCTTTGCACCAGTTATTCTGCTGCCATGACTATCAACCAGTTTCAAACTGCCATAATTATTCTTACTCTTGCTTGCCATATAGCAGAAAAATTCCCTTGAATTAACCTTAGCCTGACCAGCCAATCTCCTCTCATGCTGCACCTTTTCTTTCTTTACCCTGCTTGTCACCTTTCTAGTCTGTACTTTATACTCTTCATGGATCCAATCACCATCAACTGTCTTGTACCTCATTCATAACATTTTCTTTTCCGGTACAGTGTGCTTGATTTCACTGTTCATTCATTTCACTCCTACTCTATTTATTCGCTTAACCCTTGATATGCAGTCAATCTTTCTCAGAACACTCATATCTGTGGTCTCCAATCTTTGATCAAGTGATTTATTTCTAACCAGCTCTCATTGGTTTGAACACGGTCTTGTATACAGGTAGTTTTGTGTTTTGAATAATCTCTTTCTCCTATTCCATATAAATTTATTCAGTTAATTTCATAACATACCAGCTTTGCTAATTCTGTGCTCTATTTCCATACTTAATTTGCCATCTTCACTAAAAATTGTGCTTAAACAACTGGAATGCTTTATTTGTTCTATAGGTTCTTCATTCAGAATGCAGTTGATATTTTAGTGTTCCTGCTTATTTTCATACTCTGTTTTTTTTTATTGCTGATTTTCAATACCACATTCATTATAGCAGTTATTCAATTTAGTTAGGAAATTCTGCAGACTTATACTAGGTTTACTTGTCAGAATAACATCATCTGTGTTATAAAATAAAGAGCTGAGATTAACATCTCCAATTTTGATATCAGGTTTAATGCCACTTTCCTTTATAATGTGAGCAAATGTGCAGTGAAATGAGCAGTTGCTTGTAAGAAACAGAATTGTTTTGATAGTAATGAAGTTCACAAGTTTATTTTTATCTCGCCAAAGAATAACAAGGAATCAGAGTTTAAGGAATTGGTTAAATAAGATAATGACACTTGGAACGATCGGATACTAAGAGGTTTGTCAAAAAAATGAAGAGAAATGGAGGTGTATTACAGAAAAGCTATGGAAAGGAGTTAAGGTCTGTGAGTGGTCATCTATGCATGACTTAGAGGAGAAGGATGATGCCAGTAGATCAGGCTTATCTTTGGGCAGTATTATGATTGTACCATCAGGATGAGTGAACAAGAGAATTGAAAAGTAGAAAATGTATCCAAAATCCTGAAAAAAAACCTGACGGCTAAACTGTCATTTGAAGATGCACTGAGTTACCTGCTTTTAGCCATTTCAAAATCAGATTTTTATCTGTTAATAGTTTTTTCGCTGCCATTGCAAGTTGCAGCATATACTAAGCTTTTGGTCTTGAGCCACTTGTGACATATTAATTTTTTTTTTCTTAGAGTGCCTTGGCACACTTGGATAGTGGTCAGGAATTCTGGGTGAAATAGGAAGTAAAGACCTTTATTCCAGTTATGAGTTATTTGGTCAGACAAATTAATCTTTTGGTCTTGAGCCAATTGTGACATATTAAATTTTTTTTTTTCTTAGAGTGACTTGGCACACTTGGATAGTGGTCAGGAATTCTGGGTGAAATAGGAAGTAAAGACCTTCATTCTGGTTATGAGTTATTTGGTCAGAATAGTAATTAGATCACAGATAGAAGGAACAGAAGTTATAGGGATCATCCCGTTTGGTATGACTAATAAGAATGGCTAGATGAATAGTATTCCATAGGAAAGAAAACTTGGATGATAAGACTACAGTAGGTACATGAACTGTGTGTGTGTGTGTGTGTGTGTGTGTGTGTGTGTGTGTGTGTGTGTGTGTGTGTGTGTGTGTTAGGTCACTGCTTCTAGCAAATACTCCCTACCAACTTGTTCAGTGGAATTGGAGAAGCCAATCCAAGTTGTAGATGTTAAAGTCCCCAAGGAAGATGACCTCACTGTCTGAATATATGGACACAAAAAAATAAAAATAAAATAAAGTTTTCCAATAAATAATCAGAGTCAGACCGGTCATCAGATTTTGAAGAGCAAAAAAAGACTGTGCCTGAATGTAACATGTGGGAAGGAAATTTTGAGACACTGCAGATCAGAAGGAGGAGGATATTACTGGATTCACATTCTTTGACCTTAGACATCAGATATCAGATCTAACAAATGCACATATGCACTTGTGGTAGAAATAGCAGGTCCGACACAGATAGCAATAAGTGGCAATACACATTATGTACATCATTGTGAAGGCCATGTATGTTAGTAAAGTGTGGGAACTTTTTTTTTTCTTTTCCCCAAATATTATTGATGTTCTTTTTGACATTTCTACTGGGATGTTTTTTCGTGATTCACAGTAAATCTGTATCTGATTATGTTGTTCTTCATTGTTGTTGTCAGGAGAAAAGTATTCAATGCAAGGTGAAGGTCTCACAAACATGTCATCCATATAGAGGAATTATTTGCTAGCTGGTAAGGAAGTACAGTCTTGGCAATTGGCATCAGGATGTATGGTACAGTAATATGGTACAGCATAATATTAAAACCAGAGAATAAAATGAATGAGATATTCAAAATTTCTTTATATCAAATTTAAGATAAATGCATTATAAGATGTTTTAATTTACCTGTGTGTTGTCAATATAATTGCAGCTTTAGTAACATTTCTTACTGCTACTAATGTATTCCATATTTTTCTTCTAGAAACAGGATCCACACCTGATGTGGGTTCATCAAGGAATATAACAGGTGGACAACCAGTAAGTGCTAAACCTAATGAGAGCTTTCTTTTGTTTCCTCCACTAAGAAACACAATAAATTCCATAATGTTTTATGACAAATCACACTGAGTATAATTGTAATGCTTTGTGCACAGGTTATTAAAGAGACGAATATAAAATAAATTAGAATGTTTTAGTTTATGAATGAATATAAATAAATAGAGATATTACTTTTTTTTTTTTTTTTTGTAAGTGAAAATGGCAAATCAAGCAGTGCTATTTTGAAATGGCATGCAATATTAACAATTAGAATCTACAAAGCTGACAAAAACTCAATTTGTTTTTATTTTTGTATGCATTTCACAACATTTAAGAAGTACTTGATTGCATTGTTTTTTGTTTGATTATTCATCTGTTCAAATATAATGCAGAGCTGCTCTGGCTGGATAGATTTTGATAAGATATGGCATTTGGGATTTTTATAAAATTTACTGATAATCAGCTTAAAAAGACAATTACTGATACCTAAATTAAGTAAATTATAGGGTGTAATACACATCAAAACCATCTGTCACAGCATTTACACAATATCTTATTACTCCTGAAACTATTTTTTTAGTATTTTATTGGCACAGATACTGAAGTCCCAGCAATCATCAAGTGACTTAATTATTTTTAAATGGCACATTGGCAACTTATGGCAATAGTACACCAGGTCAATGTTTAAGAGTAAAATACAATAGGCAAATGAATTTGCTAACCTGGTAGGCATTGTGGTTAATGGATCTGCTCTCCAACAGGCTGCTAGTTCAAATATGGTAGATGATTCTCATCCCCAAATGTGAGAGCACTGGAGGATGAAATTCATCCCCCAGTGCATAATTTAAAAATAATTTTAAAACATACACAACAATTATAAAAATTAATAAAACTAGAAAATAATCCTTGGTCCACCCATGTACTATACATTTGCAACTTTTCATGAATGGAAATCACATTAATAAATTATTTTTATATAAAATTCAACTGTAGGTCAATAAAATCACAAAAATTTATACACTGATAAATTTTAAACAAAATTATATATGTTAATATGTCTCCAAAATTTAAAAACAGATATTATATGATTTGTTTTGTTTGTTTGTTTTTGGGTTTAATGGTGCAAGGATCTATTCTCATGCAGTGACATATATGTGAATAAATGCGAAGTATAGGTCTAAAATCTATCTATAAAAATAGAAATAATAACAAAAATAATAAATGAAACATTTTTAGAAGTATATACTAGGTAATGAGTAATTAAAACAACATAAATTGATAAAAATCAGTGTAGAAAAACAAATGTAAGAGATGGGTATAAAACAGATGTAATAAATAAGCACCAGAACACATGTAATAAATAAGTAGCATATAAGTTGAGAAGCTCTCAGATGCGAACTGTAGATTAAAATACAAAAGATTATTGAAGGAAAAATGAAAGAGTTTGAGAACAGGAACCAAACCTTGAAGAAAACCCTGATTGATTCAGCTAGAGAGGCATGTGGTGAAGTTGTCTGCAAGGATAGAAAAATTAGAACTCCATAGTGGACACAGGAAGTTAAACAGGCAGCGAAGGAAAAGAAGAAAGCATACCAAAAGTTTCTGGCAAATAAGTCAGCTTGTGCTCTTAGAGAATACAGAGACAAATGTAAGAAAGCTAAACAGTGAGTAAAACTATCTAAACAAAAGTCATAGGAGGACTTTGGCAAGAATATAGAAAACAAATATCAAGAAGGTGGCAAAATATTCTGGAGGTTGTTGAAGAAGCTTAGGAATGGAGGAAAGAGTGCTGTAAAAGAAGTTAGAGATGATAAAGGTGACATGAAAACGGGAGAAAAAGATATCCTTGAAGTATGGAGTAATTACTTTGAAAAACTGCTAAATGAAACAAGCAGTGATGACAGCACAGTGGTTAAAAAACACTGACCAGGCATGCAGTCAGGAATACATATCCATACTTGAAGTAGAAAAAGCCATCAAAGGCTTGAAATGTGGAAAGGCAGCTGGAGTAGATGATATTCGACCAGAAATGCTGAAGTATTGTGGCATAAGAGTCTTACAGTGGCTGCACTGCATAGTTCAGAAAGCTTGGACAGAGGGATGAATTCCAGACGATTGGAGTAGAGCTCTCATAGTACCCATATATAAAAAGGGAAATAAAACTGAATGCGAGCATTACAGAGGTATATCCCTACTGAGTGTTCCTGGTAAGATATATGCAAGTATACTTGAGAAACGGTTGAGAAGAATTGTGAAAGAAAAGCTTGGTGAGGAACAAGCTGGATTCAGCCAAATAGAGGCTGTCAGGATCAGATCTTCACTTTATGACAAATAGTTGAGAAAGCTTGGGAATATAACATAGATCTATACTTAAGTTTTGTCGATCTGAAAAAGGCATATGACAAGGTGCCAAGAAAGAAGCGATTCAATACGCTGCAGTTATATGGTGTCAATGGGGCATTATATCAAGCAATACTTAGTCTTTATTTGAGTTGTAAGTCAGCAATTAGAATTGAAGGAAGTACAGGAAGATGGTTTAATGTTAAATCTGGTGTGAGACAAGGATGCACATTATCCCCTCTGTTATTCATTATCACTATGGATCACATTATGAAGGAAAGTGGTATTAAACATGATATCAGAATTGGAGATGTTAATGTCAGCTCTTTGCTTTATGCGGATGATGTTATACTTCTAAATAAATCCGCTACAAGTCTGCAAGATTCTCTGACTAAATTGAATAACTGTTGTAATAGATATGGTATGAAGGTCAGCAATAAAAAGACAAAGACAATGAAAATAGGCAGAATCATTGAAAATGTCAACTGTGTTGCGAATGGATAACCTGTGGAACAAGTAAAACATTTCAGCTAAGGCACGATTTTTAGTGAAGATGGTAAATTAAATATGGAAATAGACAACAGAATCAACAAAGCTGGTATGGTAGGAAGTCAATTGAATAAATTTATATGGAAAAAGAGAGAAATTAGTCGGAACACTAAATTAGCTGTATACAAGACAGTGTTCAAAGCAGTTTTAACTTATGGATCTGAGAGCTGGGTCAGAAGTAAAACACTTGACCAAAGACTAGAGACTGCAGATATGAGAGTCCTGAGAAAGATTAAAGGCATGAACAGATGGCATCAATGGCAATATCATATTAAAAATGAGAATATTAGTAAAGAACTTTACATTGTCAGCATTCAGGAATGCGTTAGCAGAGCTAATCTCAGGTGGTATGGTCACTTAAACACAATGGGGGAGGAAAGATTAGCAAAACAAGTGTTCTCTGCCAAGTTGGCAGGAAAACGACCGAGAGGAAGACCAAGATATAGGTGGATTGATACGGTACAAAGTGCCTTAGACGATAGAAATATAAGATCTGATAATGTTGGAGTCTTGACAAGTAACAGACTGATTTGGATGAAAATTGTAGATAGGAAGTTAGTAATGATGTAAATTTTTCATGTAGTACTATCATATCCTGTACACCCTTTGAGGGTACAAGGCAGCAAGTTGATGATGATATAGATCTAAAAACTATATATATAAAAATCAAGATAACAACAACAATCATAAAATTTCTTAAAAGTATACTAGGTAATAAATAAGTAAAAAGGAATAAAATCAGCAGAAATGCAAATGTAAAAAACAGGTATAAAACAGATGTTAAAAAGCATATTTACAATAAGTTAAATTAATAAGTATGTAATTTGTATAAGATAGTAAAGATTAGTATTCTGTAAAAATTTAAAACCAGGGTGACAGTCAATAAGTATGATGAAATCTGCTGAAATGGCTTAGACATATTATGAAAGTGTCTAAAATAATGACTGTGCTCGTTGATGAAATGAGGGTAGTGGATTAAAATATTAGTAATGAATAGTCCTGCATTACAAACTCACACATAGACATGTCATTACTTCTTCTATCTGCTATATGTGGCCATGACAGTTCCCTGACATTACCATAACCTGGCAGAGATTATGTGTCAGCTGATTAGGAAGCCTCAAAAATGCATTACCATCTGATCTAATCCCATTTACTACCTGGTGATCAGTCTGCAGAATTGCTTTACTGCTGTACCCTTGAGGATGGGGAAGGTACTGGACTCTACAATAATAATGATATGCCCTTGAAGAGGTGGATGACTCAACTGCATGCTGAAAGACTGGAGGGTGGGTGGGACCAGGATTCCTGCTTTGGGAACCAAACATAGCAACTTCAGGCCTCTCCAATAAACTGTTGGTAGTATTTCACTAGGCAATGAAGATCACCTACTGCCTAGTGATTCTCATTGGCATTTCCTCCAAATAGAAAGGCATTTACATGCAACAGAAATACTTACTGATGCCAGAACTTCTTTGGTAGGAAAAGGCCATATCTCAAGAAGGAAGGGTTCACTTAATCTGAAGAGGCTGTATATTGCATATCATCACTGGCCTATAGTGGCCAAAATAAATGGGAATGCCAGTTTAATACAACTAAATGCCTTTGAAACCTGGAATCCACTGATAAGAGGCATATTCAATTGGCGGAACTATACTAGAGAAAGTAGGAGAGGCAAGGGATCTTGGGGTGATGGTCGATAAAAATTTGAAGTTTAGGGAACATATTATGAAGGTGATGATAACCACCCAGGAATTGCTGCAATACTAAGGACTTTGACCAGCATATATATAAGAGTGGTGACTATATTGTATAAAATTCTGATCCCACATCTTGATAACTGTGCTTAAATCTAGTCACCAGGATTTGAAGAAACTGATGTAACCTTGGAAAGAGTAAAGAGGCAGATGCCAAAATAATATCAGGACTGTACAATATCTGTTATGAAGACAAGAGACATGCCAATTGCAGAGTATGGTGGTTAGAATGACAGTAGTGAGATTTTTTCCTATCAAGGGGAGGAGAACAAGGTCAAGAGGAAGCTGTGAAAGGAAGTGATGGATAAGAAAGTGGCTTTTTTGGATGGAGAGTGGTTGGGCCATGAAATGCATTGCCTGATAGTGTGGTGAACAGGTTTAAGGAATGGTATGATAGACTGTTCTAGGGCACACCTCCCATAATCGATCTTGATATTCCATGGAGGTAGTGGATAACAATAATAAGATATTCATTTTTATCCTGCTGAAAACATCAATGTGAGTACTTCCTTTCAAATTCTCTGTATATTCTTGTGTCAAGAATCAGCACAAATATATTACTATCAATAATAACAGTTCAATGCATCTCCCACCCACAAAATGTTGTACACCTATAGTACATTAGTACCTTAGTCAGTTGCTTTTTCTAAAGCATCAAATAATTCCGCCACTTCTACCTTAGTAGAACCTTCTGTGGGACCATAGGCACAAATAAGTCTCACTGTCCATTTCCCCATTTTCATATTTGCCCACATTACTGTACTTGAGACTGACTGCCATTCAAGAAGATTAGCCTCGTATTTTGTGTTGAATACTATAGCTACTCCTTCTTTTCCTTGATTGTTATTGCCTGAATATAACATTTTGTATTTATTGCTCAGAAAGATCTCACCAGTTTTTTCTTTTTTGTTTCAGTCACCCCAATTACATCGATCTGGTACTTATCTAATTCCTCAGCTAGCTCCATTTCTTTGCCATTCAGGCTTATGTTGATAGTACCGATCTTTAAGTGTCTGGTGACGTTGCGTTGGGGTGTGTTTTCAGATGTGTTCCAGTAGCTGACTTTTTGCTGTTCGCCCTGGTTCCCTGGCGAAAACAACGGGGGCCTTGTTTAATCGGGCGACGCCCCAGCCGGCATGAAATTTTGTCATGTTGTACCATCATTTTTTATTTTGGTTTAACCAATAAGAATACAATTTGGTCGGCTAAATCCCAAATTGCCAGCCCATCCTCGTTCATTCCGTATTCAAGTAGATACCCAATAGGGTGCACCACGAGAAGGTGAGGATTGGACATTAGGTCAGAAGCTCTGGTCAGTTCTTCGCATTCCTTTAAAGGCTATGTGGAGGTCTCCTCTCAGTTATACAGCTTTGACCCTTAAGCACCCCATGAAAGTTATTTAAATATGTCATATCTCAATGAGTCCTTGGAGGATTATTCATAACAAATAATACCAATATCAATAAATAATACAACCAATGACACTTATTTCTTGTTTATTTTCTCTAAGTGAATTTGCACAACTTTATGATGAGACATAGTATTAAGAATGACTAGTTCATGTCTTCAACAGAAATCCAGCAGGTACTTAGCATTATTATTAGCTTTGCTCTTTTCTCCAAATATTTGCAAACATTTCTTCAAGTAAATGTGGTATTCATTTCATACTCTGTTGTTTAGATTTGCAACAAGAACCTCACCTTAATTTTATGTGAACTGTCTTCTCTAATTCAGGAGTAGAATACTAAGAAGGCCTGTGACTAGTGGTGTGCTCTAGGGGTTCTGTTCTTGGACTGCTACTCTTTAATTTGTACACTAACGATATAGGAATTGATCTGCGAGAACTGTTCGGTTATTTGCTGATGATGCAAAGTTGGGCAGAGCAATAGTTAATACAGATGATGTCAAAATTTTACAGAATGATTTGGATAGATTGGCAGAGGGCAAAGGAGAATGGATATAAGTTTAATGTAGTAAACTGTAAGGTTATTATCAGCTGATAATCTTTTATTATAAAATATTATCAGCTGTATACCACATTAGTGGAACTGTACTCCAGAATATTGACCAATCCAGAGACTTGGGAGTGTTACTGGATAGGAAGTTAAAGTTTTGAGGGCATATAGAAAAAGTGGCTAAAGCAGCTCATCAGATTACTTGGTTACTGAAGAATACTTTGACGAGCAGAGACAAGCAGGTTTATTGTTCCTGTTTATCGAGCCTTGATACAAACCCATTTTGACTACTGTAGGCAGATCTGGGTGCCAGAGTTTCTTGGTGATGAGGAGGTGAATAGGATCCAGATGCAACTGACCAAGATGGTATCAGGTGTATGGAATGAACCTTAAGATAACAGGCTGAAGATTTGCAAGTTACAGAAACTGGTTAGGTGGAAAAGGATTGATATGATTGAGACATACAGATTACTGAGGGATTTTTACAAGATTAATTCAGAGGAAAATTTTCAGAACAGGTCTGGTGTTGGGAGAACTAGGGAGCCATCCATGGAAACTGAGTAAGTTAGCAAGGGTGTTAGAACTAGGATTTTTGCTTGGAGAGTAGTGAATGAGGAATAGGTTGCCAGAGTCTGTTGTGGGTGCATGACTGTGAATGAGTTCAAAGCCAAGTATGATAGATACTGTGCAAATGTTGGATAATGTTTTAGAGCCTCCCTCTATGAGTCTGAGGACTCCTTGGAGTAGTCAATAATAATAATTATTATTTCTTCACTTCTTCTTTAGTAGAACCTTCTGTGGGAACTGAAGGCAGAAATAAGTCTCATTGTGCAATTCCCCATTTTGATGTTTGCCTACAATATGCTAGAAACTTCCTGCTATTCAAGATTATCTTCAAGTTTCATGCGGAATATCATAGCAACTCCTTTCATAATCATCATTGTCTGAGTATAACATCTCGTAACTGTTGTTTAGAAGCATTTCACCTGTTTTCATCTTGTTTCTGTAATACTAATTACGTTGATATGGTATCATATGGTATTTCACATTCTTATGCATGCCAGTTTCACTGATTATCTGTTGATGCATACTTCTTACACACATGGTGCCCATCTTCAAAAGTTACTGATGTTTGAATTTGTTCCAGCAGCTAACTTTTCCAAGGTTTCATGATGAAAACAATAAGGACACTGTTTATCTGGGAAATCTAATGAAATGTAATGCAATGCAATGCTCCAGCAAGCATTATATTTTATCAGGTTGTACTATCATTTTCTTTTGATGTTAGCCAATACTGACTGGATTGTTCATTCAGTATCTAGATGATATCTACTAAAGGGGGGGGGGGGTGCACTATGAGATGAGGACTGTACATTAAGTGAGAAGTCTCTGTTAGTTCTCCACATTCCTTAATAGGCTATGTGGAATTCTCATCCCAGTTATCTAGATTTAAATGATCACTGAACAAATAATAGTGTGATCATTTGTTACTATTGATTACCATTATTTTTAATAACAGTTAATCTGAGTGCTAGGGGATTCATCCTTTGAGACAGGAGCATTTTGTGCATATATATCTATTGATAGACTCTTCCTTTTTGCTGTAGTTTTTTCACAAAATTTTGTAGACATGCTCATAATATGTCACAGAAAGATGTATATATTAAAATAATTTTTTAAAATAATAATTCTCTATAAATATGGTTGTATCCATTTTTTGTTTGCAATCAAGACTCATTCAACTCTGGTTTGTTTGGTGCTGTTGCCTCTCACTATGGAAAACTCATAGGAACCACAAGAACAGCTTGTTATATTGGAGTTTGATATAGTGAATTTCTTTTAATACACCACTGTTCCTATCAAAGCAATGGTTGCGAATTTCAGTAGTTTGCTACAAGTGAGTGTGTGTGTTTGCTACAAGTGAGCAAGAGTGTTTTGGTGAGAGCAGATTTTAGAATATAAAAATCAGAAGAAAGTAACACAAAATTAGGATATTTTTTCATGCTTTTGAGATAAATTTTACTTCATTTTTTTCCCAGCTGGAGAGTTTTAGGTATTCTGTGACTTAAGAAATAATAAGCACTATGAAGGCAACATATAAGTGAAAATCAAAGAATATTTTATTATGATATTTTGTTCATGTATAAGTGCTCCACAAACCGATATACAAAAAACTGTTAGGAACCCATCATAATCCTTAAAGAAGTGGCTGCATCATTCATGGTTAACTGCTATATGAATTAGCTGGGGATGTTGCTTCTGTCAATATGTATTCTGTGCATCCAATTCCATTATTAGTTCACTGTAAAACTATTTTTTCAAAAACTTTTGATCAGTTTTTATTTTCAAAAAAAAAACAACTGATCAATAGTTTTTTTTCTTCAAACAGATTTTTAATTTGAGATCTGCAAACAAATTTTGAATGTTATTCCAATTATAAAATAATAGTTATATATAATGTAATGACGGATTTAAAGGTAATTAATAAATAACCAGTACTGATGAACATGCCAATACTTTTCAGCATTGTTAATTTTTGATAATGAACAATTAATATCAACACAGTGAAAGAAGATTAGTCACGAGTATGATCATTTGTTACCACCCAGGGAAAAATGCAAAGAAAAATGCTTAGAGTGACACTTAAAGACAGGATATTTGATAAAGATCAAAAAGAGGTGTACAGGATGTCATAAGTTACATTAAGCTTTCCAAATGGAAGTTGAACACATTGCAATATGGCCTAAATTATTGACTGAATGGAGATCCATGGATGGTAAAGAAAGAAAGAAAGAGATGGCAAGATGGAATTGTTAGGATTGCTGGAATGCAATAGATGAGAAATGCTGAAAATAGAATGGAACAGAGAAAATGGGGGGGGGGGGGGAACCTTCTTCCACCAGTGGACCGATCCAGTTTGAAGAACATGTCTGTTCAACTTGGTAAAGAAAACTTTGTTACATGCCAGTTCTGTCAGAACAGTAGTGATGATAGTCAGCCTAAAACCAAAAACCTGTGTCCAGTTTTTTGGTTTTTCTACTGGGTGCTCAAGCTTTCCCTCTTAAAAAACAGGTAACATGTCAAAATGCATCTGTTGTAGAAGAATTATGTTTATTTCATCATACAATAGAAACTGAGTTAATCATAGTTTTGACTGATCTTTTGCAACTCTTAATAATTCTGTTTCCCAGCCATTATTACTTTTTTTTAATAATGGCTGGGAAATTTTTTTAAACTGATTTTTACTCAGTCCGTTTAAATTAGCTCCGAAAGTTTGTGGTTGAGTTTAGTGTATTTATTTAACTAACCTGCTGGCCATGATGTTTTAGCCATCAATCAAAAATGGATGAATAGCGACTATTTCAATAGTTCACTTTCATTGAAATACTATTGAGATAACGTGGATATGAAGTATATGATGAGTGATTAACAGAATGATATTGTCTGCGTATAGTAAAGAACTGAGTTTCAGTTATCAAATTTTCTGCTTTTATTAATATTATGTAGCATCCAGATATATAATAAGGAATCGAGAAAAAGAATTTTGTCATTTGAAAGCACTTCTTACAGGAAGATTCTAAGAATAGGATGGGTGCAGAAAATCACAAATAAAGAGCTCTATCAGAAGATACAACCAAAGGAGAATTTAATGCAGAAGATTATACAACAGAAGCTGCAATTATTTGGACACATCTGCAGAATGAGTGAGGACCAGAAAATAAAGACATTCATGTTTGGTATTATGGGTGGCATAAACAGAAGAGGTAGACCATACAGTGAATGGATAGACGACATAAGGGACTGGTGTGTAATGAGTTTACAGAAACTGCGACACTGTGCACTAGACAAAAAAAGGTGGAAGAGGATAGTGAAGAAGGCATTGGACACCAACAGGCAGTAAGCCCGTGGTTTGTGATGATGATGATCCAGAGCATGAATAACAGTAAAAATAGTGTGCTGTACAGTCATATACTTTGTCAAAGTAGTCGACACAAGCAATGTCTGTATATAAAATAACTTAAATATATGTAAAGGGTGGCCATAATTAAAGAGGTGTTCAGAACCCTATAGCGAAAAAAGTAATGGATAAAATTCAACTAGACTTGGTTTAAGTACACTCTGGAACATGGGGTTTTGATTTATAGGGGGAGGGGAGTACAAAATTCTGCCACTAGCCGACGATTGGTACTATAATTACATAATCTCACTGTTTCTACCGATGAGTTGGTGGATATAAGGAGGACTGAAACATATTCATGTCATTCTGATAAGACTGAAGTTTTATCGATCTCATCCTACCAGAATGTGCATTGCTAATCAAGCTTTATCAACAACAACACGGTAACGCTAATGCTGTGCTTTGAGAATTCTGCATTAGAAAGATAGAAAAGGTTCAATGACAATAACAAATCTTAGAAAAATGATTTTATAATTTGAAAATAGCAGATCTTTAGCAGCATGGCCAGGATGAGAGTACCAATGGATTATTCCTCAACAAGTTGACAAAGTTACAACTGTCACTGTGGAATATACAATGAATATATCATACAAGAATCCAGCAGTGCTTGGGCAATAACTAAAGCAACTGGACATGCCATAGCATGAATAACAGTAAAGAGGGATTTTCCACACTCAACTGTGTGGAAAATCCTGCATGGCTGCATTAGATCTTGTGGAGTGATGAAGTACATTTTTATCTGAACGATAGTGTTAACTCACACAATTGCCACATTTGGGCTGCAAATAACCCTCATGTGTTCCATCAGGCCCCTTCACACTCACCGAACGTCACAGTGTGGCGTGGTTTCCCTGCATCTTTATTATTGGTCTGTAATTTTTCAAAAACTTTGCCCAACAGGACCAGTGACTTGTACTCTCTCTCTCTCTCTCTGCATTTGAGAGATTATTATTATTATAATTATTATATGGGCGCCTGAAAAGAGTCAGAAGACTCATCATGGGAGATGCAATCTATCCACACAATCTATCATCTCTCTCTCCTTGAACCCATTAAACAAACAAAGCACTCACAACTGACTCTGGCAATTCATTCCACTCATTCACAACTCTCCAAGCAAAAAATCTAGTCCTCACATCCCTACTAACCACACCTTTATTCAACTTCCAGGGATGATCCTTCATTTTGATCTCTCTCTAGCCAAGTGCTGAAACATTCCCCCACATCAATCCTATAAACCCTTTAAGCAACTTAAATGTTTCTATCATATCCCCTCTTTCTCCTATCAACCAACTTCTGCAATCCACATACCTTCAATCTATCCTCATAGGGAACATTCCACAAACCACTCACCATCTTGGTCCCTAACCTCTGAATCCTCTCTACCACTTCATCATCCCCAAGATGAGGAAGTGGTGGAGAATATGGTAGAGTCAAGGCATCTTCACTGCTGCAGTTGATGAAGAACAAAGTTGCATAGCATCTTATGCTCAAGTCTCATCCTCATGCAGAATGGAGCACCACTTTACACTGGATTGCTGGTACAGCAAATGTTACAAAAACACTTCACAAAACATAGAGTGATTAGTCATGCATTTTCTACAGCATGGCCACCTCATTTGCCTGATCTGAACCACTATGACTTTTGGTCAGGGGGGGGGGGGGGACATGTACATTATAGATGCACATGTTCCTGATTTAGCAAAATAATGCAGCATGTGAAGCAAGTCAATGCAGATCTGTTGATTCTGATGTAGAAAATGTTATTCACAGAATGCAGTTCTTAGAACATCTGAAATGAGGATATGTTGAACCACATCTGAAAGTTTTACTAACATGAAAAATGATTTATTGTGTCTCTTCTAGCCATTACTGTTTAATTAATCCCAAACCATGTGGTTATAGTGCAAAATGTCTCATGGTAGCAATACTATTTTTTTTTATCTAATCAAAACCCCATATGCCAGTGTACATACACCAAGTTTGGTTGAATTTCGGCCAATACATTTTTCGCTACAGGACTCTGAACACCTCCTAACACCACAATTTTAGAGTTAAAGATACCTTTTTTTTTATACACCTTTTTAAAGTCAGAAAAACACTAAAATTGTTATATTCAAATGAAACAGTATGTCACCAGTAAACACTAATTAGTGATTATATTTTTGATAAAAAGGGAACATGCCTAAACCAATTTTTCATATTTCAGAATATTAATATATTATTATTATGAGCCTCTGTAGCTCAGTTAGTATAGATTTTAGTCGGAAAGACCTGGGTTCAATTTCCATCCATGATGTGAGGAACCTTTATCTGGTCTCTTTTGACTAAAGGAGTTAGCTGGTCTCATAACGGAGGTAGGTTTTTTTTTTTTTTTTTTTTAATCACCCAGAAACTTGGGTTCTTCATCCCCCAGAGCAGAGACAAACGAGCCCCAGTAACACATGCATTTACAAACATAGGACACTTTGAGAGGCATAGGGCTTACCACCTTATCCTTGCCTTACAGTTGAGAAGTCCAAGAATAGTTGGAAGGTCGTGAGTGCTTAAGTGCCTGTTAGAACTACTGATAATAGTAGCAGTAGTATTATTATTATATGGGCACCTCCACTGAGTCCAAAGACATTGCAAGAGATCCAATCTATCCACACAATCTATCATACCTCTCCTTGAATCCATTAACAGACAAAGCACTTGCAACTGACTCTGGCAACCATTGCACTCATTCACAACTCTTCAAGCAAAAAATCTAGTCCTCACAACCTCTACTAACCACACCTTTATTCAACTTCCAGGGATGACCCATTGTTTTTAGTCCCTCCATGGATTCAAAAGACTCATCATGAGAGATCCAATCTATCCACACAATCTATCATACCTCTCCTTGAACTCATTAACAGACAAAACACTCACAACTGACTCTGGCAACCCATTACACTCGTTCACAATTCTCCAAGCAAAAAATCTAGTCCACACCTTCATTCAACTTCCAGGGATGAACCCTTGTTTTGGTCCCTTTAGCCAAGTGCTGAAAAATTCTCCTACACCAATCCTATAAAACCATTTAAGCAACTTAAATTCTTCTTCTTCTGCAGCTTCTCCCACTTAAGTGGGGTCACTGTTTGTAATGAGTCTCCTCCACACCTTCCTGTCTTGGGCTGTCACCACATCCAAGTTCTTCATCTTCAAGTCCTCTTCTACCAGCTCCCTCCATCTCTTCTTTGGCTGCCCATGCTTCCACCTTCCTTGCACATCCATCTGCATGACCCTTCTTCCCACATATTCGTCCTCCCTCCTCATCACATGACCAAACCATCTCAACCTTCCCTCCTGTATTTTCGCTCCTAAGTTCGTAACTTTCACTGTTCCCCTGACATAGTCATTTCTCAGACGATCCTTTCTGGTCACACCACACATCCACCTAAGCATTCTCACCTCTGCTACTTCCATCCTGCTGATGTTATTTTTCCTCAGGGCCACAGTTTCTATAGCATATGTCATAGCTGGCCTCACTACTGTCCTATAAATTTTGCCTTTCAGATTGAGCGGCACCCTCTTATCGCATAACACTCCAGCCATCTCCCTCCAGTTCCTCCAACCCGCTTGTATCCTGCATCCCACTTCCTTCTCAGCTCCTCCATCTTCTTCCACTGTTGAACCTAAGTATCTAAAGTCTCGCACCTTCCTGATGACATTTCCTTCCAGCTCCAGATCTGTCTCCTGGCCGCCGCTGCCCACTGCGCAACACATATACTCTGTCTTACTTCTGCTCAGTCTCATACCTCTCTCTTCCAGTACTTTTCTCCATCTTTCCAGTTTAGTTCCTGCTTCTTCTCTTGAATCTACACACAGCAAGATGTCATCTGCATACAACATTGTCCAAGGCGCATCATCTCTCACCTCCTCTGTTACCACCTCCATCACAATATTAAACAGAAACGGACTTAATGCTGACCCTTGATGCAAGCCAACTGTTACTTGAAAACTTTCTGTCTGTCCCAAACAGGTCCGAACACTTGTCTTCACATTTCTGTACATTTCCCGCACCAACCTGACATATTTCTCCGGCACCTTCTTCTCCCTCAGACACCTCCAGACTTCTTGCCTTGGCACTCTATCGTATGCTTTCTCCAGATCAATAAATACCAGATGTAGCTCCCTTTGTTTCTCTTGATATTTTTCAATCATCTGTCGTAACCCAAAGATAGCATCTGTTGTTGATCTACCAGGCATGAAGCCAAATTGTTCCTTTGCAATCTCCACCTCCTTCCTCAATCTACCATCAAGAACCCTTTCTAGGATCTTCATTGTGTGGGACA